>NC_092817.1:177898298-179155798 GCF_023375885.2 Dermacentor andersoni | reverse complement strand
TGGACGATTTTCATATCATGGAGTATAAACCACAGTACCGACCGTTGAAATGAAAAAGTTTGAAAAAACGACGTTAGATGACTAAGAAATCGTGATGGGTATTGGTAATGACCGAGGTAGGTAACTACCGATCTAAAGGATTGAGTTTTTGTTACTGACTGCAGGAAACATGAGGAAATCGCGAAATTTATATAGTGTTGTAGCGCAGTCACGTCTGAGTGGCCGAACTCTCAATGCCTATGCTGTTTTTCACATATAATTCCCACAACGCTGCAAGAATTTATTCGAGTTGCTGTTAGATGACTTTAACTGACCAGCCCACGCTTTTGTGAAACTGGCAGCTGGAACGACAAGGTGTTAGCGCACTTTCAGGACGTATAAGTTAAAGCAATGGCAGTTTGTGCTAGTGCTAGAAGCAAATATAAGGCTGTGAAACAGCAGGTTGAAGTTGGAATGTACATTATAAAATATGCATTAGCTAACCTAATTTCCCAGTCCGCAATTGAAGTAGGAGGTAAGGCCCCAAGACAAGAAATACTCGAGCTTTCCGAAGCGACACAAAACCTAATAAAATTCCGCCGGTACCGATCTTACTAAGAATTTCGACGTTAATGCAATTACCATTCAAGAAACATAGCACCATGCCTTAGTGTGAACGGCGGAACGCGTCTTAGCTAAGCCGTGTACGCAGCCAGTATCTTCACTCTCGCGTCCCATTGGACATGCTGCGCCACCTACTGACGCGATAAAATTAGCTCAGTTGTCAAAGGTGATAACGAAGAAAATAACTTACCTTCAAATTTTGAGCAGCCTAAATATTGCGCACGCATTAAAGAATTTACGCAGCACTAGATCAGTGAGAAGGAAACTGGGTATTGGAAACAAGAATCTGTAACGAGCTGTAAGAGCGATAATCAAGGCAAGTCACTAGTAACTTTGATGACATATTAGAGACGCCAGATGAAATTCATATAACACCCTTAAGTAGCCAGGGCAAGCAAGTAAACCTGGTCGGTATAGGATTGATATAACTAAAAGGACACAATAGTTCCTTGTCCCATTAAGGATGAAGAGAGAAGGGAATTGAAAATTTCTTCCAGAGGAAAGCAGCAAGGAATATGGAATAAGAGTCGATTACAAATAGAGGACAGGAATATTGTACTGTAAAAATTGGCGTTATTTTATACGCAATGTCTCATACCAAATATTCATGAAAATTTTTGTCCAATAAAATCCGAGCAGCACATCAGTTCAATCAAAGAAGGAAAATGGATAGATTTTGCAATGAGACTTCATCAATGTATGGCATTCGTGTCGTCAATGAAGTATTCATTAAGGCGCAGTTTAGCCCGAAAGGCGAAGCACCGATAGGGATAGCAAATCAGTAGATATAGGTATACGAATTTCATCGGCTGTATATACTTGTAAACATTCGCTTACTAACTAAATTAACAATGGTATATGTAAGCGCGACTGAACGAGGACGTATAAAGAAACACAGACAGAGACAGCGCTGTCTCTGTACGCCTGTTTCTGCGTCCTTGTTCAGTCGTGCTTGCCCATTCTATTACGGATTCATTCAAACGAACTAGCCCGCCACCGCGTTTTAATTACTATGCGCGGTGTACGCGCGTCCAGGTAAACATAACACATGTCGCACTGTGAGCGCAGAAACTCGTTGTCGAGATGCTGGAGTGGCAAATCACGGCAACAGCAGCGATCGACTTGACCATCGTGCATGATCTACAAAATCTCAGGCCGATATCACTAACCTCCTGTCTTGGCAAATTATTTGAGAAGGTGATCCACACACGTCTCACGTCTTACATTGAAGACCGCAACCTATTTCCCATTAACATATTCGGCTTTCGCCAACATTTGTCGACACAAGATGTTTTCCTGCTACTTCGCGAAGAAGTTCTATGCAACACCGCGGTTGGTGCGGAACATCTCGTCCTGGCTCTTGATTTAAAAAGTGCATTCGACACTATTTCACATGAACTTATCTTATCTGAGGTAAGTGACATCGGTTGTGGACAAAGAATCTATGATTACGCCCGCTCTTTCCTGACCTCTCGCATCGCGACAATAGGCATTGGCACTACGCGCTCAGACCCTTTTCCCATGCCCAATAGAGGTACACCGCAAGGGGCGATACTCTCCCCCCTGCTTTTCAATATCGGCATGAGACGCTTAGCCAAAACACTCGACGTCATACCTGGGCTAGGGTACGCGATATATGCAGACGATATTACCCTATGGGCAACCAGCGGCTCGTTAGGACAAAAAGAAGAAATCCTGCAAGAAGCAGCGACCGTTGTTGAAACCTTCGCTCGCAGCAGTGGAATGAGCTGCGCTCCCGATAAATCAGAATTTGTCAGGATACGAGGTCGAGGCCGTCAAACTCACGAGCCGGTGAACCTCTTTCTAGGAGACAGCCAGATAAAGGAGGTCCAGGAAATGCGAGTCCTCGGACTGTGGCTGCAAAGCAACAAACGAATAGACCACACCATTAAAACCCTTAGGACTACGGTGAAACAGATCTCCCGTATGATCCGTAGAGTAACTTATCACCGAAAAGGTTTCAAGGAAACAGAGACGATCCGGCTCGTTCAGGCTTTTGTGCTAAGTCGTCTCACATATAGCTTCCCTTTCCAGGACCCCACGAAAACAGAACTAAAGGCCCTAGATGCGTTGATTAGAACGTCGTACAAAGCGGCTCTCGGCCTACCACAGGGAACCTCTACTGAACGCTTGCTGGCCCTCGGGATTCACAATAACTACGAGGAGCTACGGGCAGCGACGCTCATATCTCAACGGGAGCGACTTAGCTTGACCTCCTCTGGCAGAAAATTACTTTGCCGCGTGGGTTACCCTACTCGTCCACAGTATGCGGGAGAAGAACTCGAATCTCTGCCCAGAGTCCTTCGTGAAAGGATCATAGTAGCCCCAATCCCTAAGAACATGAGTCCAAAATACCACCGGGGACGTAGAAGTGCTCGAGCTCGAAAGTTAATGCAGCAATTCGGTGGAAACCCGGATACAGTCTACACAGATGTCGCCCGATTTGGTGCTTCCAAATACGCCCTCGCAGTGGTAGGAGCGGCCGCAAATCAAGGGCTTGTGACTTGCGCCACGGCTAGAGTTGCATCTGCGAATACCGCAGAAGCTTCAGCCATCGCACTAGCTATTAAAACTAAGGACGCTCTGGGACAATCGTCGATAACTCTTACAGATTCCCAAGTCGCATGTAGACTATTCCTCACCGGGAGGCTACCACACAGCACCACTGACCTATTAGGATCCAACCTAACGCAGAAACACATGATCATCTGGTGCCCGGGTCACGCAGGACTCGAGGGCAATGAGAGAGCGGACGGCGCAGTTCGGGCTTTTGTCAACCGAGCGGTCGACCACTCTGACGAAAACCCCTTTTTACCACGAGACATCCTTGAGCACCAGCGCCGCGAGCGAAGAAAGTACAGTCCACCACACCCTGACCTATGCAGGCAGGACTCTTATGAATGGCGCCGAATACAGACGCACACATTTCCAAACCTTTCTTTGAAAAATGCCATTCACCCAACGCTGTACAGCGTTCGCTCTCCGTGGTGCGGAGGCCAGCCAAATCTCGCCCACATTACGTGGGACTGCCAGAACAGGCCACCCAAAATTAATACACCAAAAATGGCCGGCAAACTTTCCGGAAGGGAGCAGTGGGAGACTTGGCTCGCCAGCGAGGATCGGGAGATGCAACTGGCGCTCCTCGACCAGGCACGGCGGACCGCCCAAGCCAGTGGGGCCCTGGACTAGGGGCTCCACCCACTCGCTTTCTGCATTTTTTTTCTTTTAGATAAACGTTTTGATATATATATATATATATATATATATATATATATATATATATATATATATATATATATATATATATATATCTTCAACGCGAACTAAACGTCGAAAGCACTGCGCCTACGAAGTTGCCGCCACTGTGAGCACTCTATATACAAACATCGCAGATCGCTTTCAAAATACGGCGCCCGCACGGCCGCGCCGAAAGCACTAGCCGCCGAAGACGAACTGCCCCCGCCCCCCTCCCTCACCACACCCCCGTGCCTCGCACGCGGCGTCGGTTTTATCGCCCTTGGACTTTATACGAAACCTCACGGTGACGCCGACGGCAAAAATGGGCCTGGAGTGTCCATATAATTGCTGTCCAAATAATAAATCTGCTGAGTATAAGCGGACTTTCTATAATGCTTGCGGAGGTTATGAAAAGGCGTTTCACACTGCATATATACCAGCAGCCATGAAGGGATTCCGTAGTATCGTAGGTACTTAAAGCGCCTATGGATGTCGGGCCATACACCTACACAGATATTGCAGCTACATTAAAGAAAAAGTGCAAAGTGCAGACTAAGGAGTGTGGTCGGCAAGCAGACACAATTTGTGCTATAATACTCACACCCTATTGGAAGTATTCCAGCTGTTATCATAGAGCACATTGTTGCGAAGATCAACGGGGAACAACTCAGCAAACGTCGGTTTCCTAATGACATTGTACTGTTCAGCAATGCTGCCGATGACTGGCGAAATAGGATTGATGACGTTAACTGAGAAAGCGGAAGTGTAAGGTTCAAAATTATTAAACAGAAGACAAGGGTAATGCGCAATAGCCTGGCAAAATGAACGAGAATATGACATTGGCCTCCAGCATCTAGAATTTACGCAAGGGCAGATTTATCTAGACCAGTCACTCACACGAGACCTTATCATGGGTAGAAAATTAGCAGAACAATAAGAAATCTTGGAGTTGATATGACAGGCGCTGCAAAATAATGACCGCCAGCTTGCAGTCATTATGCATTACACAGTCATTGTATTCAACCAGTACTAAAATACGAGGCACAAACATGGAGTGTACAAAATAGGCTTCAAAAGATGCTAAGGGCCGCGCAATGAGGGAGGGTACGAAGGTGGGATTTAAAAATAAGAGTACTGTGGCGTGAACTAGATAGAAACCCGGGATTTCCGATATTATAGTTGAGATTACAACCATGAAATTGACCTGGAGGAACAAGGTAAGGGGGGAAGGGCATATGTTGCACGTGTCCATTTTGGCCGCTGTGGAAGCGCTGATTGGGCGGGCTGAGGTACGCCGGGGAACGAGGCAGGCCAATACTTCCTTGAAAGCACAAGGGTGGTGTACTTCCTCATGAGATGTCATTCTGTCTTGCCCAACTGCAATAGAACCTTATAGGGACACTACAGAGTAATCAGCGGAAATTTTGACGTCAACGCTTTCCTCACGCCGTGAAGGGCAATAGAAATGATCTTCCGAGTAGACTGATTTGATAAGCAATAGTGCACATGCCTGACCAGAGGCGTTCGACAGGCGCCTCCAGACTGTCTCCTTAACGCTCCTATAGCTCCAGCCAGTCAGTGTTGCCTGAAGTGGACACTTGCATAATACGTCGCTCCCTACCCCACATCCTTCAGGCAGGCTCAGCAAGGTGCAGGGCAGATATTCAATAGGTTCGTAATCGGCACCTACAGGAGCGAAACGCACTCGAGTATGGAAGATGTATAAGAGGTGCGATGACATTAGGAAATTCGCAGGTGCATAACGGGGTCCGCTGATGCAAGGCAGGGGTAATTGAACATCGATAGTAAATGCCTCTAGCCTACACTATACGTAAACTAGGCTGATAGTGGTGAGGATGATCTTCAAAGTGGTGCTAATCTTACGCTTTCTTCTATGTAAATTTGATTTCACCACATGTCGGTTTATATTTGGTAATTTGGTAGTTTAGACTTGTGCATATGTGCAAAAGGATTTGAACCTGTAAAACCATAACAACGCTGTCACAGCTGAACTTAAAAAAATATGTTCAGCCAGTGTCCACATGCCGGCATGCTAGCCAGCCTCCTAAAAACGCCACACGAAGCTGCCAGCCGTCCAAGCCAACCGAAGGTGGGTGTCAAGCCAGCGAAGTCAGTGAGCGAGCCAGCCAGTCAAACTAAGCGAAACTAAACCAAGCCAAGCTAACCAGCCAGCCACGCAGGCCTGCCTGCCTCTGCGTCCGCAGTGTGTGCAATGTGTCATTTGGCTGAGCCACAGGTGGGCATCGTTATTGTGGAGCAGGTACCGCATGTTTCTAAGAATACAAATTTTCTTAAAAATTGCTTGTAGCAGATAGCACCATTTTAGTCATTGAGTTATTCTACCCGAAGAGGTGGACATTACTTGGATGGAAAATTAAAATATAATGGAGAAATCAACAAAACTTCACTACACGTTTTTACTAATTACCTTATTAAGGGTATATCAATTTACAAGTTCTAGCCGGATAGATTGCAAGGCATATGCATTTGGAAAGAATGGTGTAATTGACCGCATTTTCGAGATATGCGCCTTAAGATTTGCCGTATGAATGCATTGTCGTTGCACTTATTTTCTTAATAATTCGTCATTTTATTCATTGAAGTACAAACGTAGCTAGACCGCGAATCCATTTCTCCGAAAAGTTCGGCAATTAATATCTCGAAAGTGACGCCATCGTTAGAATTCATTTGAAGTGGATCGGCCTTGTAAGCCACCCTACTGGAATTTGTAAATCGCTAGCCGTGCTATAAGAGAATTAGTTAAATACATAATTGATGAAGTGTCTCAATTAGTCGACTGCGCATTATAATTTGTCGACAAGAAATCCCTGCCTCTTCGAGGGCGCGTGCTATCGGCCGCCGGCAATCCTCTAAAAACTGTTTTAGGTCTTCGTAGAAACCCCCGGTATTGAAACATGCATGGTTGTTTTGATCCCCTCCAAAAATTATTTAGTTAAACACGTCCGCACCACGTAGCGGCATACCCCTGGTGGTATGATCAATGACTTTTGCTTGACCCCATAATTTCATGTTATGGTATCCCCACAACCGTACTTTCGCGCACATTATTTTGTGTTGAGTGGATCGCTTAACTTTTCATTCAGACATTGTGTTGGCAGCGAGCCACTTCTCGGTTCCATTCAATCACTCTGCGGACTGTGACTATCTGCTGAAGGTTTCAACAGCTTTCCGTGAATGTTATGGTATCGTATTCTACACTAACTAAAAGATACGACACTTATTTAAGGTGTTGATCTTCATATAGCCCAATTTCTGAACCACTTTTTAGCCCTCGACTCATCTTCGCGCATCCGAGTTGAACCAGTTATACAATAATCACTGCTGGAGTACACGACCGCGCTGAGCAGACTTGCTTTAAAATCTGAATTTCATACATTCATACTTGATGCAAATAATTAGTTGTGAAGCCTAGCGTCGCGCAGCGACTGAGTTTATCAATGGGTCACTAGTTTGCGATGTAGGTGTCATCGTTTCCAAATTCGTGGTGCCACGCAAAGCTTTGCCAATACGATATCAACAAAACCATCGGCTAATAAATCTAATGTTTTATGTCCTACAGAAAAATACCCTTGATAGTATATAGGCAATGATTGAGGCGCTGAGAAATACCACAAGCATATTTTCATTCAGAAAACTCTAAAATGGCTGAACATCTGAACATAAGCTCTGTTCGTGATTGGCCATCGCCAGCTGATTATCTTTTATAGAACATTTCTATTTTAAGTCGTCTGTGGCCTTAAGTTGTTCATGAGGATACTGGACGTGAAGTTTTGGTGCAATATAGTTTTAGCTGCGTTTCTGCCAAACAAAAAGTTACTTCATCTGAAAAAACACATTTTAGAATAAGAGCCAAAAGCCACATAAGTAATGAAAATAACAATACATAGCACTGGAACATTTATTAGAGAGGTCGTAGTTACATATAATAGATGTCCGCTGGCATTTATTCATGGTTGGAAATCGATTCACCCTGCTGGCTCTTTGAGTGCTCGTGACGCCAACCCGCTCTCGCAAGCATTACTGATGAAACATCCTGTTGCCACTCACCTGATTTGCACCAGCCATCTTCTTCGAAGAACTCGGCCGTTTCTTCGGGTCGCTTGTAATAGCCGCGCATCACTGTCGGGATACGGAAGCAAATCTCGCCGGTCTCGTTCGGGCCCAGTTTCATTCGAGTCAGAGGATCTACAACCTGCGTATGTCAGATTGTGTTTGTCTGTATCGATATGGCGGTATTCTATTAATTATTTCAGGAGATCGCAGGTGTGTTGTGTGTATGCATATACATGCGTTTCCATTGTAAGCACAAACGAGAGCACGGTCTTCTATCGTGCCGAAAGCTTAAAGTGACAGAAATATATCCGCTCCAACAAATGCTGCGCTACCCTGTTCACCAACATCTCCTCTTTCATGAATTTGCTTAACGAACATGAGAACAAGGACCAGGTAAAGGATGTGGGCGGTCTCCCAGCAACCGGCCACCGTCTCCGCAGCTTCTGCACTGCGCTCTCAATATAGAGTGTGCAGTACCCAGTGCCGCGGGCTGTTGGCAATCTGAACCCGAAGGAAAATGTGCAGTTCTGTCGAGCAGAGTTTTCGCTTGAAAACCCGTTGCCATAAACATGCATACTTGTCACTCTGCAAGCATCACTGATTCTCTGCCAATGATTCTCTCCCGCACTCAAGCGCACTTCCCTTTTCTTCAGACCGGATCTGTAGCCTTATTATAGCCTTATAGCATTAATAGCATTATAGCTGAATACTTTTCTTTTATTCATCATACATAAGAATTTTGGCTACACCTCCTTTGTCTCTAATCTACGTGGCTGTCATCCACTGTGCTAGGGTAATGTACTGCGAGCTTTTTTGCGTTATATCATTCTTTGAACGTCCCTGAACCTTTCTTGAGGGTTTCTTATCCTCCAAGTTTCCGCCCCATATGTTATCAACAGTACAAAACAATCACTGTACACTTTTCTATTCAAAGAAAGCTGTAAGATGACTGGGGTGTTGATTCTTCTATAAAGTTCTTCCTCGTGATCAGATTACCTGGGAACATTTGGCCTAGACAAGTGTATTGTAGAATGCACAGGAGAGTCTTACTACCAATCGTGAATTATCCTTTCGTGGCCACGTTATCTGACGTTTGACAACAGGCCGTGTCGTGTGAAGCATTGATAATGTGGAGCGGGTGAAGGGGCTTAACACGACCTAGTGATTCTCCGCGCAGTATGGTTACAGCGTACTGAAACAGGCTACACAAAATCATAGCGGATAATCCATAGCAAACAGGAAACGGGAGAGGCACAGCCTTTCGACGTGAAATAATAGGTGACGGTACTAAAAGTGATATATCGTCTTGCGCGGTGGATCAGGGGACCGGTCCAAGAACCGAGATTTCGGGTGGTATGTCCGTATCGGATAGAACGGGGAGCTTGACGGCTTTATTGGGAGAAGGGCCAGGTAGCAGGGCATCGGCAAGATGCAAAAACTCTACTTCAGTCCCCGCATAATCGATGAAGACGCGATGGTGAGAAAAGAATTCCCAGCTGAGAATGATGTCATGTGAACATGAAGACAGCACTAACAATTTAACAACGTAGTCAATGCCGTCAATGACCACCTTTACGGTAAATTGAGCAAGCGGTGCTATACGCTACTCAGTCGTGATGCATAGAAACATACCAGACAACGGCGTTGTGACCTTGTGGAGGTTGCGACAAAGGTTTTCATTTATGACAGAAACTGCATCCCTAGTATCAATAAGCGCAGTTTCGGTGGTTCCTTCGACCAAACTGTCGAAGAAATTGCATGGCGACTCTACAGGCGCTCTAGAAGTCGCGAAGCTTGCAGGTCGTGTCTGCGGAACTGCAGTAACTAGTTTTCCTCGCTCTGTGACTAGCGACGACGTAAGCAGGAAAGCGGGCGACGGCGCCGTGACGGAGAACGATCGGTGCCGACAGGACATCGAGGAGACGGTGAAAACTGTGGTTTGGGATGCATATGGCATGATCGGTAGCATCGTGGGAATAGCCATATCCAGGCGATGCGAGAACAGGGCTTGCAGGTGGTATACGACGATAGCCGAAGCGCACCGCATGGCCAGCGAAACCACGAGAACACATTTGGGCCGGTTGTCGCGTTTGCGCCAATAGTTTTGGACGGGGCTGCGAGGCGGAATTGGAGGCGACGTAGGAGGTGGCACCGCTTGAGGTCGCATTAACCCAGGCAACGCTAATGTCGCCGGTGCAGATCCCGCTGCGACTGCAGCGTGAATCAGAGGTGCAGCCACGGAAAGACAGGGTGGACACAGTGATATTTGTTTTTATGAAGGCAGAGCGCGGTAAGGCGCGACAAAGTTATAATCTGGCCTAACTCAACGCGAGCGCCGCAGACGCGATAAAGTCTGTCCGACATACCTTTACCTTCTGGAAATAGCGTACGTCCAACGTACCTTTACACACAGCGATCACCAAATCAGGCGTCACTGCCCACTGCTTCACCTGCTTCACCGTGCCGGCAGTTAGGTTCGGAGCGAAACAAACTAGACCGCACTCCGCAATGCCGGCAGGTCTAGGGACAAAGGCATACAACATGTGCACAGAAACTTCTCCGTACTGCACAGGCAAATACAGATATATGGGGAGCAAAAGCCCCCAAGCTTTCCCTTTCGCACCTGGTCTAACCCGCGCAGATCGGTAAGCTCATCTATGCGGCAACGTGTGCCGCAACCCACTCATGTTAGTTAATTTCATTTCCCATTATCCTCGGCTAGCTTCAACACTTGTTAATGAGAGAAGCTGTTTAAGGTCCGAAGTCGTCACCCCTCCATTACTCGAGTGCACGGTGGCAGCACGAAGGAAGAGCCGTTGTCTTTTAAACAGACGCTTTAAGCAAACGCCAAGGCATATTACCGGATCAAAGTACACACCTCCGCTCTCTCCACACAACCAAAATATAACATTTTACACCCTCAGCTGCACAGCGGAGTCACAATCAAGCCAATCACACTTGCGGGTTAACACCATTGCGATCAAAAGCAGCACCTTTGTGACGCACACGGCATTGGTGCAAACAGCGGCGCACTTTACAACACGCAAGGGCATAGGCTTGCTCAAAGGCACGTGTCATATCCCTCTCCCCTAATTTAGGCTCCGAGTATCCGCCTTGATGTGCTCCCCTTTTCTTCTGCAACTGGCTGCCCCGAAAGCTGCGAGAATGTTTCCATGAAATCAGTTATTATCGACTGCATGTCTGCCGGACAGTTGGCTACCCTGCCAGTTCTAAGATAACTTTGTCCCCGGTGCACATGTGGGCCAGTTCGTATGAAAGCTCCAAATACCGTAAATGGTACTCAGTGGCGATCGCACACAAAAGCATTCATCGGCCGAAGCCGCCTAAGTGGTCGTAAAAATACCGCCGTTTTCACATGGCATTCCAAGAAGTCGCGCGCAAATGCGAAATAATGACATCCAAACCGGATGGGCACGTGGGGCGTCATCCACTTTCCACATGGAGTTTCATATCACTATAAATACAGCGAAATTTACGCTGCCATCGCTCAACCATCATATGAATGATGAGGAAGTACCGGTGATGGATTGGTATTCTGTTGACTGGTGAAATATTCTACAGGTATTTTTGACTGGTTCGGTTTCGCTCCAAGTGCGATTGCTGTTACCCGTAGTAGGAGAGTGCGACGAAATGGTCTCTGCCTTTAGTTCTGTTGCTCGAAGTTGCGATAGCGAACTGGGCCAGCGGCTGAGTCGACGTTTGTGTCACGTTGTGGGGTCTAAGCCCTGACAAGAAAATTACGGCATCGTAAACCTTGAAAGAACGTGTTTAGACCGTTTTGACCTTGGTTTGTTAAATGTGTTAGGTTGGAATTGTAGCGTTGCGTGCTTTATGAAACTTTAAAAGAGCAAAAAAAAGGCATCACTGATACAAGACATGGACAGCTGTACTTCTAGTGGCTTGACATTCCAATTTGATTAATGGCTTCACTACAAATTGCTCGTTTCTGTGCTCATTGAAATGTATCTTTCAGGACATTTGTGAACACAAACTTACTTGTGGTAGGAAAGGTACGCTGATTTCTTGCTGTCTGTAGTCTGCTAGCGCAAAATGAGTAAGTGCAAAGCCATGCCATAATAGCTGCTGAGGCACGCTTCAGAAGCGCTACATCAATATAAAATATAATGAAGCATACCCGAAGAAGGCCACAAGCGTCCTAGTTAGCACTTCAGCAGATGTGCTTAATATATTTGAAGACGTTCAGCCATCGTGACAGCCGACGCAGCCTTTAGAAAAAGCGAGAAAGCTCGCAAGTGCCTGTCGTCTGATAGAAACGTCTCGCGTTGGCAGCGAGCAGGCGTTGTAGCAGACGACATTTGTACCATTCCTCTCAAAGCGCAAGACTTCCTCCCCCTGCAAAATGTTTATTTCCATAAATACTTGATCAGTATTTTTATATAAGTACATGCACGTCTGTTATTGCTGTTGTAAACATAAATAAAGAAATATTCTCTGGCGCTAAATCGGGAACAGTATTGCCGAAGAATGCATACCCTGGTGTGGCCTGGTGGTAAACCGTGCTTCAATCTCAGTCATACAAACTCTATGTAATGTGTTGTGCATTATATAATATACTACTGCAATAAAATTACATTTTACGCGAGAATATTTGAGTATAACTTCGTGTACTGCGCCTTAAGCAAACGCAACTAGCCTAAAGATGAAGTCAATCCGAAGACTGTACTTCCCATCATTCTCATGTAGGTTGAGGAAACGCTCAGGAGAGCCCCCGCAGACATTAGCGCCACATTTCCCTCTATTGTATTTATTTAGAAACTATGACTTTCCGTAACTATGCTTCCCCGAACGCTCCCATTCAGCTCGGACCGTCTTGCCTTTTGTTCCGAGCGAGGGTGCAGACTTGACGGCTCCCCTACGGCGCGACCACTAAGCCGATTTCTTTGCACGCGTGGGTGCCTGCCACGTCCCCTCTTCGCGGAACCCACCCGCGTCCTTCGTTTCCGGTCATCGGCCGATGCAGCGCCGTGTGAAATAGTCCAGCGCTTTGCCATACTCGCCTAGACTGGGCCACACAACTACAGCAAGACCAACGCCATAACATCAAACTGAGTATGTAGATGCGCGCTTTACCGGCAATAAAAATGCATTTGATTGGGGGCTAAATCACGCGATATATTGTACGTGAAGTTGCGTTTGTTCAAAATAGGCGACTGGTACAAGTGCACAAGCTACCGATCCGCATAAACGATTAGTGCAATTGCGTCCGTGTTGCAGCATTTCGCAATAACGAAGATGCTGAAACCGAAAGTTCTATCTATAAGCTAACCAAAGAGGAGAAGCGCAACTGTTCTCTGAGCAGTTTGCTACGTTGAGCGCTCTTCGAGTCGCCTTTGGCGGTTCTTCGTGCCATCTTCGGGGGACTACTTCAATCATACCGCTACGCAGACCAATACTAAATACTTAAACACTTGTAGCGTTAGTCGCGAGATCGTATCAGACGCCATATATATGCATGAGTTTCAAACCATTTCCGCCCGTGACTGTATATACACTAATAGATTAATGCAAGGTGTGAAAGCGGGCACGTTGGTAGTCCAGGATGATGTATAGTGTTAAACAGCGGATAAAGAACCAAACGGCGCAATGGGGGCAAGCAAAGACTTCAATGTCTGAGTCACACTTCCCAGTTTGAATTCAGCGCTTGTCTCAGTCGTGTGTTTCCATCTTTCGTCCAGTGTCACGCTGTCCACAGCATCTACGTATCGTGTAAATGAAGAAGTTATTTCTGTATAAATAGTGCTCTGCGTAGACGTGATGGAGAATATTCGTGCAATAGCTTACTTTAACGGCAATCAGTGCCAACGGGGCTGTTGCTTGCATTTTTACTGAAACATGCAGTGCTGTTCGATACGCCATAGACGAAATGTTAGAGGAGACTATAGGTAAAGCGAAGAAGAATAGGTTTATAGAAACCCGAAATCGACAAAAATTACGCTGCCGAAGCATGAACAGTTTGGAGTCAGTTGTTAATACAAAAACTTTCATATAGCTTTAAGTTGTAATACTAGAACTGAACGAACTTTCCGAGTTAATCAACAAGCGTAAGACAGCTGACATAAGGAAGTATAATATGGGTAGACTTGAACATAATTTCAGGAACGGAGGACGCCTAAAAGCAGTAAAGAAGAAACTGGGATTAGGCAACAATAAGATATATGCGCTAAGAGACAAAGCCGGCAGTATCATTAATCATAAGGGCGAGATAGTTCAAGTGGCTGAGGAGTTCTATAGAGATCTATACAGTACCAGTGGCACCCACGATGATAATAGAAGAGAGAATAGTCTAGAGAACTTTGAAATCCTACAAGTCACGCCGGAAGAAGTAAAGAAAGCCTTTTGAGCTATGCAAAGGCGGAAGGCAGCTTGCGAGGATCAGGTAACGCCAGATTTGTTGTAGGAAGGCGGGCAGATTGTTCTAGAAAAACTGGCCACCCTGTATACGGAATGCCTCATGACCTTGAGCGTACCGGAATCTTGGAAGAACGCTAACATAATCCTTATTCATAAGAAAGGGCACGCCAAAGACTTGCAAAATTATAGACCGATCAGCTTACTGTCCGTTGTCTACAAAGTATTTACTAAGGTAATCGCAAATAGAATCAGGAACACCTTAGACTTCTGTCAACCAAAGGACCAAGCAGGATTCCGTAAAGGCTACTCAGCAATAGACCATATTCACACTGTGAATAAGGTGATAGAGATGTGCGGAATATAACCCACCCTTATATATAGCTTTCATTGATTACGAGAAAATGTTTGATTCATATGAAACCTCAGCAGTCATGGTGGCATTAGGGAATCAGGGTGTATACGAGCCGTATGTAAAAATACTGACATACATCCATAGTGGCTCCACAGCCGCTGTAGTCCTCCATAAAGAAAGCAACAAAAAATCCGAAAGAGGAAAGGCGCCACGGAGGGAGATACGACATCTTCAATGCTATTCACAGCGTGTTTACAGGAGGTATTCAGAGACCTAGATTGGGAAGAATTGGGGATAAGGGTTAATGGAGGATACCTTATTAACTTCTGACTCGCTGATGATATTGCCTTGCTTAGTAACTCAGGGGACATATTGCAATGTATCCGCACTGACCTGGAGAGGCAAAGCAAAATGGTGGGTCTAAAAATTAATCTGCAGAAAACTAACTTAATGTTTAACAGTCTCGGAAGAGAACAGCAGTTTACCATAGGCAGCGAGGCACTGAAAGTGTCAAGGGAATACATATACTTAGGGCAGGTATTGACCGCTGATCCGGATCATGAGACTGAAATAATCACAAGAATAAGAATGGGGTGGAGTGCGTTTGGCAGGCATTCTGAGATCATGAACAGAAGGTTGCCATTATCAATCAAGGGAAAAGTGTATAAAAGCTGTGTCTTTCCAGTACTCACGTATGGGGCAGTGACCTGAAGGCTTACCAAAAGAGTTCTACTTAAAGCTTCTGTAGGCCGTCTTTGACTCGGTGACTACGGTGTCCACGCTCGGCTGTGCGAGTGCGAGGGCCACGGCCGCTTCTTCGGCAACTGCGGCGTCTGTTGTCTTCAGGGACGCGCTGACGATCAGCCTGTCTTTTGATGTAACCACCACCGCTGCACGGTCACTGTGTTTTCGGAGCGAGGCGTCCGCGTAGAGGACCCTAGGGTTCTCTTCCAGCTTTCGGGCTAGGGCTTTAGCTCGCGCGGTGCGCCTCTCGTCGTCCTTGCCCGGCGTCATGTTCCGGGGAAGGGGTTTTGTCTGAATGATTGTTTTCCAGTCTTCCGTAAGGGCCATCTTTATGGGTACTGGCTCGATCTGCCACCCTATTTTGCGTAGGACGGCTCGTCCGTGTTCCGTGTGACTGAGCCGGATTCTCTGATTAGAGAGGTGGGCTTCGATGAGCTCCTCCACCGTGTTGTGGCCGCCCATGTCTAGCAGTTTTTGAGTGGACGAGTAAATGGGCATGCCCAGTGCTTGTTTTGTTGCCTTACGAAGCATCGCGTTTAGGGTGTTCCTATTCGCCTTCGTCAACTGGAGATACGGTGCGGAGTAGGTAACCCGCGACACGGCGAACGCGCGTGCCAGGCGCATGGCATCGTCCTCTTTAAGGCCTCGGTTTCTATTAGATACCCTCCGAATCATACCAAGTATCTGTTCGGTTGAAGTCTTGATCTTTGTGATGGCGGCCTGTGCCTTCCCGTCGCTCTGAAATAGCAGGCCGAGAATCCTAATCTGCTGTGTTGGCTTGATGGTAGTTCCGGCGATGGTGATAATCACGTTCGGCGGCAGCTCCTTCTTCGATTTTCCCGGTTGGATCATGAGCAGCTCTGATTTCTCGGGAGCGCAGCTCAGTCCACACGACTTTGCGTACTCGTGCATGGTCGTTGCCCCCCGCTGTAAGACTTCCTCCATCCAGGCATCGGATCCGGCTCGGGCCATCCACAGCGTAATATCGTCGGCGTAGAACGCGGGGTCCACGCCTTCAATTTGCTTGAGTAGATCGGGCAGGGGTAGCAGGGCCAGATTGAAGAGCAGGGGCGACAAGACCGATCCCTGAGGGGTGCCCCTATCGCCGAGTTGGACAGGGTCCGACTTCTCCTCCCCTATCCTGATGGTCCTCGTTCGGTTTGACAGAAAATATTTTATGTAGCCAAATGTCTTTCGGCCACACCGGGTTTTGTTTAGATTCTGCAACACGCTCGCGTGGGACACGTTGTCAAACGCTCCCTTCAGGTCGAGAGCGAGTATCCCGCGCGGCGCGTGCCTCGTTGCCGGCTTGACGACCAGTTCGTAAAGTTCGATCATCACGTCTTGGGTGCTGAGATGTTGCCTGAAGCCGTACATCGTCTCTGGCATCTGATCCGTTTCTTCGAGGTGCTTCTGCAGCCGGCGAAGGACCATGCGCTCCATCACTTTCCCCACGCAGGATGTGAGAGAGATGGGCCGCATGTTATCTATCGTGAGGGCCATGCCGGGCTTTGGAATGAAGCGGACCTCGGCGTCCTTCCACTCCTTCGGCAACTGCGAGCTCTCCCAGGCTTCGCTAATGTGCTCTAGGAGGCCGCTCGCCGCTGTACCGCTCATGGTACCGAGTAATTTGTAAGTTATGGCGTCCCTGCCAGGTGCACTTCTCTTGTTACTGTTATCTCTCGCTGTCCACAGTTCCGTCA
The DNA here is from genome assembly GCF_023375885.2 of Dermacentor andersoni. NCBI lineage: Eukaryota > Metazoa > Arthropoda > Arachnida > Ixodida > Ixodidae > Dermacentor > Dermacentor andersoni. The sequence continues at coordinate 179,138,650 of NC_092817.1, read as the reverse complement.
TGGTAAACGGGCGGTCCAGTTCTTCGTTGTCGGGTCCTTTGTACCTCTCGGGCACCGGGTACTGGCCCTTCTGTCTTTAAGTACTTGGCCTTCAGGTCTTCCAGGAGCCTGAGGCCGTCTCTCTTGTACGTGTTCAATACTTTGGTGAGGTTGCGATTGGTCGCAGTTTTGCTACTCAGCGGGTCGATCAGATGGCTCAAGAGACACCACGTCTTCCACGTCGAGAGCTTGCCCTGCAGGCCATCGCAGGTCTTCAGCCAATTTTCTGTACATAGTTTGGCCGCGTGCTCGGCGATCTGTTTGTTCAAGACTGCTATGCGCTTGGCCAGCTTTCTGTTGTGTCTCTGACGTTTCCACCGCCGCGGTTAACGAGTGTCGGCCCGCCCACATGTGGGTCAGTCTGGCGTCCACGTACGGTGTCTGCGACGTCGTTGCGATTTCTTGGGTAAATTTATCGAGGGCCTTCTTCTGGTCCCTCCTCACCCATTCGGTGTAGGTCCTTTGTGTTTCAGCTTGTCCCGATTCTTCCTCGGACGCCTCTTCATGTTCTTGGGTAAACTTTCTCATCTTGTCCCAATCCGTGATCCGCGCCGTCCCCAGCACAGCCCGATATCGGGAGCCTCGGATCGTGATGCCGATCACGCTGTGGTCAGACCCCAGGTCCACTTCTTCGCTTCTCCAGGAGACGTCTAGCGTGCCTAATAACCTCGACAGGTATGGCGTGGTGTCCCTCGCGGCACTGTTGCCTCTTCTGGTGGTTACGTCCGGCTCGTTCAGGAGGGCCATCTCGTGATCCTCCATTGCTTTGGCCAATGCTTTTCCTCTCTTGGACTGAAACATATAGCCCCACGTTGTGTGAGGGGCGTTAAAGTCGCCGAGGATCAGGAGCGGTCTGGTCCCCGCCAACCCTTTCGCCTGGCTCACGATGCGGTCAAATTCGTACTGCCGTTGTGACGGCCGGCAGTACGCGCTCATTACAAATAAATTGCCCGAGCTATTTCTCTCGCATGAATTTCGACCAGCGTGTGCTCGCACCCACCCTGCGCCGTGACATGTTGAGTTGCCGCCACGTTGCTGCGGACGAGCACCGCCGTTCCTCCCTCCGTGGGGTCCGTGTAAGTGACGTACCCCGGGAGTCTTGCTTTCCCGTTTGTTTCTTGTAAAGCAATTACATCGGGCTTGTTTTCTTGCCCGTCAATGTGTAATAATAGTTCCGCTTCTTTGTTGCGAATCCCGCGGCAGTTCCATTGGTAAATTACGGTGGTATACCCCCCGGTTTTCTTGTGCTTCTTACTTGGCTTCTGCATCATCCTTTCCAGACGTCTCGAGTCGATTGCGCCTTTTCGCGATCGCGCCTTTGATTTTTTCGGACCGCTCCTTTTTCAGGGACGTGAAGCAGTTCGTCACCGTTGTTGAGGCTACTTTTGGCGCTAGGCGCTTGTGGTTCACCGATCGCATCTGAGGCTGACCCTCGACAGCCTCGAGTCGGGCGTCCATTTTGCTTAGCCTTCCATTAATTTGGGAAATTGCAGCCAAAATGGCCGTCAGCTCTCCTTCTCGCGAGATCTGTGTCGTTGCCGTGGTTGCGGTCTCTACGGTCGTCGCTTCCTCTCCGCTCGCGGGGCTCATTTCGGCGTCCATCGCCTCTAGATTACTTGATGCACGTTGCGTAACCCCAGCCTCTCCCGCCACGCGCCCTAGGCAGGGCGAAGGGGGGTCCCTCCGCGGCAACCTGCGCAAGCCTGCGGCGTTGTTTGCCGCCATGATGTTGTTTTCGGGGCTAGCATTTGCCGAAATGCCGTTATTCGCCAACGCTTCGATCTTGTTCATAAGCGCCCGTATTTGGGCGTTCTGCTCCTGAATCTGAGCATTTTGGCGCTCTATGATCCTCTTAAGATCTAACACTTCGCTATTATCCTTTTGCGGACTCGCTTGCGAGTTAAGGGGTTGAGAGGGGCTGAGCGGTGGGAACTCGGTGTCGCTGGTTCGAGCGACGGGAGGCCTGTTGGTCCAGCCCACCTTTTTCTCGGCGATTCCTCGGCGTCCGGTTGACTCGCTCCGGGACCTTGAACTGGCCCTGGATCTCGAAATGGTCCGGGAGCGCGAGCGGCGGTTGCCGCCGCCGTTGCTGCCACCGGATGGTGTCTTCGAGCGGGAGCGACTCCGGCGGCTGTTTCCGCCGCCACTGTTATTGCTGCTGTGGTCTGGCGTGTGTGACCGGCCCCGTTGTTTGGAGGCGCTACTCCGGGGTCCGCCTGCAGGACCTCTCTTGTCTCGGTTTCTTCTCCCGGCGTCTTCTTCCTCTGCTCAGGGCCGTTCCCAGCGTCGCCGGCGGACGACGTAGGGCGTCTTGAAACGGGCTTTGCAGGCCTTGTCCGCGGTCAGGTGTTTGCCTCCGCACAGGCAACACTTCGGGACACATCTGTGGTCTTCGGCGGGGTTGGAGATTCCGCACCCTCGGTAGATTGTTTTCGAAGGATCCAGGCACACGTCCACTCTGTGGCCCACTCTTCCGCACGCATAGCATACGTCGATTTGATTTCTGTGCAATGTGCACTCCGTGAGAAGATTACCGTATCTCACGTAATTGGGTACTTTGTGCCCTTCGAAAGCAATGACGACTGATCGGGTCTTACCGATTCGGTGTGCCTGTAGGGCCGTTGGGTTATTCTTGTGCACAACATTGTCCTGAATCTCCTGGGTCGTATCCTCGAGCGGGATGCCCCTTATGACGCCCTTCACCGTGCCGTGGGGGGCCGTTTCGTAGGTACTTATTTGGTGCGCCGTGCCGCGTATGTCGATCCTTCCTACTGTAGCGTATCGGTCGGCGTGCTCTCTCTTGGAGGTGCTCACCACTACGATGTTTTGCTGTAGGTTGGGGCACACGACGTCTTCACTTGCTTCATTGGCGGGGATCTGTGCCGCTGCCGCAATCGCACGACTTAGTTCAACACGAGTCACGTCACTCACGTGGAGCCTGCCTCGCGGTCGTAACTCGATTTTTATGTCGCCGCGCGGCAAGTTTGGCATGCGCGCGCCTTTCAATAATTTGCTATTCTTTATGCGTTTCGCCCTTGAGTGACGTGTATCGCTGCCAGTGGCGCCACCGCCGAGGTTGTTACTCCGGTTGTTGACATCAGCCGTGGCCTTGGCGCCATCTTGGCTCGTTCGAAGTACGGGATTTAGGCCTATCTTGCCCATGCCTTTGTGCCTGACTCTCTCACCGGCAGTTTTCCAGTCTTGCGATCTTGTGCACTGGTCCGGCGAAATTTCGATGCCGTCCATCTCTACACGCATAGCGGTAATCATCTTAGGTCAATGCTCACTTGCGTAATCACCGATGGTTCGATGTTCCGCTGGCGGCTTCACCGAGGCTCGGGCTGGGCCTACCGCTCCCCCGGCCAAGGCCGAAGTCTACGTTAGGCCCAGCGGCGAACGCTGTTCGGAAAAAGCAGTCCACTACCTCGGAATTTGGGTTCCCGGTGGTCCACACAAGTTCATGCACTTTTACTGTCGATGCACTTTCATTAAGGTGCGACTCAAAAATCCGGCAGTTCAAAGAAAAAACACGGAACCCAGGTGAGAAGCGTCCGCTCGCTCCCTCCGCCGTCTTCTATCTCGACTGGATTCCAAGGGAAGGGAAGCATAGCAGGGGGCTGCAAAAAGTTGGTTGGGCGGATGAGACTAAGTAGTTTGCAGGGACAGCATGGCCACAATTAGTGCATGACTGGGGTAGTTGGTGAAGTATGGGAGAGGCCTTTGCCCTGCAGTGGGCGTAACCAGGCTGCTGCTCCTGATGATGATGCTGTTAATACAAATATAGAAATGATCGCAAGTGGCCCTTTTCGTTAGGATTGTGTTTCAATGCAGGATGCTGCGTTCGTTAACTGGGTTGCTTGCCAATTCAATAATTATAGTTTGCTCTCATTTCCCTAATTGTCATAGCAATTATATGGCCACTACAGGCGGACGTACACTGTCGCCGTCTTCCTGATATAATGTATAAAGGCCAAGGGCGATAACATCGTCAGAGGAAGCCGTATGCTCTATTTGCGAGCGAAAGCCTTCGAGGCAGTCCCGACGATGGCGGCTAAATCTCACGCGCTCAAGTGGGAAAAACAGCGAGGAAGCGCACGATATTACATTGCGTACAGACCACAGGGGGAAAAAGGGGGAGGAGTGGTTTTACTCGGGCGACTGCGACGTATCCCGCGCAGCCGCCAGTCGCTGCGAAGGGTGGTGTAACGAGTGCTGATACTTTCGTGTGCGCAGTAGTTTCGCACCTTAGTTCCCGCTGAAGCTAGAGGCAGTACGAAGGTTCGTCTCCGGGTTCATCGAGCGAGATCTATTCATGAGCGCTTGTGCGCCCATGAGCCATGCTTGTTGATTTACTTAATATGCGAATGCACACAAGATAAACGGAGGATAAAGCAATTATCCTTACATTGAATAGCTGGCTGCTAATTGTCTATCGGAGTCGATGATTTGCCTTTCGGGCAAAACTGTGAATTTTTGCCTGCAGCTGTTTGCCTCACGTGGCGACAACCCTTTTTGCCCCCTAAATGTGACAAGAATACAGGAAGCATGGTGATCTCACTGGTGACGGTCAGCTACACGCATCGGACCATTAGGTCACGCGTTTGAGTCTATTGCACCATTCTTACTTAGGCTACAGAGCACATGTAACAACAGCTGAATAAGCATTGTGTAAACGGTGAAATTAAGCTGCTTATCCACATAGCCCGAAGGTGCAATAAGCGCGCGAGAGGACCTGCTGCTTGCTCTCGTTGAATCCATCAGGTCAACCTGGCGAAAAGGCATTCGCCATGTCAGAGAAAGTGCTGCAAATGGAAACAAAAAATAAATCAAAAAAGAAAGAATGAGTCGGCGAAAGGAACCGGGAGAGAGATAATTTATTTGAATGAAGGCAGTGAAGTCAGCCTGAGTTAACGCGCTCTAGCCTGGTGCTCTGCGCAGGGGGAGTGGGAACAAGGATATAAAGGTGTGATGAGGGATGATGACATAGAAATAGGGATGCGCAACGGTGAAAGCAAGTTAGACATTCTGATAATAAACATTCAGAAAGGTCATTCATGTAGCCACTATCTGGTTCCCTATTTAGTCAATAGTCACCAATCCAAGTGAACTTAAAGGCGCTAGGACGAAGCTAGCGTGTGGACCCCCCCTGCTTGAGCAGCCCAAGCGACAAACAAATGCTTTATAGCATGTTAAGAGCTGCGATAAACGGCTCCAGTACGGCAAGCATCTGCAAGGCAGTTTCAGCGGCCGAATTCTGGAGACTACCGAGTATCACGTACATTGACTCCACCAGGTGCTTCAGCATTTCCTGTACGCTGTACTTCTCATTGTGCCCATCTCCTTGCTTGCCCATACTGCCACCGGTTTCATTGTCCCCATCGTTCTTGGCTTCATGGCGCAGTGGAGAAATAGGGCCCGCTCGCATGGCCGTGGGCCCAGAGGGCAGCAAAGGAAATTCCGTGTATGTATCAGCCGTTAGAGGTGAATGTGTGCCACGTGCTGTCATCTATCTTGAATTAGCAGTAGGCGCTGTTACCATCCTCGATGCATACACCGGCAGAGGTGGTTGTAGTGCCTGTGCCCCGCTATGTAGTTCTGTCTGAAATGGCTTTGTGGCGCTTCTTTCGCGAGCGCCGGTCACTTTGGCGAACAGACTGAGCAGCCTCTTTGCGTGAAGATTGGTCGCTTGCCATTTTTCGAAGACTTCGAACTTCTTGATTCATCTTTAGGCATTCCTTCAAAGTCGCTTCGTGAGAGCCAGTACAGATGGGACATTTAAATGAAGACGCATCACAGTCGGTGGTATTATGCTCTGAGCCGCAACGCGAGCAGGTGGCTTTACTTCTACAAACAGCTCTCACAAGTCATATCTTTAGACATTTCCGGCACTGAATAGGCCTCGGAAAGAATGGTTGTACGTGGTGTATCACGTAGCCCACTTTGGCCGACACTGGTAATGTCGAAGAAGAAAATATTAACATGATACATCGGTAGTGACCAGCACATCCCCGTAACCACAACCGGTAACGCGCTCCCTCACCAGAGCAGGATTGACCACCCTCGTGCAGCACTTGGCAGCAACCTATTATATGAATACAACAAACAAACCCCGCCCCTCAATCCCCAGCACCTGCGAAGGAACTGACCACGGCGGCGGTCAGACCTATGACGCCGCAGAGGGTGCTAAGAATCCCTGGGTCCGCACAGGCCGCCATTGGAATCGGAACCTGGCAACATTTAACGCTAGAACTTCATCTAGTGAGGCGAGTCTAGAAGTGCTATTGGAGGAATTAGCGGGCAGTAAATGGGATACAATACGGCTCGGTGAGGCTGGGAGGACAAAAAAAGCATATACAGTGCTAAAGCGGGCACGTCCTGTGATACCGGGGCTTAGCGGAGAGACGAGAACTAGGAGTCGGATTCCTGATTAATGAGGATATTCTGGTAATATACAGGAGTTTTATCGCATTAACGAGAGGGTGGCAGGGCTTGTTGTCAAACTAATGAAGAGGTACAAATTTGACGTCGTGCAGATCTACGTCCCTACATCCAGTCATGATGACCTGGAAGTCGAAAACTTCTATGAAGACGTGTAATCGACCATGGGTAAAGTCAAAACAAGATACACTATACTGATGGGCGACGTCAATGCCAGGGTACGCGAGAAGCAGGCTGGAGACAAATCAGTGGGGGAATATGGCATAGGGTCTAGGAATGGCAGGAAAAAGTTATTAGTAGAGTTTGCAGAACGGAATAATATGCGGATAATGAATAATTTCTTCCGCAAGCGCCATAGCTGAAAGTGGACATGGAGGAGCTCGAATAGCGAGACTAGAAATGAAATGGACTTCATACTCAGTGCTAACATTGGCATCATACAAGATGTGGACGTGCTCGGCAAGGTGTGCTGCAGTGACCATAGGATGGTACGAATTAGAATTACGCTAGACTTGAAGAGGCAAAGGAGTAAATTGGTACATAAGAAGTCGATCAGTGAGTTAGCAGTAAGAAGGAAAATAGAGAAATTCCGGATCAACCTACAGAACAGGCATTCGGCTTTAACTCAGGAAGAGGACCTTAGTATTGCAGCAATGAACGACAATCCTATGGTCATCATTAAGGAGTATGCAATAGGAGTCGGTGGTAACTTCGTTAGACAGGAAACAAGCAAGCTATCTCAGGAGACGAAAGATCTGATGAAGAAACGCCGATGTATGAAAGCCTCTAACCCTTCATCTAAATAGAACTGGCAGAACTTTCCAAGCTAATCAACAGGCGTAGGAAAGCTGACATAAGGAAGTATAACATGGATTGAATTGAACATGCTCTCAGGAATGAAGGAAGCCTAAAAACAGCGAACAAGAAACTAAGAATAGGCAAGAATCAGATGCATGTGTTAAGAAACAAAGCCGGTAATCTCATTACTAATATGGATGAGATAGTTCAAGTGGCTGAGGAGTTCTATAGAGATTTATACAGTATCATTGCCACCCATGACAATAATGGAAGAGGGAATAGGCTGCAGAACTTGACATCCCACAAGTAACGCCGGAAGAAGTAAAGAAAGCCTCGGGAGCTATGCAGAGGGGAAGGCAGTTGTCGAAGATCAGGTAACAGCAGAGATGTTGAAGGATGGTGGGCAGATTGTTCTCGAAAAACTGGCCACCCTGTATACGCAATGCTTCGTGACCTTGAGCGTACCGGAATCTTGCAAGTGCGCCAAAATAATATTATACATAAAAAAGGAGACGCCAAAGACTTGAAAAATTATGGACCAATCAGCTTACTGTCCGTGTCGTACAAAGTATTTGCTAAGGTAATCGCACATCGAATCAGGAACACCTTAGACTCCTGTCAACCATAGGACAAGGCAGGATTTCGGTAATGCTACTTAACAATATACCACATTCACACTATCAATCAGGCGACAGAGAAATGTGCGGAATATAACCAACCCTTATATATAGCTTTCATTGATTACGAGAAAGCGTTTGACTCAGTCGAAACCTCAGCAGTCAAGCAGGCATTACGGAATCAGGGTGTAGATAGCCGTTCGTGAAAATACGGAAAAATATATGTATATATAGCGGCTCCACAGCCACCGTAGTCCTCCATAAAGAAAGCAACAAAATCCCAATAAAGAAAGGCGACAGGCAGGGAGATACGATCTCTCCAATGCTATTCACAGCGTGCTTACAGGAGGTATTCAGAGACCTGCATTAGGAAGAATTGGGGATAAGAATTAATGGAGAATACCTTAGTAACTTGCGATCCGCAGTTCATATTGCCTTCCTTAGTAACTGAGGGGACAAATTGCAATGCATGCTCACTGACCTGGAGAGGCAAAGCAGAACGGTGGGTCTAAAAATTATTCTGCAGAAAACTAAAGTATTGTTTAACAGGCTCCGAAAAGAACAGCAATTTACGATAGGTAGCGAGGCACTGGAAGTGGTAAAGGAATACATCTACTTAGGGCAGGTAGTGACCGGGGATACGGATCATGAGAATGAAATAATCAGAAGAATAAGAATACGCTGGGGTGTGTTTGGCAGGCATTCTCACATCATGAACAGCAGGTTGCCATTATCCCTCAAAAGAAAAGTTTATGGCAGCTGTGTCTTACGAGTACTCACCTACGGGGCAGAAACCCGGAGGCTTACGAAAAGGGTTGTACTTAAATTGAGGACGACGCATCGAGCTATGGAAAGAATAATGATGGGTGTAACGTGAAGGGATATGAAAAGAGCAGATTGGGTGAGGGAACAAATGCGAGTTATCGACATCTTAGTTGAAATGAAGAAAGAGAAATGGGCATGGGTAGGACATAAAATGTGTAGGGAAGATAACCGATGTTCATTAAGGGTTACGGACTGGATTCCAAGAGAAGGGAAGCGTAGAATTGGGTGGCAAAAAGTTAGGTGGGCGTATGAGATTAAGTAGTTTGTAGGGACAACATGGCCACAATTAGCACATGACCAGGGTAATTGGAGAAGTATGGGAGAGGCCTTTGCCCTGCAGTGGGCGTAGTCAGGCTGATGATGATGATGATGATGATGATGATGATCACATCGGGAGTTCCCCCAAGCGGTGAATCTCTAGAATGTGGACCGATGACCTCAAAAGACTCTTGAGGTGTGCATGCTTGATATCGAGCTCCAAGTCGGAAATCACACCAATCGTTGTCTCCTTCCCATAAGTAATAAAGGAGCGGACCGGGATTGCGCTTAACTGTGGAATGGTTTTTCACTTCTCCAGTATTGCGGAGTTTTTGACATCTATTGTGAGGATTTTTTTTGCGAGCGTTGATCCTGATCTCGTTGATTTGTCCAGACCCACACTTTGAATATATTCCGTTAAAAACTGCCTGGTGAGGGAGTTCATGCTGCGTGACGTCGAGAGCTGCACGTAAGGAACCATAAAGGATTCCTGCTCACTCTGATTCGATGAAGCCATCTCAGTCGATATACGGCGCATCTTTTTCATGTGGCGGCTCATGACTACGGCGCACTGCTGTCAGAGTCCATGGCTTCTGGCGTTGAGCTCTCCCAGGAATCGAGCTGCTCCGAGCTTCGAAAGGCACGTCGTCCTAAAGTTAACGATGAAGCAGACGACTGACCTTGTTCAGGTGGTCGTGGGTACTTCGTCTGGCTCATCTTTCATGAAGTGAGTCTCACGTAAATGACGAAAACGTAAAAAGAATTGCATAACAACGACAGGCCCAGAGCACCAGTGAGCTCTGGGCACTTCTTCGCGCGTCTTCAACGATGCTATCACAGGTGCTACCGATGCGCCACACCCAGATTTTTTAATCTTCATGGCAGCAGAACATTCGAGAAAAAAGCGCTGTAGATATTTAAAAAAACTTAGCTATAGCTTGTTGAATTTGTTTTCCAGTCGGCATAATAACCACTGTCACAAAATCGTTTGGTCCATCCCAGCACTGTTTCTTTTTCATTAACATTTTTCGAACGTCTACTTTTGTGCACTTCTTGTACATTCTACACTGACCTCTTTTCCTATAACGCGTTTATATCCAAGAGCCGCTTCTAAATACAGCTTTCGTTAGGGTAGCGTGACATCTGCCACGCTAGCACTGATTGCTGTTGAAATGCCCTACGGCACGTACTCCTCCCGCATAGTTGTCCATGCTCTTAGCTCATACATGTGATGACGGGAAAGTATCTGTATGGCAAAGATACTTGTACGTATGTTAAACAATTTAATCTGAAAGTAAAGTGAAATTTCACGGAATGTGGTGGAGGAAGAACGCTCTCCTTATGGATCCACCATTCCATCGATATTTAAGGGGACGAAGTGGACTGTTCGCACATACGTGAGACGTTGCTTAGGACCCTTCGACAAATTTAAGCTCAAACTGAGTGTTTCTTTTTCATTTCATATCTTAGATTACTCAGTTCTCATTGGCTACAATAGCATTTTCTTCCCGATGCGCAAATAAAATGGCTATTACGTCTTGAAAATACTGTTTTCCATGTACATATGGTAAAGGGTACTTGCTTCAGTATTAAGGCACAAATTTTAATGTAGTCGCCGAGACTTGAGTTTAGGCGGTGGCTGCTTAGTCTCTAATGAACGACTTTGAGTCAGAGGAGCCTTTGCTGCTCAACGCGGAAAAGAATAAATCAAGTACCATTTAACATTCCTTCATAGGCAACATGGATGATTTTTTTTTTCACTTTACCGTCAATCTAATGGTATGAAAGCTAAAATGGTGGTACTTTTCTGGATCTGCCTTTGAAAAGCAATTGAACCACGTGCATACGAGACGTCACTCAGCCTCATCTCAATTAGTACAGCACTTAAGGTTCAATATCTGACAAGTGTAACATGTATACATAAAGGGCCTCCAAGTGGATGTAGATGGGATATTAGATAAGAACGCGCTTTGTGATTGCTCGGTGCGTACTGGATGATTGCAGTTTAAGTGCGACAGGATCATTACAAGTCTGAAGTCAACCTTTAGACATAACTACCTCATATAACCCTAAAAATAATGCTGATTCGCACATACGAACAGGCAGTGCTGGAAATTGTCTGGCCGAAGTCATAGTGAGCCGGCAAGATAAAACTCGGCATATTCATAAGTGATTGGTAGCGCATGGCGGCAACGAAAGCATCTCCCAAGGCGGCCGAGTGAGCGCTAACTCTACACAATTTTCAGCCTTTCAACCCTACAAAGAAACCCTCACCATACAAGACCACTCTACTGCAACGTGGTTTCTCCCACTGAGAGACAAGTTATTTAAAAGAAGGTATAGGAGGTCGGTCGAAGCTCGCGCGCCCTAGACTGCTACCCTTGCACAAGGCAAGGCAACGGAGGCCCAAATGTAGCCGACTAAAACTAGAATTCGCTCACTTTTCGCATTTTGTGTTTCATAATGCACACAACTTATGCAATAAGTCTCTCATAGCACAAGGTTGCTCAATGACGATGGTAAGCGTGTATTGTTTTACGCATGCGCAGGTAGCTTAATCAGTAGATCATCACCCTTCTGAACAAGGGGACCCATACTGTCACGTATACTTATCGATAATTTTTCCTGGGACTGTATTTTAGCCCCTAACTTAAGGTTATCGCTCAGCCCAAGACACGCATGGATGATTTGGTACTTACTCTGATGTAATCGTTGGTTCTAGTTGTGGTGTATTTCTCGCTGAGTTTCGTGCTCTCGGACTGTATGCGCTTTTTGGAAGGCAGCTGGGGCCAGTGATTACGTTGGAACGTTCGCAGAGTCGTGTATAAAAGCCGGCGTCTTTAACCTGCCGTACCCGCAGATCAAAGTTTTGACGATCGGTGACTGTGTTCGCCGCTATCGTTGTGCATTAAATGTCACTTGCTTCTAGGGGCCCAAATATGCCCAGAAAAACTAAGTTTCGTCATTCACAGGTTCAAAAATCTTATGGTGTTTTGCGTGCCAGAACTGCGATCCGATTTTGACGCACGCCGTCGGAGGGGGACTCGTGAAATTTGGGCAACCTTGAGTTCTTTAACGTGCGCCTGAATCTAAGTATGCCGGTGTTTTCGCATTTCGCCCCCATAAGAATGCGACCGCCGTTGCTAGAATGCGATCGCGCTACCTCGCACTTAGCAGTCCGAAACCATAGCCATTAACCAACCAGACAGTTTGCTGCGGCTTTCTTCAGCATCTCTACAAAGTGGCGATAATGTAAAGCCATCATTTGGTTCGTGTATTCATTATTTAGTTTCAGTATGCGCCGACGAGTCGAGGAGAGAAACCAACTACCCCAGCCAGGCCGATATCTAATCGGTGCGACAGACGATCATTTTATGCCAAACCGAAGATAAATAAGAATAGGTAAGCTTCGTTTAAAAATCTCAAACCTGCCAAGGTAAAGCAAAGCATTGTGTTCCTTTACAACGTCATTCCATGGGCCACCTTTTCAAACGTATGAAATTCTCACTTCATTTCGTCTAGACAAGTGGCAGTAAGTTTCGTTCATGTTATAGAGTGCAGCGCAAAAATATGTCAAAATACCTTGATTTCAACCATCACGGCGGGAAATCCTATGTCGGTTCCTTTGGCACCCCGCATGGAAGGTGAGCAGATGATGCCGCCGCTCTCCGTCATTGCGTACGAGATGATCATGCACTCGAGGTTAGGGCAGGCTTCGAAAGCTGCGTCATACGTTGCCTGCCGAAGTGCGCCGCCAGCAACTCGAATGCGACGAATGCACTTGAGCCGCTCTCCAGTACGCAGCATCTCCTCTATCAGAGCGTGAAGTCGTGTTGAGAATATAAACATGGAACTGATCTGTAGGAAAAAGTGCACGGTGACGACAGAAGGTGAGGGAATGGCACGCAATTTGTTGCAGGGCCTTATTTATCTAGACTGATACTAGAAACACGAAGACATAACTTGTAGTAACGAATCGGTGATTTATCTGTGGAGTGTTTGCCATTTGAACACTATGCTTGAAACCGAAGACCACTGAATTTGCAGTGCAAGGAAATAACTTAAGGTTTAGATAAAATAAGACCCCAAAGGAAATAAAGTGTTATTTTTTCAAGAATACGAATCACTAGCAATCGTGGTTTTGGAATGGTATACTAAATGTTCCACCACGTTGAATGGTGGTCCTTATGTTTTTAATATCTTCGGAAACTCATAAAGATCGCTGACTATGTGCAAGGTAGATACGAACAACGAGGTAGAAAAACATTATTCTAGCAACGCGTGCTATTAATTTGCCGCAGAAAACTCGCAAGTCTCACCTTAGCTTTATGTATACCGTATGATGCAGATTCATATTATGAATGGTGGTGGACGACTTGCAGTTAGGACTTGCGCCTTTATTTTTCTCTAAGAATCATCGAAAAATAAATGTCAGCATATCTGCCAAGCTTGTAGAGACCAATGGTGGAGCCTCAATGCCAGCAGAACTCATCTCCTGATGACTGCCGGCGGTAATTCCTTAGCGTAGAATCAATATAGCGACACAACACATTGCCACCATGCAAACGAGGTATGTATGAGGAATTTAATGCAGCGGGAATCCCCTATCGGGATTGCCGAGGACACTCGGGGCCATCTAGCGCCACCTCAGCGAAGCCTGCGCACGGCCTCCAAAATTCACGGCGCGCCGGTGCGTTCTAACGCTCAGAAACGCGTCATACGTCAACCGGGTCCCGCCTCGTGCTTGTTTCTGGGCACGCTGCGCCAACTAGTTGCACTGCCTAGAGCACTGCACGGGCCAGGGCCGACCTGAAAGCCCGGTCCCACCCGGACCGCGGGCCGGTCCGGGCCGTCCGATGCCTTCTTCGGCGGGTCCGCGCTGGGCGCGACCTTGAAAAATGTTTTTTTCGAACGTGAAAGAAGCCCGCGAATACACGCAAAGTGCCTCGAGTGGCCAGTCGCGCGACAATTTTGCGTGTATTCGCGAGCTTGCCTCACGCCCGGAAAAACACTTATATGTAGCACGTATTCAGCAACAGAACGCTGTATTGGGCATTTCTAATGCTTCTCTACGACTTTCTCATTGACACTTTTCATCTAATTATGATAATTGAGAGGTAGATTAAATAATTAGGACAAGTTATCGAATTAGGCGGATTGGGGAAAATATCGTGACTGTCTACAAGCTACGGCAAACAGCATTACCTTGGTTCTGTCGAGCTACGAAGCACCTGCATATTTTTTGCAGTTTGGCCCATGTTAACTGAAGCACCCTGTATATGACTATCCTTCTGGTCGAAGGGCTGATGTTAAGGTGTGTGTAAGCTTTAAACATCCTTCAAAGCATCATATTATTTTTTTTGCCTGGGCAGTGAGAGAACTAAAGGGACATTCCTTGTCATAGACATCGTAAGTTCGGAACTGTCTTGCTCGAGGCGCACACCTGAACTATCCCTAGCTGCAAGCGCGTGTAATTTGCACCATCAGGGAAATGAAGGCCTTGCCGCCTTGCAGCGACCACTGGGAGATTTTGCTAACTCCTCACACGTGAGCAGAAATAAGAGTAGCGTGAAAGAAGAAGCGCCTAAGAGATGGCTTCTTTTGCGAGGCGACAGCCGGCTAGGCGGGCGATACGCAGAGCATGGCCCACCCATAAGGAACCTCCTGCGAGGAACTGCGTCGTGCGTAACGTAGGACCAACGTCGCTATCTACTGAAAAAGAGAGGGAAAAAAGGCTTTGGCTGTTCACACGTAGCTTGTCAGAGTGCGCTGATGCTTTTATTGTGTTGGTTACGGGCGTTATATAGTTCATAATTTGTCTCCTGTATATGTGACACCATGAATGCAGCTGTACTAAGAGATCAGCTCTCTGCCGGGAAGATAAAGCTTGTCTACAAGCAAGTTAAGAAAATCCAGGTTTTGTAAACCTATCCTGAAAGTTGTTGACGTGCACCCCCTATCACCAGTAGGGTATGTGCAGTGCGAAAGATGCAAAGGTTTCTTCGCATATGATAGCGGGAAGACAGAACGTCGCACATGAACCGCCACAAGTGCAACGCTGCAGATGATACCACTGCCATTACTTCGTTCTTCACCGAGAAGCAACCCCAGGTTTCATCTATAGTTAAGGGGAATCTGACGACTGCTTGCGTCAAGTGGTTCGCAGAAGATATGCGGCCATTTGACGCTGTTTGCGACAAGGGATTCCTAAAAGTTGCCGACGAACTGATTGCTATCAGTGTCAAGTAGGGGAGCATATCCGCGAAGACCATGATTCCGTACCCTACGACGGTGTCTCGCAGGGTGTCCGAAGTTGCAAACGAACTCCGAGAAACGGTGATGCCTGAAGTCGAGTCAGCGATGAAGGAAGGTCGCTGCTCGATGACCCTTGACATCTGTACCGACGACTACAAGAAAGTGGCCTATATCACGGCAACGGCGCATTACGTGAGTGTGAAATGGGAACTGAGGAGCCTTGTTTTGTTCACTAGCGACTTCCCCTGAGAGAAAAATGGGAGGGAACAACCGTAAATGGGATTGTATGAAGGAGCGCGAAGTTGAGGATTGATGAAGGCATGTTAAGCAATGTGTTGCTCGTGACAGACCAGGGTGCCAACATTATTAACGTGCCGCATCCGTATGCCCGAATGAACTGCTGTGCTCACGTTATGAACACCGTTATTCTGAACGCGTTCGTACGGATACCTCACTCAGGAACTACCCGGCCTTTTGGAACAACTACAAAACGTGAAGGCTGTCGTGACTTTTTTTAAAAGAGAGCCGACTGACGAGCCATCTACCACGCGGTATGTGCCAGGAGGTATGCTAGCGGTGCAATTTGACGCTCGCCATGATCAAGTTCGTGCTAATTCAGTACGATGCGTTAGAGAACCTCCTCGATTAAAATGGCAATCTACTCTTGGAAGACGTCAGTAAGGCCTCGTTGATGGAGGTCGTCGAACTTTTGGAGCGCTTCAAGGAGGCCATCGCGAAGCTTGAGCAGGACAACGTTGTAACGCTGCCCCTTGTATTGATGTAGTACATAAAACTCAAGAAGCACGTTACTGCTGCTTCGACAGACTCACCGAAAGTATGCAAGCTCATGTCGAGGACGCTAGAATTTCTTCAAATAAAAATAAATACCCTGGACAACCTGCTGTTTTTGAACAAGAACATGAATATGTTTGGCTTTTGCTGGCCCTTTCAGACTCTTATTTCTGTGGCATCGTTATCGTGTGCGGTGCGTTTGTGTCACTGGGTGTTATTTTAAGCGTATTGTCTTTCTTTATCTCATTAAAAAGGGAGAAACCTTTTATCTGGAATAGCATCAAGTATGGTGCGGGACAGGTTAATTATATACTCATATTGTACGTGGCCATTACGTTTCCGGTGTGGACGTTAGAATATGAACCATTCATATTGCATCTGCTTTTGCTGATGAAATACCTAAAAAAATTATGATATATGGAAAATGAAGGCCATCAGGAAAACAGAAGAAAACGAGGGCAGCGGTGGCGTAGAGGTAGAACACCCGCCTCGCGTGCAAGAGGTCCGTAGTTCGAATCCCGGTGCGGCGCAATTTTCGACCGGATTAAAAAAAAAGAAAGAAAATCCGCGTGTCGATAAAATTTCATAAACATACCTTGAGTGTGGCACCATACAAGATGTGGACGCGCTCAGCAAGGTGCGCCGCAGTGACCATAGGATGGTAAGAACTCGAATTAGCCTAGACCGGAGGTGGGAACGGAAGGAACTGGTACATAAGAAGCCGATCAATGAGTTAGCGGTAAGAGGTAAAATAGAAGAATTCAAGATAAAGCTACAGAACAGGTATTCGGTTCTAACTCAGGTAGAGGACCTCAGTGTTGAAGTAATGAACGACAATCTTGTGGACATCATTAAAGAGTGTTCATTAGAAGTCGGTGGTAACTCCGTTAGACCGGATACCAGTAAGCTATCGCAGGAGACGAAAGATCTGATCAAGAAACGCCAATGTATGAAAGTCTCTAACCCTACAGAGACAATAGAACTGCCAGAACTTTCAAAGTTAATCAACAAACGTAAGACAGCGGAAACAAGGAAGTATAATATGGATAGAATTGAACATGCTCTCAGGAATGGATGAAGCCTAAAAGCAGTGAAGAAGAAACTAGGAATTGGCAAGAATCAGATGTGTGCGTTAAGAGACAAAGGCGGCAATATCATTACTAATATGTATGAGACAGTTCAACTGGCTGAGGAGTTCCATAGAGATTTATACAGTACCAGTACCAGTGGCACCCACGGCGATAACGGAAGAGAGAATAGTCTAGAGGAAATCGAAATCTCACAGGTAATGCCGGAAGAAGTAAAGAAAGCCTTGGGAGTTATGCAAAGTGGGAAGACTGCTGGGGAAGATCAGGTAACAGCAAATTTCTAGAAGGATAGTGGGCAGATCGTTCTAGAGAAACTGGCCACCCTGTATACGCAATGCTTCATGACCTCGAGCGTACCGGAATCTTGGAAGAACGCTAACATAATCATAATCCATAAGAAAGGGGACGCCAAGGACTTAAAACATTATAGACCGATCAGCTTACTGTCAGTTGCCTATAAACTATTTACTAAGGTAATCTCAAATAATATCAGGAACGACTTAGACTTCTGTCAAGCAAAGGACCAGGCAGGATTCCGTAAAGGCTACTCAACAATACACCATATTCACAATATCAATCCGGTGATAGAGAAATGTGCGGAATATAACCAACCCTTATATATAGCTTTCATTGATTACGAGACAGCGTTTGATTCTGTCGAAACCTCAGCAGTCATGGAGGCATTACGGAATCAGGGTGTGGACGAGCCGTATGTAAAAATACTGAAAAATATCCATAGCGGCTCCACAGCCACCGTAGTCCTCCATAAAGAAAGGATTAAATCCCAATAAAGAAAAGTGTCATGGAGGGAGATACGATCTCTCCAATGCTATTCACAGCTTGTTTACAGGAGGTATTCAGAGACCTGGATTGGGAAGAATTGGGTTAAAAGTTAATGGAGAATATCTTAGCGACTTGCGATTCGCTGATGATATTGCCTTGCTTAGTAACTCAGGGGACCAATTGCAATGCATGCTCACTGATCTGGAGAGGCAAAGCTGAAGAGTGGGTCTAAAAATTAATCTGCAGAAAACTAAAGTAATGTTTGACAGTCTCGGAAGAGAACAACAGTTTACAATAGGTAGCGAGATACTGGAAGTGGTAAGGGAATACATCTATTTAGGACAGGTAGTGACAGCGGATCCGAATCATGAGACCCAAACAATCAGAAGAATAAGAATGGGCTGGGGTGCGCTTGGCAGGCATTCTCAGATCATGAACAGCAGGTTGCCATTATCCCTCAAGAGAAAAGTGTAAAATAGCTTTGTCTTACCAGTACTCACCTACGGGGCAGAAACCTGGAGGCTTACGAAAAGGGTTCTACTTAAATTGAGGACGACGCAACGAGCTATGGAAAGAAGAATGATATGTGTAACATTAAGGGATAAGAAAAGAGAAGATTGAGTGAGGGAACCAACGCGAGGTGATGACATCTTAGTTGAAATCAAAGAAAAAGAAATGGGCATGGGCAGTACATGTAGTGAGGAGGGAAGTTAACCGGTGGTCATTAAGGGTTACGGACTGGATTCCAAAGGAAGGAAGCGCAGCAGGTGGCGGCAGAAAGTTACGTGGGCGGATGAGATTAAGAAGTTTGCGGAGACGACATGGCCACAATTATTACATGACCAGGGTTGTTGGAGAAGTATGGGAGAGGCCTTTGCACTGCAGTGGGCGTAACCAGGCTGATGATGATGATGATGATGATATGAAAAAGCTTTTTTGTCTGGATGCAAGAAATTATTATTAAAGAGCCTCTTTTAAAAAATTGTATAAGTAATGATTCCAACGCGAGTGTAGAAATTAGCACCCAAGAAAATGTCCCGGGTTCGCTTCTATGTTTTTCCATTTTAGTTGTACCCTCCTTTTAAATAAATATTGTTGCTATGTTTTGTTTTCACTATATTTTTGTCGGAATGAATTTTCATGTACTACATGTACATGTACCACATTTTATTTCTTTCCTTGGTATTACGTGCCGAATCCACAATATTGTTACGGTGGAAAACGAGGACAAGGTTGTCGATGGTGAAGACGAGGAGGTGGCGACAGCCTCTCGGGATTGTCGGCTGCTGTTTATATACGCATTGTGAAAATACATCGTATATATTGTTTTATACCCGTGACATTTTGGTGGAGGTGCTGGGTATGCGTAGGCGGCATTGCAGCTGCACACGCGGTGCACTCCAATGGAAGCACGGTCCCAGGATGGGTGAGACGTCCGCTGCAGAGCTCCGTTGCGAAGACACGAACCCCGCACGCCCGCCAAAATGTACGTTGCTCTATCTCAGCCACAAAACCTCGGCATGTTGACCGGCCTCGATGTTGCTGACGTAGAAGAATGGTTGAAGATGTATGAGCGCGTCAGCAAGGTGAGCAAGTCTAATCCGACGATAATGCTGGCCAATGTCGTGTTTCACCACAACGGAACACCGCGAACGTGGTTTTGAAGTGGCATGAAGAAGAGCTAACCAGCTGGGACTTGTTCAAAGAAAAGCTGTCCGACGTGTTTGGCAATCCCACCGGTCGACAACCAGCCGCCAAGAAAGAACTCGCCACGCGTGCCCAAACTGATACTGAGTTGTATGTCTCCTACATTCAGGAATTCCTAGCCCTCTGTCGTAAAATCTACATGTCCATTCCAGAGGCGGACAAGGTTGGGCACATAATCAAAGGCATCGCGGACGGCGCATTCAGCCTTCTGGTCTTTAGAAATTTATCGACTGTCGACGCCATCGTAAAGGAATGCCGCCGTTTCGAGCAGGCGAAGAGTCGCCGCATATACAATCAGTTTACACGGCTTCGAAATACGGCAGCGACCTTTTCCTGTACAGACCCACCGACCAATCTAGCTTGCCTCCACCAAGCGAAAACGTGACCCGAATTGTACGCCGCGAACTCGAAGCAGCGTTTCCTGCCTCGCCTCAACAGACGTCTTGGCAAAACTCTGCTGTGACGATATCGCTGGTCCAGTCCGTGGTTCGCCAGGAAATCGTTATTATGGGTCGTCCCAGCACCTACTCCTTGAGTTGCCCTGACACCCACTCTGCTTATGCCTTCGTCTTATCGCAGTATACCTCACAGTGTTTGTTATCCCTACAATACCAGGTATTCATCGGACTCACGTGCACCTGAAGACAGGCCGATTTGTTTCTGCTGCGGCCGAATCGGTCACGTTTCCCATCACTGCCGGAGCCGCTGACCATCCCCTCCTCGAAACACCTTCCTGAGTTCAAGTTCGCCCCGAATTTCCTCACCCCGTTGCTTCTACAACCCTTCCGACACCACTACCTCGACTCGCCGCTATGCCCGCTCGCCCTCGCCTCAACGTCGCCAGCCACGTCCGCCCCAGCTTCATCGCTTGCCGTCGCCGACCTACTCAGGACCATTCCAGCAGAAAAACTAGGCAATGCGGCACCTCGAGGTGGTGCTGCAATGTCGTATTCGCCGCAAAATGCTGCTTTGACGCTGAAGCAGGGCCCGGACTTGATATCACTGGTCTTGGCTGGGCTCGGGCTTCATAAAGCGGGCCCGCGCCGGGCCCGGGCCGAAAAATCCGGCCCGTACAGTGCTCTAGCCACTGCCGACAAGCCTGCACGTTGCCTCCTAGACAAGGAGCATGGCATGCCGGTGCCTGCGAACGCGGTGGATTGTTCCCTCTCTAGCCGAACACACAAAATGGGCACCTGTGTACACACTGGCACATCTTTTTGACACAATTTGACCAGGTGGTTTGTTTCTAACCGTGTTCCGTCACTACAGCTGCCCCATGCGGTAACAATTTGACCACACTACTCGTGATCCCAGGGAGGCAGGAAACCGGTTAGATACATGGACACATAGACAGGTGGCCCACGGAAAGTGTGTGATGTACCCAAAGAATGCTAACGCATTAATATCAGCATGTCTATGAATGTTGGTAATACCAATGCCGGAGCCTTTTTCATCGTCGTAAGAAAGTTATGACCGCGGCAAACATGCGTGCCAGAGCAGAGAATCAAAAGAAACAAATAGTATGGGTTTTGACATCGCAAAACTATGCTAGCATGTATAAGTTTGATCTCTGTTCCGCCGGCTGTGTGCTATTCTCAGAAATGTTTCTGCAGAAGCTGGCAGACCTTGGCGAATTATCCGGCTTTACGAGAAGCACTGCTACAGCAGCCGGCGCTCAGCGTGCTATAAAGTTTTATGCCGTCATCAAAGCGCCGACGACCCCTTAGTTCGAAATGACACCGCCTGCTGAGGCCGCCGAAATGCAGGCGCCGACGTCGCCCATTTCCCATTCAGCGCAGCGCAAAGAAATGCCTAAACTGTGAAGCACGAATGCCGCGCGATACGCAGGGCTCGTGGCAGCTCCAATTGCAGATGATTTTGCTTTCGACGGGCAAGGCAAACAATTTGTGTTTCGTTGCAATGTGGCTAATTTGAACGAAAATTGATTGCCTGACATGCAGAAGCGACGCATAAGCGATGGTGGTCACGAGACGACGGCACCACGACGACCACATCAATATAGGAGAAGAGAACTTCTCTGCTGCCACAATGAAATTATCTTCTGCAGAAAGCGCCCTCCTTCGTATAATTGCTGCCGTGGTTCATTGGAACTTTTTAAGCGCTCTGCGACTAAACGATTGACCTGAATTTGTAATCTTTCAGGTGTATCTTCAGAGGGGGTTCTGACGTTCTTAGATTGCATGCTCCGTATAAAGACACTGTCAATATAACCTACTGCTTGCATGCAGCTAAACTGCGTACGTAGGAATGAGTGATAATCGGTGAACGTTCTCTCACCAGCTACGACATGCCATCTCTTATATATTTCTGAACGAATGTTTTGAAAATTTCCCGTGGCACATAGCGCAATTCTTACCTTGGATTAAAATACACGATTAGGCGGCCGTAAGTACTAAGGGAAATAAAAATGCTAATTGGAATAAATTTTATTTCACAAATTTACTTATGATTAAGTACTTTATGGCACTTATTTCAATCTACAAAATATAGCTGGTAAGATCGCAAGGCCTTCCGCTAAGAACGAATTCTCAGGGCTACACCAGTGTCGAGACATTAATTTTCAAACTGTTTGAATAAATCTACTCGTGTCCCAGGTAATTTTGTGCTGCGATGTATAAAGCAGGGTGTTCGTTTAACAGTAAGTCGAACAACAATGATTCCGATGGAAGTTTGGCAGCACGCATTTTGAAACAGGTCTCATCATCAGAATTCGTCCGAAGTCAGTATCTCTTTCAAACTCTCTAGCTAGAATTAGTAGATTTAAATACGTGCCATCAATAATTATTTATAGAGTTAATTATTGTAATTAGGTTATTAAGTATCTTTTTATTAGGCACTAATTAGGGATCTGGATTTCTCCTAGAAGTAACAGCCGCCTCATCGAGTAATTATGCTCAAGGGATAGAACTGCGCTGTCACAGGCAATTTTTAACAGTATGGTGCAGCGAAAGAATATTCCTCTATAATGGCAAAATATTTGCGCAAGTTAACGTGCTTTTGTGAGCTAAAGTCCGCTAAACCTGAAGAGCAACTCTTAAACAGCCCTTGTTGAGTAGAAAACTGCTCAAACTCACATGTAATTTCCTTATCTTGTGATGTTTCGCAAAAGAAGAGCGCACAGGTTATGACTTCTCATGATCTTGTGCATTGAAACGCCTCTACATTAAGTGTGACAATCATGAGATTGTCGCACTACTTTCTCTCAGTCTTTTTAATCCATTCAGAACACCGCTGGAACAAAAGCAAGATGCATTGAATCTAGAGACCCGTTGCATGTATTGATGACGGTTTCTCTCACTTGTGTACCTAGAACCTTAGCATAAAGAGGCCGATGATGTGTGCAGTTTATGCATTAACCGAAGGAAAGCTTCAGTCTGCGAAGGAATGCTGTTGAACGCTGTTTACGAAAATTTATATTTCAGGTGAAGATGTTTTTATTATAAAAGAATACTTGTCGTAGAATCAGTTTCTTTGTGAACATAAGGAGCATCATAACGTTGTAAGTACTTTAAAGCTCCGCAACAACAGAGAAATAATAAGTGTGACAGCAGAGCTGTTATGATGGCCGCGAAGATAGATACACAACGGAGCGCCAGCTCATGCTGGCAAATCTAATCCACAATACCCTACATCGAATTTTGGTCGTCAGATACAGATGCAGAAAACAAAATTTTAGGAAGAGAGAGAGGTCCGTCTCAGGTAAATTCCTCTGTTCAGCCACTCGGCGCTACGAAAGAGTAAGCGGGAAAGAAAGAGAAACATGGTGGATGACGGTCACGGTCACTCTTCTATAGAAAAAAAGAACCCGGGACAGAACTTGGGGGTAGGCTTGAATTTGGGGGTGCGTATTCGCCGCAACTGATAGACGCTTCTAACTGCAAAAATATCGATGGTACGAAGTGAACGATGTTGCTTTTTTTAAGGAGACAAAGCGAAGTGGGAAGGTCCTAGACTACGGTGACCACACAAGCAAGCGCGAAGGAGGCCTTAAGCGTTTGAGGCGCCGCTCAGAACAAGTTGAGACACCAGCTTGTTGCGACATGCCTATTTAGCTTAGTATGTGAACTGGGTTGCGGTTGAACGAGATGAAATTGAAGATTGCCTGATAATGGTAGATTTGCACAAGTGCAACATCTCGACATATTTTCGCTCATTTTTCTCGATAGAAGGCCTTTTTTTGTTCGCCTTACATTTGAGGAAATGAATTTTTTTTAACATTAGGAATTTCCAGAGGTAGCTTTGCATCTAGACTGGGTGTAATTAAGCAGGTTGTGGATGTTTGCAGCGTTTTAACATCTTCGAAAAGTAGTCACGTTATGACTTTTTTCGCGCTGATGCTTGCTTATGTCATCAGCGAGCACGATTGGAAATTCCAGCCAATTTTCTTTCCGGAAACATACACCGTTTTTCTTTTCTGTGATATAACCGTGAGGTCCTGTTTCATATGTTGGTTGTATGACCCAGTGTATTTTATTAGATTTTAAACGTTTGCAATTTAACAGTACTTATTTGGCTTTACATGTCCTCTGAAGAATGTCCAAGCATGCCAGCGTGTTACTCCATATCTTTTACTTCCTTTCAGAGGAAGCTTATTTTTACTGTTAATAACTCTCGTCGACCGACTACTTTAGGATGTAAATACAAAAGCAGGCTGTCCTTCAGCTAATTCATTTATGCATCAATATGAGATGGCCAAAATGCTACATTCGCCTGGTTTTTATCGCGTGAAAGAGATAGCTTAAGCAATTAATATTTAAATTCTTGGCACTATTGGGAAAGTAGGGCAGGTGCATGCGCGCATTCTATTATTGCGATAGCAATCATATGGACACTCCAGGCACATGTTTCCCGTCGCCGTGCACATGACGTTCCATACAAAGTCCAAAGGCAATCAAAACGTCGCCGCTCGCCATGTGCTGTACGTGCGAGTGAAAGCGCGTGAGGGTGAGTGAACGATCGCGGCTCATTCTCGCGCAGTCAAGGAAAGAATTTGGGGAGGAAGCGCGCCGTCTTTCGTCAAGGGAGGCAGGGGCGGAGGGCGCTGTACTTTGGTAGCAACAAACAGTCATGCAGGATCTATCTTGAAAGCGATTTTCTTTGGGGGCAGAGTCTAGGTGGGCCGACGACGCGTAGCTTTGCGTGTGCTACGTTCTCGCCGCTCAGTTTGCGCTGAAGCGATTGAAGCACGAAGGTCACTTCGCTCGCTGTTGCTGTCGCGCTTCCTTACGATAGCATTTTGTCAGCGAGTGTCCGTGATCATCGAATGAGAAGTGAGCATGGTTGCCTGTTCGATTTGACACCATGTTTGTTAATTTAGTGTGTCAGCGAATGTTTACAAGTTGATGCGGTCGATCAAACTACTATCCTTGCTTTGTATAGCTGTCTACTAATGTGCCATCGCAATCCGTGCTTCGCCTTGCGTGCTAAACTGTGACTTTATTTAGGTTGATTAAAGAATATTTTTTTCACATGACAAAGTACTTACGTTGTGCTCCTTGACAAGCTTAACTATCTCCTGCGAGTTGAGGCCTGGCTGCGTCAGGACACCGACTGATCCATCGAGTACGGGCATCAAACGAAGTAGCAACCCAGATAGGTGGGTGATGGGGGCTAAAGTGAGCACAGTATCTCTTTCGTCGGATAAAGTGCATGGTCTGAAAGCAAGAAAGTTTGGTATCTTAAGTTTTCCGGCACATTCTCGCTAATTTAATATATATATATGTGAAGATGATTCAAGGCTTGCTCTTTTGACGTCCTTGGTACACAGTCTCGTTCGACCTTATATGCTTGACTCTACCAATGTTGCCTACTAATCACATAACATGCTCCCTTACTCCTCAATGCTAGCCGATATTCCAAGGCACGCGTCCTTGGAGGATCAACTTAGCAGCAAACAAATCACAGTGCTAGCAAACAAATACAACTTTCCAGCAATAACTTCCCGGTTGCTGTACCTTCGCACCAAATCTCATGGCATACTGCTGTTACGCGCCAAATTACCCAATTGATATATCAAAAATGAGAACGGGCTGCGTTTGTCCAAATAAGGAGTGTCATCTAGCAACATAAAGGGTCACATCACAAAACGGTTAGTCAGACGAGATCGAACCTTGGCCTTTCTTGGCCCTCCTAGCAAAGAGAATGTCAATGTTGTTTTTGTAGGAGTTCAGAGTTTGCCAACACTGTCTACACAAGCAAGGCTCCCTCGGGGGAAGAGGTAAAATTGTGCACATAGAACGCATGTTTGGGATTTATGAAACGCGAAGCTATAGCAAAGCGGTATTTGAATGCAATGCAAAGAACACTCCGAGTCCGTTAACACATTACGTACTCCTGGCGAGCGGCTGTCGTCCGACCTATAAGTGTCCTATACTCTCGTGTTGGTAACATTGCGTGCCAATGCCACAGCAGCTGGCTGTTACCATCCCATTTGAGCTCAAAAACTGACCCTCGTGAACAAAACAGATCTAATAACTTTTGTTGCCGTCCTGAACCGAAATACATGCACCCTCTTGCAGCAACCACTACCCTGCAGCCAACTATTCGGCATCATCGCAAAGAAGCCGGTCTCCTTCGCCGCTAACCCGAGGTCCTTGTCCACGTTCTTTCGTCGCCGCTACTTTTCGTGCAACTACGAAATACAGCTCCCGGAGGTGAGGGACACGGCTGCTCATCTCCTCTTCACTGAACTTACCTAACTTGACTGATTCAACGTTCATGGAAATGCTGACGGTACTCGCGGACACCCCAATTTATGCCTGAGTAAAGAGGGCTGATGTGCGGTATCAGCTCCCAAAAACTCCTACACCGGCTGCACAACACACACTACGTGCTATCGACAGAAGACCATCTGCAGTTCTTGTTTTTGTCCACCGTCCATATAAGCGTAGCCAACTATCACGTCCCTCTTTTATTTGCGTGCTCAACCAGTGTCCTACAGGTTGCACTTAGAATTGATGCTGACGTCTCCGATGTAACATGCCGGCTATGATTTCTAGAGTTTGTCCCCCGTGCTCGTCGTGCTGGAGCCGCTTATCGCAGCTCTTTATATGCTATCAAGCTTTTGTTTGGCGCTTCTGCTGATCACGCAGGAGAGGCCCACGCACCAGCTTCGTCCTAGCGCCTTTATTTTGAAGTTCACTTGACTTTATGACTACAGACTTGATACGGAACCTGATAGTGGCTTCATGGATGAGATTTGTAAATGTTTATCATCAGAGTGTTATACTTGCTTTCACCGTTGCGCATCCCTCTTTCTATGCCATCATCATCCCTCGTCACACCTTTATGTCTCCGTTTCCCCTCCCCCTGTGCAGAGTAGCAGGCTAGACGGCCTTAGCTGAGGCTGACCTCTCTGCCTTCTTTCAATTAAATTATCTCTCTCTCTTGTACCCCACATCCTGATAGTTATATACTACTCCTGCTTTCGCTATGACACCTTAAGTTCTAGACGGCGACAATTTCTTATCTCCAGTTTTTCGCACAGTTTTCGACCACTCTGTAACCCTTTCCGAAATCATGGGTACCTTCTGCGAGAACAAAGTTTCTCTTGCAGCACCACCTTTCGTTTCTCCAATCAGGCGCTCCCATCAAGAATTGCACTATAGACACACCCTCCACTTGACGAGAGCGGTATTTCTGCGTGCGAATTTACCGCCTCTTTAGGCTCATTCCTTTCCATTTGTTAGCCGTATCAAACAACGACAAATTAGACATGATAGCCCGGGCCTGTCCCCAACACGAGCAGTAAGGTCTTCGCCGCCTGCCGATCTAAAACCAAACGGTCTGCAGCTTTTACAATCGTCCACTGGGCCAGGCTAAAGTCGCCCACTAATACCAACGACTTAGGCACTTTCCGTTAGTGCGCCCATTACTCTTCGTAGAGCGAACAAAGCACGGCTGTAACTGTTGTTTTTTATGTCAGTCCCACGTCGAAAAAAAGGCTATACCACAATGTGAACCATTCCTGCGGGCTGCCACTAGACCTTACTTGCACTGATTTGCAAACGGTTTTTTAACTGCGCGAACAAGTGGCCCCACAGAGAGCACACAAGGACAGGCGCCTATACCTCTGTGCTCTCTCGGTGGTCGTTTGAACACGCTGTTCTAAAAATGTTTGCAAATATGCAGAAACTCGCCCAACAACAAGTTCTTCTATACACACATTGGTTTCATGCGTCGTCACTTTCTACGAATACTGCGGCAGAGTTAGGCCGGCCCATTGCTAGCGCACTTTGCTGTGGCGGGTGCCGCATAACAAATGCGCATAAGCTTTGTCAAATAAAAAAAAATTATGCGTTAGTCTATCTGCCCAGATGCTTCCTACACCAATGTTTACGCACGGCGTCTCGGCACTTTATCAGCAACGATACAATCGCCGGCCGCGCACATGCAACGTCCAGAACCTTAACCCTTATGACACTAGACCTGCGCACTTAGAAATGAAGTAGTTTGCGACGAAGCTGTAGTGCGTGTGCTCCACTCCCTTCGGAAGTCCCGTGGTGCCCGACGTGTAGACGACGACTATGACCGCTTGACGAGGATCTTCAATAGGACACCCTCTGAAGGCTGATTTGTCCAAGTCTTTGAAGGAAGCCGTAGAAACAAATCCGCTTACACAGTCCATTGCGAATAAGACCTGCATAAATTACATGTTTTAATTACTCATTCGATAGATTACTGCAAATGACTGTGATTGCATAAGTATCAGGGAAGAATGCATGGGCAAGGTCTCAGACGCTTCATCGAATTGGCAACGCTGGACCAGCAGCATGCATTTGCCTGTCTAGCGATAAGAGCCGCATGCCCCGATACCTACACCAGCCGTAACGCCCTGTCGCGGGCCAGTCTCGCTGCCGCCGACCTTGTTCATTTATCGCACGCTTGACAGCAGCACAATAACAGTGCGCAGGCACCCCATCTTGTGTTTTCTTTTCATATTTAGAGGGATTTTTTTGGAATGCGGAAGAAAGAACCACATTAGATATATCGTATCGGAAACAATTTATTGAGAGGTTCCTCAAGGTGCTCAACAGCTTTGCGTATCACACTTGGGTTGCGCAGCCAATACTTAGACAGTTGAATAAATAAATATAACTAATTCGTTAGTTAACGGGAAAGTAATAAATAGCCTGAGTAACCCTACGCCAGTGCCAACATTATGCATTCTGTTCAACTCGTATGCGGAGTGCCTTTCATTTTTGAAACTTTGGCTCAAGATATGTGGGATACCCTGTATATATATATATATATATATATATATATATATATATATATATATATATATATATATGTATATATATATGGTACTGGAGAAGAACGAGCAGCAGGCACCACTTCGAAAAAGACGACGATGACGATTGGTCGGAAGCCTTGTGCCTGTTTTACCGAAGCTGTGTGTCCTCTCGCCGCGGTGCTCGGCTATCTGAGCGTTTTATCCATTGAACTATAGCGCCTCTTTATCCATTGAACTATAATGCCCTTCCCAAAACTGGAACTCCGCAGCCGTACGCTCCCTACGGTTTCGGTCATGCCTGAGGACGCCGCGCAGCCCGATCCTCCCATGGCATCGCCTGCAGTCTGCTCCGATGCTCTACGCCAACGAGTTCCTCCGGTCTTCAGCGGCAACGATGACCATGACGTCGAGGATTGGCTCTCGTTGTACGATCGCGTGAGTGCGCATAACAAATCAGATGACAAAGCTAAACTGACTAACGTCATCTTCAATCTTTCTGGAGTCGCTAATGTCTGGTTCCGGAATCATGAATCCTACCTCTCCACATGGACAGCATGCATTTACCCATTCTTTCACAGAAGTCTTCGGTCGCCCTGCTGTGCGCAAGCTTCGAGCAGAACAACGCTTGCGTGGTCGCGCTCAGCAAAAGGGTGATAGCTTCACCAGCTACATTGTGGACGTAGTTGACCTTTGCTGGGGCATTAATCACGCCATGCCCGATTCTGAAAAGATCAAGAATGTTATAAAGGGCATAGAGGATGACGCCTTCCAAATGCCCTTGGCGAAAAATCCTCAAACGATTGACGAGGTCATTACACTGTGCCAGAGCTACGATGAGCTCCGCAAACAACGCCTTACTACGCGCCGAGCTGCCGCGCCCGACGACACGATTTAGTCTTTAGCCGACAGTTCTAGTGCTGCTCCCGCCCACTCTTCGTTCCTCGACCAAATCAAGCAACTCGTTCGCGAAGAAGTCGCGCGACAACTGTCATTGCTGCCTGCTACCTAGTCGCCTGAGTCCTCTTTGCCCCCGGAACTTCGACGCGTCATCCATGAACAAGTCAGCGACGCGCTACCTCTTGTAATCAGCCACCTTCAGCGCCGGTTCCGCTCATGTACGCTCTTGTCGCCTCCAGGCCAAGACCACCACCTGAAGTTGCGCACTAGACCCCCACAAGCAGCTTCTATGCCTCACCTTCTCCTGCTACGAATTCCTTGCCCAGAAGCGGCTTCTGCGCGCCTCCACAGCCCCTACGCCCAGCCCAGAACTGTGCACTGCTACCTAGGCCCCCTGTTGATAATCCGTGGCGTACCCAAGACAACCGGCCGATCTGCTTTGCATGTGGTTTTGCTGGCCACGTGGTACGGTTCTGCCGCCGCCGGGGTTGGTCAGTCCCGATACTACGAGATTTCAAGGGAATGCTCCTGACTCACAATCCTGCTATTCGCCACCAGCTCCGCACTTCGTTCCTTCATCTCCTGTTCCCCGAAGCTTAAACACTCGTCGGTCTCCATCTCCCCGTTGACGTTCCCTCTCCCCTATCGTCCGCTGCCCTCCAGCTCTTGAGGAGAACTAAATGCCGCAGTTCCGGAGGCAAGAACTGCGATCTCTTGGAACTGCTCAAGCCTTCGTTTATTCCCTATGAACATCATTGAAGTTTTTGCGAAAGGTGTCACCGTTCACGCTCTTGTCGACACGGGTGCTGCAGTGTCCGTGATTGCCGACCAGTGTCCGTGATTGCCCATTTCCTGTGCTGCTTTCTCCGATTCCACAGTTCTTTTCACGCCATCTCAACTTGCTGCACGCCGTCATCCCTTCTTGCTTCCCTTTGCCCTCCTTCCCTTTTGCCAGGGCTCCAGCGTACTTTACGTTTCGAATTCGTTTTCGTGTCCATCAAGCTTACATCGTGGCGAGTGCCTCGGTTTTGCTGATGAATTCGACACGAGCTCTGTGTACGATGTGCCTGATGACTCGACTACTCTTCATGTCGACGCCATTGCTCTCCCTGTCTCTGGGCCTGCACCTGCATGTGACCGAACGTTTGCTCCATTTATTGAGACTAACCTCAATCCGAGTCAGCGCACGCAGATCGTCGACCTCCTTAACCAATTTGGAACTTCTTTCGACCACCAAAAACAATGTCTAGGACGTACCTCCACAGTCGTTCATCACATCCACATCGGCAGCCCCGCCCCTCTACGCCAACGTCCATAGCGTGTGTCCGCGACGGAGCGCCGTGTCCTCGATGAGCACATAGGAGACATGCTTCGACGCGGCATGATACAGCCGTCACACAGTCCCTGGGCTTCTGCGGTAGTGATAGTCAAAAAGAAGGATGGAACTTTTCGTTTTTGTCTGTACTACCGACGACTAAACAAGATAACCCGGAAAGATGTCTATCCTCTTCCCCGTATCGACGACGCACTGGACTGCCTCCAAGGCGCTGAATTCTTTTCGTCCTTAGCCTTACTATTCGATTATTGACAGGTCCCGGTGGCTGAGGCAGATCGCCCGAAAACAGCATTTGTTACGCCTGACGGCTCATATGAATTTACCGTGATGCCCTTTGGCCTCTGTAATGCGTCTGCAACGTTTGAAACAATGATGGATAATATCCTCCAGGGCCTCAAATGGCAGGCATGCCTTTGTTATCTCGATGACATCGTCATCTTTTCCCCGGACTTTTCTTCTCACCTGTTCCTACTCAAACGCGTGCTCACTTGTCTTGCCGATGCTGGACTCCAGCTAAACTTAAAGAAGTGTCGCTTCGCCGCCCGGCAGCTAGTCATCCTTGGTCACATTGTTTCCAAATATGGCGTGCTCCCAGATCCAAGCAAACTCCAAGCCGTTGCCGAATTCCCACGACCAAAGACCACAAAAGAACTCCGCAGTTTCATCGGATTATGCTCCTATTTTCGTCGTTTCATCCGCAACTTCACCACCATAATAGCACCTTTGACGCAGCTTCTCGTGGGTAACCACGACCTCTTGGCCTGGCCGCCAGTTTGCGATACCGCAATTACGAGGCTGCGTCGTCTTCTAACCTCACCTCCCATACTCCTACATTTTGACCTAAGCGCACCGGCAGAAATACACACGGATGCCAGTGGCGTCGGCATTGGCGCTGTTCGTGCACAACGAAAGACTGGCTTCGATGAATACCTTGTGGCCTTCGCTAGCCGCGCACTCACGAAAGCGGAAGCAGACTATTCCGTTACAGAAAAAGAATGCCTGGCTATCAGTTGGGCCATAACTAAGTTTCGTCCTTACCTCTACGGCCGCCCGTTCGAGGTCATCACGGACCACCATGCACTCTGCTTGCTGTCGTCCTTGAGAGAACCTTCAGGCCGCCTCGCTCGATGGGCGCTTCGCCTCCAAGTGTATGATATTCGAGTGCTGTACCGCTCTGGCCATAAACATTCGGACGCGGATGCCTTGTCTCGCTCCCCAGTGTCAGGCCAGCCCAGTCATCAGAAAGTACAAATATGCGAGTCCTCCCTCACCTCCGCGGATGTGTTTTCGGAGCAGCAGAAGGATCCGTGGATTCTTGCTATGCTGGCTTTTCTGTCAGACCAACCAGCGCCTTCTAGTGGCCGTACATTGCGTCGCCAAGCACACCAATTTGCTGTTCGTGACGGGCTCCTATACCGCCGTAACTACCTCTCAGACGGGCGCAAATGGTTACTCGTGGTTCGTGGGCATCTACGATCCGACATAATTGCAGCGTTTCACGATGACCCGCAATGCGCACATTCAGGAGTACTAAAAACATACGCACGCCTGCGAATCCGTCAATATGTCCACTCCTGCCTCCCTTTCCAACGCCTCAAGAATACCCCCCATGCCTTTACCTGCTCCACCGCAACAAGTGCCTTGTCCAGGACGGGCCTTTGACCGGGTAGGAGTTGATTTTTATGGGCCCCTTTCGACTACTTCAGATGGCGACCGCTGGCTGATAGTGGCGATAGACCATATCACACGCTACGCCGAAACTTCGCCTCTGCCCAACGCATCTGCGCGGGATGTTCCCTGGTTCCTTCTGCGTAACATGATACTTTACCATGGAGCCCCCCGAGAGTTGCTGAGCGACAGAGGCCGCGTCTTGCTATCTGATGTTACAGAAGCCCTGCTCAAGGAATGCAGCGTAATTCACAGTACCACTACTGCATACCACCCGCAAACTAATGGCATGACTGAGCGCTTTAACCGCACTCTTGGCGATATGTAAGCCACGTACGTGGCATCTGACCAAACAAATTGGCACCGAATTCTACCCTTCGTGACGTACGCTTATAATACCGCCACACAAACCATTACAGGATTTCGCCCGTTCTTTCTTCTTTACGGACGCGAGCCTTCCTGCAAAGTGGTCCCCATCCTTCCGTATCGCCCTGACCCAACAGAGGCTACTACCCTGTGCGAGGCTGCAGCACACGCGGAAGAGTGCCGAAAGCTCGCCCGCAAATTTACTTCTGATGATCAGCAGCGACAGAAGCACCTTTGGGATATTACCTCTTCTCCGGCACCCTATGCCCCTGACTCACTAGTCTGGCTTTGGGTTCCCGCTACCAGCCCTGGACTTTCACCCAAGCTTGTGTACAAGTATCAGGGTGCCTACCGTGTCGTCAGTCAAACGTCTCCTTTGAACTATTTGGTAGAACCCTTTGAGCCGCCTTCCGATAAACGCCGTCGAGGGCGCCAAATCGTGCACGTTCAGCGGCTCAAGCCGTACTTTGATCCCCCTGTGCTATCTTGCCCGTAGGTCGCCGAGACGGCTCTTCTCCGTGGAGGCAATTGTACTGGAGAAGAACGAGCAGCAGGCACTGCTTCGAAAAAGACGACGACGACGAGTGGTTGGAAGCCTTGTGCCTGTGTTACCGAGGCTCTGTGTCCTCTCGCTGCGGTGCTCTGCTATCGGGGTGTTTGATCCATTGAACTGTAATGTCTCTTGATATATATAGATATATATATATATATATTATATGTGTGTGTGTGTGAGAGAGAGTGTGTGTAGTTACCATCCTTTACAAACCTTCGTACCATTTATTCATGGCGTGAAGAATGGGATATGAAGCTGATTGAAGAAGAGAAAGTATATACGCAGATGACCAAAAGAAGGCGTAGGTGGGCGTTTCCCTATAGTCTTCCTACTCATCCTCATCAGTTGAAGTAAATGAATATGACTATTTCGGTGTGACAATAACAACCCAAGTTCCGAATTCTCATGTCTCAAATACATGTGCAGCATCATTGTGCAAACTCTTTATTGTTCATCATAAGCTAAAAGAAGTGTCCACAGAAGCTAAAATTCATGCATACAAATCACTCACTAGGACGAAAATAGAATACGCATGCACCGTCTGGGATCCACATAATGAATACACTGTTGATGCACTTAAAACGATTCAGCGGAAAGCAATCCGGTTTATTTTCTCCAATTACCCTATAACTGACTCTCCAACAACTATCATGCACGATCATGGTACAGAGAAATTACAACTGCGGCGGAGAATTCTAATAATAAATTTCTTTTATACTCAAAAGTAAGAAACTATCGATCCGCCCTGCTCCGTATGCCCGACCATTAACCAAAAGACAAACCAGACATCACCACTCTCGATCCTTAACTCCCTTTGAAACAAGAACTAATGCACTAAAGTTTCGTTTTTTGCTCGTAGTATTGAAGAATGAAACGCCCTACCATTATCTTTTTTAAACAGCACTGTCTCAACTGATGTGATCAATTTTTGATCTGTTAATTTTGCGACAAGGATGTCAGAGTTTTGTTTGCTGCCATTGAATGCATGTGTGATTATATTTTGTAATTCTAGCGCACCTCTTGGAGGCCGCATGGGCGTGCAGTTTAGTGTAAATTAAAAAAAACTATTATATATATATATATATATATATATATATATATATATATATATATATATATATATATATATATATATATATATCATCAGCCTGGTTACGCCCACTGCAGGGCAAAGACCTATCCCATACTTCTCCAACTACCCCGGTCAAGTACTAATTGTGGCCATGTTGTCCCTGCAAACTTCTTATCCACATCCACCCACCTAACTTTATGCCGCCCCCTGCTACGCTTCCCTTCCCTTGGAATCCAGTCCGTAACCCTTAATGAACACCGGTTAGCTTCCCTCCTCATTACATGTCCTGTCCATGCCCATTTCTTTTTCTTGATTTCAACTAAGATGTCATTAATTCGCGTTTGTTCCCTCACCAAATATGCTCTTTTCTTATCCCTTAACGCTACAACTATCATTGATAACGTGAACCTTAACGTAACACATGTCATATATATACATGTATAAATATATATATATATATATATATATATATATATATATATATATATATATACATACATACATACATACAGAGAAGTGGTGGTAACTCTCTAAGAAAGACTTGTTCTTACACTGTTCCCGCATTATGTGTCTGCTTTCCACATACCTTAAGTTCGAGGTTCGAAGTTGCCTTCTTCACTTTTTCAGTCAATTCAGCGTCTGTGAGAACGTGCGTGCTGTCGCTGTCAATGATCTGACCACGTAGTTCCTCTGCGCAAAAGAATAGATCCCAAGAAATGAACCGAAATGAAGAAGTATGTGCGAGACCCTTGCTGACCCACTGCCACCCGATTCATGGCCAATCCCCCGTAGTGGGTTGTGCTATATCGACAGGCACCAAACCAAACCAAAGCCTCAGCAAACAACGGTTTATGGTGGCGTTGCCTATATTTTACGACATATTTGACCAACAACCATAGACCAGGAAGCATGCAGCTTCAGTGTCAAAAAAGAAAAGAATAGCTGGGAATTGGTTGTTGATTGGTGCGATTTGTAAATTTTTCTATTACTTCACGCTGTAAGTATTTTAAAGACGATTTCATATTGGCTAGTCTCTTCACATATGAAAAGGATTCATGGCTGCTTCAGATGAGATAACATTTTGCGAAAGAATTCTCTATTGTCAATGAACAATCAAAATAATATCTTCCTACTGTAATGGCAACATTGTGCCATAAGATATTATGGTGTCCGTAGTTTCAGTAACGCTAAGAGTTAGCACATTCGCTGTAATCTAGACAGGGGATGACCCGGAATAATGTCTTATCCGTTGAATCCGCCACATTGTGAGCTGCGATTGCAGCAGCCGTATCGCAACTGTGACTACAATTGCAGGACTGTCAACATCCAAAAAACCAATAGCTTAATATAAACGCATTAGCGAGGCTACCCCAAACCAATGTGTTATTTCTGCAGGGATATATTTGGCGAAAACACCACATTCTCTGTTGCCGCAACCAGCTGGTGTTCGTTCTTTAAACTATAGAAGAGTTAATCAAATTATGGTGTTTCAGGTGCCAAAACCACTTCCTGATTATGAGGCAGCCGTAATGGAGGACTCCGGAAATTTCGACCACCTGGGGTTCTTTAACGTGCACCTAAACTATATACACGTGTGCTTTCGCATTTCGCCCCCGTCGAAATGCAGCCGCCGTGGCCGGGATTCTATCCCGCGACTACGTGCTTGCCAGCCCAACACCACAGCCACCGAGCAGCCACGGCGGGTTACAAAACAGTTAACGAGCCTCTGCGAAGAAAAGTGTAGTGGCAGAACACACGCCACGGTGACTGTCGATGGTAATAATATTGCTACGGGATAGTATTTCCAATGACGACGAGCCGAGCAGTAAGAAGACGACGACGACGATTCGTAGCTAGCGCGGGCTGTTTCCTCTTGGCCAAGCGCAGCGTATTTTCTTGTAAATATACTTGTACATAGCTTTTCAACTGCGTCTTCCTACGTAACATATCTGGTGGAGGTGGACGTTCCCTGTACCTCGTCACGGAGCTTCGCAGTGGACGGTACGTCGAGCCTTCCTTCATGGCTCCCGGCGACGACAACCCGACTCCGCCGGCTCCGACACCTGCTGCCACCTCAACGACCTACATCACTCTCCCCGCTCCCCGTGATCCTGGCGTATTCTCGGGCAAAGATGGGGAAGACGTCGATGACTGGATCAGCCTGTATGAACGCGTCAGCCGCAATAACCGGTGGGACCCTACTATTATGCTCGCCAACGTAGTCTTTTACCTCGGTGGCACACCTAGAGTTTGGTATCGTACGCACGAAGATGAGCTCACCAGTTGGGATTCACTTAAGGCACAGCTTCGAGACTTGTTCGGCAACCCCTACGGTCACCAACTTGCCGCGCAGAAGGCGCTTTCCGGTCGTGTGCAGACGTCAACGGAGCCCTACGTCACGTATATTCAGGACGTCTTGGCTCTGTGCCGCAACGTTGACGCACACATGACTGAGTCCGACAAGGTCGCCAACATCCTCAAAGGCATTGCCGATGACGCCTTCAACTTGCTCGTATTTAACAACGTGGCGACGGTGGATGCACTTATAGAAGAGTGCCGCCGCCTGGAACTCGCTAAAAGCCGACGTATTGACCAGCATTTTGCCCGTCTGCCCAACACCCCAGCGACATCTTCCTGTGCCGATGCTCCTCGTCCCAACAGCACTGGCGATGTTACCAGGATTGTCCGGCGTGAGATCGAGGCCGCCTATCCGGCTGCCTTCGACTCCAGTCCCACCAACACATCTGCAGTCACGGTCTCACTGATCCAGGCAGTTGTCCGCCAAGAGTTCGAAAACATGGATCTTCACACCATCTGCTCGGCCCATCGTCCTGATACCCGCCCGGCTTCTTCGATTCCGCCCCGTCCCGCATCTTCTTACCCACCACGTTCCCGCAACCCATCTGAATGGCGCACTGCTGACGACAAGCCCATTTGTTTCCACTGCCATCGAATCGGGCACATTTCTCGGCACTGTCGCAGTCACTGGAGTTCCCCGACCCGGCCTACTTATACTGCCTACTCTCGCCCCCCAGGTGGCCCTTCTCGTCCCTATGCCGCACGCTCCGATAACGCCACCGCTGATTCTCCTGCACCGAACCGCTCCTATTCTCGTTCGCCTTCGCCCCAACGACGACAGTCTCGCTCTCCCCAGCCCCGTCGCTCCTATTCGCCGACTCCCTTCGGACGCCGCTCCCAGCCGGAAAACAAGACGCTGCAGCGCCTCGAGGTGACGCTGCATTGCTCCCTACGCTGCCAAATCCACTACTGACGTTGCCCACTCATCTGAACCTTCTTGACGTGCAAGTCGACGGTGTTTCTGTGCCTGCACTCATATACACTGGGGCGCATTTGTCTGTAATGAGCGCTGACCTTCGTAACCGGCTCAAGAAAATTATCACGGCCGCCACGACACCTGTTGTCCGTGTCGCCGATGGCGGAACAGCCCCCGTAATTGGTATGTGTGCCGCCCGCGTCTCCTTCGCCGATCGCTCAACAATCGTGCTATTCACAGTCATCGCTCACTGTCCCCACGACATCATCCTCGGCTTAGACTTCCTCTCCGCACATTCTGCTCTCATCGATTGCTCTGCCAGTACTCTACGCCTCGCCCTGCCTGTTCTGGATCCCGCTGAACAACACCCTACACGCCTCAGTTCCATCGACTTCGTTCGCTTGCCACCTTCGGCACTGACTTACGTTGACTTCGTGTCATCCCCACCAGTCCCCGACGGTCACTACATCCCGGCTCCTATGTAAGACGTCCTCCGTACACACGGGATCACAGTACCTCACACAGTTTCATCTATTACGGCGAATTGCGTCTGCCTGCCAGTGGTATATTTTGGCATGACGACACAAGTGCTGCCACGCACGCGGGATGTCTCTGGCCCAACTTTGCTCATTCGAGGATCACTCTGTAGCATCGATTTCAGTAGATGACAATTCAGCCGATCCTTCTCTACCGTCGCAGTCGGCAACTTGTACCATCGCCAACTTACAAAAAATGATTGCACCCGACATGCCTTCCGAGCACGCTCGTGCGCTCTACCGCGTTCTCATTTCCTACCAAGATATTTTTGACTTTAACGATCGTCCTTTGTCCCAAACAACAGCTGTCAAACATCGCATGAATACAGGCGATGCCCCTCCTATTCATCGCCGCCCGTATCGAGCATCACCGGCTGAGCGTCAAGTTATTCACACTGAAGTTCGCAAAATGCTTGCCAAGAACATTATTGAACCGTCACGTAGTCCATGGGCGTCACCTGTTGTGCTGGTAAAAAAAAAAGAAGAATGGCTCACGGTGGTTTTGCGTGGATTATCGGCACCTTAACAGGGTTATCAAAAAGGACGTGTATCCCCTACCTCAAATTGATGACGCCCTTGACTGCCTCCACGGTGCTCGCTATTTCTACTCTATTGACCTTCGCTCCGGCTATTGGCAGATTGCCGTGTACGATCTCGACCGCGAGAAGACTGCCTTTGTAACACTCGACGGTCTTTATCAATTCAAAGTGATGCTGTTCGGTCTATGTAATGCTCCTGCCACTTTTGAACGCATGATGGACTCCCTTCTTCATGGTTTCAAATGGTCCACGTGCCTGTGCTACTTGGACCAGGTTATAGTATTCTCCCGAACATTCGCTACGCACCTCGAGCGCCTCTCAGCAGTCCTGGACGTTTTTCGGCGAGCCGGTCTGCAACTCAACGCATCGAAGTGCCAATTCGGCCGTCGCCAGATTACCGTCCATGGACATCTCGTTGACGCGAACGGAGTGCAACCGGACCCAGGCAAGATTCATGTTGTTACGCACTTCCCTGTTCCAAAGTGTGTCAAGGATGTGCGCAGCTTCACCGGCCTTTGCTCGTACTTCCGCCGTTTCGTGTTAAAATTTCGCGGCCATAGCACGACCACTAACCGAGCTTTTGAAAAAAGACGCCCCTTTCCAGTGGGGCGATAACGAGGCCTCTGCATTCTCTGTTCTAATCGACCATCTCACAACGCCTCCCGTTCTGGCCCATTTCGATAATTCTGCGCCTAACGAAGTCCCTACTGATGCCAGCGGTCACGGAATTGGCGCAGTACTGGCACAACGCCAGCGTGGCCACGACCCTGTTATCGCTTAGGCCAGCAGGCTCCTCTCGCCCGCGGAGCGCAGCTATTCCATCACTGAGCGTGAGTGTCTGGCCCTAGTTTGGGCGGTTGCGAAATTCCGCCCATACTTACATGGCCGACCCTTTTCCGTTGTCACAGACCATAACGCGCTTTGCTCGTTATACTCATTGAAAGACCCTACAGGAAGACTTGGTCGCTGGGCCTTACGCCTCTAAGAATATTCGTTCTCTGTCACCTACAAATCTGGCCGACTACACAAGGACGCTGACTGCCTGTCTCGCTACCCGGTAGACCAGCCTGACAACGCCGACAGTAGTACCGCCAACGGCATTTTCTCTGTGTCTGCCTTCGCTAACATCGCCGATGAGCAGTACCGAGACCTATCGCTACGAGTACTCATCGAGCGTCTGCGCTATACACCTACCGACGCATCCGTTCGCCGGTATGTCCTACACGGCGGCATTCTGTACCGAAGGAACTCCCTCCCTGATGGCCCTGATCTTCTTCTTGTCGTGCCAAAACATCTACGACAGACTGTGCTCTTTGAGATGCATGACGCACCCACTGCAGGACATCTTGGGTTAACCCGCACGTACGACCGCGTCCGCCGCCGCTTCTGTTGGCCTGGTCTCGCTCGCTCCGTCCGACGCTAAGTTGCTGCCTGTGATCCCTGCCATCGTCGGAAAACACCTCAGGTGCTACCTTCCGGTCATCTCCAGCCGATCACCGTCCCTGTGGAACCGTTCTTGCGTGTTGGATTAGACCTCCTCGGTCCCTTTCCCACGTCATCCTCTGGGAACAAATGGGTAGCCGTCGCAACTGATTACGCCACCCGATACGCTATCACGCGGGCTCTCCCTACCAGTTGCGCCACTGACGTCGCGGACTTTCTCTTGCGTGACATTATCTTAGTGCATGGCGCCCCGCGACAGCTGCTTACTGACCGTGGTCGTAACTTCCTCTCGAAAGTTATCGCCGACATTGTGCGTTCCTGCTCTATTCAACACAAGCTGACTACCTTATACCATCCTCAAACCAATGGCCTGACAGCGGATAAACCATACTCTTACCGACATGCTGTCCAAGTACGTTTCGAAAGACCACCACGACTGGGACGTTGCCCTTACTTACGTCACATTTGCTTATAATTCTTCTCGGCACGACGCCGCTGGATTTTCTCCATTTTATCTACTCTACGGTTGCGAACCGACCTTGCCCCTTGACACGGTACTTCCTCCTGCTGCGATCTCAACAACCGAGTATGCGCGCGACGCCATTGCCCTCGCCGACCATGCACGCCAGCGTGCCCGTGCTCGACTGACGGACTCGCAAACCACGCAGCAGCGTCGGTACAATGCCCGCCACCGTGATGTACAGTTTTCGCCTGGTGCACTCGGGCTCCTGTGGTCGCCCTCTCGTCACGTCGGACTTTCAGAAAAACTTCTTTCGCGATACGCAGGGCCCTACCGCGTGCTGCGCCAGGTGACGCCTGTGACGTACGAAATTGCTCCTGTGAGCTCAACCTCGTCATCGACTCTGGCCTCTAGTGATGTCGTGCACCTCAGTAGGCTCAAGACCTACTACACTGCTTCAGACTCCAGCCTTTAGTCGCTCCGGGACGGCGCTTTTGCCGGCGGGGGTAGTGTTACGGGATAGTAGTTCCAATGACGAAGAGCCGAGCAGTAAGAAGACGACGACGACGATTAGTAGCTAGCGCGGGCTGTTGCCTCTTGGCCAAGCGCAGCGTATTTTCTTGTAAATATACTTGTACATAGCTTTTCGGCTGCGTCTTCCTGCGTAACAATATTAACAGTCAGGCAATATAACGGCACGCTAAGGTGCTGAAGACAGAAAAACTTTATTGACAATTTGTCAGGTTTATTCTGAGGAATCCTTGTTTCGGCTGCATGCGACATTGACTGCCTCTAGCATTGGCCCACTTTGCTTGACATTGCTTGCCGAGGTCACGATGAGCATGTAGGCATAACGACGGCTGCATGAGAACGAGATAGTGACGAT
The DNA here is from genome assembly GCF_023375885.2 of Dermacentor andersoni. NCBI lineage: Eukaryota > Metazoa > Arthropoda > Arachnida > Ixodida > Ixodidae > Dermacentor > Dermacentor andersoni. The sequence continues at coordinate 179,096,764 of NC_092817.1, read as the reverse complement.
AATAAAACCGCCAAGAAGGAGATGCGTTGATGAAACCGTGAAGGGGCCACGACCATCAGGGCATGACGAAATTGAGGTGATAATCCCTAAATGATCCCGATAGTATAATCAGTAAATAGTGACAACGTTGAAGGCATGAAGGCAATAGAATGACGACAAGTATATGAGGACGCCTCTGTGAAGAAGAAGGCGTGACGATGACGTTGAGGACAACGGTATGAAGAACCTATAATGACGATAATAGAACGACCACGATGGCAGGCCATCGCATGCATCGCGATGTCATAATTGAGGTAAAATGCAGAAATGATGATGGTTGTGGAACGACGAAAGCACGAAGACGATGATGCCAGGAAGACAATACAAAGATGTCTGCATAGTGATGACGATGAAAAGACGACAGAGTAACGATGACTGCATGCTGAGAGTGACGCAACAAATTTAGAGTTACGCTGATGCAAAGACCACGACGACATCACAAGAAAGGTATGGCAATGAATGCATGACGACCACTGTAGACGACGATGCAATGACGACGATCGCATGCGCGACAACGGCGAAGATACAGTGGGATGATGACGTGGGTATGACGACTATGGCATGACGATGACTATTTGGTAATGATGGTATGACAATGTCGTGACAACAATCTGATGACGGGTCTGGAGTTACGATGATGGAATGAGAAGGACGATAGCACAACAATGGTATAAAGACGAATGTCTGAAGAGTTAGTGTGTCGCGAATATGGCATGACGAAAATGAATAATGAAGCTGGAATGACAATGATGTAAAGGCCATGATGGCAGAACGACCACAAGCGCTTTGCTATTGTCATGTGCTATTATATAGCTTGAGCGAACGGGTTGACCTAAACGCGGTGATGAAGGAATGACCAGACTTGGGTGACGAATCTGGAATGCCGAAGATGCAACGACCACGAAAACATTTGTAGTCACCGTAGATGGCAGGGCACTTGGGCCGCTAGTTAGGCCGTATGATGCTATATAGATGATATTACGGCAGAACTGATCTCGCTATGACTGTCGACGGTATCCTGATTAGAATTCAAAAACGTAGCGACACACCGTATTCTTGAAGTAACGGCTATATAAAATAAGTAATTTTGTAACATGCGGTGCTTCGCCTATAGTAGAATACTCTCATATCACCTCATTTTACTATGTCACTGGCTAGAACTACATGACGCCGACACAATTATGATGGTAGAATGTTGAATATGGAATGACATCGATGAAACGGCATGATCACAGTAAGATTTGAATGTTTTTGTGATGGCGATGGTATGAAGACGACAGTGTGACGGCGAAGACGTTAGAGCAATGAGATGTGCACGAGTGTGTGACGAGGATGGCGTGACGGCGATGGTATGGTAACCAGACGAGGAAACTGGTATGACGGCGATTGCGTAATCGAAATGGCACGTAATTTATTTTAAGAAAAGGGATGCATGATAGCGAATTTCTGACGGTGACGTAATGACGAAGTTAGCATGACAATGGCGGCATATTCACAATTACAAGACGACAGCATGTTTAAGATAAAATCACAAATAAGGAATGACATCAACCGATCGACGAAGAGAGCAGTGAGAAGCCAATATCGAAATGATGGCCATAGTAAACGATAGCGAAACGATGGCGAATGGTGCAAATGGTATGACGACAATGGCACAACGAGATTTGGATGGCTAATTGTTGAATGACGATGGGAGAATGATCGCGAAGGCAGCCTGACGACGGTGGAACAACGAAGGCATAAGGATGACTCTATGGGGACCACACCATGATGAGTGAATGGCAACAGCATTAGCACAACAGGATTACGACGAACGTAGTATGAAAATGGCGTGGCAATGGCTGTATCATAAGGCTCTTGTGACGACCATGGCGTGAAAATGACGGCGGGGCTAGAGTGGTTTGACGAAGCTAGACTGATGACGATGATATAAACTCAATGGCTTGAAGATGTGGCCCTTACAATCGATGTATAATAGCTACTGTCTCACGACTACGGTATGATCACGACCACATAATCACAATTGAATGACGACAGTATGATTGCTAACCAATGGAAAGATTGATGTCAATGAAACGACAAAGGTAGTATGAAGACAATTGACTGATGCTGCTGAAGCGACGACGGCGGCAAACCGCCGATGTGAGGGCGACTGCATAATGACTAGTGTGGCGATGACTGTGTGAGGATGATGCCCTGACGATGATGGCTTGTTGAGAGTCAGATGACAAAAACTGGAGTGACTGCAATGGAAAAACCTTCCCAAATTGCGACCTTGGTGTGACGACCAATGCACGATCACTGGATGACGAAGATGGCGTGAAAATGACGGCGCGACGATAGTCAGCTGAAAAGGCTTAAAAAACAATGATGTAACAACATCGAGGCTATCACCACAACGAGAACATGCGTAGTGGCGCAAGCTGTTAGACAAGCACCACTAGGTGGGAGTAGAAGGCGGCATAACAACATGACAACAACCAAATCACGAATCTTGAATGAGGACTATGAAGTAACGACCACGTGATCGTGACGGTGGTGCAGGAACAAAATACAACTCTATGACAACGATGACAAGAATAGAGTCGGATGACAAAGCTGGAATATGACTACGATGGAACGACCACGATGGCATCAGGAGTACACGCATACATATTGCCGCAATATATCAGGAAACCTGGGTCACTCTGTCGGGTTAGAAGGCTTGATGATTAAGGTACGACGTGAAAGAGATGCCGAAGCAGGAATGACGATGATGAAATGTGTGCGACCGTAGCACCACAACACACCTAATGCCACAAGTTGGTACACAACTTGGCCCATTGGTTCGGTGTAGGAGGCTAGAGAAATATATAGGTTCGAAATAGCTGAAGTAGGCAAATAATGCTAACCTCAGTATAAATAGATAGGCTCGAGACGCCAAATTACGCAATGGATGCTAATCGCATTGAAATCTATACTGCCGTTCTTTCAGAAGACCCTTCTCAACGCCGAGGTCCCACTGGGTAGCGGATTGGCGTGCGGATGTGTCTGGATCAGCTCCGCCAACCAAAGTTGTCCTACTTGGTCCAATGTACTTTTTCCTTCCAATTTCTACTGGAACGACTCCAGGAAGTTACAAGGAGCAGTTCGATACCGCATTTATAATGGTAGACCCACTGAAACCTTTTTTTGTTGGTCCTTTCTCCGACACCGAAGGTTAAGCCTATTTTGGCTTAGCACGACATCGGTTCCGCCGTAGTACGGGAAGCTGGGAAGGCGCGGCCGCCCCTTTGGCCGAACCCAAAGAAGGTTCTAGAACATTCGGCCATGTTTTACGAGGCAATAGTAGAGGACGAGCAAATCTCCAAAGTGGACGCCGAGTCCAACTGCTGGGTTACCCTTCACAGAAAGTGGAACGCGGACAAAACCTGCGTCCAGAACGAGACGCGCAATGCAAGGCAAAAAGGCGCCCGCTTTGGCGCCAAACAAGCCGGCCGGCTAACAAAGGTTGCCGCGTCCTCCAGGCTATGACACCTGCCTAAAACCCACTTACCAGGTTTTCTGGACACGAGGGTTTAGTTCGTGTGAGGGCTACCACGTGGCGTATGACCTTAAACTTTTCAAACTTCCCGTGGTGACGCGTGATGACGTCAACAAAACAAAAATAAGATAATTAGAAGCGATTTTTCTCGAATGTTATCGATGGTTCTGTCGGTTGTCTCTTGTTACCGAACTACGTGTAATCTCATTGTAGGTGAGACAGGAATTGCGTAGTACTTTCTGGAAGACACGCGGGCACCAGCGATTACTCTGGAACTTTCGACGACTCGCGTACAAAAGCCAACGTGCTTGTGCCGCAGATAAAATTTTCTACAATCGCCGACTCTGCTTCGCGCTATCATTGTACTTTGCCTGTAGCCTGTTTTTGTGAGGTCCGGTTCACCCTATAAAAAGCTCGTTTTGTCATTGACAGTTCGCTACTGTGTCCATGACCGTAACTACTAGGAAACAATATTTCGAACATGGCGACTATCTAGCTATTCACTCTACGAACCGGTCTTCCGTAAGGACTTCCTTGCAAAAAAGTCAACCCATTGAGTTCTGGGGTTTAACGTGCTAAAACGACAGCTTCAGTACGAGGCATGCCGTAGTTAAAGTCCCTTTATGAGCTTTAAAAGCTAATTACCGAAAACGGTTATGGCGCCACTGAAGCACTTCTTTGGACAGCGGCCAATTCAGGCTGGTAGGTGCTTCAGACCGCCACTTTCTTCCTAGGCCAGTCCAGCTGCTGAGTTCGACGGCGTCCACGAGGTCGCGGGTTCGAATCCCGGCCGCGGCGGCCGCATTTCGATGGGGGCGAAATGCGAAAAAACCCATGTCCTTAGATTTAGGTGCACGTTAAAGAGCCCCAGGTAGTCGAAATTTCCGGAGTCCTCCACTGCGGCGTGCCTCATAATCAGAAAGTGGTTTTGGCACGTTAAACCCCATAATTCATTCATGAGCTCGACGGCGTCAACGCGCTTGTATCTTGCGTGTGCAGTTGTGTCGGCTACATATCTTCAGCGAAGGTGACATCTGTAGGTTTGTCGCTGTTTGCTGGAAGTCAGTGCACCTTTCGGATGCTTCTTGTTGTCTGCTGCTGCAATGTTTCATTGTTAGCCTCGAGATAATGATTTATGCATAATAAAGGCGCAGATAGCACAACTGCGTGCGCAATGCATGTTTCAAAAAGCCCAGCATCAGTCTGATTAGCGCTAACCAGATTTGATAACGAACGGCAAATTTGGTTTTGCGATTGTGGTTGGTTACTGAGCGCCAGTGACACGTAACCGCGCAGTGCTATATCCTACTCAAAATCCCTTCCTTAAGCTATTCTTGAATGTTTAAACAGCTATTGTTGCATATATAAACAGCAACATATAAGAGATTCGGTAGTGGTTTTATTACAGTACAAAACGAAAGCAAAAGACGCTGCCGGCCGCGGAAGTTGATATATAAGGTTTTTCGTACACAAGCTGCGGCCGGCAAAATTAAGAGGGATAGGGAAAAGAAGGCAAGGCGAGGGACTGAGCATGGTGAGCAAGGACAGGGAAGAGTTGTGCACGCTGTTTAATAAGTACGAAAATAAGACTGCACTGCTTGCACTTCAGTTTTCAGCCACAGTTGTTTCAGGCACATTTTTTCTTGCCCATCGTCTACTAGCATGTATACTAAGTTTTGTTTACCTTTGTACAAATGAGTCAAGCATTGCATAATAATGAGCATAGTGTTTCTTGATGCTGTTGCCCCCACCCCCCTTATGTAATACACTGAAAGGCGTCCTTAAGGGACAATAAGTGATGATGATGAGTTCTGAATTGTGCCATGGGCGAGTGACCGTTGCAAGTTTCTGCAATAACACACTTCTCATGCAAAGCTGCAGGCACAGTTCTGAATTGTACCCCGTAGGGGCGACTGATCGAAACATCTGCAGTAACGCTTTGCATATACAAAAATGCGCGCGTGCACTGTTCTCTCGCAAACTAGGCAGCCGCCCTATGACTACGCAGTTTCACTCTCGCACCGCCTGCGACCAAAAACACGTAAATAACAGCTGGAACGTGCTACTGGCACGTTTCTCTGCTTGTCAACGCCTAACTCACTTGCCACGTTTCTTTAGCGCCTCTCACAGCAAAGCCACGACTGCAAATGAGTACTGTTCATGTATATACTGCGCCTACAATCTCGCCGCCGGACCGCATTCGAAAGAACATGGCGGCCGACGCGAGCCGGAAGGGAAACCGGGGCAGGAGAGTAGGGACTTGTCGCTACTTGGCAAAAGCCGATCTAGGAACTTTAGCCATAGTAAGCGACTCCGGAATAATTTTGACTACCAGGGGATCTTAACGTGCTCCCAGTCACGTGACACCGGTGTTCTCGCATTTCGCCTCGACCGAAATGCGGCCGCCACGGCCGGGATTTGATTCCGCGATCTCGTGCTTAGCAGCGCAGCCCCATTGCCGCTAAGCCGCCGCGGCGGGCCCGTCAGCAGATTGTGCATGGTTTAAGCTTGAACACAGAGTCTACAGCACATTCCTGTAGTAACCGCAAGGGAATGCACAGGGCACCTGAAAATTGATTTTGCAATCAATATTACAAGTTAGCTGTAGTGGTAGATCTTTGCAGCCCCGAATGACTTGCACGTTTTTGCTGAGAAAAGCTTTCACCAGTTTCACAAATAAACAGAATATCGTGATCCCACAAGCTTGCGGTAACAAAACAATAATCTGCAGGCAACAGATCGTTATTTTACCTTTTGATATTTGAAGAAGAGATAATATAACTTTAAATTTTATTCTTTTAGCGGTAGATTTTTAATGCGAAATGATCTACTTACTTTCTGTGAGAGAAGTCTTCGCAAATACCAATGTAGCCCCGGCGAAGATACAACCGTACATGGCAGCGAGATTTTCCACGCTGTTCTTCAAGTGAGTGCACACACGGTCCCCCGGACCAACACCGTGCCGCTGGAAGCCAGCGGCATAACTCTCCATCAACGCCAATAAGTCGCCCCTCGTGGTTTGTACAGCACCCTCCACCTGCGAAAAAAGAACAATTCTAATAAACGTCTACCATACATAAACTTGAAGGGAACCGGCTCTCATTTCATGAAGCCGAGACCAGCATAAAATTCTTAGTATACTGTAAACAAGGGATATGTAAACTTTAATCATCGAGAATGCGAGAGGGTTCGTTAATCAGACGACAAGCGTCCAGTGGAAATGAACAAAGTTGGCATGAGATACTGGACTTAAAGATGTGGTGTTGAGAGGTGGTCGTCCGATACAGTGCCCCTCGATGTCTCAAGTGCACGATGGCCGCGCGATGGAAGAGCCGACGTCTGTTAGAGGAAATAGTTTATTTCACTAACAGCGCCTGGAGGGGCTGCGCCTAGACGCTTCTCTTTCCGAGCACCGGTTTTTGAAAAGGCTCGGTCTAACACTTTTGTGTCACTTTCCGCACCCTTCAGAGGGGTTAGATATCCACAAGCAGAGAAAATGTTTGCTCACAACCTCTAACCGCGCTTGCTTCGTTCCTGTCCCAACGGGAGTGACACAATATTTCGTCCAACCACGCAAGCACTTTAAGTTACCTGCTGCCGGCAGCCGCCAGTTACCACACGCCAGTGAAATCAATTATCAGTCCCTGGTCCTCCCTAGCGCCACAAGTCGAGAAGCCACACCCACCGGGAATTACTTTCTCCCTTAACAAGATCCCATGGCGGCGGGTTACCTTTACCAAGCACGATCCCGAGCGTATTTTGTAATCGATTGGCGGAATCAATTATGGAGCGCCATTACCCCATTCAACGTCATTTCTTTCATTACCCTCGTGCGCATAACTTAATGACTTTGGCACTGCTGCAGCCGAATCCAGCACGATGAGCCTGTTTCGATCATGACTATGCAGAGAAAGATTGCAAACCACTACAACAGCCTGAACCGTTAAACTCCCAAACTCATTCCTAACCACTCAATAATGCCACTGCGCACTTGCTGTCCACGTGACATACGGTGAAATAACGTGCGCTTTATCAACGGAGAAAAAAAAAAAGAAATGCAACAATATCGCTTTCTCTACATACATTCCTACCCCTTCAAGATTGTTTCAGGCTATGCCCAGGTAGGCCGACACGCACGCATAAAAATATGCAGTGCCATTCCACTCTGTGAAGGTGGATGACCAGCGAAGCTGTGTATGTGCGGCCCTTAACGGCGAACTGTCCATTGCAGTGCCTCAGACGTCGTACGCACATAAATGGAAGGCGAAGCGCAGCTCCTCCACGATCTTGAACCTCGGAGGATGTTGGGGCAATGGGGGGGGTATCCGTACGCGTGCATTGTTGCCAAACGCGGCACGACACCTTTTGCTAAGGAATTCCGGCACGTAGCACAGACACTCTCCTCCCCACGCTTAGAGGGCACACACTGCCTCAACGTAGCGGTAGCGAAGGCGATCGTGCGTTGGTCGACCTCCCGAACTGCAGTAATTGTGAGGTGACCCGACAACCACAAGCGGTCACACACAAGACAGGCTACACAAAATTGATTCCCCACAAACTCCCTCTAACTTTCTGCCGCCCTCTGTTACGCTTTCCTTCCCTTAGAATCCATTCCGTAACTCTTAATGACCATCGGTTATCTTCCCTCCTCATTACGTGTCCTGCCCATGCCCATTTCTTTTTCTTGATTTCAACTAAGATATCATTAACTCGCGTTTGTTCCCTCACCCAATCTGGTCTTTTCTTATCCCTTAACGTTATACCAATGATTCTTCTTTCCATAGCTCGTTGCGTCTTCCTCAACTTAAGTAGAACCCTTTTTGTAAGCCTCCAGGTTTCTGCCCCGTACGTGAGTACTGGTAAGACACAGCTGTGGGCGGATGAGATTAAGAAGTTTGCAGGGACAACATGGCCACAATTAGTACATGACCGGGGTAGTTGGAGAAGTATAGGAGAGGCCTTTGCCCGGCAGTGGGCATAACCAGGCTGCTGATGATGATGATGAAACTCCCTCTAGAACCTGACCGGTGCTCCAGCGAAACGTCAGAAGTTTGCAGCACCGGGGCTACATGGACGGTTCGCATTTTTTTCCGCCTCATGATCATCGTGGGCAGCACGTTTACTGGAACGCCACCCAATGACGTACAAACTATTTTTCGACCGGGAGGGCAAGTCACCGTTTCTCGTATGCTTCAACCCGAAGCCCGACACGGAGGGTTCTTTACAAGGTGAACGGAGGTTAGGTAAGCGACATCTACCTAACATCGCTCCCACCCGGTTCCTTCCGGGTAGGAAGAATTCGGCGTGCCTCATAATCTAAGGGTGGTTTTGGCACCAAAAACTTCATAATTTCATTTGTTCGTTTTGTCGCGGAAGTTTTGCGTGTTTAACACTCCTTGGGTCAGATCTCGTGTGCATACATAAATACCCAAGACCAGATGGGCGTGGGAAGTCCGTCGTCACCGTAGCACAAGTTGTAGTGTGACGCGCGCGTAATGCAGAGGTGGTGGATGCGGCTCTCACCATCAGCTTCCCCCCCCTCCCGACCAAGTTGAGTCTTCCTCGATTTCGCACTAGCTTCTCATTTTTGCACATCAATCATGAACTACAAATAATATATCCTATGCTTCTCGTTTCCTCATTGCCTGTTGTTTTCATATGGCTCTGCCTAACAAATACGTGCGAAAGTTCTTACAAACCCGGGCCCCTCGGTTGCCTTTCTTTTCCTTCAATACTAGATAACTGGATATATTGTACTTATGGGCAACCAATTATTTTTTCCTGCAGCCTAGTCCTGTAGGAGTTTTATCGCTTACGTTACAACCAGTGATATGTTGTCTTGTAAAATGCTCTGCATACTTTCTAGGGCACACACATACCTCGTAAGCGTTTTAATTTCCTTTCCATTAATTCTGATATTTTTTCAACAACTATTCATTCTGAGTTTTTTTAATGTTGGTCAGTTTCAAATGCGTGTCATTCTTCGAAAGCTCGTTTGCCACCAAGTTTAAAGGTCTCAAGTGGCTATTCGTGTAATTATTTTCATGACTGTTATCTTGTGTTTAAAACGATCGTAATTGTGCTTGAGAATTCACTGTCTATTCAGTGCAAGCATGTCTCTGATTATGCGGAAACAAATATTCCTGCTGTAAATATGTGTGTCTGCGTTTGTCTATTTGATATTCAAAACTTTCTATTAGTATTCGATTCATATTGAAAAAGTGGATATTCGATCGTCTACCTCTAATAGTTACATATTGGATTATGACAGTTCAACTTTTTCATTGTCTTCATATTGGAAGGCTATAAATACAACCCGATTAAAAAAAACACTGGCAACGTCAATTTCCTAGCATGAAAATGCATTTATTCTGCGTATCTTTCCTCATCTTTTTTTGTGTTCGTCGACATTGGTGGTAGCAGAACTACATTCTGTGGAACGTGCTGGAGCACACGTTGGGAACATGGCAATGACAATTACCCTAGTTTTGTACTGATTAGATACCATATTTTCGCCCTTGATCTAGCTTAAAGTCGCCATGAAGTGTTGATTGGTACGAAAGGCATGAAACACGGAAGAAATTTGTTCAGTCACATGTGAACGAGCTAAGCCACTCGGATATTTACGCTCTTACGCAGTCCATATGTCTTATTCGTCCCGTCTGTTCTAAAACTGAGCAGAAAATGTATTCCACTTTATTTTGGTAAATTCGTACTCTGAGACGCTTGCCAAGCGTCTACCAATCTAATGTATTTAGTAACACAGCAGAACCCGCAACGTTTAAACGCTGCGGGATCAGACAGGTTTTGTAGTATTCAATTATATGTACATTCGATACGTTTTGTAAATAATAAGTAAACTTCAAATTTGTGATCACAGTGTCCAGGGTGTGGTGACCACTGTGCTGTGAAGCACTATCACAATGTGAAAGCTACTAATGTGAAGGCAACCGTTGGTTCATCATGGTCAAGGAGCCCATGCATCGTACAGGCAGTTTCGGCCACTTGAGTGTGGCTTTTGAATGTCAAAGCGCGTTCTTCAAGGCCATTTCCCAAGGAATTTTTCTTTTCAGTAGTTAGAATATCGCCAACTGTTCATTCAAGTTTGCATTTATCTGTCTTACTAAATCACCTACTTTTCCTTTTCAATACTGACGGTAGGGGGAGGGCACACTTGTGCCTTTCCCTTGTGCTGCATACTTGTGTTGTAGCGGGTGACAGAGTGACTGAGACGACCCAAGAGCAACGCACAACAACGTCTATTTCAGTGGGGGCAAACTATATATATATTGTAACGACGCGGGATCGACGAGTATGCGTAGCAGCACCGCCAAGAAACGCACTTTATCAATCGTCCAAGGGAACAACAACAACGTCGTCTTCGTTTTCCTCGCTTCATGTAAAAACCCGCGCTACTTCAGCATCGTCCCCACTGGCGCATACCCGCTGCATTATGGTTCTGCCAAATATAGTTGTGTCATTTGCTCCCCCTTTAGAAAAGATCATCGTCCCGATGATAGAGGCTTGGAAAGCAGCGGTAAAGAACTGCGCAGTCTTTTCAGTCCTCATAGTATGGCTTCATACGAAGCATGTGAACGACCTCGGGTAAATGCCGTCGGCGCTTTGAACAGTGCGAGCTGTCTGGAGCGACTTCGTAGTTGATGTCACTGATGCGTCAGAGAACTATGTAGGGCCAGAAGTATTTCCGTAGGAGCTTTTCAGATAGCCCACGCTGTCGAATAGGTGTCCAGACCCACACTTTGTCGCCGATGTTGTATGTCACGGCTTTGTGCCGAAGATTGTAGCGTCTGGCGTCACAGTCCTGTTGTTCGTGGATTCGCAGACGCGCAAGCTGCCTAGCTGCCTCTGCTCGTTGTGTTATCTCTTCAGCACCCGTCTCGTTGTCGTCAAATTCATGAGGGAGCATTGCGTGAAATGTTGTTGTAACCTCACGGCCGTATACGAGACTGAAGGGCGTCTTGCGAGCGGTCTCTTGACGAGCCGTATTGTACTCGAAGGTGACATAAGGTAAAACCTCGTCCCAGTTCCTATGCCCTACATCTACGTACATGCTTATCATATCAGCCAATGTCCTATTGAGTCGTTCTGTCAGTCCGTTCGTTTGAGAACGATATCTAAAAACTGGGTCATGAACGCAGTACCTCTGTCCGTGACGACTACTGCGGGAGCGCCATGCCGTAAAACGATTGATTCCAGAAAAAATCGGGCCGCTTCATCTGCTGTTGCCCGTTGCAGAGCACTTGTCTCGGCATATCTAGTGAGATAATCCGTGTCAACGATTATCCACCTATTACCAGTAGTAGACGTTGGGAAGGGGTCCAGAAAGTCCATCCCTACTTGTGCAAATGGTGTGGCCGGTACGTCAATAGGGTGCAGTAAGCCGGCTGGTTTGACGGATGGCGATTTACGACGTTGGCAATCCAGACATGTCTGAACGTAACGTTTAACGACCGCAGTAAGTCTCGGCCAGTAGTAATTCTGCCGAATCCGTGCCAATGTGCGAGTGTAGCCCAAGTGCCCAGCAGTCGGCTTCTTGTGGCAGGCGTGTAAGATTTCACGTCGAAGTGGTGATGGAACAACAAGTAAGTAGTTGCTGCCGTTAGTATGATGCAGTATGATGCCACCCGTCTTGCAAAGAGCCTCGGCACGCTGTTGGTTCGTCCTTCCAGGTAATCAATAAGCGGCACCAATTGAATGTCATCCCGTTGCTGGCGTGAAAGATCGGCAGTATCCACGAGTCCCAGAAAAACCGTGTCGTCATCGTCTTGTGCTGCCGGCTCAACAGGAGACTGAGAAAGGCAGTCGGCGTCTGCGTGCCGTTTTCCCGACTTGTATGTAACGACAAAGTCGAACTCTTGGAGTTGAAGACTCCAGCGTGCGACCCGGCCGGAAGGATCTTTCAAATTAATGAGCCGGCAGAGGGAATGGTGATCACTAACGACGGTGAAAGACCGACCATACAAATACGGACGAAATTTCAGAACTGCCCATACCATTGCGAGGCATTCTTTTTCAGTGGTGGAGTTGTTAGCTTCGCCTCGGGATAGTGTTCTACTGGCGTAACCAATCACTTTTTCGTTGTCACCCTGCCATTGTACCAGCACCGCCCCTAGACCGACATTACTCGCGTCTGTATGAATATCGTCGGGGCTTCCTCATCGAAGTGTGCTAATACGGGAGGCGATTGCATGCGTTGCTGGAGCTCGTGGAATGCCCGCTGCTGGTCTTCGCCCCAAGTAAAAGGCATATCTTCTCGGATGAGCTGTGTTAACGGCCATGCGATACGCGAGAAATTCGCAATAAATCGCCGGTAATACGCAAGGAGTCCCAGAAAACGTCGCACGGCTTTTTTGTCTGATGGAATCGGGAAATTAGCGACGGCGGCAATTTTATCCGGATCAGGTCGGACTTCTTGGCTACTGAACACGTGACCGAGGAACTGGATCTCATGAAAACCAAAATGGCACTTCTCAGGCTTCAAAGTGAGACCGGCAGAGCGTATCGCTTCAAAAACAGTTTTCAGCCTTCGTAAGTGTTCGTCGAACGTTGCGGAAAAAACAATCACGTCATCCAAGTACACCAGGCATGTTTGCCATTTGAGTCCGGAGAGCACAGTGTCCATTAGACGCTGAAATGTTGCTGGCGCCGAACACAAACCGAAAGGAAGTACCTGAAATTCATAAAGTCCATCAGGCGTCACAAAGGCTGTTTTCTCACGGTCTCTCTCATCCACTTCGATCTGCCAATAACCGCTTTTCAAGTCCATTGAGGAAAAGTAGCACGCGTTTCGCAACCTATCCAAGGAATCATCAATACGTGGCATTGGATAAACGTCTTTCTTTGTAATCTGATTGAGCTTCCGATAGTCGACGCAGAAGCGCAGGCTACCGTCCTTCTTCTTCACTAAAACTACAGGTGATGCCCAAGGACGATTATATGGTCGAATAACGCCATCTTGCAGCATCGTCTTCACTTGTTTTTGTATTGCTTCGCGTTCCTTTGGGGCCACACGGTAAGGGTTTTGTCGGATGGGTCTGGCGTTGACATCAGTAATGATGCGGTGTTTGGTAAGTGGCGTTTGACCAACTCTTGAGGCAGAGGAGAAACAGCCCTGGTACTGATTGATGAGCTCAAGAAGACGGTTCCGCTCAACGGCCGTTAACGTCGGATTAACCTCTACAATAGGCGCAGCTGTGTGCATTGTAGAGGCGGACTCCTGCGCTAAGTGGCAGTCTTGTGTTTCTGTCACTTCGTCGAAATAGGCGACAGCAGTGCCTCTAACGATGTGTCGGCGCTCCTTACTAAAATTGGTCAGCAAGAGTTCGGCGCTTCCGTCGATTACATTGATAAGTGCTCTGGCAATGGAGACACCGCAATTCAGTGTTGAGCTACTCCAGTCCCATTTTGCAGGCTGTCACAGCGCACCTGTACGATGGAGCAACTCCGCGGCAAAAGTATGACGTCGTCCGCGGCAATACGCAAGCGAGGTTTTTGCGGCTTCTCACGGGTGACATTATCCGAACTCGTGGCAAATGTGACGCTTCTGTCACAGATGTTAATCACGGCGCCATACTCCCGTAGGAAATCCATGCCCAATATAAGTTCTTTACAACACTCAGTAAGGATGACGAGGGTGACGACGAAGGTTGAACCGGCGATTAAGAGTCGGGCCGTGCATTTCCCGACAGGTGTCATCAACTGACCTCCGGCGGTTCTTATGTTGGGCCCGTGCCATTGTCTCTTCACCTTCCTTAGTTTGTCAGTGACCTGTAAGCTTAGGATTCAAAAATGGGAGCCAGTATTAACCAAAGCGGCTATTTCGTGACCGTCAATGCAAACGATGAGCTCGGCGCTGACGATGTCAGTTACGTCTTTCGTACTTCTATCCGTCGTATTCGTCGTTGTGCTGGGCGTCTTTTTCGTTAATGTAGTCTTCACGTCGTCGTTCGTCGATAACGGGGAATGTGGAGCAGTTCGAGTATTGGCAACCTCACCCCCGGAGGTCACTGCGGCTAGTTTCCCCGTCGAGGGCTAGGCGATCTGCCCCTAGTGACGTCGGCAAAACTGCGACGAGTCGGCGAATTGTAGCGCGCCGGGGATGGAGAAGGAGAACGTGGTCGGGTCGTCGTCGTATTTTGTGGCTGACTGTTCACACGAGCGTCGTTGTAAGCGCGTCGACCGTCGTACGGAGAATAAGCATAGTTGGCAGGAAAGCTTGGGTGCTGAGCGGCTCGATAGTTGTTCCATTTGTGGCAAACTCTATAGACGTGTATAGCTTCACCACAATGGTAGCACACTGGTCGACGGTCAACGGTGCTCCACAAATCGGTTTTCCAACGCTGATAGTTCGGCGGTATCTCTCCATGGAGCCAAGGAGTGACGTGCGCATGTCGAAAATACGGCGTTATTTGTGCTGGCATTATCGGCGGGGTCGGTAGAGTCGACGAGGGTGACGATGTCGGCTCTGTTTGTGGCGTAGGTGGTGTTGTAGTTATGGGTGTCAACGGCGTCGAAGTCGCGTTGAGTGGACGGCGAACAGCCTCCGCATAAGTGAGGCGCCGCGGAACGTTCCCACAGGCTGGCGCTGAAAAAGCTTGCCGGACTTCCTCCTGGACTACGTCAGCAACAAAAGATAACGCTGGCGTCGGTTCCATAGGCGCAACCACAAAGCCGAGCTGCCGAAGCTCTTCTCGCACCACCTCTCGGACAACTTCACGCAGAGACATGTCGTTACTCGCAGCCAGTACGGCAGTGTTCGCCGCCGAGTTGCTCATGTCATGCAGGCGGTATCGTTGATGCAGGGCCCGTTCAATGGCTGTAGCCTCTTTTGTGAACTGTGCCAATGTTGTCGGTGGATTTCTCACAAGGCCGGCAAACAGTTGCTCCTTCACTCCTCGCAAGAGATATCGCAGCTTTCTTTCCTCTGGCATGTCTGAGTCTGCCCTACGGAAAAGACGGGCCATGTCTTCCGAGAACGTAGTAACACTCTCATTGGGCTTTTGAACACGGATTTCAAGGAGAGGCTGCGAGTTTTCCCTCCTGTCGATGCTTGAAAAGGTATCCAGCAGCTGTGCGCGGAAGTCATCCCACGTGGCAAAGCTCCTCTCCCGGTTTACGTACCACGTACGAGCATTGTCCTTCAAATAGAAATAGACACTCGAGAGTTTGTCCGCCGAGCTGGTCTTATGGTTGTACTGGGCGACGCGCTCGAGCTGGTCTAGCCAATCATGGACGTCTTCAAAGGCATCACCATGAAAGCTCTCCGGGACCATAGGATTCTGTAGTGTTACTTGAAGGTGTGGTGGCCATGTTATTTGTAGGAGGCAAACGATTTCTCGAAGTTTCTTGCAGGGGACTGGACTCAGGCGCTAAGCCTAGCAGGTGACGACTGAACCGGTGGACCGGTGTTTCGATGCGCGGTGGTGATTCCGAGCTCGATCGTCGGCTCCGCGAAGGGGTGCTAAGCATGAAGAATACCCAGCACCTCCACCAGTGTAACGACGCGGGATCGACGAGTATGCGTAGCAGCACCGCCAAGAAACGCACTTTATCAGTCGTCCAAGGAAACAACGACAACGTCGTCTTCGTTTTCCCCGCTTCATCTAAAAACCCGCCCTACTTCAGCGTCGTCCCCACTGGCGCATACCCGCTGCATTATGGTTCTGCCAAATATAGTTGCGTCAATATATAGGCTGCTTGCCTATGACGTAACACAAAAGAACGAATCATCTTTGACACGTGTTAGCACAGCACTTCAGATCACTTGTCCCTTTCTTTTAAGACTGCAGTCTTTGCACGGGTTTCGTTGTCGGGTAGACCTCCATAACACCGGCGGACTTGGGGGACAGAGAGCCTGTTCCGCTGGTAGGGATGTTGGTGGTGTTGTCGAAGGAACAGGCACGGCGCCCGCTGGTTCTGGAGTGGCTAGGCTGCACCGGCCTTCTGGCGTTGACGTCGGCCGATTCTTGTTGTCCGAGCTGGGTTGAAGCGAGTCGGGAGCCTCCACTTTTGGGGTCACGGGTGACACAGGCACGCGACAGAAAATTTGGCTGAAGTGACGCCTGGCTATGCCATCTGCAGTGTTGACCGTTACCAGCCGTGAACCCTCTGTGCTCTTGACGATGCCTGGACGCCAACGCCTCCCTTGGCCAAAGTTACGCACCAGCACCTGGTCGCCGGACTGGAATCTGGGAGGCTGCGAGTAACTTCGAGGTAGAGAAGGGACGCAAGTATCCAAGCGCGAACGAATTTGGTAGTTCAGCAGCATCTCCGAAGGAGACTTGCCGCACGGTATCGGGGTACGTCGATCGCCTAGCAGCACTCGCGCTAGTTTTGTTTTGAGATAGTTCACGATCGAGCGCTTATGAAGGCCATCCTTTATTGTGCGGACCGCGCGCTCTGCCAGACCATTAAATTGTACGGCGCACTACGTAGATGAGTTATGTTGTTGAGAGTCATGAGCTGGGAAAACTGCTGACTTGCAAACTGCGGCCCGTTATCTGATACAACTGTTTGCGGCAAGCCAAAACGAGCAAACAGTTCGCCAAGTCGCGCGATTGTGACTCCTGTGGTCGCCGACCTGACGGGAAGTGCCTCGATCCATTTAGTATACCAGTCGACTACTATCAACAGCATGCGTCCCTCTATTGATCCGGCATAATCAATGTGAAGCCTTGACCATTTGGTCCCCGTTCCTGGCCAACAGATAGGAACCTGTCGATGAGGCATTGGCTGAGCTTGTACACATGAGATGCACGAACGTGCAAGGCTTTCGATCTCAACATCCAACCCAGGCCACTAGAACAGCGTCCAGGCCAGTCTTCATCGCATATGCACCCTGGTGTGACCGATATAGCTCAACCGGCATGAAGACTCGCACTTGGCGGGGTACGATGATGCGATGACCACAGTAGAGCAGGCGTTCTACGCTTGACAGCTCCAGCCTTCTGCAAAAATAAGGTTGAAGGTGACTGTGACAAGGTGACAAGCGATTAGGCCATACATTCAGTAGAAAGTGCTGCACAAGACTGAGGTTTTCATCTCCGTTCGTCAGCGCCCGTATGGCATCCACTCGCACGAACGAGCTGTCAAGGTTCCCTAAAGACAGCACGTATTCTGGTAAGGTGCCCGATCGACAAGATCTCTTATCGGCACGGGCAAGCGGCTGAGTGCGTCCGCGTTGGCGTTTTCCTTGACGGCCTTGTACGCGATGCGGTACCGATATTAGAGTGTTTTAGTTGAGCGTATTTACGCTCCGCTAAGCAGTTAAGCGGAGCGGAAGCGCGAATGCGCATGCGCCGTCCGCTTAGCCGTAAGCGGGATAGCGGAGCGAGGAACACGGTCCGCTTAGAAGCTGCCTGAGCGGAGCGTGCCGCGCAGCACTTTGGCTAGCGTTGGCGTCCGAACGGATTGGATTTGATGCCAAAAGCAAGCGCGCTGGCTAACACGTGGCGTTCCCCAAGACGGCGCTTTATTTTCCATTGGATTTTCCATAAAATGGACCGGTAACGCATTACAAGCGCACGTCTAGATACTTCATGGAGAAACAAGTTATATATATACATATATACGTTTTACGGTATAAGAGTGATCATAAAGTGTTTTTATTTTCTTTCATTACCCTGAATTTAGCCAGGGGGCGCTGCAACTACGAAAGGTCCGCTCCGCTACGCTAAACGTGCAACTAAAACGTGAAAATCGCCCGCCGCTCCGCCATGGCTCCGCTGTGGCTTAGCGGGGCCGCTCGGAGCGGAGCGTACCGAAAAGACGCTCAACTAAAACACTCTATTGGCTCAGAAACAGAGATTAGCAAAGCCATACAGAATCTCTGAAAACGTGCCGACGCCATTCGGGTCGATCTTCTCGTAGAAGTCACACCAGTGGTTGGTGGTCCATGACTAATACAAACTCGCGGCGCTGCAGGTAGTCTCGAAACTTTTTTACTCCGAACACCAGTGCGAGCGCTACCTTCTCGAGCTGAGAATAATTCTTTTCGGCGTGTGTTAACGTGCAGGAACGGAAGGCAATTGGCTTATCCAATTTCGTGATTCGGTGCGAGATTACGGCACCTAAACCCGAAGGCGATGCTTCGCATTCCAAGCGCACTGGTTGGTTGGGATCGAAATACGTTAGAACAGTCGAAGACAGAAGTGTTTGTCTAGCCTTGAGATATGAATTTTCCTGCGCCGTTCCCCAGTGCCATTTATGCTCTTTTTCAAGCAAAAAAATGCAACGGGACCAACATCGTTGACATGTGTGGCAAGAACCGGTAATAAGTCAACAGACCCAAAAACGAGTGCAGTTCGCCCACATTCATAGGCCGTGGCGAGTCACGTATGGCTGCTAGGTTCTTCTCAAGTGGATGCAAGACGTCTTTGTCAATGCGAGGGCCCAGGTAGACGATTGAGTCTTTGCGAAAATGGAAATTTTCGGCCTTCAGCTTGATACTATTTTCTTGAAGCCTGCGCAAAACTTCCCGGAGCACTGAGCCATTACCGTCTTGACGTTCCGCTATCAATACATCGTCCAAGTACACCTGCACGGCTGGAAGACCGGCTAGGACCGTTTCCATGCGCCGCTGAAAAATCGCGGGAGCCGAGGCAACTCCAAACGAAAGACGGTTATAGCAGAACAACCCCGTGTGAGTGTTTATCATGGTCAATTCCTCGCCTCCTCATCCAAAGGGAATTGGTTATATGCATCCTTAAGGTCCCGTGTTGTGAAAAATGATTCCCCTCGTAGCGACGCGAAAATGTCTTCAATGTTTAGTAAAAGGTACTGCTCAGTTATGCAGGCAGCATTGATTGTGGTTTTGAAATCGCCGCAGACGCGAAGGGACCCGTCTTTCTTCAGTACTAGTACGATTCGCACCGCCCACTCAGAATGTGCTATGGGCGATAATATGCCTTGCTCAACTAAACGGTCCAGCTCAGTTTCCACTTTTTCACGAAGAGCATAAGGGATTGACCGCGCCTTGTGGAACTTCGGTTGGGCGCCTTCTCGAATGTGGAAATTCACAAGTGGCCCCTGAATGTTTTGCAAGTCCTGGCGCAAAAAGGGCAGAAAACTCGATCCTGAGGCTGTCGGGATCTGCTGACGTCGATTGAACCGTAGCGAGAAAACCGGACGACAAAAGCGAGAACGCTTGGATTAAGCCCCTTCCGCAAAGGCGGGGACCCAAAGAGCCTATAACTATCAGTGTATCAGGTACAGTCTTCCCCGCAAAATGGGCTTGAAGGTGCAGTTCACCGACAATGGGTAGCTTGCCCAAGTAACAGCTGAGCGTGTGTTTGCATTTCGATAAGCGTGGAAACTCAGACGGTGCTTTAGATACACCTCCTACGGAATGATAGAAAACGGTGAGCCCGTGTCAATAATCATGTTCAAGGGCACGCCATCCCAGCGGATAACTCTGCGGAACGCCTGGAGCGAAGATTTCTTTTCCCGTGATTCCTGCAATGTGAAGACTTGAAATATCGCCTTCCTCCGTTTCGAATACAGCGCTTTCATAATGAACTGCGTTAGTGACGCCATCGCACCTACGACCAGCCCGGAGCCCAAATTGGGAGCGGCATTTTCTTGCGAAATGACCAGTCTTCCGACAGCGAAAACACTGCTCCTTTTTGTGCGGACAGTCGCTTGCTTCAGGATCGTAGTTTCCGCAGCGTGTGCAATCAGTATGGCTTTGCTAATCTTTGGTGAAGGTCTCACCGGCGCGATTTACTCGCTGCAGTGCACACCGCTACCTCATTATCAGGTCTAGTCATGGGGCTTAATTCCAGTGCGGCTGTCTCGGCCACTGTGGCAATAGCTTCAGCTTGGGCAAGTGTGAGCTGAGTTTTTTCAAGCAGCGTCTGCTGCACCGCACGATTTCGGATGCCACAAACAATGCTGTCCCATAACATGCGGTCCAAACTGGTGCCGAAGTGACACTTATCCTCAAGCTTGCGCAGCTCAACAACATAGTCTCGGACAGATTCGTTTGCAGCCTGGTCCCTTGAAAAGAACTTGTAACTTGCAACAAACTCATTAGTCTTCGGCGCATTGTGGTTATTTAGGAAGGTAAGTGCTTCCTTGTAACTCAGGCCATTTACTTTCTGGGGGGCGCAGGGTCCAGCAAGAACGCCTACCGTCTTCGTTGACAGTGTAGAAACCAAGAGCGCCCTTTTCTTATCATTTGTCTTAATATCATTTGCTTCAAAAAATGCCTCAAGCAGAGTGAAGTAAAAATCCCACTTATTTTGATTTTCGCCGAAGCTTGGGGTACCGAGGTTCGTAGCCAGGGTCATGACCGCCGATGCTCCGTAGACTCGATTACTTTCTGTACCCAGCAGGACTCCCAGCGCTACCGAGACGCCACTGTTCGAGGCGGGGCCTCCGCGGGGTGGTCACCCTCGTCGCCATTGTTGTAGCGGGTGACAGAGTGACGGAGACGACCCAAGAGCAACGCACAACAACGTTTATATCAGTGACAGCAAGCTATATATATATATATCGGTTGCTTGCCTATGACGTAACACAATAGAACGAATCATGTTTGACACGTGTTAGCACAGCACTTCATATCAACAAGTGTGCATACCTAGGGGAGCAGGTAAATGGCCTATCTTTCCTTTTCAATTCTGACGGTAGGGGGAAGGGCACACTTCCCCTCGAACCAGTAGCTGCACCTTTGGCAAGCATGGCGTCAAGTACGTACAGGCAAATATAAATACACCGCACTCGATGGCCACGAGCACTCGCTGTCACAACGCCGACGTGATGAAGATCGCCGGCAGCGAGAAGCGAACGATTCGTGCTGCCTGAGGTTCCCTATTAGAATACCTCTCACGACCAAATAGTTGAAAGCAGTCTTGAAAGTTCTGGGAACCTCAATTGCACTATTGAGGTTGAATTTCGCAGTTGACAAACCAACTAGCCGGAATCAATGTCTAGATTAAGACTTGAAATACTGCTGCAGACTTGCAGAGGTGGGGAAATTTACGAACTGTTACAGAGTAGACTCTGTGCTATATAAATACCAGTGATGAGTGTGCTGAAGAACCAGTGGCCGATACTCCACATCCAGCTGGTGAAGAAGTCAGACCTCCATTATTAGTGCTTGAAGCCACTTTCTATAAACCAGAGTACCTTCATTGAGACTCTGTGCGCATATATTCCCGGGTTACAAAAGTCGGTAGGCAAATTACTTATTTTTCCCTCCCAGTCCTGAGAATGGGGGAGAGGGGCAAATGCCCCCTTGCCCCCCCCCCCCTCCCTCCGCTGGATACACTTACGTCGTCACCAAGGGAGAGGAGACGCAAAGGAAAGGAGATACGCAAGCACTTGGAACGTGGACAAAGAGAGAGCGGTGTGAACGTAGACATAGCTGACGAGGGCCAAGTGAAGTATCTGTTCTTATGAGCTTAATATCAAATGCCGGTTGTATTTGGACCTAAGACATTAAGCTTATTTTTGAAAGTTGGCGCAGTACTTAAAGCCTGCTTCACCTCCACAGCAGGTCTGCCCGGTATTACACGATCTTCGAGATCGGCCGACGTGTGGGAAGAGATTGTTTTTCGACACAGCTCGACAGACGCACGCAATTTTTTCCAGAAGATAGCCATTGACAGCTTCGCAGAGAAAAACTGCTCCTAAAACCTTTAGCTGCATGTGTACTTGCATGCGAGACCCATTCCAAGCTCTCTCCTGCGGCACAAGCTGTTTCGATGGGAGCATTTAGGACATGATAATTGAGTGGACCTAATGCCTGCGGCTTCTATTGCACTGACAAATCCCTAACATCTATATTGTAAGCACGCTGTACCATCCAGCGCTTACTACAAAACTATGGAGCACTACATTACCAAAATTTAAAAACACCCACTACTGCAAAGATTTCAATAAACAAAGCGATCTTTACTGTTGTAAGCACAGCTAAAGTAACATACGCAAAAAAGATAACAAATAATCCATATCACGCACTATCTGGCACAGCCTCGACGAGTAGCGCTATATATAGACCATAGACCAGCCACACAGTTCCCGCTTCCCGGCAACAGCAGCTTCTGCACTCGTAATCCTTTCAGGAAAACGCTTGCGGCGAACGCTATGCTAAAAGGCGAGCTTTCTGGTTCTCTTACAGCGAAGCTGTTTTACTCTGTATTCAATATGCATCCCCCGAATGCGTTCCCAGAGCTGGTACAATGTCCGGCTTGCGTCGGTATCGTCGACAGGAAGACGCGCAGGCGGCCATCGGCGGCAGTGGGGGAAAGAGTGTGATGATGGCGCCTGGGAACGTGGCCTGCACTTCTGGGGTTATAACGTCACGCACGTCAGAGATGCAGGCGCTACTTGAATGGAGAAGGGCAGGGCAGATGGGGGAAGGGTGTGACGACGGCATTCCAGCAATGAAGATAGGTAGGTGGAGAGAGAGAAAGAGTGAGGCAACGGCTAAAGCCGCTTAAATTTCGTAAAAGTAGTGCCCCCCTTTGAAGAATGCCCCCTCCTCTTCGCACACTCTGGCCGAGGCCGAGGCCGCGGCGCTATTGGCCTAATAGCATCACGTGGACCCTCGCGCTTTGCAGCAGCACGTTTTGCTCTAGAAGCGTCTACGGAGTGGCGAGGAGCGCATGATGGCGCCGTTGCTACGCTCGAGCAGTGTAAGTGGCGCAACGGTCGAGGAGGGAGCGTGAAAGATAGGAGAAACGAAGAGGAGTGAAGCCGGAGGAAGAGAGTGTCGCTGCTTTACGAAGTTTAAGGGGCTGTAGTGATGGCGCCTACGCTTCTGTGGTTATCACATCACGCGCGTGGGAGGTGCCGGCGCGGCTGCAGTAGCGGTTGCACCAGTCGCAGGGGAGCTGCCGTGACTGCGGCGGCGCTTGTGTCTGTGTAGTGTGGAGCCGTATTAAGAAACTATATTACTTCATAATGTATGGAGCCCATGTCTACACCTTAAACAGCTCTGCAGGTGATCCATCCCCATATAAATGTGCCTATCAATGTTGCAGCCCCACGGTTCCTTTAACGTGAGCGCCATCTGGTGGTGCTTCAAGGTAGCGTCCTCTGCCTTCCCCATCATGCTTCCTCTCTAACCTCCTCCTCCGCTTTCCTTCTCGTGCTCTCTGCTCTCTGCGTCTTTCCTCCGCGTTCGCTGTTTCATTCTTCGCTGTTGTCGTTCGCTCAGTTACACCAATGTACGACGCCGACAAGCGGCCACACTAAACGCGAGATCGTGCGCCTAAGAGCTGCGCTCTAAACATAGAACTCTGCCTGCCACGTTCGTAGGTTACATTACCGGTGTACCATTAGAGTTACAAAGTCGATGCTAAGGGCATGGAAGCACAGCCGAAGATGACATAAAATTCTATGAGGTGATAATTAATAAATTCGCAGGTACACGTTGGAATCGCGCAGGACAGGTGAAATTGGAGATCGCTGAGAGAAGACTTTGTCCGGCAGCGCACGTAAAAATAAACTGATGGCGGTGATAGCATATTCTACAGTGACGTCTGGTTCTAACGACTCCGATTCTACCAATCTATTCTCTTAGTTTTTCCATCAATACTGTAAATATCTCTTACTGATCTCGACTGCTGATCAGCATATCCTAGATTCCGCTTCGATTCTCCCCGCTTCTGAAACTCGGATGATTGCTACGGGTGCTTCCAATCATGATGATGATGACGACGATTGATTGACATCCCCATTCAAATTGAGCAGTGACAAACAGTCACTTCATCTTTCTTCCTGAAGGACCCCGGTTTTGGGGGTATTGAATAAGGCGTGGGGTTAACACTGGAAATTATAACAGTTCCTTCGTGATGACAGGTGCGATGCAATTTCATCTAGGAATGCTGATGGGCAGGTGGGAAGGCTGTTGCAATGACTTGATGTTTGAATGAAAAATAATATGTAAGAGGTAGTCGTATACACACGTCGGCGTGAGACTTTTAACGGATGACCGGTGCGTTGAGACGTGCGTGATGGAGGTGCGCGGATGTAAGGTTATTGTTCGATCTGGGAACAATGTAATTTCCGAAACAGACATAGGCTAGAAATTCGGTGAATGAGGGAATCAGCGGATAATTGGGATTTTAGCTTGACAGATACACTGATATTGTATGAAGATGAGCGATGGATGAAGCATGCAGCTCTCTTATGCACGGCTTCTAATAAATCAGTATGCGTGTTTGGCATTCCAAGTGGCTGATGCATACTCAAGGTTTTGTCCGATCAATGGCTTGCAAGCAATAATGGTTTGTAAGCAAGGGGCGTCAAGAAGATGATGTTTAAGGAAGCCTACTTTTGTATTCGCGGGTGAGATTAGGTTTGTCCCATGTTCACGTCAAGGCAGATTGTTGCTGATAGTGTTGCCTAAGAAAGCTTTTTACGGGACAATTTCGACAGGGGAATCAGAAATCTTGTATGTAAATAAATTCGAGTTGCCATGATGATTAAAACACGTGAGCTTGCATTTAGTGGCATCAACGGACATCAACTAGAGACTGCACCATGCTTGAATACGATTAAGCTTGTCCTGGAGGAGTTCTTCACCAGTGCTCTCAGAATCTGTGGTATAACGGACGCAATCGCTGGCGAACAGGCAAAAATTATATGATACATGAACAATTATTCATAATAATAATTATTAAATTCATCATTATTATTTACACCTGTGCTTGTTTATCTTTTTCGGGTGAGCACTTCTCACCGACTAACAAATGTTATCGCTCCGCGCGGCGCACGTGCATGTATCGGAAGTTTCTAGAATGTTATCGATAGTTCTATACGCTGTGTGTAGTCACCGAACGTTGTGTAATCTGACTGTATGTATGGGCGACGCGAATGTTGTAGAGCTTTCTGGAAGGCACGAAGGCACCAGCGACTACTCTGGCAAGTTCCATGGCTCGTGTATGAAAGCTGACGCGCTTCACCTGCCGATCAGATTTTCGACGATTGCCGACTGTGTTCGCCTCTGTCGTTGTTTCTTGAGCATAGCCTATTTTTGAGGGCGCAGGTTTCGCTGCTTTCTCCACCGTCACTACAACGTGATATCTGGTGGAGGGGCTTTTTTCGTGTACTGGACGCCCCCGACAAGCCCTGATCCAAACCATGACCAGAAAGACAACACCAACTTCATCCCCGGCCATCGAGCAAGCCGCCGGCTTCTCGTTTGCTGCAGTTCGGGGGGTATCCGGGCGCCTTTTGCAGTGTTTTCGTTTGTTCGCTCTAGTTCCTTCTGCTTCTATACTTATGGCGGTCGTCTCAAATATATCTTTACTACGTCTCAGTTCGGGCAAATTAATTCAAAGAGTTTATTTGTTAGAACACGATACAGTTCTCAAAGGCAACGCTACAGTCTCAGCTGAAGGAGGGCAGACCAGCCCAGTGCGGCTTTTTCATGCGCGGATCGACATCTGCAAAAATATAGCATATAAAAATCCTGTTATGATACATTACCTGCAGCGGTGCAACAAATATGTCATAAACGCTGGCTATATATGACTTGCACAATATATACCTTGATATACCACAGAAATGCTCGACAGTAAGTAACACTGGGACTTAACTAACAGTGCAGTTTCAAATTATGGGGTTTTAAGTGCCAAAACCGCTTTCTCATTATGAGGCACGCCGTAGTGTAGGACTCCGGTAATTTCGACCACCTAGGGTTCTTTAACGGGCACCTAAATCTAAGTACACTGGTGTTTTCGAAGTTCGCCCTTATCGAAATGCGGCCGCCGTGGTCGGGATTCAGCCCCGCGACCTCGTGCTCAGCAGTCCAACACCATAGCCACTGAGCAACCACGGCGGGTAACACTGCAGTTCACATTCTACCAGCATCACTTGCTTCTTCAACTGCTTCTAAAAAGTAGGCTGTTTTCACGTGTTTGAGTGCCGGTAACTTGAAATAAAGCTAATTGACGCTTACAGCTGCATGCGGAATATGAAAGGGAATGTACCAGTATATATTCCCTTTACCATGCTACATGTTCAACTCACTTGAGCAATTTACTGGTGTTTGTTGCTTGAGGAATATAGATGACGAATCTGTTCGGCGAACTGACACGGGCTGCTGGGCCTAAATTTTTTAGTCACATATGCCTTTTGGACTGTTTCGCTGAAGCCAGAAAGAAACCGAACCATCATTCATTAGTTGAATTGGACATACTGAACGTATAATTCCCCTGTGGAGGGTCAAAAATCAAGTGAAATATGTCAGTTCTTGTCGTGTCTTTCTTACGAAGGTTTGCGGGATTCTCTTTTATGTACTGACGAAGCGAATAGTTCGCCTTTTGTAGAGTTAAACAACGCCGGATCGAGACATGCTGAAGCAGAAGGCACTTGAATTTTACTTTTTTGGCAGCCTAAGCTGCGCTATAGTACTCGAGTATAGTTTACGCATCGCAACTAGCGCTGTAAAAACCTGTTCTATGGTTTCCATTCAAAGTTGTAGTTCACTGATGCGTTTCGCGAACAATGCGTGTCTCGCCATAAGGACAGTCGGTTGCTACCTTTGTTTGAGGGGTGTGCCATATTGTCAATAAAGGCTACTGAGGGCCGCCATGAAAAATTTCATCACTTGCAATTGATTGGTTCTGAATCTTAACCACGAACCTTTTGTGTCAGGTGATTGCTACTACGGTATTTGTGAACTAACTATATATGTAAATACTCTACATCACACGCCGTCCTGTTAGCAGCCATGAGCAATTCGTTTTATGGGGTCCTCTTTGAGAGAGCGGTGAAAGTAGCAGCAAACTTTTTCATACGAAATGCGTGCCTAACTCTTTTTTTAAGCATTAACAAAGTGGCCATGTTTGACTAGAATAACTCACCAGAGTAATAAGAATCATGATGACAGCTTCGCCGGGCAGTGTCTTTCTAACACGGATAACAGGTTGACACCAATTACCAAGATTTTCTTACATGTAAAATGTCTCTC
This sequence comes from Dermacentor andersoni, assembly GCF_023375885.2. NCBI lineage: Eukaryota > Metazoa > Arthropoda > Arachnida > Ixodida > Ixodidae > Dermacentor > Dermacentor andersoni. Next base: position 179,069,255 of record NC_092817.1, on the reverse strand, counting down.
CACAGTAAAATGTCCCTCATAGCTTAGCACTAGGGGAATGTTACGTATTTAGCAAAGCATCGTACACAACTTCGCGTGTTGAATTTGCAGACATTCTTTGTTCACGTAAGATTTATGGACAGACACGGCGCATATATGCATTGCAAAACCAGTAGACCCCTTCAACGCTACATAGCCTCCAATATCCAAGCCGCAAACTTTCTCGACTCACGAGCCTATGATGTAGGAACAGTGATTCAGGCATGGCAGCAGATAGAAGCCGACACACCCTCCAATATAAGAAGAGCTCGACCCCAAGCGTACACGAAGGGAACGAGCGCGCGCGGCCGCCGAGCGAGCCGGAGCTAGCGGAGTCCTGGCCATGACGTCACGCGCCTGAGGGCGCAACTCCGAATTCTTGCCGCTAATGGCTATGCTAGAGGTCGTGGATTGGATCCCAATCGCGGCAGCTGCATTTCGACGGGGGTGAAATAGAAAACGCACGCGCACTTTGATTTTGGGGCACGTTAAAGAACATCACAGTATCAAAATTAATCCGGAGTCCGCCACTACGGCTTGCCTCATAATACGAGTGTGCTTTGGCACGTACAGCTCCATAATCCCATTCAAGTTTATTACTTCTGCCGCAATGCGATGTTAGGAAATGACAGCGCTCGACCCTCTCACAGGTTATAAAATATGGCACACACTGACGCTTGAAACAAACATCTCTCCCAGTATGTTCTGTGTACTACGCAGACAAACAGTACTGGTGCAATTAAGTTAACGTTTAACACAAACTCACCACTCTCGCGTTAGACTAAACGTTCAACAAATTAAGCTTTAGTCGTCAAAATCACCTGTAATTATCGTCACCCTGTTGCAAAACCCAGTGCCACTGGGACCCAGTGCGCCGGATTATGGGCCCAGTGCAGCGCGCTGGATGCTGGGGCGCTGGGAAGGCGCAGCGTGCTGGGAGGCTCTAACGCGTTAAATATGCGGTGCCTGGACGCCGTATATATGTTTTTGAATACAGAAAGCAACAAAGGCGTTTTAGTGCAATAAAAAAAGAAAAGAAAACGTAAGAAAAGAAAACCTGCTCCAATGAGGACAAACGTCCGACCTACAGATCCCAAGCCGGGCACTCCACCGCTACGCCACGCCACCAGACGAGAGTACGCGGATAATTTGCCAGGTCAAAGCCGAGAAGCAGTTTGTTTTGGACAGCTATGTCTCGTACAGGCATGGCTGATGCGTTATCGCCCAGCAAATAAAACTCACGCCGGTACCAGAAAGAAAAAGCCGCTGTCCGTATTCAGTAGTATGCTTGGAAGTGCCATAACATCGATTTTCACTAGCGATTGCGACTTTAACTTCGAAAAAATGTTCTAAATGAACCGCCGACCCGGGACGGTGTATGGGCTGTTACTGTCGATTTCGATAGCCGTTTCTTGTTCTTCACGCAAAGGATATGCAACGTTTCTTTAGTTCAGTGATGCCGTTCAGTCAACACGCCTGTCTAGTCATATATCTTTGTCAGAGAAGCGCAGGCTAGTGCTTGGAGCCTTCGGCGATAGCACATATACCTGTGTTTATGACGGGTCACATCGGCGGCCATTGCTTCTTGTGCTGGCACTGTAGACATGAAAAAATTGTTTATTTAAGAACACCGATGCGAAAGTTGAAATATAGAGTGATTTATACTTGTTAGAGTTCTTGATTCGTGAGCCTAGACGCGCCGATAGCGTGAGGACGGACTCGGTGGATACGCTAGGCTTAAGCTTTGGTGGGGACCGGTCTCGGCGCGGGTATATAGCTGGCGAAAGCTAAAATGTGTGTATTTGAGCCTCAGAACTTTTTTTAGTACAATAGAGAAAGTGCAAGCGCACGAATCACCTCAGCTTTGTTATTGGTGCGATAATATCAGTCGGCGATAGGCTTCGAACTCGGGGTCCGTTCGCGCGCGTCTGAACTTCTGCATTTCATGTTTGATGAAAAAAGAGAGCGCTACGAAGACGAGGACGAAAGAACAACACGTACGACAGACAGGGCGCTACTTCCAACTAAGTGTTTTTTGAAGAAACAGAACTTTAAATAGATGCAACCAAGGATGGCCCATCGTGACATCACGACCTCCCTATCTCTTCAGAAAAGCTATCTCCTTTTCGGTAAGCGTCACTGAAGGGCAACTAATGCACGTGCCCTTGGCCTTTGCAATGTAAAAAGCTTCCAATATCTCCCGTTCTAGTCTATCTCTAGACCATGCCAGAAACCTGGTGTCGCGAAGATACGGACGGCAATTGTGACGTTTACAGTGTTCTGCCAGATGGCCCCCCGCATTGTTATTTACGGCCCAATTGTGCTCACGCGCCCTTTCATTAAAACACCGTCCGCTTTGACCGATATAAACCTGTTGGCAACTCAGGGGTATCTCGTATACGACATCACTTTTGCAAGCAGTGTACTGCGCTGCATGTTTCTTAGAGCATGGTTCGGGTTTTGCTTTTGTCATCACAGGGCATATCTTGGCCAGCTTACATGGTGCACTGAACAGAAGATTGATACTGTGCCTTTGTGCCACCTTCTTGAGGTTGTGGGATACCCTGTGCCAATAAGGAATCACATGTAATCTCTTCCTAGCAAATGGCTTTTTTGTGTTAGTGCCCTCTCTTGCCTGTTTGATCTTTTGAAGAAGCTTGTCGCAAACGCTAGAGATCAATAGTGAAGGGAAACCGGCTAGGCGTAGCCTTGAAACTTGGTTATTGAAACTGATTTCTATTTTGTGGCTGCAAGATTTGTTTAACGCTTCTTTTAGACAAGTCATTGCAACTCCTCGTTTTACTAGCTTGGAGTGCGCAGTGTCGTATGAGATTAGCTGCTTGTTCAACCTCGGCTGGTATTCGAAACAGACATGCGTGTTCATCAGAGTGAGATTGAGGTCCAGAAAGCGAATGCTGTTATTACAAGGCCTTTCGCATGTGAAGTTTAGAGCGTCCGATGCATTTCTAAATGTGTTAATTATCCATTCTACAGTGTCATCTAGCCTAGACCCTGGAACGTCGTTAACAACCACGAGGTAGTCATCGACATACCTCATTATAGAAGGAGCACATGACTGATTCAGAATGCTGTTTACACACTTGTCAAAGGCGCTGAGAAAGATGTCTGAAAGAATGGGAGCGAGCGACGATCCAATGCAAATGCCCTTGCGTTGTACATAGTGTGTCTTTCTCAGCGCCTTTGACAAGGCGCTGAGAAAGGCGCTGAGGTTTGGTCGCTGAGGTTTGAGGCGCTGAGGTTTGGTCATTGTCTTCATTTACTGAAGACAATGACCAATGATAGGCTTTTCAGATTTGGCAAATGCTTCATGGGTGGATGTGAGAGGGAGAACATAAAATTGGGGTTATTTCTACGCGAGTGGTTTTGACACTAGTCAAGACAGAACTCAAGGTCGTGAAGCAAACGCGCTGTATGGTTAGTGGTAGACTGAACTGTTTTATTGTCGGTCTGAATTTTGGTATGCTAGAGTTAATGAGGTACGCTATACATGGTTTTTAATATAGCACACTCCCCCAAATCGGCCGTTAAAGTGCCCCCAAAGGAATCGTTAAGCAAAGGATTGCCAAAATGTCATAAAATCTATTTTTGATGCCCATACATTTGATGCAAGCAAAAATATTTCTTAGCTCACATATTATTGTTCAAAAAGCATTAAAAGATCAACTCGAAATTTTCCAATTTTGATTTCACCAAGTATCACGTATGCCATGAACTAGCCTTTAACTTTTACGTGCGCAAGCTAGAGCCATGTTTATTCTTGGGATAGGTATAAGAGCGCTTCTGGTTGCATACGAGCATAAGAAATTATTAAAAAAATAATTGGTGCTTCAAAAGTGTCATCATACCTTAAAGTTGCATATTTCGTGCAACGTGGACACGCCTGATAGCTCTGGTGTCATAAATGCAAATTTAGCGCCGCCTTGAATTTTGTAGTGCGGAAATTGTTGTGAACATCAGGAATCATGAGGTGCATCGTTTCACTGCGCTGAGTAAAAATGTTTGCCTTCGGGGATGCAAGCAACTTCCGTTCACAAGAACATAAACTGCTCGGTTCTGCTGCTGCCTGAGCATGCAAGCTGTTAGTGCATGTACCTGTGGCATGGCGGATGAGCAGATTTTCTTATGATGGCCATAGTTTTACTGCATGTATAGCATATCGTTCGCTATTTAAAGAGAATATTTTACGCAACTACACAACCATTTCATAAATACCTTTTGGTATTGACGGCACAATACGGTACATCATACCTTGTGTTCTTTGGTCAGCACAGGCCATTGCGCTACAATACCCTACACATCATCGAAATCACTATAGCATATAAGTGGAAAATTGCCTTTGATCATCAGAAAATTTGCGTTTTCTGACAGCAACCATATGCGTGTGAAAAGGAACACGTAAATAACTGTCAAAAACGTAGCATAAATATTGCTACGGAACAGCCGCCACAGTGTGGCTGCACTGAGGAGGACGAAGGCGACGTGTGTGCCGGCTTGATTTTGGCCTCTGTGAGCTTCCCTGTAAATAAATTGTAAATAGTATTCCGCTTCAGCTTCACGTAACATTAATTTGGTGGAGGTGGACGTTCCCCGTACCCGTCATCGAGCTTCGCAGCGGTCGCAACGGCGACAGTGCAACTTCGGCTCCTGCTGGCGGCACTTCATCTACATAACCGTCCCCGCCTGCAGCCCCGACCTACCTCGCCGTTCCCCCCCCCCTCCCCCCTCGGAATCCTGGTGTTTTCAACGGTGTCGGCAGTGCTGATGCTGACGACTGGCTCCGCTTATACGAACGTGTCAGCACCAGTCACAGGTGGGATCCGACTATTATGCATGCGAACGTTTTGTTCTACCTCGACGGAGCTTCACTTGCATGGTTCCAGACTCACGAAGAGAAGATCTCGAGCTGGGATCTCTTCAAAGAGAAGCTCCGCGACCTTTTTGGCAATCCGTTCGGTGGCCAAGTCAATGCCAAGAAAACCCTTGGCACACGTGTACAGACGTCGACTGAGTCCTACTTGTCATACATTCTCGACGTCTTGGCTCTTTGCGCCAAGGCTGACCCGACCATGTCTGAGGACGATAAGGTTAATAACGTCCCCAAAGGCATTGCTGACGACGCGTTCAATTTACTCATGTTTACGAACGTCACCAGCATCGATACGACCCTCAAGGAGTGCCGCCGCCTCGAGCATGCTAAAAGCCGCCGGGTATCCCAGCACATCATGCGACTTCCCAACACAGCTGCTACGTCATCTTGTGACGACCGCTTCCACCAGCCGTGGAACAATGTGACAGCGATGTGACAACTTGACCCGCATCATTCGTCGTGAGGTCGAAGCGGCACAGCCGGCCGCCCCTTCATTCCCGTTACCTGATGATTCTCCGGTGACAATCTCCTTGATCCAGGCCGTCGTCCGTCAAGAGTTGTCCAACGTCGGCCTGCAATCCATTCGTTCCGTACGCTCGGAACCTTTGTCTCCACGCACGTCCCCACCGCGCTCTTCTTACTCCTCTTATGGACAGCGCAACCCCTCCAAATGGCGAACCGTGGACGACAAGCCGATCTGTTTTAATTGCCGACGCATTAGACATGTCGCTTGCCACTGCCGCAGCCGCTGGAGTTCTCTGACGCGCTATTATCCTGATTACCCCCCTCGCCCCTCTAGGGCATCCTTTTCCTTCGCCCCTCCTATGCCCGCTCCATCTTCTCACCCTGCGACACCTTTGACGCGACCCCGCTACTCACGCTCGCCTTCTCCCTCCCGCCGTTAATCTCGCTCGCCCCCGTCACGCCGTGCTCCTTCTCCGAACAACTCGCCTCACCTCCGACCGGAAAACTAGGCAGTGCAGCTTCTGGAGGTGAAGCTGCATTGACGACATTGGCACGAAATCCTCGTTTCACCTTACCAACGAACAAGAATCTTTTGGACGTTCTCGTCGACAATGTTCCTGTGTGCGCGTTGATTGACACCGGGGCGCATGTGTCCATTATGAGTGCTGCTCTTCGCCGTCGGCTCAAGAAAATTCTGACGCCTGCCCCAAACCGAGTCGTACATGTCACCGATGGAGGGACTGTCGCTATTGTTGGCATGTGTTCTGCCCGACTCACCATTGCTGAGAGGCACACCGTCGTTCTCTTCACCGTCATCGAGCATTGCCCTCACGAACTCATTCTCGGTCTGGATTTTCTTGCCAATCATTCTGCCCTCATTGACTGTTCGGCCGGCTCACTTCGCCTTGACTTGCCTCTCTTTACCGACCCTGTGGAGCCGCCTCTAAGCCATCTGAGCTGCATGGATTTTATTCGCCTACCGCCTCCCTCTGTGACACACGTCGACTTGTTGTCCTCATCAGCTGTACCTGACGGCAATTACGTGGCCGCACCAATTCCGGCCGTTATGCTTACACATGGTGTTACCGTGCCGCACACTGTGGTGAAAATTACTGGCAACCGCACTTGCCTTCCACTTGTCAATTTCGCGCTAACCGCGCAAGTTCTGTCTCAGGGGATCTGCTTGGCTATAACTAGCGCTTTGCAGGATGATGAGGTCGAGCCATTCACAGTGGAAGATCGTTATAGCCCAGCCCATACCGTGAGGTCATCGCACGGTACTGACGTCGACATTAAGAAGATGGTTTCCTCTGACCTTACACCTGCTCAAGCTGAAGCTCTTTGCCGCGTTCTTGAAGGCTATCGCGACATTTTTAACTTTGACAATAGACGCCTAGGTCAAACGTCCGTCGTGGCCCATCGCATAAATACTGGCGATGCGAACCCTATTCACCGACGTCCATTATAAAGTACGAGTTAAAATACACTCATTTATTTACAGGTATCCATCTTGATCAGTTCCTTTTCTTCCTCCTCTCCTCCTGTTCTTGTCTCCTCTGTCTTCTTCTTCTTCGCCGGAACATCACATCCTCCCGGACTTCGGTTTTCATCCCTCCTGGGATGATAGGGTATGACATTTCCCACTGTTGCTATTTGAGTTTTTCCTTCCGGTCCCAAATAGTTTAGGGATTTCAATATTCCTTGTTGCTTGATGGTCTTTATCACTGTGTAGGGCCCAGAAATCTGGACTTCGGTCCATCTAAACTCCTCCGAACTATAACTCTATCTCCAAGCTCTATTACAGGCATCTTCGAGCTATGTCGCAGATCGAAGTCTCTTCATGGTTGATCTTTAGCGTGCAACCTCCTCTTCTGTCTTGCGCCTTTCCTGCAGATCTACTTTCCCAACGATTCCAAGGTCGTAGTCTGCCGGTAGCCAAGTTGCTTCGCCTGATGCAGCAAAGTTAGGCGTGCATCCTAATCCCATGGTAGGAGAATGATTGTGGTGCCTGACTGCTGCTTCCAAGGCACACTTCCATCCTCTACGAAAATCATGGTAAATTGCGATGAATGTTTTCAAATCCCGAATGAGCCTCTCAGCTAGGCCGTTTGCTTCTGGATGGTAGGGTGTCGCAAATCTCAGGGCAATTCCTTTATCACGGGCCCATTCTTGAAGCTTCTTACTGCGGAATGCTGGCCCGTTGTCGGAGACCACTACCTTGGTGTTCTTGAACGTATTCCGCTCCAGTAACGTCAAAACAGAATTGGCGTCTTCCTTTCCTGGCTTTGCAGCTGCCCTGCGTGTGCATTCATCTATTGCGACAAGGAATGCTTGGGTCTTACTGACTCCCTCTCCTCGCTTTTTTATTTCGGCAAAATCTAAATGAATTACTTCAAATGGTACTTGGGAATGATTAGCGATGGCCATTTGATTCCCTTTTGGACGATACTTGGCCTTGTTATATTGGCACTGGTGACAGGTTTGCACGTAGTTCTTGATATCTTCCTTCATATTTTTCCAGATGAATCGACCTTTTATCTTCCAATAAGTTTTCCAGAATCCAGCATGCCCTCCTGACTCTGGGCTGTCATGGTACAGCTTCAAAACCTTTTTCACGAAAGTTCCTGGCACGCAAAATTTGCCATTATTGCAAGTCAGGTCTTCGGTGCCTTCCCACAAGCTGCAAACGTGTTCATGATCAGATGTTCTCACTTCTGTGATGTGAAGCCTGGAAAGAGCATCTGCGTCAGGAAGCTTACCACCAGGTCGATAGCTTACATCGAAAGTGAACTGTTGTATTTCACTGATCCAACGCGCCACCCTGCCGTTAGGCTCGGTTAATCCCAAGAGGTAGGTTAACGCTCGGTTATCAGTGAAAAGTCGGAAATGACGACCCTCTATGTAGCTTCTGAAATACCCGAGTGCCATCACAACAGCCAGAGCCTCTTTTTCTGTGGTCGTACAATGTGCTTGAGCTTTTGAGAACGTAGAAGAATAATATCTAATCACCTGGAGCTGGCGTCCTTGCTGTTCCTTTGTGTCTCGTTGATACAGAACGGCCCCTGTACCATATTGTGAAGCGTCCGTGCGCAGCTCGAAAGGCTTGTTGAAGTCAGGTAGCACAAGCACAGGATCCGAAGATAGAGCTTCAACAAGGTACTCGTACGCTTTCTCGCACTCTTCACTCCAGATAAATGGCACATCCTTTTGCGTCAGCTTGGTGAGGCATCGTGACTTTGCAGCGTAATCCTTAATGAACGCACGAAAATGACCTGCGAGTCCGAGGAAAACACGGAGTGATTGTAGGTCATATGGCTTGACGAGCTTCTTCATCCTTTGTATAGACTCCTCTTTTGTTGTTTTTGTTTTGCCGTCAAAAACTCTTCCTAGAAAGACAACATTCGTCTGAAAAAATTCACTCTTGTACTTGTTAATCTTTAACTTTGACTTGCTGAGGGCTTCTAACACGCACGAAAGGTGTTTTTCGTGTTCTTCTCTTGTACGTGAGTATATGATGATGTCGTCAATGTATACGTTACAAAACTCCCAGGAACTCATCAAGAATGCCATTCATCATTTTCTGAAACCAAGCTCCAGAATGCTTCCAACCGAATGGTAAGCGGTTGTACTCGTACACATCGAAAGGTGTTACAAAAGCAGTGTACTGCTTGTAATCTTCTTGTAGTGGCACCTGCCAGTATCCTTTACAGAGATCGATCCCAGAGAAAAAATTTGATCCACCAGTTTCATTGATGATGTCGTCTATTCGGGGCATGGGAAAAGGAAACAAATCAGTCTGGCCGTTTATCTGCCGGTAATCTGTGCAAAGGCGAAATGAGCGATCGTCTTTCGGTACTATGGTGATTGGTGACGCGAACGTGGATGTTGATGGCCTTATAATACCGGCATTTAGCATTTGCTGCAGTTCGGCCTTAGCCAGGTCTTTTTCTCGTCGGAGAGGCTGTACGGCTTTTTACACACTACTGTGACGTCACGAAGGTTAAACGGTACCTCGAAGACATCTGCTGCTGGCGGGTACGCCTCAACACAAATAGGTTCGGGAAAATTTGTCAGTATCTAATCAGCATTTCTAACTCTCTGATGTGAATTTTCAATTCCACACAAATTAGGCTTTAATTATCCGTCAATAGTCACTTCGTCTCTCCAAGAAATATTCATCTTCAATCGCTTCATACCAGGTCTAGATAAAATAAACAGGAAGTCAACACCCTGCATGACAAGGGTATCTACTTTCAGGTGATGTGCACCAAATTCAACTTCTATTTCTGCCCAGTGTTGCAACCTTCTACTTTTTCCATCATAGCTTTGAACACTAACTATTCTTCCTTCATACACCGTGCTCGGTTGAACAATTTCCTGATTTACCAGGCTTACGGATGCTCCAGTATCAACCAGGGAGTCCCGACTTTTTCCATTTACCATCACTTTAACAAATAAGAGATTTGACTTCAGAAGGTATACATTTTCCATCGTTTCACATTGGTCGGACTCGGCATTAAAATATTCTACCGTTTCGCCATGTGCTTCAATGCTCAGTGGTAGAGTACTATGCCTTTTGATGGGACCGTCAATCAGAAAATCACTTGACACATACTTAAGGCAATCAAGTAAGTCATCCGTGGAGGTTGGATTGTGTACACAAACCTCTCTTTGCGATTCGTTAGTCATGCCTTGAGTTATCAGGGGAAGGATTGCAGAGTCCGGTAGAGTAGGGTCGGCAATGTAGAGTAAAAGCCTCTTCACGAAAAAATAATCCATGGCTGTCCCTTCTCTGTGTCTGAAAGCTATTGCGTCGTCCCATCTGTCAACCAGATTTCGCTCAAATGCAGAAAGAAAACGATCTTTCCACTTGTGCCATGAATCACAGCATTGACTTGCGATTCGCATGTCCCACCATTTTCTGGCATTGCCAGATAAAAAACGGCGCATGTTACACACTTTGTCGTCCAATGACGTCCAGTGGTTTTGCGCACATGCGTATTCATAAAATCAGAGCCACAAGTTGGAGGCACTGGACACCCCACCGAAACTATCGGGCTTGAACTCTTCTTGATGTGGTTTCTGTGCTCTTAGTGAGCTGCTAACTGCTTCGAAAATCAGTCGCTGTTGCTCAAACTGCGTGGTCTGCTGCTGAAACAACACTTGCAACAAGGCGTTATTCGTGTGCTCAGTCTCGTTCATGGAATCTACCATTGAATGTCCCGGAAACATAACCTCAAATTCAGACATAGAAGCATCGATTCTTACCACACCTTTCTCAACGAGGGCCGCTTCGTTCAGTTCACTCTTCTCAGTGACGATGCGAAGCAGTTCTGATGAAGTCGCTGATTGCTGAAGAAGCACTAGATCTTCGCCATCAAGCTGGTAGGTCTTCACGGCCGTCTGCCCATCTGTCTTCTTGCCAACGTCACTTCTGCGTGACGTTGTTTTTGCGTCGGAACGAGCTGTTATCCAACAGGAAGTCAAAAAGATGCTTGCAAATGAAATTATCGAGCCTTCCTGTAGTCCCTGGGCATCTCTCATCGTACTTGTCAAAAAGAAGGAAGGAACGTGGCGCTTTTGTGTAGATTAGCGCCACCTGAACAAAATCACAAAAAAGACGTGTACCCTTTGCCACGTATTGATGACGCTCTAGACTGCCTGTACGGTGCCACTTATTTTTCTTCTATCGACTTACGGTCCGGCTACTGGCAGATATCCGTCGATGACATGGACCGAGAGAAGACTGCGTTTGTTACCCCTGACTGCCTTTATCAGTTCAAGGTGATGCCTTTCGGTCTCTGTAACACGCCCGCCACCTTCGAAAGAATGATGGACTCTTTGCTTCAGGGGTTCAAGTGGTCCATCTGTTTGTGCTATCTGGACGACGTCATCGTTAATTCGCCCACATTCGACACGCATCTAGACCGTCTTTCAGCGATTCTTGACGTGTTCCGCCGCGCCGGTCTCCAGTTGAACTCGTCAAAATGTCCTTTCGCTCGCCGCCAAATCACCGTCCTTAGACACCTCGTAGACGCCAGAGGCATGCGACCCGATCCGGACAAAATTCGCGCCGTTACGAATTTTCCTGTTCCGAAGTCTACCAGGGGCGTTCGTAGTTTCGTAGGGCTGTGTCTTATTTCCGGCGCTTTGTGAAGGATTTTGCGACCATCGAACGTCCCCTTGCCGACCTCTCGAAGAAAGACGCCCCTTTTTCTTGGGGTCCTGACCATACCGCATGTTTTTCGCAGCTGACTACTCTCCTTACTACGCCTCCAATTTTGGCCCACTTTGCCCCTTGTGGCTCAACGGAAGTTCGAACTGATGCCAGTGGTCACGGCATGGGAGCAGTGTTAGCACAGCTCCAGCGTGGACATGATCGCGTTATAGCCTATGCCAGCCGGCTTCTATCACCCGCCGAGCGCAATTATTCAATCACAAAGCACGAGTGCCTCGCTCTTGTGTGGGCTGTTGCGAAATTTCGTCCATACTTGTACGGATGCCCCTTCTGTGTCATCACTGATCAGCGCGCTCTCTGCTGGCTATCCTCGCTCAAGGACCCCACAGAACGACTCGCTCGCTGGGCTTTACGCCTGCAAGAATATACCTTCTCCGTGGTATATAAGACGGGACGCTTGCACCAGGATGCCGATTGTTTGTCCCGCTACCCCGTCGACGAAGCGGCTGATGCGGACGCTATCGTTTGCGTTTCTCTGCGTCCCAGTTGCTTCAAATCGGCAACGAGCAATGGCGCGATCCTTTCATTACGAGCCCTCATCGACTGTCTGGAGTCAACTCCTGGCGACGCCTCTCTCCGGATGTTTCTCCTTAAGGAGGGGGCATTATAACGCCGCAGTTTTGATCCACACGGCCTTGACCTTCTGCTCGTCATTCCATCGCACCTGCGTTCGACTTTCCTGCAACAACTTCACGATGCTCCCTTGGCTGAACACATCGGCGTCTCGCGCACATACGACCATGTACGCCATCGATTCTTTTGGCCGGGTCTCGCCCGCTCTGTGCGGCGCTACGTTGCCGTTTGTGAGCCCTGTCAGTGCCGGAAGAAGCCCTCCACACCTCCAGCTGGATGTCTCCAGGCAACCGACATCCCACCCGAACCCTTTTTCCGTGTTGGGCTAAACCTTCTTGAACCATTTCATCTCTCGGGCTCCAGAAATAAATGGGTCGCCGTCGCTACCGATTATGCTTCGCTGTACGCAATCACCAGAGCCCTCCCGACAAGTTGCGCTACTGACGTTGCTGACTTTCTGCTCTATGATATCATTTCAGTGCACGGTGCTCCGCGCCATTTACTGACTGACCGTGGCCGCAGCTTTCTGTCGGCGGTCGTCGAGGACATCCTCCGCTCCTGCTCGACAAAGCACAAGTTCAGCACGACCTACCACCCATGGACCAACGGCCTCACGGAGCGCCTCAACCGGACCATCACCGACATGCTTTCGAAGTACGTTGCGACCGACCACCACGGCGGGGATCTTCACTTACCATATGTGACGTTCGCGTATAATTCATCGCGAAATGACACCGCCGGCTATTCTCCATTCTATCTCCTATATGGCCGAGAAACCGTGTTGCCCTTGGACACTTTGCTGCCCTCGGCCACACGTTCCGCCACGGAATACGCCCGCGACGCGATCGCACACACCGACCACGCGCGCCAACTCGCCCGCACCCGTCTCGAGGCCTCACAGGAGCGTCAGAGAGGCCTCTATGATTGCCACCATCGTGACGTGCACTATTCTCCGCGTTCTCTGGTGCTTCTCTGGTCACCCGTTCGACGTGTGGGCCTTTCCAAACAGCTGCTGTCGCGCTACACTGGCCCTCACCGTGTGGCACGACAAGTGACCGATGTCACGTATGAAATCATCCCCGCCGATCTCTCAGCGTCATCATCAGCTGCAAGTGACATCGTTCACGTGGCAAGACTAAAATCATACCACACCTTTCACCGCGGATGTGTAGATTAAAAACCGGGACGGTGCTCCTACAGCCGGGGGTGATGCTACGGAACAGCCGCCGCAGTGTGGCTGCACTGAAGAGGACGAAGGCGACGTGTGTGCCGGCTTGATATAGCGTATTAGCATTACGAGAAGTGCCCCAAAATGACCCATTAGCTGTTATTGTGACCGACTCGCTATATGTATGCACAGCACTAACTGTATCTTGAAATTCAGCAATTCAAAGAACATTTCGTTCTATGGTGCCTCCGTACTTACGAAAAGTACGTTTGCTTTGGGTACCGGGACATCATGGGTTGCACTTGAATGAAATGGCTGATTCACTCGCACGAGCTTCCCTGAACGGCCCTATCATATCTGTTTTGCCAACATCAGCTTATGTCACCGTGGCTAGGTACAGAAATTTCGCTATATCTCAAAACTCTGAAATATCCATTCTAACACCGCCTTCTGATTTCCACCATCTTGGCTTCCCATGGAATACTAATTGGTGTCCTTCAAGGCAATTAATTGCACGTTTCTTTTACAAAATTGAGAGGTCGCATACCTCCTCTAAATTTTTACTTACACAGGTCTGGTCGCGCAGTGTCCCCTCTATGTTCTTTTCGCAGTGAACCGGAAACTATCGAACATTACTTTTTCTCGAGCCGCTGCTTTTTAAGACTAAGAAAACTATTAGAATACTCATTTACCAAACTCCGCCTCTCGCTAACCTCGCCAACCATTCTTTCTTTTGGGGCGACTTCACTGGGATCCCGTCAGAGGGATGCTTTTCTGGCAGTTTACAATTTTATTGGAGACACGAAAAGAGTACCTTGTTGAGTTTCTAAAATTATCCATAATTTAAATTATTTCATTTCTTTACGTGTAGTTATTTTATCGGAATTCCTAACAATATTTAATTGCACTTCTAAATTAGAGTACTATCATCCCACGCTCCACTATACAAATCCAGCTTCTCTCTACTTCTGACCACACGGAAAACCGCCTGCTTCTTGGCCAATCCCCCATAGTGGGTACGCGCCACAGTCTGGGACACAAGACAAGACAAGTGTCGCCATTTAGGCCTCTGTAAGCTTCCCTGTAAATAAATTGTAAATAGTATTCGGCTTCAGCTTCACGTAAAAATATGTTAGAGGGAGTCGAACTTCTCCTCGCTGAACTACTTGAGCATTCTTGTAAGCAATTAATCCTCATTGGCCAGCTACGGTCACGTTGTTTTTTGCCAGAGCTGTCCAAAGGAAATGATTCGCTGCTTTTTATATCTGCCTCATTTAATTCGGTAGTTCATGGCGTCTGCTTTTGTTATCAGCCTTCACATATACGCAAACAAATGTTCACTACTACCAAGATATTATTCCAGTGAAGTGCCTTATAGATTCGATCTTCCGTTTGGGTTAGCCAGCAGTCAGTTTCTAGGTAACGTGCCTTAAGATGACCTGTTTCCTTCAGAGTTTGCCAGTATTGTATTTTGCAGGAGCTCTGCCATCTGACCGTAAGTTCATTGTTTTCTACCATTTGCAGGTGTAACATACAGAATTCTCCACGTGGCTGTCCTCTTTGCCCTTATTTTGAGCATGGTGGGGTAAAGCTTGTTAACCCATAAACATTACAGCGGCGCCATCGTATTGAGAAAACAGGCACCTGCATCCCTTTCATTTGTTGACAGGTTCATGGCCACGGTGCGTTGCACCTGACATTTCAGCGGCTATCATGATATCAGCTGCAGTCAGCGAAAATCTGCACCTCGGTTGAGGCGCGTCGGCTATCTATAAATGAGTGGTAAATTAGTTCTGTGGAATCCCGCAAGGTGAAGGAAGCATTAATGAAAGGTAAAACTGTCCTCCACAAGAATTTCGCACGAAGCTACAAAGGAAACCCATATCGGTTTCTGAGAAATAATGCTCCACACTTGAGGAAAAATTTGTCCTAGTGCGGCATTGGAACTCGGGATGAACGCCTTTCCAGGGCGCTTGCTCTATCATCTCAGCAAGCAAGAGGTTAGCAGATCGCAGCGCGAGGGCGAATTGATCGACAGTTCGAAGTCCAGGGACACAGAATATGGCAAAACAGTTCTGCGGAATCCCACAAGGTGGAGGAAGTATTCATGAAACGTAAAATTGTCTTCCAACCGATAGGAGCACGAGGCTACAAAGGAAACCTATATATACGGTCCACAGACATAACGCTTCACAGTTGACGAACGACGACCATAAATGAGTCATCGTACATTCCATCGTAATTGCTGTCGACCGTGCAGGTTATGAAACTTACACCGCCATTCGCGTCACGCATGCTCTTTGATTACAGATAACGCTCTTGCCCTACAAATTTGACAACACCCTTGAATGTAGGTTTTGCGCCGAGCGATAAGTTCTAACAGTTGTTACTCTACAAGAACCAGTTGGGCGGGATGTTTAATCTTCACAAAAATTTACACTGCGCGGAACTGAGCTTGACACAAACGACAAATGTAGACTTGAAAAAAAACTTTTATTCCGCAACCCTCCACATACATGTACAGAGACTGAACAGAACACTTTCGTTGGTGATAATGTTTTCGCCAAGCACGTGCAGTAGTGTATTTCTGGTATGTTCTTATATGTGGTGTTTGTGGAATAAAATGTAGTTGTAGTCAGCATCTGTCCTGTATCATTCTCTGCCTGTGGCTGTTAATTCGCCCATTTTATATTTTTCTTCATTTGTTAGTTGAAGAGAAACCTTCACCAGAAAGAAACATGTGCACGTATCAGTGCACCTGTTTTAGAAAAGGCAGCCCTGTCATGCTGCAAACAGGATATGAAAACGAAAAAAGTACACATATATAATATAAGAAACTAATAAAGCGACTAAGAAATAGTTTGCACAGCTCATTAGCTCCCGTTGAAGATTACCCTAGGACTGCGGCGTCTGCTTTGGACCGCTGAGAGTGTAGTTAACTGTAGAGCGCTGTGTTACTCAGCACGTGGTCGCGGGATTGAATTCCGGCCACGGCTGCCGCCTTTCAATGAGGGCGCTTTAGGTGGGGGCGCTTTAGATTTAGGTGCACTTTAGATAACTGAGTTGGTAAAAATTTCCGGAGTCACCCCCTACGGCGTGCCTCATAATGAGTTGGTGGTTTTGGTACGTAAAACCCCGCAATTTATGTTTTTTTAGCACGCTACAGTGTCCGAAACAGAAGCAGCTCTTGTAGCGCAACCTTCTCGAATAATCCCGATTCCGAGATTAGACTAGGGAAAAGCGGATGCACCGGTAAGCACATGAGCATTAAAGTGGCACGCGAAATTCTCGAAAGCCGGCGATTGCTTCATCAGAGGGTGCAGGAATGCGGCTTGCCCCGCGCTCGCTATCCTGTATTATTTTGTCCCCGCCTGCACATAGTTTCGCATATGATGCGTCAGCGTTGTAGGAGGTGTTTCTTTAAAAGCAAATTGCCGGCGTTCGTAACCTCGCCCACTAAACACTTTCTGAGGTTTGGCCTCTCCACGTAGTTTTCCTGTTAGGTTTAAATATCTACATGACAGATGCTCCTAGTTCAATTTGTTCAGCTGATACCGTCCAGTGGAGCTTCGTATGAAAATTGCTGACATGTACCATGGTAACACAACAATGGAGAACGCTGTAGTCAGGACGGTGCATTCATTTAGAGCAAAATAAATATTGCTTTTCACAACACGTCTCGCATCCATTTTCTGGAATAACGGGTGGCTCTTTTCACGGTTAACGAAAAGATACCGCGAGATTAACCGTGGATCACTACAGCCGGGCGTAGCACACCAACGCTGTTATTCGAACGGCGCTCCAAAAGCTGAAACTGAAAGTCGGGCTGACTTACTCCTGTTGTTCGCTTGTTGCGTTACAGTCAATGGGGCTGCAGACCCCTATGGGTTATCCACATATTAGGTTTTTCTTGTTGTTTCCCTATGGATAAACGTTCAACAATAAACAATGTGCACATGGCAATATTCTGCACGAAAAATCTCACGAATGCGCCGGCAATAATAAAATCATTGAATTCAACCGATGAGGATGAACTGCCGGCAAAACGTTTCGAGTGACTCTGCTCGCAGAATACCCGACCGTCATGACTGATATTATTCGCCCGGTCATTGTCCTAAGCTTATTTTCTCATCAAGTTGTAACATAATCGGAAAAAAATTACCCAACAATTAATCTGAAAGCATAAGCAGATAGACTTTTTGTTTTGTTTTATCATTGAAAATTCTTCTTCAATTTAGTTCAGCAAACATACCTAATCTCCACACATATTTTTTAGCTGTGTGGGAAAAGAGAGAATAAGTTCTCCCCACCAATGTGTATTAGTCCCGTACACAATGAAGTTTTTAACCCTTCAGTGTAGAATTGTGCAGCTTCTGCGACACACGCGGCTACAGACGAACGCCACGCGTACCATCTCCTTTGACGGCTCTTTTCTGGTCAGTTCTGGAATTCATGCAAACAAAATTTAGCCACAACGATTGCTCAACTGCATGCTCATAATTTACAACATTTTACACACGATAAAAAAAATACAAGCTGATTCCTCAAACGTGTTAACATTATTATTATACGTCTAAGCAGGGGCAATTCTCTTATCCTGCTTCAAGGCCTAGGGATAAGTTTATTTGGCTTGCATTAGGGAAATTGCATGTTTCGTAACTTAAATGAAGCCTTATTATAGCCAGCAGAGAAGTCTCCTTATACACTGCATAAAAATGTGACAAAGGCATAGTGGGGCTTTGCTTTAGGAAGTGTCCCCTTGTTCCCTGCAATAGTGACGAAAAGCAGCTTTTCAGAGGAAATTTGGCTGTGTTATCTTGGGCATTTCGCTCCTATGCCGAGTACCATAGATATCTATAGAATAAACTTCTTTAATATACATGACCTCACCTGTTCAACTGGCATTCAAAGTTACGCTCAGTGCTCAGTGTCGCCAGCTTACAGCAAGGAAAAAAAACCGTGTATTAAATGCAGTAGGAGGTTACATGTATAGCGTTACTGTGAAGCCTGCTATGTATTTTGCAAGAACGCTTTGAGGAAGTTTATTGTTTATTTATCTATAGCTAGGATGGCGTCAACCAAAGTTGTAAGGGCAATAAAAATACTTTCTGCAATTCGCCAAATATAAAACACTGTGTAAACGGTTCAAAGTATTCTATTCACATTTGTAAAAGAGACATTAAAGAAACGTGAGTTGAAGGAAACCAACTACCCGCACTAAAAGACCTATACGAATGCTCAACGATAAAGAGGAGGGATTTGTTTATTTAGACAAATGTATTCCGCGACAATGAATGAATGAAAGAACGTGGGGTTTTTATTGGCGCAAGGCCGAGGTATCGCCAAAGAGCGCCATGTCAGTTTTTGTGACTTCGCAGTGTAGTGGTGGATTCTATGAAGTTGAAGTGACGTGGCTGCAAAGGGGCCTAAAGAATAGTCTCTCTAAAGTGAGTAAAATCTCTATAATAAGATTATGGTGATGACATATGACGTGTACTATGAACATTATTATGCATTTCAAAAATAATACGATGTATGAAATATATCGGATTCTAAGTTGGCTAGAGCACTACTGCCTCCTTGAGCCCTTGAAACACAAGGGCCTAGAGGCATATGCTATGCAAAACAATTAGCACAGCGGCATCCTCTAGAACGAGGATGCTCTACGAATTTAATGGACTTATAACATGTAAGATTAGATCATTTAAGAAACCGAGGACTGCTTTGGTGTTAAATAGCGGTTCTTGGCCAAGAAACACAGCCGGGTGAAGAGGGATGTAATAAAGGTACGCAAGGGGAAAATGTTTCTTTCTCTCAGCTTCGGCTTCTCGACAATACTATAGGACGTGGAGCACGCTCAGCCTCTCCCAGCATCTACCACAGGTTGGAGGTTCATTTCCAGAAATTAGAAAATTATGGGTCCCAAATGTGTGCCCTATTCTGAGTCGACAGCGTAGGAGATCTGTTCACCGTGATTTTGTTGCGGAGGGCCAAAATCCCAACTGTGGCTTTATCACGTGCTGCTTATTATTTGTTTCCGCGTCCCACAAGCGTTGTCAGCGGTTCCGCATTTTCCTTCGTAAGAGAGGCTTCAGCTCAATAGCAGGGACCGCAGCGGTAAGGGCAGCTTGCGATGTAGTTGATCTGGCCATTTGGTCTGCTAGACGATTTTCCTCAATGCCTATACGGCCAGGTACCCAGCATATAATGATATGTTCGTTAGATATGTATGCTCTACACAGAACGGAGTAGAGTTCAATAAGTACGGGGTTTTTTGTTTACAGAGAGATTTCAGGGCTTTTACGACGCTTAGAGAGTCTGTAAATATGAATGTTTTTCCAAGTTTTGATTTTATTATATACTTCACTGTCGACCATATTGCATGGGCTTCTGCCATAAATATACTAGTTTCCGGGTGCGGTGCGCCGGATTCCGAAAGAGATGGCCCGATCGCTCCGTCAGAAACGCTTGTATCTGACTTGAAAGCGTCCGTGTAAAACTCAGTGCAAGAGTACTGATACTGAAGTTCGAAAAGATGCATTTTATTATGTGCCGCTGGCGCATGCTTCGTGACATCTACAAACGACATATCACAGTCTATGAGCGGCTACTGCCATAGCGGTAACAGTTTCGCTTGAATCATAGGACACTGTTCAAGAAGTGGAACACCCATTTCCTCAATGAGGTTCCTTACACGCAAAGCAAACGGCTTCCTCACTGCAGGTCGGTTATGGAAGAGCGTAGCAGCGGCGATATCGCTTATGGCTGAATAACAAGGATGTCCAATGTTCGCTTGTACTCAGAAAATATGTATAACTGCTACATGACCGCTCCAGCTGAAGTTACCACTGATTTGACTCTACGTAGAGGCGCTCGATTTGACTTGTCGAGAAAACACCGGTCGCGAGACGGATACCCAGGTGGTGGACGGGGCCTAGGAGTTTTAATGCACTTGGTGTTAAAGAATTATAAATTATTGCTCCGTAATCAAGGCGGAAGCGGACAAGACTGTTATATAAGTTCAGAAGGCACATTCGATCACTACCCCATGTAGTGTGTGACAGAAGCTTGAGAAGGTTAATTGGTTTCAGACATTTCATTTTCAGACATTGAATATGGGGAATAAACGTGAGCTGTGAGTCTAAAGTGATTCCCAGGAATTTATGTCGGATGCCCCCCGCGAGTTCGTCTCCCTTAATTGTAATACTAAGCAGTAGTTCTACCCCTCTCTTGTTTGAGAACAGTAGACAGGTCTTTTTGGGGTGTTTATTTTGAAGCCGTCCCAAGCAGCACTTGTCGTTGGCAGATAGCAATATTGCATGATTTAAAACATACTTGTACATCACCAACGTAAACGGAATAAAACATCGTGCGTGGAACGACTGTATGCAGGCTGTTCATTTTTACAATAAACCGTGTGCAATCAAGTGCGCCCCCTTGCGGAACACCAGTTTCTTGGGTGAATGATTTAGATAAAGCATTGTCAACTTTTACGCGAAAATTGAGGTTAGACAGATAGCTTTGCATTGTTTTTAACATGTTCCCACAGACGCCCATCGCTGAAAAATCGCGGAGGATCCCGAATCGCCATGTCGTGTCGTGCGCTTTCATTAAGTCTAGAAATACTGAAAGTAAAAACTGCTTATGAAAGAACGCCTCTCTAATGTTTGCCTCAATGTGGACAAGGTGATCTATTGTCGACCTTCCTTCTCGGAAACCGCATTGAAGGGGGTCTAGATTTTGTTACTTTCTAGGAAGCTGATTAATCGCCGATTTACCTTTTTTTTAAACTTTGCACAGACAGCTTGTTAGCGATATTGGCCTGTAGCTGCTGGCTAAGGCCGGCTCTTTAAATTATTACGGGGATGACTATAGCTTCTTTCCCGATTTGATGGAATATACCCCGCCGCGCACATGGTATTGAAAACAGATAGGAGTGTTTCCAGTGCCTCAGTGTGTAGGTGCCTAATCATTTCTTATATGTTACGAACCCCACCTGGCGCCGAGTTGTTGCAACAAGCGAGAGATGCCTTAAGTTCCGCCAATGTAAATGGAAAATTGTAAGCATCACTCGATGACCATTTGCGGTTGAGGGGATTCCGCTCCAAGCGTTCTTTGAGTCTTAGAAATGTTTCTGTACTGTACGATGTACTCGAGATATATTGAAAGTGTTCACCTAGAGAATCAGCCTGATTTTTCTGGCTATTACCTTGGCTACTTAATAACTGTAGCGGATGTGACTCCCGACCTATTAACTTATTTACCCTATTTCATACTCTTGGTTCATCAGTGTACGAATTTATACTAGAGATCCACCTAACTCCACTTTCTCTCTTTGCACGTCGACGTGTTCTCCGGCCTTGTGACTCGACTAGTTTGAAATTAATAAGGTTTTGGGCGGTTGGACAATTTCGAAGCAATCTCCAGGCTTTATTTTGATTTTGTCGTGCTTTCCGACATTCATCGTTCCACCATGAGATGCGACGTTTACTTGCCAGTCCGTTAGTTTCCTTGATACATTTAGTTGCAGCGTCGATAATAAAGCCTGTAAGATATGGCATAGCGTGGTCTACATTAAAACCAGCAATGTTATGCCCTCCTAAATAAGTCAGCTGTCGGAACAGTTCCCAGTTGGCTGAGTTCATGTTCTATCGCGGGAAATGTCGCGAGCAGACAATCGTGTTTCGTTAGGCTTAAAATACTTGGAAAGTGGTCGCTACCAAAGGAGTTCTTCAGAACAGACCACTCAAGATATGGAAAGAGGCTACTCTACACTATAGTTAGCGAATACGTGATATGTGGCACATTGTAGTACGTGGGCTGTTTCTTCTTAATTATACATGGTCCTTATGTCGAGATGAAGTTTTCAATTAGCCTACCTCTCGCATCGCAACGATGCCCACAAAGTGTTATGTGCGTTTAAGTCGCCGACAACTATGTCGGGCGCCGGAAGTTCATCTATATAGTTTTGAAATTCTGTTTGATGAAGTTGGTAATTCTGAGGAATGTATATATAGCTAATAATGACAAGCTTGTTAAACACCCGTCGGACAGCAACTGCGTCTAGGGGGTACGGAGTTTCAATTCCTGACAGGCAGCACGTCTGTCAAGTATAATAGCGACACCCACCGACGACACGACAGGGTTATCGCGGTCTTTACGAAAAATAGCGCACTGTCGCAGACAATTAGTTTGCGTATGTTTGAGGTGTGTTTCTGTGACACACAACACCTTTGGACTATATTCCCGTAGAAGTTTATTAATGTCGTCAAGGTTATGTAGACGCTCTCGTACATTCAATTGTAGTATTTGTGTCTCAATTATACAAAATGTGTTGTATGCTGTGTGTTTAAGAGATGAGGATTAGCTCACGCGCCCTTTGGACGCGCCGTGACGCGAGTTTTGTCTTTTTTGGAGCTGTCGAGAGAGGCTCGCCGCTCCTTAGGCGCTGGTGGCGCCGTCTGGCTGGTCGTTGTGTCCATCGCCTCTTGCGAGGCGCCGGACTCGCGCTCTTCCGAGCCCTTTGTTTGACTTGAAGGTCTCCGCACGTTAGACGAGACCTTTGAGGCCACCTGGCCGGAGGTGGATAAACCATTCTACTGGGGTGGCGGTGTAGCGCTAGTTGCAGCCGCCGTGGGGGCAGATGGCGTAACTTCCGACTCACTGCATGTGGGTCGGACAGCTGCCGGTAGCCGTTGTGTCGCTGCCCCCTGACGCGTCACATCGGCAAAGGTGTTCTTGGGCAGGTATAAAACCCGCCTGCGTGCCTCCTTGAAACTTATGTTTTCTTTTACTTGAATTGTAACAATTTCCTTTTCTTTTTTCCAGGGTGGGCACGACCGTGAGTACGTGGTATGCTCCTCATCACAGTTTACACAGTGGAGTGCTCTCGCAAGATTCGGAGGTGTTCGCATGCGACTGAACGACTGGGGAACAAGCAGACGAAACGGAGGTACGTAATTCTTGCTACGATACGAAACAAAATAGAAAAGCGCAGACACTACGTTTTTGTGTTTTATTATTTCTCTATACTTTACCCCATCTGCTGAAGCAGCAGATTGCGGAGTAGCAGATGTTGCCTTGAATAATTCTCGAAGCCACTTGTCACTGTGAGTGACGTCACAGCATATACATGTACGTAGGCGCAAGTTCGCAAGTACGTCACACGTTCGGCTGGGAGCACTGCGCCCGTGAGGAGAATGGCATAAGCGTTAGGTTTCAAATTTCGGCTCTTTGCGCGGCGCATACCCGTGCAATACTTAGCAGACAAATAGCTAGCGCAATTTTTATGCACAGCGACACCTCACTAGTTCGGCTAAATGTAGCCAGACCTAATGAGGGGCCCTTTCAAAACGCGTGCGAGCATGCGTGGTTTTGGAAGCTGTCGCTAGCATAACTGCAAAAAGTGCGCTACCTCGCCAAATATAACCAAGTACAGATAGCAATATATGTTGGTGCAACCTGATGCAATCACCATACATACGTGACAGCATGATTCAACGATTACTTCGGCGTAATTTTTATTTTATTATTTTTTCTTCAACATACTGTCAACCCCATGGGGGTTATTACAGGAGTGGGTAAACAATTTTGACACATATGTACATTTACAATCCTGGCTTAAGAAAATACAGGATAGGTGGGAACACACACAGAGACGCAAATAATATCAGTAAGTAAAAGAGAGGACTGCCTTCTCGGCAAGCTCAACAAATTTGGACAACGTTGTTTGCGCGGTAACGCACGGGTTCAGTTCATTTCATTCTCGCACAGCTTGTGGGAAGTACGAAAACAAAAACGCGTTATTATTGCAAGGGAACTCTTCTATTCTATGTGGGTGCATCCGTCGAGTCTGGCGAGTGGATTTAAGGTTTATAAAGTCCGAGTAATCTAGAATAAATTAGTTGTGGAGTAACATATACAAACACTTCAAACGCTGTAGTTTCGCTCGGCTTGCCAGAGTGTGAAGGCCAGCGCATTGTGATAGCTCCGTTGGTGAGTCAGTACGCTTATAGCGGTTATGAAGAAAACGGACAGCTTTCCTTTGAATGATTTCAAGTGTGTGGATGTTATTTTTCGTGTGCGGGAACCAGACTATATATGCATATTATAAGATCGGCCGAATAAGTGTGACATAGGCACGGTATTTAGTTTCAAATGTAGAGTGACACAAGACTTTCTTGAGAAAGAACAGTTTCCGCATTGCTGTCCTGGTTATCTGTTGGATAAGCGTAGTCCATTTCAAGTCAGAAGAAATGAGTCCTAAGTAACGATGCTCGGAAACACTTGGGATGATGGCATTGTTAATGGAATAAGGATAATCTAATTGTCATTTTTTCTTTGTAACCCTCACTGAAGCCGTTTTTTCTGAACTGATGGACATCTGCCAATCCTTGCACCATTGCCCAATTTGACCTAATGCGTTATTGAGTTTAATTTGGCCATCAATGTTCAGGACTTCTTGGTAAAGCATGGAGTCATCTGCAAACAGCTGGATTTTAACAATAACTTCTTTCGCGATATCATTTATGTAGAGTAAGAATAGGAGGGGAGCCAGAACAGTGCCCTGAGGTACACCGGAAACAACTGGAAGAGAATCAGAAGAATGGTCTCCAAGATGCACAAACTGCTTCCTATTGGACAAATAATCACTTACCCAGCAAGTCACTGGCCCGTCTCCGAGTATGTTCTTAAGTATGAAAATTAGTTTCGCGTGAGAGACCCGGTCAAAGGCTTTTAATAAGTCCAGAAAGAGCACATCGATTTGAGACTGGTTGTTAAGGGCTTGTGCAAGGTCATGGGATATTTCAATTAGTTGCGTAACAGTGGATAACCTACTACGGAAGCCGTGCTGGTTTGGATGAAGGATTTCATTAGTTTCTACAAATTCTGTAATAAATTTCAAGATAATATGCTCAAGCATTTTACAACAAGTACAAGTCAAAGATATAGGCCGGTAGTTTGCTGGCGATGAAGCTGCTCCCGATTTATGCACTGTAATAACTTTAGCAATTTTCCACTTGCTGGGAGGCTACTTTCACGTATTGATTTTGAGTATATCAGATGCAAGCACTTGCTCATAGGGTCTGCATACAGTTTTAAGAATTCGTTCGGAATTACATCAGGGCCGCTACATTGTTTTACGTCGATATTTAGTAACATAGAAAGTATACAAGTTTCGGATATATTTGGAGAGCCAGCTAGTTTGCTCTGTTGAGAACCAAAGATTAATGTATATGGGTATGTTGAGGCATCTGCGTCACTCGTAAACACCGATTGAAAGTAGCTACTAAAGGCATTTGCTCTGTCTTTATTTTTCACTGGGGATGCTTCGCGGTTGCTGTTTTGAGAGTGGATGTAACGCCAAAATTGATGGGGCGAGTACTGGATGAAATGTTTTAACGTGCTGCTACTGAAATGCTCTTTAGCACCACGAATTCTGCCTGTTAATAAAGTCGTAAGAGAATGTAAACGCTAGCTGTAATCAGAGAACGTGCAAAACTTTTTAGTTTTCCTTAGCCTCTTGATTCTACGGTTTAAATGGATTATATCGCGTGTAATCCACGGATTGTGTTTTCTCTTCACCTTTGGTATTTTCGGAACAAAACAGTTAATGCAGTACATAATATGTGCCTGAAATTTCCGCCAGACATCGTCAATATGTGATTGCTCGTCAGTACAAAGATTATAGAAGTCATGGTATTCATGGGTAAGATACTTCATAATAGCGGCATCATTTGCCCTATTAAAGGTAAAGATGTATTTGACAGGGCCCTTCTTCCGAATAACACATGCCATAGGCAATGTACACAGGAGAAGTCTGTGGTCCGGCACTTCTACATGGGTATCGGTTGTCAGGCAATTATCAGTGACAAAAACTAAATCTAAGACAGAGGTGGAGCTTCCCTGAATACGAGTAGGCGTTAGAACAAGTTGTTTGAGGCTAAATGTGAGCATAAAATCTAGAATGCGATTAGTTTCTGCCATTCTCGGACCCAGAGAGCTCCAATTAACGTCTGGAAGGTTGAAGTCGCCAGCCAAGATAATTTTGCCTCCAGGCATGTGCTTCTGCATGAAATCATACAGGGGATCAAGATACGTTGCTTCCGCTCTTGGTGGTCTATAGACTGAGCCCACGTGTACAAAACTTTCTCGGAGATAAATTTTACACCATACAGCTTCTACTTCCGGAGCGCCGGGCATTACAACATAAGTTATGCCTTTTATGATGAGAATGGAAACTCCCCCACCCTTTGACCCGCTGTCCTTCCGCTCAATGATATAACCGGGTGGAACAATTTCGTGATCTGAAATATTTGTGTGCAACCATGTTTCAGTTAAAGTAACAATACCAGGTTTCAGTGCTAGCAGGATAGCCTCAAGGTCTTCAGCTTTGTTGATAATGCTGCGCGCATTCAGATTTATCAAAGTAGCTGTCGTCGCCACCGGGTGGATTGTGCTTCTGCATTGGTTTCTTCGTTTTTTGGTGTCAGTTCTATGATGTCGTCGCTATCATTGTCCCAAGCGAAAAGGCGACCATTTATTCGCACCTTGTCGTACGTCAACCATACTTTTTTTTCCTGTCTCGGTTTTCTTTAGTTCGATTCCATCACTTTTTCCTCACGTCCCGGACATATCGTGAAAAACCTTGGCTGATTGAGTAACCAGATCCTTTCAGTTTAGAGCAGTTCTTCGGGAGACAGTAGCCGCCTGTCCCAGTAAAGGCCATCATCTTATTTTCCTTTCCGTTGTAGCGCACATGCGCAATCAATAATTGGCCATAAATTTGGTGGTGAAGGGAAATAGACAAAGAAGTGGGCAATACTATATTAGAATTTACCCAAATATACATGAAAGGTCTAGTGCGCGAGAGGAAATATCATAAAAATTGAATAGCAAACATAAAATTTTATTGGATAACTCATATCGATTGGCAGAGGAATATAATAGTCTTTGTTATTTTCTTTTGCCTCCTATCTCTTTTCCAATTTGTAATAAAGTCCTACATAAATTACCTATCGTTTTAAATAACCTTGAAATGACATCTAACAGATATTATTTATCTAAAGTTACTGCAGCAATTGTTGTTATTATATTGACTGAGAAGATAAGAGCATTGTCACCTTTGTCGGAAGCAAGATGGGAACCAGACGGGAGAACTACAATATGGATGTAATTCTTTATACATTTTGTAGTTGCAACCATCTCTGAAGTTCTTGTAGCCAGCAAAAATATTTTGTCGGAATATGGGCAAAAAAGTGAGTGTACTTCAAGAACAAGCGCACCCCTCTGGCATAGACGTAGGCTTAACGCACTTCACAAAATAAGCCTGCATTCATTTACTTGCAGTACTATAAATGTGTATTGCGTATGTGCTGTCACACAATGATCGTTTACGCCATTCTTTTCTAAAACTTACACACAAACTTCCGCTTCGAGAACCATATGCAATGCTTGACAAAAATAAAGATACATATACAGCATCACCTGCTATGTTCAGCACTTCTCTGATTATAGCAATGAATAGATCAAATAGATCATGCAGTTGACAAAAAAACTACAGGGCGGTTGTCATGGCCGGACTCATCTTAGCGAAGTGGCGTACTAAAGAACACACTAGGTTTCTTATTCAATTATTGACAAATGAAATTGATACTGTACTTTAAAGAACGCTGGGGGCTAGTGGGTGAAGGTTCACATGGTTCAAGGCTTGTTGACCGTTTACAAAAGATAGAATGTTGTGAGATCCGACTGTTACGGGTCTCGCAGTGTCGCAGGGTCTCGCAGCGATAAGCAGTGTTGCTATAGATTCATTCCTACGTGGGTGGCCACGGCGTAGCTTGAGCAGACGATAGTCTGCTTCTTCCGGAACTACGTCATTGTTATCGGAATTTGAAACGCACACTTTTGCTTACCTCAGCACGTATCAACAATTATACACACTAACGCTCAAGAAGCGCACTGATTCTAACACCCTTCTTGATTGATGTCAGCCAGAAAATAGCGGCCGTCTATGGGAATACCCATGCAAGCCATCGGCTGCCTCAAAATTGAGCAAGTGAAAACCTCGTTCGGAAAGAGTGAGTAAAGTTTGAGACACATGGTGAGAACTTGCGCGCGGTCTGTCTTGCGACGCTTTGGAGTGCGTAGAAACTATTTTATTAATGTAATCGATTCCACTTGCTTATAATGGCGCCAAGCCTTATGTAATCTTGTTTCATATGTGAAGCTCATAGGGTTGTGCATTCTTGAATGCATGCGAGCACTGGTGATTATTCTGGAATCTCCAACGGGTCATCCATAAATAGGCAACGCATTTGACCCACAGAATTAATCTGCATGATCGGTGCATGTCCTTTTGTCTTGTGCGCACAGGTTCGCCCAATAAAGAGTTAGTTTTGATGCTCGCAGTTATGTGACAGTCCGCCTTTTCGCGATCACGACAACGCGGCGATATATACACAATGTACAGACAAACACATATGCACATCTTCACCGAAATCTGAGTTGAAAAACAAATTTATTTGCGCTGTTTCGGCGGGGCCCGGTTTTTACCAAGAGTGGTTTCGCTCACGTAGCGACTTTTTTTTATGAATTTTGACATGGTTCTTTCTGCAGCATTGCTCCATAACTGAATTGCAACGAAAAGATGGGGGCGCAAGGTACATAACAAGTGCACAAGTTATTGCTCCTTGTTTTACAAACAATCTAACAGAAACATACAAAACAGCTGTCACAGGTATTACAAATCATTCTTGTAAAGGTTGGTCACCAACCAAAATGTCGGAAATAAATTCCCGATTTTATTAGTATTATCATACGCAGCCAACGAACGCTGACACCAAGGACAACATAGGAGAAATTACTTGTGCTTAAAAAATGAGAATAAAGAAACGATAAATAATTAAATAAAGAAGGATGGAAGAGCGACTAGCCGCAGGTGGGGAACGATCCCACAACCTTCGCATTTCGCGTGCGATGCTGTACCAATTCAGCTACCACGACACCGTTTTGACATCAGCTTTCTTGGATATTTATGTTTCCTAGTAGAACCCTGGGAGTGTTAGCCAGCGCCACCACTCACGGACCTCGGCGGCGTACGTGGAACATCCTTTCTGCCGCAGGCGCCACGATAACGTGATCTTTTTGGGTGAAGGCAACCGGTCAATTATCCCACGCATGCTACCTGAAGGCATCAGTGTTGCCGGATTTGACACCCTCGTTATGTAATAAACGAGAAGAAAAAGGGTTAACCAAGGGGTCCGATTTTTGTTAGTCATATCACAAGAAGCCAACAAATACTAACACCAAGGACAACATAGGGGAAATTACTTGTGCTTGATAAATGAAAATAAAGAAACGATAAATTAATGGAAATGAAAGTGGATGAAAAAAACAACTTGCCGAAGGTGGGGAACGACACAGGCACTTACACCAACCTAAACATATTACATCGCATACGCACCACAGCCTACAAGGACGAATGCCCGTGGTGTGGGGCCACACCAACCCTATACCATATTACGTAGGAGTGCACACTACACAACATACAACACCCCGACACGAACACTACGAGAGAGCAATGGGTGGCACTGCTGACCAGTTCGGCCCTCGACGACCAGCTCAAGCTGATACAGAGAGCTGAGAGGCCCCGACCATCAGCGGTTTTTTTCTGATGATTCTTTTAATAAAATCTATCTATCTATCTATCTATCTATCTATCTATCTATCTATCTATCTATCTATCTATCTATCTATCTATCTATCTATCTATCTATCTATCTATCTATCTATCTATCTATCTATCTATCTATCTATCTATCTATCTATCTATCTATCTATCTCAGGGTTCTACAAGGAAATATAAATACCCAAGAAAGTGTTACATTGCATGAACAGAGACGTTATGTTTTGTTTGTTAAAAGTGGTTGAAAATCGTTTTCTTCCCGCGCGTTCTTTCTGATTATCATTATTTTTGAACACTTGTTGGTCACGCTGTCATGACTCCCGTAAGCCCGTTAATCTGTGACAGAATACCATGAATTCAATCACACACAAAAAAAAACTCAAACTGGAATTTCCCATGTACTGCGCTGCAACGCTTAAAATGTTTAAAGTGCAGTGTGACGCTTCATTACAAGCTTCTAGCAAATTTTAGCGCGAAACGATTAGGTTGCAATCAACACGCTCTGAGCACACATTGACCTTTTATATGATCAAACCACTCACGAATGCCACCCGTTCCGGAGCTTTGGACAGAGCATCCTTGATGAGTGTGTAGGCTGAACACAAAGGAATATCTACGCTCGGAAAAGGTGAATACACGACGCCGTTTTCAATGCGCGCCTTCATGTTGCGTCTGGACTGCACTGACTATGCTGCACTTTGCCGACTACATCTCGGCACAGCTGCTGC
Organism: Dermacentor andersoni; assembly: GCF_023375885.2. NCBI lineage: Eukaryota > Metazoa > Arthropoda > Arachnida > Ixodida > Ixodidae > Dermacentor > Dermacentor andersoni. The sequence goes on along the minus strand of NC_092817.1, from coordinate 179,038,490 downwards.
CGAAAGGGGAGCATAGTAAACCGGCGAGAAGGAATATGAACAATTGTTATTTGGGTTCGCCACGCCCTACCGGTGCAACGAAACTTCAAGCTCAGATTTCTCGTTTCCCCGGTGCGCACCGCAGTCATCCCACGCGCCAGAAACACGGTCGATCCAAATAAATCGCGAAGCTTCGGGCGAAAACGGTTCAGTACAAATCTTCACTGACATCAGCAAGGGGGTTATGGGAGCAGCGATTGAAGCGCGACTACGTTTGGTGGGAACAAACATTGGGAAAGAAAAAAGCGTTTTTTAATTCAAGCGAGACACAGTTAGATTCATCCAACGAAAATAAAATTCCTGGTCAATTTTATATATTCATGACGAGTTAAGAAAATACAAGTTTATTTATTTTGTTATTATTGATATATACATTTCATTTCAGCGCTCATCATAACAGGGGGCGTTGACGCCACTATCACTCGCAATGCAATGCACGTCTTGAAATGTGCAGAAAGGCGCGCTCGTAAAGTTCACCTGTTGAAATACGCCCCCCTCACACGTTGTGCTTTCTTCCTTGTCGAAGTTTGTGTGAATTTGGTGACGCGGGTATCTTCATCGCTTCTTAAACTGTTCAGTCAAAAGTAGGGAGGTATGATCGCCAGATAATTGTTTAGTTCGTGCGACTGCGCTGGCCGATGGGCTTCGCATCCGACGATAGGGTCAGCATTTTGCGCGTAAAGCTTTCTTCGGCTTCCAAAGAAAGTATGTTCTTTGCAGGGGTGCGATTTCGACAACATTACGGCTGGCCTTTTCCTGCATCGATTTCCGCGCTGAAAGCCCGAAACGCCCATCAAGTCGAATGACGGGGCATTTGAATATATAGGTCCAAAGTCAGGCCAACAAAACAAATTTCGCGCCTTCTAAAACAACATGACGTCACTTCTGCTTTTAACGGATATGGCGTCACATTATTTTTTCTTCCACCGGGAGTGTTCCCTCCACATACAGATGGCGCTGAGCGTCATGAACTGTCGATGAACCACCGTGTTTTGAACGTATGGGCTGCTATGGAAGCTTCGCTACCAGGTATATTTACCTTGCCACAACAATGAACCCCATATCGCGTTTTCGCCATTGATAGCTTTCCCTAGTTCTGTGTTGTCGTGATCGTTTCAAATGGAACTTCGTATGGCAGACAAAAGCGTAAATGCCGCTGCACTCTGTCGATTCAAGAGAACGTGATTTCAGGGTACACGAACAATTTATTTGCATGTTTCTCTTCGATGATTTAGGCTTTTCTTTTGTACAGGGATAAAACGCGGAAAAACTGAAATTCCTACACTATCAGCGCGCAGAGCCGGAACTCTTACCGGCTGGGATTGTGTTACGGTTGGAACATTAATGATCAGCACCTCAAGGTACACACGCCTACAAACAACGCATACAGAAAAACTTGACAGTCGCTTTAGCATACGATCAAGACCATCAAGGCGAAAGGCTGTGCGTTCACGTGACATTCAGTAAACTACTTGACATTCTCATTCGAATGTGTTAGTCCTTGCTATTGTTTTTTTGCTAGCAAATGTCGTGGATTGAAGTGTGCTAATTAAATTGATCATAATTAACCCGGTTTAATTCATTCCGCTTTAATTAACGCCGGAGTTCGTGGGTTCGACTTTTATCAATTTTCGTGCCATTGAATAAGGTCCCGTCGGCGACAACTTTACCGGACTATAAAGTTGTTACCAACCAACTGAATATTGGTACCAGAACTCCGGACGGTCAATTTTTCGATAACACCAAATATCGTATTTTCGACCCTCCAGCCATTTAGTCCTTTCGCCTGAATACCACTTTGAGCACTTTGAATCGTTTCATTGCACATCATAAACTTCAATACGAATCATACGTTTTGCCGCCCAGTTAAATAGTCCCCATGGCGATGAACAGAGACGAGTGTAAATATCGATGCCCCTTTGTTAAAGATATGTACGTCTATAAGCTTTTATACCTCTCTTCACTTTAGTAGATGTGAAAGTTGTCTATATCACTTTTTTATTTCAGAGAATATTAGGGTGAAAGCCTTAAAGGGAAGCTGAAGAGTCTGTCCAATTCAATAAGACGCTCATATACGGATGCGGGAACTTTATAAACCATGAAGGTAAAATTTTGGGGCGGATTTTTCACTTAGGGGCGACGCAATCGTCGGTTAAAATTGCGCTGTAGCTCCGCCCCCCGTCGAGCGCCGCGCGCTGCTGCTGACCCTGACGATACGAGCGGAGACCGGAAACAGCGGCGTAGTGACGTCAACACTGGTGTTCCGCTCCTTCGCAGACTCCGCGACCGTGCGTGACCGGGCTTATTTCTGCTGCGTGCCGTCCTAATCTGCTTCGCGCGACCCTACGTTCCTTTATTTGTGTGTATATAGGAGTGGTAGTTGACGTGTGCAGCATCAATTGAACTTGTAGGCCGATCATGCCGGCGTTCTGTGCAGCCTACACTTGCACGAACACCAGTGGCCGCGACGATGTTCCGATGTTCCATTAGTTCCTGCAAGACAAGAAGCTTTCAGCTAAGTGGGAGGCTGCTGTGAAGCGAAACAACTTCAAGCGCTCAAGAACAAGTGTTGTGCTCTAACCACTTCCGTGACGATTACTACCGGAGTATATCAATATTGCGTGCTTTGGTTTCTCCTAAAAAAATGGCACGCTGAACGGTACGTGCATATTTATCGCCCACCCTTGACGCAGGTTTCATCGCCAAGCGCCGCGAATTTTCTATTCGCACGTGTGTTGTGAAACAGCCTGCATGCAGCTGCCACAACGCAGTGCAAGCGTAAAGTTTGCATGTGTTGGAAAGCCTGCTCACGCCAAGACGCTGCACTCCCCCTTCTCTCGCACACATAAGAAACCGACCATCTCACATAGCCGATGGAATTCGCCGGTTACGAGTAGCGTGCGGATGGCGCGCTGATGAAGGTTCTATACTACACGTGCTACAACAGCCGGTAAACTTTTCCCGCGTTTAAACCGTCTGCGTAGATTGCCGACAGCTTTGGGGCAGCGCATAAATGCTGAAGATCGCATCACCGCTTACGTTCTACGAGGAGGCATGCAGGAACATAACACTACAGTTGTTTGCCCGGAAACGTGCTCACTGGAACGCTGAATGCAGCTTAGCAAAAAATATACTCGCCAAAGAACATTTCGAACACAAGGAGACGCAAACACTTCGCCTTCGTTCGCGTGGAAAGCAGTGCTTGCACCAGCATTTTTTGCTTCTTGGAGAGGCCGGCTCTTCGCAATCGGCTCGTACATGTATGTGCAAGTATGTACGTACGTTTAGTATGTACAAGTATAAACCCCTTACAAGTTATCTTGCACGCGACAGTGACAGCGCTACAAGCGAGGCGATGGCTGTCGCGTTAACTCGTCGTCTGCAAGCCGAACTCCACGCGAGCGACGGCTTTGAGCGACGACTTTCCGGAATGAGGGCAGCAATATACGCGCCGAAACTAGCGTGACGCATGCTTTATCAATTTAAGTTGATGTATTTTACTGAAGAAGGGGCATAAAATATTTCTGAAGGTCATGCACTAGGTTCTTATTCTTGCACGTGTAAAATTCAATAGTTTGCTCGTTCCGTGCGACAAACAGCAGTACTTGAGTTATGTACATCCAGTTTCGGCTTCGCACAATTGGCTAGTCGCTCGTAGCATTACCGGGCGACGAGCGACGAGTTCTGGATCTCTAGAAACAAGCGATCGAGCGACAACACCGAGCGATTTGTTCAAGCGACGGCCCGTTTTGTCGCTCGAAGCCGTCGCCCGTCACCGTCGTGCTCAAAATCGCTCTCGTAGAGTTTGGACTTAACGCCGAACTCCTCACGGAAACGCAAGCTCTCGAAAATGTCCATGACCGTCTCGGCAAAGCACCACCAAACTACTTTGCACCGTGCTTCGTGTGTAGCGGCAGCAGTCGGTCCGGACGAACACCATTGTTGACGTCACGAGGCGCCCGACCAATCACAGGCGGAAACGAGGCGCGTGAGCTGGGCGTGTCTGCCGCTGCACTTTTCGTCGAAATAAAATATGTTTGCGCTTTCTTTCACTCAATTTCGATGCGATATTCGAATTCAGAGGGTTGAAAACCACGGCGTACTGCTCTTCACTCATTTTTTCTGGAAAACCTTTCAGCTTCCCTTTAAGCAGGGTACGGAAGCTCCCTATACGTCCCTTGGGACACTGGGTCCTATGGCTATACGCGGTGGTAGCGCTGCTTCCACCACTGGTGGTTGTCGAGTACCGAACTCGAAATCATTCACATACAAAAAATTCCTCCATGACGTCACTCATGAAGTAAGAAGGTAGAGGGAGAGGGCCCGGTTCCGGGAGGAGGAGGCTTGTCGCGAATGCCTCCTTTCCCACTTCGCATACAAGCGGGCTGTGGTCGTGCTCTCATGCCGGTCCGCTGGTCGCGCGACGACGTTGGTCAAATTGCGTAGCAGAACGCGCTGAAGTGTGCCAGGCTTATGAAACCCTTCTTTTTTTCTACCGCGTTTACCTTGGAAGCTTCTTTTTGTTTTTTAAAGCACTGGAAAAGGACTCGTACGCACCCTGCAGTGCTAAGAAATTATCATGAAAAATATTCATGCACAGACCACCGTGAACTGCCCATATTCGCAGGCAATGTTTTACGATTCGTCATTTTGTGAAAGTAGTCCCTTTGAAATTCCCGACGTGTGCTTATGTTAGGGGCTACAATTTAACTAGTCCACAGATATAGCGGAGGATGGTAGAAATAAAATAACTTCCCGGAACCATCAATTGTTAATTTTGTTTGTGCTGTGAAGTGTATAAACTACAGCTGACCGGGTTCTCAGTTGGCCAAAACTCAACACAAGTAAATGTTGAACGTTCTTGTTTTTATTCGCGCATTCCTTACCGAAATAAGACTGACGCAGTGGGAAAGTGCCAAACTGCATAAGCAATTTTCATCTAAACTGCAATTTGAAAATAATGTGCGCGCATAGATTCCAGAAGATCCAAACCATTGCCAGAATGAACCATCACGGAATGGTCACAAGAAATTTGACTATCCCGTATGTCATGACTGTGACACATTTTGTGGCTTACACAAAGAAGGTAGAGAAGAATACATGCATTTCATTAAGAGTATGAGAAGTAAGGGCCCACAGAATTTTAAGCTGGCTACAGGCATCCAAAGGCACAGGAAGTAGCCGATAATGGCTATTATTACTTGAACTACATGCGGACGAAAGAGCCCATTTCTATAGCGCTTACAGACGCATATATTGTGCCTATCGTCATACTTTGCGTCATATTCCTGTATACAGAAATGAACGATGAGTACTAGGACAATATTTTGATACAACAGGAACGCAAGGAACCAGCATTTAAAAGAACCAGAAACTTAATAGCACGCTTCATTGTAAGGGAGATCACCTGCTCGTACCTAATTAGCCTTATTAGCCTATACTTGTATTACTGATATTATTAAATACAGTTTGCGGGCATAACATTGAGCTTCGTCTATAACACAGATGGTCAAAAACATGCACACACCGAAGCTCAGCGTAAAGCAAGGTAACTAAGCAATAAATACAAAGACGCACTCAAGCTCTTCATTAGAAGATTTTCAAGCATTTTGACCGCCTCGATTATCTCTCTCGAGAACTGATTGATGTGTCCAGAAACAATCCCGCTCGTTTTAACTCAGGCACACATGGTTTGGTAAGACGACATGTAGACGTATCACCACAATTACGGCAGTGTCAGCTAAGCTGGCTCTGGTTGCCGTCACTTACATTCTTCTTGTGCTCTTTTAGTCTGGTGTTCATGAATCTGCCAGTCTGCCCAATTTACTCGCGTCCGCAAGACAACGACACGCCATATAGGTCAAAAAAGAATTTGGTATCGAATTATGCAAGATTTTTCTCCTTGCACGGGTTTGTTTTTTGCAAATGATTGAAACTTTTAGCGGAGTCAAAAACAGGTCGCAAAAACAGGACGTAGGAAATATACACCTCAATCAAATCCAAAAGAAACACTAACGAGTACTCCACAACTGTTTTGAAAGGGAACGGCACCTAACCTGTCAGTGGCCTCTAACACACAATAGTAGTGCATGATATCCTGCTAAAACTATAGTAAAAAAAGTCGGTTATATCAATCGAAAAGGCTGACACATTTGCATTCTTATGCTACTGCAAACATTCAACAACCTGCGTGGAATCGGCAACTATGAATGAGTCTTCGATCTTAAGCAGGGCCAACTTATCTTGCAGAAAAAATCCAAACATTTCTGCCATGGTTCCTTCTCTGAAATAACTGCATCAAGCGGACAGCCCTCCTTAAGAGTCTTTGCAGAAAAAAAAAATTAACTAACAAGTTTTTTTTCTTCCGCATTTTCTTAACAAATGATTGCATTCCTTACCGTCTTCAGAGTTTCGTTGCTGCTGCCCTGGTATTCTTAAAGCACATTTGGCCATCTTCCTCAAATTTTTGGTTGTGGCTTCGGCAGCTTTCCTTCGGAACACGTCATGAGGAAAAACGGCAGACCAACTCTGTTTATCGTCCGACAGAACACAAAGGCGGTTGTTTGAGACAGACAAGAAAGTCACACACTCTTTTCAACGACGCTTGCAAGAGGCCTGCCTGCATTGCAACATACCTGAAAATAATAATTGTCTACAAACATTGCACTTTCATCAGTTAAGTCCAGCCATGCGGGAACCCAATGCGGGATGACCACGTACTAGACGTTCTCTTAACAAATCTTCGAGGCCACGCTGGGGCCCACGTACTAGAACCAATAAGCGATCATAAGGTCGTGCAGTGCACTTTTGCATTGAAACCTCCCGATCAATATAGAGTGAACAAAATGCATTCTCAACTAGGCACGTGGTCGCGCCGGCAGAATGATTGCAGTAGCCACGTTTACAGCTGACTTTGCAAACCTTTCAAAACAAAACCGTAAATGATCACAGGGGCTTTGTTAAACTCAAAGAAATTGATACTGTCTGTACAGCATGTAAATACATTCACATGCAAGTATCTCGGAGTGCATTTTCCACCTTACTATCACGGACAGGACAAGTCGAAACAGTTTGCTTCGAGGTATCCTACACACTTAGCGATTTGTGCTGCTAATTAACCCATTAAGACCCACGTTAGAACTGCCAGTACAACTTACCTGAGGGCTTAAACAATGAAATAAAGCCCAAAGATAACATCTTCAAATATACTATCGACAAATATGTATTCGTTCTGAAGTTACAATAATATACTACGTCTACTAAAATGGGCGCATGGGGCTTCAATTATAAAAGCTATTGACATTGCGCTGCCATCGACTTGTGTGAAACTATTAAAGCATCATCATTCGAGGCACAAAATGCCCGCGCACTTATCACATCTCAGTGATGATCGGCCGTGACAATGTCCGCATCGCAGCTGTTTTACGATTTGTTTCCTGGTAGTGGCCGTTACCCTCCACCATGAGCGCCCAAACACACATATAGCAATATCCAGCAAGCACGGCAATCACAACGCCTACAACGCGACTGCGGCTAAGGTGCCTGAACTATGCTATTTCAATTAATGAATTTTGGCGGAATATTGTTGCAGGCTTTGCTAACTGACAAAAACCGCAGACGTCGACTCTTTTTCGTACAAGATTTCTTTATGCAACGTCAAAAATGAATAATTGTTACATACAGTATCTTATAAATATTTGGGTGTTCACCTAACCGAAAACCTCTCCTGGGCAGATCACATTTCAGCCATCTGCGCAAAAGCTTCAAGGACATTAGGTTACCTACGTCTTAATCTAGGTAATTCACCTTCCAACATACGCAAATTGGCCTATCAGACATTTGTTCGTCCACTTTCTAGTATAAGTGTCTTACGTTAAATTTTACTCGTGTTCTTTCCTTGAAGTGTACCTTTGTGGCTTTTGATTTTTTCGAGTTTTTTCCTTTTTCATGTTTTGATCTTTGTAGTAATGTTGATGAGCCCTACATTGAGGCGTGTCTTTTGTACTAGACTTCAGAAGGCTGCTTACTCTTTTTTATGCGTTGATCTTGTAACCCCCTTACACAATTCCCCCATAGGGCCTGTAAGGTATTTTAAATAAAAAAATAAGAAAGGGCATCGCCGTCATTGTCGTCACCTTCCTCTTCGTCCGTATCTTCAGCTCCTTCTGGCGGAACAATCACAATATCAATGTCCTCTTTTATGTTTGCTGCACTCGCTAATGCATTAAGAGCATAGCGCAAGCGCAAAAAATGACTTTGTTGCAAAGAAAGAACTCTGCATCCATGCTGGAAAATAACTAAAAGGTAGCGTCAATTTGTAACTGCCCACGCCCCTCCTAACTATATCAAGTACACCAGACTTTGTATGCTTGTTGCTTTCTTTGTATTGAAGCCGCGGATTCGAGAGTTTGTTTCTAATTAAAACAGCGTTTAAAACACAATGGATGTATAAAAAGCAGGAGAGCAGAAATTCATTAAAAGCAAGTACGCATCCCAATTCGTGACCAGTCCGTCGTTTTGGTGCAATTAGCATGAAATTTTTAGATTTAGGTTAAACAGGAGAATGTACCTTTTGTTAGGGTGTGTGTGCATGTCCTCTGCGTACAAGATACCGAAAAAGCCAAAAGGAAATATTCAATTCTTCAAAAGGTAAGGGTGGGACACCAAGTGTAGTAGCTCTACTACAGTGGGCACTAATGGGTTAAACAATTGGGAGTAGACAACAAGAAAGTCTGCAGGAAGACTTCCGCCATCGTAGCTGAAGTGCTAGATAAACATGCGTGACACTGCCACTTGGCAAGTTGTATTTTTTTTTATTTCCGTTTTTTGTTATTCTTCCTATGTTTCAAGCACTAGCTTTTTATTTTCAGTTCCTTCGTGGATCGTGAATCATCATTGAAGCACTGGAATATTCTTTAAATACCCAAGGTCGAGCGCCAACAGTCCGCAACTATAACGCCCAGCAATCCGGTACATCTTTAGCGGCCGGACGCTTCTTTTGGGTGCCATGGCACATGTATGTTCAACATGAGAAATATGTATACAGTTAAGTGGTGATTACTAACTTCTCCGGGTGAGTTGCAAACTTGCACATCTTGGTAAACTAAGCAAGTTTGCTAGGTTTTTATTCATTATCCGATGTATCTCAGTAAGGCTCACTCCATGATATAATGAGAAAGGACAAGTCGGTGGTTTTCCAAGTCGGATGAGTTGGATGGAAACCTGAATTCCATGATTATAAATCTGATTTCGTGCACCTGCGAGCATGCGTGATTTCGTGAGCACGTGTCTGAGTGATCCTGCAAGAATACAATCGTCGCGAGCTTTAGTTTGAGTGAGCCTAGGTTGGCATGATTTCTTGTAATATGGAGGTTGAACGAGACAAGCTGGATCAGTCTCAAATAAGGATGACTCCGACTGAACAATGTTGAAATTGACTTTTGGGAACATGATTGACTGCTAAACTGGGCATTAATTTTGTGCATAAGTTTGAAAAGGGTGTGCAAGGAGGTGTGTGATTATGGTGAGCGTCTTTGTGTACTTTACACACTTTTGGGCGGCCAAGTAACTTCGTATGTGTATGTATGTGTGTGCGTGTATGTATGTATGTATGTATGTGTATGTATGTATGTATGTATGTACGTATGTATGTATGTATGTATGTATGTATGTATGTATGTATGTGTGTGTATGTGTGTATGTATGTATGTATGTATGTATGTATGTATGTATGTATGTATGTATGTATGTATGTATGTATGTATGTATGGCCATGGATGAATGGGTAGTTAATCGGTGTACGAAGAAACACTTTGTTGACGCCTCCTTTGATTAATGGGTATGTTCCAGTTTGTCGGCGCTAGTCTGTAGTCATTGGGTATCAGCCTGTAGATGTGTTCCGCCCTTCAATGAACGTAGCTGACGCCAAATAGCCAAACCAGATATCTGCCACCGGGAATGGGCCGTTCTACAGTGATGAAAAAAATTACTTAGGCTTTTCCAATCCTGAGCAGAATGAAACCCACGTCAGAAGCTTTCCTCGAGAACAGCGACCAGAAGCATTAGCGGGCTGCGTCGCAAGTGCCGGGGGTACGTGCCACTTTTAAATGAACATCTTTAACGCCAGATAGATAGATAGAATAAACTTAAAGTCCAACGGAAAAGGTGATCTACCCACCCCCCGACACACAGGTCAGGGGGCGAGTGCCGCCGCCTCAGATGCAGGCTGGGAGGTCTTGGGTCCCAGCAGCCTCAACACTTTAGCGAACACCGCCATAAAGGGACTGGGTATGTGCCGCTCTACAATGAGCCTCTTGATCTCTTGGGTCACTGTTTATGTGCTCACTCAGTGTGCGGTATGCGAAGGGACGCTTCTCAACCTTCGCAGGCACCGGCGCCATGTTTCTTGTCTCAGAAACCATGAGCGGACTTCCCAGCAGTGCCGCTAGATTGCCTCATCTCTTTGCCTCACGACCCGCTTCAAAGCGTTCGCACGGATCAGCGTACCAGACATTTTGGAGACCACGCGCAGGCTTCGCAGTCGTGGAGGCTCATCGGGCCGAGTAAAGTTAGGGAATCGTGAGAGAGTAATCGTGCTGCAGTACGTGCCTCATACATTACTTGCTTCATCGATGGCAACAGGTGGTGTCGCTACATTCGTTCCATGCTATACACTCATTACTGTCTACAGTCATCGTCGGATGGGTTATGCCGAACTTTTATTTGTCTTTTGATGAAAGTTACAGCGCAAACATGCGCTCGATGTACAGCTGTTGCATGTCGAAACAATCGTTCTCTCATGGGGCGACACTCTTTCGACAATCATTTATTGGATTTGTTAGTGGGTCTGGAACACAGGTGCTATTAGAAAATCTCTCTGATTTACTGCACCAAAGCCTGGAAAAGAATGAGGTGGCATTTGGGCTTTTTTTGGACGTAAAAAAAGCTTTCAACACAGTAAATCATCACATTTTAATCTCTAAACTGTATTCATATGGATTTAAGGGTCCTTTTTTGTCACTAATTAAAAACTATCTTCACAATCGCTCACAAGTAGTCATGTTTGGGCCTATCTGCAGTGACGCGGTAAATCTGGTGTGCGGTGTCCCGCAAGGGTCTATCTTATCTCCTTTGTTGTTCAACTTATATGTGAATGATATATGTGACCACGTGAAAGCATCCACCATATTCCTTTATGCCGATGACACTTTACTAGTGTCAAGCAACCCTAAGTTTTCATGTGCCCTGGCTAACCTTCAAGACGACGCTAATAAAGTTAGTGAGTGGTTTGCCTCAAACTTAATACAAATATATAGCACCAAATCCAGACTTGTCTGTTTTCGTAACCCGCACAAAGATGTACCAAGCGTCGCTTCCATATATTTACACCCTTCATATTGCTCTTTGTGCTCTTGTCAACCTATAGCTAGCGTCCAGACGGTTAAGTACCTTGGTGTGCACATAGACAGTGATCTGACGTGGAATACTCATTTGACCCACATTTGTAAGAAACTTAGAAGTGTTGCATGTTTGTTGTTTAAATTAAAAACCATGATGCCTTTTTCTGTCAGAAAACGTATCGCCCAGGCTCTGGGGTATGGTGTTTTAAGATACGGTATGTGTTGTTTTTTTAACTGCTCTTTCACATGGAAATGTCGAGTTAATAGGATTTTGAAAAACATCGCTACAAGCGTCCTCTACATGCCACAGGAGAATTTGCCCAGCAGTGTCTTTAGAACATCCGGTTTGCCTTCTTTTGAGAATCTTTTTAAACAAATCGAAGTACTTAAATATTTTTGGAGCAGTGCATACAGGCACATAAATACGAAACCGGTACCGTTGAGACATGTTCCTCGTTATCTTAAACCGAGAGTGCGCCCTCACTACGGTAAAGCAACAAGACGCTATTATGTTCCTGCTATCTTCAATGAACTACCGGACGATGTATTTTCTTTGTCCACCCGCAAAACACTGAGAGTTGCTGTTCAAGCGTTAGAGAACCTTTAATATGTACTGATGTTATCAGTGCATCTTTGATAATGTGTGATGGTTGTGCTAAATGCACAACCAGCTTCTGATGGAGTTCTGGTGTGGCGCGTAGATTGCCGCGGCTGCCGGTTGTCGCCGCACAAGCCCTCTTGTGGCTTCGGCGCTTCCGTTTTGTATACTGTTTTTACTATACTGAATAAAGATTATTATTATTATTATTATTTCAGTGCAACATTCAGTGCAGGATTCTGTCTGAATATCGCTCAAATAACGGTCATACTCATGGCGCTGTCATCCTAATGTCGTGATGCCAAACACTGTAGCGTAACATCCGATCTTTGCATGATATACTAGTTCAACATTTACTTGGAAGCGTTCATGTGTACTTCGTTGCGAAACTGCCTCCACAGCCAAATTAGACACTGAGTTTGAGTTAGTGATGGTGTATTGTGCAAATTTCTACATTGTTTTTTTTTTACATTCCTCCGCCATCGAAATATCGCGGCCACTGCCCGTAATAGACAGATAAAGCAACGCCATTAACGCTTTACATTGGCCCTGTTCATGACAGGCAGGTTAAACAAATAAACTGATTTTCTGTTTTGAAAAGAACGGCGAATTATGCGTGTATATGACACCTCTTACCGCAAACACATGTTCTGCACCCAGAACAGATGTCTGAGGAAGGCTATGTGTTCTTCAGACTTAATTATTCTACAAGTTTTATTCTGTCAATGCCACTCACCGGAAATGTTTCACAGAAATTGTCACAAGCACTTTTATTACGATACATCTTAAAAATTTGTGGATCAGTAATATCTCCATGAGAATACAGTAGCATGCGTTAAGATGTTCGAGCCTTCAATCTGAGAAATAGTTATGGGCCGAGCATCATGAGCCGACTTTGTGTTCTGGTCCTTTTATAAAACAGACAATGAAATTGATACGGGCCATCGTACCCTCAAAACTTCTTTATTTATTACAAACATATTTTAGCAGCACACTGTTCCACGAGTGCTTTCCTGTTTATTTTTCCCATTTCATTCTTGGGCAAGAAGTCCAGGAAGAAGACACCTCCATGAAGTTGCTTGTGGACAGCCAACTTTTCTAGAAAGCGAGAAGAATAGAGTTCATCACAAACAAAACAGCATCATAAAAAATATGGGCAAGAAATAGTGCAGAACCTTCAATGTTGATAATGTACTACCATTTTCTATCACTGTGCTCATACATTTATTGATCTTCTGCCTTTCTAATTGCAGTGCCGTGTGTGTAGACTCGTGTGAGTGTGACAACTTTATTGAACATCCTGCAAATTGATGGCATAGGTGCAACACCCGCACTCCATCGCGACGCGGGGGGCAACAGAGGCACTCGGGCTCCCGACCGCTCCCCGCACTTGCTGGAGGGCCCAAAGTAGGGCCTGGAGATCTGAGCTACTCAGTGTGGCTCTTCTCAGGGACCGAAATCTTTAGAAAAAATGAGATGATATACTGCAAATTGGCTAATAAGGCATTGCATTCTGCAGCACAATGCGAACCAAAATAGCTACCGGTACATATGAAGGTTGGCGTCGCGCACCACAAGATTCAAACATTTCGCTACAAAGAGCATGTTTTGATTTTTGGCAATCATTATAAAGATATGTCCTGCAGGTATAAAAGTGCTAAAAAATGTTCAATCTAAAAGCCCTGCTAGTCCCTGACGCAGCCGAAAGCGGCAAAGAGCCTGATGAGGTGAAGCTAGTCCTCGTCAGGACTTTCGACAGTGCTAGACATATCATCGAAGCTTACACAATGCGCCAAGTTGGCATAACAAGTGTACGCCACCACTGTACTTGCATACACAAAAATCGTAAATTCCTTCATGGGATTCAAAATATTAATAAGCACGTGTTGAAATACGGCTCTTCAGCACGAACATAAATATTTCGAGAGTGAATGACGTGTCTTATATTTCATTCCAAATTTATTTTCGCTAATAATGGTCCCAGCCTTTGGTTTGTTTATATTACGACTAGAGGTGCATAATTTTTGTGCTTGGGACCATGAAAACCTTTATCAGCATTGTACAAAAGACAATTTAAGCCAGGAGCAACAAGAGCTCCTGCCAATGCTATGGCTAAACCACAGAACAACACAAGAAGTTGCCACTCTAGCTTATCAGGAATGACAAATGTCTCTGGATATGTGTGCATTTACAGGAGTCTAGTAAGGACATGGTTAGTGTCGGGTGCTCCTGCTACCCAACGGTGAGCACGTGGTGGCACGTGCATGAAGTCGCAGGTGAAATGTGCTTAAATACGAGGTGATACATCCTGGTGCGGTAAGTTGGATTGTCCTTGAGGAGCCACGAGACGATTACTTTCGTAACACCACGTTTGTCTGCCGACATTCTTTGGCACTGCTGTGCAAGCTGCGTGAGTGTGGCCCTTGTACCACCAATCTCATATTTTCATACCACCGATGTCTCATATTTCTAACAGATTTGCAGGCCAAGGTTCCTCAATTGATGAAGGGGGGGTATGGGAGAAAATGAAAGCAGAGCATCGCAATACCTTTTTTTGAAACATAAGCTGGAATTCAAGCTTCGGAGGCGAAAGCACGAGACTAGTTATGTTGCAAACTAGTTAAGAGGCAGCTCTATTAGCTAGGTAAATACATGGAAAAGAAGAAATTGCATTTTCTCGCCCAAACAGCACCAAATTTTTCAAGCTTACTTATTTAAAACAAAAAGCACAAATTTAGTAACAAAAGGAAGGGATTTCTTTTTTTAGGCTATAATTGTTTCTACTAAAACAGCTGAATGTTATAAATCTCCACAAAACAAAACTCTAGTTTATAACTCTAACTCATGAATGAGAACAGCTACCACAATTCTGTGAATTTCATCTAATGGTACATCTAAAGCTGACATATATTTAAGTATATTACATTGCTCAGATTGATTGATTGATTGAGTAACTTTTATTTTACAGTCCTGCAGAACGCGTATTAGCACGTCGCGGGCCGCTCCCACGTCGGGACCGACAGGCCTAGCCTGCGAGCCGCATCGTGGGCCTGCTGGACAGCCCAACGTTGCTCAGCCAGGAGTGGGTTGCGGAGGGCCGCCTCCCACCTAGCTGAGCTGAGGTCAGGGCTTGCTATAGAGATACATCCCCAGAGCATGTGCGAAAGTGTTGCTCTATCCCCGCAAGCAGGGCACGCGTCATCAGTGTAAATCTCCGGATATATCGCATGTAACGTGAACAGGTTGGGATAGGTTTCTGTCTGCAGCAGTCTGAATGTCAGTGCCTGAGGCCTAGTGAGCTTGGGGTGAGGAGGAGGGTATTGTCGCCGCGAGAGATAGAAGTGTTTAAGGAGTTCATTATAAGTGGCCGGCGCGTCCCTACCATGCATAACTCTCTCTTCGGCCGTTACAGCGCCAGCGCGGTCAGTCAGTGCGCGCGCGGCAGCGTGGGCCGTCTCATTGAGGTTCGTGGGGACACCCGCCATGTGCCCAACGTGGGCTGGGAACCAAGTAAGCGAGTGATACTTGATTCTATCCGGACCTGCCTTACGAAGCAGCCCAAAAGCCTGTTCTGAAATCACTTCACACTGAAATGCCCTAATGGCCGACCGTGAGTCACTGTAGATGACGTCGCTGCTGTCATCAAGCATCGCCAAGGCAATGGCCACCTGCTCGGCTATCGCCGGATCTCCGGTTCGTACAGATGCACAGTTCGTGAGTCGCTGTTTGGAATCCACCACTACTGCAGAAAAGGAGCACCCCTTCCGATATGCAGCCGCGTCAACAAAGCAGGCTCTACGCCCCTCTGTCTGGATCTGTTTGAGTATAGTTGAAGCTCTTGCTTTCCTTCTACCCTTGTTATATTCAGGGTGTACATTTCTTGGTATCGGCGATACGGAGATCAAATCTCGTATGTCCCGTGGTAACTGGCATTTTCTTGGTGCTTCTGCAGATGGTGGGTAGCCGAGCTCTTGTAATATCCTCCTACCGGCGGCGGTCGTGGAGAGTCTGGCAAGTCGCGCTCTTTCCTGAGCCTCTGCAATCTCCTCCAGAGTGTTATGCACACCTAGCTGGAGGAGGCGATTGGTGTTGGTGAAGATCGGTATACCCAGGGCTCGCTTAGTTATTTTCCTGAGCAACGTGTTGAGTTTGTTCCTCTCTGCTCTTTGCCATCTGTGCATAGCCGCCACGTAGGCAAAGTGGCAAAGCACAAAGGCGTTAATCAACCGTAGCAGATTGTCCTCTTTAAGGCCATGATGGCGGTTAGCCACCCTTCGGATGAGACGTACTGCGTTGTCCGTCTTGGTCGTGAGCTTGATTATTGTTTGCGCGTTAGAGCCAGTAGATTCGACCACCATGCCGAGTATTCTTATTGCGTCGACCCTAGGAATCTTGTCTCCCTTGCCCGTGCGAAGACAGATGGTGCTGTCAGACAGTGGTCTCCAGCCCATGGGCTTACGACCTCTTCTTAAGGGGCGGTAGAGTAAAAGCTCTGACTTCTTAGCCGAACAGTTTAATCCCGTGGGTCGAAGATAGCCCTCCGTGACCTCGATGGCCTCCTGTAACGCACTCTCAACCTGTCCGTCACTTCCTCCAACACACCAAATGGTAATGTCATCCGCATAGATGGTATGCCTGATGCCCTCGACTCGTGAGAGTGTTCTGGAAAGGCCGATCATGGTCAGGTTAAACAAAGTGGGCGAGATCACCGAGCCCTGTGGAGTGCCGCTTGTTCCAAGCTCCACCTCTTCCGCGATCATGTCTCCTGCGCGGAGAGTCGCTCTTCTTCGGTGCAAAAATGACCTGACGTAATCATGGAATCTTACGCCCAGACCAAGCTCGGATATCGATTGCAGTATAAATTGATGGGCTATCTTATCGAAAGCCTTCTCCAAATCTAGTCCAAGGATGGCCCGAGTGTCCCGCGTGTCATTGTCGATTATCTGACTCTTGATGAGCTTCATGGCGTCCTGTGTGGACAGACCTGCCCTGAAGCCAATCATCGTGTGGGGGTAGAGTTCCTTGTGTTCGATGAACCTCGTGAGCCTGTTGAGTATGACATGTTCCGCGACCTTGCCTACGCAGGATGTGAGCGATATTGGTCGTAAGTTGTCCAGGCTTGATGATTTACCAGGTTTGGGGATCAGTACTGTAAGTGCCCGCTTCCATGCTTCCGGGACCTTGCCTTCCTTCCATGTCTCGTTGATGACTTCTGTCAGATATTCTATCGAGTGATCGTCCAGGTTACGGAGGGTCCTATTTGTGATGCCGTCGGGACCAGGAGCAGACTTGCTACATTGCTCAGAATCGTACCAATTATATGGAAGTCGAACTGCTGCTAAACCCTTGTAAACATTGTAATTTGTCCACTTTCAGTGATCTAGTTCATGCAGTTTACAGAACTGCGATATCTCTTATTGGTGCCTAGTTACGAATTCGTAAACTTTCTGCTTGTACTTTTTCAAGCTTAGCGGTTTTTTAAAAATATCCGGACCCTAATATAAGACTTGGGTTCAAATAGCCACTAGAATTTAGCTTTAGCTTTCAAGCGCAATAAATGTTATTAATATTGGCCAAGGGAGTTTTTGAGACAAGCCTTTTTTGCGTTCTACATGTATTTGAATAGGTGGCGTCAGAGTTGGACCCCAGCTGAGGCCACCTCTTGCGTGCTGTGAGACACACCAGAAGTGTAGATGGCGTCATATTAGTGCAACTTACAAGCTACAAGCTATTTGATGCTTCTCCAAAATAAGAAAAGACCACAGTAATCATTTTTTATGTCAATAGCTATTTGAGCATGCACGCACATCCTGTGTAATTCTGCGAATGGTTAAACCTATGATACCCATTGAGATAGCTAAGTTGCTATAGCAGTGCGTGGGTGAGCTGGAGGTAGTGGGTATGATCCAGGCCACGGTATCCTCATCTTTAAATCCACGCATGTACTCCGATAGAGATGCACGTAAAAAAACCCCGTATTGTAAAAATTATCCCGATGTCCCTAACTACGGTGTGCCTCATGGCCATATCGCGGTCCTGGCACGTAAAACCCAAGAATTTCTTCAATAATAAACATACGCTAGAAAGGTTAAGAAGGCTAAGCTGGGAAGGCTTGGGAGTGGGGATCAAGGGCGAATTTCTCAGGAACCTAAGGTTTTCAAACGACATTGTCCTGTACAGCAAAACAGGGAAAGAATTACAACAAATGACTGAGGAACATGGAGAAAGTGCAAGAGTGGGGTTGGAAATTATTGTGCAGAAGGCAAAGATAATGCCTGGCAAGGGAAAATACTTCAGGATCGCTAGTGAGGCTTTAGAGTACGTAAAGAAGTAGGTTAAGTTAGGTCCAATACTGACAGGGCAATGTGATCATAAGAACGAAATGTACAGGAAAATGAAATGCTTTGGAGTGTATACGGCGGGCATTGGCCAGATCCTAAGAGCTTACCACTATCGCTGAAAAAGAAAGTGTACAATCACTGTACTATACTGGTGCTAACATGAGCGGCAGAAACTTGGAGATTGACAAAGAAGCTCGAAAACAAGTTAAGGACGGCGAAAAGAGCTATGGAACAAAAATATCAGGCGTAACGTAAAGAGCGAGGAAAAGAGCGCTGACGAATGAGAGAGCGAACAGTGATTGCGGATATTCTAATTTGCATTAATAGACCAATGAAGCTGGGCAGGCCATGTAATGAAAAAAGATGAAAAACCTCTGGATCATTGGAAATACGGAATGGGTGCCGAGAAAAGGGAAGCGCATTCGAGGACGGCATAAATGAAGGTGGGATGATGAAAGGAAATTTGCGGGTTCAAGATGGAATTGGCTGGCTGAGGACCGGGGTAGCTGGTGATCACAGGGAGAGGCCTTCGTCTTGCAGTGGGCATAGATAGGGTGATGGTGACGGTGATGATGTTGATGAAAGTTAACCTATTATTTTCGCAACTGAAACTTGAAATTAGAGTTTGATGTAATTGTACAGTAACCTTGAGACAACTAATTGGATGCCCTATATTATCCAACACACACTTAGCAAATGAAAAAGTGGGGCATAAAGAATTAGTTAAAAATGCTTTGACGGTTGTCACCGAGAAGAGAAGTTCTCTGTACCTTGGATAGAAAATAAACATACATGGAAGAAAAGAGCCAAAGAACACTGCATTATATCTCAATGGAGCCTGGCTAGTGAAGATGGTGAAGGTAGTTCTTGCATGGCGCCATAAAACATTATTCCGGAAGGAGCCATAAGTAACATATATTCGAAAGAGAACTAAGCTGACATAGCATGACTAAAACAAGGCACGGGCCCCCATTTTCTTTGTACGGGTTCGTAGTTCGCACATGGGATGACTGGAACGTATGCGCGCATGTGAAGCAGCTCTATACGCATTTTAACCACCGTATTCTGGGGTTTTTGTTGCGCTGCTCACATGAAAAGTTATTACCAACTCCCCTAGCCAATCGGATCCGCCATTCTGCCGATCTTTGAGCCGCCAAGCTCGTTCACACGTAAGTGTGACATAGATTTAGACACTTTCTAAAGACACACAGTTATTTTCATCCAAATGTAGGTGTCGTTTTAGAAATCATCTCAGTCTTAGCTGCCGACACACATTCTCAGCTATAGACTATCACAAAGCATGAATAATTGAACCCAGCTCATAATGGGCGCAGACGCATAGCCATACCTGCGATGGTTCTTTTCATCTTATCCGTCAGCTCCGAGGTGCTACAGGTTGTGGGCTTTTCCTTTAGCACTACAGCAGCAGCTGGTGCTTCGCCGTACTGAGCGTGCGGTATTCCGACCACTGCAACTTCCGCAATGTCTGCGGAGTGCTCCTGAAGAAGCAGTTGCTCGAGTTCTGCTGGGACAACCTGGTTGTCCATGCACTTGATTAACTCCTTCATCCGCTGGACGAAATGAAAGCGTCCATCTTCGTCATAGTAGCCAGCGTCTCCTGGAAAAAAATAATTCAATGAAGAGCGCGACGCTTCTTGACATGCATACGAGAATTCTTATATGGGCGCTGGTGGTAAATGAACGTAGGCAAAAAAAAGTGCCACCTCCTAAAATGTTATCCTTTCTTTTATTACCTCATATTAGAGTACAGCGTTTAGGCGCCTATTCGTTCTACAAGCGTCGTCGTCAGCGGAGTAACGGAGCGAACGACCACAGCGAAAGATGAAGGAGCGAGCGCGGAGCGACATGAAAGATGCGAGCCACGAACGGTGGCGACCAAGGCGAGTGGCTCAGTCAATGGCGTGCGTGCGGCAAACTGGGGTCATTCTGACCCGCCCGACCGTTCTATGCGTAGTCATGTTTAATCGGAGCCGGACCGCTCGTGTCCTACTATCATCTGCTCGTGACAGCTCTCGATCGCGCCCGTTTGATTTGCTTCCTTGGTCTCGTTCGCGCATGTTTCGATTGTCAAAGTTTGCGACTGTTTTTTAATTTGATTGCACGCGCGATGGCAATTGTGCGGCGCTTTCTGGAAGCCACGAGGCACCAGCGCTTAGAGTGAAACCTTCGACAAGGCACGCATAAAAGCCGACCCGCTTTACCCGCAGAAAAGGTTTTCCACACTTACGGGCTCTGCTACATGCCTCTTTCAAATTCTTTGCTTCAATATATCGCGAAATCAAAACACGTATAGAGCTGCGCTTATATTTCAAATAAGGGAGTATGGTAATCGCGGAAAATATTTTTCCGCTCTTGTTCATAACTTTGAGAAATGTACCTGGGCAAAGCATTAGGGTTGCTTTGGGCTGGCAAGCATTATTCCGTGTGCTGTAGAGATATTCTGGAGATTAAAGGAGCAATAAAGCTATAATTGCATAGAACCTGTTTTTGATGCGCAAGTCTAGTTTTTCAGAACAAAATGTGCATAATAAGGTTGTCATGAATTTCTCATATAGGTCTCCCTTCAACCATCGCATTTATGACTTCAAGATAATTATTTGTGTTTGAGAACATATTTACGGAAAGTTCAAATAAATTCTCGTTTCTTGAGGGCAGCGTACCTCATGACATGGCGTCACCGCATGGAAGGTAAGGGCATTATGACGGTTCAAGCAGTCAGAAAAACACAGAGAGGGTCTGTGTCTGTCCCACGTCCTCTTTTAGTCCATTCTTTCACGCTGATTTACTATTGCTAATGTGGACCCAACTATGTTAATATTTTAATATTGCCTAGCCCTGGTTCATCATCTTTATCATCATCATCATCACCCTATATTGTGTCCACTGCAGAACGAAACCCCCTCCCTACACTCTCCAATTACCCCTCTCCTGAGCCAACAAATTCCAACTAGCTCCTGCGAATTATCATTTTTTAATCAACCCAGCAATTCTTCTGCCGTCCTCGACTGCACTTACCTTCTCTTGGCACCCATTCTGCAACCGTAATGGTCCGCCGGTCATCTAACCTACGCATTATATAACTTGCCAAATTCCATTTTCTTCTCTTGATGTCAAATAGAATATCGGCTATCCCCGTCTGCTCTCTGACACACACCGCTCTCTTCCTGTCTCCTAACGCTAAGGTTAACATTCTTCGTTTCATCGTTCTTTGCGCGATCCTGAACTTGTTTTCGAGATTCTTTATCAGTCTCCAAGTTTCTGCCCCATATGTTAAAACCGGTAGAATGCATTGATTGTACACCTTTGCATTCCATGATAATGGTAAGCTTCCAGTCTGGATCTTACAATGTCTGCCGTATGTGGTCGAAACCATTCTTATTCTTCTGTAAATTACCTTCTCATAATCAGAGTCCCCTGTGAGTAATTGAACAAGGTAAAGCTACTCCTTCACAGACTCTAGAGGCTGACTGGCGATCCTCAACTCTTGTTCCCTTGCTCTGCTATTGATCATTATCGTTGTCTTCTGCATAATAACCTTCAACACCACTCTTATACTTTATCTGCTAAGGTGCTCAATCATTTGTTGTAACTCGTCCCCAGTGTTGCTGAACAGGACGATTTCATCTGTAAATCGAAGGTTGCTGAAATATTCGCCGTTGTCCCTTACTCCTAAGCACGCCCGGTTTAATCGTTTGAATACTTCTTCCAAGGATGCAGTGAATAGCATCGGAGAGGTTGTATCTCCTTGTCTGATCCCTTTCTTCATAGGTATCTTCCTACTTGTGGAGAATTAAGTTAGCTGTGGAATCTTTGTATGTAGTTTTCAATATATTTACGTAAGTGCCCTGTACTCCTTGATTACGTAATTCCTCTATGACTGCTGACATCTCTGCTGAATCCAATGTCTTTTTGTAATCTATGAAAGTCATATAGAGAGGCTGATTGTACTCTGCAGATTTCTCGATTACCTGATTGATGATATGGATGTGATTCATTTTAGAGAATCACTTCCTGAGACCATCTTGTTCCCTTGGGTGACTGAAATCCAGTGTTGCCCTTATTCCTTTGGAGCTTATGTTCGTGAATACTTTATATGGTACTGGAAGTAAGCTAACGGGTCTATAATTTTATATTTCTTTGACGTCTCACCTTTTGTGGATTAGTGTAATGGTGGCATTCTTCCAGTTCTCTGGGGCACTTGAAGTCGATAGACGGTTCGTATAAAATGCCGCTGTTTTTCATGGAATATGTCTCCTCCATCTTAGATTACATGGACCGGTAGTTCATCTTCTCCTACCGCATTCCACTGTTTAATGTCTTGCTAGAATTTTCTAAATTCTTCGCAAGTTATAGAAGAAGCCTCTGTAACCTGTTCATTACAATTCCGAATTGAGGTATCGCGGCTGCTATTGGCACTGCACAAGCCTGTATAGAATTCTTCCGCTGCTTTTATATATCTTTGAGATTGCTGATGATATTACCTCGCGTATCTTTCAGTGCTTACATCTTGTTTTTTTTCTATACCTAGTTTACTTCTCACAAACCTAATATTTCGTCCTATTATTGAGTGCTTCCTCCGTCTTTCTCAAGTTACAATTTAGAATATCCCAGATTTTTTTCTTGTTGGTCAGCTTTGACACTTACGCGAACTCTATCTAATCGCTTGAGTAGGACACTTTCATTCTTTGTCGTTTCTTTAGTAGATCCTTTATTACTTGGTAGAGCTCACCTAGTGGTTGCCTTGGTGTCTTGCCTCCCACTTCGATTACTTCTGACTCCAGCCTAGTTATGGTTTCCTTCATAACCTCTATATTATCTTCATGTTTCTGTTCTAACGCTGCATATGTGTTTGTAAGTTCTGACCTGAATTGGTCTGCTTTCACCCTTACTGCATCTAGGTAGGCCTGTTTCTTGACAAATTTGAGTCTTTTTTTCTTCAAATTGAGGTGAATCCTGCGCCTCACTAACCTATGATCACTGCACTTTGCCCTACCTAACACTTCTACATCCTGCACTAAGCTGGGATTGGCAGAAAGAATGCAATCAATTTAATTTTTTGTTTCACCATTAGGACTTTTACAGGTCCACTTTTTGTTCCAACGCTTATTGAAAAAGGCATTCATTATTCGCAGCTTATTGCTTTCCGCAACTTCTACCAACATCTCGATCTACTAGATTGTTCCTAGAATCGACGCCGTAGTAGCCAATTGCTTGTTCACCAGCTCGATTATGCCCAATTTCGAAATGAAGTCGCCCATGACTATAGTATACTGAGCTTGCACTTTTGGCATCGATAATTCAAAACCTTCATAAAACTGTTCTATCTCTTCATCACCGTAACTGGAGGTTGGAGCGTAGGCTTTTATAACGTTTATTCTCTACCTATTCAAATTTATTACGACTACTGCTACCCTCTTATTATTGCTGTAGAATTCGTAAAGGTTGCCCACTATGCCCTTATGGATTAGGAATCCTAAACCATACTGCTTCTTATCTGGAATTCCCCTACAACAGAGGACGTGTTCATTTGTCAGCACTGTATGACTCATCAGCTCTTCTAACCTCACTAAGGGTAATAATATCCCAATGAATGCCTGATAGTTCATCATAGAGACCTATTAGGCTAGCTTCACTCGAAAGTGTTCGGGTGTTAAACGTTGCAAGGGTCAGTTTCCATTGCCCTTTGTCAGTAGTGTCGCATTATCACAGCGAAGCTTTATACCTCTACGTGTCCATAAATTTGAACCGTCTGTGGGCAAAAAGCGAACAAATCACAGCTGGAGGCACTCGCCACTGAGTTCTTTGCAGCGCCACCAGCTGACGCTTGCGACCGCGAATCCGCAGAAGCTAAGGCGCCGTCGTTGCGGAACAAAAAAAAAAGAACCCGAAAGGTCGACTACGCGCATAGTGTTCGCCGCAAGCATTTACCGGTAAAGATTGAGGTTGCATGAACTGCAGTTGATGGGACGCGGCAATTGTAGCATACGAAGCAGGGAGTGACATAACTGCAATTTCGTATGTAAAGGCAGACCCGCATAGTAATTGATTTCTTGGGCTCTAATAGCGCCATGGAAAGGCTATGTACAGTTAGGACTCCAGAGGAGCAGCGTGAAAACGATGAGCGGCATCAGGAGAAGCAACTTCGATATTGTTACCCCTCAAAAGAGCGATGAGCATTGCTTCGACGCTTCCCACAAAGCAACCCGCTTAAACAATGACGGGGCCCGACATCGACTGTGACGTGAAAAGAAAGAAGCCCACTTTGAGTTGACAACCACCGCACCCAGGGGATGTGGTAACTACCGCAAAAACCACTCTACCTGAACCTGACACTCAGAAGCGGACCATCACGGAGAGCACAGGAATTGATGAAAGGGGACAACGTGGAGGGCTACCGTTGGTACGACGTCGACACTAGGTTTTCAGATTGCCAAGTTGTTGCTCGTATGCAAGGACGATCGCGTTGCATTGGAGGTAGAATCCGACGGAACGGTGTGACATCATGGGAGGGATTTTGTGAAAGATAGTACGAGAGAGACTGATCAAATCCTATGGTCTAGTCACCTACTGAAACGAAACGCTATAACAGTGGACACCTTTGGTACAGTTTGTGTCCTGTCGTCTGCATGCATGTGTCCTGACGTGTCTTGATGTTTACTCAGACAAGTAGTGAGCTTCGATATCTTCAGCCATGGTAAAGATCTAAAATAAATCATTCTCTTAGCTCCTACTTCCGAACTTACTGATCCCTTTGCCAGAAACCAGCCTGGCCTAAACGCTACACCTTGTCGCAACAATATGCACAATGACGTCTTGCTCAAGCTAGGTCCTGCCCAAAGCACGCTACCCACAGTTAGGATGCCTGCAGAGCTGCGGCAGTAGAGCGAGCGATGAGAGGAAAAGCAACATCAATATACACGACGGCGTCTTGCTCACGGTCGGCAAGACCTAGTTAAACGCTATGTCACTCTGGTCCATACGATCAAGTTATGCCATAGCTTTTCTAGACAACTAAATTCACCGCGTCCATTGGAGCCTTTATTATAAATGCACTTCTATGGCAACCCGGTGAGAAAACCTGCCCGTCCGTCTGTGAAGTAAGAAGACCTTCTAGGGGAGTACGGTAGCGCGATTAAAAGACGGGACAAAAGAAGACACATAGGGACCCACACAGTGCTGTGTGTGTCCCTGTGTGTCCTCTTTTGTCCCTTCTTTTAATCGCGCTACCGTATTCCCCTTGAAGATGCATTACCAACAAGCCCACATTTAAACCCTCGTAAGGCGACCCGCTATACAGAAATTAAGGTAGAAAACAAAATTGATTCGAAAGGAAATGCATTTGTGGTGGCTATTTCACCTACCACCCTACGCTCACAAGCCGAGTGTCTGACCTTACTGTGCTATACAGGCACGCTAGCCAGAGGTAAATCTATTTGTTTTGTACCGGCATTGAAAACCAGGTGTTTAAGAACAGTTGTTATAAAGACTTTGTTGCTTAATTTGGTGATAGCGAAATAAAAGCCTTATCTAGGTGCACATGTAGAGGCCAACTGGATCTGTGTATTAGTCAGGAAAATTTCGAAACATGCCATACCCCGAGGCGTCTCGGTGGTCGCGCGATGCGTCCCTTCGCGCGGGCATTCCTTCACCGTACAAAATGCCACCCACCAATCTCTCAGGGTTTATGCGCTTCGCGTCGCCCAACACAACCAGAAAACCAGTCAATGAGTTCATAGGGATGATAGGGACTCATTCGGGGCTATATGGTTTGATAATGATCCTATGCCGATGGATAAGGTGCAAGAGAGCAATAAGGGCGTATAATCGCCGGAGCAAATGTTGATCCGGTTAGTAAGCACGAACAACAGTTGTGAAGGATCGTATCAAGTCTGATAAGGTTGATAAGGTCAAATAACTGTTGGTAGGGACCAGATCATGACCGTTAAGGTTGATAAGGCCAGAAACACTACCGCATGGATTACGATAAGGTTGATACTATAAGAGTTGATAAGGCTCGGATTCTGTCCTATAAGATTGATAACAATAATGGTTCATAAATGTCCGATATAGTTTGATAAGGTTTATAAATGATAAGGGTTGTTACTGGTCGGATCAAGGTTCACAGCATTATAGTGAGAGCGAGCTACGTTCAGTTGAGCAAGTGACACAATGGTTACACATAGTAAAGACAATTCCCAGACGACTTTCTCAGTGAACTTTTTTCCGAAGTTCTTATTTTCTATGAACTATATATATATATATATATATATATATATTGACGCGAAGTAAGCTGCTCACTACGAGTCCCGATCGCCAGAAGTCAGCTGCCCACTACACGCACCGATTGCCAGACAGAAGGCGACGAAGCATGCAGTTGTGGGTCCGGGGTTTTTCAGGTGTCGGCCATCATTAAAAGTAGGCTGCACTGTTTGGGCGAGCACGTCTTAGTTATCATGGCAACATTTTACTGGTGGAGGTGCGGAGTACATGCTACCAATGCCGAAGGCGCAGTGTACCCTTACATGCCTGCTGTGAGTAGTCCGGGAGAGATTACCCTCGTGCATGTACGTACCACCCGGCAACTGCAAGGGCTCCGACCTGAGCGCTGTTTTTTGCCAAAGCGTATCCGGACGATGAACCCAATTCCACTGCCTTCTGCTGCGGCTGCTGTGCCACGGCCGTCCATCGTCAACCAGCCGCTGGTGCCGGTTATATTCCACGGAGATGCTACTGAAGATGTGGAAGATTGTCTAGACCATTTCGAGCGGGTCGCCAAATGTAACGAATAGAACGAAGAGCACAAGTTGTGCAACGTGTACTTCGCGCTCCAAGACTCTGCGAGGACGTGGATTCATAACCAAGAAGCGGCACAGACTTCGTGGGACGAATTTTGACGACAGCTGAGCGCCACATACTCCAAGACGGACAGTAAAGCGGAGTTGGCCATACAAGCAAGATTCCAAGCCCCGAACGAAAGTGTTACCGCCTATACTGAAGACATGAATCGGCTTTTGAGACGTTCGGCTACCTGAATGGCCGAGGACAAGAAGGTCCGATTTCTGATGCGAGGCGTGAAGCAACAGATTTTTGCTGGGCTTCGAAATCCACGCACTACACTTGCGGGATTTCTTGCTGAAGCGACAGCTATGGAAAGGCCCTTCGACAGCGTGCCAGACAATACGACCGCAACATGATGGAAGTTTCGAACAGTTCCCATACCATGACTTCGGGAAACGACCTCGAGGACATACGCGAAATGATTAGGGCTGTGGTACGAGAAGAGCTCCAGAAACTGCAGGTAACCGACGCGCCGACACCACGAATTTCTGTGGCAGAGATAGTGCTAGACGAGATAAGGCAAGCCATCCAAGCTCCTGAACGTTACGAGGTATCACAACGGCGGGAGCCAGTCCGAATGACTTATGTGGACGCCGTATGGTGACCGTCGCTGTACGGCCCCACAAACGTCATTCGCCCCACCGAACAAACGGAAGTAGCGTTCAGGCGTCACAGTCCACCGTCCCTCGAAGAGTCGAAGCTCTGGAAAAGCGACGTTTGGCGGCCTCCTAACCTCAGGCCCCTATGCTTTCATTGCGGAGAGTCTGGCCACGTCTGCAGGATGTGTCCCTATCTGCTCGTGAGTCTCCGTGGGTTCCCTCCAGGTGCTCCTCGTCCACGACCTGTTGAACGCCCTATGGAGATATAGAACTTGTCGCGCGTCATGGTAATTATTCCGAGCAGCGAAGGCACGAGCGCGTCATGCTAATGACGCGTTCTTCATCGCCCGCTCGATACCGATCGCCCTGTCCCGTGTTTCCTCAATACGCTAGTAGGAGTCGTTCGCCCAGCCCTACAAACCCGGAAAACTGAGTTAAGCGACCTCCGGAGGTCAGGCCGCTGACGTCATGTGCATCTATTTTCTTCCATCGCGACGACAACAACGACAACGAAACGACGTTCAAACGCATTCCGGTAATAAACGACAAGTTGTAGCGTCGGACATGGCTACCATATGGTTACCATAGACGACGACGAAGTCAAAGCTTTAATTGACACTGGTGCTGCCAGCTCGGTTATGAGCAGACAGCTTGCGTCAAAGTTAACGTTCTTACACAATGCACTGGGTCGCAGGTCCGTACTGCTGGTGGTCATATACTAATTCCGGGGAGCAGATGCAATGTTAGAGTGAATATTCGCGTATTTACGTACGCCGGGGTCTTGATTATTCTGCCCAGTTGCTCGAGGGACCTGATACTCGGCATGAACTTTCTACAGGCGAATGGAGCCACAATTAACTTGGAAGAATCAAGTGACGTTTTCTACGGCGGAAACCATAGCAAGTGACGCTGGCAACGAGAACAGCACCGGAAACGCCCTGCGCATCGTCGATGACAGAATAACGGTACCACCAAGAAGCAGCCTACTGACCCTGGTAACGTGCGACGGATTCGACGGCTATGAGGGCATCGCCAAGGCAAACATTCCATCAGTACTTTAGTGGAAAATCTGCACCGCACGGAGCCTCACTCAACTTCGGAACGGACACTCGTTAGTCCTGCTGACAAACTTCAGCAACGAATATCAGCCCTTACCGCAATGCACAGCTGTCGCTTTCCTCCATGAAATTGCTGCCCTCACGAAATGTCGCCTCGCTCGGAACTGCTTCATCTAATTTATTGTAAGCGGTCAACCTGAGCCATCGCATTCAGATAAATTCCGGCTTATCAGAAGGACAGAAACAGCAACTACTCGACCTCGTCAATGACTTCTCTGCCTGCTTCTCTACCGAGTCTAAAGTACGGCGCACCTCCATTGCGAAACATCGTATTCCTACAGAAGAGTAAGCACGCCCCGTTCGTCAACATCCGCATAGCGCTTCGCCTACGGAATGGGAGGTGATAAAGCGCCAGGTTCAAGAGAGGATCAATGATGACGTAATTCAGCCGCCCATAGGCTCATGGGCGTCCCCCGTCGTGTTGGTTAAAAAGAAGGACAGTACACTACGCTTTTGTGTAGACTATAGATGTATTAACCGTGTCAGCAAACGTGACGTTTATACCCTGCCATGGATCGATGACACTCTGGACCGTCTACGGCACGCCCAATTTTTCTCGTCTTTGCATCCTAAGTCAGGGTACTGGCAGATCGAAGTAGATGAGCGCGACGACGAAAAAACAGCACTTGTGACGCCTGAAGCATTATATGAATTTAAAGCCCTCAGATTCGGCTTGCGTTCCGCACCTGCCACATTGCAGCGGATAATGGGCACTGTTCCCTCTGAACTGAAATGGCAGACGTGCTTAGTCTACTTAGACGACGTTGTCGCGTTTTCGAGGACGTATGATGAGCATCTAAAAGGACTGAAGCACGTACTCATCGCCATGAGCAAAGCAAATCTCGTGCTGTGCACGAGATTTGAAGCAAAGTCGTGCAGTGCACTTTTGCATTGAAACCTCCCGATCAATATAGAGTGAACAAAATGCATTCTCAACTAGGCACGTGGTCGCGCCGGCAGAATGATTGCAGTAGCCGCATTTACAGCCGACTTTGCAAACCTTTGAAAACAAAACCGTAAATGATCATAGGGGCTTTGTTAAACTCAAAGAAATTGATCCTGTCTGTACAGCATGTAAATACATTCACATGCAAGTATCTCGGAGTGCATTTCGCACCTTACTATCACGGACAGGACAAGTCGAAACAGTTTGCTTCGAGGTTACCCATTAAGACCCACGTTAGAACTGCCAGTACAACTTACCTGAGGGCTTAAACAATGAAATAAAGCCCAAAGATAACATCTGCAAATATACTATCGACAAATATGTATTCGTTCTGAAGTTACAATAATATACTACATCTACTAAAATGGGCGCATGGGGCTTCAATGATAAAAGCTATTGACATTGCGCTGCCATCGACTTGTGTGAAACTATTAAAGCATCATCATTCGAGGCACAAAATGCCCGTGCACTTATCGCATCTCAGTGGTGCTCGGCCGTGACAATGTCCGCATCGCAGCTTTTTTAGGATTTGTTTCCTGATAGTGGCCTTTACCCTCCACCATGAGCGCCCAAACACACATATAGCAATATCCAGCAAGCACGGCAATCACAACGCCTACAACGCGACTGCGGCTAAGGTGCCTGAACTATGCTATTTCAATTAATGAAATTTGGCGGAATATTGTTGCAGGCTTTGCTAACTGACAAAAACCGCAGACGTCGACTCTTTTTCGTACAAGATTTCTTTATGCAACGTCAAAAATAAATAATTGTTACATACAGTATCGTATAAATATTTGGGTGTTCACCTAACCGAAAACCTCTCCTGGGCAGATCAAATTTCAGCCATCTGCGCAAAAGCTTCAAGGACATTAGGTTACCTACGTCTTAATCTAGGTAATTCACCTTCCAACATACGCAAATTGGCCTATCAGACATTTCTTCGTCCACTTTCTAGTATAAGTGTCTTACGTTAAATTTTACGCGTGTTCTTTCCTTGAAGTGTACCTTTGTGGCATTTGATTTTTTCGAGCTTTTTCCTTTTTCATGTTTTGATCTTTGTAGTAATGTTGATGAGCCCTACATTGAGGCGTGTCTTTTGTACTAGACTTCAGAAGGCTGCTTACTCTTTTTTATGCCTTGATCTTGTAACCCCCTTAAACAATTCCCCCATAGGGCCTGTAAGGCATTTTAAATAAAAAATAAAAAAGGGCATCGCCGTCGTTGTCGTCACCTTCCTCTTCGTCCGTATCTTGAGCTCCTTCTGGCGGAACAATCAAAATATCAATGTCCTCTTTTATGTTTGCTGCACTCGCTAATGCATTAAGAGCATAGCGCAAGCGCAAAAAATGGCTTTATTGCAAAGAAAGAACTCTGCATCCATGCTGGAAAATAACTAAAAGGTAGCGTCAATTTGTAACTGCCCACGCCCCCCCTAACTATATCAAGTACACCAGACTTTGAATGCGTGTTGCTTTCTTTGTATTGAAGCCACGGATTCGAGAGTTTGTTTCTAATTAAAACAGCGTTAAAAACACAATGGATGTATAAAAAGCAGGAGAGCAGAAATTCATTAAAAGCAAGTACGCATGCCAATTCGTGACCAGTCCGTAGTTTTGGTGCAATTAGCATGAAATTTCTAGATTTAGGTTAAACAGGAGAATGTACTGTACAAGATACCGAAAAAGCCCAAAGGAAATATTCAATTCTTCAAAAGGTAAGGGTGGGACGCCAAGTGTAGTAGCTCTACTACAGTGGGCACTAATGGGTTAAACAATTGGGAGTAGACAACAAGAAAGTCTGCAGGAAGACTTCCGCCATCGTAGCTGAAGTGCTAGATAAACGTGCGTGACACTGCCACTTGGCAAGTTGTATTTTTTTTTATTTCCTTTCTTTGTTATTCTTCCTATGTTTCAAGCACTAGCCGTTTATTTTCAGTTCCTTCATGGATCATGAATCATTATTGAAGCACTGGAATATTCTTTAAATACCTGAGGTCGAGCGCCAACAGTCCGCAACTATAACGCCCAGCAATCCGGTACATCTTTAGCGGCCGGACGCTTGTTTTGGGTGCCATGGCACATGTATGTTCAACATGACAAATATGTATACAGTTAACTGGTGATTACTAACTTCTCCGGGTGAGTTGCAAACTTGCACACCTTGGTAAACTAAGCAAGTTTGCTAGGCTTTTATTCATTATCCGATGTATCTCATTAAGGCTCACTCCATGATATAATGAGAAAGGACAAGTCGGTGGTTTTCCAAGTCGGATGAGTTGGATGGAAACCTGAATTCCATGATTATAAATCTGATTTCGTGCACCTGCGAGCATGCGTGATTTCGTGAGAACGTGTCTGAGTGATCCTGCAAGAATACAATCGTCGCGAGCTTTAGTTTGAGTGAGCCTAGGTTGGCATGATTTCTTGTAATATGGAGGTTGAACGAGACAAGCTGGATTAGTCTCAAATAAGGATGAGTCCGACTGAACAATGTTGGAATTGACTTTTGGGAACATGATTGACTGCTAAACTGGGCATTAATTTTGTGCATAAGTTTGAAAAGGGTGTGCAAGGAGGTGTGTGATTATGGTGAGCGTCTTTGTGTACTTTACACACTTTTGGGCGGCCAAGTAACTTCGTATGTGTATGTATGTGTGTGCGTGTATGTATTTATGTATTTATGTATGTATGTATGTATGTATGCATGTATGTATGTATGTATGTGTGTGTGTGTACGTATGTATGTATGTGTGTGTGTATGTATGTATGTATGTATATATGTATGTATGTATGTATGTATGTCCATGGACGAATGGGTAGGTAATCGGTGTACGAAGAAACACTTTGTTGACGCCTACTTTGATTAATGTGTATGTGCCAGTTTGTCGGCGCTAGTCTGTAGTCATTGGGTATCAGCCTGCAGATGTGTTCCGCCCTTCAATGAACGTAGCTGACGCCAAATAGGCAAACCAGATATCTGCCACCGGGAATGGGCCGTTCTCCAGTGATGAAAAAAATTACTTAGGCTTTTCCGATCCTGAGCAGAATGAAACACACGTCGGAACCTTTCCTCGAGCACAGCGACCAGAAGCATTTGCGGGCGGCGTCGCAAGTGCCGGGGGTAGGTGCCACTTTTAAATGAACATCTTTAACGCCAACACTCTAGCGAACACCGCCATAAATGGACTGGGTATGTGCCGCTCTACAATGAGCCTCTTGACCTCTTGGGTCACTGTTTATGTGCTCACTCAGTGTGCGGTATGCGAAGGAACGCTTCTCAACCTTCGCAGGCACCGGCGCCACGTTTCTTGTCTCAGAAACCATGAGCGGACTTCCCAGCAGTGCCGCTAGATTGCCTCATCTGTTCGCCTCACGACCCGCTTCAAAGCGTTCGCACGGATCAGCGTGCCAGACATTTTGGAGACCACGCGCAGGCTTCGCAGTCGTGGAGGCTCATCGGGCCGGGTAAAGTTAGGGAATCGTGAGAGAGTAATCGTGCTGCAGTACGTGCCTTATACATTACTTGCTTCATCGATGGCAACAGGTGGTGCCGCTACATTCGTTCCATGCTATACACTCATTACTGTCAACACTCATCGTCAGATGGTTTATGCCGAACTTTTATTTGTCTTTGGATGAAAGTTACAGCGCAAACATGCGCTCGATGTACAGCTGTTGCATGGCGAAACAATCGTTCTCTCATGGGGCGACATTCTTTCGACAATTATTTGCTGAATTTGTTAGTGGGTCTGGAACACAGGTGCTATTAGAAAATCTATCTGATTTACTGCACCAAAGCCTGGAAAACAATGACGTGGCATTTGGGCTTTTTTTGGACGTAAAAAAAGCTTTCAACACAGTAAATCATCACATTTTAATCTCAAAACTGTATTCATATGGATTTAGGGGTCCTTTTTTGTCACTAATTAAAAACTATCTTCACAATCGCTCACAAGTAGTCATGTTTGGGCCTATCTGCAGTGACGCGGTAAATCTAGTGTGCGGTGTCCCGCAAGGGTCTATCTTATCTCCTTTGTTGTTCAACTTATATGTGAATGATATATGTGACCACGTGAAAGCATCCACCGCATTCCTTTATGCCGATGACACTTTACTAGTGTCAAGCAACTCTGAGTTTTCATGTGCCCTGGCTAACCTTCAAGACGACGCTATTAAAGTTAGTGATTGGTTTGCCTCAAACTTAATACAAATAAATAGCACCAAATCCAGACTTGTCTGTTTTCGTAACCCGCACAAAGATGTACCAAGCGTCGCTTCCATATATTTACACCCTTCATATTGCTCTTTGTGCTCTTGTCAACCTATAGCTAGCGTCCAGTCGGTTAAGTACCTTGGTGTGCACATAGACAGTGATCTGACGTGGAATACTCATTTGACCCACATTTGTAAGAAATTTAGAAGTGTTGCATGTTTGTTGTTTAATTTAAAAACCATGATGCCTTTTTCTATCAGAAAACTAATCGCCCAGGCTCTGGGGTATAGTGTTTTAGGATACGGTATGTGTGGTTTTTTTAACTGCTCTTTCACATGGAAATGTCGAGTTAATAGGATTTTGAAAAACATCGCTACAAGCGTCCTCTACATGCCACAGGAGAATTTGCCCAGCAGTGTCTTTAGAACATCCGGTTTGCCTTCTTTTGAGAATCTTTTTAAACAAATCGTAGTACTTAAATATTTTTGGAGCAGTGCATACAGGCACATAAATACGAAACCGGTACCGTTGAGACATGTTCCTCGTTAACTTAAACCGAGAGTGCGCACTCACTACGGTAAAGCAACAAGAGGCTATTATGTTCCTGCTATCTTCAATGAACTACCGGACGATGTATTTTCTTTGTCCACCCGCAAAACACTGAGAGTTGCTGTTCAAGCGTGAGAGAACCTTTAATATGTACTGATGTTATCAGTGCATCTTTGATAATGTGTGATGGTTGTGCTAAATGCACAACCAGCTTCTGATGGAGTTCTGGTGTGGCGCGTAGATTGCCGCGGCTGCCGGTTGTCGCCGCACAAGCCCTCTTGTGGCTTCGGCGCTTCCGTTTTGTATACTGTTTTACTATACTGAATAAAGATTATTATTATTATTATTATTTCAGTGCAACATTCAGTGCAGGATTCTGTCTGAATATCGCTCAAATAACGGTCATACTTATGGCGCTGTCATCCTAATGTCGTGATGCCAAACACTGTAGCGTAACTTCCGATCTTTGCATGATGTACTAGTTCAACATGCACTTGGAAGCGTTCATGTGTACTTCGTTGCGAAACTGCCTCCACAGCCAAATTAGACACTGAGTTTGAGTTAGTGATGGTGAATTGTGCAAATTTCTACATTGTTTTTTTTTTTGCATTCCTGCGCCATCGAAATACCACGGCCACGGCCCGTAATAGACAGATAAAGCAACGCCATTAACGCTTTACATTGGCCCTGTTCATGACAGGCAGGTTAAACCAATAAACTGAATTTCTGTTTTGAAAAGAACGGCGAATTATGCGTGTATCATCATCATCATCATCATCAGCCTGGTTACGCCCACTGCCGGGCAAAGGCCTCTCCCAAACTTCTCCAACTGCCCCGGTCATGTACTAATTGTGGCCATGTTGACCCTCCAAACTTCCTAGGCTCATCTGCCCACCTAACTTTCTGTCGCCCCCTGCTACGCTTCCCTTCCCTCGGAATCCAGTCCGTAACCCTTAATGACCATCGGTTATCTTCCCTCCTCATTACATGTCCTGCCCATGCCCATTTCTTTTTCTTGATTTCAACTAAGATGTCATTAACGCGCGTTTGTTCCCTCACCCAATCTGCTCTTTTCTTATCTCTTAATGTTACACCTATCATTCTTCTTTCCGTAGCTCGTTGCGTTGTCCTCAATTTAAGTAGAACCCTTTTCGTAAGCCTCCAGGTTTCTGCCCCGTACGTGAGTACTGGTAAGACACAGCTGTTATAAACTTTTCTCTTGAGGGATAATGGCAACCTGCTGTTCATGATCTCAGAATGCCTGCCAAACGCACCCCAGCCCATTCTTATTCTTCTGATTATTTCACTCTCATGATCCGGATCAGCAGTCACTACCTGTCCTAAGTAGATGTATTCCCTTACCACTTCCAGTGCCTCGCTACCTATCGTAGACTGCTGTTCCTTTCCGAGACTGTTAAACCTTACTTTAGTTTTCTGCAGATTAATTTTTAGTCCCACCCTTCTGCTCTGCCTCTCCAGGTCAGTGAGCAAGCATTGCAGTTGGTCCCCTGAGTTACTAAGCAAGGCAATATCATCAGCGAAGCGCAAGTTACTAAGGTATTCTCCATTTACTCTTATCCCCAATTCTTCCCAATCCAGGTCTCTGAATACCTCCTGTAAACATGCTGTGAATAGCATTGGAGAGATCGTATCTCCCTGCCTGACGCCTTTCTTTATAGGGATTTTGTTGCTTTCTTTATGGAGGACTACAGTGGCTGTGGAGCCGCTATAGATACCTTTCAGTATTTTTACGTACGGCTCGTCTACACCCTGATTCCGCAATGCCTCCATGACTGCTGAGGTTTCGACTGAATCAAACGCTTTCTCATAATCAATGAAAGCTATATATAATGGTTGGTTATATTCCGCACATTTTTCTAACACCTGATTGATAGTGGAATATGATCTATTGTTGAGTAGCCTTTACGCAATCCTGCCTGGTCCTTTCGTTGACGGAAGTCTAAGGTGTTCCTGATTCTATTTGCAATTACCTTAGTAAATACTTTGTAGGCAACGGACAGTAAGCTGATCGGTCTATAATTTTTCAAGTCTTTGGCCTCCCCTTTCTTATGGATTAGGATTATGTTAGCGTTTTTCCAAGATTCCGGTACGCTCGAGGTCATGAGGCATTCTGTATACAGGGTGGCCAGTTTTTCTAGAACAATCTGCCCACCGTCCTTCAACAAATCTGCTGTTACCTGATCCTCCCCAGCTGCCTTCCCCCTTTGCATAGCTCCCAAGGCTTTCCTTACTTCTTCCGGCGTTACTTGTGGGATTTCGAATTCCTCTAGACTATTCTCTCTTCCATTATCATCGTGGGTTCGGTTCCACTCGTACTGTATAAATCTCTATAGAACTCCTCAGCCACTTGAACTATCTCATCCATATTAGTAATGATATTGCCGGCTTTGTCTCTTAACGCATACAACTGATTCTTGCCAATTCCTAGTTTCTTCTTCTCTGCTTTTAGGCTTCCTCCGTTCCTGAGAGCTTGTTCAATTCTATCCATATTATACTTCCTTATGTCAGCTGTCTCACGCTTGTTGATTAACTTCGAAAGTTCTGCCAGTTCTATTCTAGCTGTAGGGTTAGAGGCTTTCATACATTGGCGTTTCTTGATCAGATCTTTCGTCTCCTGCGATAGCTTACTGTTATCCTGTCTAACAGAGTTACCGCCAACTTCTATTGCACACTCCTTAATGATGCCCACAAGATTGTCATTCATTGCTTCAACACTAAGGTCCTCTTCCTGAGTTAAAGCCGAATACCTGTTCTGTAGCTTGATCTGGAATTCCTCTATTTTCCCTCTTACCGCTAACTCATTGATCGGCTTCTTATGTACCGGTTTCTTACGTTCCCTCCTCATGTCTCGGCTAATTCGATTTCTTACCATCCTGTGGTCACTGCAGCGCACCTTACCGAGCACGTCCACATCTTGTATGATGCCAGGGTTAGCGCAGAGTATGAGGTCTATTTCATTTCTAGTCTCGCCGCTCGGGCTCCTCCACGTCCACTTTCGGCTATCCCGCTTGCGGAAGAAGGTATTCATTATCCGCATATTATTCTGTTCCGCAAACTCTGCTAATAACTCTCCCCTGCTATTCCTTGTGCCTATGCCGTATTCCCCCACTGCCTTGTCTCCAGCCTGCTTCTTGCCTACCTTGGCATTGAAATCGCCCATCAGTATGGTGTATTTTGTTTTCACTCTACCCATCGCCGATTCCACGTCTTCATAGAAGCTTTCGACTTCCTTGTCATCATGACTGGATGTAGGAGCGTAGACCTGTACAACCTTCATTTTGTACCTCTTATTAAGTTTCAGAACAAGACATGCCACCCTCTCGTTAATGCTTTAGAATTCCTGTATGTTGCCAGCTATGTTCTTATTAATCAGGAATCCGACTCCTAGTTCTCGTCTCTCCTCTAAGCCCCGGTAGCACAGGACGTGCCCGCTTCTGAGCACTGTATATGCTTCTTTTGGCCTCCTAACTTCACTGAGCCCTATTATGTCCCATTTACTGCCCTCTAATTCTTCTAATAGCACTGCTAGACTCGCCTCACTAGATAACGTTCTAGCGTTAAACGTTGCCAGGTTCATGTTCCAATGGCGGCCTGTCCGGAGCCAGGGATTCTTAGCACCCTCTGCAGCGTCGCAGGTCTGACCGCCGCCGTGGTCAGTTGCTTCGCAGCTGCCGGGGACTGAGGGCCGCTGGGGACTGAGGGACATACATATATGCGTGTATATGACACCTCTTACCGCAAACACATGTTCTGCCCCCAGAACAAATGTCTGAGGAAGGCTATGTGTTCTTCAGACTTAATTATTCTACAAGTTTTATTCTGTCCATGCCACTCACCAGAAATGTTTCAAAGAAATTGTCACAAGCACTTTCATTACGATGCATCTTAAAAATTTGTGGATCAGTAATATCACCATGAGAATATAGTAGCATGCGTTACGATGTTCGAGCCTTCAATCTGAGAAATAGTTATGGGCCGAGCATCATGAGCCGACTTTGTGTTCTGGTTCTTTTAGAACACTGACAATGAAATGGATACGGGCCATCGTACCTTCAAAACTTCTTTATTTATTACAAACATATTTTAGCAGCACACTGTTCCACGAGTGCTTTCCTGTTTATTTTTCCCATTTCATTCTTGGGCAAGAAGTCCAGGAAGAAGACACCTCCATGAAGTTGCGTGTGGACAGCCAACTTTACTGGAAAGCGAGAAGAATAGAGTTCATCCCAAACAAAACAGCATCATAAAAAATATAGGCAAGAAATAGTGCAGAACCTTCAATGTTGATAATGTACTACCAGTTTCTATCACTGTGCTCATAGAGTTATGGATCTTCTTCTGTCTTTCTAATGGCAGTGCCATGTGTGTAGACTCGTGTGAGTGGGTGACAACTTTATTGAACATCCTGCAAATTGATGGCCTAGGTGCAACACCCGCGCTGCTTCGCCACGCGGGGGGCAACAGAGGCACTCTGGCTCCCGACCGCTCCCCGCACTTGCTGGAGGGCCCAAAGTTGGGCCTGGAGATCTGAGCTACTCAGTGCGGCTCTTCACATGGACCGAAATCTTTAGAAAAAAGGAGATGATATACTGCAAGGTAGCTAATAAGGCATTGCATTCTGCAGTACAATGGGAGCCAAAATACCTACCGGTACATATGAAGGTTGGCGTCGCGCGCCACAAGATCAGAATCAGAACATGCCACAAAGAGCATGTTCTGATTTTTGGCAATCATTATAGAGATATGTTCTGCAGGTATAAAAGTGCTCAAAAAATGTTCAATCTAAAATCCCTGCTAGTCGCTGGCGCAGCCGAAAGCGGCAAAGAGCCTGATGAGGTGAAGCTAGTTCTCGTCAGGACGTTCTACAGTGCTAGACATATCCACCAAGCTGACACAATGCGCCAAGTTGGCATGACAAGTGTATGCCACTACTGTACTTGCATACAAAAAAAACGTAAATTCCTTCATGGGATTCAAAACATTAATAAGGACGTGTTGAACTACGGCTGTTCAGCACGAACATAAATATTTCGAGAGTGAATGACGTGTCTTATATTTCATTCCAAATTTATTTTCGCTATTAATGGTCCCAGCCTTTGGTTTGTTTATATTACGACTAGAGGTGCATAATTTTTGTGCTTGGGACCATGAATACCTTTATCAGCATTGTACAAAAGACATTTTAAGCCAGGAGCAACAAGAGATCCTGCCAATGCTATGGCTAAACCACAGAACAACACAAGAAGTTCCCACCCTAGCTTATCAGGAATGACAAATGTCTCTGGATATGTGTGCATTTACAGGAGTCTAGTAAGGACATGGTTAGTGTCGGGTGCCCCTGCTACCCAACGGTGAGCACGTGGTGGCACGTGCATGAAGTCGCAGGTGAAATGTGTTTAAATACGAGGTGATACACCCTGGTGCGGTAAGTTGGATTGTCCTTGAGGAGCCATGAGACGATTACTTTCGTAACACCACGTTTGTCTGCCGACATTCTTTGACACTGCTCTGCAAGCTGCGTGAGTGTGGCCCTTGTACCACCAATCTCATATTTTCATACCACCAATGTCTCATATTCCTAAAAGATTTGCAGGCCAAGGTTCCTCAATTGATGAAAGGGGGTATGGGAGAAAACAAAAGCAGAGCATCGCAAAACCTTTTTTTGAAACATAAGCTGGAATTCAAGCTTCGGAGGCGAAAGCATGAGACCATTTATGTTGCAAACTAGTTAAGAGGCACCTCTATTACCTAGGTAAATACATGGAAAAGAAGAACTTGCATTTTCTCGCCCAAACAGCACCAAATTTTTCAAGCCTACTTATTTAAAACAAAAAGCACTAATTTAGTAACAAAAGGAAGGGATTTCTTTTTTTAGGCCATAATTGTTTCTACTAAAACTGCTGAATGTTAGAAATGTCCACAAAACAAAACTCTAGTTTATAACTCTAACTCATGAATGAGAACAGCTACCACAATTCTGTGAATTGCAGCTAATTGTACATCTGCAGCTGACATATATTTAAGTATTTTACATTGCTCAGAATCTTACCAATTATATGGAAGTCGAACTGCTGCTAAACCCTTCTAAACATTGTAATTTGTCCACTTTCAGTGATCTAGTTCATGCAGTTTACAGAACTGCGATATCTGTTATTGGTGCCTAGTTACGAATTCGTAAACTTTCTGCTTGTACTTTTTCAAGCTTAGCGGTTTTTTGAAAATATCCGGATCCTAATATAAGATTTGGGTTCAAAGAGCCACTAGAATTTAGCTTTAGCTTTCAAGCGCAAGAAATGTTGTTAATATTGGCCAAGGAATGTTTTCAGGCAAGCCTTTTTGCGTTCTACGTGTATTTGAATAGGCGGGGTCAGAGTTGAACCCGAGCTGAGGCCACCTCTTGAGTGCTGTGAGACACACCACAAATGTAGATGGTGTCATATTAGTGCAACTTACAAGCTACAAGCTATTTGATGGTTCTCCAGAATAAAAAAATACCACAGTAATCATTTTTTATGTCAATAGCTATTTGAGCATGCACGCACAT
This sequence comes from Dermacentor andersoni, assembly GCF_023375885.2. Taxonomy (NCBI): domain Eukaryota; kingdom Metazoa; phylum Arthropoda; class Arachnida; order Ixodida; family Ixodidae; genus Dermacentor; species Dermacentor andersoni. Next base: position 178,997,262 of record NC_092817.1, on the reverse strand, counting down.
CCTGTGTAATTCTGCGAATGGTTAAACCTATGATACCCATTGAGATAGCTAAGTTGCTATAGCAGTGCGTGGGTGAGCTGGAGGTAGTGGGTATGATCCAGGCCACGGTATCCTCATCTTTAAATCCACGCATGTACTCCGATAGAGATGCACGTAAAAATACCCCGTATTGTAAAAATTATCCCGATGTCCCTAACTACGGTGTGCCTCATGGCCATATCGCGGTCCTGGCACGTAAAACCCAAGAATTTCTTCAATAATAAACATACGCTAGAAAGGTTAAGAAGGCTAAGCTGGGAAGGCTTGGGAGTGGGGATCAAGGGCGAATTTCTCAGGAACCTAAGGTTTTCAAACGACATTGTCCTGTACAGAAACAGGGAAAGAATTACAACAAATGACTGAGGAATTTGGAGAAAGTGCAAGAGTGGGGTTGGAAATTATTGTGCAGAAGACAAAGATAATTCCTGGCAAGGTAAAATACTTCAGGATCGCTAGTGAGGCTTTAAAGTACGTAAAGAAGTAGGTTAAGTTAGGTCCATTACTGACAGGGCAATGTGATCATAAGAAGGAAATGTACAGGAAAATGAAATGCTTTGGAGTGTATACGGCGGGCATTTGCCAGATCCTAAGAGCTTACCACTATCGCTGAAAAAGAAAGTGTACAATCACTGTACTATACTGGTGCTAACGTGAGCGGCAGAAACTTGGAGATTGACAAAGAAGCTCGAAAACAAGTTAAGGACGGCGAAAAGAGCTATGGAACAAAAATATCAGGCGTAACATAAAGAGCGAGGAAAAGAGCGCTGACGGATGAGAGAGCGAACAGTGATAGCGAATATTCTAATTTGCATTAATAGACAAATGAAGCTGGGCAGGCCATGTAATGAAAAAGGATCAAAAACTATCATACCACATTGGAAATACGGAATGGGTGCCGAGAGAAGGGAAGCGCATTCGAGGACGGCATAAATGAAGGTGGGATGATGAAAGGAAATTTGCGGGTTCAAGATGGAATTGGCTGGCTGAGGACCGGGGTAGCTGGTGATCACAGGGAGAGGCCTTCGTCTTGCAGTGGGCATAGGTAGGGTGATGATGACGGTGATGCTGTTGATGAAAGTTAACCTATTATTTCCGCAACTGAAACTTGAAATGAGAGTTTGATGTAATTGTACAGTAACCTTCAGACAACTAATTGGATGCCCTATATTATCCAACACACACTTAGCAAATGAAAAAGTGGGGCATAAAGAATTAGTTAACAATGCTTTGACGGATGTCACCGAGAAGAGAAGTTCTCTGTACCTTGGATAGAAAATAAACATACATGAAAGAAAAGAGCCAAAGAACACTGCATTATATCTCATTCGAATGCAGGCCACGCCTTCTACCTCAGAAATAATGGGAACCACTAGATCAGGAAATTTCGGCAATGGAGCCTGGCTAGTGAAGATGGTGAAGGTAGTTCTTGCATGGCGCCATAAAACAATATTTCGGAAGGAGCCATAAGTAACATACATTTGAAAGAGAACTAAGCTGACATAGCATGACTAAAACAATGCACGGGCCCCCATTTTCTTTCTACGGGTTCATAGTTCGCACATGGGATGACTGGAACGTATGCGCGCATGTGAAGCAGCTCTATACGCATTTTAACCACCGTATTCTGGGGTTTTTGTTGCGCTGCTCACATTAAGAGTCATTACCAACTCCCCTAGCTAATCGGATCCGCCATTCTGCCGATCTTTGAGCCGCCAAGCTCGTTTGTTCACACCTATGTGTGACATAGATTTAGACACTTTCTAAGGACACACAGTTATTTTCATCCAAATGTAGGTGTCGTTTTAGAAATCATCTCAGTCTTAGCTGCCGACACACATTCTAAGCTATAGACTATCACAAAGCATGAATAATTCAACACAGCTAATAATGGTCGCAGACGCATAGCCATACCTGCAATGGTTCTTTTCATCTTATCCGTCAGCTCCGAGGTGCTACAGGTTGTGGGCTTTTCCTTTAGCACTACAGCAGCAGCTGGTACTTCCCCGTACTGAGCGTGCGGTATTCCGACCACTGCAACTTCCGCAATGTCTGCGGAGTGCTCCTGAAGAAGCAGTTGCTCGAGTTCTGCTGGGACAACCTGGTTGTCCATGCACATGATTAACTCCTTCATCCGCTGGACGAAATGAAAGCGTCCATCTTCGTCATAGTAGCCAGCGTCTTCTGGGAAAAAATAATTCAATAAAGAGCGCGACGCTTCTTGACATGCATACGAGAATTCTTTTATGGGCGCTGGTGGTAAATGAACGTAGGCAAAAAAAAGTGCCACCTCCTAAAATGTTATTCTTTCATTTATTACCTCCTATTAGAGTGCAGCGTTTAGGCGCCTATTCGTTCTACAAGCGTCGTCGTCAGCGGAGTAACGGAGCGAACGACCACAGCGAAAGATGAAGGAGCGAGCGCGGAGCGATATGAAAGACGCGAGCCACGAACGGCGGCGACCAAGGCGAGCGGCTCAGTCAATGGCGTGCGTGCGGCAAACTGGGGTCATTCTGACCCGCCCGACCGTTCTATGCGTAGTCATGTTTAATCGGAGCCGGACCGCTCGTGTCCTACTATCATCCGTTCGTGACAGCTCTCAATCGCGCCCGTTTGATTTGCTTCCTTGGTCTCGTTCGCGCATGTTTCGATTGTCAAAGTTTGCGACTGTTTTTTAATTTGATTGCACGCGCGATGGCAATTGTGCGGCGCTTTCTGGAAGCCAAGAGGCACCAACGATAAGAGTGAAACCTTCGACAAGGCCCGCATAAAAGCCGACCCGCTTTACCCGCAGAAAAGGTTTTCCACACTTACCGGCTCTCCTACATGCCTCCTTCAAATTCTTTGCTTCAATATTGTCACGTGGTGGTGACGTTGAAGAAAGAACACAGTAGCAATACTGTGAACAAGAAAACTAACTTTTATTGGGCGAACCTGTGCCCACAAAACAGGCTACACTTATAGCGCAACGATAGCGGCGAACACGCTCGGCGATCGTCGAAAATCTGATCTGCGGATCAAGCGGGTCGGCTTTTATAGGGCAGTCGTCGAATGTTCCAGACTAATCGTTCGGACCCGCGTGCCTTCCACAAAGTTCTACACCATTCGCGTCAGGTGATGAAATCAGATAACATAAGTCTCGGCGACAACAGACAGCGGATAGAAGCATCGATAACTTTCCAGAAACTTCGGATACATGCAGGCGCGTCCCATGCTGTGCGATAACATTTGTTAGGCGGCCAAACGTGGTCGCCCGATAAAGATAAGTACACGTGTCAATACCCCCCTCTTAAAAAAAAAAGCATCGTCCCGATGCTACAAATATAAGAGCGAAACACAAAAGGACACTTCTTAAATATAAGTAACAAAAAAGAAATAAAGTCCCAAGGTCAGTTACGCGAAGCCACAAAGTTCGTTAACGCTGGTAGTAAGGCTTGAGTCGCACAACGTGGACTATTTCAGGTCGCGAGCGGCGCCGCTGTGACAGCGAAATGCCGTCTGGCACGACCTCATAGTCCAGTGCGCCAATACGTCGGATGATCTTGTACGGTCCGAAATAGCGACGCAAGAGCTTCTCGCTCAGTCCTCGTCGGCGTATAGGGGTCCAAACCCAAACACGGTCACCGGGCTGGTACTCGACAAAGCGCCGTCGGAGGTTGTAGTGTCGGCTGTCGGTCCTCTGCTGGTTCTTGATCCGCAGGCGGGCGAGCTGTCGGGCTTCTTCGGCGCGCTGGAGATAGCTAGCGACGTCAAGATTTTCCTCGTCAGTGACGTGCGGCAGCATGGCGTCGAGCGTCGTCGTCGGATTCCTGCCGTAGACCAGCTTGAACGGCGTGATCTGTGTTGTTTCTTGCACCGCCGTGTTGTACGCAAAGGTTACGTACGGCAGGACCGCGTCCCACGTCTTGTGTTCGACGTCGACGTACATTGCTAGCATGTCGGCGAGGGTCTTGTTTAGGCGCTCCGTGAGACCATTCGTCTGCGGATGGTAGGCAGTTGTCCTCCTGTGGCTTGTCTGGCTGTACTGCAGAATGGCTTGGGTGAGCTCTGCTGTAAAAGCCGTTCCTCTGTCGGTGATGAGGACTTCTGGGGCACCATGTCGCAGCAGGATGTTTTCGACGAAAAATTTGGCCACTTCGGCTGCGCTACCTTTCGGCAGTGCTTTTGTTTCAGCGAAGCGGGTGAGGTAATCCGTCGCCACGACGATCCACTTATTTCCGGTTATTGACGTCGGAAAGGGTCCCAGCAAGTCCATCCCGATCTGCTGGAAGGGTCGGCAAGGAGGCTCGATTGGCTGTAGTAATCCGGCTGGCCTTGTCGGCGGTGTCTTGCGTCGCTGACAGTCTCGGCATGTTCTGACATAACGGGCGACGTCGGCGGTCAGGCGCGGCCAATAATACTTTTCTTGTATCCTCGATAGTGTCCGGGAAAATCCGAGGTGTCCCGCGGTCGGATCGTCATGTAGGGCGTCCAATACTTCTGGACGAAGTCCTGACGGGACAACAAGAAGGTAATTGGCGCGGACTGGTGAGAAGTTCTTCTTCACGAGTAGACTGTCTTGAAGCGTGAAGGAAGATAATCCGCGCTTAAATGCCCTGGGGACAACGTCGGTGTGCCCTTCCAAATAATCGACGAGGCCTTTAAGCTCCGGGTCCGCTCGTTGTTGTTCGGCGAAGTCTTCCGCGCTTATTATTCCAAGGAAGGCGTCGTCATCCTCGTCATCTTGCGATGGCGGGTCAATGGGGGCGCGTGATAGGCAATCGGCGTCTGAGTGTTTTCGTCCGGACTTGTATGTTACAGTGATGTCGTATTCTTGTAGTCTGAGGCTCCACCGTGCCAGCCGTCCTGAGGGATCCTTTAAATTCGCTAGCCAACACAAGGCGTGATGGTCGCTGACGACTTTGAATGGCCTGCCATATAGGTAAGGGCGAAATTTCGCTGTAGCCCAAACGATGGCGAGGCATTCCTTTTCGGTTGTAGAATAATTGCCTTCCGCTTTTGACAACGACCGGCTAGCGTAAGCTATCACGTGTTCATGTCCATCTTTTCTCTGGACTAGGACGGCACCGAGGCCTAGGCTACTGGCGTCAGTGTGGAATTCGGTATCGGCGTGCTCGTCGAAGTGCGCAAGTACGGGCGGCGACTGCATGCGTCGTTTGAGTTCTTGAAATGCGTCGGCCTGCGGCGTTTCCCACTTGAACTCGACGTCACATCTAGTTAGCTGCGTCAGCGGCTCTGCGATGCGTGAAAAGTTCTTGACAAATCGCCTGTAGTAGGCACACATGCCAAGAAATCTACGCACTGCCTTCTTGTCGATGGGCCGTGGGAACTTTGCTATGGCAGCTGTCTTCTGCGGGTCGGGGCGGACTCCAGATTTGCTGATGACGTGGCCTAAAAATAGAAGCTCCTCGTAAGCAAAGCGGCACTTTTCCGGCTTCAGAGTAAGTCCTGATGACCTGATGGCCTCTAGTACTGTTTCAAGCCGCCTAAGGTGAACGTCGAAATTTCCGGCGAAGACGACGACGTCATCCAAGTATACGAGACAGGTCTGCCACTTCAATCCTGCTAAAACCGTGTCCATCACGCGCTGGAACGTTGCTGGCGCCGAGCACAGTCCGAATGGCATAACCTTGAACTCGTAGAGGCCGTCTGGGGTGATGAAGGCCGTCTTTTCGCGATCTCTTTCGTCTACTTCTATTTGCCAATAGCCAGACTTGAGGTCCATCGACGAGAAGTATTTAGCGTTGCAGAGCCGATCCAATGCGTCGTCTATCCGTGGGAGGGGGTATACGTCCTTCTTCGTGATCTTGTTCAGACGACGATAATCGACGCAGAAACGTAGGGTTCCGTCCTTTTTCTTCACCAGGACAACCGGGGATGCCCACGGGCTTTTCGACGGCTGGATGATGTCGTCGCGCAGCATTTCGTCGACTTGTTCTCTTATAGCTTCACGTTCTCGCGGCGAAACTCGGTAAGGGCTCTGACGGAGTGGTCGAGCGCACTCCTCGGTGATTATGCGATGCTTGGCGACTGGTGTTTGTCGAATCCTCGATGACGTCGAAAAGCAGCCTTTGTATCGTCGGAGCAGACTTCTGAGCATCTGTTGCTTAATCATAGGCAGATTTGGATTAATGTCGTAGTCTGGTTCGGGAACCATGGTCGTCGGGGTAGACGCGGCGGAATCCGAGAGGACAAACGCATTACTTGTTTCCAGAATTTCCTCGATGTACGCGATCGTCGTGCCCTTGTTGATGTGCTTGAACTCCTGGCTGAAGTTTGTCAGCAATACTTCAGTTTTCCCTCCATGCAGTCGAGCGATCCCTCTTGCGACGCAAATTTCACGGTCTAGCAGTAGACGTTGGTCGCCTTCGATGACGCCTTCTACGTCAGCGGGTGTTTCGGTGCTGACCGAAATAACAATGCTGGAGCGAGGCGGGATGCTCACTTGATCTTCGAGCACACTCAAGGCGTGGTGACTACGAGGGCTCTCCGGCGGCATTTCTTTATCTTCCGACAGCGTTATTGACTTCGACTTCAGGTTGATGATTGCGCCGTGTTGGTCCAGGAAGTCTATACCGAGAATGACGTCTCGTGAACACTGTTGGAGGATAACGAAGGTGGCAGGGTAAGTCCGGTCATGAATGGTTATTCTTGCCGTGCAGATCCCAGTCGGCGTGATGAGGTGTCCTCCAGCGGTGCGAATCTGAGGGCCTTCCCACGCGGTCTTGACTTTCTTCAACTGGGCGGCGATGTGTCCACTCATTACGGAGTAATCGGCCCCTGTGTCGACTAAGGCAGTGACTGCGTGGCCGTCGAGAAGTACGTCGAGGTCGGTTGTTCTTTGTCTGGCATTGCAGTTAGGTCTTGGCGTTGGATCACGGCTGCGTCGTGTTGAACTGAAGCTGGAACGTCGTGTTGTCAAATCGTCTTTCGTCGTCGTATTCTCTGCTTCCAGACTTCGTCGGGACGGCGGCGTGTCGTTATGTCGTCGAGTTAGTTCCTTCGGCGTCTTCGTCGGCGGCGGAGGATCTTCGTCAGTTCGACGAACAGCAACCGCACCTCCATCGGTTGCTGCTTTTAGTTTTCCGGATATGGGCTCGCAGAGCGGCCCCGGGCTGGGCCGGTGTATGGTCGGCGCTGCGGCGACAGGTAGCGGCCTGGTGACGGCGAACGGGACGGTCGTCGAGGGTTCCACTGAGTGGCGGCGAGGTAGTCGGCGATATCGCGAGGTCGTTCGCCAATCTGTGGACGCGGCGCGTTAACGGCGAACCCTCGGAGTCCCATCTCCCGGTATGGGCATCGGCGGTAGATGTGCCCGGCTTCTCCGCAGTGATAGCAAAGCGGGCGGTGGTCGGGGGCGCGCCAAACGTCAGTCTTCCTCGCGTAGGTGCGCTGGGCGACGGGTGGGCGTGCTGGCGGCGGCGGCGGTGGACGACGGATTTGCGGCGTTACAGGGCCCTGGCGTTGTCGCGGAGGGGGACCTTGACGGCGGGCGACGGCGGCGTATGTCATCGCTTGCGGCTGAGGCTGCGGCGATTCAGGGGCTACTCCGAGTTGCTGTTGGAGCTCTTCACGTACGACGTCGGCAATCGAAGCCACTTGAGGCTGTGATGACGGGAACAGCCTCTGTAGCTCCTCCCGCACGACCGCTCGGATAGTCTCGCGCAGGTCGTCGGTGGCCAGTGACTGAACTCCGGCGTAGCTTGTTGAATTCGTGCGCCGGTTGAATTGCCGGTTCCGCATTTCCAGTGTCTTCTCGATGCTAGTGGCCTCGCGAAGAAACTCGTCGACAGTCTTCGGTGGGCTTCGTACCATACCGGCGAAAAGTTCCTCCTTTACACCACGCATCAGGAGCCGGACTTTCTTTTCCTCCGACATCTCCGGGTCGGCGTGGCGGAATAGGCGGCTCATTTCTTCTGTAAAAATCGCGGTCGTCTCATTAGGCAGCTGCACTCGGGTTTCCAGCAGCGCTTGAGCTCGCTCTCGGCGTACGACGCTTGTGAAGGTCTGCAGGAAGCCGCCTCGGAAAAGGTCCCACGTCGTCAAGGTGGCCTCTCGATTCTCGAACCACGTCCTGGCGGCGTCCTCCAAGGCGAAATAGACATGACGCAGTTTGTCGTCGCCGTTCCAGCTGTTAAATGCGGCGACCCTCTCATACGTCTCGAGCCAGGTTTCCGGGTCCTCGAATGTTGAACCGCGGAACGTGGGGGGCTCCCTAGGCTGCTGCAGCACGACGGGGGATGCTGGGGCTGCCATTGGGGTGGACTTGGTGGCAATCTTTCTGCTCGTCTCAGGTAGAAGTCCGTGCTCTGGGGGCAGTCCTTGCAGTCGGCGGCTAGCACGCTGGTCTTGGGCGACGTTGGTTTTCTCCTCGGGCTTCGGGCTTGGATCGCGGCTTTGCGGGGGCGTTCGGTACATGAACGCACAAGCACCTCCACCAGATGTCACGTGGTGGTGACGTTGAAGAAAGAACACAGTAGCAATACTGTGAACAAGAAAACTAACTTTTATTGGGCGAACCTGTGCCCACAAAACAGGCTACACTTATAGCGCAACGATAGCGGCGAACACGCTCGGCGATCGTCGAAAATCTGATCTGCGGATCAAGCGGGTCGGCTTTTATAGGGCAGTCGTCGAATGTTCCAGACTAATCGTTCGGACCCGCGTGCCTTCCACAAAGTTCTACACCATTCGCGTCAGGTGATGAAATCAGATAACATAAGTCTCGGCGACAACAGACAGCGGATAGAAGCATCGATAACTTTCCAGAAACTTCGGATACATGCAGGCGCGTCCCATGCTGTGCGATAACATTTGTTAGGCGGCCAAACGTGGTCGCCCGATAAAGATAAGTACACGTGTCAATATATCGCGAAATCAAAACATGTATAGAGCTGCGCTTAAATTTCAAATAAGGGAGTATGGTAATCGCGAAAAATATTTTTCCGCTCTTGTTCATAACTTTGGGAAATGTACCTGGGCAAAGCATTAGCGTTGCTTTGGGCTGGCAAGCATTATTCCGTGTGCTGTAGAGATATTCTGGAGATTAAAGGAGCAATAAAGCTATAATTGCATAGAACCTGTTTTTGATGCGCAAGTCTAGTTTTTCAGAACAAAATGTGCATGATAAGGTTGTCATGAATTTCTCATATAGGTCTCCCTTCAACCATCGCATTTATGACTTCAAGATAATTATTTGTGTTTGAGAACATATTTACGTAAAGTTCAAATAAATTCTCGTTTCTTGAGCGCAGCGTACCTCATGCCATGGCGTCACCGCTTGGAAGGTAAGGGAATTATGACGGTTCAAGCAGTCAGAAAAACACAGAGAGGGTCTGTGTCTGTCCCACGTCCTCTTTCAGTCCATTCTTTTACGCTGATTTACTATTGCTAATGTGGACCCAACTATGTTAATATTTTAATATTACCTAGCCCTGGTTCATCATCATTATCATCATCATCATCATTACCCTATATTGTGTCCACTGCAGAACGAAACCCTCTCCCTACAATCTCCAATTACCCCTCTCCTTAGCCAATAAATTCTAACTAGCACCTGCGAATCTCATTTTTTCTTCAACCCAGCAATTCTTCTGCCATCCTCGACTGCACTTACCTTCTCTTGGCACCCATTCTGCAACCGTAATGGTCCGCCGGTCATCTAACCTACGCATTATATAACTTGCCAAATTCCATTTTCTTCTCTTGATGTCAAATAGAATATCGGCTATCCCCGTCTGCTCTCTGACACACACCGCTCTCTTCCTGTCTCCTAACGCTAAGGTTAACATTCTTCGTTTCATCGTTCTTTGCGCGATCCTGAACTTGTTTTCGAGATTCTTTATCAGTCTCCAAGTTTCTGCCCCATATGTTATAACCGGTAGAATGCATTGATTGTAGACCTTAGCATTCCATGATAATGGTAAGCTTCCATTCTGGATCTTACAATGCCTGCAGTATGTGGTCCAAGCCATTCTTATTCTTCTGTAAATTACCTTCTCATAATCAGAGTCCCCTGTGAGTAATTGAACTAGGTAAACCTACTCCTTCACAGACTCTAGAGGCTGACTGGCGATCCTGAACTCTTGTTCCCTTCTTCTGCTATTGATCATTATCGTTGTCTTCTGCATATTAACCTTCAACACCACTCTTATACTTTATCTGTTAAGGTGCTCAATCATTTGTTGTAACTCGTCCCCAGTGTTGCTGAACAGGACGATTTCATCTGTAAATCGAAGGTTGCTGAAATATTCGTCGTTGTCCCTTACTCCTAAGCATGCCCGATTTAATAGTTTGAATACTTCTTCCAAGGATGCAGTGAATAACATCGGAGAGGTTGTATCTCCCTGTGTGATCCCTTTCTTCATAGGTATCTGCCTACTTGTGGAGAATTAAGTTAGCTGTGGAATCTTTGTAGGTAGTTTTCAATATATTTACGTAAGTGCCCTGTACTCCTTGATTACGTAATGCCTCTATGACTGCTGACATCTCTGCTGAATCCAATGCCTTTTTGTAATCTATGAAAGTCATATAGAGAGGCTGATTGTACTCTGCAGATTTCTCGATTACCTGATTGATGATATGGATGTGATCCATTTTAGAGTATCCCTTCCTGAGACCAATTGTTCCCTTGGATGACTGAAATCCAGTGTTGCCCTTATTCCCTTAGGGATTATGTTCGTGAATATTTTATATGGTACTGGAAGTAAGCTAACGGGTCTATAATTTTATATTTGTTTAACGTCTCACCTTGTGTGGATTAGTGTATTGGTGCATTCTTCCAGTTCTCTGGAGCACTTGAAGTCGATAGACGGTTCGTATAAAATGCCGCTGTTCTTCATGGAATATGTCTCCTCCATCTTAGATTACATGGACCGGTAGTTCATCTTCTCCTACCGCATTCCCCTGTTTCATGTCTTGCTAGGACCTTCTAAATTCTTCGCAAGTTATAGAAGAAGCCTCTGTAACCTATTCATTACAATTCTGAATTGAGGTATCGTGGCTGCTATTGGCACTGCAGAAGCCTGTATAGAATTCTTCCGCTGCTATTATATATCTTTGAGATTGCTGATGATATTACCTCGCGTATCTTTCAGTGCCTACATCTTGTTTTTTTTTCTATACCAAGTTTACTTCTCACAAACTTAATATTTCGTCCTATTATTGAGTGCTTCCTCCGTCTTTCTCACGTTACAATTTAGAATATCCCAGATTTATTTCTTGTTGGTCAGCTTTGACACTTACGCGAACTCTATCTAATCGCTTGAGTAGGACACTTTCATTCTTTGTCGTTTCTTTAGTAGATCCTTTATTACTTGGTAGAGCTCGCCTAGTGGTTGCCTTGGTGTCTTGCCTCCCACTTCGATTACTTCTGACTCCAGCCTAGTTATGGTTTCCTTCATAACCTCTATATTATCTTCATCTTTCTGTTCTAACGCTGCATATGTGTTTGTAAGTTCCGACCTGAATTGGTCTGCTTTCACCCTTACTGCATCTAGGTAGGCCTGTTTCTTGACAAATTTGAGTCTTTTTTTCTTCAAATTGAGGTGAATCCTGCGCCTCACTAACCTATGGTCATTGCACTTTGCCCTACCTAACACTTCTACATCCGGCACTAAGCTGGGACTGGCAGAAAGAATGCAATCAATTTAATTTCTTGTTTCACCATTAGGACTTTTACAGTTCCACTTTTTGTTCCAACGCTTATTGAAAAAGGCATTCATTATTCACAGCTTATTGCTTTCCGCAACTTCTACCAACATCTCGATTCACTAGATTGTTCCTAGAATCGACGCCGTAGTAGCCAATTGCTTGTTCAGCAGCTCGATTATGCCCAATTTCGAAATGAAGTCGCCCATCACTATAGTATACTGAGTTTGCACTTTTGGCATCGATAATTCAAAATCTTCATAAAACTGTTCTATCTCTTCATCCCCGTAACTGGAGGTTGGAGCGTAGGCTTGTACAACGTTTATTCTATACCTATTCAAATTTATTACGACTACTGTTACCCTCTTATTATTGCTGTATAATTCGTGAAGGTTGCCCACTATGCCCTTATGAATTAGGAATCCTAATCCATACTGCTTCTTATCTGGAATTCCCCTACAACAGAGGACGTGTTCATTTGTCAGCACTGTGTGACTCATCAGCTCTTCTAACCTCACTAAGGGTAATGATGTCCCAATGAATGCCTGATAGATCATCATAGAGACCTATTAGGCTAGCTTCACTCGAAAGTGTTCGGGTGTTAAACGTTGCAAGGGTCAGTTTCCATTGTCCTTTGTCAGTAGTGTCGCATTATCACAGCGAAGCTTTATACCTCTACGTGTCCATAAATTTGAACCGTTTGTGGGCAAAAAGCTGGAGGCACTATCCACTGAGTTCCTTGCAGCACCACCAGCTGACGCTTGCGTCCGCGAATCCGCAGAAGCTAAGGCGCCGTCGTTGCGGAAAAAAAAAAAGAACCAGAAAGGTCGACTGCGCACATAGTGTTCACCGCAAGCATTTACCGGTAAAGATTGAGGTTGCATGAACTGCAGTTGATGGGAAGCGGCAATTGTAGCATACGAAGCAGGGTGTGACATAAGTGCAATTTCGTATGTAAAGGCAGAAGCACTTAGTAATTGACTTCTTGTGCTCTAATAGCGGCATGGAAAGGCTATGTACAGTTAGGACTCCAGAGGAGCAGCGTGAAGACGATGAGGGGCATCAGGAGAAGCAACTTCGATATTGTTACCTCTCAAAAGAGCGATGAGCATTGCTTCGACGCTTCCCACGAGGCAACCCACTTGGCAACCAACGAGGCAACCCAGCCCGACGAATCACAGACGGAAACGAGGCGCGTGAGCTGGGCGTGTCTGCTGCTACACTTTTCGTCGAAATAAAATATGTTTGCGCTTTCTTTACCTCAATTCCGATGCGATATTCGAATTCAGAGGGTTGAAAACCACGGCGTACTGCTCTTCACTCATTTTTTCTGGAAAACCTTTCAGCTTCCCTTTAAGCAGGGTAAAGAACCCCAGGTGGTCAAAAATTTCCGGAGTCCTCCACTACGGCGTGCCTCATAATCAGAAAGTGGTTTTGGCACGTAAAACCCCATAATTAAATTTTAATTTAAGCAGGGTACGGAAGCTCCCTATACGTCCCTTGGGACACTCGGTCCTATGGCTATACGCGGTGGTAGCGCTGCTTCCACCACTGGTGGTTGTCGAGTACCGAACTGGAAATCATTTACATACAAAAAATGCCTCCATGACGTCACTCATGAAGTAAGAAGGTAGCGGGAGAGGGCCCGGTTCCGGGAGGTGGAGGCTTGTCGCGAATGCCTCCTTTCCCACTTCGCATGCAAGCGGGCTGTGGTCGTGCTCTCATGCAGGTCCGCTGGTCGCGCGACGACGTTGGTCAAATTGCGTAGCAGTACGCGCTGAAGTGTGTCAGGCTTAAGAAACCCTTCTTTTTTTTCTACCGCGTTTACCTTGGAAGCTTCTTTTTGTTTTATAAAGCACTGGAAAAGGGCTCGTACGCACCCTGCAGTGCTAAGAAATTTTCATGAAAAATATTCATGCACAGACCACCGTGAACTGCCCATATTCGCAGGTAATGTTTTACGATTCGTCATTTTGTGAAAGTAGTCCCTTTGAAATTCCCGACGTGTGCTTATGTTAGGGGCTACAATTTAACTAGTCCACAGATATAGCGGAGGATGGTAGAAATAAAATAACTTCCGGGAACCATCAATTGTTAATTTTGTTGGTGCTGTGAAGTATATCAACTACAGCTGACCGGGTTCTCAGTCGGCCAAAACTCAACACAAGTAAAAGTTGAACGTTCTTGTTTTTATTCGCGCATTCCTTACTGAAAAAAGACTGACGCAGTGGGAAAGTGCCAAACTGCAGAAGCAATTTTCATCTAAACTGCAATTTGAAAATAATGTGCGCGCATAGATTCCAGAAGATCCAAACCATTGCCAGAATGAACCATCACGGGATGGTCGCAAGAAATTTGACTATACCGTATGTCATGACTGTGACACATTTTGTGGCTTACACAAAGAAGGTAGAGAAGAATACATGCATTTCATTAACAGTATGAGAAGTAAGGGCCCACAGAATTTTAAGCTGGCTACAGGCATCCACAGACACAGGAAGTAGCCGATAATGGCTGTTATTACTTGAACTACATGCGGACGAAAGAGCCTATTTCTATAGCGCTTACAGACGCATATAATCTGCCTATCGTCATACTTTGCGTCATATTCCTATATACAGAAATGAACGATGAGTACTAGGACAATATTTTGATAAAACAGGAACGCAAGGAACGAGCATTTAAAAGAGCCAGAAACTTAATAGCACGCTTCATTGCAAGGGAGATCACCAGCTCGTACCTAATTAGCCTTATTAGCCTATACTTGTATTACTGATATTATTAAATACAGTTTGCCGGCATAACATTGAGCCTCGTCTATAACACAGATGGTCAAAAACTTGCACACACCGAAGCTCAGCGTAAAGCAAGGTAACTAAGCAATAAATACAAACACGTACTTAAGCTCTTCATTAGAAGTTTTTCAAGCATTTTGACCGCCTCGATTATCTCTCTCGAGAACTGATTGATGTGTCCAGAAACAATCCCGCTTGTTTTAACTCAGGCACACATGGTTTGGTAAGACGACATGTAGACGTATCACCACAATTACGGCAGTGTCAGCTAAGCTGGCTCTGGTTGCCGTCACTTGCATTCTTCTTGTGCTCTTTTAGTCTGGTGTTCATGAATCTGCCAGTCTGCCCAATTTACTCGCGTCCGCAAGACAACGACACGCCATATAGGTCAAAAAAAAATTTGGTGTCGAATCATGCAAGATTTTTCTCCTTGCACGAATTTGTTTTTTGCAAATGATTGAACCTTTTAGCGGAGTCAAAAACAGGTCGCAAAAACAGGACGTAGGAAATATACACCTCAATCAAATCCAAAAGAAACACTAACGAGTACTCCACAACTGTTTTGAAAGGGAACGGCACCTAACCTGTCAGTGGCCTCTTTAACACACAATAGTAGTGCATGATATCCTGCTAAAACTATAGTAAAAAAAAGTCGGTTATATCAATCGAAAACGCTGACACATTTGCATTCTTATGCTACTGCAAACATTCAACAACCTGCGTGGAATCGGCAACTATGAATGAGTCTTCGATCTTAAGCAGGGCCAACTTATCTTGCAGAAAAAATCCAAACATTTCTGCTATGGTTCCTTCTCTGAAATAATCGTATCAAGCGGACAGCCCTCCTTAAGAGTCGTTGCAGAAAAAAAAAATTAACTAACAAGTCTTTTTCTTCCGCATTTTCTTAACAAATGATTGCATTCCTTACCGTCTCCAGAGTTTCGTTGCTGCTGCCCTGGTATTCTTAAAGCGCATTTGGCCATCTTACTCAAATTTTTGGTTGTGGCTTCGGCAGCTTTCCTTCGGAACACGTCATGAGGAAAAACGGCAGACCAACTCTGTTTATCGTCCGACAGAACACAAAGGCGGTTGTTTGAGACAGACAAGAAAGTCACACACTCTTTTCAACGACACTTGCAAGAGGCCTGCCTGCATTGCAACATACCTGAAAATAATAATTGTCTACAAACATTGCACTTTCATCAGTTAAGTCCAGCCATGCGGGAACCCAACGCGGGGTGACCACGTACTAGACGTCCTCTTAACAAATCTTCGAGGCCACGCTGGGGCCCACGTACTAGAACCAATAAGCGATCATAAGGTCGTGCAGTGCACTTTTGCATTGAAACCTCCCGATCAATATAGAGTGAACAAAATGCATTCTCAACTAGGCACGTGGTCGCGCCGGCAGAATGATTGCAGTAGCCACGTTTACAGCTGACTTTGCAAACCTTTCAAAACAAACCCGTAAATGATCATAGGGGCTTTGTTAAACTCAAAGAAATTGATACTGCCTGTACAGCATGTAAATACATTCACATGCAAGTATCTCGGAGTGCATTTCCCACCTTACTATCACGGACAGGACAAGTCGAAACAGTTTGCTTCGAGGTATCCTACACACTTAGCGATTTGTGCTGCAAATTAACCCATTAAGACCCACGTTAGAACTGCCAGTACAACTTACCTGAGGGCTTAAACAATGAAATAAAGCCCAAAGATAACATCTTCAAATATACTATCGACAAATATGTATTCGTTCTGAAGTTACAATAATATACTACGTCTACTAAAATGGGCGCATGGGGCTTCAATTATAAAAGCTATTGACATTGCGCTGCCATCGACTTGTGTGAAACTATTAAAGCATCATCATTCGAGGCACAAAATGCCCGCGCACTTATCACATCTCAGTGATGATCGGCCGTGACAATGTCCGCATCTCAGCTGTTTTACGATTTGTTTCCTGGTAGTGGCCGTTACCCTCCACCATGAGCGCCCAAACACACATATAGCAATATCCAGCAAGCACGGCAATCACAACACCTACAACGCGACTGCGGCTAAGGTGCCTGAACTATGCTATTTCAGTTAATGAATTTTGGCGGAATATTGTTGCAGGCTTTGCTAACTGACAAAAACCGCAGACGTCGACTCTTTTTCGTACAAGATTTCTTTATGCAACGTCAAAAATAAATAATTGTTACATACAGTATCGTATAAATATTTGGGTGTTCACCTAACCGAAAACCTCTCCTGGGCAGATCACATTTCAGCCATCTGCGCAAAAAGCTTCAAGGACATTAGGTTACCTACGTCTTAATCTAGGTAATTCACCTTCCAACATACGCAAATTGGCCTATCAGACATTTCTTCGTCCACTTTCTAGTATAAGTGTTTTACGTTAAATTTTACTCGTGTTCTTTCCTTGAAGTGTACCTTTGTGGCATTTGATTTTTTCGAGTTTTTTCCTTTTTCATGTTTTGATCTTCGTAGTAATGTTGATGAGCCCTACAGTAATGTTTCGTTCGTTCTCTGTCCTAGCTTCACCGCTGGAACTTGAAGCTTCTCGGACGATGATCGGCAGTTGTTGATCAAACGCAGGCAGGAAACGATGCAGATCAGATGTACAAGAAATATTTATAGTTGAACTTTTCTATATACATGGCAGGTAAAACAAATACATTACAAACATGAAAAATTGAGAAACAAAGTCTCACTCATCGACTGTCTCAATGACTGTTAGAGCCCAGACTCGTTTTAACGTACATAGTACGGAGGCTCACTGATCTATCAGCAATCCTGATTTCAGCCAAGTCTGAGGGACAGCATGTCGTCCCGATTTTTATAGCCCAAATATACAAAGAAAAAAAAGGCGGTAGGGCCGTTGGCCCGTCCCACAGGTTCAGTTGCCAATCAGAGTCAACCGTTTGTTAAGCCACAAGCCAGAGGGATGGGCTTACTCTTAAAAATAAACATATTGGAAAACAAAGCTCTTTTCCTTTTTCCCCAAAACTCCGTTGCCCTCTCGTTTCTACGTAGTTAGTGACGGGCTCAGCAAAACACGCCAGGCCCGAACAAGTTATCGCTAGACCGCCTCAAATCCCAACGGCGTCTAGGCCGCAAATGTCTCGGAAGCAGGGGCATCGACACCACGTAGTGCCGCTGTACTCAAAGTTTGGTCGTGTGGGAGACGGATGGCCCTCCTTGTCCTTCAAACTTATTGTCTACAAGACAAAGTTCTCCGAGTGCGTGTTTACAAGACGCCGCCGTCCGAATGCACTCTTCACGTGTACACCGCACCCCTACAGCGTGCACTGTAAGCTGACCTTCGACACCCCACAGGCAGTCGCACCCAACAACACGGCTGGCGATTTCGTTCCGGACGCGTAGAAGAATAGATTCCTTCTCCGTATATGCGGCACAGGGTCAAGTTTGTTAAGCCCTTCTTAACCTCGCCGGCGCCTCCAATTAGTCAGGCACTCGGGCGGCAGACCCACGATACCGCGTACAGCGGTCCCTTTCCAGGCAGGACTGTGCAGACTCGTGCGACCGTCGGCAGACTGCCAACCCCTTGCGCACAATACCGACTTCCCGGAATCGGCACTCGCCCGCCTGGCCTCTGCCGCGACGCGTCACCGAAAACCGCGCGGTCCGTGACCCCACATAATACAGAAACGGTTGCCCCGCTGACATGGGGGGGGGAGTGAACCCCCTCTCTATACACACCGCACGTGGCCCGATTCGTGACACTTAAGCACACGAACAATCAGAGCGACCTTACACGTCCCTCCTAAAGAGTATACTGGGCTCACAATGTTCCCAGCTATACTACAAGAGCCAAAGGGTGCTGTATCCTAGAATTTAGGCTCTGAAAGTTCCGTCAAAGAAAATTGACATATGCTGCCCAACACGGGTGCTGCGGAGTCCGTAAGGAACAGGAAAATGAACTGAAAGGACCGAGAAAAAAAAACAATTTTCTCACAGCGATAAAAGAAAAGGGCGAAAGATCAACACATTCATGGCAGTGAGCATGCAAAAGAAATACTCATGTATGTACAGTAACACTCCAACGCACTGCACGGCACAACAGCAGAAAAGTGACATATGCAGGTTATATACATATATAGTATGTCCAGTCTTATAACCCTCACACACATGGACGACAACAACCACAAAAAGTTTGATCAAGGCTGAACTGTCCCACGCACACGTCCTTCGGGTGAACGGGAACATTCACGCCTGTCCCAGCTGGCATGGCTGTTTTTGTCTATCCTTTCTTTTCTGCTCTTTACTCGATTGGCTCCCATGAACGATTCGAGAGCCTTGATAATGCATCAGCATTGGCGTTACATGTTCCTTTCCGGTGACGCACCGTTACATTGTAGCGCTGTAGTGAAAGCGCCCATCTTGCTAACTTGGCCCCCTGCGGGGTGCTGGTTGTCAAATATGACAATGGGTTATGATCAGAGACAACATTCACCACTGCTCCGAAAAGCCAGTAGTCAAATTTCTTGAGTGCCCAAATAATAGCAAAGGCTTCTCTCTCTATAGTCGACCAGCGCGCCTGTGTCGGGTTAAAGCGATGGCTAGCAAAAGCGATTGGCTTTTCTTTTCCGTCCGCTGACATTTGAGCTAAACAGGCACCGGCCGCCGTCGCCGACGCATCAGTGAATAGCCAGTACGGCTGATGAGGCTCAGGAGTGTTCATGGCGACAGCCTGACAGAGAGCTAATTTCAGACTTTCGAACGCGCACTGCGCTTCTTCCGACCATGGAATTGAATTAGGAACTCCTCGCCTTGTCAAAGCTGTAAGCGGGCTCGCCACGTCGGCGTAGTTTGCGACATAGTCCCGATAATACCCGCAAAGCCCCAACAGACTTCGCAACTCTTTCTTTGTGTGAGGTGGCACAAGGCCTTCTATGGCAGCTATCTTCTCAGGGTCTGGTGCATGAGTTCCAGAGCCAACTATGTGTCCCAAATAGCGGATATGAGTTTGCGCTACCTGGCATTTTTCAGGGCTGGCTTTCAGCCCAGCATCACTTAGCAGTTTAAGCACTATGTCTACATGCTGCAGGTGTTCTTTCCAGGTATTTGAAAATATTGCAATGTCATCTAGGTACGCTGACGCATAAGCTTGGTGTGCAGCCAGCAATGAATTAACCATCCGTTGAAAGGTAGCCGCAGAGTTTTTCAGCCCAAATGGCATTACCTTCCATGCGTAGTGCCCATCATGTGTCACGAATGCCGTAAGATGTTCGCTCTGGGGTTCCATCGGTACCTGCCAGTAGCCTCTCCTCAGATCGACGACTGTTATAAAATTCGAGTGACCAACTCGGAAGATCAGCTCCCGTGGATTGGTCATTGGAAAGGCGTCTACCCTAGTCACGGCATTAAGCGTTCTATAATCGACGCACATGCGCACTGACCCGTCTTTCTTACCAACACACACAACCGGGTGTGCAAATTCGCTCTCCACAGGATATATGAGGCCCAACTCAAGAAGCTCTTTCACTTGCCTACTAACCTCTTTCTTTAGTAGTTCAGGGACTCTGTAAGGAAACGTCCTCTTTGGTTTACATCCTTCCTCCAGTTCGATGCGGTGTCGCCCTACTAGCGCCCTCCCAGGCTTTCCGTCAAAGACGCAGCGATGTTTCTCAAATACCGCCTCGATTTCCGTGCGTGCATCTGAACCCAAATGAGCTAGCTTGTCTTCAGTTATTGCGTGCTCGCTCACTGAAGTGCATACAGCTTGCGGCGCGTATTCCACCTCACCAAATTCTCCGTCTTCCTCGAACACTACCCCCACATGACTCACTCTAGCGTAGTACGGCCTGAGTCGGTTAGCGTGCACTACCGAAGTCTTTCTGTCATTTATTTGCAAGCGATACGAGTGTTCTCTCTCTCTCCCAATAACTGTGAAAGGACCCAACCACCTGGCGGCCATCTTGGTTGCCCGATCTGTGTCAAAGAGGAGTACTTGGTCCCCGACCTTAAATTCTTTAGTCCGTGCCCTCCTATTGTAAGCTTCAGCATATTTGCTCTGGCGCTCGGTGCTTGTCAACTCAGCTACACTCGCGGCTAGTTCTAGTTGCTCCCGCAGCTGCTGCAAATACTTGGCAGGTTTCTCTCTCAGAGTTGAGGGCACCGCGATCTCACCCGTCCAAGTTTGCTGCAATATTGATAGGGGCCCATTTGGGTTTCTACCGTACAATAGCCTGAACGGCGCCACCCCGGTGGTATCATGCGGCACTTCGCGATAAGCCCACAGAACAAATGGGATGAGCTTGTCCCAGTTTCTTCGGTCCCGCTCCATTACATGATACAACATATTTTTGAGGACTCTGTTCCATCTCTCAACCACTCCATTGCTCTCAGGGTGTTCGGCAGTGGAGAACCTGGGTGAACAACCCAGTTTTTCTAACATTAGCTGTGTCAGTTGAGCTTTAAAGTTCGTGCCTTGGTCTGAACAGATCGTTTCCGGCACTCCAGTACGACTGAAAATTTCCAGTAAAGCCTCGCACGTGGCCCTCGCTGTCAGGGATCGGAGCGGCACTACCTCAGGCCATCTCGTGCAAAGATCGACAAGACACAAAGCATATTTGTGGCCCCTCGCAGATGGCACCTCAATAGGCCCAATGACGTCCACATTGACCACCTGAAATGGATGCTCCGGTCGCGTAAGCGGCGTGATGGGGACTTTATCGCTCTGACGGCTATCTGAACGTGTTTGACACTGGTGGCACGTCTGACAATGCCCAGCGATTTCCTTCTCCATTCCTGGCCAGAAGAAACTGTACTTTATCCGGAGCTTTGTCTTTTTCGTCCCTAAGTGTCCACCCCACAATGACTCATGCGCGAGCTGCAATACCTCATTGCGCTTTTCTTCTGGTAGGACCAGTTGTCTGACCTTGACTCCCGCTAAGGAATCCCAATGGTACAAAAGTCCATCTGACACGAACATGCCAGCTTTACCGTTTCTCGCATCATTCCAGGCCTTTTTCAGGCTTTCATCGGCAAGCTGAGCAGCTCGAAATTTCTCCCGCTGACTGGGCGCCCCAGTGACATCTTGTATCAAACTATTCTCTTGCAATGCAGGGATGTTGTCTGTCGTTTCTTCGCAACTAAGACCGCAGTCTGGCTCAGTGTTATCGACTATTTCGACTGATCGGACTCCCACGGAATTGGCTACCCGCGGAATATTTTCTCGTCCAAACTCGTCTTTTTCCTGCGCCTGCAGTAGTTCCCAATCTTCCTTTGACAACAGGCAGTCAACCCCATTTGCAAGTTCGTCTGTAACTGCACACACCAGGTCGATCCTCTGCGGTTGTATCACAGCCCCCGGGCAATGCATGCCTACGGGCAGCGTAGCTAGGTTAGCTCGAATGGTCTTTCCGAATGCCGACTCGAGTCTTACTGTTCCCGATGGCTCCTGTAAAACGACGGGCAGCATGCTTTTACGGACGACCGTTATCTCACTACCTGTGTCCAATACAGCTTCCGTTGCTATATCACCGCACATGATAGGGATAAGGTCCAGCTTTGACCTCCCTGAGCTAGCATTTTGAGCCAAGATTTCTACTCTAGCGCTAAGCACCCTTTCTTGCTCTGGTGGAGGTTCTTCACTCACAACAGCAACCTTCTGTACCCTTTGTTTTTGCACAGTCGGTGCCTTCCCCTGTTGTTCTTTATTTGAAGTTTTTGGGCAGTCTCTGGCTAGGTGTCCCTGTATATGACACACGTGGCATTTTAAATTTGTCCTCTGCGGGCTAGCTAGTTTTGCTTGCTGCGTCAATGAGGCTGTTGCGGCCGGCTTAGTTGCTCGTCCTTTCCCTTTAGCTTGCTCGAAAGTCTCCAGCACCTTTGCCACCTCCACTGGCTTAAACCACTCTTCGCCCTCCCGCAAAAGAACATATTCCAGGGCTTCTGAGCCTATACTGGCTTTCATACGGTCAGCGACCATAAGCTCCGTCATAGCTTCTTTTGTGTTTGCATTGCGAGATTGTAGGTAGTAGGCCAAATAAGTTCTAGCGCGAGACGCGAACTGAGCCCAAGTTTCCTCCTTTCGTTTCGATGCCCTTTCAAACCTCCCCAAGTATTCAGCTGGCGTGAGCTTAAGTTCATCTAATACTGCCTTCTTTACAGTCTCGTAATCTGTACATTCCTCGTCATTGAGGCCACGCAACAGATAACGGACCCGCTCGGCCAGCGCAGGCATGATCAAATGTACACGGCTGTGTTCCGGTACTTGAAAAGATAAAAACAACTTTTCAACCTCATCAAACCATATCGGAACGTCAGCGTCACACGGCAACCGGTATGCCTTAAGCACTTTAGCACATTGTGATATTCCATCCGTGCTGGCACGGCGGAGATCACTTCCTTCCGACACCGAAGGCGGCCTGCCCGACTGCTCAAGCTCCACTCTCCGTAGAGCAATGCGCTCGCACTCTAGCTGTAGGCGCACCTTTTCTAGCTCCATCTCCAGGCGTCTCACCGCCATGGCCTCTGGATCTGTCGTGCTCGGAGCCTGCGAAGCGCCTTGCGTCTCACTATCCATTTCAGTATCCGACGTCTCAGACTCGGTCTCTCCGACGCGTTGTAGTTCCTGCCGTCTCTGACCCTCTCTTTGTTCAGATGTCGTATCAATGTTTACGCTAGCCTCAATCGCATTTGCTGTTCTGCGCGTGAACACCATTAACCCCACTGAACAACAGCCATGCCAACCTAGACAAAACGCAAGGAATCCCGCTCACCCGTTGCTGCTGGGGGCGCCGCCTGACGTCCTCGTCCAGATGAATTGCAACCGTTGCGGAATTGGCTGGTGGCCCTCTGTTGCCTTGCGCCTGGCTCGCTGCTCGTTGCTCGTTGTGGGGCTTGCCGATCCTGTCGGCTGCGCCAGTAATGTTTCGTTCGTTCTCTGTCCTAGCTTCACCGCTGGAACTTGAAGCTTCTCGGACGATGATCGGCAGTTGTTGATCAAACGCAGGCAGGAAACGATGCAGATCAGATGTACAAGAAATATTTATAGTTGAACTTTTCTATATACATGGCAGGTAAAACAAATACATTACAAACATGAAAAATTGAGAAACAAAGTCTCACTCATCGACTGTCTCAATGACTGTTAGAGCCCAGACTCGTTTTAACGTACATAGTACGGAGGCTCACTGATCTATCAGCAATCCTGATTTCAGCCAAGTCTGAGGGACAGCATGTCGTCCCGATTTTTATAGCCCAAATATACAAAGAAAAAAAAGGCGGTAGGGCCGTTGGCCCGTCC
The DNA here is from genome assembly GCF_023375885.2 of Dermacentor andersoni. Classification (NCBI taxonomy): domain Eukaryota; kingdom Metazoa; phylum Arthropoda; class Arachnida; order Ixodida; family Ixodidae; genus Dermacentor; species Dermacentor andersoni. The sequence continues at coordinate 178,973,499 of NC_092817.1, read as the reverse complement.
CACAGGTTCAGTTGCCAATCAGAGTCAACCGTTTGTTAAGCCACAAGCCAGAGGGATGGGCTTACTCTTAAAAATAAACATATTGGAAAACAAAGCTCTTTTCCTTTTTCCCCAAAACTCCGTTGCCCTCTCGTTTCTACGTAGTTAGTGACGGGCTCAGCAAAACACGCCAGGCCCGAACAAGTTATCGCTAGACCGCCTCAAATCCCAACGGCGTCTAGGCCGCAAATGTCTCGGAAGCAGGGGCATCGACACCACGTAGTGCCGCTGTACTCAAAGTTTGGTCGTGTGGGAGACGGATGGCCCTCCTTGTCCTTCAAACTTATTGTCTACAAGACAAAGTTCTCCGAGTGCGTGTTTACAAGACGCCGCCGTCCGAATGCACTCTTCACGTGTACACCGCACCCCTACAGCGTGCACTGTAAGCTGACCTTCGACACCCCACAGGCAGTCGCACCCAACAACACGGCTGGCGATTTCGTTCCGGACGCGTAGAAGAATAGATTCCTTCTCCGTATATGCGGCACAGGGTCAAGTTTGTTAAGCCCTTCTTAACCTCGCCGGCGCCTCCAATTAGTCAGGCACTCGGGCGGCAGACCCACGATACCGCGTACAGCGGTCCCTTTCCAGGCAGGACTGTGCAGACTCGTGCGACCGTCGGCAGACTGCCAACCCCTTGCGCACAATACCGACTTCCCGGAATCGGCACTCGCCCGCCTGGCCTCTGCCGCGACGCGTCACCGAAAACCGCGCGGTCCGTGACCCCACATAATACAGAAACGGTTGCCCCGCTGACATGGGGGGGGGAGTGAACCCCCTCTCTATACACACCGCACGTGGCCCGATTCGTGACACTTAAGCACACGAACAATCAGAGCGACCTTACACCTACATTGAGGCGTGTCTTTTGTACTAGACTTCAGAAGGCTGCTTACTCTTTTTTATGCGTTGATCTTGTAACCCCCTTACACAATTCCCCCATAGGGCCTGTAAGGTATTTTAAATAAAAAAATAAGAAAGGGCATCGCCGTCGTTGTCGTCACCTTCCTCTTCGTCCGTATCTTCAGCTCCTTCTGGCCGAACAATCACAATATCAATGTCCTCTTTTATGTTTGCTGCACTCGCTAATGCATTAAGAGCATAGCGCAAGCGCAAAAAATCACTTTGTTGCAAAGAAAGAACTCTGCATCCATGCTGGAAAATAACTAAAAGGTAGCGTCAATTTGTAACTGCCCACGCCCCCCCCCCCCTAACTATATCAAGTACACCAGACTTTGAATGCGTGTTGCTTTCTTTGTATTGAAGCCGCGGATTTGAGAGTTTGTTTCTAATTAAAACAGCGTTAAAAACACAATGGATGTATAAAAAGCAGGAGAGCAGAAATTCATTAAAAGCAAGTACGCATCCCAATTCGTGACCAGTCTGTCGTTTTGGTGCAATTAGCACGAAATTTTTAGATTTAGGTTAAACAGGAGAATGTACCTTTTGTTAGGGTGTGTGTGCATGTCCTCTGCGTACAAGATACCGAAAAAGCCAAAAGGAAATATTCAATTCTTCAAAAGGTAAGGGTGGGACACCAAGTGTAGTAGCTCTATTACAGTGGGCACTAATGGGTTAAACAATTGGGAGTAGACAACAAGAAAGTCTGCAGGAAGACTTCCGCCATCGTAGCTGAAGTGCTAGATAAACATGCGTGACACTGCCACTTGGCAAGTTGTATTTTTTTTTATTTCCGTTTTTTGTTATTCTTCCTATGTTTCAAGCACTAGCTTTTTATTTTCAGTTCCTTCGTGGATCGTGAATCATCATTGAAGCACTGGAATATTCTTTAAATACCCAAGGTCGAGCGCCAACAGTCCGCAACTATAACGCCCAGCAATCCGGTACATCTTTAGCGGCCGGACGCTTCTTTTGGGTGCCATGGCACATGTATGTTCAACATGAGAAATATGTATACAGTTAACTGGTGATTACTAACTTCTCCGGGTGAGTTGCAAACTTGCACACCTTGGTAAACTAAGCAAGTTTGCTAGGCTTTTATTCATTATCCGATGTATCTCAGTAAGGCTCACTCCATGATATAATGAGAAAGGACAAGTCGGTGGTTTTCCAAGTCGGATGAGTTGGATGGAAACCTGAATTCCATGATTATAAATCTGATTTCGTGCACCTGCGAGCATGCGTGATTTCGTGAGCACGTGTCTGAGTGATCCTGCAAGAATACAATCGTCGCGAGCTTTAGTTTGAGTGAGCCTAGGTTGGCATGATTTCTTGTAATATGGAGGTTGAACGAGACAAGCTGGATCAGTCTCAAATAAGGATGAGTCCGACTGAACAATGTTCAAATTGAGTTTTGGGAACATGATCGACTGCTAAACTGGGCATTAATTTTGTGCATAAGTTTGAAGAGGCTGTGCAAGGAGGTGTGTGATTATGGTGAGCGTCTTTGTCTACTTTACACACTTTTGGGCGGCCAAGTAACTTCGTATGTGTATGTACGTGTGTGCGTGTATGTATGTATGTATGTATGTATGTATATATGTGTGTGTGTGTATGTATGTATGTATGTATGTATGTATGTATGTATGTATGTATGTATGTATGTATGTATGTATGTATGTATGTATGTATGTATGTCCATGGACGAATGGGTAGTTAATCGGTGTACGAAGAAACACTTTGTTGACGCCTACTTTGATTAATGGGTATGTGCCAGTTTGTCGGCGCTAGTCTGTAGTCATTGGGTATCAGCCTGTCGATGTGTTCCGCCCTTCAATGAACGTATCTGACGCCAAATAGCCAAACCAGATATCTGCCACTCGGAATGGGCCGTTCTACAGTGATGAAAAAAATTACTTAGGCTTTTCCAATCCTGAGCAGAATGAAACCCAAGTCGGAAGCTTTCCTCGAGAACAGCGACCAGAAGCATTAGCGGGCTGCGTCGCAAGTGCCGGGGGTACGTGTCACATTTAAATGAACATCTTTAATGCCAACAGCTTAGCGAACACCGCCATAAATGGACTGGGTATGTGCCGCTCTACAATGAGCCTCTTGACCTCTTGGGTCACTGTTTATGTGCTCACTCAGTGTGCGGTATGCGAAGGAACGCTTCTCGACTTTCGAAGGCACCGGTGCGACGTTTCTTGTCTCAGAAACCATGAGCGGACTTCCCAGCAGTGCCGCTAGATTGCCTCATCTGTTCGCCTCACGACCCGCTTCAAAGCGTTCGCACGGATCAGCGTGCCAGACATTTTGGAGACCACGCGCAGGCTTCGCAGTCGTGTAGGCTCATCGGGCCGAGTAAAGTTAGGGAATCGTGAGAGAGTAATCGTGCTGCAGTACGTGCCTCATACATTACTTGCTTCATCGATGGCAACAGGTGGTGTCGCTACATTCGTTCCATGCTATACACTCATTACTGTCTACAGTCATCGTCAGATGGGTTATGCCGAACTTTTATTTGTCTTTTGATGAAAGTTACAGCGCAAACATGCGCTCGATGTACAGCTGTTGCATGGCGAAACAATCGTTCTCTCATGGGGCGACATTCTTTCGACAATCATTTGTTGGATTTGTTAGTGGGTCTGGAACACAGGTGCTATCAGAAAATCTCTCTGATTTACTGCACCAAAGCCTGGAAAACAATGAGGTGGCATTTGGGCTTTTTTTGGACGTAAAAAAAGCTTTCAACACAGTAAATCATCAAATTTTAATCTCTAAACTGTATTCATATGGATTTAGGGGTCCTTTTTTGTCGCTAATTAAATAATATCTTCACAATCGCTCACAAGTAGTCAGGTTTGGGCCTATCTGCAATGACGCGGTAAATCTGGTGTGCGGTGTCCCGCAAGGGTCTATCATATCTTCTTTGTTGTTCAACTTATATGTGAATGATATATGTGACCACGTGAAAGCATTCACCGTATTCCTTTATGCCGATGACACCTTACTAGTGTCAAGCAACCCTGATTTTTCATGTGCCCTGGCTAACCTTCAAGACGACGCTATTAAAGTTAGTGATTGGTTTGCCTCAAACTTAATAAAAATAAATAGCACCAAATCCAGACTTGTCTGTTTTCGTAACCCGCACAAAGATGTACCAGCGTCGCTGCCATATATTTACACCCTTCATATTGCTCTTTGTGCTCTTGTCAACCTATAGCTAGCGTCCAGTCGGTTAAGTACCTTGGTGTGCACATAGACAATGATCTGACGTGGAATACTCATTTGACCCACATTTGTAAGAAACTTAGAAGTGTTGCATGTTTGTTGTTTAATTTAAAAACCATGATGCCTTTTTCTATCAGAAAACTAATCGCCCAGGCTCTGGGGTATAGTGTTTTAAGATACGGTATGTGTTGTTCTTTTAAGTGCTCTTTCACATGGAAATGTCGAGTTAATAGGATTTTGAAAAACATCGCTACAAGCGTCCTCTACATGCCACAGGAGAATTTGCCCAGCAGTGTCTTTAGAAGAGCCGGTTTGCCTTCTTTTGAGAATCTTTTTCAACAAATCGTAGTACTGAAATATTTTTGGAGCAGTGCATACAGGCACATAAATACGAAACCGGTACCGCTGAGACATGTTCCTCGTTACCTTAAACCGAGAGTGCGCACTCACTACGGTAAAGCAACAAGACGCTATTATGTTCCTGCTATCTTCAATGAACTACCGGACGATGTATTTTCTTTGTCCACCCGCAAAACACTGAGAGTTGCTGTTCAAGCGTTAGAGAACCTTTAATATGTACTGATGTTATCAGTGCATCTTTGATAATGTGTGATGGTTGTGCCAAATGCACAACCAGCTTCTGATGGAGTTCTGGTGTGGCGCGTAGATTGCCGCGGCTGCCGGTTGTCGCCACACAAGCACTCTTGTGGCTTCGGCGCTTCCGTTTTGTATACTGTTTTTACTATACTGAATAAAGATTATTATTATTATTATTATTTCAGTGCAACATTCAGTGCAGGATTCTGTCTGAATATCGCTCAAATAACGGTCATACTCATGGCGCTCTCATCCTAATGTCGTGATGCCAAACACTGTAGCGTAACTTCCGATCTTTGCACGATATACTAGTTCAACATGTACTTGGAAGCGTTCATGTGTACTTCGTTGCGAAACTGCCTCCACAGCCAAATTAGACACTGAGTTTGAGTTAGTGATGGTGAATTGTGCAAATTTCTACATTGTTTTTTTTTGCATTCCTCCGCCATCAAAATACCGCGGCCACGGCCCGTAATAGACAGATAAAGCAACGCCATTAACGCTTTACATTGGCCCTGTTCATGACAGGCAGGTTAAACCAATAAACTGATTTTCTGTTTTGAAAAGAACGCCGAATTATGCGTGTATATGACACCTCTTACCGCAAACACATGTTCTGCACCCAGAACAAATGTCTGAGGAAGGCTATGTGTTCTTCAGACTTAATTATTCTACAAGTTTTATTATGTCAATGCAACTCACCGGAAATGTTTCACAGAAATTGTCACAAGCACTTTCATTACGATACATAATAAAATTTGTTGATCAGTAATATCTCCATGAGAATACAGTAGCATGCGTTAAGATGTTCGAGCCTTCAATCTGAGAAATAGTTATGGGCCGAGCATCATGAGCCGACTTTGTGTTCTGGTCCTTTTATAAAACAGACAATGAAATGGATACGGGCCATCGTACCCTCAAAACTTCTTTATTTATTACAAACATATTTTAGCAGCACACTGTTCCACGAGTGCTTTCCTGTTTATTTTTCCCATTTCATTCTTGGGCAAGAAGTCCAGGAAGAAGACACCTCCATAAAGTTGCTTGTGGACAGCCAAATTTTCTGGAAAGCGAGAAGAATAGAGTTCATCACAAACAAAACAGCATCATAAAAAATATGGGCAAGAAATAGTGCAGAACTTTCAATGTTGATAATGTACTACCATTTTCTATTACTGTGCTCATACATTTATTGATCTTCTTCTGTCTTTCTAATCGCAGTGCCGTGTGTGTGGACTCGTGTGAGTGTGACAACTTTATTGAACATCCTGCAAATTGATGGCCTAGGTGCAACACCCGCGCTCCATCGCGACGCGGGGGGCAACACAAGCACTCTGGCTCCCGACCGCTCCCCGCACTTGCTGGAGGGCCCAAAGTTGGGCCTGGAGATCTGAGCTACTTAGTGTGGCTCTTCTCATGGACCGAAATCTTTAGAAAAAAGGAGATGATATGCTGCAAAGTAGCTAATAAGGCATTGGATTCTGCAGCACAATGCGAACCAAAATAGCTACCTGTACAAATGAAGGTTGGCGCCGCGCGCCACAAGATTCAAACATTTCGCTACAAAGAGCATGTTTTGATTTTTGGCAATCATTATAAAGATATGTCCTGCAGGTATAAAAGTGCTAAAAAATGTTCAATCTAAAAGCCCTGCTAGTCGCTGACGCAGCCGAAAGCGGGAAAGAGCCTGATGAGGTGAAGCTAGTCCTCGTCAGGACGTTCGACAGTGCTAGACATATCATCGAAGCTTACACAATGCGCCAAGTTGGCATAACAAGTGTACGCCACTACTGTACTCGCATACACAAAAATCGTAAATTCCTTCATGGGATTCAAAACATTAATAAGCACGTGTTGAAATACGGCTCTTCAGCACGAACATAAATATTTCGAGAGTGAATGACGTGTCTTATATTTCATTCCAAATTTATTGTCGCTTTTATTGGTCCCAGCCTTTGGTTTGTTTATATTACGACTAGAGGTGCATAATTTTTGTGCTTGGGACTATGAAAACCTTTATCAGCATTGTACAAAAGACATTTTAAGCCAGGAGCAACAAGAGCTCCTGCAAATGCTATGGCTAAACCACAGAACAACACAAGAAGTTCCCACTCTAGCTTATCATGAATGACAAATGTCTCTGGATATGTGTGGATTTACAGGAGTCTAGTAAGGACATGGTTAGTGTCGGGTGCTCCTGCTACCCAACGGTGAGCACGTGGTGGCACGTGCATGAAGTCGCAGGTGAAATGTGCTTAAATACGAGGTGATACATCCTGGTGCGGTAAGTTGGATTGTCCTTGAGGAGCCATGAGACGATTACTTTCGTAACACCACGTTTGTCTGCCGACATTCTTTGGCACTGCTGTGCAAGCTGCGTGAGTGTGGCCCTTGTACCACCAATCTCATATTTTCATAGCACCGATGTCTCATATTTCTAAAAGATTTGCAGGCCAAGGTTCCTCAATTGATGATGTGGGGGTATGGGAGAACACAAAAGCAGAGCATCGTAAAACCTTTTTTTGAAGCATAAGCTGGAATTCAAGCTTCGGAGGCGAAAGCACGAGACTATTTATGTTGCAAACTAGTTAAGAGGCAGCTCTATTAGCTAGGTAAATACATGGAAAAGAAGAAATTGCATTTTCTCGCCCAAACAGCACCAAATTTTTCAAGCTTACTTATTTAAAACAAAAAGCACAAATTTAGTAACAAAAGGAAGGGATTTCTTTCCTTAGGCCATAATTGTTTCTACTACACCTGCTGAATGTTAGAAATGTCCACAAAACAAAACTCTAGTTTATAACTCTAACTCTTGAATGAGAACAGCTACCACAACTCTGTGAATTGCATCTAATGGTACATCTAAAGCTGACATATATTTAAGTATTTTACATTGCTCAGAATCGTACCAATTATATGGAAGTCGAACTGCCGCTAAACCCTTGTAAACCTTGTAATTTGTCCACTTTCAGTGATCTAGTTCATGCAGTTTACAGAAATGCGATATCTCTTTTTGGTGCCTAGTTAAGAATTCGTAAACTTTCTGCTTGTGCTTTTTCAAGCTTAGCGGATTTTTAAAAATATCCGGACCCTAATATAAGATTTGGATTCAAAGAGCCACTAGAATTTAGCTTTAGCTTTCAAGCGCAATAAATGTTATTAATATTGGCCAAGGGACTTTTTGAGACAAGCATTTTTGCGTTCTACGTGTATTTGAACAGGCGGCGTCAGAGTTGGACCCGAGCTGAGGCCACCTCTTGCGTGCTGTGAGAAACACCACAACTGTAGATGGCGTCATATTAGTGCAACCTACAAGCTACAAGCTATTTGACGGTTCTCCAGAATAAGAAAACACCACAGTAATCATTTTTTATGTCAATAGCTATTTGAGCATGCACGCACATCCTGTGTAATTCTGCGGATGGTTAAACCTATGATACCCATTGAGATAGCTAAGTCGCTATGGCGGTGCGTGGGTGAGCAGGAGGTAGTGGGTTTGATCCCGGCAGCGGTATCCTCATTTTTAAATCCACGCATGTACTCCGATAGAGATGCACGTAAAAAAACCCCGTATTGTAAAAATTATGCCCAAGTCCCTAACTACGGTGTGCCTCATGGCCATATCGCGGTCCTGGCACGTAAAACCCAAGAATTTCTTCAATAATAAGCATACATTAGAAATCTTAAGAAGGCTAAGCTGGGAAGGCTTGGGAGTGTTGATCAACGGCGAATTTCTCAGGAACCTAAGGTTTTCAGACGACATTGTCCTGTACAGTAAAACAGGGAAAGAATTACAACAAATTACTCAGGAACTCGGAGAAAGTGCAAGAGTGGGGTTGGAAATTATTGTGCAGAAGACCAAGATAATGCCTGGCAAGGGCAAATACTTCAGGATCGCTAGTGAGGCTTTAGAGTACGTAAAGAAGTAAGTTAAGTTAGGTCCATTACTGACAGGGCAATGTGATCATAAGAAGGAAATGTACAGGAAAATGAAATGCTTTGGAGTGTATACGGCGGGCATTTGCCAGATCCTAAGAGCTTACCACTATCGCTGAAAAAAAAAGTGTACAATCACTGTACTATACTGGTGCTAACATGAGCGGCAGAAACTTGGAGATTGACGAAGAAGCTCGAAAACAAGTAAAGGACGGCGAAAAGAGCTATGGAACAAAAAAAGCAGGCGTAACGTAAAGAGCGAGGAAAAGAGCGCTGACGAATGAGAGAGCGAACAGTGATAGCGGATATTCTAATTTGCATTAATAGAGAAATGGAGCTGGGCGGGCCATGTAATGAAAAAGGATGAACAACCTCTGGATCATTGGAAATACGGAATCGGTGCCGAGAGAAGGGAAGCGCATTCCAGGACGGCATAAATGAAGGTGGGATGATGAAAGGAAATTTGCGGGTTCAAGATGGAATTGGCTGGCTGAGGACCGGGGTAGCTGGTGATCACAGGGAGAGGCCTTCGTCTTGCAGTGGGCATAGGTAGGGTGATGGTGACGGTGATGATGTTGATGAAAGTTAACCTATTATTTTCGCAACTGAAACTTGAAATGAGAGTTTGATGTAATTGTACAGTAACCCTGAGACAACTAATTGGATGCCCTATATTATCCAACACACACTTAGCCTATGAAAAAGTGGGGCATAAAGAATTAGTTAAAAATGCTTTGACGGTTGTCACCGAGAAGAGAAGTTCTCTGTACCTTGGATAGAAAATAAACATACATGAAAGAAAAGAGCCAAAGAACACTGCATTATATCTCATTCGAATGCAGGCCACGTCTTCTACCTCAGAAATAATGGGAACCACTAGATCAGGAAATTTGGGCAATGGAGCCTGGCTAGTTAAGATGGTGAAGGTAGTTCTCGCATGGCGCAATAAAACAATATTTCGGAAGGAGCCATAAGTAACATATATTCGAAAGAGAACTAAGCTGACATAGCATGACTAAAACAAGGCACGTGCCCCCATTTTCTTTCTACGGGTTCGTAGTTCGCACATCGGATGACTGGAACGTATTCGGGCATGTGAAGCAGCTCTATACCCATTTTAACCACCGTATTCTGGGGTTTTTGTTGCGCTGCTCACATGAAGAGTCATTACCAACTCCCCTAGCCAATCGGATCCGCCATTCTGCCGATCTTTGAGCCGCCAAGCTTGTTTGTTCACACGTACGTGCGACATAGATTTAGACACTTCCTAAAGACACACAGTTATTTTCATCCAAATGTAGGTGTCCTTTTAAAAATCATCTCAGTCTTAGCTGGCGACACCCATTCTAAGCTATAGACTATCACAAAGCATGAATAATTCAACACAGCTCATAATGCGCGCAGACGCATAGCCCTACCTGCGATGGTTCTTTTAATCTTATCCGTCAGCTCCGAGGTGCTATAGGTTGTGGGTTTTTCCTTTAGCACTACAGCAGCAGCTGGTGCTTCGCCGTACTGAGAGTGCGGTATTCCGACCACTGCAACTTCCGCGATGTCTGCCGGGTGCTCCTGAAGAAGCAGTTGCTCGAGTTCTGCCGGGACAACCTGGTTGTCCATGCACTTGACTAACTCCTTCATTCGCTGGATGAAATGAAAGCGTCCATCTTCGTCATAGTAGCCAGCGTCTCCTGGAAAAAAATAATTCAACGAAGAGCGCGACGCTTCTTGACATGCATACGAGAATTCCTATATGGGCGCTGGTGGTAAATGAACGTAGGCAAAAAAAAAAGTGCCACCTCCTAAAATGTTACCCTTTCTTTTATTACCTGACATTAGAGTACAGCGTTTAGGAGCCTATTCGTTCTACGAGCGTCGGCGTCGGCGGACTAGCGGAGCGAACGACCACAGCGAAAGATGAAGGAGCGAGCGCGGAGCGACATGAAAGATGCGAGCCACGAACGGCGGCGACCAAGGCGAGCGGCTCAGTCAATGACGTGCGTGCGGCAAACTGGGGTCATTCTGACCCGCCCGACCGTTCTATGCGTATTCATGTTTAATCGGAGCCGGACCGCTCGTGTCCTACTATCATCTGCTCGTGACAGCTCTCGATCGCGCCCGTTTGATTTGCTTCCTTGGTCTCGTTCGCGCATGTTTCGATTGTCAAAGTTTGCGACTGTTTTTTAATTTGATTGCACGCGCGATGGCAATTGTGCGGCGCTTTCTGGAAGCCACGAGGCACCAGCGATTAGAGTGAAACCTTCGACAAGGCACGCATAAAAGCCGACCCGCTTTACCCGCAGAAAAGGTTTTCCACACTTACCGGCTCTGCTACATGCCTCTTTCAAATTCTTTGCTTCAATATATCGCGAAATCAAAACACCTATAGAGCTGCGCTTAAATTTCAAATAAGGGAGTATGGTAATCGCGGAAAATATTTTTCCGCTCTTGTTCATAACTTTGAGAAATGTACCTGGGCAAAGCATTAGGGTTGCTTTGGGCTGGCAAGCATTATTCCGTGTGCTGTAGAGATATTCCGGAGATTAAAGGAGCAATAAAGCTATAATTGCATAGAACCTGTTTTTGATGCGCAAGTCTAGTTTTTCAGAACAAGATGTGCATAATAAGGTTGTCATGAATTTCTCATATAGGTCTCCCTTCAACCATCGCATTTATGACTTCAAGATAATTATTTGTGTTTGAGAACATATTTACGGAAAGTTCAAATAAATTCTCGTTTCTTGAGCGCAGCGTACCTCATGCCATGGCGTCACCGCATGGAAGGTAAGGGCATTATGACGGTTCAAGCAGTCAGAAAAACAAAGAGAGGGTCTGTGTCTGTCCCACGTCCTCTTTTAGTCCATTCTTTCACGCTGATTTACTATTGCTAATGTGGACCCAACTATGTTAATATTTTATATTGCCTAGCCCTGGTTCATCGTCATTATCATCATCATCATCACCCTATATTGTGTCCACTGCAGAACGAAACCCTCTCCCTACAATCTCCAATTACCCCGCTTCTGAGCCAACAAATTCCAAGTAGCACCTGCGAATTATCATTTTTTCATCAACCCAGCAATTCTTCTGCCGTCCTCGACTGCACTTACCTTCTCTTGGCACCCATTCTGCAACCGTAATGGTCCGCCGGTCCTCTAACCTACGCATTATATAACTTGCCAAATTCCATTTCCTTCTCTTGATGTCAAATAGAATATCGGCTATCCCCGTCTGCTCTCTGACACACACCGCTCTCTTCCTGTCTCCTAACGCTAAGGTTAACATTCTTCGTTTCATCGTTCTTTGCGCGATCCTGAACTTGTTTTCGAGATTCTTTATCAGTCTCCAAGTTTCGGCCCCATATGTTAAAACCGGTAGAATGCATTGATTGTAGACCTTAGCATTCCATGATAATGGTAAGCTTCCATTCTGGATCTTACAATGTCTGCCGTATGTGGTCCAAGCCATTCTTATTCTTCTGTAAATTACCTTCTCATAATCAGAGTCCCCTGTGAGTAATTGAACTAGGTAAACCTACTCCTTCACAGACTCTAGAGGCTGACTGGCGATCCTGAACTCTTGTTCCCTCGCTCTGCTATTGATCATTATCGTTGTCTTCTGCATATTAACCTTCAACACCACTCTTATACTTTATCTGTTAAGGTGCTCAATCATTTGTTGTAACTCGTCCCCAGTGTTGCTGAACAGGACGATTTCATCTGTAAATCGAAGGTTGCTGAAATATTCGCCGTTGTCCCTTACTCCTAAGCATGCCCGGTTTAATAGTTTGAATACTTCTTCCAAGGATGCAGTGAATAGCATCGGAGAGGTTGTATCTCCTTGTCTGATCCCTTTCTTCATAGGTATCTTCCTACTTGTGGAGAATTAAGTTAGCTGTGGAATCTTTGTAGGTAGTTTTCAATATATTTACGTAAGTGCCCTGTACTCCTTGATTACGTAATGCCTCTATGACTGCTGACATCTCTGCTGAATCCAATGCCTTTTTGTAATCTATGAAAGTCATATAGAGAGGCTGATTGTACTCTGCAGATTTCTCGATTACCTGATTGATGATATGGATGTGATTCATTTTAGAGAATCACTTCCTGAGACCATCTTGTTCCCTTGGGTGACTGAAATCCAGTGTTGCCCTTATTCCTTTGGAGTTTATGTTCGTGAATATTTTGTATGGTACTGGAAGTAAGCTAACGGGTCTATAATTTTATATTTGTTTGACGTCTCACCTTTTGTGGATTAGTGTAATGGTGGCATTCTTCCAGTTCTCTGGGGCACTTGAAGTCGATAGACGGTTCGTATAAAATGCCGCTGTTTTTCATGGAATATGTCTCCTCCATCTTAGATTACATGGACCGGTAGTTCATCTTCTCCTACCGCATTCCCCTGTTTCATGTCTTGCTAGGACCTTCTAAATTCTTCGCAAGTTATAGAAGAAGCCTCTGTAACCTGTTCATTACAATTCCGAATTGAGGTATCGTGGCTGCTATTGGCACTGCACAAGCCTGTATAGAATTCTTCCGCTGCTTTCATATATATTTGAGATTGCTGATGATATTACCGCGCGTATCTTTCAGTGCTTACATCTTGTTTTTTTTCTATACCAAGTTTACATCTCACAAACTTAATATTTCGTCCTATTATTGAGTGCTTCCTCCGTCTTTCTCACGTTACAATTTAGAATATCCCAGATTTTTTTCTTGTTGGTCAGCTTTGACACTTACGCGAACTCTATCTAATCGCTTGAGTAGGACACTTTCATTCTTTGTCGTTTCTTTAGTAGATCCTTTATTACTTGGTAGAGCTCACGTAGTGGTTGCCTTGGTGTCTTGCCTCCCACTTCGATTACTTCTGACTCCAGCCTAGTTATGGTTTCCTTCATAACCTCTATATTATATCTTCATGTTTCTCTTCTAACGCTGCATATGTGTTTGTAAGTTCTGACCTGAATTGGTCTGCTTTCACCCTTACTGCATCTAGGTAGGCCTGTTTCTTGACAAATTTGAGTCTTTTTTTCTTCAAATTGAGGTGAATCCTGTGCCTCACTAACCTATGATCACTGCACTTTGCCCTACCTAACACTTCTACATCCTGCACTAAGCTGGGATTGGCAGGAAGAATGCAATCAATTTAATTTCTTGTTTCACAATTAGGACCTTTACAGGTCCACTTTTTGTTCCAACGCTTATTGAAAAAGGCATTCATTATTCGCAGCTTATTGCTTTCCGCAACTTCTACCAACATCTCGATCTACTAGAATGTTCCTAGAATCGACGCCGTAGTAGCCAATTGCTTGTTCGCCAGCTCGATTATGCCCAATTTCGAAATGAAGTCGCCCATGACTATAGTATACTAAGCTTGCACTTTTGGCATCGATAATTGAAAACCTTAATAAAACTGTTCTATCTCTTCATCACCGTAACTGGAGGTTGGAGCGTAGGCTTGTACAACGTTTATTCTATACCTATTCAAATTTATTACGACTACTGCTACCCTCTTATTATTGGTGTGGAATTCGTAAAGGTTGCCCACTATGCCCTTATGGATTAGGAATCCTAAACCATACTGCTTCTTATCTGGAATTCCCCTACAACAGAGGACGTGTTCATTTGTCAGCACTGCATGACTCATCAGCTCTTCTAACCTCACTAAGGGTAATAATATCCCAATGAATGCCTGATAGTTCATCATAGAGACCTATTAGGCTAGCTTCACTCGAAAGTGTTCGGGTGTTAAACGTTGCAAGGGTCGGTTTCCATTGCCCTTTGTCAGTAGTGTCGCATTATCACAGCGAAGCTTTATACCTCTACGTGTCCATAAATTTGAACCGCCTGTGGGCAAAAAGCTAACAAATCACAGCTGGAGGCACTCGCCACTGAGTTCCTTGCTGCACCACCAGCTGACGCTTGCGACCGCGAATCCGCAGAAGCTAAGGCGCCGTCGTTGCGGAACAAAAAAAAAAGAACCAGAAAGGTCGACTGCGCGCATAGTGTTCGCCGCAAGCATGTACCGGTAAAGATTGAGGTTGCATGAACTGCAGTTGATTGGAAGCGGCAATTGTAGCATACGAAGCAGGGTGTGACATAACTGCAATTTCGTATGTAAAGGCAGAAGCACTTAGTAATTGATTTCTTGTGCTCAATAGCACCATGGAAAGACTATGTACAGTTAGGACTCCAGAGGAGCAGCGTGAAGACGATGAGCGGCATCAGGAGAAGCAACTTCGATATTGTTACTTCTCAAAAGAGCGATGAGCATCGCTTCGATGCTTCCCACGAGGCAACCCGCTTAAACAATGACGGGGCCCGACATCGACTGTGACGTGAAAAGAAAGAAGCTCACTTTGAGGTGACAACCACCGCACTCAGGGGATGTGGTAACTACCGCAAAAACCACTCTACCTGAACCTGACCCTCAGAAGCGGGCCATCACGGAGAGCACAGAAATTGATGAAAGGGGACAACGCGGAGGGCTACCATTGGTACGACGTCGACACTAGGTTCTCAGATTGCCAAGTTGTTGCTCGTATGCAAGGACGACCGCGTTGCATTGGAGGTAAAATCCGACGGAAGGGTGTGACATCATGGGAGGGATTTTGCGAAAGATAGTACGAGAGAGAGTGATCAAATCCTATGGTCTAGTCACCTACTGAAACGAAACGCTGTAACAGTGGATACCTTTGGTACAGTTTGTGTCCTGTCGTCTGCATGCATGTGTCCTGACGTGTCTTGATGTTTACTCAGACAAGTAGTGAGCTTCCATATCTTCAGCCATGGTAAAAATCTAAAATAAACCATTTTCTTTAGCTCCTACTTCCGAACGTACTGATCCCTGTGCCAGAAACCAGCCTGGCCTAAACGCTACACCTTGTCGCAACAATATGCACAATGACGTCTTGCTCAGGCTAGGTTCTGCCCACAGCACGCTACCCACAGTTAGGATGCCTACAGAGCTGCGGCAGTAGAGTGAGCGATGAGAGGAAAAGCAACATCAATATACACGACGGCGTTTTGCTCACGGTCGGCAAGACCTAGTTAAACGCTATGTCACTCTGGTCCATACGATCAAGTTATGCCATAGCTTTTCTAGACCACTAAATTCACCGCGTCCATTGGAGCCTTTATTGTAAATGCACCTCTATGGCAACCCAGTGAGAAAACCTGCCCGTCCGTCCGTAAAGTAAGAAGACCTTCCAGGGGAGTACGGTAGCGCGACTAAAAGACGGGACAAAAGAAGACACATAGGGACACACACAGCGCTGTGTGTGTCCCTGTGTGTCCTCTTTTGTCCCTTCTTTTAATCGCGCAACGTATTCCCCTTGAAGATGCATTACCAACAAGCCCACATTTAAACCCTCGTAAGGCGACCCGCTATACAAAAATGAAGGTAGAAAACAAAATTGATTCGAAAGGAAATGCATTTGTGGTGGCTATTTCACCTACTACCCTACGCTCACAAGCCGAGTGGCTGACCTTACTGTGCTAAACAGGCACGCTAGCCAGAGGTCAATCTATTTGTTTTGTACTGGCAGTGAAAACCACGTGTTTAAGAACAGTTGTTATGAAGACTTTGTTGCTTAATTTGGTGATAGCGAAATAAAAGCCTTATCTAGGAGCACATGTAGAGGCCAATTGGATCTGTGTATTAATCAGGAAAATTTCAAAACATGCCATACCCCGAGGCATCTCGGTGGTCGCGCGATGCGTCCCTTCGCGCGGGCATTCCTTCACCGTACAAAATGCCACCAATCTCTGAGGGCTTATGCGCTTCGCGTCGCGCAACACAAGCAGAAAACCAGTCAATGAGTTCATAGGGATGATAAGGACTCATTAGGGGCTGTATGGGTTGATAATGATCCTATGCGGATGGATAAGGTGCAAAAGAGCAATAAGGGCGTATAATCGCCGGAGCAAATGTTGATCCGGTTAGTAAGCACGAACAACAGTTGTGAAGGATCGTATCAAGTCTGATAAGGTTGATAAGGTCAAATAACTGTTGGTAGGGACCAGATCATGAGCGTTAAGGTTGATAAGGCCAGAAACACTACCGCATAGATTACGATAAGGTTGATACTGTAAGGGTTGATAAGGCTCGGATTCTGTCCTATAAGATTGATAACAATAATGGTTCAATAATGTCCGATATAGTTTCATAAGGTTTATAAATGATAAGGGTTGTTACTGGTCGGATCAAGGTTCATAGCATTATAGTGAGAGCGAGCTGCGTTCAGTTGAGCAAGTGACACAATCGTTACACATAGTAAAGACAATTCCCAGACGACTGTCTCAGTGAACTTTTTTCCGAAGTTCTTATTTTCTATGAACTATATATATATATATATATTGACGCGAAGTAAGCTGCTCACTACGAGTTCCGATCGCCAGAAGTCAGCTGCCCACTACACGCACCGATCGCCAGACAGAAGGTAACGAAGCATGCAGTTGTGGGTCCGGGGTTTTTCGGGTGTCGGCCATCATTAAAAGTAGGCTGTTCTGTTTCGGCGAGCACGTCTTAGTTATCATGGCAACATTTTACTGGTGGAGGTGCGGAGTACATGCTACCAGTGCCGAAGGCGCAGTGTACCCTTACATGCCTGCTGTGAGTAGTCCGGGAGAGATTACCCTCGTGCATGTACGTACCACCCGCCAACTGCAAGGGCTCCGACCTGAGCGCTGTTTTTTGCCCCAGCGTATCCGGACGATGAACCCAATCCCACTGCCTTCTGCTGCGGTGCTGTGCCACGGCCGTCCATCATCAACCAGCCGCTGGTGCCGGTTATATTCCACGGAGATGCTACTGAAGATGTGGAAAATTGGCTAGACCATTTCGAGCGGGTCGCCAAATGTAATGGATGTAACGAAGAGCACAAGTTGTGCAACGTGTACTTCATGCTCCAAGACTCTGCGAGGACGTGGATTCATAACCAAGAAGCGGCATAGACTTCGTGGGACGAATTTTGACGGCAGCTGAGCGCCACATACTCCAAGACGGACAGTAAAGCGGAGTTGGCCATACAGGCAAGATTCCAAGCCCCGAACGAGGGTGTTACCGCCTATACTGAAGACATGGATCGGCTTTTGACACGTTCGGCTACCTGAATGGCCGAGGACAAGAAGGTCCGATTTCTGATGCGAGGCGTGAAGCAACAGATTTTTGCTGGACTTCGAAATCCACGCACTACACTTGCGGGATTCCTTGCTTAAGCGACAGCTATGGAAAGGCCCTTCGACAGCGTGCCAGACAATACGACCGCAACATGATGGAAGTTTCGAACAGCCCCCCTACCATGACTTCGGGAAACCACCTCGAGGACATACGCGAAATGATTAGGGCTGTGGTACGAGAAGAGCTCCAGAAACTGCAAGTAACCGATGCGCCGACAGCACGAATTTCTGTGGCAGAGATAGTGCTAGACGAGATAAGGCAAGCCATCCAAGCTCCTGAACGTTACGAGGTATCACAACGGCGGGAGCCAGTCCGAATGAACGTCATTCGCCCCACCGAACAAACGGAAGTAGCGTTTAGGCGTCGCAGTCCACCGTCCATCGAATAGTCGAAGCTCTGGAAAAGCGACGTTTGGCGGTCTCCTAACCTCAGGCCCCTATGCTTTCATTGCGGAGAGTCTGGCCACGTCTGCAGGATGTGTCCCTATCTGCTCGTGGGTCTCCATGGGTTCTCTCCAGGTGCTCCTCGTCCACGACCTGTTGAACACCCTATGGAGATAGAGAACTTGTCGCGCGTCATGATAATTCATCCGAGTAGTGAAGGCACGAGCGCGTCATGGTAATGAAGCGTTCTTCATCGCCCGCTCGATACCGATCGCCCAGTCCCGTGTTTCCTCGATACGCTCGTAGGCGTCGTTCGCCCAGCCCTACAAACCCGGAAAATGGAGTTAAGCGACCTCCGGAGGTGAGGCCGCTGGCGTCATGTGCATCGAATTTCTTCCATCACGACGACAACGACGACAACGAAACGACGTTCAAACGCATTCCGGTAATCAACGACAAGTTGTAGCGTCGGGCATACTGGTTAGCATAGACGACGACGAAGTCAAAGCTTTAATTGACACTGGTGCTGACAGCTCGGTTATGAGCAGACAGCTTGCGTCAAAGTTAAAGTTCTTACACAGTGCACTGGGTCGCAGGCCCGTACTGCTGGTGGTCATATACTAATTCCGGGGAGCAGATGCAATGTTAGAGTGAATATTCACGTATTTACGTATGCCGGGGTCTTGATTATTCTGCCCAGTTGCTCGAGGGACCTCATACTCGGCATGAACTTTCTACAGGCGAATGGAGCCACAATTAACTTGGAAGAATCAAGTGACGTTTTCTACGGCGGAAACCATAGCAAGTGACGCTGGCAATGAGAACAGCACCGGAAACGCCCTGCGCATCGTCGATGACAGAATAACGGTACCACCAAGAAGCAGCCTACTGACTCTGGTAACGTGCGACGGATTCGACGGCTATGAGGGCATGGCCAAGGCAAACATTCCATCAGTACTTTAGTGGAACATCTGCATTGCACGGGGCCTCACCCAGCTTCGGAACGGACACTCGTTAGTCCTGCTGACCAACTTCAGCAACGAATATCAGCCCTTACCGCAATGCACAGCTGTCGCTTTCCTCCATGAAATTGCTGCCCTCACGAAATGTCGCCTCGCTCGGAACTGCTTCATCTAATTTATTGTAAGCGGTTAACCTGAGCGATCGCATTCAGATTCATTCCGGCTTATCAGAAGGACAGAAACAGCAACTACTCGACCTTGTCAACGACTTCTCTGCCTGCTTCTCTACCGAGTCTAAAGTACGGCGCACCTCTATTGCGAAACATCGTATTCCTACAGAAGAGTAAGCACGCCCCGTTCGTCAACATCCGTAAAGCGCTTCGCCTACGGAATGGGAGGTGATAAAGCGCCAGGTTCAAGAGACGATCAATGATGACGTGATTCAGCCGCCCATAAGCTCATGGGCGTCCCCCGTCGTGTTGGTTAAAAAGAAGGACAGTACACTACGCTTCTGTGTAAACTATCGATGTCTTAACCGTGTCAGCAAACGCGATGTTTATACCCTGCCATGGATCGATGACACTCTGGACCGTCTACGCCACGCCCAATTCTTCTCGTCTTAGCATCCTAAGTCAGGGTACTGGCAGATCGGAGTAGATGAGCGCGACGACGAAAAAGCAGCACTTGTGACGCCTGAAGCATTATATGAATTTAAAGCCCTCACATTCGACTTGTGTTCCGCACCTGCCACATTTCAGCGGATAATGGACACTGTTCCCTCTGGACTGAAATGGCAGACGTGCTTAGACGACGTTGTCGCGTTTTCGAGGACGTATGATGAACATCTAAAACGACTGAAGCACGTACTCATCGCCATGAGCAAAGCAAATCTGAATATCAAGCCTGAGAAATGCCATTTTGGCTTTCAGGAGTCCAAATGTCTTGGACACGTAGCCAGCCCCCACGGTGTTCGGCCAGACCCACAGCAGCTCGCTGCCGTCGCACAGTTCCCGCGTCCAACTGACAAGAAGGAAGTTCAACGCTTTTTTAGGTCTCGGTGCTTACTATCGTCGTTCGTCGAAGGGTTTTCAAGGATCGACGAACCAGTAACGAGATTACGACGCCAAGATGTGCCCTTTGAGTGGACGGACGAGCGACAAGCAGCATTTACTGAATTGTGCAAGCGACTGGTAACAGCTCTCGTATTCACCCATTTCGACGACAAGGCTGAAACAGAAATGCACACCGACGCCAGCAACGTGGAGCTCGATACCATACTTGTCCAGTGGCAAGACGGCGCCGAACGAGTAGTAGTATACGCGAGCAGTAGTCTGACAAAGGCGCAGGTCAACTATTGCTCGACTGAAAAGGAGTGGCGTGGTCGTTTGGGCCATCGGAAAGTTCCGACCCTACCTGTACGGCCGACCTTTTCTAGTAATATGTGACGACCACTCACTGTGCCAGCTTGCGAGTCTTAGGGACCCTTCAAGCCGCCTCGGTCGTTGGAGCCTCTGCCTTCAGGAGTACGACGTCACAGTGGTTTATCGAACCGGACAGAAGCATCGCGACGCCCACTGCCTCTCACGTACACCTATACTTTTGAAGCCAAGTGACATAGAGCAAAACTTCCCATTTCCTGGTGACCTCCAACGTGCAGACAGTACATTGCTGGCCGTCATCCTATGCCTCCGGGTATACGACGTTGCTGTCCCACCACCGGTGTCCCGAGGGCTAAATTCGTACTGCCTCCGCAACAACGTTCTCTACAAAAAGAACTTCGAAAATAGCCAAGAAACGTTCCTCCTCGTCGTCCCAGTTTCACTGAGCCTAGAAGTGTTGCAAGCGTGTCAGGACAACCCCTGTGCTGGACACTTAGGCTTCGCCAGGATGTTAACGTGCATGCACCAAAAGTATTACTGACTGCGGCTGTTGTCGTCCGTTCAGCGTTACGTGAGGACTGCCGTGATTATCAGCAGCACAAGGTTCCGCCTTTTAAACCTGCCGGTCTTTTAAAACCTCTGCACCCTCCTACAGCACTGTTTCAAGAGGCTGGAATTAATCTTCTCGGTCCATGCCCTACGTCGCCCACAAGCAACAAATGAATAGTTGTCGCAAGGGACTACCTAACGCAGTATTCAGAAACAAAAGCTATACCCCGCCGAACATCTACAGAAGTTGCCAAGTTCTTTGTGCATGACATCGTATTGCGTCACTCGCCGTGGTTGTTTAGTGGCTTTGGTGTTGGGCTGCAAAGTACGAGGACGCGGGATCGGATCCCGGCCACGGCGGCCGCATTTCGATGGGGATGAAATGCGAAAACACCCGTGTACGTAGATTTCGGCGCACGTTAAAGAACACCAAGTGGTTCAAATTTCCGGAGTCCCCCACTACTGCAAGCCTCATAATCACAAAGTGGTTTTGGCACGTGAAACCAGCCAATTAAATTTTTAATTATAATCGTATTATATCCTGGGGCCCTTTCCGTCTTAATAAGCGATCGAAGGACTGCATTTACTGCTGACTCAATAGAGCAGATCGTCGCACTGACCCACACCAATCGTCGGAAAATTACAGCCTATCACCTAAAAACTAATGGGCTTACGGAGTGCCTCGATAGAACTAGCGCCGATATGATCTCGATGTACGTTGACGTAGAACACAAGTTATGGTACCAAATTTTACCGTACGTGATATTCGCATACACTACGGCACTTTAGGAAACCAGTCGATTCATACCATTTGAACTCGTTTATGCGCGCTGCGTAACAACACCTGTTCTGTGCGCATCGCGAATGCACGGCCAGACTTTTCCTTCAAGAGGGAAGCGAGCCTTCGTTACTTTTATTTCTTTCTCTTTCACTGACCCCCCGCGGACTCGTAGCTGTGCGCGAAAGAAGGGCCCGCTCCCTCCTTTCGGTTCCTGGAAGTGACCCAGTGACGACGCTTCGGGGTGTCGGGTGTTGTTTCCCGGGCCTGGGGGTGGCGACGGGGATGAAAACCGCGGTTGGAAAAGCGCGGGACGGGCAGACTCACCCCACCGGCCCTAGAGACCGGACCACTTTTTTACGGGCTAAAACTGAATATTTGTGCATTTTTAACTTGCTTTTTTGACCTTGTCAGTGTAATTAAAGTTTGTTTTAAATATTCAATTGCGTTCAAACCGTTATCTAGCTGGACAGCGGGCGCTTTGATCCCGTCAAGTGCGATCCGCGAGGCCAGCATAGTAAAAAAGTGCAGACGACTGCCATCGGCCGCCAACTCAACCCCCGCTGCAGTGGAATACGTCGCACGGCAAGACCTCTGGTTTGACCATGACATCCGCCAACTTCAAGGACACGGCATCACCTACAAGTTGAGCAGCTGACGGCACACAGGGCAACGACAAGGTGGGCTCGTTTCAAATTTCATCGTGCAGCTTAGCAGGCTTCACCACATACGCCCGCTTTGAGTGAGATACGTCGTGAAGCACGCACGCCAAAATGGATCAGGACAAGCTGACGCCTGAAACGTCTCAAGTTATGACAGGAGAGCATGAAGCTTCCACGGCAAACATTCGATCCCAAAGAGGAACTACGTTTTCCATGAAAGCTAAAGAAACGTATGAAACGAGCCGCGAAGGGCACTGCCGGAGAATAGACGCTGCCTGGAAGAACGTGGAGACAGCTATTTTCAAAGTGTCATGTGCGAAAGAGGAAGACATTAACAGCGCCTCAACGCAGCTTCGCGCAAGCTATGAGTGCTACGAGCACGTTGCCGCCAGATACGCTACCTTCCTCGCCAAAACGAGCAGATCTGAAACCCAGCAGAAATTAGATCTTCAGAGAGCAATCGACGCAGATCGTTATGTGACTGTAAGCGACAAATTACGTGAGGCTACAGAACAAGAACACGACCGCTTGCAAGAGGTAACGTCACAGCACTCTCTATCGGCCCACCCAAGCGTTTCTTCGAGGTCACGATGGTCGGGCTCGTCAACAATCAGCCTAGCCACCGTGCAAGCACGCGCACAAGCTGAAGCCGTCCGGGCCAGAGCAGAGTTTCGTCGCAGAGAGGCCACGATGCGTATTGAGAAGGCAAATATTGAGGCTGAATTGGATATTTTGCAGCATGAAAAAGAAGCGGCAGCTGCAAACGCACAGGCGAATGCCCTCGAGGCAGCCGTGGAGCAGGATGGCGGGGAGTACATGCACACGCTCCCTCCTGTGGACTGAACGCTGCAGACTAGGAGTTATATCGATGAGCAGCATGCCCTACGCCACTCTACGCTCGTGTTTACTGAGGAGGCCGTTACCAACTCAAGCGACGACGTAAACAATGCTCGCACGTCGCCGAGGGCCAACACAGCTGCGAATAATTCGATGTGTCTGCGAGCTGATGAACGTCCACCTGACTACCATGCTGCCCCTAACAACCCAAATTATAAGCATGCTGGAGCTACGAGTCATCCTATGGACTTACGAGTTGATCCGCAGCCGCTTGTGTACGCCCCGGCGCACAACAGTTCAAGCTCAGAGCTAGCCGGTGTCCTTAAATCCCTGTGCCGCAAAGACCTTGTTTCAAGCGGTCTTATCAAGTTTGATGATCGACCTGAGAACTTTCGCGCTTGGAAATCATCGTTCAAGGGTGTTGTCAGAGATCTAGGTCTTTCTGCCCAAGAAGAGCTAGACCTTCTCATCAAATGGCTTGGCCCTGAATCGTCAATTCAGACTCGGAGGTTGAAATCGGTGCACGTAGATGACTTTTCAACGAGCTTCAACGTCGTGTGGAAACGGCTAGACGGCGTCTTCGGGTGCCCTGAGGCAATTGAGGATGCATTACTGAAGCGGCTGGAAGACTTCCCGAAGATATCTTACCGGGAAAATACCAGACTCCAAGAACTTGGCGACCTCGTGCTAGAACTCGAGGCTGCGAAAACTGACCCGTATCTCGCCGGTCTTGGCTATTTGTATACAGCAAGAGGGGTGAACAAAATTGTCTCGAAGTTGCCATCTGGACTTCCAGAAAATTGGATGTCGGCGGGGTCGAAATACAAGAAAGACCATGACACTGCATTTATACCCTTTTCTTTCTTTAGCAAATTCGTTAGAGATCAGGCCAGCATGAGGAACGACCCGTGTTTCATCTTGAATCCCAAAATTCTGTGTCTGAATGCAATGAAAGGAAGCAAGACAATGCTACCAAGACCACGCGGCAAAGATCGTCTGTGTCAGCGAGAAAAACAGAAGTGGATCCTACTTCTGTCAAGATTAATCAAGATGCCACTGCTAACGAACAGCAGTCGGAATCGAAGGACTTGAAAAGGTGGTGTCCATATCACAAGAAACCTCACCCTTTGGAAAGGTGTCGCGCCTTCCATGAGAAAACCTTGGAGGAGCGGCAATCATTAATAAAGAAGCAAGGAATCTGCCTACGATGCTGATCATCCAAGAACCATATGCAGTGGCAATGTCAGGCAGTTGTGATATGCCTCATATGCGACAGCGCCGACCACGCCAGAGCGCTTCACCCAGCATCGCCAACCTCAGAGCCGTCAAGGGCTTGTGGGTCTGATGACAGTACCACAGATGGCTCAGAAAGAAGAGTCACGTCTAGGCGTACTGAAGTGGCAAACGCTGGCAACAGCACAAAGTCATGTGCTAAAATCTGCCTGGTAAAGGTGACCCATGAGACTCAGCCTGAGAAGACAGTCAGAGCGTACGCGATTCTTCACAACCAGAGTAATCGCTCGTTGGTTAGGCCAGAACTTCTAAACGATTTCAAAGTTAAGGGGACGCCTACGCAATACACGCTCCGCACTTGCTCCGGCAGTACAGAAGTGGTTGGAAGAGTCGCTCATGGTTTTTTCGTGCAGAGCATTTCAGGCGAAGTTAAGTTCCCTCTTCCGCCTCTGCTCGAGTGCAAGGCAATTCCAGAAAACAGAGATGAAATTTGAACGCCTGACGCTGCAAAGCACTACCCGCACTTGAAGTCTGCAGCAAATCACATTCCGCCTCTTGAGGAGGCTGGAATACTGCTCCTCCTTGGCCGGGACATCCTAAGAGCTCACAAGGTTCGTCCGACAATCAACGGACCCCACGAGGCGCCGTATGCTCAGAAGCTCGACCTCGGATGGGTCATTGTCGGCGACGTTAGCGTTGGTCAAACGCGGAAAACGGGCAGCGTCAACGTGTTCAAGACCCCTGTGCTGGACAGTGGGCGACCATCTCTTTTTGAGTCGTGCCCAAGACATTTCTTTGTAAGGGAGGCGCCGATTCTCTACTCTGCGGATAAGTTCTCAAAAGATTTACAATTGGCAGGAACATTGGATGACACCATGGCCCCGAATCTTTTCGAAACAACAGAACTTGACAACCAGCGTGCTCTCTCCATCGAAGACAAGGCATTCCTCGAGATAATGAATAGTGAATTCACCCAAGACAAATTGAACAATTGCGTTGCCCCTCTCCCCTTTCGCACACCGAGAAGTCGACTTCCAAACAACAGAGAACAAGCTCTGCCGCATCTGCTCTCGCTACGGCGTACCCTGCGAAAAAATCCTGAAACAAGGGAACGTTTCGTGAACTTCATGAACGAGCTATTCATCAAGGGTCATGCAGAGGAAGCTCCACCACTTCACGTGGACGAAGAATGTTGGTATCTGCCCATATTCGCCGTTCACCACCCCCAGAAGCCTGATCAAATCCGAGTCGTATTTGACTCCAGCGCTCAGTATGAAGGGGTATCTCTGAACAACGTTCTCCTGACCGGCCCTGACCTGACGAATAACCGTGTGGGGATTTTGATACGCTTCCGGCAAGAACCAGTTGCGGTTACAGCGGACGTCCAGCAAATGTTCTACAGTTTCATGGTTCGCGAGGACCATCAGAACTACCTGAGGTTCCTCTGGTTTAAGGGCAACGATATCTCCAGAGAAATCATAGAGCGCCGAATGAAGGTTCACGTTTTCGGCAACAGCCCATCGCCAGCTGTTTCAACGTATGTCCTTCGACGGACTGCCCAACAAGCTGCCGCACGATTTGGTGAAGATGCCAGGAAGTTCGTTGAAAGAGATTTCTACGTCGATGATGCGTTAAAGTCTCTTCCGAGCGAAGAAGATGCCGTTAGTCTGCTACAAAGAACGCAGAAAATACTTGCAACAGCTAACATAAGGCTGCACAAGATAGCTTCGAATAAGCAGAATGTGCTGAGTGCGTTTCCTCGAGAGAACCACGCCCAGGGACTGAAGAACCTCGACTTCGGCACAGACGCGTCGCTTACGGAGAGAAGTCTCGGTCTACTGTGGGACATAGGCGACGACAGCTTCGTCTTCAGGGCTCCTCGTCAGGACAGGCCATATACGCGGCGAGGAGTGCTATCGACCGTCAACAGCCTGTACGATCCACTAGGGTTTGTGGCTCCAATAACGGTTCAAGGCAAGTACCTTCTCCGTGACCTCGTAACGAAGGGTTATGACCGGGACACGCCGCTTTCGGACGAGAAGAAGCAGAGGTGGGACGAGTGGAAGAACTCTCTCCAGACACTACAGCACCTTCACGTTCGAAGAACGTATGCGCCAGTCTCGACGCTTGAAGCCGAAAGTAGGGACATTCATGTATTTTCAGACGCGTCCACAAGGGCCGTCGCAGCGGTGGCATACCTACGCGTGACTGACAAGAAAGGAAACAGACACGTCGGATTTGTCATGGGAAAGGCCAAGCTTGCTCCACAACCAGAACACACCATCCCAAGGCTTGAGTTGTGTGCAGCAGTGCTTGCTGTAGAGATGACCGATTCTATACTACGAGAATTGGACTTCCAGCCGAACTCAGTCACGTTCTACACGGATAGAAAAGTGGTCTTGGGTTACATATGCAACGAAACAAGAAGGTACTACGTGTATGTGGCCAACAGGGTGCAGCGGATACGTAGCAGCACGCAAACTGAACAATGGAAATACGTTCACAAAGACTAAAATCCAGCAGACCACGCCACTAGAGCGATTCCAGCGGCACAGCTTAAGAGCACGAACTGGTTGTGCGGACCGGATTTTCTCTCGCGACGAGAAGAGGAAGCACGGTCGTCGAGCTTCATCCTCTTAAATCCTGACGAAGACAAAGCAATACGCCCTGAAGTCTGCACTCTGGCGACGGAGGTGAACAAACGACAGCGACTCGGAGCCGAACGCTTTCATAGACTCTCGAACTAGAAATCTCTCACTCGTGCTGTAGCAAGTCTGATCCAGGTTGCCCATCGCACAAAGAACGCATCACAAGGAGAGGTAGCTCCCGTTGAGGCGCTCTCCAAAGGCAGGCTCGTGATCATTCGCGATGTACAGCAGAACGCATTTTATGAAGAGATATGCTGTATCCAGAGAGGAGAGCAGGTTTACAAGACAAGCTCGCTTCGAAGGCTTGACCCATTCTTAGACGCCAACGGCTTGATCCGCGTCGGCGGCCGCTTGAACAGAAGCGACCTTCCAGACGATGAGAAACACACTCTCTTATTGCCGGGTCGGCACCATGTGGCGACGCTTCTCGTGCGCCACCACCATGAATGCGTGCAACACCAGGGCCGACACTTCACAGAAGGAGCCGTACGAGCTGCTGGGTATCGGATCGTCGGAGGTAAAAGGTGCATCTCATCCGTGCGGCAAGCATGCATTTCATGCAAGAAGCTGCGAGGGCGCTTTCACGACCAGAAGATGGCTGGCCTTCCGGTAGACCGAATCAGCACAGATCATCCTTTCACGAACATTGGAATCGATGTTTTCGGTCCCTGGATGATTGGCTCTCGCCGAACGAGACGTGGTCTTGCAAACAGCAAGCGCTGGGCAGTCATGTTCACTTGCTTAAGCATTCGCGCAGTGCACATTGAGCTGATCGAATCAATGGATACGTCGAGTTTCATTAATGCCTTCCGAAGGTTCCTAGCAGTGCGAAGGCCCATCAAGCTAATACGCACTGACTGCGGGACCAATTTTATCGGAGCTTGCAGAGAACTTGGAATCACCGCAGAGGGCATTCATCGCTCACAAATAGGCAAGTTCCTCAGCGGAAACAGCTCCAAATGGATATTCAATCAACCGCACGCGTCCCATATGGGCGGTGCGTGGGAGCGGATGATCGGCATTGCATGCCGCATTCGTGACTCAATGCTCATGCAGTCACGTCATCAACGACTCACGCATGACATTCTTGCAACCTTTTTGGCAGAAGTTGCGGCCATCATTAATGCCAGGCCCATAACTCCTACTTCGTCTGGCCCCGAAGATCCCACAATCCTAACTCCGGCGACACTCTTAACCCAAAAACACGGAAGTGCATCTGTAACTGGGCAGTTGGATACGAGCAACCTCTACAAACGGCATTGGCGCCTCGTGCAAAACCTGGCTGACGAGTTCTGGAAGCGCTGGCGCACAACGTATGCCACTACTTTGCAGCAACGCCGAAAATGGCAAGCAGCAAAACCCGACCTCAAAGAAGGCGATGTCGTTCTACTCAGGGATAGAGAAGCAACCCGCAACGACTGGCCCGTAGGAGTGATTACACGAAGCCTGCCCAGCACAGACGGAAGGATGCGCAAGGTCGAGCTGAAAACAGCCAAAGACGGGGTTGTCAAAACATTCTTCCGACCTACAACAGAAGTTGTGCGTTTTCTGTGACCGTGATATAGTGGTGGCGTCTTAACAACGAAAGACACCAGACGGGGAGTGTTCTGTGCGCATCGCGAATGCACGGCCAGACTTTTCCTTCAAGAGGGAAGCGAGCCTTCGTTACTTTTATTGCTTTTTCTTTCACTGACCCCCCGCGGACTCCGAGCTGTGCGCGAAAGAAAGGGCCCGCTCCCTCCGTTCGGTTCCTGGAAGTGACCCAGTGACGACGCTTCGGGATGTCGGGTGTTGTTTGCCGGGCCTGGGGGAGGCAACGGGGATGGAAACCGCGGTTAGAAAAGCGCGGGACGGGCAGTCTCGCCCCACCGGCCCTAGAGACCGGACCATTTTTTTATGGGCTAAAACTGAACGTTTTGTGTATTTTTAACTGGCTTTTTTGACCTTCTCAGTGTAATTAAAGTTTGTTTTAAATGTTCAATTGTGTTCGACCCGTTATCTAGCTGGACAGCGAACGCTTTGATCCCATTCAAGTGCGATGCGCGAGGCCAGCATAGCACCTTTAGACGCCATGCTCCCGGTCGACAACGAAGAAAGAAGCAACAATGCTGATGACATCGTCCAGAAGGCCGAAGGAGCTTGAAAGCTTGCTCGCAACCGCATCCGCCTTCAGCACGGTACCAACGCCCGGCATTACAACAGTGGCCGAAGGAACATCGAGTACGAACCCGGCGACTATGCTTGGGTCTGCACAGCCGTCCGCGATCAGGGCTGTCGGAAAAATGACTGCGTAGATGCTTTGGCCCGTACAAGATCGTTAGGCGACTCAGCGAAGTGAACTACGAGGTAGTCTCTCAGAGTACTACTATGAGCTCGAGCCGACGACGGCTGCCCACGTAGCTTGTACCCGTAGTTGGATCAAACCGCACTACACCCGTGTAGACATGTCCGTCTCATAGACTTATGAGACAGACACGCGCCGTGTCGTCGTTTTCATACCTTCTTGTGTCCTTGTTTTGCATTGCGCTGTAACGAACCACTATGACTTTCTCCGGCGCCCTCTGTCCCCCTCCGATCAGCGACCGGGATGGTCGCTTTTCACGTGGGGAGTAATGACGCGAAGTAAGCAGCCCACTATGAGTCCCGATCGCCAGAAGTCAGTCGCCAAAGACGACGAAGGGCGCAGTTGTGCTCCGGGTTTTGGGGTGTCGGCCATTAAAATAAGGCTGATATGTTTCGGCGAGCCCGTCTTAGTTACCTTGGTGAAGATATATATATATATATATATATATATATATATATTGTGAGACGAGGTTTAGGCAGCCAGTCCCTTCTTTATTTTCTCGAGTGAGAGCCCCACCACCAGGCCCCAAAACGGTGATGATGAGTATGTACAGGTGAGAATATGAAGCGTATGAGTAATGCTCACACTAATTTCCCGGCACGCGCAAGCGGCCAGCCAGGCCGCGACTTAGCCAGGAGGGGAACGCCGAACGAAGCGTTTTAGGCGCGAAACGTGAACGATCTCCGAACCACGACAACGATGGTCGGAAGAAACGTCTACGGGAGTAACGCGATATTTCACGGGGGATGTTTGTTCGTTAATAATATAGGGTCCAAGAAAGCGGGATTCAAACTTCTCGCACAAACCGGGTGTACGAATGGGCGTCCAAAGGAGCACTTCCTCTCCAGGACGAAAGGAGACGTCGCGACGAGAATGTTGTAACGTTGCTTGCGATCTAGCTGACTGACTTCTGTGTTGAAGCGAGCACGTTGACGGCATTCCTCAAGTCTCGAGACGAACTGTTCGGGTATACTGGCCGAGGTGATAGTTGGGGCATTGAAGAAGGCGGCGTCGATGGTGAATGTCGGTGAACGGCCGTAAACTAGGTAGAAAGGTGAGTATACCGTAGTTCGTTGGATAGCGGTGTTGTGAGCAAAAGTCACGAAAGGTAAAAGTTTGTCCCAATTGTCGTGGTTTGGCCCGATATACATTGATATCATATCTATTAGTGTGCGATGAAATCGCTCGGTTAAGCCGTTTGTTTGTGGGTGATATGCGGATGTTGTCTTATGAACTGTGCCACAAGCTCCGAGTACTTCTGCTAGCATTGTTGACATGAAAGTCTTGCCGCGGTCGCTTAACAGTACACGAGGTGCACCATGGCGCAGCACAATGGCATCTAGAAAGAAGGTGGCAACGTCGGAGGCCGAACTAGAGCGTAGAGGAGCGGTCTCTGCGTAACGTGTGAGCTGGTCAACAGCTGTCACGACCCATCGAGGACCCGCTGGCGTTATGGGCAGAGGGCCGACTAGGTCTATCCCAACGATGGCAAACGGTGTCTCGGGACATGGAATGGGCTGTAAAAGCCCAGCAGGAGGCGAAGTCGGTCGTTTCCGCCGTTGACACTGAACGCAAGAAGCGACGTACTTGGCCACAAAGGTAGACATGCCTGGCCAAAAGAAACAGCTCCTAACGCGGTGGTATGTTTTGTGGAATCCCAAATGGCCAGCAGATGAGTCGTCGTGCAAGGCTTCAAGGACTTGTGTGCGCATCGAACGTGGAAGAATAGGTACCCAGCGGTGTCCGTCGGAGTTGTATATGTAGCGGTACAGCACATCGTTGTCAAGCTTAAATAGTCGCAGTTGTCGACGTAATCTGGCATTTGGTGCAGATGTAGTTCCGCACAGGCGTTGGATGATGCTGTTGCAGTAGGGGTCAGAACGTTGACACGAGGCGAGGTGAGTGACGCGATTGGAAGATAACGTGTCAGTAACCGATAGAGGTAATAACGGTAATAACGGGAATGACGACTTAGTCTCATCATCAAGTGGCGAGCAATGGGGAGGTGTACTCGAAGCTAATAGTGGCAGCGGGCAGCGAGAGAGAGCGTCGGCATCTTGATGCTTTTTCCCAGACTTGTAGACAACGTCAAAATCGTACTCTTGTAAGCGTACCACCCAGCGACCAAGTCGTCCGGACAAATTTTTGATTGACGACAACCAGCATAAGGCGTGGTGGTCGGTTATGACCGTGAAATGGCGTCCATAAAGATATGGTCGAAATTTTTGGATCGCCCAAACTACTGCGAGACATTCCTGTTCTGTGATCGAGTAATTCTTTTCGGCAGGTGTTAGTGCGCGACTGGCATAGGCAACAACTCGCTCTCGTGAGGTGGTATCACGCTGTAAAAGTACAGCACCGATCCCATGGCCACTAGCGTCGGTGTGCAAGCAAGTTGGTGCGTTCTCATCGAAGTGACAGAGGACAGGGTCGGTGGTTAATGCCTGCTTGAGGGCTTGAAAAGAAAGTTCGCATTCATCTGTCCAAGGGAAAGCAGTGCCCGACGTGAGCAACTTGTGGAGCGGCGACGCCACGGCCGCAAAATGACTGATGAAGCGGCGGAAGTAGGATGCCAGGCCCAAGAAACTTCTTAATTGCTTTTGATTTTCAGGGCGAGGGAAGCGAAGCACGGCAGCAACCTTTTCGGGATCTGGTCGAACGCCATCTTTGCTGATAAGATGGCCCAACACTTTGATGTTCTTTCTGGCAAAATGGCATTTCTTTGTGTTGAGTTGGAGTCCAGCGTTGGAAATGCATGTGAAAACTTCGTCCAAGCGCTGAAGGTGCTGACGAAAAGTTGTAGAAAAAATAACGATGTCATCTAAATAGCACAGACAGGTCTTCCACTTAAGGCCACGTAAAACTGTGTCGATCATGCGTTCAAATGTTGCAGGGGCATTACATAAACCAAATGGCATGACGTTGAACTCATAAAGTCCGTCTGGTGTGGCAAAGGCTGTCTTGTCCTTGTCCGCTTCGTGCATGGGGATTTGCCAGTATCCGGATCGGAGGTCTAGGCTAGAGAAATATTCTGCACCCTGGAGGGAGTCAATGGCATCGTCAATTCTAGGCATCGGATGTACGTCTTTGCGCGTGATCTTATTAAGGGCTCGATAATCGACGCAGAATCGTACAGAGCCGTCTTTCTTGCGAACCAGCACGACAGGAGACGACCAAGAACTGGAGGATGGCCGAATGATGTCTCTTTTTAGCATGTCATCAACGTTATCCGCAATGATTTTCCGTTCTGCGGAAGACACGCGACACGGGCGGCGGCGTACAACCGAACTGCCTTCGGTTTCGATGCGATGTACTGCGACGGAAGTGCGCCCCAGAAGCTTGGAGTGGACGTCAAATAAGGCTCTGTGTTTGTGCAGGAGTGCCAGAAGGTCTTCTTTCTGCGCAGCGGTCAAATCGGGATTTATCGCGGCCGTTAAAGCAGCGGCAGCAGTGTGATAATCAGTTGTGGTAGACAAAGGTGGTGATTCGGTGTGAAGCGGTACCAGCGAAAGAGGTTCGGTGTCAGTAAAGCATGTCACAGTAGAGCCCTGGGAGAGCACAACTGGCGAAGAAGTAGGGTTATGAACAGCGACTAACGCTCTACCGCCCTGAAACCGAACTAGGCTAGGAGTAAGGCTAAGCCCACCAGAAATGCAGTAACCGCTCGGTGCAAGGAACACATCACCATTAATAATAGTGTCGGAAGTCAGCGTCAGAATATGCTCATTGCCCGCGGGAATGAAACAGTCGGTAGACGTGACAAAACGCAGGCTATGATCATTGACAGCGGATGAAGATTCAGTGTCTGTCATATGAATAGTTCGCTGACGGCAAGAGATGAAAGCTGAGGCGGAGGACAGGAAGTCCCATCCCAAAATCATCGCGTAAGTGCACGAAGATAGCACGACGAACTGAATGTGGTGGAGGATGCCATCAATGAAAACGCGCGCAGTGCAAACACTGGAGGGCTGAACAAGAACGGCATTAGCACAACGAAGGGGAGGGCCATTATACGGTGTCTTCACTTTTCGCAATCGAGAACACAAGTCAGCACTAATAACGGAAAGCGATGCACCTGTGTCAACCAAGGCTTCGATTCGGAAACCTTCAACACACACCAGAAGTACATTTGATGGGCGCTCCGGAGGAGTTTCACGTTGCCCAAAAGATGCAGCTTTCCCTCCTGAAGCTGCACCATTTAGTTTTCCGGGCGGTGATCGGGGGACGAAGTAGCCGGTCGTAGAGGGGAAGAAGAGCGCCACATCGGTGATGGAGAGCGACGACGCGGGAAACGCAATGAACCGGCAGTGTTGAAGTCCTGTGGAGATGGGGAACGTCGTGGATAATAATCGTAGTCAGAACGCCGACGTCGTGGTACAGGGCCAGAAAACTGATCCCTTTCAAAGCCGTCATAGCCACGTCTTTCATCTTGCTGACGGCGTCGGCAAAACCTGGAAATGTGGCCACGGATGCCGCAGTAGTAACAAACCGGTCGAGGTGGGCTCCATGCGTTATAAGACGGAACAGGCGATGGTCTTGCAGTGATAGGATTCAGGGACATGTGCGGTGCAGGCGCCTGTTGTGGTGGCTGTTGGGAGGGTGGCGCTATAGAGGCAATCTGAGCGTACGTTGGCGTATGGATAGGGTGCGGGCTCGTGATTTGCGGGCAGGTCACGGCAGCTATCTCTTCCCTCACGATATGGCGTAGGCCGCCACCAGTGGGCGTCAGATGGACCTCAGGAGGGTTTGACGAAGCTTGGGCGTGCAGTTCCTCACGGATGATGGAGCGAATCAAAGCACGTAGCTCGCTGTCGTTGGACGACTGGAAATCAGATGTGTCAGGGCGTAAGCGGAGCATATAAAGGTCATCGAGACGCTGACACGTAGTGATGATGTCGGCGACGGTAGTGGGATTCAGCAGTACAAGAGCATTGAATGCGGCAGTCCCAATACCCTTGAGCAGGTGGCGTACACGGTCACCCTCTGCCATCGAGGTGTTCACGCGGCGGCAGAGGGCGAGGACGTCCTCTATGTACGAAGTGTAGGACTCGCCTGAGTGCTGCACACGCTCAGAAAGCTTCTTCTTAGCGATATCGGAGCGGACAGACGAGTTCGCGAAAATCTGGCGTAGATGGTGTTTAAAGATGCTCCAGTTGACCAAATCGAGCTCATGATTGGAAAACCACGTTTTCGCAACTCCGGTTAGGTAGAAGGCGACGTGAGCAAGTTTTGCTGATTCGTTCCAGTGGTTAAAGTCACTCACGCGATCGTAGAGCTCCAACCAGTCTTCAACGTCGTCGCCTGGAAGCCCAGCAAATACCGGTGGATCCTTCTGAGGGGTGGTGACTGTCCAAGAAGGAGTTCCCGCAGGAGTAGGCAAGGTGGATGTCGTGGTACTGGTCTGCTGGTCTTGCGACATGGTTGAGTGCAGTTGGTAGAGGCGGCGACCCGAGCGGAGCTCCAGGGATGTAGCGTAGGTGAGGCTGGAGAGAGACCTGGAGCGAGAGGGCGAAGGAACCGGGCAGCACACTCCACCACTTGTGAGACGAGGTTTAGGCAGCCAGTCCCTTTATGTTCTCGAGTGAGAGCCCCACCACCAGGCCCCAAAACGGTGATGATGAGTATGTACAGGTGAGAATATGAAGCGTATGAATAATGCTCACAATATATATATATATATATATATATGGTTACGCGCGAAGGCGACCGTTTATCACCCTTACGGATGAAGGGGACCGTTTACTTTAGGTCGCGAAGGTGAGTGCTAGAGCGGCCAGCTGGTTGATCAATTCAGCGTCGTTCTCTTCTTCCTTTCCCCACTCAGGACCCAAGCACGTTCACCGGTCTTCGTTTCCTTCACCCGTTACATTCCTCTCGTCGCAGACGAAGCCCGCCGGGCGAGTCAATCCATTTGTCTTGACGTGAACGATTTCAAGCGGGCGACATGGACCACTTGTGTCTTGGCAGCTCTTCTACCTCTCGCCGCGAGGCGAGATATGTTATAGGTGACTTCTGTGAGTCTGTTAATAATAACGAACTGTCCATCGTAGGTGGCCAAAAGCTCTTCGCATAACCCGCGTTTCCGTACTGGAGTCCACAGCCAGACTAAATCACCAGGGCGATAGGTTACCGTACGGTGGCGAATGTCGTAGTGTGCTTTTGATCTGTCCTGCGATTCCCAAGTGCGCAAACGAGCAATACGACGACCTTCTTCGGCAAGGCAGAGAGTTTCGGCGAGAGTGGGATTTTCGTCTCTACAGAGAGGGAAAAGAGTGTCGATTGTGTACCGGGGTGGCCGCGCGTGCAGCAGGAAGAAAGGGCTACAGCCGGTAGTCTCATGCTTAGCGGTGTTGAACGCTTACGTGATAAAAGGCAATACGTCAACCCAGTTCTTGTGGCCGGATGAAACATACATACATAGCATGTTTACAATTGCTCGGTTGGTGCGCTCCGTAAGCCCATTCGTTTGTGGATGGTATGGTGTCGAGTGACGCAAGTGGGATTCACACAAACGAAGCAGCTCCTCTACGACGTCCGCTGTGAATTGTCGTCCACGATCGCTGATGATCACGCGAGGCGGACCATGTCGCAGGATGACATAGATGATGTCGCAGGATGATGGCGGACCATGTCGCAGGTGTCACTGCTGTTGTAAGGGGTGGCTAGAGCTTGGTCAAGCTGCACATATGCAATTTTGTCTCTGGCCCCCTATTTTCGCAGTAACAATGTATTGTCTGCGGCGAAAATAAAACTTGATTGATTGATTGATTGATATTGCAGCAGGAATGTTGAAACGTCAGTGGCAGTTCCGGAGGGCACGGCCGCCGTTTCGCAGTAGCGTGTGAGGTAGTCGACGCAAACAACTATCCAACGGATTCCCTTGTCTGACTTTAGAAAAGGGCCTACGAAGGCAATGCCCACTTGTTGGATAGGCGTGCTTGGAGGCGGGATCGGCTGCAGGAGACCAGCTGGAGCAGTAGATGGCCATTTGTGGCGCTGACACTGCTTGCAGCTGGCCGCATACGTCTCAACAGACTGTCGCATTCCAGGCCAATAAAAGAGTTCCTGAATCTGGTAGAGCGTCCTCGCCGAACCTAAATGGCCAGACGTAGGGGCGTCATGCACAGCACTCATAATCGCTCTGCGAAGGCTCTCCGGTACCACTAGGAGAAAACGTGCGCCAGTGCTGGAAAAGTTCTTCTTGTACAGGAGTCCATCGCGTACACAGAAATGGTTTGCTGTCGTCGAGGCGCTCATAGCGGTGAAGAGCGGTGTTAATTTATCGTCTTTTCGCCGTTCGGGTGTGAAGCAGTCGAACTCTGGAAAACGGGGCGACACATAAGCCACAAGGTGATCGAAGGCGCCGGCGTCACAGTCCGTAGTGCTAAGTGGCATACGTGAGAGGCAGTCGGCATCAGCGTGTCGTCGACAACTCTTATAAGAGACGGTGAAGGTGTGTTCTTGCCGTCAGAGTTCCCAGAGCACAAGGCGGCCACAAGGGTCACGAAGGTTCACAAGCCAACACAATGAGTGGTGGTCGCTGACCACTGTAAAGGGGCGTCCATACAGGTAAGAACGAAACCATTGAACCGCAAATATTACCGTGAGGCATTCTTTTTCCGTGACAGTGTAATTCTGCTCGGGGCTGCATAATGAGTGGCTTGCATATGCGATACGTGCTCGCGGTCACCGTAGCGTTGAACTAGGACGCCACCAATACCTATGCCACTGGCATACGTATGGAGTTCCGCCGGAGCTGAAGGACTGAAGTGTTGAAGAACCGGTTGTGACGTCAGCAGAAACTCCAACTGACGAAACGAAGAGTCGCACTCCGGAGTCCACCCAAAACGGGTGTCCTTTCGGAGTAGGCATGTCAGCGGATACCCGACGTCGGCGAATTTAGGAATAAAGCGGCGTAAATAGGAACAAAGCCCCAGAAAACTACGGAACACCTTGACAGAGCGCGGTGCACTGAACGCTTCAATGGCTGCTGTTTTCTGGGGATCAGGGCGGACGCCATCCTTATCGACGAGGTGCCCAAGCACAAGGGATTGGCAGTCTCGGAACTGGCAGTTCTTAGAGTTTCAAACTAGACCAGCGTTTCTGATGCAGTTCAGGACAATATCCAGAGGCGAGCTGCGTTCGCTGAAGGTGCGGCCAAAGATGACGACGTCGTCGAGGTAACACATGCAGATGTTCCACTTCAAGCCGCGCAGAACAGTGTCCATATATCTCTCGAAAGCTGCTGGAGCGTTGCACAATCCAAATGGCATCACATTAAATTCGAACAGCCCGTCAGGGGTTACAAAGGCAGTCTTCTCTTTGTCGTCAGGATTCATCGGAATTTGCCAGTAGCCGGATCGTAAATTAACTGAGGAAAAGTAAGAGGCGGAATGAAGGCAGTCTATTGCGTCATCAAACCGCGGGAGTGGGTACACGTCCTTTTTTGTTACAGTATTCAAACGGCGATAGTCCACGCAAAATCTCCAAGATCCACCTTTTTTTTAAACAAGAATCACAGGAGCTGCCCACGGACTCGCTGAATCTTGTACGACTCCCTTTTTCATCATATCGTGCACTTGTTCGTTGATAGTCTGGCGCTCTGATGGTGGAACACGATATGGATTTTGTCTAATCGGATTTGCCGAACCCGTGTTGATGGTATGGCGAGTTCGAGATGCAGGGATTGCAGGTAGTTTGTCCTTCTGCGCAAAGTCAAATACCGAAACGTGCTTCGAAAGCACACCCACTAACGTTCGGCGTGCACTCGTGCTTAGCGATTTATTTACCATCGACAAAAGGGCCGTTTTCGAACTGTGGCCATCAGGTTCTTCCGGCACATCTTTAAGTTCAGCCACTGATAAGGACGCGTGTTCCCTGACGAAGGCTAATTACATGCCGTCTGATAGTATAACGGGCTCCTTAGAACAGTTTACGGTCCATAAGCCAGTGCGTCCGCCTTTGATCGACACCATACACTGTGACACCAACATATTCTTCTTCATACAATTAAAGTGCATCTGTTCTACGGTAGCTTCGAAGCTGTCGGAATCGGCGCCGCAACATACAACGGGGACGCAAATGGTAGATGATGCAGGTATGACCGTATCACCAGAAACACACAGTGTAGTTTCGCGATCTACAGGGTTCTGCAGGAGTCCTGATGAAATCCTACCACTTATGAATACCATCCCTGTGCGGCAGTCGACAGTAGCACCACACTCCCGCAAGAAGTCCATGCCGAGATTAACATCATGGGTCAACCGAGGAATAATTACAAATCCTGTCGTAATAACATGGCCTCCCAAAAACACGTCAGCACTACCCACCCCAATTGGTCGCAAGGGCTCGCCGCTCACTCCACAGAACTTTGAATCTTGGTCCCATTTGAATAAAACCTTTCGCCCTAACACGTGTTTAAAAGAGACACTCATGACCGAAATTGTTGCGCCTGTGTCCACCAAAGCCATCACACGGACATTATCTACAAGAACGCGCACTTTGTTTTTCAGCATCAACACAGGAGGTCAGCATCAGGTCTCCAGTGACTTCACCTCCATCGGCCGCGCTAGCTAGTTTTCCGGTGACGAAGGGGACGTGGTGCGACGCAGCGGTGAGGGAGAACGGGGAGCACGACGTTGCGGTTGGGATAAACTCCTGTCAGATGCCGCGGAGCGATTCCGGGAGCTGCTCGACCAATACTCGTTGCCAGATGATACGGGTGCTGGCCACGGGGCACCGTGTGGCCGTTCGGAGGGCCGAGAGAACTCTGAGGGCTGGCCATACCACGTGATCATACGCTGGTTACAGGAATAACACAACGCGAGAGGTCGAAACCTTACTCGTTCGTCGATGAAGCGGATATTATCATTTTCCCATGTGTAGTAGGCTGGTTCGTGGCGTGTGGAAGTTTCAAGCTGTGATTAGGGAAAATATTGAAGTGAGTCAGAATCAACGGTGAATGGCTCAGCAAAATGCGGTTCGCTGGCGACATCGTGCTGTTCAGCAATGCTGCTGATGACTGGGAAAAATTTTATTGATGACGTTAGCCAAGAAAGTGGAAGTGTAACGTTGAATATTATTAATCAGAAAGCAAGGGTAACGCTCAATAGCCTGGCAAGACGAAATAGTATATAAGATTGGCCTCCAACATCTAGAATTTGCGCAAGGGCACGTTTATCTAGACCAGTCTCTCACACGAGACCTAATCGTGGGAAGGAAATTAGCAGAACAATAAAAATATCTTGGAGTTGATATGACAGGCGCGGCAAAACAATGACGATCAGCCTGCCGCTATACTATAGAAGAAAACTGCACAATAATTGCATTCTATCGATACTAAAGTATGAGGTATATACAAGGAGTGTAAAAAATGAGTTTGAAAAGAAGCTAAGGGACATGCAAGGAGTGAGAAAACGAAGGTGGTATATCAAAATATGGAACAATGGTGGCAACTAGTTAGAAAGCCGGGATGGCCGATATTTTAGGTGAGATTAAAAGCATGAAATCGAGCTGGAGGAAGGGAGGGGGGGGGGGGGGGGTACGCTGCACGTGTCTATTTGGGCTGCTCAAGAGTAAACAAAGCAAGAAAATCCCAATAAAGAAAGGCATCAGGCAGGGAGATGCGATCTCTCCAATGCTATTCACAGTGTGTTTACAGGATGTATTCAGAGACCTGGATTGGGAAGCATTGGAAATAAGAGTTAATGAAGAATACCCTTCTAGCTTGCGATTCGCTGATGATATTGCCTTGCCTAGTAACTCAGGGGACCAGTTGCAATGCATGCTCACTGACCTGGAGAGGCAAAGTAGAAGGGTGTGTCTAAAAATTAATCTGCAGGAAACTAAAGTAACGTTTAACAGTCTGAGAACAGTAGTTTACGATAGGTAGCGAGGCACTGGAAGTGTTAAGGGAACGCATCTAGTTAGGACAAGTCGTGACTGCGCATCCGGAACATGAGACTGAAATAATCATAAGAATAAGGGCTGGGGTGCGTTTGGCAGGCATTCCCAGATCATGAACAGCAGGTTGCCATTACACCTCTAGAGAAAAGTGTATAATAGCTGTGTCTTACCAGTACTCACCTACGGGGCGCAAAGCTGGAGGCTTACGAAAAGGGTTCTACTTAAATTGAGGGCGACGCAACGAGCTATGGATAGAAGAATGATAGGTGTAACGTTAAGGGATAAGAGCAGATTGGGTGAGGGAACAAACGAGAGTTTATGGCATCTTAGTTGAAATCAAGAAAAAGAAATGGGCATGGGCGGGACATGTAATGATGAGGGAAGATAACCGATGGTCATTAAGGGTTACAGACTGGATTCCAAGGGAAGGGAAGCATAGCAGGGAGCGGCAAAAAGTTGTTTGGGCGGATGAGACTAAGAAGTTTGCAGGGGCAACATAACCACAATTAGTGCATGACCGGGGTAGTTAGAGAAGTATGGGAGATGCCTTTGCCCTGCAGTGGGCGTAACCACGCTGATGATGGTGATGACTATGCTGATGATGATGATGAAGAGCTGATTTTGTGGACTGAGGTACGCTCGTGAACGATGCAGGCCAACGCCTCCTTGATAGCACAAGGGTGGTGCACCTCCATGTAAGGCGTCATTTTACCTTGCCCAACTACAATAGAACCTTATTGGGACGCTGCCGAGTAAGCTGCGGTAATTTTGACGTCAACGCTTTCGTCACGCCGGGCTTTGCAATAGCAACTTTCTTCCAAATAGCCTGACGTGATGAACTAGAGTGCACAGGCCTGCTAAGAGACCTGCACTCTAGTTCCTTAACGCTCCAAAGCTCCTTAACGCTCCAAAGCTCCAGCCAATCAGTTTTGCCGAAAGTCGACACTTAAAGAAAATGCCCCTCCCTCAGGTAGATCCTTCAGGAAGGCTAAGTGCTCTGTAGGGCAGATATTCAATAGTTTCGGACTCGACACCAATAGGAGAGAAGCGCACTGGAGTATTGCAGATATATGAGTTGTGCGATGACATTAGAAAATTCGCAGGTGCATAATCGGCTCAGCTAGCGCAAAACAGGGGCAATTGAACAACGACAGGAAGTGCCTCTAGCCTACAGTGGGCTTAAATTAGGCTGACAGTGGTGAGGATAATTTTCAAAGTGCCGCTAATTGTACGCTTTCTTCTATATAATCTTTATTTGACTACTTCTCCGCTTACATTCGGAAGTTAAGGCTTGTCCACATGTACAAAGTGAATTGCAGCTGAAAGGCATAACAACGCCCTGTCACAGGTGAACTTAAAGAAAAAATATGTTCAGGCAGTGTCCACACACCTGCACGCAAGCCAGCTTCCTAAAAAGCCACGCGGAGTTGTCGGCCAGCTTCCCAAGCAAACAGAAGGCAGCCATCGAACCAGCCAAGCTAAGTCAGCCAGCCAGCTAGCCAAACTAAGCGAATTATACCAAGTCAAACCAGCCAGTCAGCCAGCCATGCACACAGGCCTGCCTGCCTGCCTGCCTCCGCGTTCATTCTCTGCGCAAAGTGTTACAATTGGCACCGCCAAAAGTGCGCATCATTTTTGCGGAGCAAGTACCACATGTTTCTGTGAAGACTATATTCTTAAATATTGGTTGTAGCAGCTAGCACAATTTTAATCGTTGAGTTATACTGCCGGAAGAGGCGGACTTCAATAAGTCGGAAAATTGAAATATATTACAGAAATAAACAAAACTTTACTACAGGTCATGACCGATTGAGCAATTTAGAAGTTGTAGCTGGGTAGACTGCAAGGCATGTTCACTTGAAAAGAGTTGTCTAAACGACCCCATTTTCGAGATATGCGCCTTCAAACTTGCGTGAAAAATCCACTGTAGTTCCACTTATTTTCTTAACATTGGGTCATTTTATTCACTGGAGGAGAACAGCAACTGTACCGCGAATGCATATCTTCGCAAAGTTCAGCAATAATATCTCGAAAGCGATGCCGTCCTGAGAATACGTTCCAATTTATCCGCGTTGCAAACTGCCCTACTGGAATTTGTAAATTGCTAGTTGTGCTATTCTAGTTAAATACATAATTGGTGGAGTGGACCTGCCATTTTTTCTTTTAAATTGCTTTAAGTCTTCGTAGAAAACTCCGGTATTAAAAATTCCATGGCTGTTTTGATCTCGTCGAGAAATTGTAAAATGAAACAACTACGCAACATGTAGCGGCATACCCTTGGCGGTAAGCTCAAAATTTTTTTGTTTCACCAGGTAGTTTCATAGTATCCCCACAACCGCACTATTGCCCACATTATTTTGCGTTGAGTGCCTCGCTTCACTTTTCGTTAGGCACTGTGTTGGCAGCGAGCAGTTCTCGGTTCGATTCAGTCATTCTGCAGACTGTGATTGTCTGCCGAAGGTTTTGACAGCTTTCCGTGTATCTAATGGTGTCGTATTCTACACTAACTAAATCAAACGACACTTAGTTGAGGTGTCGTAAGCTGTTGATCTTTGTATAGCCCAATTTTCTAGCCGTTTTTCTAGACCTCGAGTCAACTTCGCGCACCCGCGTTTACATTGAGGCTTGTACTATTTGAGCCAGTTCTATGAAACTCTCTGGTCCCGCGCACTTCCGCGTATAGCAGGATTATTTGAAAATCTGAATTTCATACCTGTTGTTTTATGCAAATTATTAGTTGTAAACCATAGCATCGCGCAGTGATTAAGTTTTGAATTCGCCATTAATTTGCGATGGAGGTGTTGACGTTTCCAACTTCGTGGTCCCCCCGCGACGCTTTGCCACTATAAGATGAACAAGATCATCGGGTAATATATATAGCATGTTTTATGTCTTAAAGAAAAAAAATATATATGATGGTATATAAATATTATCGAAAGTTAATGACGCACTTAGAAATACCATGAGCATCGTT
Organism: Dermacentor andersoni; assembly: GCF_023375885.2. Lineage (NCBI taxonomy): Eukaryota > Metazoa > Arthropoda > Arachnida > Ixodida > Ixodidae > Dermacentor > Dermacentor andersoni. The sequence goes on along the minus strand of NC_092817.1, from coordinate 178,929,965 downwards.
CATTCACAAAACCCTAAAATGACTGAACTCCTCAACATAAGCTCCGTTCCTGATTGACCAACGTCAACCGATTATCGTTTATAGAATATTTATCTTTTAGGTCGGTCGTGCCCTTAAGGTTTTCATGAGAATACAGCACGTGAATTTTAGGTGTAAGATTGTTTTAGCGGCCCCTCTGCCAAAGAAACTTACTTCATCTAACCTGACAAATCCCCGAATAAGAACCAAAAGCCACACAGTCCATGGAGATAACACTGCATAGCACTGAACCATTTGTTAGCGAGGTTGCGGTTACATATAATATATGCCCGCTCGCATTTATTCATGGTTTCGAATCGGTTCACCCTGCTGGCTACATTGACTGCCTGGGAAGCCGACACGCTCCGTCAAGAATTACTGGGTGAAACAATCTGTCGCCACTCACCTGATCTGCACCAGCCATTTCCTTCGAAGAACTCTGCAGTTTCTTTGGGTCGCTTGTAATAGCCGGGCATCACCATCGGGTTGCGGAAACAAATCTCGCCGGTCTCGTTCGGACCCAGTTTCATTCGAGTCACAGGGTCAACAACCTGCGCATGTCAGATAGGTTTTGTCTGCATCTCAATGGCTGTATTCTATCAGTTATTTCACGAGAGAGCGGACGTGTTCTGCCTATGCATATATACTCGCGTTATCAATGGAAGCACATGGCAAAAATATCTGTACTCAAAGAACTGCTGTGCTACGCTGTTCCCTAAAATATCATCGTTCGTGAAGTTACTTAACGAACTCGAGGACAAGGACCAGGTAAAGGATGCGGGCGGTCTGCCAGCAACCGGCCACCCCCTCCGCAGCTTCTGCACTGCGCACTCAATGTACAGTGCGCACTGCCCATTGTCACAGGCTGTTGGTTATCCAAACCTGAAGCAAAAGAGGCAGTTCTGTGGAGCACATTTATCGCTTGAAAACTCGTTGCCATAAACATGGATACCTGCCCCACTGCAAGCATCTGTAATTCCGCTCTAAGAAATAACTTATTTTGTCAGAACCATCACTTGAGTGCCTAAATCATCTGCGTGACGAAGGCTTCTGCAAGAAAACTGCTATTACCCCTGTCTTACCCACTGCTTCAAAAGCGCTAGCTGATGACGTCGTAAGTTTGCGAACGTCGTAATGTCATCGCACCACAGATTCTCTCCCGTACTGAAGTGTGCTTTTGTTTTCTTCAGACACAATCGTTAACATTGTTATAGCATTGGTTATCCGCGGGCAGCCGAGCTCAATATTTCTCTTTTAAACTTCATTGCAATTTTGGTTACGCCTCTTTTCTCTCTGATCTACGCGGCTATTTTTCTCTTTCTTAGGGTAATATCAGTCAAATATTTTTCATTGTATCATTCTTTTAACGTTCATGAACGTTTTCTCAGGATTCCTTAACCTCCAAGTTTCCGCCACATACGGTAGAAACCATACAAGACAATCACTGTACACTTCTTGTTCCAAAAAAGCTGTAAAATTACTGGGACGTTTATGCTTCTATAAATTTCTTTCTTATAATCAGATCCCCTGTGAATATTTGGCCTAGATAAAGGTGTTGTAGCATGCACTCTAGAGGCTTACTATCAATCATGAATTTTCCTTTTGGGGCCACGATATTTGACGTTTGACAACTGGGCGTGTCGTGAAGCGGATCAATGTGAAGCGGGTCAAGGGGGTGAGCACGACCTAGTGAGTCTCCGCGCCGTAAGGTCACAGGGTATTGAGACGGGTTATACACAAACATAGCGGACAATATAGATACAGTGTTGCGGAAAACAAACGGGAGGCATAGAGCCTTTCGACGTAAAAAAAAGGTGACGGTTTAAATGTTACTGTAGCGTCTGGCGTTGTGGAGCAAAAGACGGGCACGAGAACTGACTTTTCGGGTTGTGTGTCCGTATCGGACACAACGATGAGCTTGGCAGCTTTATTTACAGAAGCGTGAGGCAGCGTATCATCGGCAAGCGATAAAAGCGCCACTGCGACCAGGGCACAGTCGGTGATTGCACGATGGTGTGAAAAGTCCCAGCTGAGAATGATGTCATGTGAACATGAAGACAACATGAAAAATTCAGCAACTTAGACAATGCCGGCAATGACTATCTTTTGGGTACATTGAGTAAGCGTAGCTATAGGCTGCACAGTCGCGGTGCGTAAAAACACACCAGACAACGGCGTTGTGACCTTGTGGGGGGTTACGACAAAGATTTTCATATATAGCCGAAACTGCAGCCCCCGTATTAATCAGCGCAGTTGCAGTGGTTCTTTCGATCAAAACGTCCAGGAAATTGTGTGGCGACTGTGCAGGTCTTGAAAAAATCGCGAGGCCTACAGTTCATGTCTGCAGAAGAGCAGCACCTACTTTTCCTCGCTAGGTTACTGGCGAGGACGTAAGGGGGAAAGCGAGCGACAACGTGGTGACGGAGAACTATGGCTGTGTGTGTGTGTGTGTGTGTGTGTGTGTGTGTGTGTGTGTGTAAAAGCAGAACACCATAACGCGCGAGAAAGCTATAACCCTGTGTGACTAACTCAGCACAAGCGCTTAAGCGCGAGAAAGACTGCTACATACCTTCACCTTCTGGAATTCGCATACGTCCAACGTAGCTTTACACATAGCGCTCACCAAATGAAGCGGCAGTGCCCGCTGCTTCACTTGCTTCACCATGCCGGCAGTTAGCATTGGAGCGAAAACAAACTCGACTGCACTCTGCAATGCCGTTAGATCTAGGGACAAACGCATACGACACGAGCAAAGAAATTTTTACGCACTCCCTAGGTGACGTCAGATAGTCCAGGAGCAAAAGCCCCCAAACTTTCTCTTTAGCAACTTCTTTAACCCACGCAGATTGGTATGCTTATGTCTGCGACAACAAAAGCCGTAGCTTCTTGAATCATGTTAGTTAATTTCATTTTCCTTTATCCTCTGCTAGCTTCAACACAAGTAAGGGGGCGAAGGTGTTTAAGGTTCGAAGTTGGAGCCCCTCGACCAGTCGAGTACACGGTGGCAGCGCGAAGAAAGAGCCGTTGTCTCGTAAAGAGACGCTTTAATCGAACGCCAGGGCGTCTGTCCGGGTCGAAGCCCGAACCTACGCTCTCCCAACACAGCGAAAACATGACTTTTTAAACCCTCAGTTGTACAAAAAGTCGCAAACCAGCCAATCCGACATGCGTGTTTACACCATTGCAAACAACAGCACAACCTTCGTGAAACATACGGTATTGGTGGAAAAAATGGTACGCTTTACAACACGCAAGGGAATAGGCTTGCTCAAAGACACATGTCATCTAGCCTCCCTATGTTAGGCTCTGAGTATCAGCCTTGATGTCTTCAACTTTTCTACTGCAAGTGGCCACCACACTAGCTGCGAGAATGTTTCCACGAAATCTCGGCTTATTGACGGCATTTCTGCCGGACAGTGGACTACCTTGCCATTACTGAGAAAACTCGATCCCCTGCGCAGCTCTTGCCCGTTCACATGCACGCTAGATATACCGTAATTGGGACCCGATGACGATCGCACACAAAACCATTAATCGGTTGTAGCCGGCTATGTGGTCGTAAAAATACCGCCATTCTCACAAAATCAAGAAAGGGGCTGACAGATAAGGAGGAACAAACTTTATTTAAGGCCAACACTAAGACCCAGTACCGTAGAACGCTTGCTCCGCTAAGGCCCGTTGTTGACCCGTCGAGTCCCAGTGGAGCCAAGCACCCCAGGAAGGAGGGGAAGAGTAAGGAAAATGAGGAGAGGTAATGGCAGTGTTACATGAGTACAGAATGTTTTATGCATGTGCCCTTATCTCCGGACACTTGAGGCAGTGAACTGTGCTACGCCAATCGAAGTTGTAGGGCACTGGTCGCGCGAGTAGAGGGTTCGTTTGAACTTTGCTAAGGACATGTGCTTGTTGAGGTGTATTCTACTTTGGCGGCTTCTACATATGGTGCGTAGCCGCCATAAGTTGCGGCGGGAAGCGTGCCGAGTGCTGATAGCTTCGTATGCGCTGTGTTTGTGCCGATTTCTTCCCGTTGAAGCAAGAGACAGCACGAAGGTCAGTTTCCGCGGTCATCGAGTGAGATGTGTTCATGATTGCTTGTGCGCCAGTGATACCATTCTTCTTAACTTAGTATGCGAATGCATACAAGAATATAGGCGATAAAACAACCATCCCTACTTTGTATAGCTCGCCGCTAATTTGGTATCGCAATCAATGATTCACCTTTCGGCGGAAACTGTGAATTTTTGTCTGCGGCAGTTTTCCTCACGTGTCGGCAAGTTTTTTCGTCTCCCAAATATAACAAGATTACACGAAACAAGGTCACCTTGCTGGTCCAGGACAGCTACACCCATCGGGTCATGCGTTTCAGTCTATTGCACCATCCTTACTTGCGCTACAGAGCACATGTAACAGCGGAATAAACATTGTGTAAACAGTGCAATAAAGCTAACAATACACATGGCCCGATGGTGGAATAAATGCACGAAAAAACGCGCTGCTTGATCTCATTGCCTTTATCAGGTCTATGTGGCGAAAGGGCGTCCGTCATGTCATACAATGTGCTGCGAAAAAAAGGAAACGAAAAAAATAAAAAGAGAAAGAAAAATATGATAGGGGATATCGAACTCGGGTCTACAACATGGCATTCTATCTCTATCGATGCGCCACCGCCAGATTTCTGTCAGTTACTTGATTCGTGCAGTAGTTTCGACAAAAAAAAGCGCTGCAGATATTTAGAGTAACTTACAGTAGAGCTTGTTGAATTGTTGAGCTTGTTGAGCGAGAGCTTGCTCTCCAGTTGCCTTAATAACCATTGCCACAACGTCGGTTGGTTCATACGCGCACTGTTTCTTCTTCATTTTGTTTTTTGGAAGGTCGATTCTTGTGAGCTTTACGTGCATTCAATTCTAACATGTAGTCCTATAACACATTTAAGTCCTAGTGCCCCCTCTAAACGCCTCTGTCATTAGGGTAGCTTGACACGTGCCGCGCTAGCACTGATTGCTATTGAAATACGCTATGGCACCTACGTTTCTTTCATGTTTGTTCACGTTCTTAGCTCACACATGCGATGACGGGAAATTACGTGTATGACATGCATATTTGTACTTTAACCACTTTATTCTTAAAGTCGAGTGAAGTCTTACGGAAAGTGGTTGCGGATGAACGCTCTCCTTATGGATCCGCCATTCCGTCAACATTTAAAGCGACGAAGTGGATTGTTCGCACATACGTTCGACGTAGCTTAGGACCCTTCCACAAACTTGAGCTGAAACACAGTGTCTCATTTTCATTTCATGCTTTAGAATATTCAATTCTTATTGGCTATAATAGTGTTTTCTTTTCAACGCGCAAATAAAGTGACTATTACGTCTTGAACATGCTGTTCTCCATGTACAAAATAGTAAAGGTTACTTGCTTCAGTTGTAAGGTACAACTTTGAAAGTAATCACCGAGAGTTGAATTGAAGTCGTGGCCGCTTAGTCTATAATGAGCGATTTAATTTTTGGGTCAGAGGAGCCTTTGCTGCTCAACGCGGAACAGAATAGACCAAGTATATCACCATCATCATCATCAGCCTGGCTGCGCCCACTGTAGGGCAAAGGCCTCTCCAATACTTCAACTACCCCGGTCATGTGCTAATTGTAGCCATGCTGTCCCTGCAAACTTCTTAATCTCAACCACCCACCTAACTTTCCGCTACGCTTCCCTTCCCTGGGAATTCAATCCGTAACCCGTAATGATCATCGGTTATCTTCCATCCTCATTACGTACCCTGCCCATGCCATTTTCTTTTTCTTGATTTCAACTAAGATGTCATTAACTCGCCTTTGTTCCCTCAACCAATCTTCTCTCTTCTTGTTTCTTAACGTTACAACCACCATTCTTCTTTCCATAGCTCGTTGCATCGTCCTCAGTTTAAGTAGAACCCTTTTTGTAAGCTTCCAGTTTTCTGCCTCGTAGGTGAGTACTGATAAGACACAGCTGTTATACACTTTTCTTTTGAGGAATAATGCCAACCTGCTGTTAATGATCTGAGAATGCCTCCCAAACGCACCCCAGCCCATTTTTATTCTTCAATTTCTGTCTCATGATCCAGATCCGCGGTCACTACCTTCCCTAAGTAGATATATTCCCTAACCACTTCCAGTGCTGCTGTTCTCTTACTAGGCTGTTAAACATTAGTATACTTCTCTGCAGATATATTTTTCGAGCCATCCTTGTACTTTGCCTGCACAGGTCAGTGATCACGCATTGCAATCGGTCCCTGAATTACTCAGCAAGGCAATATCATCAGCGAATAGCAAGTTACTAAGGTATTCTCCATTACCTCTTATCCCCAATTCTTCCCAATCGAGGTCTCTGAACACCTCGTGTAAACACGCTATGAATAGCATTGGAGAGATTGTATCTCCCTGCCTAACGCCCTTCTTTATTGGGATTTTGTTGCCTTCTTTATGAAGGGCTACGGTGGCTGTGGAGCCGCTATGGATACCTTTCAGTATTTTTACATACGGCTCGTCTACAGCCTGATTCCGCAGTGCCTGTATGACAGCTTACGTTTCGACGGAATCAAGCGATTTCTCGTAGTGAATGAAAGCTATATATAAGGGCTTCCTATATTCCGCACATTTCTCTATCACGTGATTGATAGTGTGAATATGGTCGATTGTTGAGTAGCCTTTACGGAATCCTGCCTGGTCCTTTAGTTCACAGAAGTCTAAGATGTTCCTGATGCTAATTGCGATGACCTTAGTAAATACTTTCCAGGCAGCGGACACTATGCTGATCGGTCTATAATTTTTCAAGTCTTTGGCGTCCCCTTTCTTATGAATTAAGATTGTGTTGGCGTTTTTTCAAGATTCCGGTACGCTCAAAGTCGTGGGGCATTGCGTATACATGGTGGCCAGTTTTTCTAGAACAATCTGCCCATCATCCTTCAACCAATCTGCTGTTACGTGATCCTCCCCAGCTGCCTTCCCATTTTGCATAGCTCCCAAGGCTTTCTTTACTTCTTCCGACGTTACTTCCGGGATGTCAAATTCCGCTAGAATATTCCCTCTTCCATTATCGACGTGGATGCCACTGTTACTGCGCAAATCTCTATAGAACTTCTGAGGAACTTGAACTATCGTATCCAAATTAGTAAAGATATTGCCGGCTTTGTCTCTTTGCTCATACATCTGATTCCTGCCTATTCCTAGTTTCTTCTTCACTGCTCTTGGGCTTCCTCGGTTCCTGAGAGCATGCTTAATTCTCTCCATATTATAGTTCCTTATGTCAGCTGTCTTACGCTTGTTGATTAACTTGGAAAATTTTGCCAGTTCTACTCTAGCTGTAGAGTTAGAGTGTTTCATACATTGGAGTTTCTTAATCAGATCCTTGGTCTCCTGTGATAGCTAACAGCTATCCTGTCAAAGTTACCGCTTACTTCCATTGCACACTCCTTAATAATGCACATATGATTGTCGTTCATTGTTTAGACACAAAGACCTCTTCATGAGTTAAAGCCGAATGCCTGTTCTGTTGATTTATCCGGAAATCCTCTATTTTCCTTCTTACCACTAACTCATTGATCGGCTTCTTATGTACGAGTTTCTTCCGTTCCCTCCCCACATCTAGGTTAATTCGAGACCTTGCCATCCTATCGTCATGGCAGTGCACCTTACCGAGCACGTCCACACCTTGCATGACGCCAAGGTTAACGCAGGGTATGAATTCCATTTCATTTCTAGTCTCGCCATTAGGGCGCCTCCACGTCCGCGTTTAGTTATCCTGCTTGCGGAAGGCGGTATTCATTATCCGCAAATTATTACGTTCTGCAAACTTTAATAATAACTCTCCCCTATTATTCCTAGAACCTATGCCATATTGTGTACTGACGTGTCTCCAGCCTACTTCTTGCCTACCCTGGCATTGAAGTCCCACATCAGTATAGAAGCTTTCGAATTGCTGGTCATCATGACTGAATGTAGGCGCGTAGACCTGTACGACCTTCAATTTGTACCTCATATTTATTTTTACAACAAGAACTGGCACCCTCTCCTTAATGGTACCGAATTCCTGTATGTTACCAGCTATATGCTTATTAATAAGGAATCCGACTCCTAGTTATCGTCTCTCTGACAAGCTCAGGTATCACAGGACGTGCCCGCTTTAGCACTGTGTATGCTTCATTTGTCCTCCTAACCTAACTTAGCCCTATTATATCCCATTTGTCGCCCGCTAATTCCTCCAATAGCACTGCTAGATTCGCCTCACTAGATAACGTTCTAGCGTTAAACGTTGCCAGATTCAGATTCCAGATTACTTCAGATTACCTAGTCCAGGTTAAGACCACGTAAAACTGCCTTGAAATTACCTTCTTAGGAAACATCGATGATTAAGGTTTTTTGTTCACTTTACAGTCAGTGTAATGGGATTATCGCTAGAATGGTAGCAGGTTTTGTGACCTACCTGTGAAAAGCAATTGAATCACGTGTAGAAGGTACGTGACAATGCCACAACTCAATTAGTGCAGCACTTAAGGACTAATATCTGACAAATGTAATTTGTGTACATAAAGGTCCCCCAAGTGGATGCAGATGGGACACTGGATAAGAACGCGCTTTGTGAATGCTCGGCGCGCACAAGTTGATTACAGTTTAAGTGCGAAAGGATGAATACAAGTTGGAAGTCAACCTTTATCTATAACACCCTCCTATTACGCTGAAAGAATATGCCGATTCCATGCAGTGCTGGAAGTTGTCTAGCCAAAGTTATAGTGAGCAGGCAAGGTAAAACTCTGCTTATTCATAAGTGATGGGCAGCGCATGGCGGCAACGAAAGCACATCCTATGGCGACCGAGTGAGCGCTCACTCTACCGTCTTTGGCCCTTCAACCCTGCAAAGAAACGTTCACTAGCCAATATCCCTCTTTATGGTGTTGGGCTGCTGAGCACGAGGTCGCGAGATCGAATCCCGGCCACGGCGGCCGCATTTCGATGAGGCGAAATGCGAAAACACCAGTGTACTTAGATTTAGGTGCACGTTAAAGTACCCCAGGTGGTTGAAATTTCCGGAGTCCTCCACAACGGCGTGCCTCATAATCAGAAAGTTGTTTTGGCATGTAAAACCCCATAATTTAAATTTTTTTTTCAATATCCCTCTACTACAAGAAGGTTTGTCCCACTGAGAGAGAACTTATTTGAAAGAAGGTGTAGAGGTCGGTCAAAGCTCGCCCGCTTTAGCGGCTACCCTTGCCCAAGACAAGGCAACGGGCACCTAAATGTATTCTACTAAGACTTGAATTCGCTTAGTTTTTGTTTTTTCATTTTCGCTAATCAACACACATCATATACCAAGCTACTGAAGGCACTAGGTTGCACAATGACGAGCTGGACGACCCGCAAATCAAACTTTTGACAATAGCCAACTGTGTCCGCAGCTATCGCTGTGCCTTAAATGTCGCTTATGGGGCACTAGTTCGACTAGTAAAGAGTCAGTTTCGTCAGTCAAAGTTTTACAAAACTTATGGAGGTTTACGTGCCAAAACTACGATATGATTATGGTGCACGCCGTAGTGCGGGACTCCAGAATTTGGACCACATGGGGTACTTTAGCGTGTACCTGCATCGAAATATACAGATGTTCTCGCATTTCGCCCCCATGGAAATGCGACCGCCGTGGCCGCCATACGATCGCGCGATCTCGCGCTTGGCAGCCTAACGCAGTAAAGTAAAACGCAGTATGTGGAAATCAACAGAGCGAAATCCGGCATTCTGAGTGTTTTATCAGGTGTCTTATTTCTGTGTTATATCAAAGACATTGCAGAGACAGTTTCTTCAGGTGTTAAAGGGAAGCTGAAGAGTCTGTCGAATTCAATAAGACGCTCATATACGGATGCGGGAACCTTATGAACCATGTAGGTATAATTTGGGGTTTTTTTTTCAATTAGGAGCGACGTAATCGTGGGTTGAAATTGCGCTGTAGCTCCGCCCCCCGTCGAATGCCGCGCGCTGCTGCTGACGCTGACGATGCGAGCGGAGACCGGAAACCGCGGTGTTGTGACGTCAACTCTAGTGTTTCGTTCCTTCGCAGCGTCCGCGACCGTGCCTGACCGCACTTGTTTCTGCGTGCGTGCCATCGTAATCTGCTTCGATCGACCCTGCATTCCTTTGTTGGTGCGTCTGCGTGTATGTAGAGTGGTAGTCAACGTGCGAGGTAGTCAACGTGAGTGGTAATCAACGTGAGTGGTAGTCAACGTGGTAGTCAACAGATGACGGTCACTACACGTACTGCATGAACCGGGAAGCTTTTCACGCGTTTAAACCATCTTTGTAGATTGCCGACAGCTTTGGACAGCGCACAAATGCCGACGACCACATCCCCGCTTACGTTCCACGAGGAGGCATGCAGGAACACAACACTATAGTTGTTTGACAGGAAACGAGCTCACTAGATCGGCCAAAGATCGGCGAGATCACTAGATCGCTTTGCAAAAAACATACTCACCAAAGAGCATTTCCAACACGAGGAGATCCTAAGACTTTGCTTTTGTTCGCGTCGAAAGCACTGCTCGCACCAGCATCGTTTTCTTCTTCGAGAGGCCGGCTCTTGGCAATCGGCTCGTACATGTAGGGAGTAACGCCGAACTCCTCAGAAAAACGCAGTCTCTCTAAATTTTCCATTACCGTCTCAGAAAAACAGCACCAAACTACCTGGCACCGCGCTTCATGTGTAGCGGCAGCGGTCGGTTACTAGTGTTGACGTCGCGAGGCGCCCGACCAATCACAGGCGGGAACGAGACGCGCGAGCTGGGCGTGTCCACTGCTGCACTTTTCGTCAAAATAAAATATATTTGCGCTTTCTTTCGCTCAATTTTGATACGAAATTGGAATTCGGAGGGTTGAAAACCATTATGTACAGATGTTCACTCATTTCTTCTGGAAAACCTTTCAGCTTCCCTTTAAGGTACGGTTATTCGCAGACGATTGCCTGCTTTACTCACATATAACATCCAAAGAAGATCAAATTACCTTAAGCGCGGCATTAAGTAGTATCCATGACTGGTGCACAATATGGAAAATGAAAACGAATCATAGCAAAACGTCATTTATAAGAATAACAAGCAAAATTAAAGGTATTCTTCCTTTTGAATACGAAATCGAAGGACACAAATTACAGAAAGTAAGCTACTTTAAATATCTAGGCATAACGATAAGTGAAAATTTAAATTAGGATAGGCACATTCATAGCTGATGTAGTGCAGCCGAGAGAAATGTGTGTGTTTACGCCGGAAACTAGGGCAGGCAGCCACGACAGCGAAACTAACCGCCTATTTTACACTTGTAATTCCAACTTTGAAATATGGCTGTATCGTGTGGGACCCCTACACGAAAAACCAGATAGCAAGGATTGAAAAAGTACAAAGAAGGGTGGCTAGATTTATTCTGTCTAGATGTTAGTCCATGTATTCAGTCTCGGGGATGTTGTCAGAACATAAATTACCCCCACTGCTAGAGCGGAGAAGAGTCTAGACTTGAGTTCCTCTATCTTTTGCGGGGTAACTTCTTTAACATGAACTTCTTTAACTGGACTGCACATAACGAAGCGCTCGGTCCGAACATTAAGGAACAGTCGCAATCAACAACTTACAACCCTCCAAGCTCGGATCAACACATTCAAATATTCATTCTTCCCAGGAATAATTGAAGAATGGAACTCGTTGCCGCAGCACATAACGCAAGCAGACTCTGTTAGTTTGTTTGAAAAATCAATACACCTTTACCTTGACCTACCAAAATAACCACGACAGCTCGTTTGTAGATAATTTCACCTACACGGAAATATGAATGTTCCTGTGTGTGCTTCTACTACCGCATTTGTATTTTGTTGTGAATCGCAGCTTGTTTCTTTTATTCTGTACTTATTCTGTATCTACATGTGTCCAAGGCTGTGATTGCCAATGCATTTACTGCATTGCAAAATATATAGCACTCTGTAACGGGCCAAAAATGGGTAACAGTGTTAATAAATGAAATGAAATGAAACACCATAGCTACTAAGCAACCAGACACAGTTTTGCTACGGTGTTCTTTAGCGTCACTACAACGTGGCAATATTATAAACCCATCATCTGGCTCGTGTATTTATTATTTAGCCACAGCACGTTCAAAATTAAATTATGAGATTTTAAGTGCCAAAACCACTTTCTGATTATGAGGCACGCCGTAGTAGGGGACTCCGGAAGATTCGACCACCTGGGGTTCTTTAACGGGCACCTTAATAAGTACACGGGTGTTCTCGCATTTCGTCCCCTTCGAAATGCGGCCGCCAGAGCGGGGATTCGATCTCGCGACCTGGTGCTTAGCAGCACAACACCATATCCACTTAGCAACCACAGCGGGTAGTTACAGCACAGTGCTGAGGAGTCAAGGAGAGAAACCGACTGCCCCAGCCATGCTCATCTTTAATCGGTGCGAGAAACGATGATTTTAGGCAAAACCGAAGAGGAGTATGAAAAGTTAAGCTTCGCTTCGGAATATGAAACCTGCCGAGGTAAAGCAAATTATTACGTTCTTTGACAACGTAATTCCATGTGCCAACATTTCAAACGTATGAAATTCGCACTCCCTTTCATCTACACAATTGGCAGTAAGTTTCATTCCTAGTATAAGAGCTGTGCGGCTCAAAATGATGTTAAATACCTTGACTTCAGTCATGACGGCGGGAAATCCCATGTCGGTTCCTTTCGCACTCCGCATGGAAGGCGAGCAGACGAGGCCGCCGCTCTCCGTCATTGCGTACATGTTGACGATGCACTCAAGGTTAGCGAAAGCTTTGAAAGCGGCGTCATACGTTGCCTGCGGAAGTGCGCCTCCACCAACTCCGATGCGACGAAAGCTGTTGAGCCGCTCTCCAGTACGCAGCATCTCCTCTATGAGAGCGTGAAGTCGGGTTGGGAACGTGAACATGGAAGTGGTCTGCGTGGAAAAGTGCAGGGTGGCGACAGAAGGTGAAACATGGACACGAAATTCGTTGTAGGCCTTTATATATCAAGAATCATAGTGGAAGTGCGAAGACATAACTTGTAAAGGCGAATCCGTGGTATCTTTTTCATTTGAAGAGAACGCTTGGAACCGACAATCAGTGAATTTACAGTTTAAGAAAATAACCTAAGGTTTAAGCAAAATGAGACCGCAATGAAAAACGCGTTTGTTATTGTTGTAAGAGCACGAATCACTAGCAACCGTGGCTTCGGAATTGTAGTGCATAGGCGCTCCGCCACGTTTTAAAGCGGTCCTTCGATTTTTAATATCTTCGGATACTCATAAAGGTCTCTGACTATGTTCGATGTGCATACAAGAAAGTGTTAACTACGCCCATCAAGTAGTGAAAAAAATATTCTAGTGACCCATGATATAAATCTGTCGGAGCCACTTCGCAAGCCGTACCTTAGCTTTAAATATACCGGGCCATGTAGATTCAAATTACAAATTGTTGCGGATGGACTGTAGTTAGGACTTCCGGCTGTTTTTCTCTAATAAATAAAAAACAGGAAAGAATGCCCAGCAAAGAAATGTCAGCATCTCTGCCAAGCTTGTCAATACCAATGATGGAACCTCAATGCCGGCAGAACACATCTCACGATGACTGCCGACGGTAATACGTTAGCAATGGATCAATATAGCGACACAACGTATTGCCACCGCCGAAACGAGCTATGAACGATGAATATAATGCAACGAAAATCCCCTTTCCCGCCTTCAAAGAAACACTCGCTGCCAACTAACGCCGCCGCTGCGAAGCCTGCGCGTGACCTCCTAAATGCATGGCGCGCCGGTGCGTTGGAACGTTATGAAACGCGTCATGCGTCCACCGGTCTCGTGTCTCATGCTTCTTTCTGAGCACGCTGCGCCACCTAGTTGCACTGCCGAGAAGTCCGCGGGTTGCCTCCAAGACAAGAAGCATGACAGGCCGGTGCCTGCGAAGGCATGTAACTGTTCCCTCTCTAGCCGAACACAGAGTTGCATATACTCAATCACCCAAACTGGCGAGACCTTCATTGAGTAGTGACACGTACCCTGTTGATTTGTATTTACAGCCCACCAATTCGCCAGGCCTCATGGAACACACCTAGTTACCCAAGTTGTCGTGAAAGAAGTTCACTGAAGAGCAGCACACGCTTAATGGCGCATACCTCCATTGACACAAGTTGGCATCAAAGATGTTCATTGAAGACGGGCACAGATCGAGTGGCACACGGCTAGGCGTAAGAGTTTCTTCGAACAGCGGTGACTACATAGTCCCCCGTCTACATTTAAGCATGTCGACGTGAAACAGATTCGTTGAAGATAGGCGCGTATGTGCACCGTTAGCACTTATTTATTACGCAATTTGACAGGTGGTTTGTTTCCAACCGTTTTACATCAAAACACCTGCCCGATGCGGTAACAATCCGACCACACTACCCGTGATCCAGGTAGGCAGCAAAACGGTTAGATATATACATAGACACCTAGACAGATGTCCTACCTTAAGTATGTGATGTACCCAAGGAATGCTAAAGCATTAATATCAGCGTGTGTATGAATGTTAGTAACACTGATGCCGGAGCCTTTTCCGTCGTCGTTATAAGAAATTCATGACGGCGGCAAACATGTGTGCCAGTGCAGTGAATTCAAGCAGATAGTATGACCTTTGAAATGGCAAAAACCTACTAGCGTGCATAAGTTTGATCTATATTCCCCCTACTGTGTGCTACTCTCCAAATAGTTTCTGCAGAAACGGGCAGAACTTGGCCAATTATCCGGCTTTACGAGAGCCCCTCGGCATGTTTTAAAGAAGGTATGTGGGATCTTCAAAGCGTCGATGTCACCTTAGTTCGCAGCGGTACGGCCTGCTGATAGCGCCAAATGCAGGCATCTACGTTACCGCTGACCCATTGAGAGCAGCGCAATGAAACGCCTAGGCTGTGAAGTATGAATATTGCGCAATTTCTCAGGGCTCGTGCTGCTCAAACTGCACATTATTTTGGTGTCGACTGGCAACCGCGGGTGAACATTTGTGTTTCTCTAGCACGTGAATTATTTGGACGAAAGCTGATAACCTCACAATGCAGAAGCGATGCATAAGCGATTGCGCTCACGGTAACGGCGTTAGAAGGGCGTCCGCATTAAAATAAGGAAAACTGATTTCGCTTCTGACGCAATAAATTGCTTTTCTGCAGAAAACGCCCTCCTTCTTCTTAGTACTGCGGTGATCCATTAGAACTTATTATGCGCTCTGCGGCTAACCAATTGATTTGAATTCACAATCCTTCTGGTGTATCTTATGTTGGAGTTCTGGCGTTCAGATTGCATGCTCAAAATAAAGAAACTGCTAATATCTCCTACTGTTCGCATGATGCTAACCTGTGTACATGGAAGTCAGTGATAATCGGTAAGCGATCTCACCAGCTACAAAATACCATGTCTTATTACCTGAACGAAAGTTCTCAAATTTCCTTGTGGCAGATAGCCAAATTCTAACTCTCCAGATAGCTTACACGATGAGGCGGCCATAAATTCTAAGAGTAATCAAAATGATTATTTGAGAAAATAACCTAATTACATAAATAAGTTCTGATTAAGGACTGTATGGCACTTTCTTCAATAAACAAAATATAGCTGGCGAGTTCGCAAGGCTGTCCACGGAGAAATAATTTTCAGGGCTACACCAGTATCAAGACAGTAATTTTCCAACTGTTTGAAGAAACGCAGTGTTGTCCCAGGTACTTTTGTGCTGCAGTGTATAAAGCAGGATCTTCGTTAAAATGTAAGTGGAACAACAATAAATTCGTATGCAAGTTTGGCGGCACAAATTTCGAAACAGGCGTCATCCTGAGAATTCGTAGATTGAAATATCTGCCGTAAATAATTATTTATACAGGTAATTAGTGTAATTAGGTTATTATGTATGTTATTGTTAAGCATCAATTATGCATCTAGATTTCTCGTAGAAATAATGGCCGCCTCATAGAGCAATTTATTTCAAATGTTAGAACTGAGCTATATGCTACAGGCAATTTCTAACAATATGGAGCAACTATTAAAGTACCTTATCATAGTAAAATGAATGTGAAGGTTAAAGCACTTTTATGAGCTAAAATCCGCTTAACTGAAGAGTATCTCTTAAAGAGTTCGAGCTGAGTGAAAAGCTACTTATATTCACGTGCAATTTGCTTATCTTGTGGCGTTTCTCAAAAGGATAGCACATAGGTTAAGACTACTCATGTTCTTGTCTATTGAAACACGTGTACTTTCCACGTGACACTCATGAGATTATTGCGCATCTTTATCTCAGTCTTTTTATTTGTTTTGAACACTACTGGAACAAAAGCGTACACATTGACTTTAGAAAATTGTGGCATGTATTGAAGATCGTTTCTCTAAGTTGTTGACCCGGTACCTCAGCATAAAGAGGCCGTTGGTATGTGCAGTTAGGGAATTAACCGAAGGAAAGCTGAAGTCTGCGAAGGAATGCTGTTAGGCGCTGTTTACGAAAATGTATATTTGGTGCGTGGAGCCTCTTAAAGATAAAGAAAAAACTTCTCGTAGAATCAGTTTCTCTGAGAAAGGAGCGTCAGCACTTTCTAAGTTTCGACTATTTTAGAGCTTAGCACCAATATTCGAGTGTTTGGTGCTTTCTAAGATTCTGGTATTCAATAGTTTATAGTTTTATCAAATAAATAGTTTTAGCAATAGTTTAATAATTGTTTTATCAAAACAAAGAAATAACAATCGCGACAGCGGAGCTGTATTTCTTGGAATCTTGGTCGATAGATAAAGAGACAGAGAGGAAATAATTGGAGGACAGAGAGGATGGTCGCAGGTACATTACTCTATTCCGCTACTCTGCGCTACGAAAGGGTAAGTGGGAAAGAAAGGGAAACATGGTGGATGACGATGATGGACAGTCTTCATTAGAAAAAAAAACGCTACACAGAACATGAGGGTAGGCTTGAATTTATGTGTGCGTATTTGCCGCAACTGGTAGACGCTTCTAACTGCAAAAAGGTTGATGGCACGAGGTGAATAATGTTGGTGCTTTCATGAGGAGACAAAGGGAAGTGGGATTGTCCTAAAGTACGGTGATCATACAAGCCATCGCGAAGAAGGCCATAAATGTTTGAGGCGCCACTCAGAACAATGTGAGACGCCAATTTTTTGCGACATGTCTATTTAGATTAGCTTGTGAACTGGGTCGCGGTGGAACGAGATAAAAATGAAGTTTGCGTTATAAGGGTCGATTTGCAAAAGTGCCACATCTCGACACATATTTACACACTTTTCAAGATGGAAGGCCTTTTTTGGTTCGGCTTACATTTGAGGAAATCATATTATCTTAAGATCCCGAATTTCGAGAGTTAGCCTAGAATCTAGATTCGGTCAAATTAAGTAGGTTTTGGTTTAAGTAGGTTTTTTTGTAGTGCCCTAATACCATCAAAAAGCAGTCACATCATGACTTCTTTTGGCGGTGATGCTTAAGACTTCAGGGAGCACGATTCAAAATTGTAGCCAACTTTCTATCCGGATTTTTTCGCTCTCTAGTAAGCGTGAATTCCTCTTTCATATTTTAGTTTTATGACCCAGTGCATTTTCATAGATTTGAAACGTTTGCTAAAAAAAATTACTTATTCAACTTTTCACGTAATTCGAAAAAAAGTCTTAGCGATGCCAGCATGTTACTCCATATCTTTTAATTCATTTCAGAGCAAGCTTATTTTTACAGTTTATATCTCTCATCCATGGAGTACCCCCGCATGTCAATGCAAAAGGTGCATATGCTGGACTGCAACATATGCAACATATGCTGGACTACTTAACCTCCGCACTGTTATCCATTTTCTTCGCAAAGTAACGACTTTCTTGACCTCTGCTCTTTGTTTTCCCTAACACAATTAGTATTACAATCAACGAGGATTTCGGGAAGCGCTGCTAACCTCCTCGATTTAATATTATGCTCTCATCCTGACATAGTTACTAATGGTTGATGCTTACCGGGCTTAAGCGATCACATGGGTCTTTCTTTCAACATATTATCTCCTGTGATAAAACCAATTGTTGAAAAAAAAATTTACCGCTACGATAGGGCAAACTTTGACGATTTTAATATTAAACTAGCTAATTTTATTCATCATTTCCTAAGCCAATTTGATGATCGCATGGTTGATGAGAACTGGACCGTTTTCAAAATAAGATACATGAGCTCACCGACAAGCTTATTCCATGAAGCGTAATATCCTGCAATGTTAAGAAACCCTGGTTCAATTCAAAATTAAAAAGGCTTTCAAACCGAAAAAAAACGACTGTATCGAATAGCGAATGAAAGTTCACTGGCGTCGAAATGGGACGCTTATAAGGAGGCAAACAGTACTTACACAGAAGCTATTAAACTTACCAAGAAGACTTTCCCAGTACACACTTTGCCCACAATGCTTGCGAATGACCCTAAAAAGTTTTGGCCTATTATTAACCCTTCCAAAGATAATTCAATCATGTTGATTGATTCCACTGGTTAACCGGTACCCGAATATGTATGTCCCCATATCCTTAACTCTGTGTACTGTAACAACTTTATCGTATGTAGTAACCCTATGCTTCCATCTCTCGAGTCTTGCAATTACCCACCTATGGACTTTATTATCATTGAACCACTCGGGGTCGAAAATGTAATTAAAAGTCTCAAGTTGTCATCATGTCCTGGCGCTAATTTGGTTAACGCGAAATTCCTGAAAAATACTGTTCTTTATTCATCTATTCTGCTTTCGAAAATTTTTCAGCAATCCTTAGATACCCATCGGCTACCTGCGGATTGGAAGGTCGGGAAGGTGGTCCCACTTCATAAGTCCGGTAGCAAACATTCGCCCCTCAACTACCGCCCCATTTCCCTCACAAGCATTCCTTGCAAGGTTCTTGAACATATTCTGTACTCACATTTAGCAAAGCACTTACACAATAATTTGTTTTTTACAAAAGCACAACATGGTTTCCGAAAAAACATGTCATGCGAAACCCAACTTCTTTCTTTTACTCACAGCCTTCATCTTATTCTCGACAAACGTTCTTTCGCAGACTGTGTTTTCTTTGATTTCGCCAAGGCCTTCGACAAAGTGTGTCATAAATTACTTCTATTTAAACTCAGTAAACTTAATCTTGATTCTCACCTGTTTGCGTGGCTTGAATATTTTCTCTTTAATCGGTCACAGTATGTTGTGTTAAATAATCATATGTCCCCATCTAATCCAGTAGACTCTGGTGTGCCCCAAGGATCAGTTATAGGCCCTCTTCTTTTCTTAATTTACATTAACGATTTACCTAATGACGTTAGTTCTAATATTTACCGTTTCGCAGATGACTGTGTTATCCTCCGTGAAATCTCGGACAAATGTGATCACAAATTCTTACAAGACGATATAAACGCTATCTCTAATCGGTGTGACGTATGGTTAATGCAACTTAACGTAACTAAATGTAAATGTATGCGTGTAACTCGCAGCCATATTCCTCCACCGAACTATTACCCTAATGATACTTCCCTGGAGGTCGTAACCTCCTATATAAACCTAGGCGTCCACATAACCTCGTCACTTTCCTGGTCGTTGCACATCGACAACGTAATTAACAATACTAATCGCATGCTAGGTTATCTTCGCCGAAATTTGTCTTCCGCTCCTACATCATTAAAATTAATTCTATACAAAACGCTTATTAGGAGTAAAATGGAGTACGCCTCATCCATCTGGCACACGCACCTCGAAACCCTTACTCAATCACTTGAACTAATCCAAAACAATAGCGTGCGTTTCATTCATAGCAATTACAGCCGCACATCAAGCGTAACTGCCATGAAAAACTCTTTGCTGCTTGCTCCTCTCTCAGCCCGGCGGAAGTGCTTTCGCCTTGATTTATTTCATAAAATATATTTCCACAATTCGTATCTACGCGATAATCTAATATCGCCTCCTACCTACATTTCCTCTCGCATCGACCATAGCCATAAGGTTGGAATCATTCAGTGCCGCACCAGAACCTGTAACGAATCATTTATTCCTAGGACCTCTCATGAATGGAGCCACCTTCCCGGCGCAGTTGCCGCAATCAAGGACAACTCAGTTTCGTTCGGCCTTAGCAGACATCGTTACTCCCGGATCCAATTAACTAATCAAATTTGTTGTTTATTGCTGCTTTGTTTATTTACTTGTGTATGTTTTTTTTACTCACTCCCCTCTGTAATACTTCGGTCTGGAGGGTACAATAAAATAAAATAAAAATAATAAGAATAAAAGGTTCTCGCCGCTCAGTTTGCGTTGAATCGATAAACAGCACGAATGCCGCTTCGCTCGCTGCTGCTGTAGTGCTTCCTAACGACAGCATACTGACAGCGAGTGTCCGTGGTCATCGAGTGAAATGTGTGCATGTTTACCTGTGCGTGCTGACACCATGTTTTTTTTAAATTTAGTTTGTAAGCGAGTGCTTACAAGTACATGCGGTCTATCCAACTACTACCCTCACTTTGTTTGTGCGTCTACTAATATGATTAAATATGGAGAAAATCAGACATCCACCCGTTCGTAGCCAATACTACAAAGGAAACCCATACGGGTTCCTCGAAAGAAAAGCCTCGCAGTTGAAGAAGGGCGAATTTTTCTTCACCTGCGTGGCGTTTCTTTCGAGGAACCCATATTGGTTTCCTTTGTAGCATTTGCTACGAACGGGTGGATGTCTGATTTTCTCTTTATTTAATTACTTCTCTCCACCTTGCGGGTTGCCGCAGTACTATTACGTCTACTAATGTGCTATCCCAATCTATGCTTTTCCTTTAGGGCGAAAGTGCGACTTTATTTACGTAGGTTGGTTAAAGAATATATTCTTTTCACATGATAAAGTACTCACGTTGTGCTCCTTGACAAGTTTGGCCATCTCCTGCAACTTGATACCTGGCTGCGTTAGTACACACATTGATCCATCGAGCACTGGCATCAAAGAAAGATACAACCCAGATACGTGGGTGATAGGAGCTGAAGCGAGCACAGTATCTTTTTCGTCGGACGAATTGCATGGTCTGAAAAGGAAGAAGGTTTGCTTTCTACAGTTGTCTGGCCTATTGTTACAAATTTATTACATACGCGTGATGAAAATTCAAGGCTTGCTCTTTAGACATCCTTGGTACACAGTTTCGTCCGACCTTATGTGCTTGACTGTACCAATGTTGCCTTCTAATAGCATAGCACGCTCCCGTACTCCTCAGTGCTATCTGATATTCCAAGGAAAACATCCTTAGGGTACGAAGCTGGCAGCAAACAAACCACGGTGTTAACAAACAAATGCAACGTTGCAGCAATAACTCCACGTCGCAGTACCTTCGCGCCAAATCCCATAGCATGCTGCTGTTATGCGCCAAATTGCTCATTCGATCTATCAAGAACGAGAATGGGCCGTGCTTGTTCAAGTAAGGAGTGTCATCTAGCACCATAAAGGGTCACATCACAGAACGGTTAGTTAGACGCGATCGAACCATGGCCTTTCTTTGCCCTCCTAGCAAAGGGAATGTCAATGTTGCTTTTCTAGTACTTCAGAGTTTGCCAATACTGCCTACACAAGCACGGCTCCCTTGGAGGATGAGGTAAAATTATGCATATAGAACGCAGATGTTTGCAATGTATGTAACGCAAAGCTTTATCAAAACGGTTATTCGATTCAATGCAACTAACCCTCCCTGTCCATTACCACTACACGTACTCCTGACAAGTGGCTCATTGCGGTCAAATGCCACGGAAGCTTGCTGTTAGCATCCATTCGAGCTCAAAAACTGACCCTCGTCAACAAAACAGATCTCATAACTTTTGTTGGCGTCCTGAACCGAGAAACAACGTGCTAACACTCCTCCTCCGTTACCACAACATGTACTCGTGACGAGCGGCTCATGCAGTCAAATGCTACAGCAGCTGGCTGCTAGCATTCATTCGAGCTCAAAAACTGACCCTCGTCAACAAAGCAGGTCCCATAACTTTTGTTGCCGTCCTCAAGTGAAATATATGCGCCCTGTTCTAGCAACCATTACACCCGCCACCAACCATTTGCCAAAACTGCAAAGAAGCCGGTCTTCTTCGCCGCTAACCGGTCAGTCCATCTCAATGTTCTACCTTGGCCGCTACGTTTCGCGCAGCTACGAAATACAGCTCCCGGAGGTGACTGACATGGCTGCTCATCTCCTCTTTACTGTACTTAGCCAGCTTAACCGACTCAACGTTCATGGAGATGGTGTTACGGTATTCGCGGATACCTCAGCTCAGACCTCAGCAATGAGGGCTGATCTGCGGTATCAGCTCCGAAAAGCATCTATACCGGCGGCGCAACCGTCGACAAGTTCTTTGTTTTTATTGAAATGAAAATGAATGAAAGGGACGTAGTCACCTTATAATTGTGACGGCTACTCGTTTTCTGATAACGGAAACAACAATATAAAGAAATATCTAGGAAAATGAAAAAGAAATCACTTCATATGGTTAGAAATCATCAGCACAGTCATCTACGCCCATGAACATACGATCATAAAAGTCAAATGGAAATTACACCACAATGAGTTTAAAAACAAAGCCACAAACACACACGAAGGCCGTGATGTAGACATCGACGTGCGTATAAACAGATGAATTATTTTACACAGTATTAAAATAATTCACGCACAGAAAAAACAATGTATAACATGTCATATGCAAGCACTAATAATTACAAATAATTGAAGAAGGTTATAGTAACATCGTTTATTCATTCAGTGCAATATCTTTACTTGTTAAGGATGCCTGTTTCTTCATAAAAATGTTCAAGTGCGTTCAATGCTTTTCAATGCGCTATTTTAGATGGTCATGGGCCCAGGAATTTTGCGAGTGAGAAAGGCCGGTGAGGATCAATGGCTGGTAGCTCTTGTTCTAGCTGCCGTCTTTGCATCTCGTATGTGGGGCATTAGAGGAGCGGATGGCGAAGACCCTCATCGTTGTGGCCCCAGGAGCAAGCCTGGGAAGGAGGCCGTTTGATGCGATATAGGAAATGTTTGGTGTATGCTGTCCCAAGGCGCAGCCGATGAATTAGTGTCTCAGTAATTCTGCGAAGTTGTACATCCAGCTGGTATTTGAGCTGAGGGTCCACTTCGCAAAGAATTGATTCCTAAGTGTTTTTATCAAACCGTGTTGACATACACGGTTTCAGTACTCTTTCTTTAGTACTCTCAATATCCGTTTTGTGTCCATTGTTGATAAAGGGATGGGTTGAATTTCTGCATCTTTATGGGCTGGTTTTACCAATGAGTCCGCTAATTCATTGCCTGCTATACCAGCATGGGCCGGTACATATTGTGATATCACTTCATATCTGCTTTCATTAGCCTGAGTTAAACTGTTCAGTACTGCATATGTTATTCGTGCATGTGGTTGGCTGTCATCAATATCTTCAAGACATGCTAAAGCCGATAAGGAGTGCGTGCAAATTACCCACTTTGTTGGTGTCTCATGTCTTTTCATAAAATGAGTGGCTTGCAGAATCGCCACTAATTATGCTATTGTTGGTGATTACATGCATCCTAGTCGACAAGCGTACTCTACCTCTAAGGATGGTATAACATAAGCTGCAGTCGCACTTTCTTTGGTTACTGAACCGTCCGTGTAGACGTGAATAGATTCCTGGTACTTGTCAAATATGTGGTGTAACGCTAATTGTTTTGCTGCTAATGTGGAAAGGTTGCTTTTATTTTTAAGCCCTTCGATTGACGTTTCTATTTTCGGCGCTTGTAGAAGCCATGTTGGGTAGCAGAGGTATGAGTACCAAAAAAAGTGATCGTGGGAGATGTGATTTATGCTCCTGAAACATGGCGTGTTTCTGTGCATCCGCACGGTTCTCTATCAGAGAGAGAAAGGGATGTGCAGAATGCTAAGTAGAAATTCTGAAGAGATGTCTGCAAGTTTCCAGGCTGCGAATCACCGTGAAATGCGGTTCCCGATCTTCTGCAATAGTGAGGTGAATGGACGTAGCTTGCGGGACTCATAGGCACACTCGTAATATCCGAGCCTGCAACAGCTTTAGCCGATGGAAGGTCGTCGCAGATAATTTATGCAATATAGGGGCGGATTAAGCAATTCTCTGACGCACAAGTGCTGAGTGGACTTGAAGTAGGGATGCTGTTTTACCACCCCACTTCGTGCCTGAAATTCTGCGGAGAACATTTATAACACAACTAATTTGTTTTGTTCTTGTTTTTGTGCACCGTCAGTATAAGCATAGCCAGCTACCAGAACCGTGTTTTAGTTGGCGTGCGCAACCAGCGTCCGTCATTTTGCACTTCCAATTGATGCTGATGTCCCCGATGTAACATGCCGGCTATGCTTTCTAGAGTTCTTCCACCCACAGCCTCATAGGCACCACTCCGGTCGGTTTCGCTATCATACCTCAAGTTCTAGATGGCGACAGTTTCTTATCTGCAGTCCTTAACATCGTTTTCAACCGCTCTGTAACTCTTGCGGAAACCATGGGTACCTTCTGCGAAAACAGTCTGTCTTGCAGCGCTGACCTTTCGTTTCTCCACTCAGGCGCTCCCATCAAGAACTGCCCTATAGACACAGCCTCCGCTCTACGACAGTCGTATTTCTCCGTGTGAATTTGTCTCTTTATGCTCTTCAATTTCGTTGTGTTCGCCGCGTCAAACAACGACAAACAACGCATCGAAGCATCAAACAAGGACAAATTCGGCATGATAGTCCCGGCCTGTTCCGAACCCGAGCACAAGGTCTTCTTCACCTGCTCATCTATTTCCGACAGGACTGCAGCTTTTACAACAGTACACTGGGCACGGCTAACGCTGCCGGATTAATACCAGCGACTCACTTTGTCTGTTAGCGTGCCCATTACTCTTCAAAGCAAGACTCAAGGGCGTCTGTAACTGCTCTTTCCTGTGTCATTCCCACGTCGAAGAAAAGAATATGTCTCAATGTTCAGCAATCCGGCGGACTGCCACTAGGCCTTGCTCATATTGGTTAGCAAATAGTTTTATAACTGCGGGAACAAACCACCAAAGAGAGTGCACACAAGGACAGGCGCCTGTACCTGTGTGCTCTCTTTGTGGTCGTTTGATCGCGCAGTTATAAAACTGTTTGCTAATATGCCACAACACGGCAAACACAAGTTCTTAAATTTCTTATAAACTTACATTGGTAACTTGCGTCGTCGCTTTGTCGTAATACGGCTGCTGAATTAGGCTCGCCCACTGTCAGCACACTTCTGTGTTGCTTGTGCAGTATTCAATAGTACAAAGGAATTTTACATAAGCTTTTCGAAATAAAAAAAATTATGCGTCAGTCTATCTGTACGGATGCTTCATACACCAATGTTTAAGCACGGCGTGCCGGTACTTTACCAGCAATAATACAATCGTCGGCCACGCACATGCAACGTCCGGAACCTTCAACCTTATGACAGTAGCCCTGCGTACTTAGAAGTGAAGTAGTTGGCGACGAAGCTGTAGTGCGTGTGCTCCACGCCCTTCGGAAGTCCCGTGGTACCTGACGTGTAGACGACGACGATGATCGCTTCACGAGGATCTTCAACAGGACACCCTCTGAAGGCTGATTTGTCCAAGTCTTTGAAGGAAGCCGTAGAAACAAATCCGCTTACAGTGTCCATTGCGAATAAGAGCTGCATAAATTACACATTTTGATTAGTCATTCGGTGCGTTACTACAAATGACTGTGCTTGTTATGTCGGTGCATAAGTATCAGAGATGTATGACTTGTAGGAAGAAACAGTCTCAGGTAATATTCTTCACTACAGTTGCAAATGCAAAGTGTTAAGCGATAATAAAACACTTAGGACGAGGATATTGAGCACTTAAAGACGCGTTCGCTACATTCGAATACGTTGCGTGGTAAATCTTGTACCTTTACGGATTGAACTGGGAGATGTAAATACAGTTGTAAAATAACTGACGCACAGAACTAAGTTAACCTAATACCCATCTATATCGATGGCTCATTAAAACTAAAATTCTGTTATTTCGCACTTCCAACAACTTTGGGGAAAGGACCTCATATTAAATGCTACACAAGGAGAGCTTGAGTGCCCCTTAGGCCCAATAATTCTTAACTGAAAGCAAAAAGAATCTGGCAGTATGAATGACTTTGAATTGGTTTAATACAACGAAGCTGTTTACTTCTAGCCTCTGTATGCATCCCCGTATGGGCACCAGGGCGGGAGGGGGGGGGGGGGCGTGGCCGCGTTATGTCCGTTTGGGCTACAGGAAAGTGGGAACCAATCCTCCAGGTGGTGCAATACCGGGCATGCCTTTCCACGAGCGCTAAGTCTGTTCGGCTAAAATCCGTATAGGTGACAGGAATGTGTGTGCCAATCACGGACATGGCGCAATACCGGACGTGTGTTCCCAGAGGCGGGGGGGGGGGGGGGGGTGCACGGTGTAGCCATGGCCGGCTTACGTCCGTATCACGGCACGTGAGCCTATCCGAGAGATTGCACGATATCGGGCCGACGCGAGGCACACGTGCAGCAGGCTTCATGCACTCCACGAACTTCTAAATGTAAGTTTAATCTCATGGATCCAAGCAGCACCACATAAATTTTACGTTGCAAGAGAAATTCATATGTATGAACAAGCAGAAAGTAAGCCGCGGGGCCCGCTTATAGTCGTACGATCGAAAGATGTTCCCATATGCGTATATATGTATATATCTCCGAGATCCGCCCAAGGGAAGGTACTGGAACCATGCCTCTCTAAGAAAGACTTGTTCTTTCATCGTTCAGACATTTTATGTCTGCTATCCGCATACCTTAAGTTCGAGGCCCGAAGTTGCCTTCTTCACTTTTTCAGTCAATTCAACGTCTGTGAGAACGTGCGTGCTGTCGCTGTCGATGATCTGACCCCGTAGTTCCTCTGCACAAGAGAATAGATACCAAGATGTGTACCACAAAAAAAAAAAAAAAATTGCGAGACCATTCTCTAAGCGAAAAAAGTTGAAGCCTATATTTTACGCAATTTCACCAAATACATGGACGAAGAAACATGCAGTGTCAGTGTTAAAAGAAATAAAAACGAATAAGTGGGAATGGATGGTTGGTTGGTGCACATTCTTAATTTTTTCTTACTTCACGGAGTAAGTTTTTTCACTACGAGTTCGTGGTGGCTAGTGTGGTCACACATTATCAAAAGGACCCGCGACGGCTTCGGTTAAGATTACCTATTGTGAAAAAAACTATCTTGTTACTAAACACTTAAGGTAACGTGTTCCTACTGTATTGGAAACATTGTGCCATAAACAGGGGCGTAGCCAGATGGGGGGGGGGGGGGGGGGGCTTATGGGGCTACAGCCCCCCCGAAATTTTTTGTGCTGTCATGCGCCGCTGAGCAAAACAAACCCCGGTACCGAAAATAATGCTGCCTTTTGTCCAGAATGTGCTTTTCATGCTCGCAAAGACATTTCAGTGCGACCATCGCGAAATCGGGCTTGATTTTACGGCCGCGGCCATGCACCGGGAGTCGCATATCGTAACGTAAGGAGCCCTATCCGAGCACAGTTTCAAACGCAATTTGATGGCGAGTGGGCATCTTGCGGATGCCACGAAATGTACGGGGCGCATGAATTTCATTTCTGAAACTTAACGGGTATAAAGTTCTTATAGACTTTTCATGCAAAAGGCATATTGATATTTCAAAAGACGTGCTTTAGATTCTCAATTCTGGAACATTGTCGGTTTAATGTTGCTACAAACATTTGAAGCCGAAGCTGCACTGACTTTTCTAAAGTCGTACATCGGACCTTACAGCGAGGCATACAAAATCTGTCAGAAACTGTCACAAGAGTGACAGTTTCTGACCAACATTGTTCAACATAAAATTCCTATAAATGTGGCCGATATAAATTCACAGTCAATGCGTAGCTAGTAGTGTACAATGCAAAACTAACACAGAAAAGGCAGTACTACACCGCAAACGTTGCGAGCAGATTTCCTGGAGAATTCCTTACTGTGAATATGGTGTACCGTGGCTATTCGCCGAGGTAACTCAACAACTGGGAAACATCAAGAGGCTGACAGACAAATCCCGAAGAATCGATACCTAGCCAGGCTTTTTCGAAATACATTATTTTTTTGTGTATAATACTCTTAATCGAGATTTGGTCATAGCTGCTTGAACCGTTTTATTGCGCATGGTAGCTTATAGCTCTAATTCGGCCATTAAGACACCTTATTTTAAATATATTAGCAGGATAACCAACCGACTTACATTTTAGCAGAGAAAAAGAACAATAAAGAAAGGACACAACCACTGCGCGGTGATATAGTTACTAGCTAACAAGACACACAAAAAAAAAGGCGGGTCTCCAATCTTTTTTTTTTCGTTTCTCTTGTTACCGCTAGTAACTTTGTCAAAGCTAATGCATCAACACCACCTAGCCCAACTTTCTGCGTTAACAACCAATGCGATTTGCCGCTGTCACACATTACCAGATACGATCTCGTCCACAAATACAAACTATGTTTCCTGTTTCACAGACGAGCTTCACTACAATCCACAGACGAACGTGGCACCTTCCAGAAGTATTTCGTTTGCAGAAGCTGCCTGTTCTTCTTATCTAAGTTAAGCAGATGATGCCTGTAGAAGAAAACTTCCGAGCCATTCCACTCTACTAAGGTGGCTGATCGTTGAAGCTGCATATCACTATAAATAAAATAAATAAAACAACAATACAATGTAGCACAATTGTGCACGTTGTTATGGTTATTTGTTTCTACGTTTATCTCGTGACCACAGTAATTAGGACTTTATGGTTTCAATGATAGACAGGATGGGCTCTTTGACAACACTGAAGATGTTCTTAACAAACGTTAGTCTATGCACACGACCGATGGCGCGTCGTGGAGGCATTAGTTTTGGTGTATTAATGAAGACATAACCTAACCAGGAGCAAAGCCTAGAACAACTTACCATCGGGTTGAGACACATCGACCTTTAAAGTCACCCACAATGACAATAGGATTGAGGTCCAGTGGGAGGATCCACCCAAACGTGTTGATCACAAACTCTTGAAGGTCCCTCTCTGACGTTCCGGGAAAAACCTATATGGTGTTGACAGCGATTCCGCCCCCAGTCTGCATGGCGCACGCGTGACCCATTCCACAGCAGGGCTCTCGCTCGTCGTCGGTTATGCATAGAGTACAACGGCCGCACTGTGGTTGTTTGCGTAGACCGCAACGCATCAAACCATCATCCATTATCTATCACCCGTTTTGACCCATCTGGCCTCTAAAGCAGCTAGGACACATAGGCTGATAAAATTTTGGCGTATGCTTAAGATATTTTATCTCTATAGAAGACGCCATCGTTTTTGGCTACGCACATCACGAAACGCTGGAAACGAGCGCAATACAGCTCCGCTGTAAAATCATATACGGCCTCAATTGGCATGTGGAGTGAGAGACGTATTTACCATTGGGTCCGAATTCAAAAAGCTTTTCGTCTGTATCGGTGGTCACCCACCGGCAGGCGGCTTCGTGATCATATTGACACGTGTACTTCTTGATCTTTTTCCGGTGACCGCTTTTCATCTGCTAACAAATGTTAAAAGTCATCGCTCAGCGCAGGAGGCACCCGCATGTATCCGACGATTCTCGAATGTTATTGACGGATCTGTCGGTTGTCTCTTGTTACCGAACTTTGTGTAATCTCATTGTAGGTGCGACGGGAATTGCGTAGTAATTTCTGGAAGACACGCGGGCACCAGCGATTACTCTGGAACTTTCGACGACTCACGTACAAAAGCCAACGTGCTTGTTCCGCAGATAAAATTTTCAACGATCGCTGACTGTGCTGGGCGCTATCGTAGTACATTGAGTGTAGCCTGTTTTCGTGAGGTAAGGTTCACCCAACGAAAAATCTCGTTTTGTCATTGACAGTTTTGCTACAGTGTCCTTGACCGAAACTACTAGGAGATAATATTTATAACATCGCGACTATCTAGCTACTCACTCTACCAACCACTCTTCCGTAAGAACTTCTTGGCGAAAAAGTCACCGAATGAGTTCTGGAGTTTCACGTGCTAAAACAACTATTTGAGTTTGAGGCATGCGTTAGTTGAAGTCGCTTTATGATCTTTAAAATCTATGTACCGAAATGTTGGCGGCGCCACTGACGCACTTTATTGGACAGCGCCCACTGCCAGCTGGGAGCTTCTTCCATCCGCCACGTTCTTTTTAGGCCAGTCCAGCTGCTGAGTTCGACGGCGTCAGCATGCTTGCTTTCTTGCGTGTGGAGTTGTGTCGGCTATAGATTTTCATCGAAGGTGACTTCTGCAGATTTGTCGCTGTTTGCTGGAAGTCATCGTACCTTTCGAACGTTTCTTATTGGCTGCTGCTGCAATGTTTCATTGTTCGCCTCGAGACAATGATTTACGATTAATAAATGCACAGATAGCACAACTGCGGCCGCAATGCCCGTTTCAATGAGCCCAGCATCAGTCTGAGTAGCGCTAATCAGATTTTGTTGCGAACGGCAAATTTGGCTTTGTGATCGTGGGCTCGTCCCTGAGCGCAAGTGACGCGTAACCACGCTGTACTAAATCCTACTCAAAATCGCCCACTTAAGCTATTGTTGCATATATACACAGCAACATATAACAGATTCGGTAGTGGTTTTATTACAGTACAAAACGAAAGGAAAAGACGCTGCCGGCCATGGTATTTGCTATATGAAGTTTTTCGTACACAAGCTGCAGCTGGCAGAAATAAGACGGATAGGGAAAAGATGGCAAAGGGACGGACTGAAGATGGTGAACAAGGACAAGGAAGAGTTATGCACACTTTTTAATAAGTACGAAAATAAGATTGCATCACTTGCACGCAAGTTTTCAGGCACAGGTCTCAATTGTACCGCGGGCGAGTGACCATTGCAAATTACTGCAATAACACACTTGACATGCAAAGGTGCAGGCAAACTTCTGAATTGTACTCCATAGGAGTGACTGATCGAAGCATCTGCAATAACACTCGGCCTATACAAAAATGCGCGCGCGCACTGTTCTCCCGCGAACTAGGCAGCCACACTACGACTACGAAGTTTCACCGATCGCACCACCTATGACACACCAGCATGTACATAACAGCTGGAACGCACTACTGGCACGTTTCCGTTTTTGTCAGCACCTAACTCATTTGCCACGTTCCTTTACTGCCTCGCACAGAAAAGCCGTGACTGCAACTGCATACCGTTCAAGTGCTTACAGCGCGTACAACCTTGCCACCGCACTGCGCTGGGAAGAACATGGAGGCCGACGCGAGCCGCAAGGAAAACTGTGTCAGGAGGGTAGGGAATTGTCGCTACTTGGGAAAAGCCGATCTAGGGACTATAGCCGTAGTGAGCGACTCCGGAATCATTTTTACTACCAGGGGATTTTAACGTGCCGTCAATGCACATGACACTGGTGTTCTACCAATTCGCCTCCGGAGAAATCCCGCCATGGCCAGGATTTGATCCCGTGACCTCGTGCTTAGCAGCGCAGCCCCGTTGCCGCTAAGCCACCGTGGCAGATCAGTCAGAAGATTGTGCGTGGTCTGAAACATTAAAGCAGAGTCTACAGTAGATTGCTACGGCGACCGCAAGAGAATGCACCAAACAGCTGGAAATTGTTTTTGCAACCAATATTAGAAGTTAACTGCAGTGGTAACTCTTTCGAGCCGCGAATAACGTGCACGCTTTTGGTGAGAAAAGCCTTCACCAACGGCACAAGTAAACGGAATGTCGTGACCCGACAAGTTTGCGGTAACAACAATGTTGTGCGGACAACGGCTCGTTAGATTACCTTGTGATATTTGAAGACGAGATAATATAAATGGGAATTTTAACGTTTTAACAGTAGATTTTTAATGGCAAATGATCTACTTACTTTGCGTGAGAGAAGTCTTCGCAAGTACCAATGTAGCCCCGGCGAAGATACAACCGTACATGGCAGCGAGATTTTCCAAGCTGTTCTTCAGGTGAGTGCACACACGGTCCCCCGGACCAACACCGTGCTGCTGGAAGCCAGCCGCATAACTCTCCATCAACGCCAATAAGTCGCCCCTCGTGGTTCTCACAGAACCCTCCACCTGCGAATAAAGAATAATTCTAATACACGTCTACCATACATTAACTTGAAGGTTACCGGCTCTCTGCCCTGAAGCTGAGACCAGCATAAAATTCGCAGTATACTGTAAACAAGACATATGTAAACTTTAAACATTGAGAATGGGAAAGGGTTCGTTCCTCAAACGACAAACCTCCAGTGGAGATGAACAAAGTTGGCATTAAATACTGGAGTTAAAGATGTGATGTTGATAGGTGGTCGTCCGATACAGCGCCCCTCGATGTCTCAAGTGCACGATGGCAGCGCGATGGAAGAGCCGACGTCTGCTAGAGGAAAGAGTTTATTTCACCAACAGCGCCTGGAGGGGCTGCGCCTAGACGCTTCTCTCTCGGAGCGTCAGTTTTTTAAAAGGGCTGGTCTAACTCTCCTGTGTCACATTCCACACACTACAGTGGAGTCAGATATCCACAACAACAAATGATGTTTCCTCTCAACCTTTACCTGCGCTTGCTTGCTCCCGTCCCAACAGGAGCAACGCGGCAGTTCGTCCCACCGCGCAAGCATTTCAAGTTAGGCGCTGCCAGCTGCCGCCAGTCATCACACGCCTTTGAAATCTATTATCAGTCCTTACTCCTCTGTGGCACAACATGTCGAAAAGCCGAACTCAACGGGAATTCCTTTCTCCCTTAACAAGATCCCATAGTGGTGTGTTACATTTACCAAGCACGTTCCCTAGTGTATTTCGCAATCGATTTACGGAACGGCTTAGGGAGCGCTCCCGATTACCCCATCCAGCGTCATTTCATTCACTACCCTCATGCGCATGACTGAATGACTTTGGCACTGCTCCAGCCGGATCCAGTACGATGAACCTGTTTCGGTGATGACTATGCAGAGAAAGATTGCAAACCGCTGCAACAGCCTGAACCGTTAAACTCCCAAACTCATTCCTAACTCTCAATATTGTCACTGCACACTTGCTGTCCACGTAGCATACGGTGAAACAACGTGCGCTTTATCAAATAAGCAAAAAAAAAATACAACAGTATCGCTTCCTCAGTATGAACTACTACCCCTTCAAGATTGTTTCAGGCGATGCCAATGTAGGCCGACAAGCACAGGTAAAAAAATTCAGTGCCATTCCTCTCTGTGAAGGTGGATGACCAGTGAAGCTGTGTATGTGCGCCCCTTAACGGCGAACTCTCCATTGCCGTGCCTCAGACGTCGTATGCACATAAATGGAAGGCGAGGCGCAGCTAGTCGCTCCTCCACGATCTTGAGCCTCCGAAGATGATGAGGCACTAGGGGGAGAGGGGTTTTCTATATGCATATATTGTTGTAAAACGCGGCACGACACCTTTTGATAACGAATCCCGGCACGTAGAACAGACACGCTGCTCACCGCGCTCAAAGGGCACACACAATGCTTCACTGCCGCGGCAGCGGAGGGGATCGTGCGTCGGTCGACGTCCCGCACTGCCGTAATAGATGTGAGGTGACTCGAAAACCTCCCGCCGAAAGCCTATCCCGCCGCATGTTCGGGACAGAGCGGGCTAGGGAGCGGAGTATCAGAAGATTTAACAATGCAGCAAGATATGCCGAGTTCGGCAGACACGGCAGATCAGCAGGAAGAAGACAAAAACTGGCAAATTTACTATTCCCGACGCCAGAAGAAAGGGCTTAAGCGCGCTACTCAGAGCGCCGCCATTTTGAAACCGGGCGAGCCTCACGCCGCCGAGAACAATATCAAGATGGCGCCGGTGACAGCAGCTGGCGTGACGTCAACGACACAAGGACAAAAGAGCGGCGCGGCGAGGCAGTCGAGGCAGAGACTCCCGCCCCTCCCGTTGAACGACGCTAAGATCATTATTCGGCCAAAGGGCGGGCTGAAGGTTAAGGAGCTGAAGACGTACCAAGCGGCACGCGCTATCGTGGAAGCGTGTGGCCGAAAATTCGGAGAAGACAAGTTCCTGGTGAGACTCCGGCCAGGTTCCAACATCATCATCGCAAGCGCCTCGGACGAGGGAGCAGGCGGGATGATCAGGAAGATCAACTGCCTCAACTTTGACGGGTAAAATTACGACGTGAACGCCTACGTGGCGCTGCCTGAAGGCATCAAAAGAGCTGTTATTCGTGGGTTACCTCCGGGAATCACGGCGGACCTACTCGAATCCAAGTTGCGCCTACGCACCCAAGGAGTGGAGATCTTGAGCGCAAGAATGCTGGGCAAGTCGGAGACTGCACTCGTCACTTTCGACGGCCCTTTCTTCCCCAAATACGTCATTTTTGGGGCATGCGAGTACAAGACCCACCCCTACATACCAACTAGACAAGTATGCTTCATATGCGGCAAGCAAGGACACCGCTCGGACGTGTGCCCAAAGCCGGGAACGAGAATTTGCCGCCAGTGCCGAGCAACTGGCCCCCCAGAGGGGCACCAATGCCAACCGAAGTGCCTGGTATGCGGAGGAGCCCACCTAACCGGCACCAGGGACTACCAGCGGCGCCTCAAGGACACCAAGGAGCTCCGGGGCCGCCCACAACCGTATCAGCAGCAGCAACAACGCCGAGGCCGGAGCCGCAGCCGCAGGCGCTGACGAAGATGGCTGAGCTCCGAAGGCGATCGAGCCAGCCGGAGCCGCTCGAGGAGCCGAGCCAAGAGCCAGTCGAGGCGCCAGTCGAGGAGCCAGGCGAGAGACCCAGCCAGCGACAGCTATTTCCCACCACTGCAGCCTCCGCCCACGAGGGTGCAGCAGCAACACAAGGGACAACAACAGATTAAGAAGACCCAAGACAACGCTAAGGTGAGCTGGGGACCACCCAAGACCCCACCTCCGCTCTCGGGGAAAGATAATAATAATGGAGAGGAACATAAAAATCTTAGAAAGGAAAACGAAGCATATCGCCAACGCATAGAACAGCTAGAAAGACGTTTGGAGGAGCTAATTAAAGCCCTGCAGGATCAAAGGACCGGTAGTCCCCCTAGACCGCAGACTCCACCCCAACAACAACCACAGCAACCAGAATCTTTCGAAGACCAAATGAGAAAATTTATGATGTTTATACAAGAGAAAACAAATGCAATAGAACAGAAAATGGCAATAATGGATCAGGAGATCCGAAACCAACGCAAACAACAAATCTCACAGCAAGCTAAAGACAAATTCAACCTAAGAAGACAGGGCCTCGAAAACTACAACGCGTCTAACACCGAGGACTAGTCATGACCAGATACGAAACAGTAGAAATTTGGCAGTTGAATTGCAGGGGCTATCGCAAAAAACAAGGGCAACTCCTACAGTACATAAACAGACAACTCACACCACCAGATATCATAGCACTACAGGAGAGAGGGAAAACCACACCAACGCTAAAAGGCTACACGTGCTATGAAAAAGAACGCACAGCAATACTAATCAGTAAATCCCTCACCGCCATAGCACACGACAGCATAGCCGACACAGACATAGACCACGGTATTGTCGAAATCATTCCAAAAAAGAAAAGAAAAGACAGCAGTGTCTTTGTCATAAATCTCTATAGTCCTCCGAGTCAAAAAGAGGCGGACTTCCGCAAACTTTTTGCAGGAGCGAGCAAATTAGCCAAAACAAACGCCCTAGTGATTGTAGGAGATTTCAACGCCAAAGATCTGACCTGGAGTTACAAAAAACCAGACAAGAAAGGCATGCAAGTCAAGGAAGCAGCAGATATGTACGGCTGCAACCTCATAACAGACGACAGTACGCCAACCAGACTAGGTAACAGCATAAGCTCCGACACATGCCCCGACCTGACATACATCCGGGGAACAGACAAGGCGGTATGGGAAAACCTGCTGGAGAATCTGGGCAGCGATCACTACATCCTAAAAACGCAATTGGCACCACCAAGGTGACAGATTGGAATGCCTTCAGGAAGGAATGCAAAACTATAGAGGGAAACATCGAGTCCCTAGAAGGTTGGGGAAACAAGCTCAGGGAAGTGCTCGACAAGTACACCAAAGAAATAGAAAGAACAGAGGAAACACCTGAGGTGGACCCGCGACTACTCAAGATATGGGAGGCAAGACGCGGGCTCACTAAAAGATGGAAAAAACAAAGGCTAAACAGGAAGCTCAAAAAGAAAATCGCAGAGATAACCAAGGAGGCGGAGGAGTATGCGGCTCAGCTGACTAGGCAAAACTGGCAACAGTTTAGCGAGTCCCTAAACGGAACCCTTAGCACGGCAAAAACATGGCACATACTCAAGGCGCTCCTGGACCCAACAAAATCAAAATCTGAAAACAATAAGGTCATACACCGCCTGGTACACCAATTCGAGGGACCGGACTCTGAACTGCTAGAGCAGGTCAGATTCAAATGTTTCGGACATGACAGCCCGGCGGCCTACACACAGCAATACAAAGGGAAAGAAAACGAGCTGCTGGACAGGCCAATCACAAAAGAAGAGGTGTACGCGGCCATAAGAAGCGTAAAAAAGAATACAGCAGCGGGCGCAGACAAAATCAGAAATTCACTTATTCGAAACCTCGGGGACGAACTGGTGCAACAACTCACCGCCTTCCTCAACCAACACTGGGCTGCAGAAACGGTACCAGAGGAATGGAAACACGCCGAGATTGTAATGATTCCCAAACCAGGCAAAAAGCTACAGGTAACAAACTTAAGACCAATCTACCTCACATCGTGCTTAGGCAAATTATATGAGAGGATAGTAACAAAAAGACTACAACATTGCATGGAGGAAAACGAGCTATACCCTCATAGTATGTTCGGTTTCCGATCGAAGCTTTCGACACAGGATGTCCTTCTCCAAATTAAACATGAGGTTCTCAGCAACATACCATACAACGGAGAAGACGTTTTAATGGCACTAGACATAAAAGGAGCTTTTGAGAATGTCAGCCACGCGGCAATCCTGGAAGGCCTTAACAGCGTACACTGCGGGAAGAAAGTACACGGATACGTCAAAGCCTTCCTCTCCAATAGAACAGCAACAATAGGTTTGGGAGAGATCCGATCGCAAAAATTCCCCACACCAAACAAGGGGACACCCCAAGGTTCAGTAATGTCCCCGATACTCTTTAACATCGCAATGATTGGCCTAGGGCATAAACTAAGCAAAATCGAAGGCATACAACACGTCATATATGCAGATGACATCACCATCTGGGCCACTAAAGACTCGCTGTGCCAAAAAGAAAGCTATCTGCAAGAAGCAGCCACTTGCGTGGAAGAATACGTCGGGGAAAGAGGCCTTGAGTGCTCAACGGAGAAATCCGAGATTCTGAGAATTACACGGGGCAAGAAAAGCAAAGAAAGCATTAACATACGGCTAAAGAAACAGCCGATACCGGAAAGCCAACAAATCAGGATCTTTGGAATGTGAGTGCAGTCCAACCAGCGCTGCACCCACACGCTGAAAACACTCAAGCAGTCAACAACCCAATTAGCACGCATGATCACGCGGGTGTCACACAAGAGATATGGGATGAAAGAAGGAGACACACTTAAGCTGGTGGGCAACCTGGTGGTCAGCAGGGTCGCATACTCACTCCCGTACTTCAACTGCACCAAACAGGAAATACAAGAAGCGGGCACAATTTTACGCAAAGCGTACAAAACAGCATTTCACCTGCCGAACAATACATCGACAAAGAAACTAATGACACTTGGTTTAAGCAACACCTTCGAAGAACTAAAAGAAGCCCAAAGTATCGCACAGCTCATGAGACTCCAGCAGACCAAAACGGGAAGGGAACTGCTAATAAGGCTAGGCTTCGCGGAATCAATCAAAGAAACCCAAAGAACGGAGGGGATTCCTGATGAATATCGGAAAACATACACTGTTAGCCCCCTACCCAAAAACATGTACCCAAACATCCACACGGCGCGAAGGGACGCAAGGGCGAAATACGTCGAAAAGTACCTGGCCACAAAAAACACAACAGTATACACAGATGCTGCAGTATACGCCAAGCAAAGAGGCACAAACATAATAAAGACAGCTGCGATAGTAATAAGCCATGACTACAAAGAGATCAGCAGCGCGTCAATGAAGGACTGCTCGGTAACGGAAGCTGAGGAAATAGCCGTAGCTCTAGCGGCAGTGGAGTGCTACCGATCCGAAATGTCTTTAACGATACTCACCGACTCGCAAGCTACGTGTCGGAATTACGTGAACGGCAGAATAGGACGCAAAGCGCTTCACATCCTCCGCTCCTGCAGGGCTAACAACAAAGTCAGGCATACAATTTTCTGGGTACCGGGACACGCTGGAATAGAAGGGAACCTAAGGGCGGACAAGGCAGCTCCAGAGCACACAAACCGAGCGGCCACAAGCACCGACCCTGAGGAACCCATACCAGTCAACCCAAGCTACTCAGACATTCTGAATTACTATAAGGGAGTCCGAATCAAATACCCTCCACCCCACAACAGCCTAAATCAGCATGAAGCAACCTCTTGGAGGAGGCTGCAAACAGGAACATACCCAAATCTAAACACACTAGGCAAGATGTTTCCAACCCAGTATAGAGACATTTGCCCCTGGTGCGGCGCCAAGCCCACACACATTACATGGGAATGCGTTCCGAACCAATTCCTTCAAATAAAAGACCCGAGTGCGGAGCAGTGGGAGAGGGTGCTCTCCAGCAGCGACCCGAAAGTCTTGCATGGACTAGTAAGGCACGCTCACCGAGTAGCCACCCTCAGTGGTGCCCTGGAATAGGGGCGTCGACCCTGCGCAGATGGGGAATAAGACCGTGAAGACGGCCAACCACATCTGCCACCGCTAATTTATAATCAATTAGAGCAAATAAAGTTTTTCCTCCTCCTCCTCCTCGAAAACCACAAGTGGTCACACACAAGACAGGCTACACAAAATGGGTTCCCCACAAACTTCCTCTGGAACCTGCTTGTTGCTCCAGTGAAAAGTACCAAGTCTGCGGCATCGGGGCCACATGGACGGTTCGCATTTTTTTCCGCCTCTGGGTACTGGCGGGTGGCACGTTTACTGGAACGCCACGCAGTGGCGCACCAACTATTTTTCGAGTGGGAGGGCAACCCACCGGTTTTCGTATGCTTTACCGCAAAGCCCAACATAGAGGGTTCCTTACAAGGGGAGCGCAGGTTTGGTTAGCGGCATCTACGCAACCTCCCTCTCACCCGGCTGCTTCCGGGTGGGAGGGAGCCGGCGTGCGTCACAATCTGATGGTGGTTTTGGCGCGTAAAACCACATAAGTTATTTTTTGTGCTTTTGTTGTGGAAGTTTTACGCAGCTAACAGTAGTGGGTCAGACCTAAATACACACATAAATACCCAAGACTGGAGAACGTGGGAACTGCAGTCGTCGCCGTAGCACAATTTGTATTGCAACGCACGCGAATGCAGAGTTGGTGGATTCGGATCTCACCATCACCAACAATAAGTAGTCAAAATATCGGCAACTGTTCATTCAAGCTAGTAAATATGTGACTGATTACTTCACGGTAAACTCTGCCGTAAACAGGCAAAAGAGTCGCAAGATCTAGCGTAGACATCGCTAAAAAGGTAACATGGATAAAATACTGGTAAATTGAATAATCAATTTTGATTTTGTGCTTTTAACGATAGTTAGGTTGGTTGGCCCCAACAAACACGAGGTAATGCAGTTGATGCTAGATTAAACTTGTTTTGGACAGCCTAGCGATAGCTTACTCAGCAATGCAGGGGTGCAAGGCACGTCCCGTAGGCATCTCGCACCGCAAAGTTCTGAGTTACGCGTCATCTTCTACAGCAGGTGAAGGCGAGGTTCGAATACAGGGGATACGTAATAAATAAATCGCACCTATGTGTTCCCAATTCTGATAGAAAACTTGGCCTCAGCTGTGGGTTTGTTGTATTTCCGCAGTGTGCAGCCGTCAGGGCTCACTTTCACAAGTGTGTGCGCGTAGGGGAGCAGATAAATGACTCACTTTTCCTTTACGATTCTGACGGTGGGAGGAGGGGCGCACTTTCCCTCGAACCGGTAGATGCATCGTTGACAAGCATGGTTTTTCGCATGGTTTTTGCATCGTTGACAAGCATGGTACGTACAGAGAAATATAAACACATCTCACTCGATGGCCACGAGCACTCGCTGTCACAACGCTGACGTGATGAAGTCCGCCGGCAGCGAGAAGCCAACAATTCGTGCGGGCTCAGGTTTCTAACGAGAACACCTTTCAGGACCAAATAAGGGAAAGCAGTCTTAAAAGTTCTGAGAACCTCAATTGAACTATTGAGGTTAAATTGCTTTATTGACAGACCAAGTAGCCCGAATCAATGTCTAGATTAAGACTTGAAAGACTACTGCAGCCTTGCAGAGGTGCGGAAATTTATGAACTGTCACCGATTAGACTCCGATTAGACTAGCAGTGATGAGCGTGCTGAAGAAACAATCAGGCCGAGACTTCACGTGCAGCTGGTGACGAAGCCAGAACCCCATTATCAGTGCTTCAAGCCACTTTCTATAGACCCGAGTATCTTGCTTCGGACTCTAGTCGCATATATTCCCGGGTTTCAAAAGACGGTGGGCAAATTGCCTACTTTGCCCTCCCAGTCCTGAGAAAGGGGGGGGGAGGACAAGTGCCCCCCTTGCTCCCCCCTCCGGTGGATACGCCTATGCCGCCGCCTCGGGAGAGGGGCCGGAAAGGAAAGGAGATACGCAAGCTCTTGGAATGCCAACAAAGAGAGGGCGGTGCGAACGTAGACATGGCTGACGAGGGTCAAGTGCGGTATCTATACTTAGGAGCTTAATATGAAATTCGGCTTGTGTTTGGACCTAAGATACTAAACTTAATTAAATTATGGGGTTTTACGTGCCAAGACCACTTTCTGATTATGAGGCACGCCGTAGTGGGGGACTCCGGAAATTTCGACCACCTGGGGTTCCTTAACGTGCACCTAAATCTAAGTACACGGGCGTTTTCGCATTTTGCCCCCATCGAAATGCGGCCGCCGTGGCCGGGATTTGATCCCGCGACCTCGTGCTCAGCAGCCTAACACCATAGCCACTGAGCAACCACGGCGGCTGTTATTAAAACTATTTTGGGAAGTTGGCGTAGTACTTAAAGCCTGCTTCACCTTCACCGAGCGTCGGCACGGTATTACATGACCTTCGCCATCGGCCCACGTGTGGGGAGAAATTGTCTATCTACACGCCTCGACAGGCATACGCAATTTTTTTCCGGAACCTAGCCATTGACAGGTTCTCTGAGAAAAACTACACCTAAAACCTTTACCTGTATGTGTTTTGCATGCGAAACCCATTCCAAGCTCTCTCCTGCTGTGCACGCTCTTTCGATGAGAGCAATTATCACATGTTAGCTCAGTGCACCGTGCTGCTTCTATTGCACTGACGAATCGCTAACATATATTTTGTAAGCGCACTGTACCATCCAATGCTTGCTGAAAACCTATGGAGCACTGTATTACCAAAATTTAAAAATACCCACTGCTGCACAGATTTCAAAAAATGATGCGATCTTTAAAATAGTAAGCATAGTTAAAGTAACATACACGAAGGAAGATTACAAAAAAATCGACCTCGCGCACTAACTGGCAGAGCCTCGACGAGCAGCGCTATGTAAAGACCAGCCAAACAGTTTCTGCTACCCGGCAACTGCCACTTCTGGACTCGTAATCTTTACCGGAAAACGCTTGCGACGAACGCTGCCAAAAGGCGAGCTTTCCGGTTCTTTTATAGCAAAGCTGTTTTCCTGTGGCCCCCATAAGCATCCCCCGAATGCGTTCCCACAGCTGGTACCATGTCCTGCCTGCGACCGTATCGTGTACAGGAAGGCACGCAGCCGGCCATTGGCGGGAGTGGGGAAAGAGTGTGAGGATGGCGCCTGTGTATGTAGCCTGCACTTCTGTGGTTATAACGTCAGGCGTGTCAGAGGTGCAGGCCGTGCTTGAATAGAGAATGGTAGGACAGATGGGAAAATGGTGTGATGATGGCACTGTAGCAATGTAGATAGGTAGGGGGAGAGGGGGAAGGGTGCGGCGACGGCGCCTGTCACGTGGCCTGCGCTTCTGTGGTTATCACATCATGCGCGTCGGAGGTGCCGGCGCGGCTGCAGCATCGGTTGCGGCAGACGCAGGGGACGTGCGGTGACTGCGGCGGCGCTTGTGTCTGCGTAGTGTGGAGCCGTATGGAGAAAATGTATGACTTCATAATGCATGCAGCCCATGTATGCAACATAAACAGATTCGCGGATGATCCATCCCCGTATCAATGTTGCAGCCCCACAATTTGTTTTTCCTTTCCCCCGCACAGCTGCTGACAAAGTTGCCTGGACGTGAGCACCATCTGGTGGTGCTTCAAGGTAGCGTCATCTGCCTTTCCTATAATGCTTCCTCTCCAACCTCCTCCGCCGCTATCCTTCTCGTGCTCTCTGCTGTCGCCGTCTTTCATCCGCCACTGCTCTCCGCATTCGCTCTTTCATTTTTCGCTGTGCTCGTTCGCTCAGTTACACCGAAGTACGACACCGACAAACAGCGATGGTCAAAGCAGGAACGTGCGCCTAAGAGCCGCACTCTAAACATGGAGCTCTTCCTGCCGTGTTATGCGTAGGACACATTACCGGTGTACCATTATAGTTACAGAGTAGATGCCAAGGGCATGGACGTGCAGTCGAACATGAGTGGAAATTCAATGGGGTGATGAATAACAAATTTGCAGGTACACGTTGGAATCGCGCAAGACAGGTGCAATTGTAGGTGGCTGAGAGACGCGTTTTTCCTGCAGTGCACGTAAAGATAAAAGGTGGTGGTGTTAACATATTCTACAGTGACGTCTGGTTCTAGTGACTCCGATTCTACCATTTTATTCCCTCACTTTCTACATCAATTCTCTAAGTGTCTCTTACTTCTCTCGGCTGCAGACCAGTATATGCTAGAATCCGCTTTGATTCTCCCCGCTTCTGAAACTCGGACGATTCCGGCGGGTACTTGCAATGATGATGATTACGATGAATAATTGGCATCTCTTTTCAAATGTGGCGGCGACAAACAGTCACTTCATTCTCTTTTTCTTCTCAATGAGCCCCGTTTTGAGGGTATCGCATAAAGGGTGGGGTTAACATTGGAAATTATAACAGTTCCTTTGTGCTGACAGGTGCGATGAAATTTTGCCTAGGAATGCTGATGAGCAGGTGGGAAGGTCGTTGTAGTGACTTGCTGTTTGGATGAAAAAAAATTTTGGCAAAGGAAGTCGTACTCAGACGTCGGCCTGAGACTTTAGACAGATGACCGGTGCGTTGAGACGTGCGTAATGCAGTTGCGTGGATGTAGGGTACTTGGTTGAGCTGGGAATGATATAATTTCTGAAATAGAGATATTCTACAAATTGGGCGAGTGATGATAAGAGCGGATAATGGCGATTTTGAGACATGACGCACTAATATTGTGTTAGAATGAACAAAGAATTAAGCTCTCTTATGCACGGCTTCTAAAATATCAATAATTATGCGCCTCGTGGATTCCAAATGGCGGATGCATATTCAAGTTTTGGTCTGATCAGTGGTTTGCAAGCAATAATTTTAAATCAGGAGGGACGTCAAAAAGATGCCGTTGAAGGAAGCCAACTTTTCTGTTTGCAGGTGAGGTTAGGTTTGTCACATGTACACGCCAAGACAGATCGTTGTGATGCATAAGAAAATTTTCGATTTCAAAAGTTAGACAGGAGAATCAGAAATGGTGTATGTAAACAAATGCGGGTTACGATGGTGATTAAAACACATAATCTTTCATTTAGTGGCATTAACGGACATCAACCAGAGATTACACCATGCTTTAATACGATGAAGCTTGTCCTGGAGGAATAATTCATCAGCGCTATTAGTAGCTGGAGTTTAAATAACGCACTCGTCGGCGAACAGGCGACCATGACAAGATCATTTTTGCAGGAAATCATTAATATCGACACGTGCACTTGTTTATCTTTTTCGGGTGAGCGCTTTTCATCGACTAGCAAATGTTATCGCTCAGCTCAACACGCGCCTGGATGTATCGGTAGTTTCTGGAATGTTACCGATAATTCTATCCGCTATCTTTTGTCGTCAAACGTTGTGTAATCTGATTGCATGCATGGGCGCCGCGAATGGTGTAGAACTTTCTGGAATACACGAGGGCACCAGCGATTACTCTGGGACATTCGCCGACTGATGTATAAAAGCCGACGAGCTTGACCCACTGATAATATTTTAACGATCACCGAATGTGTCCGCCGCTGTCGTTGTTTCTGGAGTGTAGCCTATTTGCGAGGGCACAGGTTCCCCCAATAAAACACTAGTTTCGTCGCTCACTGTTTCGCTGCTTTCTT
Organism: Dermacentor andersoni; assembly: GCF_023375885.2. Lineage (NCBI taxonomy): Eukaryota > Metazoa > Arthropoda > Arachnida > Ixodida > Ixodidae > Dermacentor > Dermacentor andersoni. The sequence continues at coordinate 178,885,465 of NC_092817.1, read as the reverse complement.
CACCGTCACTACCGCGTGATATCTTGTGCAGGTGGTTTTCGTTCATGTACCGGACGCTCCCGATAAGCCGTGATCCAACCCATGACTGGAAAGACAATACCAACGTCATCCCAGGCCATCTACCAAGCCACCAGCTACAACAATTGCCAATGGAACACGAACTTCTGCCTGAAACGATCAAGCAGATTGTGGCCAATACAGCCGCAATGGCGGCCCCAGCATCTGCCATCGTTCTGCGACAGCCCAGGGAGGCACCGACCTTCCGCGGATCATCGTTTGATGACCCTTGAAAACCGGCTGGGAAGATACGAAAGGATCGCTGCTTTCAGCAACTGGAACTATGACGACCAGCTACAGCATGTGTATTTCGCCTTAGAGGACGCCACCAGGAACGTGGTTTGAAAACCGGGAATCGGCATTGGCTACATGGAACCTGTTTCGCAACGGATTCCTGCAGGCTTCACGACCATCCTACGCAAAGAGGCAGCCCAAGCTCTACCGGAAACCCGCATGCAGCTGCCAACCGAGAACATCACAATTTTTGCAGAGGAAATAAGTCGCCCCTTGAGCCACGCCGACCCCGATATGTCTGAAGAAAAGAAAGTTCGGTTCTTGATGCGGCGTGTCAAAGAACAACTGTTTGCCGGATTCATAGGCGGTGGAGCCTGTGACTGCAATAATGTCACATCACTGTAATCTACAAGTCCGGACGAAAACACTCTGATGCAGATTGCCTATCGCTGCCCCCATTTACCCACCGCCGCAAGATGACGAGGCTTAAGACCCTAAGCTTCCTTGGAATAACAAGTGCGGAAGATTTCGCTGAATAGCAACGAGCAGACACGGAGCTAAAAAGCCTCGTCGAATATTTGAAAGCGAACACCGACGTTGTCCTTGGGGTATTTAAGCGAGAATTTTCTTCTCGCTACAAAACAACCTACACGTAAAGAAGAACTTCTTACCAGTCCGTGCCGACTACCTTCTTGTTCTTCCCTCAGCGCAGCGCCCAGAAGTACTGCATGATCTACATGACGATCCGACCACTGGGCTCCATAGGTTAGGTAGGACGCTATCAAGAATACAGGAAAAAGTATAACTGGCCAGGCCTGAGCGCCGACGTCGCCCGTTACGTCAATAGATGCCGAGACTGTCAGCGACGCACGACACCACCGACAAGGCCAACGGAATTACTACAGCCGATCGAGCCTCCTTGCCGAACGTTTGAAGAGATAGGGGTGGATCTGTTGGGACCCTTTCTGACGTCGACATCACGAAATAAGTGGACTGTCGTGGTGAAGGACTAGTCACCCGGTTCGCTGAAACGAAAGCTCTGCCAAAAGGTAGCCTAACCGAAGTGGCGAAATCTTCGTCCAGAACATCCTGCTGCGACATGGCGCCCCAGAAGTCATCATCACGAACGCAGGAACGGCCTTGACAGTGGAGCTCACCCAAGCCACTCTGCAATACAGCCAGAGAAACCACTGGAGGACAACTGCCTACCACCCACAGACGAATGGTCTCACGCAGCACCTGATCGAGGCTTCTGTAAAGAGGAAAGGAACCGCTACTTCAAACGGGACGTGTTGAAGGCGTGACCAGGACGAGCGGTATCTAGCATGAACCCTGTCCATTCCTTCGTCACGTCCCGTCTGAAGTCACGGTTCTTTTCCTCTTTAAACATGTCGGACCAACTGGCCAAAGGTCCCCCCTCTTGAACCTGATTAAGGCCTTCACCGATACCCTAACAATGAATGTCGACGTCGAACACAAGACCTGGGATGCCATCCTGCCGTACGTAACCTTCGCTTACAACAAAGCGATGCAAGAAACAACACAGATAACGCCGTTTCAGTTGGTTTACTGCAGGACACCGGCGACTTTTCTCGACGCCATACTACCGCACGTTCCCGGCGAATAGAATTTCGACGTCGCCACATATCTACAGTGCACCGAAGACGCCCGACAGCTCACCCGCCTGTGGATCAAGAACCAGCAGAGGACCAACCGCCGACAGTACGTTCTACGACGCTACGTCGAGTACCAGACCGGCGACCGTGTTTGGGTTCGGACCCCAATACGGCGACGAGGACTTCACCGAACAAGTGTTTCTGAAAGAGTCATAATTAAATCTGAGTGCATCAAGAATTGATTCGTCTTCTGCTTTAGAAAAACTAGGAAACAACTTGACATCGCCTCGCTGTTCCAATGCGACGCCCTCTAACGTCAAGACTAGTGCTTTGTGATCTCAAATGCAAGAGGGGACGCTGCAGATCACTCTGTCTTTAATATTCCGTCTTATAAGGAAAAGATCAAGGATTGAATCAGAACCGTTTTGAATTCAGGTTGCCTCATTTATAACTTGTAAGAGGTCAAAATTGAACACAATGTCTAACGTTTCATTCTCGACACTTTTGGTACTGGTTATCAAAAGGGTGTTCCAGAGCAGATTGGGAAGGTTAAAATCACCTCTCAGAATCACATTGTCTTCAGGCTTTACGTGGCAATGCATATACTCGTTTAGCTGTTCAAATATTTTGGCAGATGAATTCGGAGGCCTGTAAACTGCTACTAAAAGGTAGCAGGCTTTATTTATGTACAGTTAGCAAAATAGGATTTCCACGCCTGTTACGTCAGGCATTGCTATAACATGTAATGAACATTTGAAAGAACTGCTACGTCTCCTCCTCTTCAATCACGGTCTTTTCGAAAAACGTTGTAGTTTCATGGAACGAATTCACTGTCAAAAACTTCTTCCCTCGACCACCTTTCTGTGAGCACAACTCAATCAGGATCGTGGCAGACCAACAGCGCTTTGGGGCACTCGATTTTATTAACGATGCTGCGGCAGTTAACATTAAGGATGGTGATGTTGCGCCTATCTAATATTATAGGTCAGGTCTTATTTTTTGCTACATTGAAATGCCCTCCCTTCTGATTCCTCCCGTACAGTGCGCCATTCAGGATTACCTTGTCGAAGACCAGCTTAACTCTCGCGCCTTCAGCTCGTTTTCCTACTGCGCTAAGCCAAAGTTTCTTTCTTGTTTCGCGCCCGCTTTTTGAAGAGTCCTCTGATATTGAATAATCACTTCCTTTTAGTTTCGGACAAGCCTTCAGTATTGACACTTTATCTCGGTGATAAGGTTAAGTTCAAGGTACGGTACAGTATGTAGCTGCTATTTCTGAAAAATAGATGTCATGTAAATATGTCAAGCGGGTAACTTATCCTGGGCGTAAAGAAGCAGAGTAGAGTTATTTAAGCACTCGCAGGGTCCAGAAGACACTACGAAAGCGGTCGACCGTCCAATCAACACTTATATGCCCGCCGCGTTAGCTTTGCGGCTATGGCATTGCTAGAGGTCGTGGATTTGATCCGAATCACAGCAGCCGCATTTCGATGGGGGCGAAATAGAAAACGCACCTGCACCTAAATTTTGGGACACGTTAAAGAACATCGCGGTGTCAAAATTAGTCTGGAGTCCGGCACTACGGCATGCCTCATAATCAGTGTGGTTTTGGCACGTACAGCCCCATAATCCAATTCAACTGTATTACTTCTGCCACGATGCGATGTGCTATGCAAAAAAATGACAACGCTCAACCCACTCAGAGGTTATCAAATATGGCGCACAACAACGCCTCAAGCAAACACCTCTCCCTTTGTGTTCTGTGTACTATGCAGACAAACAGCAGCAGTGCACGGAAGGTAACGTTTAACATCAACTCACCACTCTCGTGTTAGAATAAACGTTGAACAAATTAAGCTTTAGCCGTCAACCTCACCACTTATTATTGTCAATCAAAGCATTCAGCACGAAAAGCTTCGCTTACATCGTATCCCGCACTTCCTGGGAGATGCATAATTTTTTAGGACTGTGTTACCTTGGACTTTGATAAGCGTCCTTTTGTGTTTCGCTCTCCTGTTATGTTTGTTGCATAGGGCGGGGGGATGCATTTTGAGTGGAGGGCATTGACACGTGGACTTGTTCATCCTTTTCAGGTAAACGCTTTTCACCGTGTAAGTAACTTCATCGCTAAGCGCAGGACGCGCTTGCTTGTATTGGAAGTTTCTGTAATGTTATCGATGGTTCTATCCGCTGCCTGTTGTCACGGAACGCTGCGTAATCTGACTGCATATGTGCGCGACGAGAGTGGTGCAGAACTTTCTGGAAGACACGAAGACACCAGGGATTACTCTGGCACGTTCGATGGCTCGTGTATAAAAGCCGACGTGCCTGACTGGTAGATAAGAATTTGGACGATCGCCGACGGTGTTCGCCGCTGTCGTAGTTTCTTGAACGTAGCCTACTTTTGAGGGCACAGCTTGGCACAATAAAACGCATGTTTCGTCACTCGCTGTTTGGCTGCTTTCTTCGCCGTCATTTTCACGCGAAAATATAAATTGGGAATCGGAAGGGTACAAGCACAGTTCCTTGCGGAGCATATGATGTTACTGGTAAACTGTTGGAGTAGGAGTTATTGATAACAACCGACTGTGAGCAATTTGTGAGGAATTCTGTTATTCATGCAATAATGTCTGCATGCAAGTTGGGAAAGCCTAAGAGTAAGCGTTTTTGCGTTAGCTTATTGAATGGTTTGGCAAGGTCCAAAATATATGGCAGCAGTTTGTACGTTAACAATATTAGAATGGATATCGTGAAGGAAGATGGGAAGCTGCGTTTTTGACGACAAGCCATTTCGAAATCCTTGTTGGATGAAGTAGAAAGGAGTATTAAATCTAGATGCTGCATAACCTGAGAGTAGATGCCGTGCTCTAGAGTTTGTAAGGATGCCAAATAGTGAAATAGATCGGTAGTGGAGCAGCGAATTTCAGGTATCTGATTTGAACACAGCGACGACCTTCCCATCTTTTAGTCTTCTTGGACTATACCTGTGGCGAGTGACTAGGAAAACACGAAGGACAGAAACGTCGAAGAAATGTCCTTGGTATTCTTGAGAAATTTTTGATTAAATTCACCGATTCCGGATTATGACGAAATTTCATATGTCTATATACTAAATCCCATTTTCAAGAAAAATGATGGCTGGCATCGCCCACTCAGTAGTAGAAGGCAACAAAAGAAGGGGTTTTTCAGGTTTACTTGTGAATACTGATGAAAGCGCCGTGTCGAAAATGTCGGCACACAGAGCATCCCATTCAGTATCACCGTTATCGTTGGTAAAAGTGATGTTTCATGATTGATGCGGATTTTTTGACTGCCTAATTTTCTTGAGGTATTGGGTATCATGTGGGGTAAGTCTTGGTGAAAGAATGGCCTTTTCACATAATGAAGCGGATATAAATATTGATTTTCAGACGCATAGCATTTTTCAGACGCAACAGAACTCGGCCTAACATTCGCTGCGCGGTATACGCCGGTATTTCGTGTTTATATTTCTTTTGAGGGTTTTGGTAAAGCAAGGATTTTTGAGATCAGCGTTATGGTGCTAAGTGATACATGTTTATTCGATAACTAATTTTAAGTTTGAAGGTCGACCAATTATAGTGGATTGAGTTCTGACAGCGGTGTAGTTCTACATCTCGGGAAAAGGAATTTAACTAATTATTTATTGCGATTTAGTCAGAATAAACATAGAGCCCTCTTTTTTGCGCATTTTTCGATCCTTCGTCCTGTAGTAATGTTAAATTCGGCCTTACTTACTTTATCGCTGCTGATTTCCCTAAGGCAAGAAATCAAAGCTAAAGTGTCAGGGTGGCAAGATAAAATCTGGTATAGAATCTATTTTCATGTGTCCGTAACGCGTGCTTGTTCGGTTATTGTTTGGGAACGATTAAAGTTAGAGAAAGGCTCACAAATTCACGAGGCACCTTTAGTATCGAAACATGAGGCAGAGGGCACCAGTTATTAGAGGGATAATTAAAGTCACCAGAGAGAATAATTCGCGCGTTTGGATACTTGACCGTTATTCCTAACAAAACATTCTTCCGTTTACAGAGGAAGTCGGTACTATTATCGGTCGGTCGGTAACAGTCGCGATTTAGTGTTTAGCCTGGGATTGTTCTTCAATTTCGGTGATGCGAGTGTTGAAGTCAGATATCACTCTGTCTATGCAAAGGATGTGTCCCTTGGTTTCTTGCAATTCATTGATTAGTATTCCCTGGCCAGCAGACAGGTTTTTTTCAATTCAACCAGAGCGATATCCAACTTGTCAGGTCCAGGGTTTGCTTCGATGTAACCAGCAAGCAGTAACGAAGACTATACACTGTAAAAGCATTCCACATCAACAGCAATCAAGCACTGAGTGCTCGGCAGCGCTATCAGAAAATATCTACAGGATATTTGTCGCAAAAATCTGCGCGTTGACTAACCTGTACGATGAATAAAGCCAGATTCGATAACTGTGTCGTGGCGCAGCCGCTGAGCCTGAAGATCGCTCAAGGTGATTGCTGCTCTTTTATAGATGGCTTGTTCAGTGATCTAGCCTGGCTGAGTTAATGAGCTATGCCATACATGGTTTTCAATTTAGCATGCTCACCCAAATGAGGCCGTTGAAGTGCCCCTTAAGAGACCGTGAAGCAAAATATTGCCAAAATGCTATAAAATATGTTTTGACGTCCATATATTTGATGCAAGCAAAAAATAATACTTCGCTTTCATATTATTGTTCAAAAAGGATTAAAAAATTAACCCAAAACTTGCAGTTTTGATTTCACCAAGTATCATGTATGCCACAAGATAACCTTAAGCTTTCAGGTGCGCAAGCTAGAGCCGTGTTTATTCTTGTGATAGGTATAAGAGCGCGTGTGGTTGCATAAGAACATAAACTATATTAAAGACATTTTTAGAGAAAACTGGTGTTGCAAAAGTTTCCTCATACCACGTGTCGTGAAACCACGACACGCCTTATAGCTCTGGTAGCAAGAATACAAATTTAAAGCAGCCTTGAATTTTGTCGTGCTGAAATTGGTGTGAACATCAGGAATCATAAGATGCATCGTTTGATTAAGCTAAGTAAAAATGTTTACCTTCGGGGATACAAGCAGCTTCCATTCACAACGACCTAAACTGCGCGATTTTGCTGGTGCCCAAGCACGCAAGCTGTTAGTGCGGGTACCTGTGGCATCGCAGATGAGCAGACTTTCGTATTGACACGTGTACTTATCTTCATCAGGCGACCAAGTTTCGCCGCTTAACAAATGTTATCGCACAGCGCGGGGCGCGCCTGCATGTATCCGAAGTTTCTGGAAAGGTATTGATGCTTCGATTCGCTGTCTGTTGTCGCCGAACCTTATGTTATCTGATTTCAGCGCCTGACGCAAACGGTGTAGAACTTTGTGGAAGGCGCGCGGGTGCCAACGATTAGTCTGGAGCATTCGACGATCGATGTATAAAAGCCGACGCGCTTAAACCGTTGATCAGATTTTCGACGATCGCCGACAGTGTTCGCCGCTATCGTTGTGCTACAAGTGCAGCCTGTCTTGTGGGCACAGGTTCACCCAATAAAAGTTAGTTTTGCCGTTCACAGTATTGCTACTGTGTTCTTCAACCTCACCACCACGTGACATCTGGTGTAGCTGCTTTTGTTCATGTACCGGATGCCCCCGAGAAGCCGTGATCCAAGCCCGGACAACAAAGAGAACACCAACGTAGTCCCGGACCTTCGAGCAAGCCGCCGTCTTCAACAGCTGCCCACGAAGCACGGACTTCTACCTGAGAAGACCAAGAAGATTGTGGCCAAGGCAACCCCAATGGCAGCCCCAGCGTCCCCCATCGTGCTGCAGCAGCCCAGTGAACCACCGACGTTCAGCGGTTCCACATTTGAGGACCGCGAAAGCTGGCTGGAAACGTATGAGAGGGTCGCTACGGTTAACAGGGGCAAGCGACGACAAGCTGCGGCATGTCCATTTCGCATTGGAGGACGCCGCCAAGACATAGGTTGAGAGGCGAGAAGCCACCTCTACGAAGTGGGACCTGTTGCGAACCGGCTTCCTGCAAACATTTACAAACGTAATGCGAAAAGAGCGAGCCGAGCCCAAACTCTACTGGAGACCAGAGCGCAGCTGCCGAATGAGACGATCGCGATCTTCACTAAGGAAATGAGCCGTCTGTTCCGCCACGCCGACCCGGAAATGTCCGAGGAGAAGAAAGTCCGCCTACTGATGCGTTGTGCAAAGGGGGAACTTTTCGCCAGAATGGTAAGAAGCCCACCGAAGACCGTCGACGAGTTTCTTCGTGAGGCTACGAGCATCGAGAAGTCACTGGAATTGCGGAACCGGCATTTCGACCGACGCACCAAGCCAACAAGCTACGCCGGAGTTCAATCAATGGCCACTGACGACCTGCGGGAGACCAGCCGGGCTGTAGTACGAGAGGAGCTTCAAAGAATCTTCCCTTCATCGCAACGTCAAGTGGCCTCAATCGCCGAAAATGTCAAAGAAGAAGTCCAGCGATCGCTCGGAGTTCCCGAGGTACAACCACAATCATCGCAGCCCCAGCCAGAACCGATGACCTACGCCGCCGTCGACCGCGGTCAAGGTCCCCCTCCATGACCGCGCCACGACCCTGTAACGCCGCAATTCCGTCGACCACCGCCCCTGCCGCCAGCACGCCCACCCGTCGCCCAGCGCAGCTACCCGAGGAAGACAGACGTTTGGCGTGCTCCTGACCACCGCCCGCTCGCCTATCACTGCGGGGAAACCGGCCATGTGTACCGCCGATGCCCATACCGCGACCCGGGTTTGCGAGGGTACGCCGTCAGCGCACGGCGCCCTCGGGAAGGTGAACGCCCTCGTGACATCGCCGAGTACCTTGTCGCTACTCAGTGGAGCCCTCGACGGCCGCTACCTAGGCCGCTACCTAGCCGTCACTAGGCCGCTACCTGTCGCCGCAGCGCCGACCATACACCGGCCTAGCCCGGGGCCGCTCTGCGAGCCCATATCCGGAAAACTAACAGTAGCAACCGATGACAGTGCGGTTGCTGTTCGTCGAACTGACGAAGACCCTCCGCCGCCGACGAAGACGACGAAGAGACCATCTCGACAACATGATAACGACACGCCACCGTCCCGACGTAGTCAGGAAGCCAAGACTACACCGACGAAAGACGACTTGAGGACGCGACGTTCTAACTTCAGTTCAACCCGTGATCCGACGCCCAGACCTGACTGCAACGCCAGGGAAAGAACGACTGGCCTCGACGTGCTTCTCGACGGCCATGCAGTTACCGCATTAGTGGACACAGGGGCTGATTACTCAGTAATGAGTGGACACATCGCCGCCCAATTGAAGGAAGTTACGACCACATGGGAAGGCCCTCATATTCGGGCCGCTGGAGGACACCTCATCCCGCTGACTCGAATCTGCACGGCAAGAATTATCGTTCATGATCGGACTTACCCTGTCACCTTCGTTATCCTTCAAGAGTGTTCACGAGACGTCATTCTCGGCATGGACATCCTGAACCAACACGGTGCAATCAGCGAGCTAAGTCGAAGTCGATAACGCTGTCGGAAGATCGAGCGATACCGCCGGAGAGCTCTCGTAGTCACCATGCCTTAATCGTGCTCGAAAGTCAAGTCAGTATCCCGCCTCGATCCAGCATTGTCATTTCCGTCGGCAGCAAAACACCTACCGACGTAGAAGGCATCATCGAAGGCGACCAACGTCTACTGCTAGACCGTGAAACTTATGTCGCAAGAGGGATCGCTCGACTGCATGGAGGGAAAACTGAAGTGTTGCTGACAAACTTCAACCAGGAGTTCAATCGCATCAACAAGGGCACGACGATCACGTACATCGAGGACATTCTGGAAACCAGTAATGCGTTTGTCCTCTCGGATTCCGCCGCATCTACCCCGACGACCATGGTTCCCGAACCAGACTACGACATTAATCCAAGTCTCCCCGTGATTAAGCAACAGCAGCTCAGAAGTCTGCTCCGACGATACAAAGGCTGCTTTTCGACGTCGTCGAGGATTCTACAAGCACCAGTCGCAGAGCATCGCATAATCACCGAGGAGTGCGCTCGACCACTCCGCCAGAGCCCTTACCGAGTTTCGCAGCGAGAACATGCAGCTTTAAGAGAGCAAGTCGACGAAATGCTGCGCAACGACATCATCCAGCCGTCGAAAAGCCCGTGGGCATCCCCTCTTGTCCTGATGAAGAAAAAGGACGGAACTCCACGTTTCTGCGTCGATTATCGTTGTCTGAACAAGATCACCGAAGAAGGACGTATACCCCTCCCACGGATAGACGACGCATTGGATCGGGTCTGCAAGGCCAAATACTTCTCGTCGATGGACCTCAAGTCTCGCTATTGGCAAATAGAAGTCGACGAAAAAGATCGCGAAAAGACCGCCTTCATCACCCCAGACGGCCTCTACGAGTTCAAGGTGATGCCATTTGGACTGCGCTCGGCGCCTGCAACGTTCCAGTGCGTGATGGACACGGTTTTAGCAGGATTGAAGTGGCAGAGCTCTCTCGTTTACTTGGATGACGTCGTTGTCTTCGCCGGAAATATCGACGATCACCTTAGGTAGTTTGCGACAGTACTAGAGGCCATCAAGTTATCAGGGCTCACTCTGAACCTAGAAAAGTGCCGCTTCGCTTACGGCGAGCTTCTGTTTCTAGGCCACGTCATCAGCAAATCTGGAGTCCGCCCCGACCCGCAGAACACAGCTTCCGTCGCAAAATTCCCGCAGCCCATCAACAAGAAGGCAGTGCGTAGGTTCCTTAGCATGTGTGCCTACTACACGCGCTTTGTCGTGGACTTTTCATGCATCGCGGTGCCGCTAACACGTCTAAGCAAGTGTGATGTCGAGTTCAAGTGGAAAACGCCACAGGCCGATGCATTTCAAGAACTCAAACAACGCATCCAGTCGCCGCTGGTACTTGAACACTTCGACGAGGACGCCGATACCGAAATACACACTGACGCCCGAGCCTAGGCCTCGGTGCCGTCCTAGTCCAGAGAAAAGATGGACATGAACACGTGATAGCTTACGCTAGCCGGAAGGCAATTATTCTACAGCCGAAAAGGAATGCCTCACCATCGTTTGGGCTACAGCGAAATTTCGCCCTTACCTATATGACAGGCCATCCAAAGTGGTCAGCGACCATCACGCGTTGTGTTGGCTAGCTCACTTAAAGGACCCTTCAGGACGGCTGGCACGGTGGAGCCTCAGACTACAAGAATACGACATCACTGTAACATACAAGTCCGGACGAAAACACTCGGATGCCGATTGCCTATCACGCGCCCCCATTGACCCGCCGCCGCAAGATGACGAGGATGACGACGCCTTCCTTCGAATAATAAGTGCGGAGGACTTCGCCGAAGAGCAACGAGGAGACCCAGACCTAAAAGCCCTAGTCGGGTATGTGGAAGGGCACACCGACGCTGTCCCTAGGGCATTTAAGCGTGGATTGTCTTCGTTCACGCTTCAAAACAACCTACTCGTGACGAAGAACTTCTCACCAGTCCGCGCCAACTTCCTTCTTGTTCCGTCGGCGCTGCTTCCGGAAGTACTGCACGCCCTAAATGACGATCCGACCGCTGGGCACCTCGGTTTCTCCTGGACGCTATCGAGGATACAAGAAAAGTATTACTGGCCGCACCTAACCGCCGATGTCACCCGTTACGTCAAGACATGCCGAGACTGTCAGCGACGCAAGACACTACCGACAAGGCCAGCGGGATTACTACTGCCGATCCAGCCTCCTTACCGACCTTTTCAGCAGATCGGGATGGACTTGTTGGGACCGTTTCGGACATCAACTTCCGGAAATAAGTGGATCGTCGTGGCGACTGACTATCTCACCCGCTTCGCTGAAACTAAAACTCTACCGGAAGGCAGTACAGCCGAAGTGGCGAAATTTTTCGTCGAGAACATCCTGCTGAGACATGGTGCTCCAGAAGTCCTCATCACCGACAGACGAACGGCTTTTACAGCAGAGCTCACTCAAGCCATTCTGCAATACAGCCAGACAATTCACAGGAGGGCAACTGCCTACCATCCGCAGACGAATGGTCTCACGGAGCGCCTGAACAAGACCCTCGCCGACACGCTAGCAATGTACGTCGACGTCGAGCATAAGACGTGGGATGGGGTCCTGCCATACGTAACATTCACTTACAACACGGCGGTGCAAGAAACAACACAGCTCACGCCATTTAAGCTAGTTTACAGCAGGAACCCGACGACGACGCTCGAGGCCATGCTGCCGCACGTCACTGACGAGGAGAATCTTGACGTCGCTACCTATCTCCAGCGCGCCGAAGAAGCCCAACAGCTCTCCCGCGTGCGGATCAAAAACCAGCAGAGGGCCGACAGCCGACACTACAACCTCCTACGACGCTTCGTCGAGTACCAGCCCGGCGACCGTGTTTGGTTATGGACCCCGATACGCCGACGAAGACACAGTGAGAAACTACTGCGACGCTATTTCGGACCCTACAAGGTCATCCGACGTATTGGCGCACTGGACTATGAGGTCGTGACACACGGCATTTCGCATTCACAGCTGCGCCGCGCACGATCTGAAGTGGTCCACGTGGTGCACCTTAAACCCCTTTTACGGACGCTGACGAACTTCCTTATTTTGTTGTTTTACTTGCTACTGGTGGTTTTCTTTATTACTTTCGTTTGTTTGCAGCATTGGGTCGATGCTTTTTAAGAGGGGGTAATGACACGTGTACTTATCTTTATGGGGTGACCACGTTTCGCCGCCTAACTAATGTTATCGCTCAGCGCAGGACGCGCCTGCATGTATCCGAAGTTTCTGGAAAGTTATCGATGCTTCTATTCGCTGTCTGTTCTCGCCGAACCTTATGTTATCTGATTTCATTGCCTGACGCGAATGGTGTAGAACTTTGTGGAAGGCACGCGGGTCCCCAAGATTAATCTGGAACATTCGACGATTGATGTATAAAAGTCCACGCGCTTGAGCCGTTGACCAGATTTTCGACGATCGCCGACCGTTTTCGCCGCTATTGTTTTGCTATAAGTCTAGCCTGTGTTGTGGGCACAGGTTCGCCCAAAAAAAGTTCGTTTTGTCGCTCACAGTATTGCTACTGTGTCCTTCAACGTCACCACCACGTGACAGTATCATCGCCACAAATTTAATACATTATTTGCATATCTAACGCTGTTTCAATAGAGTATTTTACGCAAATATACAGCCATTTCACAATTACCATTCTTTATTGAGCGATCTATAGACTCCATTATACCTTCTGTGCTTTGGTCATCATTGGCCCTTGAGTCACAAAACCCCATACATTATCGAAATCATTATAGCATATTGTCACGCGGTGGTGACGCTGAAGAACACAGTAGCAATACTGTGTAACACAAAACTAACTCTATCAGGCGAACCTCTGCCCACAACAACAGGCTACACTTATAGCACAAAGCGGAGGACACGATCGGCGATCGTCGAAAATCTGATGAGCGGGTCAAGCGCGTCGGCTTTTATACATCAGTCGTCGAATGTTCCAGAGTAATCGCTGAGACCCGCGTGCCTTCCACAAAGTTCTACATTATTCGCGCCGCGTACACATGCAATCAGATTAAACAATGTTCGGTCACACACAGCGGATGGAACCATCGATAACATTCCAGAAACTTCCCATACATGCAGGTGCGTCCTGCGCTGTGATATAACATTCGTTAGGCGGTGAAACGTGTTGCCCGATAAAGACAAGTACACGTGTCAATATAAGTGGAAGATTCCTATTCATTATTTGCAAGTTTGCGTTTTCTGATAGGAATCATATGCGTGTGAAAAAGAACACGTAAATGCCAAGAACTGTCCGAGAAGATATCGTAAATATGTTAGAGGGAGTCGATGTTCTCCTCGGAGAAATACTTGAGCATTCTTGCAAGCAATTATTCCTCAACGGATATGTGTGGTCACATTGTAATTTTGGCAGAGCTGCCCAAAGCAAATTTTTCGTTCCTTTGTGTATCCACCTTATTTAGTTCTGTAGTTCGTGGAGCCCACTCTTGTCAGCCTTCACTTATAAGGAAACATATGTGTCACTAATACCAAGATATTATTCCAGTGAAGTGCCTTATAGATTCGATCTTCCGTTTGGGCTAGGCAGCAGTCAGTTTGTAGGAATGTGGCTTAAGATGACATGTTCCCTTAAGAGTTTGTCATTATTGTATTTTGCAGGAACTCTGCCATCTGACTGTAAGTGCATTATCCTCTACCATTTGCAGGTGTAACATACTAAATTCTTCACGTGGCTGTCTTGTTCGCCCTTATTTCACACATGATGGAGTACAGCTTGTTAAGCCGTAAATTTGACAGCTGCGCCATCAGATTGAGAAAGCAAGCACTAGCATCCCTTTCATTTGATGGCACGTTCACGGCCACGGTGCGTTGCACCTGAGAATTCAGCGGCTATCATCGTACCAGCTGCAGTCCCCGAAAATCTGTGCCACAGTTGAGGTCCATCGGCTATTAATAAATTAACGGCAAATCAGTTCTGCGAACTCCGTCATGGCGGAGGAATCATTCATGAAAGGTAGAACTGTCATCCACCCGAATGTAGCACGAAGCTACTAAAGAAATCCACACGGGTTTTTCAGAAAAACCGCTTCACAGTTGAGAAAAAACTCGTCCTGGTACAGGATTCCAACCCGGGACAAGCGCCTTTCCAGGTGGTCGCTGTAGCATGTGGGCCACCACATGCTACAGCACGTTCTACGACGTTGAAAAACCACGTTCTACCACGTTCTACGACGTTGAAAAACCGATTGGAGTGCTTTGTGACGCGTCGTCCTACCGCTTAGGCGCAGTCATATTTCATGAAACTGCTGATGGAGAAGAAAGGCCTATCGTGTTTGCTACGCGAGCTCTCAGCGCCGCGGAGAAAGTAAGCACAGTGTGAACGGGAAGCGTTGGCTTTGATATTAGGACTTCAAAAGTATAACCGTTATTCGTACGGGCGGAACTTTACAATATACACTGACCACCAGCCGCTCCATTGTATCTTTGGCGTAGAAAAGCCTACAACAGCTTTAAAAGCAGCACGCATGCAGTGCTAGGCAATGACCTTTGCCGCCTACAGGTACCGCCTTAAGTACCGTAAGGGAAAGAACATGGATGTGGCTGACGCCTTGTCCAGATTACCTCAAGTAGTGCCGGCTGAAGAAGAGTAGGCAGAATGTTTGTTAGCGTTTCAATGTCTTCCATTAAGAGCCGACAAAATTGCCAAAGCGTCCAGAAGATGTTTGATATTAAGCCGTGTAGCTGACTTTACTCTCAGGGGTAGGCCTAGTTGCTACTCAGAAGAGCTCAAGGCGTATTACGTACGCCGAGATGAATTGTCACTGGAGCAGGGCTACGTAAAGTGGGGAGTCCGGCTGGTCGGTTGGTTAGTTTGGGGTTAATGGCTCAACGGCAACTAAGGCGATGCTGCGCCAGACAAAAGACAAAATGAAACACAACGTTAGAGCAGGTAAACCTGTATTATACTATAGTTGGTGTAAATCACCAGTTTTTTCTAAAAAGTCGAACAGGTTAGCAAATGGCACTAGGGGCTCATCTGCTAGTAATAGGGCCGGTTGTAAGGGAGTGTGCAAATTATACAGGCTTTGTAAAAACCTCCGTTTTAGTGTGTCGTTGTGTGGACATGTTATTACGGTGTGCATGACTGTAAGAGGTTCAAGGCATTTTTCGCAGGTTGTCGGGTTTTCTTTTCGGAGGAGGAAATTGTGCGTCAGATGTGTGAGTTCATTTCGAAGTCGACACAGGATCACCTCGTAGAACCGTTGCTGGTGAGTGCATAATTTCCACTCGCCAATTACAGGTTTAATAAGATGTAGCTTGTTTTCGGTACAATGGTCCCATTCGTGTTGCTACTTTGACGTTAAGGCCTTCCTAATGGCACGGATACTATCTTTATATGGAAGTGTTGTGTTTATTATGTCTTTGTACGCTGCCATCGATGCGCATCTATCCGCTGCTTCGTTACCCGGTACACCAACATGGCTTGGTACCCAGCAAAACCTAATTGGCCTGCCGTATTTGTTTATTGTTATCATGTTTAAAATATCCCCTATCAGGCGTTCACATTCGGATTTCACGTGAAGAGCCTTCAGCGTGCTTAATGAATCAGTGTATATGTTTGTTTTCGTGTTTTTCAGCAATGATCTTTTTTAACCACCGTCCATATTGCATAGACTTCAGCTGTGTAGACAGAGGCGTGTGGTGGCAAACGAATACTTCTTTCCCAATCTTCTGTTACGCCCCCCACACCCACGTGTTCTTTTGTTTTAGAGCAATCAATGTAAAATTCCGTGTAATTTTGATATTTAGCCTGTAGAAAGCGGCATTCCTGTATAATATGTTCGTGGGGGGTGTCTTTCTTATTTAAATGTGTCAATGTCCAATCACATAATGGTGCGAAATCGGGCCACGGGGGAAAACGCTGTGGCTTTCTCGCAACCTTAAGGACTTCGCGAGGAATGTCATAATCCCGAACATATTCCTCATATAATAGGACAGGTGGCTTAATCATGTTTGGTTTGTTTGTACAGCGTAAGCGCGAGTTACACTGTGTGACAATGTTGAAGCATATGTGTTGTGGTGAGGACTGAAGTATAAGTACGTAAGAAGAAGTTAGTAGACCCTGCGCTGCCGTAGACGAGGTTCATTACAGTCAGCATACAAACTCTGGACAGGCGATATTCCGTAAGCACCACTTGGCAGTCTTTATCCAAAGTTATGAACTGGATCAAGTCGTCGGCTGTATGGCAGAACCGTGTATGATACCACCATAATCTAATATACTGTGCAACAAAGTACGGTAGATACGTAGCAGGCATTCACGGTCAGAGCCCCAGCGCTTCCGGGACAGGACTTTGAGGACGTTAAGAGCATTGTTCGCTTTATATTTAAGGATATTTATGTGCGCGAGAAAGTTCAACTTTTTATCAAACAGAGCACCTAGGAACTTGTGTTCTTGTTTTACCGGTAGTGTGGCTTCGTGTAGCTTAAGGGTGGGGTCTGGTTGTAGGCCACTTTTTTGTGTAAAGACAACACAAATAGTTTTTTACACCACCTGAGAGCCGGTTCGCCTGAGTACGGTCGCGCCATAGAACAGTGAAACCTTTAAAAATGTTTTTGTTTTTCGCCCAGGTTTGTTTCCTGTAAACACAGGGCCACAGGAGAGAAGTTACTTAACATGTCTTTAATGTCACCCAGGTTTTGTACGAAACCTCTACAATTCCACTGGATAATAAAAGCCATTTTGAAAAGAAAAGGTAATTAGAAATGGCACTACGAAATAGTAATAGGTGAGATGTTAGGTGACATGAATTGAAAAAGGCTAATACAAATAAGCGATAACCTTTAGGCTATCGCTTTCTCATTTTGAGTGGTTATTGGGATTTTGTCCCTCTTACCGCGCTCGAGAGAGCGCTTGTCCTTCGGTGTCAATGACACCGGGGTTCTTGTGCCGATCTCCATCGCTCTCTCTGGAGCGCTGGAGGACCGAGTGTTGGGCGCCGAAACACGTGTCTTGGGCCTTGGGGTTCGTTTGATATTCGGTCCCTGTGGGACTGGTGTCTGCAGAGCCTTCGAAGATGATAGAGTAGCACTGGCTGCTTCCACCATGGGGGCGGGAGGCGCCACTACGGGACCACTGTGCATGGGCTCGCAGGACTCCTCAGGCCTCTGTGACGATGCCCCCACCTTCGTCGCACCGGCATAACTACGTCGTTAAAGGTACGACAGTCGCTTTCTGGCTTCAAAGAATTACATTTTTTCTTTCACAGTCAGTGCAATTACACGTTTTTACTTTTTTCCAGCTAGGGCAAGACCGCGAGTAATCGGGAGGATCTCCTTTGCAGTTAACACAATGTGATGAAGAGGTGCAATTCATCTTGTCGAATTATTCACGTCATTCCAGTGTCACATCTATGAAGAAAACCCTAAACTTGCCTGACCTTTCGTTGCGTCGAAAGTCATCTCGCCTTAGCCTTTTTCATAAAATCTATTATTATAACAACGAGATGAAGGACGTTTTGTTCCATCCACCTCATTACATATCTTCAAGGACCGATCATCGCTTCAAGGTGGGGCTACCTTCTTGTCGCACAAAATTGTGTAATGACTCTTTTGTTTCTAGAACAAGTGTCGCATGGAACCACCTTCCCTCCACAATCGCCAGCATTGCTGATGACCACCAGTTCAAGATCGCTTTACAAGACGCCTTGTAATACTTCTGTTTGTTTGTTTGCTGCACGCCTTGCCATTTCTTCCCCACTCCTTTCTGTAGTGCCTTTGGGCCCTGAAAGTATTTTAAATAAATAAATAAATAAATTCCCAGATTGGTGATCGTTGTAGCGGCATTTAGTACAAGTTGTTTGTCCTCGGCATGCATGTGAAGCATGTCCAAACCTTTCGCACTTAAAACATCATCTGGGGTTCGGGATATATGGTCTCACATTGACTTTAACATAACCTGCATCGAGTGACATAGGCATTACCCTTGTTCCGAAGGTGAGTATAACATGTTTGGTGGGGATTTCTTGGTCGTTTCCGCGGATTACTATTCTTTGTACTTTAGTAACATTTCGTTCCTGGAAACATTGCAGCAGTTTCTCATCGCTTAAACCAATAAAGTCTTCTCCAGATATTACTCCCCTGCTTGTATTAAGTGTTCTGTGGGCTGAAACTGCCATTGTCGCGTCGCCAATACTGGTAAGTTTAGAGAGCTTCCCTGCTTGATCTTTACCATTCAGTTCTAGGAGAAGGTCCCCGCTAGACATTTTGGAGACGTTGCATGTCGGTTCGATTTGATCTTTCAGGCATTTGTCTACAAGGAATGGAGATAGCTTTCTTACTGCCATGTTGGTTTTGCTGTGGACTACATAGTATTTGGGGAAAGATGGAGCGTTGCTTCGAAAAGAGAATTGGAATGGTACTTCGGTGCGGCATCTTTTCTGACGCCGATCATAGACAACAGAGGCTTGCGCTGCCATAGAAAAATGTGTATGTGCGGCAACAGCGCCGAGCGCCCACCACGGAGCCCAACGAGGGGACGCGGCAGAGCTTGTGTTCAAGCCTGCGCGACGCCAGCCGTACGCCGTCACTATAACCAAATATGGTGTACCCAAGGTAGGATAGCCACAAAAGGTTAACCCTTGCCGCCGTGGAGAAAGGAAGTAAATAGAAGAGATAAGAAGACAGGAAAGGTGAAAAAGTGAGAGATAAAGACGAAGGTTTGAGGAGAGAGAGAGAGACAGGAAAAGGCGACTGCCGATTTCCCCCAGGTGGGCCATTCTGGGGGTGCCGTCTATGTGAAGCAGAGGCCAAAGGGATGTGTTGCCTCCACCGGGGGGCCTTAACGGTCCAAGCACGCAGAATTGGCTCAACCCTCAGGATCCCCCTTTCCCCAGACATGGCTAAGCCGCGCACGGCTACACGCGGGAGGGGCCAACCCCGGTGTGCTCGGGTATGTGGGGTCGCAACACACCAAACGTCCGGGTTGCTATCCCTGAAGTGCTGAGGTATTGCGTGCTCGACCTGTGACCCAGTGAACATCCTGGGGCAAGTCGCATGAAAATGCAGGCCCGCAGTTTTGTTTGGTGGCGTGGAATTGACCAAGCCTCTGAAGAGTACGTAAGGAAGTGCAAAATATGCCAGGCAGTGCAACCCGAAGCCCAGCCTGTACCATTTCATCTATGGAGTTATCCTACTAGATGCTGGTCACGCGTGCATGTAGACTTTGCTCAAACGAGTATGAATTTGTTTCTTGTTCTTGAATCATTTTCTAAGTGTGTCGAGGTATGGCCAATGTCGCCCACGTCTACTGCAAAGACAATTGAAAAAAATTCAAAGTACTTCTGCAGCTTACGGTTTCCCAGAAACATTGGTAAGCAATAATGGGCTGTAATTTACTGCAGTCGAGTTTACAAACTTCATGGCCACCAACGGCGTGAGACACATTCGCACTCCTCCTTATCATGCAGCTTCAAGCGGCACAGCCGAAGAAAACGTGCAAACTGTCAAACGTGCTCTGATAAGGCGAGCCTTATATAGATAAGGTGCACGTTATTTGTTCCAGGAATGTACTGACAGTTTTTTGTTGCCCTACCGCAACACACCCAGTAGTGTGACAGGAATGACACCATCTGAGCTTTTTCTCAAGCGACAGCCAGGCACAAAAATTGCATTGTTGAAACCAGACCTTTCGAGAGCAATGCTAACCAAGCAGCAGGAGCTCAAAGAACAGCGAGATAAGTGTCGCGGGAGTGAGCGCTTGTTTAAGGTTGGTGACCCAGTGTTTGTGAAAACTGTGCGCGGTGAATCTGCCTCGTGGGAGGAATGTGTTGTGCACCAGGTTGTGAGTGCTGTGACCTATGTTGTAAAACTGCGCGAGCAACTGCGGTTTACACACGCCGACCAGTTGCGCTCGTGTTATGATGACGCGGCAGCAAGGCTGGAAACCGAGTCGAGACTAGGACATCCTTTGACGCAGCACAGCGACACTGCAGGAGAGAGCAGATCGTCGGCCGCATAAAACGCAGCGCCAACGCATCCGGTTCAGCAAGCTCAACAGCCTATCCAACCTGTCCGCACAGACTGCCCGACAACGTCAACGGTATCTACACCATTAATGTCGATGTCACAGCCGGAGGCACGGTTAGCTACACCGCCAGCTGAAAGACAACCGTTACGGGGCAGCACGCGCACCCGCAAGCCACCGGACCATTTCAAGCAAGAGGACTTTGCAAAATGGACAAATAAATGTTAGATGGAAGGACATGTGATAACGTGCGGTGTATGTAAACTGCGCCGATACTATCTAATGTGTGACGTCACACCTGCCTATAAAATGTATGCGCTTTGTGAATAAAGGTGTTCTTGTTTGTGGCCACTAGGTCATATCACAAATGAAAATCAAAATCAGAATCAAATTTATTGTTAGAAGGTGGGTCAAATTACGAATATTTAGTATGCAGGAGGAGGTCCCATAGTCAAAGGCTGTATCGGGATTTCCTGTACAAGAAGTGTTATGATAATTGACATCTGAAACGAACAGCAGCATATAATAAGGCATTATACATGCAACAGGAAATGAACGTTTACAGCGCAAAATACAGAAATCATTACAAATAATAACAAGGTATAGCTTATCTCATGGTAGCATAAAGAATTCTATGGGAAGAAAATACCAGTAGTTTATTTAAAACAAAAAGAAACAAAAGAGAAATAAAAGCAAGAACGAACGGACACGAACGGTTACAGTAAAATTTTTTGTCAATATTAAATGCATATTTAGTTCCTTTTTGAGTTGGTGCAAAGATGTATTTTTCATGATGAGAGGAAGAGTGTTCCATACTGATAAGCAAGTTAATTCCATGGTTTGTGTACCGTAGTTAGTGCGGGTTCGTGGTCAAAGAAAATTGTTATTCAGTGCGAATCTGGTGGTACTATGAGTTGTCAGGTTAGATGGTAAAAATGTGATCGATGGTTGCTTCGATTCAGTGAGCCCAGAAATAGTAAGGATGTTATTCTCGTGTAGTAAGGAATTGGCAACTGAAAACCGTAAACTATGTGTTATAATTCTGATGGCTCGGTTCTAAACTGTTTGTAAAGACGCAATATGAGTATTATAGGTGTTTCCCCAACATATTATACCATAGGTAATGTGAGAGTGAACGAAAGAGTGGTAAAGAGAGAGCAATGTGGTACGTGTGAAGTAAGGGCGCGCTTTAATTAAGATGCCTATACCATAAGCTATTTTCTTTTTTATGGGAGCAATAAGATATTTCATATTACAATCAAGTAGAATGCCAAGGAAAGATGAACATGAACTTGGATGAAGGCAGTAGGGACCAAGACTGATAGGTGGAATGGAAGCTCTGTTTCGCTGATGTGAAGAGAATACAACAAATTTAGTCTTAGTTATATTAATAGATGACATGTTAACATTACACCACCTTAGAATGTTTTCTAATTCAAATGAAAATGTTACTGTAGCTTTAAAAGTACGCTGGGTGCTAATGAGTTGAGCTCCACATGGCTTGAGGCTAGTTGAGCGTTCACAAAAAAAAAATTGAATGTTGCGAGACCCGACGGCTATGACAGCGGTATATGCACTTTGGCGATAGCTTCATTCCTACGTGGGTGGCCGCGGCCCAGCTTGAGCAGACGATAGTCGGCTTCTTCCGGAATTGGATTGGAAAAACTTTAATAGAAGTCCTGCAGGACGCACGTCAGTGCGCAGTGGGCGTCTCCCACGCAGGGACCGACAGGGAGTACCTGGCGGCCGCTGCGGGAGCCTGCTGGAAGGCCCATTGCTGATCTTCTAGGAGCGGACTTCGTATCGTCCTCTCCCACTTGTCGGACGTAGAGTCGGGCGGAGCGTTTCTGCACTCCCAGAGCACGTGTGCGAGTGTCGTCGTGACCCCGCACGAGGGGCACGCATTGTCTGGGTAGACGTCCGGGTAGATGATGTGTAAAGTGGCGGGGTTCGGATAGGTATCTGTCTGTAATAAGCGTAGCGTTAGCGCCTGTGGCCTGTTTAGTTTCGGGTGCGGGGGCGGAAAGAGACGTCATCCCAAGTAAAAGTGTTTGGTTATTTCATTGTAGGTTACTGGGGCGTCCCTGTTCGCCTCCAACTCATCGAGACGTGGTTGCCCGGGGGTGACGGCGCGGACGGTAAGCGCGCGCGCAGCGTCGTGGGCTGTCTCGTTGAGGTTGGGCGGGGCACCCGGGATCCGACCCAGGTGGGCGGGAAACCAGACGACGGTGTGGTGTTTCAGGGTGCTTGGATCAGCGCCGCGGAGAATGCGTAACGCCTTGACGGAGACGACTCCTCTCTCGAACGCTTTGATGGCCGGTCTCGAGTCGCTGAATATTGTCGTTCGCTTATCGTCGAGCATTGCCAGGGCTATGGCCACTTGCTCCGCCACCTCGGGATCACGTGTGCGTACCGTTGCGGCGTTTAAAGTCCGTTGCGAGGACGAGACGGCTACCGCGGCGTAGGCTCGGTTGCACCGGTAGGCGGCGGCGTCCACGAAAGCGACGTCGTCCGCTTTCTCGTTTATTCGTTTGAGGAACGCGGTGACGCGGGCTAGGCGCCTGCCTCGATTGTGTTCCGGATGGACGTTTCGCGGAATGGGTGCGATTGTGATCAGGTCGCGGAGCTCGCGGGGAACCGGCGTAAGCTCCGGTGGATCCTGGGTGTTCGGTGGAAAGTACCCCAGCTCGCGCAAGATGTGACGGCCAGTCTTCGTCATCGTCAGACGTATCATCTGCGCTCTCTCCTGAGCCTCAGCGATCTCTTCGAGGGTATTGTGCACACCGAGCTCGAGGAGTCGAAACGTCGGCGTCGTGATCGGGAGCCCAAGGGCCCGCTTCACTGCTTTTCGTCTGAGTACATTGAGCTTGTCACGCTCCGATTGTTTCCACTTATGCATTGCTACGACGTAGGTGAAGTGGCATAGGACGAACGCGTGTACGAGACGCAGCAGATTGTCTTCTTTGAGGCCGTGGTGACGGTTGGCCACCCTGCGTACAAGTCGTATTGCGTTGTCCGTCTTTGTCGTCAGCTTGTGGACCGTTTGGATGTTTGATCCGCCCGCCTCGATAATCATTCCCAGTACTCGGATGGAATCGACCCTGGGGATTGGGCGACCGTCTCTGGTGCGGATAGTGATGTTGCGCTCGGTCGGTGGTTTCCATCCCTTAGGCCTTTTGCCTTGTCGTTTTGGGCTGTACAACAACAGCTCCGATTTGGCGGAGGAGCACTTGAGGCCCGTGTGGTCGAGGTAGGATTCGGCAGTTTCGATTGCCACCTGCAGAGCGGATTCGATGAAGCCGTCCGACGCCGCGGAGCACCAGATGGTGATATCGTCCGCGTATACCGTATGGTTGAGGCCTTGTATCTTCGACAGGCGTTCGGAGAGCCCAATCATCACCAGGTTGAACAGCGTCGGCGAAAGGACGGAGCCCTGGGGGGTGGCACGCTGTCCGATCTCGACTTCTTCCGACGTGAGGTCTCCGGCACGGAGCACGGCCTTGCGACGGGTTAGGAAGGAGCGGACGAACTCGTAGAACCGGCGCCCGAGCCCTAAGGCCGTGATCGCCTTTAGTATTGCCGAGTGCTGGATGTTATCGAAAGCCTTCTCCAGGTCAAGTCCGAGTATGGCGCGGGTGCCCCAAGTAGCCCCGGCGTCTATGATCTGGTGTTTCAGGAGAAGCATCGTATCCTGAGTAGAGAGCCCGGGTCGGAAGCCGATCATGTGGTGTGTGTAACAGTCCTGGTCTTCGAGATACCGGCCGACTCTGTTGAGTACGACATGCTCGGCCACATTACCCACGCACGACGTGAGCGAGATGGGGCGAAGGTTATCGAGGCCAGGCGCCTTGCCCGGTTTCGGAATGAGGATCGTCTGGGCGAGTTTCCAGGCATCAGGTAACTCGCCCCGCCTCCACACGTCATTGATGGTGCCCGTGAGGTACACGACCGAGGGCTCGTCTAAGTTCCGCAGGAGCTTGTTGGTTATGCCATCGGGGCCCGGGGCGGAACGGCCGTTTAGTTCGTGGAGAGCCCGGCGTATCTCTTCGATGGAAAATTCGGCGTCTAGGAGGCTGTTGTCGGTACCTGTGTAATCAGGATGTAGGGTCGGCGGTTATCAGTATTAGTACGTCATGGTTATCGTAACTCGAAACGCACATTTTCAGTTGCCTCGGCACGTTTACTGCATCAACAATTGTACACAGAGTAGGAAGAAACGCACTGATTTTAACACCTTTTTTGATGTCAGCTAGAAAATGGCAGTCGCCCATGAGAATACCCATGTAAGCCATTGGCAGCCTCGATGCTGGGCAAGTGAAAGCCTCGTCCGGAAAAAGTGAATAAAGCCCGAGGTACATGGTTCGACCTTGCGCGTGGTCCGTCGTGTGTTGCTTAGGAGTGCATAGAAAATATCTAATTAATATGACCGATTCCATCTGTTTTTAATGTCGTCCAGCCTTATGTAATGATCTCAAATATGTCACGCCCATTGCGTTGTGCATTCGTGGATGCACGCGAGCCCTGTTGATTTCGCTGTAATCCCCGACGGGTCATCCATATATAGCCAACGCCTTTGACCCACAGAAGGGATTTGCATGATTGGAGCAAGTACTTTTGTCTTGTAGCTACAGGTTCGCCCAATAAAGAGTTAGTTTTGATACTCGCAGTTATGTCACGGTCCGACTTTTCGCCATCGCGACAACATGACGATATATACATAATGTAAACTCATAAACACACATTAAATATTCGCCGAAATCTGCGTTGAAAGACAAATTTAGTTCCGTCATTCCGGCCGGGGCCCGGTCTTAATGAAAAGTGGTTTCGCACGCATAACGACCACTGTTTTAAATATTTTGGTATTGCGCCATAACTACTTCAGAACGAGAATATGACGGCGCACGGCGCATTACAAGCAAACTATTTATTGCGCAATGTTTCAACAACAATGTAACCGAAATATATAAAACAGCGCTGTCATAGCTAGTCTAAACCATTATTGTAAAGGTGGGTCACCGATTGAAACGTCGAAATTAAGTTTGTTTTGAACGTCGAGTTCTTGAAATAACTATACAGTCGCCAGGAACTCATATTTAACTACACATGCATACCCACACACACACACGCACACACACACACACACACACACACACACACACACACACACACACACACACACACACACACACACACACACATATATATATATATATATATATATATATATATATATATATATATATATATATATATGCACGAGAGCGGGACCGAGGGCTTGCGCTTTGCGACGCCCGTCCGTTCTATCAGCTTGTGTCTGTGTATTGCGACGCTAATCATATGCTCAAATCGTTGTTTCGCAACATTTCATCAATACTTCAGGTCAGCGCTGCATGGTGTCCACTGCACTTGAAGCAAATCACAAGCGACCGCCGCATAGCTGCCAGTAGAAAGAAATGTTCCCCCGTGCGTGGCTGCACTAAATCGTTATTAGCACAACGCGAAAGTGGTGGCAATAGTACTCGCACAAGAAGCAAGAGAACTTTCGTAACTTAGGGAGTCTGAAACCTATAATGGCGCATAAAATCTTGGAGGCTATGTCCAGCTAACACAGCCGCCTTTGTTAAGCGTAATGCGACAAGAAGCCACGAACGGATTTCCGAAACAGCGCCCAGTTGTCGCTAATAGTTTGTTGTCCAAACAACATTACACAAATATAAAGCAAATACAAATAAGAGAGTGGTCGGACAAAATAGCAGAGGACGATGCCTTAATAGATCTGACATGACCGGCTGTCACCTCGATGTCGCCGCCATGCTTCCCACGCTAAACCATCGTGTAAGGGCGATGTCCATGCTCTGTGAGAAGAGAATCACCCGACTCTCTGCTCACCATTGCATTCGCCGAGACGTTCCGCTTACCCTGCCGTGATCGATTCGTCTGCACAGTGTTTGCGTCCATGCAGTGTGACAGTGGCGCCGAAAGAACAAGAAACGCGGCCACACGCAGTAGGCAGGCCAAAATCGGGGTCGTGTCGGCTTCGCCAGACGAGTGACTGACGAGTATGTGCCCATTCTAGGCCAATTTCCCAGAATGAATATGACATTGTGCGACATGGTTTACGAAGCCATAAATGCATCAAAATATGCGTCGCACTTGTGTGCTGTTGTCTCTCATCAAGCTACGTCCGTCGACAAACGTCTTACGCCGCGTTCATTTACGCCTGCAGCTGATCGGTACACACGAAACTGTTGTCGTGCCATCCAATACTGCTGCCACTTCGCTAACTCAAACAAATTTTTGCCATTTCCATTCCAACATTGCGTTGGAACTCCATCTTGTTTTACAGTTTGCAGGTTTGCGGAAGAAGAGCCAAAGGTCATAATGTATGCGTAGTGAATTTTACGAGAACTCTCTGAATGGCGCCGAAACATTGGACCACGTGCAGCCTTTTCCAGCGTCCGCGCACACTGTATTGCACATAAGGCGATCCAGTCCGTTTCCCTCCGGCAAGAAATAACACCTATTGAAACGAATTTGGCACGCAAGGCGGTAGTTTTTATTGATAAAGCTGAACTGGGGGGGGGGGGGGGGGGACGCGTGCCTAGTTTTCCGGCGCGAAATGTTTTGATTGGGGTGCTTTTTACTGAAATGATTTAACATTATTTCCAAGGAAATTGCGCTTTGTTAGCTAATTTAAATTCGGTAATTTATTTCAAAAGACTGAGATTGCCTGAGCAGAGTTGGCATGTTTCCTTTTTTACAAAGTGGTTAAACACAGTTTTCTTCACGCATGTTCTCTCTGATTATCATTGTTATTGTGGCACTTGTTGGTGAAGTTGTCATGGCTCCCGTTAGCCCGTTCATCTGTTACATAATACCATGAATTCAATCACACACACACACACAAATTCAGACAAATTGGAATTTCCCCTGTGGTGCGCTGCAACACTGAAAATGTTTAAAGTTCAGTGCGATATTTCGTTTTAAGCTTCCAGCAAATTTGTGGCGTGAAACAATTAGGTAGCAATCAACACGCCCTGAACATACATTGACAATTTATGTCATGAAAGCACTCACGAATGCCACCCGTTCCGGAGATTTGGACAGAGCATCCTTGATGAGTGTGTAGGCCGAACACAAAGGAATATCTACACTCGGAAAAGGTGAGTACACGACGCCGTTTTCTATGCGCGCCTTCATGTTGCGTCGGGGCTGCACTGATTCTGCTGCACTTTGCCTACTACAACTCGGCACAGCCGCTACCGACGGGGAAACCTAGCACACCGGCGAGGAGGAATATGAACAGTTGTTATTTGGGTTCGCGACGCCCTACCGGCGGAACGCAACTTCAAGGTCAGGTTTCTCGTCTCGCCTGTGCGGACCACAGTGATAACACGCGCCACAGCAATGAACCCCTTATCGCGCTTTCGGCATTGATTGCTTTCCTTAGCTCTGTGTTATCGTGGTCGTTTGAATTGGCACTTAATATGACAGGCAAAAGCGTAAATTCCGGTGCAGTCTGTCGATGCGAGAGGACGTGATTTCAAAGTGTAAAACAATTTATTTGCGTGTTTATCTTCGATATTTTAGGATTTACGTTTATACAGGGATAAATCGCGGAAAAACTGAAATTCATACACTATCAGTGTGAAGAACCGGAACTCTTGCCCCCTTGGATCGTGTTACGGTTGGAACATTAGTGTTCAGCCCCCCAACATAGACACGCCTACAAACTACGCATGCACAAAAGCTTGACAGTCGCTTTTGCATACGCTCAAGAGCATCAAGGCAAAAAGCATCGTGTTCAAGTGACATTTAGTAAATTACTTGACATTCTCATTCGAATGTGTTATTACTTCCTATGGTTTCTCCCAAAAAAAGTCGTGGATTGAAGTGCTCTAAATTAATATATCTTAATTAACTGTTTTAATTCATTCCGCTTTAATTAACCCCAAATGTCGTGGGTTCGATTTCTATAAATTTTGATGGCGTTGAATAAGCCCCCGTCGGCGAAAGCTCTACAGAACTATAAAGTTGCCACCGACCAAGTGAATATTGGTGCCAGAACGCGGCACGGTGAATTTTTAGATAAAGCCTAATATCGGGTCTTTCGACCCGCGAGCCACATTGTCCTTTCGCCTTAACACTTCAAGCAACTTGAACCGTTTCATTGCCCATCATAAACTTCAATACGAATCGCACTTTTTGCCGCCCACTTATGTAGTTCCCATAGCGATGAACAGACACGCGAGTAAATACCTGCACGCTATGATTTCGCACGTTTGTTAGAAATACGTACCTTTATAAGCTTTTATACCTCTCTTACTCTTAGCAGGTGTGCAAGTTTTCTATGGCACTTTTTAGACCAAATAATATTAAGGCAATAACCTTGAGGAAGCTTTAGCTCGGTTGCTTCTATATAAATAAATGCAAAAGGAGAATTCGTTTTTCTTGGCAACCAATGCGCCGACTTTGACGAGGTTTGTTGCATTTCAAAGAAAAGCTTAAAATCTAGTAACTGTTGGTTTTTATTTTTTGATTTAGATCGTACATTTTTATTAAAAATTGGCAAAGCCGCAAATTTTCAGAAAACGAAACTCTCGCGTTCACAACTCTGTCACTCCGCAATGAAAAATGTTGTCACATTTGTGTGAATTGCACCCATAGCAAATCTAAAGCGGACTAAATTGGTATGTTACACATGAATCACCAAAAGTTTAGTAATACGGAAATACAGCCTTTGCAGAACACTCGTACAGGACTTAACGAAGTCACGTAGCTTATAAATTGGTATACTGAATTTGACCGCTTTGAATGATCTATTGAGCGCCGTTTACAGAATCGCGATATCTGTTCTTGAGGGAGAGCTATCGATGTGTAAACTTCGTGCTTCTGTTTTTTTTTTTCGAACTTTCGAATTTCTGAAACTTTTCAATTAAATTCAGACCCTAAATCGAAAATCCGATAATTTAACTTGGTCTCTCAAATCTAACAAATTTCATTAATATCGCTCCAGGGGTTACCTCAGAAAAACGTTCTTGCGATTTACATGTATTTGAATAGGCCGTGTCGGAGTTGTGCCCGAGCTAAAGCTTCCGCTTAAGTAGGGTGCAGAAACTCCCTACATGTTCCTTGGAACCTCGGTTCCATGCAGATACTCGGCGGCAGCGAGGCTTCCAGCAGTGCTAGTTGGCGGATATCCGGATGGAAATAATTCACAAACAAAAAAATTCCTCCATGACGTAACTGATGAAATCCGAAGGTAGAGGGAGAGGGCGCCCCGCCGAGAGGAGGAGGATTCTTGCGAGGCCCTCCTTTCTCACATCGCATGCAAGCGGCCTGTCTACGTTCTCTCCTGAAGGTCTGCTGGTCTCTTGGCGACGTTGACCAAATCGCGGAGCAGAACCCGCTGAAGAGTGCTATGTTTAAGAAGCGCGTTTTTTTTTTCTACCGCGTTTATTTTGGAAGCTTCCCTTCATCCTTGAAAGCACTGGGAAAGCGCTCGCTGGCACCAGTGCCAAGAAATTATCCTGAAAAATATTTATACACGAACCACCGGAGGAACAAGAGGTGGCAGAAGAAGGTAGATGCACTTCACGTCGGCTCCGTCTTCGTTCAATGACTTCGCAGGGAAGTCACCAAAAATCATCGAGTTTTTGCTACCATCTCACGCAGCAAGTTACCAAGATTCTGCCGATATCAACTTCAAGGTGGGAATCCCAATTTTTGAACTTCTACGCCAAATTTTCGTCTGTGCCACACCGGCAGCCGCGGCGGTGGCTGCCGCGAGCCTAGGAATATAGGCGCCCACGCAAAAAAAAAAGTACACGTGGCGCGCGCCCACGCTCGCTCGCAGACGGAAGAAATGGAGTTTCTCGTGCGAGGGGAGAACATTTCTCAAGAATAATTTGAGGCCGGCAGGGGCTGGAGTACCGTCGGCTCGAAAAAGCAAGCCGTTGAGAGATCCAATACGAACAGTTTCGGCGCCCACCTCGGCACCGGCGCAAGGAAGAAGCGCGAGCAGAAACTGAAACAGCAGTTAATCAAGGCCAGCCGCATGCCATATCTACCGAAGGGTGATTTCAAGATTATCATCCGCCCAAAGGGAGGCCTCAAGATTGGCGAAGTAGGAGCGGCCCGAGTAGCCTCGTGCGTCTACCAAGCTGCTGGCATACCCAGGGAGCACAGGGAAGACAACACCGTGTGCCTCAACGTACAACAGAACATCATCGTAGTGAGTACCCCCAGTGAAACCAACGCAGACCGATACCGAAGAGTCAAGCGCCTCGTGGTCATCGGCCAGGCCTAGGAGACCAACGCATATGAATCGGCACCCGACTTCCAAAGGAGTCATCAGGGGCATACCACTCGAGGATTCACCCCGGGACATCAGCGCCCAGGTCGTTACCCCCAAGAATCCTACGGCAATCGCTGCGAAACGACTCAGCAATACCACCACGGTCATCGTGCTGTTTTCCGGACTGAAAGTTCCCTCCTTCATCCCCTACGGAGGCGCTCTCATCAAGTGCGCGTTGTACAGAAAATAACTTGACCTGTGCTTCCAATGCGGCAGACTGGGCCACCGCATGGACGTGTGTCCCAGTCCGCAGGACCGCATCTGTAGAGGCTGCGGCACGGCCAACCCAGATCTGGACCACCAGTGCAACCCCCTTTGCCAACTTTGCGGGGGTGAGCACTTAACGGCCGATAAGAATTGCAAGGCTCGCTTCAAGACGCCATATATAGTCAAGAGACGACGTTGGGAAAGACAACGACAACAGGGAGAATTTCTGGCATCGGAGGCTACGAGGGAATCAGTTGGACGCCCTTCCCGAGAGACCAGGCCCCGTTCACGCTCGAGGGCCCGCTCGAGAACCAGAAAGTCCAGATCACGGAGCCGCACACCCGGACCAGCCCGAACCAGATCCAGGAGCCGTACGCGTTCACGTTCCCGGCGGTAGAAGAGGCCACCAACAAGGTGAGCTGGGCAGACGCGGTCAAAGGCTCGTCGAGCCTCGGTGGAACTGAGGAGACTGCAGCTTCTAAAGAAATAGCAGAAATGAGACGGGAAAATGCACAGTTGAGAGAATTAATCTCACACCTCACGAGAGAAATCCAGGAACTTAAGAATAGTCGAATTGTGGAGATATCGCCCCGTCTCAGTACTTGTAGCTCAGGTGCAGCTGCGACAGCTCCTAATAATAGCATGGAGGAGGACGACAACCCTCCGCCACCTAAGAGAAAGGCTCCAGCCGTTAGCAACCAAACCGGATCACAACTGGCAGACCTAAAGCAGAAATTACCAGAAATGCAAAATGCACTGAAAGAACAAGCGGAAGCCGTCGGCAACCTCACGCTGGCGGTCTCGACCATAATGTCGAGACTTGACAAATTCGAAAGCAACGTTGCCAACCTAAGTCTTAGAGTAGCCAAGCTGCAGCCAGTTACCACCGCAGGGGCCCCCATAACTGGGGTCGCATCTAATCAATTCCACGACACCCTTGTAAACACCGCAGGAGCATCTGGGGTCGTTCAGACCTCCATCCCACGACCAGACCAAAATAGGCAAGCACGGTAAAAGAGGCGCGCTGACGATATGGCAGTGGAATTGCAGGAGTTACGCGGCAAAAAAAGCGGTCCTGCAACAACACCTTAAAAGCAAATCGAAACCCGATGTAATAATGCTACAAGAGACAACGAATTAGCAAAACTACCCGGTTACCAAGCCATCGGTCCCCCATCCGGGGAGAACCAAGCGGTAACTACTTTGGTCAGGAAAGGCTTAGTGGTCGTTCGTCACGACATTAAGGTAGCGCAGATTGAAGAAGTATTCGTAGAAATTATACCTAAAAGCAAGAGCCCATGCAGCACATTTATCCTCAATCTATACAGCAAGCCAGCGCACATACGACAGCGCTTTCTAACCATTTTTAGGAGGGCCACCGACATTGCGGGCTCCCATCCCCTACTAATCGGGGGAGATTTTAACGCCCCGCACGGAGCGTGGGGCTATGCCTATACGAGAGCGAAAGGCAAGGCTTTATGGCAGGATATACAGGAAACAGGCCTGACCCTCATCACCGACCCCAGCTCCTCCACCAGAATGGGAACAGGGCTGAAAAAAGACACCACGCCCGATCTAACATTAGTGAAGAACGCAAGAGGAGTGAGTTGGAATAACACATTCGAAGTCCTTGGTAGTGATCACAGAATTCTCGAAACGAAATTATTGGAGAATATAAAGGTCGAACCCAACAAAACCTTCAAATGGACGGACTGGGACCAGATCCGCAAGAATCGAGCCGGAATGACGCACGTGCCCATCACAGACATTCAACAATGGGCAGAAAAAGTGATGGCTGACGTCAATGAAGTAACAAAGACCGTGACGCCAGAACTTCCCGTCGAGAAGATCGACAGCCGCCTGGTGCACATGTGGGAGGCCAAACGATCGCTTCAAGCCAGGTGGCAGAAACAAAGACACAATAGGAAGTTGAGGAAACGCATAGCGTTACTCAACAAACAAATAGAAGAACACTGCAAAACTCTTAGTAAACAACAATGGGATGAGATCTGCAGCGAGATGGACGGACGGATTGGCACCGGTCACACATGGCGCCTGCTCCGACACCTGCTAGACCCGACCAAGACCAAGGCAACACATAGGGAAACCATGCGCAAGCTAATACACACACACACCAAGGGCGAGGAAGAAATCCTTTCCGAACTCTGCGATAGATACGCCCCGCACAGCCCGACTATTCAACACGGGGAATACACGGGAAATCCCAATTTCTCTCTGGACAGAGACTTTGGCGAGGCGGAAATCCGGGCCGCTTTGCAAAAGCTCAACACCAAGTCGGCCCCGGGACCGGACGGCGTAACTAATAAGACCCTTCGTAACTTGGACAACGAGACCATCTCCGACCTGACCAAGTACATTAACGATTGCTGAACCCGAGGATGCATCCCCGACCAGTGGAAAAGAGCAAAAATGGTGCTCATCCCCAAACCAGGGAAACCCCCCGATCTGGCCAACCATCGACCAATATCCCTTACGTCGTGCGTCGGCAAGTTGATGGAGCACGCCTTCCTCACCCGGATCAACGCACACTTGGACGACGTGGAAGCGTATCCAGACACTATGCTCGGGTTTCGAGCTCATCTCTCCACGCAGGATGCAATGTTGCAAATCAAGCACCAGATACTCGACAACAAGACAAGAGGTACCAGGGCCATTCTAGGATTAGACCTCAAGAAACCCTTCGACAATGCAGCTCACGCAGCCATATTACGCAGCATTGGCACACTAAATCTAGGAAACCGAGCGCACAGCTACGTTCAGGATTTCCTCACAAACAGGAAAGTCTCCTTAACGCTGGGCAAACTCGCATCCGAAGACAGGAACATAGGCAGCGTCGGCACCCCGCAAGGCTCGGTCATCTCACCGATGCTCTTTAATCTCATAATGATCGGCCTACCCGAGCGCCTCAACGCCATCGGGGGAGTGCATCACACAATATACGCAGATGACGTTACGATCTGGGTATCCGAGGGAAGCGACGGAGAAATCGAACAGCGATTACTGACCGCGGTCGAGGTGGTGGAAGAGTACCTAGCCGGAACCGGTCTCGTCTGCTCGCCAGAAAAATCGGAACTCCTCCTCTACCGCCCGACGCTTAGGGGAAGACCCCCCAAGGCTTACATCCAGCATGCTGCATACGAAGAAATTTGCATACGCACCAAAGACGGACAAGAAATACCCAGGGTGAAGCAGATTAAGGTGCTCGGACTCATCATAGAATCGAACGGCAACAACGGAGAAACGGTCAGGCATTTGGAGTATAAGATCACGAATACGATGAGGCTCATCAGAAGAATCACCAACAGACATCAGGGTATGAGGGAGTCCAACGTCGTCAGACTCATACACTCCTTCGTTATTAGCCACATTACCTATGTGGCCGCCTACCACAACTGGTACGCGGCCGAATATGCCAAACTGAACACCCTCATTAGAAGAGCACACAAGATGGCACTGGGCCTTCCAGACAGCACCAGCACGGAACTTCTGCTACAGCTGGGCGTCCACAACACGCTTGAAGAGTTAATTGAGGCACACCAAATCTCGCAACTCGAAAGACTAGCGAAGACACGAACGGGCAGGAGTATCCTGGGCATACTCGGTATAAGTTATCACAAGCAGCACGGCGACAAGACATCCCTTCCAAGCGCGATCAGGGAAAAGCTGTAGGTGGCTAATATACCCAAGAACATGAGCCCCGAATTCAATCAGGGTCGAAGAGAGAGTAGAGCCAAGGCTTTATACTCCAAGCCTTCGGTAGGGACAAGGAAGCGCTGTACGTAGACGCGGCAGAATACGAGGATCGACGTGCTTTTGCAGTGGCCGTCCTCAATACCGGAAAACAATTGGTCAGTTCTTGTAGCATACGTGTAAAAAACCCTGAGGTAGCGGAAGAGGTGGCGATAGCCCTAGCCATCGTTAACTCCAGTTGTAGATATGTACTCAGTGACTCGCAGACGGCGGTCAGAAACTATGCACAAGGCGGAATTTCGCCGAAGGCTGAGGCTATACTCAAAGCCAACGCGAACTATGTCACCTCCTAGGAGACGGAGGAAAGGCACATTATATGGTTCCCGGCTCACACATCCCCCGACACCCCCGTACCCAACCTCAACGAGGAGGTCCACTGCGTAGCGCGAGATCTCACGTTTCCAACCCAAGGATCCTCCCTTGGGGTTGGAAACCCAACGGAGGCATGGACAGAGAGGGACAGAATGACCAGATACTGTGATATTACAAAATTTTATCAAAACTCAAGGCGGGTTTATCCGCCTCCTAACCTCAAACTGGACAGGGCCCAAGCGGTAGACTGGAGGCAGCTACAAACAAAGACCTTCCCCATCCCCGTCCATCTCAGAAGGATATATCCGGACATCTACTCAGATGATAACTGCAAATTATGCAACAGGGCTCACGCATCTCTTAGACACATTCTCTGGGAATGTGAAATTATATGCAAAGAAAATGCAGTTTCCCCTGATGAAGCTGCGGCGCGATGGACGGCCGCGTTGCGCAGCTCAGACCTCGAAAATCAACTATGGGCCATCCAGCAAGGCCGTGAGGCGTGAGACAGGATCTCCGGACCTCCTCGGAGGTGGCCTAGGCCCAGGCCACGAATTTGCCGGATTGTTAATAAAGTTGTTACCACCACCACCAAACCACCGTGAGCTACCTATTTTCGCAGGTAATATCCTACCTTTCGTCATTTCGTGATAGTAGCCGCTTTGAAATTCCAAACGTGGGGTTAAGTTAGGGGCTACAGCTTAAGTAGTCCACAGATATCGTGGGGTAGTAAAACGCAAATACCTTCCGGACACCATCAATTGTTAATTTTGTTCTTGTGTGGTGAAGTGGATCAACGACAGCTGAACGATTTCTCAGTCAGCCAAAACTCAACACAAGTAAAAGTGGAACGTTTACCTCTACCCTCTATGGAAATTTCCGCGTCGTGAGCAGAACAACTCCCCCTACGCAGGCCGATCCCGGAGGTAGTGCATTACCGGCCCGACCCACGGCGGAGGTGAAGCCGGCGTTAAGCACTCCCCATACGTGGGCTGATCCCGAAATTAGTGCAATGACGGGCCTACTCGCGGCGTAGGTGACGCAGGCGTTAAGCACTCCCCATACGTGGGACGATCTCAAAAATAGTGCAATACCGGCCCGACCTGCGGTGGAGGTGACGCAGGCGTAAAGCACTCCCCATATGTGGGCCGATACTGAACATGTGCAATGCCGGGCAGTCCCTCGGCGGAGGTGCAGTTCGTCATTAAGGGGCCCACATACACAGACAGCTTCGGTGGTCATTCTCCTTCACAGAGTGGAAGGTCACTGAGTTTCTTTGTGTTTATTCGAGCATTCCTTGCTGGAAAGAGACTGACCTCCGCGCAGTGCAAAGGCTTCAATCGGCAGAAGCAATTTTCATCTAAACTAAAGTTTGTAAATAATGAGTGCGCATAGATTCAAGATCGAAACCAATGCGAAAATTAACGATCACGGGCTGGTCACACGGAACTTGACTATCACGTGTGTTATGACCACGACACATTTTGTGACTTACATAGAGAAGGTAGAGTAGATACAGGAATTTCATTGACAGTATGAGAAGTAAGGGCTAAAAGAATTTCAAACTGGGTACAGGCATCCGCAGGCACAGGAAATAGCTGATAATGGCTATCATTGTTTGAACTACATGTGAACGATGGAGCCTATTTCTATAGCGCTTACAGGCGCATATAATCTGTCTATCGTCATACTTTGCGTCATGTTCCTATATACAGAAATGAACAATGAGTACTAGGACGATATTTCTATACACTAGGAGCGCAGAGAACCTTCATTTATAGAAACCAGAAACTTAATAACACGCTTCATCGCAAGGGGGATCACCAGCTCGTACTTAATTAGCATTAATAGCCTGTACTTGTAATACTCATATTAATAAATACAGTTTGCCGGCAAAATAACTAACATTGCACCTCGTCTATAACACAGATGGTCCAATACTTGCACACACCGAAGCTCAGCCTAAAGCAAGGTAATTGAGCAATAAAAGCAAACACGCACTCAAGCCCTTCATTACAAGTATTTCAAGTACCTTGATCGCCTCGATTATCGCTCTCGAGCACTGATTGCGGTGTCAAGAAACAATCCCGCTTTTTTTAACTCAGGTACGCATGGCTTGCTACGATGACGTGTAGACGCATCACCACAATTACGGCAGTGTAAGCTAAGCAGGCTCTGATTACCGTCACCTATATCGCTCTTGTGGTCTTTTAGTGTGGTGTTCTTGAATCTGCCGGTCTGCCCAATTTATTCGCCTCCGCAAGACAACGACACGCCATATAGGCCGCCCTGATCGCAAGAGACAAAATCAATGTGATGTCGATTCATGCAAGATTTTTTCTCCTTGCAGGGTTTGTTTTTTCACAACTGATTGAAGTATTTAGCGGAGCCGAAAACACGGGTCGCAAGCACATTTCGCTAAGGATAGGGGAAATACATGACCCAGTGCCAATTCTGAGGTTTTGCAGGTAATTGCGTACGTCCCAAGTGGCAACGCTAGATCTCATATACACGCCAATCAATTCCAAAAGGAACACTAATGAGCACTCCACAACAGTTTTGAAGGGGAACGGCACTTAACCTGTCAATGACCTCTTAAGCACACAATAGTAGTTCACGATATCTTGCTGAGACTAGTTAAAGAAGGTCTGTTATATGAATCGAAAAGGCCGACAAATTTCCATTCTAATGCTACCGCAAACATTTATTAACCTGCAGGGAATCCTCAACTATGAATGGGTCTTCAATCTTAAGCATGGCCAACTAATCTTGCAGAAGAAGAAAGACAAATATTTTTGCTATGTTTCTTCTCTGAAATAATCGCATCAAACGGGCAGCCTTCCTTACTAGTCTGCGTAGAAAAACAACAACTTTACAAGTTTATTTTTTCTTGTCGCGCATTTGCTTAACAAATGATTACATTCCTTACCGTCCGCAGAGTATCGTTACTACATCCTTTACATTTTTAAGGCGTACTTGGCCCATCTAACTCAAATTCCTGTTTGTGGCTTCGGCAGCTTTCTTTCGGAACACGTCATGAGGAAAAACGGCAATACCCATAGTCTTTATCCTCCGAAAGAACACAAAGGCGGCTATTCCAGACAGTCAAGAAAGTGAGACACTCTGTTCAACGACACTGTACGACTATACCACATGAAGCGTTCAAAGACGTCTAATCTCTGGTAAGCACAGCTGCTCTTCGCATCTTCCGTTGCGAGTTTGCTATTTGTAGCACCATCGCCAGCAGTTCCGGCGCGTGTTTCCTACGTGAAACGCCGCACTTTGGTTCGAATTGGACGGTGTGAAGTATGTCCGCTGGATAATCCGCGTCACCTACGATGCGAACAAAGTCAGGGGCTTACCTCTGTCTTGACGGGTTGACGCCGGCAACGCGAGCTACCACCGGTGGTTGTACACGTACGGTGCGAGGCCAGAGAACGCCTATAACCATGTTACACGCCACTAAACGCTTCCAGCCTCGTTGCTTATTTTTAGAGTGCGCCTAGTTTTCCAGGCTGCATCCAGATTTTGTGCATAGAGAAAGAAATTCAACAAGAGGGGACAAAAGGCGAAAACTGGCTACAAGAAATACGTCACGCTAGTATGAATGCCGCGCGTTAGCTGCCGCAAGCATCGAAAAAAAAAAGAATGTGAAATAAAGTTAGCCGACATTGCTTTAGTTTTTTCATTCCTTCCCGCTAAAACTAAAAAAGTTTTTACTGTAAATGAGCTGATACTTTGCGACTTCGTTTTCTTGTGTCACTTAGGCACGAGATATCGGTGCGCCACATGCGCCAGATGCCTGCGTCATGCGCCAGACAAACCATAGCAGCGAGCGAGACATAGTATTACAAGAATGTATGACAAACTTAAATGATAGGCCATGACATGAATGTCATGACGTACGTGTCATGTAGGTCATGAAACAGCCACCTTCATTTTGGTGCTCTCATGGTCGTTTTCCTAACTTGGCAGGCTGCCCCCACCCTGCTAAGCATAACATCGATTCCCACAAAGCGTGGGATCTACGGGCTATTCATTTTTGATGTCGCCTCGTCAGTTGAGTTCCCGACGTACTCTGGCGTTCCTTCTGCACTTCGACGCGGCACCACTACACTATTAGACTATGGCAAGGTAAGAAAATTGTTTGACTGCCCGCGACGCATTGCAAACAATTTAGACTTACTGCACGTACCAAGACTTGTCACGCAGTTAACGAGGAACAGCTCGGCCGTTCTGGCGCGGGTAATTTCAGGTAATGACTTGTGCTGGGTGATGTTTGTGACGTTTTCTACGCGCCCCAGCATTATTTCAATTTATTTCGGTAGTTTTTCGGCGCGCTCGCAGCACTCGGCTTTGTGACGCAGGTAACGAAAAGTAGCTTGGTCGGTTCACGCAGTTAGTTTCACGCGTACTGAATGTTACTGGGAGAAGTTGGTGACGCTTTCTCTCACCCCCAACATTATGGTAAATAATTTAGTTACATTTCGGGATACCTTTAAGGCACGCTCGTCGCTCCTGTGGTTGCGATGCAGTTAGCAAAACGCTCGCCCACGGTGACAAAGTTTGGCGTGTACTGAATCTGAGTGGGAAAAGTTTGTGGCACGTTTTATGGGTCCGCTACAACATAAACCTCCTTTCGGTATACTCGCGCTTGTCGAAATGGCAACCAGTGATTGTCAAGATTGATATCACGGGAGTGTGTTGCATGCGCCGGCAGAACAGGAATAAGATAATGCCAGGAGCACCAAAACCAGGAACTCGTAACTCGAGATTTCATTCGTTTCAACGACTTAAAGTAGGCTTTACACCCACGCATATGTCCAGAGTGCGAGTAGAAAGCATTCTACGATAGTCTACCAATGTCTGGCTAAGAGCCTGTGTTGTGGCGACCTCATTCTGCGTAGGGTACAGTTACGTCGGCTAAGGCCAAGTTGTTTTCGAAAAGCTCTGGCGCCCATGTACTTGTGCTCCCAAAATGCAGGAAATAATGCCTAGTATTGGGGGAATGCTTGAAAATCAGATGTTTTCTTGTTATTTTATCGTATTGTTGCGGATAAGTCGGCTAAATTCTACGCCATGTAGGTAAAAGCGAATTGCTTTTCTTTATAATGCCACCCATCGACCGGCTTCTCGCGTTTCGCCTCTACACGCAGCATTGCTGTGAGGTCTAAATACCAAAATGACACACGCTCGTAATTAAATTTTTTTCAGCTGATGCTTTCCGGCGGAGCTTCGTATGGGAATTACAATGTTGGATGCCACAACGTTGGATGAATGCACGAAAAGCCCAGAACCAGCCTTTATGTAAAGCAAAACAATATTTTTTTTTATTTCAGAAGGCGTCTTTTGTCTACTTCAGGAAATTGCACGTGGCACAGATTCGATGGAAGCTTGTAAAGACTGTTCGCAATCATTTGTACTAAATAATAAAACAATTCCATAACAAGACCGCGCGCAGGTGAGCCGCAGAATAAAAAAGAAAAACAAAGAAGAAACCGCAGCGGCGTCTGCGTTAACAGGTGTTTGGTGCGTTGCGAAGCCACGTACACGAGTACACGAGGGTTGGACCCTCCCGCGTGTAGCCGGGCGCGAAGTAGCCGTGTCCGGGGAAAGGGGGATCCTGGGGGTTGAGGCGATGCTGGGGGCTCGGACCTTTAAGGCACCCCGGTGGAGTCAACACACCTCTTTGCGCTCTCCTTCACGTAGACGCCCCCCCTCGTACTGACCCACCTGGGGGAAATCGGCAATCGCCTCTTCCTGTCTCTCTCTCCTCAAATCTTGGTCTTTCTCTCTGACTTTCTGGCCATTCTGTTTTCTTCTCTCTTCCATTTACTTCCTTTGTCCCTGACGGCAAGAGTTAACCCTGTGTGGCTATCCTACTTTGGGTACAACATATTTGACTATAGTGGCGGCGTAAGACTGGCGTCGTGCAGGCTTGTACGCAAGCTCTGCTGCGTCCCCTCTTTGGCTGCGTGGTGGGCGGTCGGCGCTGTTGTCAAATGGCAGCGCAAACTTCTGTCTATGATGGGCGTCTGAAAAGATGCCGCACAGAAGCACCGTTCCAGTTCTCCTTTCGGAGCAACGTCCCATCATTTCCCCAGTATTATGTAGTGCACAGTGAAAACAACATACTAGTAAGGAAGCTCTTTCTACTCCTAGTGACCAAGTGTGTGAAACACAAAATCGGACCGACATACAAAGTCTAAAAAATATCTATCGGGGACCTCCTCCTAGAACTAAATGACAAAGATCAGACCTAAAAGCTCTCGTCGGAGCTCACCAGTATTGGCGACGCGACAACGACAATTTCACGACACAGAACACTAAACAGAAGCCGGGCTTTGATATCAGAGGAAGATTTTATTGGCCTGAGCGATGACGAACTCCTTGAGGGTTTCCAGGAACAAAAGGTGACAAAAGTACAAAGAATTGTCATTCGTAGAAATTACCAAGAAATCCCGACAAAACATGTCACCTTTGGAACAAGCCTAATGCCTACCTCGCCAGATGCAGGGTACGTAAAAGTGAACGTCAGACCATATATCCTGAACCCAAGACGGTATTTTAAGTGCAAAATGTTCGGACATGCTTCACATGCATACTGAGGCCAAACAACTTGTGCTAAATGAAACTAATGATTAATCTGAGCTCTGCACATCTTCCCCACATTGCAATAACTGCAAACGAGACAATCCATCTTTCTCGCGGTCTTGCCCTTGCTGGAAAAAAGAAAAAAGAAGTAATTGCGCTAACTGCGAAAGAAAACATCTCGTGCTATGAAGCCAGAAACCGACTATTGTACATTCGTTGAAGAAGGTATGCCGATGTGACGCAGAAGGGGGCAGCGTCACAGAGGCCTTAGGAGTCCTTTGAGCCCAGCACAATGGTGCCGCAGTGACCCCTCCCGCCCCCGGGCGTGCAGAAGCCAGTGCAGCTTCATCCTCTTCGAAGGGCCTGCAGACACCAGTTCCACAGGGCCCTAAAATCAAACGATCCGCAAGGCCCGACACACGTGTCTCGGCGCCGAACTCTCGGTCCTCCGGTGTTTCAGAGAGCGATGGAGATCGACCCGAAAACCCCGGTGCCATCGACGCCGAAGGACAAGCGCTCCTTCGTGCGCGGAAGGAGGGTTGAACTCCGGATAACCACCTTAACTAAGAAAGCGATAACCTAAAGGTTATTGCCCATTTGTATTAGTTTTATTTAAATCAGTCACCTAACATCTTATCAATTATCTTTTCGTTCTTCAATGCCCCTTCCTATCTTTCAGATACAGAATGGCTTTTATTATCCAGTGGAAGGATAGATATCCCTTACACAACTTGGGTGACATCGAAGACATGTTAAGAACTTCTCTCCTGTGGCCCTCTGCTTACAGGAAACAAATCTAGGTGGACACACAAAACATTTTAACAGGTTTCACTGTTGTACGCCGAGACCGTACGCAGGCGAACCGGCTCCCAGGTGATGCAGCCACTGTTCTGCAGGGTGGTATTGCAGCTAGAGAAGTTCCCACTAACAGTCACATAGGAGCCGTTGCTGTGATCATTCTAGCTCACAAAACCGTCACCATTTGTTCAATATACATTCGGCCGCATTGACATTTTACTCTAAGAGATCTAGAGTTAATTTTAAATCAGCTACCTGAACTATTTTAATAGCCGGTGATTATAACGCATATAACACGTTATGGGGTAGTAAAGCAACTGACACCAGGGGTCAAATACTTGAAGATTTTATAATAACAAACGAAATATGCCTTTCATACACTGGTGTGACAACTTACTACTCCCCAAGCACAGGAGCTATGAGTTGCCTAGATTTGCCAGTATGCTCTCCATCTCTCTTTGGCGATTTTCAATCGAGTGTTATTGATAACCCCTATGATAGCGGCCATATGCGTGCTATCATTAATAAAACATCTCCTTTCTACCGTACCATAAGACCACCTGTTGGAAACTCCATCTACCAGACGGGCCCCTCTTTACTGAAAAGGCCACTCTGGATCACATATCAGATAAGTTAACCACAGACGAAATGAACGATAAGATTATCGCATGCATATTTGCTGCAGTAAAACAGACAACCCCACAATACTCTGGCTTCCTAAGGAAAACCTAAAACTCTGGTGGACGAAGGAATATACGCAAACAAAAAACTACAAAACAAAGCGTGGGGTATCTGTCGGCGATACCCAACACAATATAATCTACTCTCTTAAAAAAGAGCGAAAGCCAAGTACACACGCAGAAGAGCCGAAAGGCATTCCTGGAAAAATTATGTCTCGCCCATACATAGCTCGATAACTTCTTATACAATGTGGGATCAGGTTAGTAAGTTTAGAGGCGACTACGCTCCTTATACAATTCCCATACTTTCAGCCGCAGGGACACAAACAAATTTAGTAGAATAAGCAGACACACGAGGGCAGCATTTTCATTATATACCAAGCTCAATAAACTATTCTGCTACATTTCTAAAATATAGGCAATCAGCAGAAAAACTCAACCTTCCCACCACAGGAAGTTCAGAAAGATCGTATAATGCCCCCTTGACACTACCGGAAATCAATAGAGTACTCACCAGTGATAAAAAACAGCAGCTGGTCCGGATAGAGTACATGACGCTATGATCGCTCACCTATCTCCTAATGCAGTTGAAACCTTGCTTCGCTTTCCTAATATAATCTGCGAAACGAGAAAAATGCCGAATGAGTGGAAGAAAGTCATTATAATCTCTTTCTTGAAAACTGGAAAACCTCCCACAACAGCAACCAGCTACAAACCTATAACACTCTTAAGTTGCCTTGCAAAGTCTCATGAAGCCATTATAAACATAAGGTTGACATACGTCCTTGAAATGCAGAACCTGCTAGATAACCATTAGTGGGAATAAAAGAAAGATTGCTCTACAACTGATCACCCAAGCAATATTGTCTAACTGTTTTCTTTGATCTAGAAAAGGCGCACGACGCAGCATGGAGGTTTGGTATTTTAAGGGGCTTAGCAGATTTAGGAATCCGCGGTAGAATGCTCAAATGTCTAGCCGATTTCATGTCGGACCGAACATTCCAAGTGCGCTTAGGAACGGTGCTGTCACCTTTTCTCATTCAGGAAAATGGTGTGCCACAGGGATGCGTATTAAGCACACCAATGTTTGTGGTGAAAATGAACTCGGTCAATAATGTAATTCCATTCTCTGTAATGCATTCAATACATGTGGATGATCTACAAATTGCGTGTTAGGTATCGAACCTGGCAATCTTTGAACGGCAAATTCAAGTTACATTAAACATGCTAACACAGTGGGCGTTTGAAAACGGGTTTCGCTTCTCAAGTGAAATAATCTATCAGCGTTGTCTTTACACTACAAAGAGCCCTAGAACCAGACCCCATCCTTAAGCTGCAGGAGGCCACACTGCCGGTAAAACAAGAACATAAGGTTGTGGGTAACATGTTTTATAAAAAGTTGAACTTTCTCACCAAATAAATAGCCTTAAAATTAAAGCGAACAATGCACTTAACTCCCTCAAAGTCCTGTCCCGGAAGCACTGGGGCTCTGGCCGTAAATGCCTGCTACGCATCTACCGTACTTTGGTGCGTAGCATATTA
This sequence comes from Dermacentor andersoni, assembly GCF_023375885.2. Classification (NCBI taxonomy): domain Eukaryota; kingdom Metazoa; phylum Arthropoda; class Arachnida; order Ixodida; family Ixodidae; genus Dermacentor; species Dermacentor andersoni. The sequence continues at coordinate 178,840,699 of NC_092817.1, read as the reverse complement.
GACTGTGGTATCATCATATATGGTTCAGCCAGACATTCTTACTTCCGACGACTTGATCCAGTTCATAACCTTGGGCTACGACTGGCAAGTGGAGTTTACAGAATATCTCCTGCACAGAGTTTATATGTTGACTGTAATGCACCTCCTTTACAGCAGCGCAGAGTCTACTATCTTTTTCTTACGTACTCAGAATTCGCTTCTCACCTCAACACACATGCTTCAACATTGTCACACGGTGCAACTCACGCTTAGACAATGCAAACAAACCGAACATGATTATGCCCCTTGTCCGGCGATATGAGGAATATATTCGGGATTACGACATTCCTCGCGAAGTCCTCCATGTTTCCAGATAGCCACAGCGTTTGCCCCCGTGGTACTATTTCGCACCGTAATGTGACAGGACATTGAAACATTTAATGAAGAAAGACAACCCACACGAACATATTAACCAAGAATTCCGTGCTCTTCAGGAAAAAATGTCAAAAATGTTACAATGATGACTCTGAAAAAGAAGAACACGTGGGTATGGGGGCCGTAATGAAACATTGGGAAATATGTATTCGATTTCCAGAACATGCCTCTGTCTACACAGCCGAAGTCTACGCAGTATAGACTGTAGTTAAAAAGATCACCGCCTGCAAACACGAAAAGACAGTAATATACACTGATTCATTAATCACACTAAAGGCTCTACACGTGAAATCCGAAGGTGAACCCCTTTTAGGGGATATTTCAAACATGGTAACGTCAAACCAACATGGCATATCAAATAGGTTTTGCTGTGTACCAAGCCATATTGGTATACCGGGTAATGAAGCAGCAGATAGATGTGCATCAATGACAGCGCACGAATACAGAACAAACACAACGCTTCCATATAAGGCTGGTATCACTGCTATTTGGAAGGCGTTCATAATAAAATGGCAACAAGAATGGCACAATTGTATGAGCAACAAGCTTCACCTTACTAAACCCATGATTGGCGAGTGGAAGTCGTGCACTAACCAGCAACGGTTCTATGAGGTTATCCTGTGTCGACTTAGGATTGGACACACACATCTAACACATAATTTTCTCCTCCGAAAAGAAAACCCACCGACATGCGAAAAATGCAGTGAACCTCTTGCAGCAATACATATCCTTATGACAAGTCCACACATTGAAGCACAGAGACGGAAGCTTTTACAAAACCTATATAATTTAGATGTACCTTTGTACCCTGTCCTATTACTTGCACATGACCCGCTAGCGCCATATACTAACTTGTTTGACTTTTTAGAGACTACTGGCTATTTACGTTAACTATAGTGCACGGTAGGTTTACCTGATTTAACATTGCGTTGCGTTGCAGACTTGTGACTGGCGTAGCATGGCCTGAGTAGCCTTTGCGGCATGAAACCCCAAATAACCAGCCAACCAACCAACCAAAAAAAATGCCGTGCTAATAAGCGCAGCCGGTGTAACTCGTACCACCCAGCGTTTAAAACGCCCGCGCCCAAACTCTGTTCAGTTATGAATGCGAGTGGCTTGATGCGCTACAGTCTTGTGATGCGCTACAGTCTACAGTGATGCGCTATGGCTTGATGCGCACATAAGGAGTCTTGTTTTCGGCGCAGTTGGGAAGGTGGCTCTGAGCGGTTTTGTTGTCGCTTCTTCACAACTTCCTTGGATATAAAAATCATTAGTAAGATGCTGAGGAACGTTTCTTTTCTTTGGTGTGTTTTCTTTTTCTGAGACTTGTCTAGGTGCAAAGTTATATTGTGGCTAGTTTCCAGGTAGCCTTGGCAGGAGCCTGTGCACTTCTAATATGATGATAAGGCAATAATACCGTGCACTACCGAAAGCTGTCTTTGCATCATTAGTAATACACAAATTGTTCAGATCCTTGTGTTGCTTTTAAGCGAAACTGTCTGTAGGGAGTCATAATATCGCGAACATCCACCCTCACGCGACCGATGATACTTGGTAAAGAGATATAATGCTCGGAAAGAACATGGCAAGTCATTGAGATAAAAGTGCTGTTAATATGTTACAGCTGGTATTAAATACAATGAATGGTCTCCACACTCCAGTGTCAGTGGGGCCTCGTTCTTTTATAAGTATTAGAGTGGCACGTCCTGGATTGGTAGACTTTACTTTGGGCTTGTTAAGTATGAAGTGGTTTAACATTTCTAACAGCGTGTCTCCTATTTCCTCGAAGAAATGAAGAACCTGTCGAGATGCCACCAGCACGTGATGCGGTGGTTTGTTTCATTGCTTTTTGGACCATTCCTAATTCTAGCCTTCTAAAGCGCACATAAGGCGTTTTTGTCTATCTTGACTTAGGAATCAAAATTTCGGAATGCATTTATTTTTTTTTTATTTCTAAAGTTTTGCTTTCTTTTCAATTTGGAATGTGTTCGCAAAATGGTTAACGACTATTGCTTGAATCCTTTGGGGGTCTATTGTAAGTGTTTCTTCCGCGTTTGGATTTCTTGGCCGTTGTGCCGTTGCTTGTTTTGTTTTTCCTGCGTGTTTTGTGTCGCTTGTGCACGGCTTTTAGTGCTTTGTAATATTTGAGTCGCATGCACTCGAGCTATTCTTGAGTTGTGAAAGTAGGTTATCCGCCACTTTTTATTATTCTTATTCTTAGTATTTCTGAGGGCCTGTCTGTTTTACGTTTAGATCTGTTTTTACAACTCTTTGTAACATGTCTTGCCAGTTCTTTTTGAATTCATCCCTTTCTTTAGTTTTGTCTTGCGTTTCGCCTTCGAGTGGACGCTGGTATTTGTGTTTTATGAGAGCCCGGCACTTAGGCGCCCGTTTCAGCGTTGATCGAAGGCGTGCCTTAGCGTTGTTGCACCTCGTAACCGTGCCAACGTGCTGAAAGCTTAAAGTAAACGCTGAGCGCAGGGGAGTTGAAAGAAAGATTGCGAGGAGTAAAGTGGACTAGGAAACTGCAGGGAAAGCATGAGGCGGAATGCGGTGGCGAAGCGGAGGGGAGACGGCCTACGCATGCGCTAAGTTACCGGCAGCCACAGCATCCGCAGCCGCGGGGGAGATCTCACCTGCGCTTCCGAGGGGGGAGGCGTGGCTGGATAGATGTTATGAACGTCCCCTTTGAAACGGAACGGCGGGTTCCACCACAAAGCTCTAGCTAATATACTGCCTAATGACCTACCTAGGTTAAAAAGAAAAAAAAGACACGATCTCCCCCAGCTAAATTTTCGGAGCCTTATTGCGAAATTTGCTTTTGTACGTCTCCGTTCTTTGTCATTTCCCTACTTCTCTTCCACCAATATTCCAATCGCTTCTGACTAATCTCTATTGCGGACATGTTTACTTTTCCACTCCTCACGCTGAACCCGAGGGCTTCAAAGAGGCCAGTGGTGTCTAAATAGACTGCTGGCAGACGTCTTCACATTCTGATAAAACATGCCCCATCGTTTCCCTAGCTTTACCGAAGCAAGCTCATGCTTCTTCTTCCTTCTTATATCTCGTTTTATAGGTGCGTGTTCTAGGGCATCCCGATCTCGCTTTGAAAAGTAACGAGCCTCCTTTGAGTTATGATAAATTGTTTCTTTCGTGAATTCGTTTTTTCCTGTTAAGTAGTTACTCATGGCAGGTTTGTTTTCCATTGCCGCCACCCATGAAAATGTGTAGCCTCTCTGACTTTTCGCTTGACGTTCATTGTTGCTGTGTTGCCCACCCTACAGGCCGCATACTTTCTGATAAGTTTCTTAGTTCTTTTCCTTCACTTTGAGTCAATGTTTTTCCTGCAGATAACTCAACTCTCTCGCAGCCCCTTTACTTTCTTCCATATTCCTCAGTCCATCTTTATAATCAATTTTACTGCGAGCTTCCCTCACTTCAAAACTAGTCCAGCCCATATCATCCTGCACAGCTTCATTTGTAGTCTACCCTTGAGCGCCCGATGCGAGGCGTCCCACTGACCTCTGGCGCCCATCGACACCGAATTGTACCCCTGATTTCAAGCGAACAACCGCGTTTCTAAAAGTAAGTGCTGGAACCATTATACCGTTACACATAACCAGGGACACCGAGCAGCTATTGTATCCTTATAGCGCCCTGTGCTTCAATATGGCTACATTGCCCTTCCCCTTTACTGTTATTCTTTTTTCCTGTGCCCATATATATATTGCCTTCGTTTATGCATATACCAAGGTATGTATATTATTTTACCCGAGGTGTTTCCTGGCCATGTGTTGTGACTATCTGTTCATTGTTTATATTGAAAACCATAACAGCTGATTTTCTAACACTGTATTTCCAAACGAAATTCTCGCACTACTGTCCACAGATATCAGCCAGGACGTTGCAAATAATTTTGCTTGTTAGCTGGCAACACGAATGTCGTCGGCATAAGATAAACCTGGAAGGTGCTGCTCTATTATTGTACCCGCCTGTTCGTATGAAAGATTAAACCCGATATTACTTCTTACTAGCGCCCTCTCCATCCTCACGTACATAATAGACAGCAGTAGGGATAAAGGGCACCTTTGCCTCAGTCCCTTCTTGATATAAACTTTGTCCTCGCTCCTCATCCCTTCCCATTCAACGCAAACGGTATTTTCGAGGCAAATCTCTCTCAAAAGCTGCAGACAATTATCAGCTAAGCATTCCCCTTCCAGAACATTCCAGAAAATGTTGCGGTTCACGTCATCATACGCCCCTGTAATGTCTAAAAATGCCATATATAACAGTCTGCTTTCTACTCTTAACATCGCAATACATTGAGTAAGAGCAAATAAGTTATCATTCAAACACCTACCTAATGTTAAGCGGTTCTGAAGTTCTTCCAAAATGTCATTATTCATGGCCTATGCTTGCAGCTTTAATTTGATTGCCTGCATTGCTGTCCTGCATATTACCGATGTAATGATCCGTCGGTCTATACGAGGGAGTTCTATTTTTCTCCTCATTACCTTCATAAATAAATCAATTATACTTTAATTGTCGCCAACTGTCTGGTATTCGTCTGCCTTTTAGAGTTTTTTTTTCCACTGCTTTCACCACCGCTCCTTACTTTTTGGTCCTAGGTAATTATTCAGCCTAATGGGAACGTCGTCTAGCCCTGTGACTGTGCCCTTTGGAGTTTTCTCTTCGGCTTCCATCCAGTTGAAATTTGTCAGCACCAGCTCCTTTTCCATCTGCTTCTCTTTCATGTTCTTCTTTTCTTCAAATACAACCTCGTCATTGCCTTGGAAAGATTCAGCTGTCATTTTTCGGGTGTAATTTATGGCCGCTTCCCCTTCCACTTTGTTTCCATCTTCGCCCAGGATATGTTGTTGTATTGTTGACTTCCTGCCTAATAATTTTACGTGGTTTCAAAATATTCTAGGTGCGCCATTCTTTTTCTCACGTATTTCTGACAACCAACGTTCACTTTCACCTTTTATCTTCGCTCGCACCAGTATTTGAACCCTGCACTTTTTCTCCCGCTATATTTCCGATTTGCTGGCTACTTCATCCTGCGGCAACTGTGCCTTCTTTGCCTGCCTGTGCTCTCGGGGTGCTTTCTGTCGTTCAGCGATCGCTTCTCGCATGTACCTATTTCACCAGTTTCTTGGTTTCCTTTTTTTTTTGCTTTCAAATGACCATGTTATCTTTCTTTTTGTATCTCTGTCGTTATTGCGCTTAGACGCTCACTATATTCCCACTCTTTTCTGAGCCCTTGGCCAAGTTCTTCCTCTACCCTAGTGACTATATTTGTTATTTGTTGAGCGTTCGAATTTGGACTGGCTATTTTGCACTCCTTGCTCTCTTTCCCAACTACATATCCAATTTTCAAAACGATGCGTTTGTGGTCACTTCCTAAGGTGGTATACATTTCCTCGTGAATGACTATTCCTCTGAACTTATTATGAATTCGTTTCTGTCATCAGACAGTAATAATGGTCGATTTCCGCTTTTCCACTTCCCACGTGATCTTCCCTTCACACTTAGGCCCTGTATTCATGATACCGAAGTTATGTTGCTCACGAAGGTCTAGAATTGACTTCCCGTTGTTGTCAGTATAACCATCTAAATGCTGTATGTGGGCATTCATGTCACTTAGTAGGATAATTTATTCTCTAATAACATTTATTCTTCTCTGTGCAATTATTTCTGGTCAACAGAGACGTACCGCCCAGCCATGTTTGTTTTCCCACTCACTGTACCTGATAACCAAGATGCTCTTCACATTTTGAATTATTTCTTTTCCATTTGGCTCCCCGATGGATGAGCATTCCGAATCCCCCTTCCTTTCTTTCCGACTTATTTATGTTGCACCCTTCCCAAGCATATTTCTCAATCACTGGCGGCTTTTCCGAGTCTCTAAGCTGCGCTTCTGTAACTGCACACACCCCTCTTTGTTTTCTATTTAACTGCTCCTAAATCTCTGCCCACTTTTTCTTTCGTCTGCGGCCCTGCGTGTTTACGTAGCCTATTGCATGCCGGGCTTTCTTTCTTGCTTTCTTACTTTTCCTGTTATTGACGGCGATACTATTCTGAGGTTCCCTTGAGGACCTTCCTTATTACTACCTACTCTGGCCTCGTGAGTGCCTGAGGGCCCCCTAAAGAAACAACAGTGCGACCCGTAAGTCGTCAGCACACTTTTCACCCAAGCCTGTAATTGAAGTGGATCCCGTCTCGTTCGAAACCACCACACCATTTTATTTCGTTGTTTACTTCGACAACCTCGGCAGCTATATCTCGGATCATTTTTCTTATATCCTCATTAGCAGCCACTCCGGCTCTTTGTACGTAAATGTGACGTACAGGCACTTCCGGCACCATGCACACCACGTTCTGCACCTGAGGGGATAGCTGGCGCAAGTCGTCCACCCCTTTTGCCAAGCGATGGGCTAGTCCAGTCGCGTACCTTTTTGATGTCAGCTTTGCTTTTGCTCTCTTCATGACAGAACCTAGTGTCTACCGTGTAAATGTCCCTACCGCTACTCTTTTATCGTCTTTCACACTCTCCACGATTGCTTCTAAACACTTAGCCAGGTTTGAGTCGCCGGCGATAATAACAATTTCACTCTCTCCTACCTCTCCCTGCTTTCGTATGACCTTTTCCGCGTGATTCCGACTCGACAAGGGGCACTGATCCCTGCACTCCCGCTTTTTATATGTGGCCGCCTCAAGGTAGGTGCCGCACTTTCCAGCTACCTGCTCCCGGCGTTGCCCGCAGTGCACGTTCTTTGCTGACACTCCCTCTTCTATCACATCGGGGGACTGCGCTCCATTGGCACGGCCATTCTAGTTCCCAATGACGGCCCTGCTTAGCTTTCCCTCGGCTGCTTGAATTCTTTGTTCCAGTACCTTCCGTGAATCATGCTCCCTATTCAGCTTATTTTTGAGCTCTTCAAAATTTTTGATAAGGTCTTCCTGGAAAGCCTCCACTTGCTAAAGCCTAGCATCGACATCACCATGTATGCCGCATTGACTTGATTATCTCTCCTCATCTGCCTTGAGGGACCCCTTACACTGCACGTTTTCCCGGCTTTCTTGCCATGTATTGCACGGCTTTTTCTCATGCAAATACTATAATACTATAATAACGCAGAGTACGTGACTTCTAGCAAAAACCAATACACAAAGGATCTAAATCCTTAAAATGTCGCAAAGTAATCACCACCAATGTTTTAAAAGCAAACAATGCCGCAGAGATTTAAGGTGTGACATGCTTTCGCACGTGTTCAACCACGCGGCCACGCTCTCACTTTCCTACCAAATCAAAATTCACGATACCAAAGCACACACAGTAAAATCACTAATAGCTATTATTCTTGCCACTTCCAAGCTAACTAAAGGTTAAAATACTTAGAAGCTTTTGCTGTGATCATTCTAGCTCACAAAACCGTCACCATTTGTTCAATATACATTCGGCCGCATTGGCATTTTACTGTGAGAGATCTAGAGTTAATTTTAAACCAGCTACCTGAACTATTTTAATAGGCGGTGATTATAACGCATATAACACGTTATGGGGTAGTAAAACAACTGACACCAGGGGTCAAATACTTGAAGATTTTGTACTAACAAACGAAATATGCCTTTCAAACACTGTTGTGGCAACATACTACTCCCCAAGCACAGGAGCTATGAGTTGACTAGATTTGGCAGTATGCTCTCCATCTCTCTTTGGCGATTTTCAATCGAGTGTTATTGATAACCCCTATGGTAGCGGCCATATGCGTGCTATCATTAAAAAAAATCTCCTTTCTACCGTACCATAAGACCACCCTGTTGGAAACTCCGTCTAGCAGACGGGCCCCTCTTTACTGAAAAGGCCACTCTGGATAACATATCAGATGAGTTAACCACAGACGAAATGAATGATAAGATTATCGCACGCATATTTGCTGCAGTAGAACAGACAACCCCACAATCCTCTGGCTTCCTAAGGAAAACCTAAAGCTCTGGTGGACGAAGGAATGTACGCAGACAAAAAAACTACAAAACAAAGCGTGGGGTATCTGTCGGCGATACCCAACACAAGATAATCTACTCTCTTAAAAAAGAAAGTGCGAAAGCCAAGTACACACGCAGACGAGCCGAAAGGCAGTCCTGGAAAAATTACGTCTCGCCCATACATAGCTCGATAACTTGTTATACAATGTGGGATCAGGTTAGTAAGTTTAGAGGCGACTACGCTCCTTATACAATTCCCATACTTTCAGCCGCAGGGACACAAACAAATTTAGTAGAATAAGCAGACACACGAGGGCAGCATTTTCATTATATACCAAGCTCAATAAACTATTCTGCTACATTTCTAAAATATAGGCAATCAGCAGAAAAACTCAACCTTCCCACCACAGGAAGTTCAGAGAGATCGCATAATGCCCCCTTGACACTACCGGAAATCAAGAGAGTACTCACCAGTGATAAAAAACAGCAGCTGGTCCGGATAGAGTACATGACGCTATGATCGCTCACCTATCTCCTAATGCAGTTGAAACCTTGCTTCGTTTTCTTAATATAATCTGGGAAACGGGAAAAATACCGAATGAGTGGAAGAAATCCATCCTAATCTCTTTCTTGAAAACTGGAATACCTCCCACAACAGCAACCAGCTACAAACCTATAACACTCACAAGTTGCCTTGCACAGTCTTATTAAGCCATTATAAACATAAGGTACACATACGTCCTTGAAATGCAGAACCTGCTAGATAACCATTAGTGTGAATAAAAACCCGCCGTGGTTGCTCAGTGGTTATGGTGTTAGGCTGCTGAGCACGAGGTCGCGGGATCGAATCCCGGCCATGGCGGCCGCATTTCGATGGAGGCGAAATGCGAAAACACCCGTGTACTTAGATTTAGGTGCACGTTAAAGATCCCCAGGCGGTCGAAATTTCCGGAGTCCTCGACTACGGCGTGCCTCATAATCAGAAAGTGGTTTTGACACGTTAAACCCCATAATTTAAGTGTGAATAAAAGAAAGGTTGCTCTACAACTGATCACCCAAGCAATATTGTCTAACTGCTTTCTTTGATCTAGAAAAGGCGCACGACACAGCATGGACGTTTGGTATTTTAAGGGGCTTAGCAGATTTAGGAATCCGCGGTAGAATGCTCAAATGTCTAGCCGATTTCATGTCGGACCGAACATTCCAAGTACGCTTAGGAACGGTGCTGTCACGTGTACTCCTTCAGGAAAATGGTGTGCCACAGGAATGCGTATTAAGCACAACAATGTTTGTGCTGAAAATGAACTCGGTCAATAATGTAATTCCATCCTCTGTAATGCATTCATTACATGTGGATGATCTACAAATTGCGTGTTGGGCATCGAACCTGGCAACCTGCGAACGGCAAATTCAAATTACATTAAACATGCTAACACAGTGGGCGTTTGAAAACGGGTTTCGCTTCTCAAGTGAAATAATCTATCAGTGTTGCCTTTACACAACAAAGAGCCCTACAACCAGACCCCATCCTTAAGCTGCAGGAAGCCACACTGCCGGTAAAACAAGAACAGAAGTTTGTGGGTAATATGTTTTATAAAATGTTGAACATTCTCGCAGCAAATAAATGGCCTTAAAATTAAAGCGAACAATGCACTTAACTCCCTCAAAGTCCTGTCAGGGGAGCACTGGGGCTCTGACCGTAAATGCCTGCTACGCATCTACCGTACTTTGGTGCGTAGTATATTAGACTGTGGTTTCATCATACAAGGTTCAGCCAGACATTCTCACATCCGACGACTTGACCCAGTTCATAACCTTGGGCTACGACTGGCAAGTGGAGTTTATAGAATATCTCCTGCACAGAGTTTATATGTTGAATGTAATGAACCTCCTTTACAGCAGCGCAGAGTCTACTATCTTTTTTCTTACGTGCTCAGAATTCGCTCCTCACCTCAACACACATGCTTCAACATTGTCACACGGTGAAACTCACGCTTAGACAATGCAAACAAACCGAACATGATTATGCCGCTTGTCCTGCGATATGAGGAATATATTCGGGACTATGACATTCCTGGCGAAGTCCTCCAGGTGGCCAGATAGCCATAGCGTTTGCCCCCGTGGTACTGTTTCGCACCGTAATGTGACAGGACATTGACACATTTAATGAAGAAAGACACCCCACACGAACATATTAACCAAGAATTCCGCGCTCTTCAGGAAAAAAATCTCAAAAATGTTACAATGATGGCTCTGAAACAAAAGAACACGTGGGTATGGGGGCCGTAACGGAACATTGGTAAATAAGTATTGAATTTCCACAACATGCTTTTGTCTACACAGCCTAAGACTACGCAGTATAGACTGTAGTTAAAAAGATCACCGCGGACAAACACGAAAAGACAGTAATATACACTGATTCATTAATCACACTAAAGGCTCTACACGTGAAATCCGAATGTGAACCCCTGTTAGGGGATATTTTAAACATGGTAACGTCAAACCAATACGTCATATCAATTAGGTTTTGCTGTGTACCAAGCCATATTGGTATACCGGGTAATGAAGCAGCAGATAGATGTGCATCAATGGCAGCGCACGAATACAGAAAAAACACAACGCTTCCATATAAGGATGGTATCACTGCTATTAGGAAGGCGTTCATAATAAAATGGCAACAAGAATGGCACAATTGTATGAGCAACAAGCTTCACCTTACTAAACAAATGATTGGCGAGTGGAAGTCGTGCACTAACCAGCAACGGTTCTATGAGGTTATCCTGTGTCGACTTAGGATTGGACACACACATCTAACACATAATTTTCTCCTCCGAAAAGAAAACCCGCCGACATGCGAAAAATGCAGTGAACCTCTTGCAGCAATACATATCCTTATGACAAGTCCACACTTTGAAACACAGAGACGGAAGCTCTTACAAAACCTATATAATTTAGATGTACCTTTGTACCCTGTCCTATTACTTGCACATGACCCGCTAGCGCCATATACTAACTTGTTTGACTTTTTAGAGACTACTGGCTATTTAAGTCAACTATAGTGCACGGTAGGTTTACCTGATTTAACATTGCGTTGCGTTGCAGACTTGTGACTGGCATAACATGGCCTGAGTAGCCTTTGCGGCATGAAACCCCAAATAACCAGCCAACGAACCAACCAAAAAATGCCACCCTGATAAGCGCAGCCGGTGTAACTCGTACCACCCAGCGTTCAAAACGCCCGCGCTCAAACTCGCATGTTTGTTCAGGTATGAATGCGGGCGGCTTGATGCGCTACAGTCTTGTGATGCGCTACAGTCTACAGTGATGCGCTATGGCTTGATGCGCACATAAGGAGTCTTGTTTTCGGCGCAGTTGGGAAGGTGGCTCTGAGCGGTTTTGTTGTCGCTTCTTCACAACTTCCTTGGATATAAAAATCATTAGTAAGATGCTGAGGAACGTTTCATTTCTTTGGTGTGTTTTCTTTTTCTGAGACTTGTCTAGGTGTAAAGTTATATTGTGGCTAGTTTCCAGGTAGCCTTGGCAGGAGCCTGTGCACTTCTAATATGATGATAAGGCAATAATACCGTGCACTACCGAAAGCTGTCTTTGCATCATTAGTAATACACAAATTGTTCAGATCCTTGTGTTGCTTATAAGCGAAACTGTCTGTAGGGAGTCATAATATCGCGAACATCCACCCTCACGCGACCGATGATACTTGGTAAAGAGATATAATGCTCGGAAAGAACTTGGCAAGTCATTGAGAATAAAGTGCTGTTAATATGTTACAGATAGTATTAAATAGAATGAATGGTCTCCACACTCCAGTGTAAGTGGGGCCTCGTCCTTTTATAAGTATTAGAGTGGCACGTCCTGGATTGGTAGACTTTACTTTGGGCTTGTTAAGTATGAAGTGGTTTAACATTTCTAACAGCGTGTCTCCTATTTCCTCGAAGAAATGAAGAACCTGTCGAGATGCAACCAGCACGTGATGAGGTGGTTTGTTTCATTGCTTTCTGGACCATTCCTAATTCTAGCCTTCTAAAGCGCACATAAGGCGTTTTTGTCTATCTTGACTTGGGAATCAAAATTTCGGAATTCATATATTTTTTTCATTCTAAAGTTTTGCTTTCTTTTCAATTTGGAATGTGTTCACAAAATGGTTAACGAATATTGCTTGAATCCTTTGGGGGTCTATTGTAAGTGTTTCTTCCGCGTTCGGATTTTTTGGCCGTTGTGCCGTTGCTTGTTTTGTTTTTCCTGCGTGTTTTGTGTCGCTTGTGCACGGCTTTAGTGCTTTGTAATATTTGAGTCCCATGCACTCGAGGTATTCTTGAGTTGTGAAAGTAGGTTATCCGCCACTTTTTATTATACTTATTCTTAGTATTTCTGACGGCCTGTCTGTTTTACGTTTACATCTGTTTTTACAACTCTTTGTAACATGTCTTGCCATTTCTTTTTGAATTCATCCCTTTCTTTAGTTTTGTCTTGCGTTTCGCCTTCGAGTGGACGCTGGTATTTGTGTTTTATGAGAGCACGGCACTTAGGTGCCCGTTTCAGCGTTGATCGAAGGCGTGCCTTAGCGTTGTTGCACCTCGTAACCGTGCCAACGTGCTGAAAGCTTAAAGTAAACGCTGAGCGCAGGGGAGTTGAAAGAAAGATTGCGAGGAGTAAAGTGGATGAGGAAACTGCAGGGAAAGCATGAGGCGGAATGCGGTGGCGAAGCGGAGGGGAGACGGCCTACGCATGCGCTGAGTTACCGGCAGCCACAGCATCCGCAGCCGCGGGGGAGATCTCACCTGCGCTTCCGAGGGGGGAGGCGTGGCTGGATAGATGTTATGAACGTCCCCTTTGAAACGGAACGGTGGGTTCCACCACAAAGCTCTAGCTAATATACTGCCTAATGACCTACCTAGGTTAAAAGGAAAAAAAAAAGACACGATCTCCCCCAACTAAATTTTCGGAGCCTTATTGCGAAATTTGCTTTTGTACGTCTCCGTTCTTTGTCATTTCCCTACTTCTCTTCCACTAATCTTCATATCGCTTCTGACTAATCTCTATTGCGGACATGTTTACTTTTCCACTACTCACGCTGAACCCAAGGGCTTCAAAGAGGCCAGTGGTGTCTAAATAGACTGCTGGGCAGACGTCTTCACATTCTGATAAAACATGCCCCATCGTTTCCCTAGCTTTACCGAAGCAAGCTCATGCTTCTTCTTCCTTCTTATATCTCGTTTTATAGGTGCGTGTTCTACGGCATCCCGATCTCGCTTTGAAAAGCAACGAGCCTCCTTTGAGTTATCATAAATTGTTTCTTTCATGAATTCGTTTTTTCCTCTTAAGTAGCTACTCATGGCAGGTTTGTTTTCCATTGCCGCCACCCATGAGAGTGTTTAGCCTCTCTGACTTTCCGCTTGACGTTCTTTGTTGCTGTGTTGCCCACCCTACAGGCCGCATACTTTCTCATAAGTTTCTTAGTTCTTTACCTTCACTTTGAGTCAATGTTTTTCCTGCAGATGACTCAACTCTCTCACAGCCCCTTCACTTTCTTCCATATTCCTCAGTCCTTCTTCATAATCAATTTTACTGCGAGCTTCCCTCACTTCAAAACTAGTCCAGCACATACCACGCTCCACAGCTTCATTTCTAGTCTTCCCTTGAGCGCTCAATGCGAGGCGTCCCACTGACCTCTGGCGCCCATCGACACCCAGTTGTACCCCTGATTTCAAGCAAAGAACCGCATTTCTAAAAGTAAGTGCTGGAACCATTATACCGTACCACTTACCCAGGAGCACCAAGCCACTATTGTATCATTATAGCGCTCTGTGCTTCATTATGGCTACATTGCTCTTCCTCTTTACTGTTATTCTTTTTTCCTGTGCCCATATATATATTGCCTTCGTTTATGACTATACCAAGGTATTTATAATATTTTACCCCAGGTGTTTCCTGGCCCTGTGTTGTGACTATCTGTTCATTGTTTATATTGAAAACCATAGCAGCTGATTTTCTAACACTGTATTTCCAAACGAAATTCTCGCACCACTGTCCACAGATATCAGCCAGGACGTTGCAAATAACTTTGCTTGTTAGCTGGCAACACGAATGTCGTCGGCATAAGATAAACCTGGAAGGTGCTGCTCTATTACTGAACCCGCCTGTTCGTATGAAAGATTAAACCCGGTATTACCTCCTTCTAGCGCCTTCTCCATCCTCACCACGTACATAATAGACAGCAGTAGGGATAAAGGGCACCTTTGCCTCAGTCCCTTGTTGATATCAATTTTGTCCTCGCTCCTCATCCCTTCCCATTCAACGCAAATGGTATTTTCGAGGCAAATCTCTCTCAAAAGCTGCAGACAATTATCAGCTAAGCATTCCCCTTCCAGAATATTAGCGCCTTCTCCATTCTCACCACGTACATAATAGACAGCAGTAGGGATAAAGGGCACCTTTGCCTCAGTCCCTTGTTGATATCAATTTTGTCCTCGCTCCTCATCCCTTCCCATTTAACGCAAATGGTATTTTCGAGGCAAATCTCTCTCAAAAGCTGCAGACAATTATCAGCTAAGCATTCCCCTTCCAGAATATCCCTGAAAATGTTGCGGTTCACGTCATCATGCGCCCCTTTGATGTCTAAAAATGCCACATATAACAGTCTGCTTTCTACTCTTAACATCGCAATACATTGAGTAAGAACAAATAAGTTATCATTCAAACGCCTACCTAATGTTAAGCCGTTCTGAAGTTCTTCCAAAATGTCATTATTCATGGCCTATGCTTGCAGCTTTAATTTGATTGCCTGCATTGCTGGCCTGCATATTACCGATGTAATGATCCGTCGGTCTATACGAGGGAATTCTATTGTTCTCAACATTACCTTCATAAATTAATCAATTCTACTTTACTTATCGCCAACTGTCTGGCATTCGTCTGTCTTTTAAATTTTTTTCCACTGCTTTCACCACCGCTCCTTACTTTTTGGTCCGAGGTAATTATTCATCCTAACGGGAACGTCGTCTAGCCCTGTGACTGTGCCCTTTGGAGTTTTCTCTTCGGCTTCCATCCAGTTGAAATTTGTCAGCACCAGCTCCTTTTCCATCTGCTTCTCTTTCATGTTCTTCTCTTCTTCAAATACAACCTCGTCATTGCCTTGGAAAGATTCAGCTGTCATTTTTCGGATGTAATTTATGGCCGCTTCCCCTTCCATTTTGTTTCCATCTTCGCCCAGGATATGTTGTTGTATTGTTGACTTCCTGCCTAATAATTTTATGTGGTTTCAAAATATTCTAGGTGCGTCATTCTTTTTCTCACGTATTTCTGACAACCAACGTTCACTTTCACCTTTTATCTTCGCTCGCCCCAGTGTTTGAACCCTGCACTTTTTCTACCGCTATATTTCCGATTTGCTGGCTACTTCATCCTCCGGCAACTGTGCCTTCTTTGCCTGCCCGTGCTCTCGGGGTGCTTTCTGTCGTTCAGCGATCGCTTCTCGCATGTACCTATTTCACCAGTTTTTTGGTTTCCTTTTTTTTGCTTTCCAATGACCATGTTATTTTTCTTTTTGTATATCTGTCGTTATTGCGCTTAGACGCTCACTATATTCCCACTCTTTTCTGGGCCCTTGGCCAAGTTCTTCCTCTACTCTAGTGACTATATTTGTTATTTATTGAGCGTTCAAATTTGGACTGGCTATTTTGCACTCCTTGCTCTCTTTCCCAACTACATATCCAATTTTCAAAACCATGCGTTTGTGGTCACTTCCTAAGGTGGTATACATTTCCTCGTGAATGACTATTCCTATCAACTTATTATGAATTCCTTCTGTCATCAGACAGTAATTAATGGTCGATTTCCGCTTTTCCACTTCCCACGTGATCTTCCCTTCACACTTAGGCCCTGTATTCATGGTACCGAAGCTATGTTGCTCACAAAGGTATAGAATTGACTTCCCGTTGTTGTCGGTATAACCATCTAAATGCTGTATGTGGGCATTCATGTCACTTAATAGGATAATTTATTCTCTAATAAAATTGATTCTTCTCTGTGCAATTATTTCTTGTCAACAGAGACGTACCGCCCTGCCAAGTTTGTTTTCCCACTCACTGTACCTAATAACCAAAGAGGCTCTTCACATTTTGAATTATTCTTTTCCATGTGGCTCCCCGATGGATGAGCATTCTGAATCCCCCTTCCTTTCTTTCCGACTTAGTTCTGTTGCATCCTTCCCAAGCATATTTCTCAATCACTGGCGGCTTTTCTGAGTCTCTAAGCTGCGCTTCTGTAACCGCACACACCCCTCTTTGGTTTCTATTTAACTGCTCCTAAATCTCTGCCCACTTTTTCTTTCATCTGCGGCCCTGCGTGTTTATGTAGCCTATTGCATGCCGGGCTTTCTTTCTTGCTTTCTTACTTTTCCTGTTATTGACGGCGATACTATTCTGAGGTTCCCTTGAGGACCTTCTTTATTACTACCTACTCTGGCCTCCTGAGTGCCTGAGGGCCCCCTAAAAAACAACAGTGTGACCCGCAAGTCGCCAGCCCAGTTTTCACCCAAGCCTGTAATTGAAGTGGATCCCGTCTCGTTCAAAACCACCACACCATTTTACTTCGTTGTTTAGTTCGACAACCTCGGCAGCTTTATCTCGGGTCATTTTCCTTATCGCCTCATTAACAGCCACTCCGGCTCTTTGTACGTAAATGTGACGTACAGGCACTTCCGGCACCATGCACACCACGATCTGCACCTGAGGGAATAGCTGGCGCAAGTCGTCCACCCCCTTCGCCAAGCGATGGGCTAGTCCAGTCGCTTACCTGTTTGATGTCAGCTTTGCTTTTGCTCTCTTCATGACAGAACCCAGTGTCTACCTTGTAAATGTCCCTACCGGTACTCTTTTATCGCCTTTCACACTCTCCACAATTGCTTCTGAGCACTTAGCCAGGTTTGAGTCACCGGCGATAATAACAATTTCACTCTCTCCTACCTCTCACTGCTTTCGTATGACCTTTTCCGCGTGATTCGGACTCGACAAGGGGCACTGATCCCTGCACTCCTGCTTTTTGTGTGTGGCCGCCTCAAGGTAGGTGCCGCACTTTACAGCTACCTCCTCCCCACTTTGCATGCATTCCACGTTCTTTGTTGACACTCCCTCTTCTATCACATCGGGGGACTGCGCTCCATTGGCACGGCCATTCTAGTTCCCAATGACGGCCCTGTTTAGCTTTCCCTCGGCTGCTTGAATTCTTTGTTCCACTGCCTTCCGTGAACCACGCTCCCTATTTATCTTGTTTTTGAGCTCTTCAACCTTTTTGATAAGGTCATCCTGGAAAGCCTCCACTTGCTTTACCCTAGCATCGGCATCACCATGTATGTCGATTGACTTGATTCCCTCTCCTCATCTGCCTTGAGGCACCCCCCCACCCCTTACACTGCACGTTTTCCTGGCTTTCTTGCCATGTATTGCACGGCTTTTTCTCATGCAAATCCTATAATACTATAATAACGCAGAGTACGTGACTTCTAGCAAAAACCAATACACAAAGGATCTAAATCCTTAAAATGTCGCAAAGTAATCGTCAGCAATGTTTTAAAAGCAAACAATGCCGCTGAGATTTAAGGTGTGACATGTTTTCGCACGTGTTCAACCACGCGGCCACGCGCTCAGTTTGCTACCAAATCAAAATTCCCGATACCAAAGCACACACAGTAAAATCACTAATAGCTATTATTCTTGCTACATCCAAGCTACCATTTAAAGGTTAAAAATACTTTATATCCTAGCCGGTTGCACGTGTTGAAGAACGTGGCGCGAAAGGACGCTCTTACTGTCCTGCAAAACCAAATGTGCACGAAACACACCCGCACACACGTAAAAAGAGAGACAAAAAGCTACCCAATTATTATTTAAAGTGTAAAAAAATCAGCAAGTAATAAACAGAAGCAAGCTCAAAGCATGCACTGCAACCTATGATTTCGCTGCCGCCACGGAGCCTTGAAAACACGTCCATTCGCAAAAAAATCTCACGCCACGCCCCTTAACTTTCTTGGACTGACGTACGCTTGCTATAAACATTGAAATTAACTATTTAAGGCTTGGCATAAGGGGTGGAAGGAGGCGCTCTTCAGTGGTGTGAGTGTGTGTAAGAGGGATCACTGCTCCTGCAAGGGGCGATGGCCAGCGGCTTCAAGTAAGGCTTGGCATGACGCTTCCTTGGGTGTTCTTGCCGCTTACACTGGTGGCTCGATTTCCTCGCAATGAAGGGCCGCTCTTGTCGTTGGTGGGACGAAAGCTTGAGAAGAAAAGCATAGTATTGAACAAGACGGGCTCTGTGCGGACGATGGCCACAATATTACGCCAGAGTAGCGCCCGTCACCTGTATGAAAACAAAACGCTGCATGAGTGGAGGTCTGTCTGCTGCGGCTGCTGTGCATGGCGCCCACGCGTCACCAACGCGCTGACTCTCCCAATCTCCCATTAGCGAGGCAGTCGCGCCACACTTCGCTTCATTTGCAATGTGCCATGCGAGACAGATTATCCGCGCGAGCTACGCTACTCGCAGCCTTTTATTCCTGATATATACGGTGTATCTGTATAATAATAATGCAAAATGATCAGACACGAAATGAAAACACATATAGAGCTGCATTCAACTTCCCCATTAGGGACTGCTGCGTTTGTTTAGATTACCTAATTTTCCCGATTTTCCTGTTACTGGTAATGCTACGGGTCAGTAATTACTTATGTGTAAAAGTTCCTGTGGTACGGAGGGTAAGCTACAGTCTTCTAAGTTGTGAGTTATTGCTTGGTATGTATAAATTCTGTCTATCCTGCTTGCTGTATATTGCAATGTTCTTGTTGGTGCAAAGTTCTTTCCGCGTTTGGTAATCCATGCATCCGGCAATTGGTTGCGCATCAGCAATTTCTTGAGTTCTTTTGCGATAGAAGTAGAACTGCCTTGTCGCAAACCTCGTATGTCAAGAATTGAGTCTAGTACTCAAAGTATCCCAGTATTACTATGCTATCAGCTTAAACATCTATTATTTTTATCTGTTTAGGGAAGGTATTGGTCATAGTTGTAGTAGCTGTGCGTAGACGTTTAAGATCCTCGCTGTTCGTGCGGTGAAAACGATGTCAACGGTAATTACCCGGCCTTTTGTCTCATGTGCAGTGTGCACGTTTTCTGTGTCTATTTGATATAAAGATACGTCCGCTACAGCAGCAGCGGGGATAAGTCAGGGAGAAAAATGTTACAGCACTGCATCTGCTTTGCAGTTCTAATACATCACGCAGTGTTCTAAAATTCATTTCCTGTAGAAAAGAATGTCTACGCCATTTTGGTGGGCAAAAGAAAGGATTTCTCTTTCTTTGCCCGTATCTCTAAAACCTCATATAATAGAAAACATTAATTTCCATATTGCCATTTATTACTGAAGGGAAGGCTAGAGGAGAAAGGGAATACATTAAGGAAAAGTGGGCGGGCTTTCTTGGACTGACGCACGCTTGCTGTAACCATTGCAATTAAATATTGTGGATTGTATTGTGATGTACACATCATCACGAGTCACGCTATGCCGTGTGATGCAGTTTTTGACACATCAGCAGAAATGTTTGCGACAGGGGTATAATTCCACCTCTGGCATGTCATTTCACATTTATATGAAACGGGGGCAGAGCGTGAAAAAAAGGTTTAGAATGGCCGGTTGTCCGGAAGAGCATTTGCTGAGGGCCGTGCTGTTCATTAGTCAGCTTGGCCCATTATACACTTCAAGTGTGATGAACGCGTCGGGGTTCATTAATTTCCTTCTTGTCAAGGGCAAGGACTCCTTTGAATCGGTTTGAAGTTTGAGTGAACTGGCGTCAATCTGAGCATTTGCTCGTGCGAGCTCTGTTCGTCCACCAATTCATTTGGTGTTCTCCCGAATATCTAAGGAATCTGATACTAAGAGGGCACTCCTTCCTGTCACACAGCCGACCAAGATGAGACGGGACTTGTCTGAGCCTAGAGAAACGGGATGTCTACGCTGAGTCTTAAACTCGCATCAGTGCAGTGCATCATACACATTCTAACGCACTCGGTTGGTTGTGCGCATCAATGAACGCAAATGAAGGGGACGGAATACACACCAGTGGGTATATTTCAGGTAGAAAAAATATAAAACCCGTTCACAGGAATTTCAGCTGCGCAACAATGAAGTCAAACACATGAGCTACGCAGAATCTTAGACTAGAACCAGCGGGGAGATATCCGTCCCCAAAGTATGCCATGAATCACTTTATTGGTTCAGTTAATTATGTTTCAAAAGCCTTTCTCGGTAATTTAAGAAACACAATATTTGAAAAATACAAGATATATTGATCCATACTCAGGAAGCTTCGGGGAATATATTTTAATACCAGTTCGTCTCAAGATTCTGTTAACCCTTGCAACACTGAGCACTCCCTGGGAAAAGCACCCAAATATCCTCCGATTGCTTTTAGTCATTGAAACAAACGTAAACATAAAGAAATAGCATAAAATATGCCGCCTATATATTTACTTGAGAGGGAGGCCTTTAAAAAAATTATGTTGAAAAAAGAAAAGTGAGTTTGCTTCCGCGCAGTGCTAATAAAGACTGTACTGCGCAGCTTCAATTTGTAAGGTTATCTGAAAAGTTGGGTTCCTTGCTCTAAAGCAGCAATACAATCACTTCGATGAACGCCCGGGTAACCTGGCTTCAACTGCTCTGAAAACTTAAACGTAAGACATAGTGCACAGTATCATGCCGCAGTGTTCGCACCTTGTCTTGATTTGCTTGCAAGTGGTTCTCTTTCAATCACCCAAGGAACATTAAGCACACGAAGTATCTGCTCCTTCGCTTTCGATTTTTAGCTGTCCGCGTAATGCACTTGAAAAAGTGGCCAGTGGGAAGCAGTGACATACTCGCCGTGGTTGTGTGGACGTTGTGGTGTAGCGCTATTAATCCCGAGGGCGTGTGATCGAATTCCTTCCACGGCCGCTGTATTTCAATGAGGGTCAAATGCAAAAATGCTCGCGCATTTTGCATTGGGTGAATGGTAAAGAAGCCCAGGTGATAAAAACTAGTCTGGAGTCTATCACTATGGCGTCCATTACAATCAAATCGTGATTTTGCTACTTACAACCGTAGAATTTAATATTTTTTCACCGGTGACTTGAGGTGCGAAGGGTTTGCATTCTGCTTTTTTTTTGTGTGTGAGGTTGAGTTCGGGAGTTGCTAATCAGAGCCTTTACAAGACGATGACGTCATCTTGCAAAGCTTACTGCAAGTATAGAAACATGCTGCACTGTGGTGTCACCTATGTGCATCAAAAGACGAAAGCATGCAAGGACGCCAATTTTATCAGCGGTTAAGCCAAACTTATATTTGCAGGTTTTACTTCTGTTGGGTCCAGCTTATTTTCAGTAGGACAGGTATAAATTTCGACGGCAAACCTGGCTTGTCCTCAGTGGGGAAAGGGTGAAGTGCACTTGAATTCATATTTTTAACTCCTGCAATTATAACGTACAGTTGTGTTCAGTTTCTTGGGAGCAAAAACTGAACACAACTTTAACTGATCCCTGCAAAATCTCATAGAAGTACTTGATGCCTTGCTTGGCAGTATACCTGAAACAGAAGACCAGGTATAAGTGATTTTGTTTCTAACAGAAAAGACAAGCTTTTGTATGGAAACGTAATATCTTGAAGCGTACAATAGTAGTTCAGCGCCTATGACATCGAGCTGTTTCAGCACGACTTCAATAGGGATTAGTGCAAAAGCATTCATGGTACATGCTCTTAGCGCACGTTAAAGCGACCTTAAAGGAAAAGAGAGTTAAGTTATATTTAAATTTAGTCTTCATAAATACAAATTCTTCATTTCTAGGGACAACAGACCTTTTGTAAGGAAGAAGAAACGATTGAAAAATGAAAGTGCACTAAGTGATAAACTAAATTCTGGAGTTTTACGCGCCAAAGCTGCGATAACATCATGAGGCAAGTAATACGAAGCATTCTGGAATAATTTTGATCCCCAGGGGCTCTTTATCATGCGTCCAATGTAGGGTACACGGGCGTCCTCGCATTTAACTGCGGTTAAATGCGGTTGCCACGGCCAGGATTTGATCCCGCGCCCTCTATATTAGCAACGCAACGTGCGGCCCCACAACTAAAACGCCATACTTCTCGGCAACCTACTTCAGTGAGTTGGAAACTTGTCGCACATGAGGCACAAACTACAGCTGCTTAAACTGGGCACTGTTAGCTGTTGCTGCTTTTAAGGGCATAAAGCTCAACTGAAATAATGTTGATGGCTTGGAAACATTTATCAAAAGTGCAAGTACAGGATAGATTTCGTGCTACATTTTACCTTGGTAAAACGAGGATATGAGTCACAACACGCTCGTTGGCATTGAGATAAAGGATCGCCGGCAGCTGCCTGCGATGCTATAAAAAGCATGGATGCGACGAGGATTCGGGTCATCGCCACTACCCACCAGGTGAATGTGTCAGCTACAAAGGTAGTATTAAAAGACTGCGAAAAAGAAAATTAGTTACCAGTCCCTCGGCTCTGCCAATAACACTTCATTTGGGCCTAGTTCGTACAAACTTCTGAACAAAACGTAACAGCACAAACCACTAAGACGATCCACAAAAAGAAAGACACGACACCCAATGGCGCTGACTAACAACTTTTTTTCCTTTAGTCGTCGATGCATATATATACCTAGGCCACACAACCGCGCAGGCGCAGAGAATACATTACTGACATCTGATAACTTATCGTATACGCAAACGTAGGAAATCAAATTCTGATGGGTGTAGGGACAAAGATGCGTCACTAATACAATTATTTCCTTGTCTTTTTTTGTGATAGGCCTCTAAGGCAAGCCACGCATGCTCATTCTTGCTTTTTCCAAGGATTATTGTCCGATCAAGTCGCGCCTCACAATTGCTGCAAGAGTTTATATGCGCAACCAGGTGCGCTCCTTTATCTACATTTTGTTTACTTTTTGCGCATGTTCCCTGAGTCGCTCATTGAGGCAAGGCCCTTTCTGGCCAACGTATGTCTTACCACATGAGAGTGGAATGCCATAAACCACGCCGACAGCGCACGACACGTATGAGGCATCATGCCGAATTTGGCATCCTCCTCTGCTCTCTCCGCAGGTGCGGGAACATAGCTTTGAAAGCTTGTTTGGCGCAGAAATTGCCAAAGGAAGACCATGCCTGCAAGCAACTTTCTTGAGTTGATGGGTCACCTTATGTATATAAGGGACCACCGCAGGCCTTCGCGTTTCACGTTCGGCGGCCGGCCTTTTCGTGGTTTTACTTCTCTGGATCAGAGCTTCAACCACTGCAGTCAAAAGCGACATAGGGAACCCAGCTGCCAAAAGTCGGCTGATCTGATTGTCAAATTTTTCTTGCATCTTGTGCACACACGAACTATTAAGTGCCAATTCTATACATGACGACGCAATACCTCTTTTCACAATCTTCGAGTGCGCAGACCTGAAGGACAACAGTTCCTTTTTCGCACGGGGTTGATACACCCAACACACATGGCGTTCACAGAATTCAAGCTTCAGTTCCAAGAACTGCAATACACAGTTTTGTGGACTCTCCTGGGTAAACATAAGACCTTGTCCATGTACCTTAAAATCCTCTAAAACCTTATATCGTATCCTGGTAGGACGAGTCAAGCGATAAAATACCAAATAATCATCGACATATCATCAAACGTTTAAAACTTTCCGCTCAATAAAAGCATGGTCTGAAGAATGATTCACACTAGACAAAAAATATCCACAAGGACGGAAGCAACACATGATCCAATACAAATATCATTCCGTTGTAAATACGGTTGGTCATTAAAAACAATAAAGGTAGCTCGAAGGTAATATTCTAAAAGACATTAAAAATTTCCCACTGAAAGTCCGGCATGATTCTGGAACGAGATCGTACCACTATACTCAATACATTCATGTACCGAATACAGGAGTTCACGCTGTTGAACTGAATAAAATAAATCTTCAACGTAAACAGAAAAACCCTAACCTACATACTTATTCCCAAGCTAGAACTGCACCACGTCATTCGAATTCTTTGTTCGGAAAGGGTGGTTCACTGTTATTAACTTTAGGTTCCTTTTCAGGAATTGGCTCACATTCTTCTGCCAACAACCAGATTCACTAATAATGGTCCTGAATGGTGAATCTGGCTTGTGGGTCTTAGCCGTAAAGAATACCGATAGGCACCTGCCTCTACTATTCACTATGTTTTTTGCAAGCGGCATGAATTCCAGTTTTTTACAAAAGTCAACAAACTTCGTTTTTATCCAAACTGCGCACTTTTCTTAATAGGAACAAAGTTTTTTAGCACAGCCTGCAACGCTTTCTCGTTAAGGATGCCCTTCTCGACGACAACAAACCCACCTTCTTTATCTGCTTCCAAAAGGCTCAGTTTGTTATCTTTTAGGAAAGACAACGTTTGTCGAACACTGACGTCAGAACAGCGTCAAGGTCCTTTAGGTACTACGTTTTCCAAACGCTCGACATCTTCAAGAAAGCAGTGATCGCGGTCTTCTTGATTCGCCTTGGAAGGAACATTTCTATTAATAGCTATGAGTTCATGAGCATGGACACTAGAAGGAACACAGAACTTAGGGCCTTTCACTAGCAAACGGTTAACGTCATCAGGTAGAACAGCGTTACCAAGCACCTTAACACTTTTTGTTTCATCTAGGGTAATTTTTGCACCAGATCTACACAAAATCTTTATCATGCAATTCCATCTTGCTTCAAGAAAGTTTTGACAATCAGATCAGCCGACTTTTGGCAGCTGGGTTCCCTATGTCGCTTTTGACTGCAGTGGTTGAAGCTCTGATCCAGAGAAGTAAAACCACCAAAAGGCCGGCCGCCGAACGTGAAACGCGAAGGCCTGCGGTGGTCCCTTATATACATAAGGTGACCCATAAACTCAAGAAAGTTGCTTGCAGGCATGGTGTTCCTTTGGCAATTTCTGCGCCAAACAAGCTTTCAAAGCTATGTTCTCGCACCTGCGGAGAGAGCAGAGGAGGATGCCAAATTCGGCATGATGCCTCATACGTGTCGTGCGCTGTCGGCGTGGTTTATGGCATTCCACTCTCATGTGGCATTCCACTCTCATGAGCGACTCAGGGAACATGCGCAAAAAGTAAACAAAAATGTAGATAAAGGAGTGCACCTGGTTGCGCATATAAACTCTTGGAGCAATTGTGAGGCGCGACTTGATCGGACGATAATCCTTGGAAAAAGCAAGAATGAACAAGCGCGGCTTGCCTTAGAGGCCTATCTCATAAAAAGGCAAGGAAATAATTGCATTAGTGACGCATCTTTCTCCCTACACCCATCAGAATTTGATTTCCTACATTTGCGTATACGATAAGTTGGCAGATGTCAGTAATGTATTCCCTGCGCCTGCGCGGTTGTGTGGCCTAGGTATATATATGCATCGACGACGAAAGGAAAAAAAGAAGTTGTTAGTCAGCGCCAGTGTGTGTCGTGTCTTTTTTTTTTTGTGGATCGTCTTAGTTGTTTGCGCTGTTACGTTTAGTTCAGAGGCTCTGTCAAAGTTGCTTGAGCAGTATCTCAACATCATCATTTATTTTGATAACCTGTCCCAATAACCAGCAATTACCTTGGTCTAGCGCTGTCTGATTGAAACCAGTTCCTGCGAATGTCCTAATTTGGTCACCCAATGAAATTTTCTGCCCTCTCTGACAGTGCCTCCATTCCTGTGGCACCCATCCTGTAACTCTGTCGGTTCGCCGGTTATAGACTCTGCACATTACATATCCTGCCTAGTTGATTTTTCCTCTGTTAATGTCAACTATGATATCGGCTATCCCGATTCGCTCTCTGATTCACGAAACATCGTTTCTCTCTTTCAACGTCGCTCTTTGCATGGTTCTTAACTTCCTCTCGATGTCCTTTAGTAGCCTGCAAGTTTCTGCCCCATTCCGGGTAGAATGCAATTATCGTGCACTTTTCTTTTCAACGACAGTGGTGAGTTCCCACTCGTGATGTGGTAATGCCCGCCGTGTGCAACCAAACCCATATTTATTATTCTGCACATTTCCTTCTGATGGTAAGCTTCCCCTGTTAGTAATCGACTCAGATAAATGTACTCGTGTACAGACTCTAGAGGATGACTAGCAATCATGAATTCATGTTTACTTGCCGGGTATCAATAGTAATTGAAAAGGCATCAGCGTAACAAAATACGGACTGAGACGAGGGGACAACGATGAGCGCGGAACTTCCTACAACTTTTATTGTAAATGATTCATGGCGTTTTTCACTGGTCGATCTGGAGCGGCGGCTGAAATCCTCGAGCAGCCCTCGGGTTTCACTAGAATGTACTCTGGGTTTCACAAATCCAAATCGGCCAGCGGAGCGCAAGAACGCCCCGCGGAGGATCACACCAGAAGTGTGCGTACACGTGACACAAACCGGTTCCGGAAACCATGCCCGACTTCCGCTCTGTACGTTTCCACGACGAGCAAAGACACCGTCCCACGTTCACAACGGGCATAGAAGGATTCATACAGCATGTGGGTCACCTTGTAGTCGCTGTCGTGCGAGCATTCATCGCTAAGCGCGAGCTCTGTAGCACCGCCGAACGTAGCCATTTAGCGAAGCAACACAATATTTGCGTACCCAGCGAGTACCGACTTCACTTGAAGACGGAAGCGACGCGAGCTATTTCCGCCCGAATCCGCGCCTAGGTGATGGAGCAAGTGAGAGCGATCCGGCGCGGAGCGAGTTGATCCGAAACGACGAGCGGGAAGCACGAACCCGCTCCAGATCGACAAGTGAAATTTGTATTCGTTGCCACGAAGCAAGAAATCTTACTCCGAATCGACCAGTGAAAACGCAATCAGAAAATGTACATGCCGTTGTAGCCAGGGGTAATAATCGGCGCATGTGCTAATAGGTCACCTCTTTACCTGAGAAGGTCAAAGCGGGCATGCTGACATATCCCTGCCCGAGTCCAGAAATCCCTTCACATTCTGCGATTTCACGTGCCACACACGTTAAACTGTTCTTACTAAGAGAAGTTTTTACAACATCAGGTGAACAGTCCTTGCTGGTAAGATAATGACTCGTCAGAAAACCTCGGCATCTTTATATATGTACCAACAGACCCAAATCTCCGCATTACTCAGTAGTGTCTACTGCTCCTTTATTGCTTATTTAGCCAAAATGAAATTTCGTTGCATTTGCACTTTAAGCGTTTGCAGCATGGGCATTGATACTCTGCTGTGCTTTCTGACATTACATCGTCAGATATTATAAAATGTCCTCATTCTCAAAGTGTTTTTATAGATGTTGTGAGAAGGTTTATTGGTGGCGCCTAATGCGAAGGCACAGCGACCGGGAACGGCGAGGCAGCCCGAAGCACTGTCCAAACGGACGCCAGCAATCAACAGCGCGAGCGGAGACGAGCCGCGTGTTGGCGATGCGGCTGTGCCGCGAGGTGCGTCTTCTTCTTCACAATCTCCCCCCGGACAAAAAGAGCCATCCTGGCGCCTTAAGAATCGGGAGGTAGAGGGTCGTGGTAGGGCTTGAGACGCGAGACGTGGACAATATCACGTCCACGCCGGCGCAAGTCTTCAGGTGGTGACAGGGGCTCAATGAGAAAATTCACCGGGGACGTTTGTTCCAAGACTCGGTAAGGCCCTTCGAATTTTGGGACGAGTTTGGAGGAAAGCCCCGGCGTTTGGAAAGGGACCGACAACCACACAAGAACGCCTGGAGCGTAGGTGGTGTTTGGACGCGTGTCGATGCGGTTTTCTTTCTGGCGCTGCTGTTGCTCTGCCGTAAAGGAGCGCGCTAGCTGGCGGCATTCTGCGGCTTGTCGGGCGACGTCGGACACAGGTAGACACTCGGAGGCGTCAGGACGGTATGGAAGGAGCGTGTCGATGGTATGCGTGGGCTCGCGGCCATACAGGAGGAAGAAAGGTGAAAATCCCGTAGTGGCCTGAATCGCGGTGTTGTACGCGAACGTGATGAATGGAAGGATGCGGTCCCAGTTACCATGATCAGATGCCACGTACATAGAGAGCATATCACCAAGTGTGCGGTTAAATCGCTCTGTGAGCCCGTTAGTCTGTGGATGGTATGCCGTGCTTGTCCGATGAATAATGTGGCATTCCGAAAGCAAACTTTCGACGACTTCGGAGAGGAAGGCGCGACCTCGATCGCTGAGGAGTTCTCGAGGTGCGCCGTGTCGAAGCACGAAGCGATGTAGGACGAAAGAGGCTACATCCCGCGCTGTAGCACTTGGTAAAGCAGCAGTTTCGGCGTAGCGTGTCAAATGGTCAACAGCAACTACGATCCACCGATTGCCGTCTGGTGTCATAGGAAGCGGGCCGTATAGGTCGATGCCGACGCGATCGAAGGGTGCGGCAGGGCACGGGAGCGGCTGCAAGGCACCAGACGGGCGTAAAGGCGGCGATTTGCGGCGTTGACAGTCAAGACAGCACCGAACAAACTTGTGTACAAAATTGTACATGCCGCGCCAGTAGTAGCGGTGGCGAATTCGTTCGTACGTCTTGAAGACTCCGGCGTGGCCACACTGCGGATCGTTGTGGAAGGCGGCACATATTTGAGACCTTAAGCTGCGGGGAACCACCAGGAGCCACCGACGACCTTCAGGGGTGTAATTGCGTCGGTGCAGCAGCTGGTCGCGAATGGCAAAATGAACTGCTTGGCGTCGGAGGGTTCGGGATACAGGGATGGTCGATGATCCAGAAAGATAGTCGAAAAGAGAAGCGATCCACGGGTCACGACGTTGTGCGGTGACAAAGGAGTCCATGTCGAGAGATGACACGGAATGTGCGGAGGTTGTTCCGCAGGCCGAGTCTGGAGGTAAAGGTGAACGAGACAAGGCGTCTGCGTCGGAGTGTGTGCGTCCGCTGCGGTATACGACACGAATATCGTACTCCTGAATGCGTAGTGCCCAACGGGCTAGGCGGCCAGTGGGATCTTTCAAGTTGGCGAGCCAACAAAGCGCATGGTGATCTGTGACCAAGTCGAATGGGCGCCCGTACAGATATGGTCGAAACTTGCCAAGTGCCCATACTAAAGCCAAGCACTCTTTATCGGTCACGCTGTAATTGGCCTCAGGCTTCGTCAGCGTGCGACTCGCATAGGCGACTACGTATTCGGGGTAGCCCGGCTTTCGTTGGGCGAGGACGGCGCCGAGACCAACCCCGCTGGCATCTGTATGTACTTCAGTTGCAGCTGACGGGTCGAAATGGCGAAGAATAGGTGGGGAGATGAGAAGACGACGCAGCGTCGCAAAGGCGGAGTCACATGCAGGGGACCAGCAGGAGAGGGCGGCGTCGCCGCGTAGAAGCTGAGTCAATGGCGCCATAATCGATGCGAAATTTGGAACAAAGCGCCGGAAATATGAGCATAGGCCCACGAAGCTTCGAAGTTCTTTGATGGTCTGAGGCTTCGGAAATTCAGCGACTGCTCGAAGTTTTGCAGGATCGGGTAGAACGCCATCCTTGGACACAACGTGGCCTAAAATGGTAAGCTCTCGCGCGGCGAAGCGGCACTTCTTGAGGTTGAGTTGAAGGCCAGCGTTCGTTAGACAGGTCAAAACTTGTCTGAGGCGGAGCAGGTGAGTAGGAAAATCAGGCGAGAAAACCACGACATCGTCGAGGTAACACAAACATATAGACCACTTGAGGCCACGCAGCGTGTTGTCCATGAGTCGTTCAAAGGTGGCAGGGGCGTTACAAAGCCCGAAAGGCATCACCTTAAATTCATATAGGCCGTCAGGTGTAATGAATGCGGTTTTCTGGCGATCGGCAGCAGCCATCGGGACCTGCCAGTACCCTGAACGCAAGTCAAGGGACGAGAAGAATTCTGCTCCCTGAAGACTGTCGAGGGCGTCGTCGATGCGCGGCAAAGGATAGACGTCTTTGCGCGTTACCTTATTTAACCGACGGTAGTCGATGCAAAAGCGAATAGACCCGTCCTTCTTGCGAACGAGAACGACAGGAGATGCCCAGGGACTGTGCGAAGGTTGAATAACATCACGGCGCAGCATATCTTCGACTTGGGTGGTAATGACACGACGCTCTTCGGCAGAAACGCGGTACGGTCGTTGACGTAACGGCTGATGTGAACCGGTGTCAATGTAGTGCTGCACTTCCGACGTGCGGCCCAGGCGAGGTTGTGAAACGTCGAATGAATTTCTAAATTTGTGCAGGAGATCAAGAAGGTCGGCGCGCTCGGCAGGTGTGAGGGTATCGGCGATGGCATTCGAGAACGCATCCCTGGACGTTTCCTCAAGCGCGGACATCGAAGACGGTTGGCCGGAGTCGACATCAAAAGAGTCTCCGGGGACGTCAACCAAAGACGAAGAGTCGAGGAGTTCCACGAAGCCAAGGCATTCGCCAACGAGCAACGTAATAGGCGCACAGAGGGGATTGTAAAAGTATATATTGCTGCAGCCGCCAGCCATGTCAAGCGTCGCGAAGGGTAGTGGGAGAGATTTACGGCTCATGAAGACGTCGGACGGTGTGAAGAGGACCGTTGCATCAGTAATGACATCGCAAGAGACAGGTACGAGGGCGAAGGAGCCAGGTGGAATATCTGTGTCCTCGCGCACGGTAAGTTTAGAAGGGCGGTCGCAATCTTCGTCCAAGGGCGCGTCACAAGGGGAAAATTCAACTTCGGCGCGTGCGCAGTCGATCACGGCTTTATGGCTGGATAAGAAGTCCCATCCGAGGATGACGTCATGTGAGCAGGTGGGAAGGACAATACACTCGACGATGTAAACAATGCCGTGAATAAGCACACGTACAGTACAGGCTGCGTGCGGAGTGACGTGCTGCGCGCTTGCCGTACGAAGCGACAGTCCAGAAAGCGGCGTGGTCACCTTGCGCAGCGAACGGCACAGTTTGGCGGCTATCACAGAAACGGCTGCGCCGGTATCCACAAGAGCGAATGCAGGAACACCTTCTACACAAATTTCGACCACGTTAGCAGGAGAGGCGCGAGGACTTAGACAGTTCGAATGGGGCGCAGTTCTTGCCTCTTGAACTGCGACGTTCAGTTTTCCTGGTCAGGTGGTGCGGGTCGCCGACGCATTGGGGAGAGCGAGCGTCGGCGAGGGGATGGCGAGCGACGTGAAGGAAATTCTGGGATGTCAGCACGAGCGTACGGTTGGGGGGAAGGAGCGGCGTATTGTCGAAATGGCTGGCTGCCGTACTGGAAGGGCCGCGAGGCGTCGCCGAACGCTTGAGGGCGACGGCGGCAAGACGTGTCCGGGAGTGCAGCAAGAATAACAGATAGGTCGATTGTCAGGTGTCCTCCAAGGATTAGCTCGCGGTGTGGTCCAAGATGCAGCATGGGTTGCCGGTGGCAGCGGTTGGGACTGGGTCGCGAAAGACGCCTGTGGAGGCCTGCGTACTGCCTGCGCGTACGTGAGAGGCGCGGCCACAGGCAGGACTGGCTGCGCATAGGTGAGAGGCGTGGCGACAGGCTGCACTGCCAGCGCAGAGTTGAGATTCGCGGCTGCAGGCGCCTGATGGTGTGCGGAAGGGACAACTTGGGCGACCTCTTCTGAAATGAGGGTGCGGAGCGTGTTTGGAATACGGGAGGTGGGCTCCTGAGTGAAGGGGACTAGAGAAAGTTGGCGGGCAACTTCCTCACGCACGAAGTCCTTGACTCGCTGAAGGAATGAGGATGGGTCGTACATGTTGTCAAGGCTCGCCAACAAGTCGTCGCTTCCCAGAGGACGCCGAGTCGAAGCCCATTGCTTCCTTAACTCATCGTAACTTTGGCATAGGCTGACAACTTCAGACACAGTGCGCGGATTCCTGGCTAGGAGCATCTGGAATGCGCCGTCATCGATGCCTTTCAGTATATGGCGAATTCGCTCAGCTTCGGGCATTGCGGCGTTGACTCGTTTACAAAGGTCCACGACGTCTTCTATGTAGCTTGTGAACGTTTCTGCCGTCTGCTGTGCTCGGGCGCGCAAGCGTTGTTCGGCGCGCAGCTTCCGAGCAGCGGGTCGGCCGAACACTTCCGTAAAGGTGGTCTTGAAGAGTGACCATGTGGGTACGTCACTTTCGTGGTTGTGAAACCACAGTTGGGCAACACCAGCCAGATAAAAGATGACGTGCGTTAACTTGGCTGGATCATCCCACTTGTTGTGTGCGCTCACCCGTTCATATGACGCAAACCAGTCTTCTACGTCTTCGTCGTCTGCACCGCTGAAGATCTTGGGGTCCCGTTGTCGTGGAACGCCGGTGCAGGTGACGGACTGTGGCGTCGGTGCCGTTTGGGATGAGCTGTCGGTCATGGCGGGCGGTAGCGTTCTTGATCTTAGCTCCAGGGTTTCAAGCGACGGGGTTTGAGTCCCAGCACCTCCACCAATTGTGAGAAGGTTTATTGGTGGCGCCTAATGCGAAGGCACAGCGACCGGGAACGGCGAGGCAGCCCGAAGCACTGTCCAAACGGACGCCAGCAATCAACAGCGCGAGCGGAGACGAGCCGCGTGTTGGCGATGCGGCTGTGCCGCGAGGCGCGTCTTCTTCTTCACAATGTTATAGTTCTTTTACAGCCTCACAATAATATCATGCATGAGAATATGGTAGATTAGATCCTTCTTTTTATTTGCACGAAAAAGGACTAGCCTTATTGCATGCTGCACAGGCTGGCATAGTGAAAAGATTGTAATCAAGGATGCTGTGCAGGAGCGCAAAAGTCCAGCGTTTCAATAATTTTTCACTTCGCTTGGCGACAGTTTTCATTAGCGCCGTGACCCTTCACGGCGAGACAAGATTTCATCGGACTTTCAACTTCAACAACCCAATAAAAATAAGCTGCAAATCTTACATAACAATTTCATGTTCACCACGAAGCATGCTTGCTGGTGTTACGAGCCAATAAAAAATACGAGATCAATTTTTTCATAAGAGAATACCCCGCTAGGCTGATGAGTGGTCTTGGTGCTGCGTTCTGCGCATGCTATTTTTGTCTATATATTGGCATGTGTTGCCGTGACTCAATCAGTTGAAAGTTACCGCCCGTGTCATCGTTTTGTGTTTTCTCCTCCTGTCCTTGTCCTTATTAGTGGACATTATGATATGGTCATGAAATAATACAGAACCAGTTGCACATACCAAATGGCGAATTGAAAGAAAGTCAAATATATATAAAAGCTGTTGAATATATTTCATTATTTATTAACAGGCCGGTACACTTTCGAATGCTAAACAGAAAGAGCTGCGCTTACTATTGCGTCATTGTAAGCGGACCTTACATGGGTTTCGTAAACCGGTTCGCTGATATTTTCATGAGGCATAAACATACCTATCGCATATATATCTATAAATACATATAATTACCGGAGCAGCAGCACACAGCATCATATAGTACGACCAGAAACCCCACCTACCTTCACTGAAAAAAAAAAGCCCTAAAATGTTCACCGAATTTGTTCTTCAACTCCTTCAACATGCTGAATTGTCACTTTGCCTCCTCTGGCCACCGGATGCTCATCCTCAAGTGCCAGTCTATAGAAAAAAAAGAGGAAATACGGCTTGGCCAGGGTGACGCTTCAATAGAGACCCAGTATGTTGTTCCCTTTATTAGACGCGATAATACCCACATCCGATGAGTGGTTGGCAGCGTACAGTCATCTTTGCGCCACTCATCCTAACGTGTTAAGCATTGTCATACCGAATCTTTTATTCGACATAAGTCACACTAGATTTAGGCTCGCATGAGAGAGCGAACCAGTGCCGGTCTGTTCACTTTCGCTGTCTCAGTCTTCGGTAGAGAGTCCACGAAGTAAACGCCGCCGTAGAGGTGTTTCTGCACAGCGAGGCTGCCTGCAAAATTGAAAAAGAAAGTTTATTGAGAAAGCTGCCTTAAACTTTTGCCAAAGCTTATAAGAACCTAAGGCCTTCAAAATACCATCGGTACCAAAGTGCGCTCTTTGTGCCGAGTCTGCAGTTGTAACAGTTACCATCTCAATAATTTATGTCGTTGAGAAAACTTTTAATGCGGTTTTTATCAGGGTGAATTTCCGCATTCTAAGGTTTGTATTAAGGCAGCACTAACGGCAGAGCCGGCATAGTAATCTTCAGTTTCTCTCCAGAAAGTGCTTGCTGGCGTGGCGTTGAAACTACAACCGTTCATGGAAAATTTTTTTAGTGTCGCTGACCTGCCACCGAGCCGTTGAACGCGCACATCATTGCGATGTACCACCAATGCCACCAAGTTCTTTATTGCTGAAAGCAAGAGGCGCAGTGCACTTGGGCTTGTCAGTGCAAGTGACGCATTATTGATATTATGCAACCACTATTTTATTATGATTTTCATGAGCCTTAATTCATGCTTGCATTCCACAAAAATTGTGATATAACCGTTTTCTGGTGAAGAGGCCTCGCCGCCTTATTTATCGTTTAGCTTTATTTCCACACGTTTCAGTGCCAAGACCGGGTTCTAGGCTAGCGCTGTAGTGAGAGAATCGGTGGTTCGGAGTGCTGGTCCAATTGGTCGCCTATGTTCGGCCTCGACAACGCCAAGCCCTAGCTACGTTACATAATTAGCTAATATGGCTCTTTGGTGTATTCTAAAGCTCGTGCTCTCATGAGTATGCCCAGAGTATAACATCATCATCATTATTATCATTATCAGCGTACTTACGTATAGTACTGAACGAAGCATCTACTAATTATCTCAATTACCCTTTCTCTTGTGCTAGCTGACCCCATAATACGCGTTGGAATGTCAAAATTTCATTACGCCACATTCTTACCCGTCCTCTACTACGCTTTTGTGATTATGAGAAGGAAGCGTACAAACGAATATAAATGCGTTGGAACGACAACGGACGACATTACCAAGTGACGACTGGCAGTTAACCGCTATCCTTGAAAAGGGAAGTGTAAGGTCACTGCATGCTGCTGGTACAAATGTACGGGTTGAAGCAGTTCAGAATTAAAAGTTCAGAATTAGGTGAGGACCGATGGAATGAGAAATAATAGACGCCACAAAAATACCGTGGTGTGGATTAGATACCTACTGGAATTATAGCCGATATTCTAGTTAAGATTACGAAGAAGACATACATTTGGCCAGCCCATGGAATGTGTAGCGCACGTAATAGGCATATTATGATTGCAGACTTGGCAGCAGCAGCAGCCGTCGCAACAAGGAAACTACGCTAAGTCATACTTTTTGGTTGCGCACATCGGAGCGCGGTCACTGGCAAGCGCTGATTTCCACCACCGTTGCGGTGACATGTATTCAAATATCTTGGCACGTGGACTTCACGCCCACCAGCACCACCAGTTAACATCACCGGGAACACCTAGTGACATTTTGCAGCGCTACCACTGATCTCGATGTGGAGCTACCAGCACCACAATAAAGGATCTGCCTGGGCTCATGCTTCACTTGGCAGCAGCATAGCTTATTTTATTGTAGCGCAAGCTGAACAAGGACCACAGAAAGGCACGTCTGATGTATACAACACTAACTTTCTACAATAGATTTATTTGCATTTCTCGTCGCTTTATATACATGGTCGAAACGTCATACAACACGTGAAAAAACTCCGGTAAAAATGAAAAGGAGAAGATGGCGTTCCAAGAAGCCCCTATAGCTACCTCATTGGCCTCTAAAACGCCTCTAAGCCGTACTCATTGGCTGGGCGGCTTAATATTCGCTTTTATGCGGCATTTGTCACGTCGGTTCTGTCACGCCTACTGCTGCCAGGGTGACTCCCGCGGTTTTTTAGCCATGTCTAGTAATGCACAACTCGCCCGCGATGTTGACTCCCTTAGGCGAGAAATCGTAGAAATGTGTGCAAGTTTGCGCATCACCAACCAGTTATATCAAGAACATAGGGGAAAATGAGACGATGTGAGTGCGGAGAGCAAGACGCTCGCAAAATATTACGAAATGCTGGCTAGAAGGGTGGCGGACCTCGATCAGTATTATCGTACAAACACTCTCTAGGTCAAGGGTGTGGCGTGTGATAGGGCAATAACTATGCCGCTGTTCTGCAAGAAATCGGGGACAAGATTAGTCGCCTGTGGCACCATCTGACATAGACATTGTTCACCGCGTCCCTGCAAAGGAGGATAAGCATAATATAGCGCGCTTCTGTTCCCGCACTAAAAAGGCTAAATTTTTAAGCATAGCCCAGAAAGCACGACTAAACACTAACACTGCCTCCTTCCACCGGTCTGCACATACCAAGGTCTTTATTAACGACCACTGAACACAAGACAACAAATGTCTGTTTGCTCAAGCCCACCAACATAAAACACAGCACCACTGGAAATTCTTATGGACGGAGAAACACCGGATCAAAGCACGAAACACAGAAGGGAGCCGCGTGTACGTCCTTTCTAGCACACACCACTTTTAGCTAATCACCTCGTAGCGGTTCGTACCGTTTAATAGTTAATCAAATAAATATTTCAGACAATGCATTATACTTCAGAAGAAATAAAACTTTAACTTAATAGCACCAGGCTTACTAATAAATATCTGATACACTTTAGCGTACGTAGCAGCTTAATTACCTATCATATCACGACCGACGCGTTTTTTAACCTAAATATAGATTTCACTATCATCTGCCTATAAGAAATATGCCTGACTAACGCTCATAGCAAGTTATTTGGTATTCCCGGATACACAAGAGAAGTATGTGTACGTAAGGACGTTCGGTATGATAGCTCGGCAATTCTCGTCCAAGACACCCACGCCATCTCAATAAATGGCCAGATAATTTCTTATGAAAAGACTCGCATATTTATTGGCATAATCATTGGTAGAGATCTCTCATGGAGCCCGCACGTGACCGATTTGAAGCAGCGTCTGACAGCAATCTACCAGCGTTTGAACTTTCTGAGCGGAAAGACTTGGGGAATGTCAGTGCATACAATGTTGGAATTGTACAGGGCTCTTTTTCTGGGTTTCTTGAGATACAGTGTGCCCGTACTGACCAAAACTTGAGAGGCAAGTCTTCGTGCTCTATAGGCTATTCAAGCTCAGGCTCTCAGGGTTTGTCATGCTATGCCAAAATGCACATCGACAGTGGCAGCTATTGCAATCACCCGGGACCAACGCATACAAACACACATTGCTGTGAAAGTGTTCAGGTTGCACCTTAGGCACTTTGCCTGTGCCCGTTCCCATCATCTGCCAACACTACCGCCAGAAAAGCCGCAGTCATCATTTTGTACTACGAATTCGGATTATTACACCCACCTTCAATCAGGCTTCACCCCCGCAAGTAAGCCATTGACTCCTCCTTGGTGTTTGACTTGACCTGCAGTGCACCTCAACGTACGAGGAATCAGGAAAAAATCTGAGCTGTTATTCCCTGCTCTTAAACAGCTAACTCTGCTCCTTTTGCACGAGAGTTACGCCAATCACGTACATATTTATACTGATGGATTAGCAACTCTCCAGTATTCCTCTGAAGCCGTGGATTTCCCAGCGAAGGCCACCACCATCAGTTCCAAGATGTGTCACCCAATGATACCGACGGCTGCGGAACTAGCAGCTCTTCGCGCTGCACTTCATCTCGTCCGGCAAGAATAACCTCGGAGATCGTAAATATTTAGAGACTCGAAGGCAGCACTGCAGCCTTTGCTATCAGCCCTGCAGCGTGGGCCGCACGAACAACTGGTATTCGAGATTACAGAAGAAATCAGTGCCTTGCCTGAGAAAGAAAAACATGTGACACTTCAGTGGCTTCCATGTCACTGCGGCGTCATAGAGAACGAACACGCCGATAACGCTGCTCGGTCGGCTCTTCAAGGTGACGAAGACAAGCCGATACCTTTATCAAGAACAGATGCGGCTAGAAAACTTCCAATGCTCGCTCGTGATGTCACGTTCTCCTTGTGGAACAGAGGTAGTTTTTAAAACAACCGGCTGCGCAACCTAGACTTTTGTTTACGCATTTGCATTCCAGCTGGACTCTGCCGTCGCGAAGCTACCCTGTTTAGTCCAATATGGCTAGGGTTGGCCTTCACTAAGTTTTTTTTTTTTTTTGCATACCGAATTGGATGGGCGGACGACGCCTCGTGTGTTGGCTGTGGTAGCGAGGACACTCTTCAACACCTTCTCTGTGACTGTCCTCGCTACAATTTACAGAGACGATCGCTCGCAATCGCGATAGCGCGCTTTGAACAATGTCCTATAACAGACGAACTTGTTTTGGAATGTCGACATGACAAGCCAAAGCAACGGAGGGTGATGAGGGCAAT
The DNA here is from genome assembly GCF_023375885.2 of Dermacentor andersoni. Taxonomy (NCBI): domain Eukaryota; kingdom Metazoa; phylum Arthropoda; class Arachnida; order Ixodida; family Ixodidae; genus Dermacentor; species Dermacentor andersoni. Next base: position 178,801,991 of record NC_092817.1, on the reverse strand, counting down.
GTTGCACTTTTTAAGGGCAGCAGAATTGGACAAACGGCTGTAGCCTGAACAGATGTCCATAGTGCTGCAAATGCTACTGTGCTTTGCGGTGACGGTTTGCGGTGACCGTTACCGACTGTGATTGTATGTCTATGCTTCTTTCTTTCTTTATCTCTACTTTGCTATCACTTAACCTGCCCTCTCTCCTTAGCGTAGGGTAGTAAACCGAACCTTCGCATCTGGTTAACCTCCCTGCCTTTCATATTTCTTCTGTCTCTCTCTCGTTCAAGATAACCAGCCACATCGTCGTCGCCAACATCTTTCTTTTGCTTGAATTAACGTTGAATTTGTATGCTTGGAATTCGATAAATCTTACCTTTCAGCTAACAATAGAAATACAATATTGGATCAGTATATCCTTCCCTATCTTCTTGTTTCGTTAGTTTTTGTTCCCAACTAGATGCCATCTTGAAGATCATTGAAGCGAAAACAAAAATGTCGTTATCCTTCGTAACGTAAACATAGATATTACTAACCCCTCTGATTGTCATTGCTACAATTACAGCAACTGCTATGCAGGATATGCCCTAGATTCCCTAATAATTGTACCCACAAGACGTCCTCCGTCCGGATGATCTAACTCATTAACGGACAGTGTATTATCAACCTTTTACCTAGAGCAATGCGCTGGCTTTTTCGCCGTTCCCATATTGGACAACTATCTCGTGCTCGTTTTATTAAAATCTATCAAACCACCGTACCAACGCGGCATAACACGACTTAACTTTCACGCCACTAACTTCATTATTCAGATTGCAGAAATCAACTGGAACCCGACTCTTCCAATACCAGACCTAACCCTGGTTTTCCGGTGATTTAGAAACAAAGCTGGAAGCATCTACTCAAAGTGTACCAGCCGAACACAGGATACTCACTGGTTCTCGGCCGCGACAAAACCCTACAAAGCCCTGGACAACAGGATACCTCAGGAAGTGTGTCTTGTCGGGGTTCTGCAGCAATATCCTGCCTGGTCTCAAACCGGTACAGAGGCGTATTATAATTTCTATTCGGGTGGCCCCTTCACGAAAGTAGTTTCCCGGTACTGTGTGTAGCAAATGAGTATAAAACTGCCAGGAGCATTGGCATTAGAATCTTTCGCATCAAATTTCTTCTCATATATGGTAACTTTTCAATCCCATTGCGATAAGAATGCCATACTTATGAGGAGCAGCTTGCATAATTACATGATTAATTATTGTGACTCGTTGAGTATGCAATCTAACTAAACTATAGCATGGCTTCAGATGTGGACCAAAAATCAGTTGTGATGAATATGATGCATCAAAGGCGACATGCGCATAAGAACAGGCAGGGCAGTGCACGAAAAAGACAAACAAAGAAGCAAAACGTAAATTGATAATGGCACCATCCTGTTTCACATATCCTTTCTGTGCACATTGATTTTGCATGCGACTATGCATATACTTGCACAATGAACCAACTACCTAAAACCAAACCTTTTATTTCTACCGAAGTGGTTAACATGCGCTAAAGTGAGTAAAATAATTTATCCCACTTCACAGAATCTTCGTCTCAAAACAAGTACATATATGTCTAGGAAAATTAATGTATCTCCTGACTGTGCACGCTATCTTAAGTCCAGAAATTTACCATGTAACAAATGTTTTAATTTTATTTTGCCTTATAAAAGTTATGTCTACAGAAGCCACGAAACTACGGGGATCTTGCTTAACACTATATGTTCACATCCGTCAATTGACGAACAAGTGTTCTACTCAGATGCTCTCAGTTCATTGCATTGCACGCATCTCTACCTCCTCTAGCATACTTGGATGTCCAGTAGATTGAGTCACCCTAATCAAAATATCAAATACCTGCCAGAATCTATCATCTGACTATTTCACAGAAGGAGAAACCACAATTTTACATTTTAAAAATAATTTTCAATTTCAAGTGACTCTCCGGCTTCTACCGGGGAGATTAACGCTATGTGGAGAGACGGGGTGGTACCGGAGCAGTGGAAGACAGCTCTCACGGTGCCGATTCCCAAGGCTGGCAAAGTCCCGAGCATCGATAACTTAAGGCCTTTTTCGCTCACTTCGTGTGTGGGCAAGGTAGCCGAGCATGCGGTGCTTAATCGGCTTACAAGGTACCTTGAGGAGACCCAGGTATACCCCCACACTATGATTGGTTTTAGGGCCGGGCTGTCGACTCAAGACGCAATGAAGCTCATGAAGCATCAGGTCATTGATGGAGATGGAAGGGGCGTTAAGGCCATCCTAGGGCTGGACCTGGAGAAGGCTTTTGACAACGTTCGGCACTCTTATATTCTTAACTCGATTTCGGATCTTGGCCTCGGCGCGCGCTTTTATGACTATGTCAGGTCCTTCCTGTCAGGCAGGAAGGCTACCTTGAAGGTTGCTGAGCTGGAGTCAAAGATGTTCAATCTTGGAGACAGGGGCACTCCTCAAGGGGCCGTCATCTCGCCCACATTGTTCAATCTGGCCATGGTCGGATTGACCAAGAAGCTCTTCGAGATTCAGGGGATTAGGCACACCATGTATGCAGATGACGTGACCATATGGTGTCCCGGTTGTAGTGATGGCTATATCGAAAGTGTTCTACAGGAGGCAGTAGATGTAATTGAGAATTATTTGGACCCGACGGGGTTAAGGTGCTCCTCCTCCAAGTCGGAGCTGTTGCTGTACAGTCCCACTAGAAGGGGACGCAAGCCAAGGGGATGGATCCCCGTGGACCAGCTGAGCATTCAGCTTCGTACAAGAAATGGCGATCTCATACCTAGGGTTGATAAAATCAGGGTTCTGGGGATGATTATTGAGTCAAACGGCGCCAACACGCTCACGATCCAGAAGATCATTGCCAGGACAGAAAATGCGGTACGCCTAGTGAAGAGGGTGGCCAACAGGCAGACGGGGCTCAAGGAGGATAGTCTCATTAGACTTATGCACGCATTTGTATTGTGTCACTTTACTTATGTGGCGGCCATGCACAAGTGGAAACCATCGGAGAAGGAGAAGCTTGACACAAAGATTAGGAAGATCACGAAGAAAGTGTTGGGAGTGCCAATGTGCACCAGCACCGACCGACTTCTCCAGCTGGGAATTCATAATACCTTGGATGAGATAGCTGAGGCTCAGGAGAGGACGCAGATGGTGCGTCTCTCTACGACTAGCACGGGTCGGCAGATTCTGAGAGAGTTAGGTGTTCCTCAGGAGAACATTTCGCAGCTTCATGTCGGTATTCCCGTGAAGTCCGTAATCGGTATCACGTCAAGCCTGTTCCCAGGAATATGCATCCGGAGCGAAATGTTGGTAGAAGAAAGGCCATGGGAGCTTGCCTACTGAGACTCATTCGTGATGAGGATCAGAAGGTTGGCTTCGTCGATGCTTCTTTTAACGAGGAGAGAAAGGTGTTTACCATAGTTGTCCTGGACAACGAGGGCAGTCTCGTTAACGCTGCTACCATTCGGACTGATAGGCCAGAGGTGGCGGAGCAAGCGGCTATTGCGCTCGCCTTGGTTGACAGCTGCAGGCCTTTTGTATATAGCGATTCAAAGTCGGCCGTTAGGGCCTTTGAGAAGGGCTCGGTGGCTAAGGTTGCTTTTAAAATTATGCAGACATGCGAGATCTCTCAACACTACTTGTGTTGGTTCCCTGCTCACCTTGGGATGATCGAGGGAGCCCCTCCGAATCTCAATGAGTCCGCTCATGAGGTAGCGCGAGATCTTACCCTCCGCTCTGCCCCGCGTAACGGCGTGGGGGTACTCCCCGAGAATAGAGACTTCCCTTCCACATACAATGACATCACGAAGTATTACCTTCTTAATCGCAGGGTTTACAGTTTGAAGCATCCTAAACTAAACAGGGCTCAGGCACTTACATTACGCTTACTACAGACCAGCGTTGCCAGATTGGAAAGTCGGCACGACACCAGAAACTCGCTAAAGTTTCCCCAGATTTCACCAGAAAATACAATTGCCTTAAAATGCACAAAAATGACCAAGAATTAACATTCGTCAAGCACTCATCTTATTATTTATATAAAATCACGATGAGAAGCCTTTAATTATCCCTTGGAGCATCGTAGACGCCTGAACGAAACCTGCGTAGCATATCGTCTGTGATAGTGAACTTCACGCAACACCCCTCTCTGGAGGCCAACGTTGTGCGAATTCGTGCAATGGAATCCAAAGTTTTCAGCGGCATCTTGTTCCTGTACTTCGTCTTAACACACGTGACCTGAGTGAAGACACGCTCCACCACTTCATTCGACACTGGGCAAGAAAGACATGCCAGTGCATACAATGCAAGTTCCTGGTAGGGCTTTTCCCTCATGGCATTCTTAAACTTGAAAATTCTAGCCCAGAATGTTGCAGAATCCTCAGGAAGTTTCCGTCGAAGACGGCCTGCGCAACAGGTTTTTGTGACAACGAAACGAGCGGAGCGTCAGCACGTGTGTTGGCTGGCCACTTGACGCATTGCCGGTGGCCCGGCGTTGCTCTTCCCGTGCTTCCCACGGTAAATTAATTCTTCCACTAGAACAGCTGGTGCCGTCTATTGAAACGACTTATAACTATACGTGCGTTGAAACCTAGCGCTAGCCCATCACACACTAGCACAAACCTTAGCTACAGTAAGCTTTATATAGTTCGATGTACCCTAGCAGTAGCACAGCAACACAGGGATTTCATGAGGAATAAACAAATACAAATATAGGCCTTAGAATCGTGGCGGCCGCAGGCGCTACCTAGTGGTAAATGTTTGGAAGAGCAGCGCGGGTAGACGGTAATTTCGGTAGAGTGGTTTTCCCCAGATATCCCCAGATTTTGTCTGGTGTAGTACTTTGTTGGCCTGGCCACCAGGAGCTCTACATTTTCACCAGATTTCCGAATTCTGGTGGCCAATTTTACCAGATGGCAACGCTGCTACAGACAGGTACTTATCCTTGCCCACGGAGACTGAACATGTTTTATCCAGAGACGTATACAAAGCCTTATTGCCAAGATTGTGGTGCTTTAGCCTCGCTCGAACACATGCTCTGGTCTTGCGAAAGAATTGAAGACTCGGCGATCAAGGATGCGTCCAGGTGGGAGGCTGCACTTCGCAGCCCGGACCTGCATGAACAATTCTGGGCTGTCCAGCGGGCTCACGATGTGGCCGTGAGGCTTGGCCTTCCGGTCCCGACGTGGGAGCGGCCCGCTTAGTGATTAATTATCACTACTTGCAGGACCAAATAAAGTTTTCCTACCTTCCTTCCTCCCTTCCGGCTTCTAAGACGTAAGGTGTGCACCACGGTTTACACAGTTCAAGGCCTGAATTGCTCCTTGCTTTCGCTTCTGGAGGCACGAGCGGTTCTAATGAGCTGGTTTCTTGAGCATGCACGTAGACGATAATGACTTCTTAAACATGGGACTCGCTTCTCACAATGCTTCCCCTTTCTGGAACCTAAAACAAAGCCATAATTCTAAACTGGGGTGTAAAAAATAGATAAAATGGAAGACATGAAAATCTGCCTCCTTCAAGTCAGCATTTAAAATACAGAATCACAGTAGTTTGTATTTGCGCCTTGCATTCACGTGCTGCTAAATGTAAGCTACTAAAGCCGTTAAATGCATGTAAGCACCTTACCAAGCTTGAGCTTTTGCTTTTTATGGTGAACACGGTCACCATGCACATTGCAAGCGCATCATATCACTAAGCAAATATGCCATTTCATTGCGCCACTATTTTTTTACCACATGTATATATACGTTAAAGCAAGACAAAAAGCAGTCACTTCCCCAACTTATCAGCTTTTTCTAAAACAGATTGTAACTTTCCGATGGAACTTGCTCCTATGTGTTTGTCTTCAGAGAGCTTCCTTAATTTTGATTTTCCCATCAGAGACATCACATAAATATTCCATGTTAAGATGATTGCCAAGAGCACATGACAATTTTCGTCTAGGTGTGATATGCTGTATTCTTATTTTGTTGACATTTAGTCAAATGGTACACCCAATATACCCACATTCTAGTTTTCTTGGGCAAATTGCATGGCAATGTATTTTGATTCTTTGGCGTGCGCTCATCTGCACTATGTGAAGTCGCGCTTTGACATCCTTGGGTCATTGCAGCGGCCTTCTTGCGAGATATAAAGCGGGTGCCTGAAACATATCGTGTGCAAAGGTAAACACGAGGACATGGTGTAAAACAACATCAAGACAGTCAAGGCCATGGCACTAAAAGAAAGTCTTAGCTCTTAGACTTCCTACTGAAATGCATGCGCAACATCTAAATGACTGCAGCAGTGAACTGCTCACCTAACTTGAATTTTTAGATTTAAACACAAAAGAATGAACCGACAGTTCATCCTCATTCTGCACCAATGTTAAAATACTGCTTCATGTAAATAGAATATTGGTCATTGTCAGATGTCTTAAGTCTGTCATTAGTCTGGTGTGTCGCAATCACCACTTGTGACGCATCCTCAGCACGTGCCCAGTGTGCCCCCCGCATTATCTCTGGTTGTGCCACTGCTTAAGCCATAATTTGAGGATCATATCTGCAAGCATGATGCTCAGTAGCGATGCAAATATGGTCATCCAGCTCAATGGATACGACTGGGTGTGCCTATAAGAAAGCACAACAAGCCTTTTTATGGCAAGCTTACGCACATTTCAATAATAAAAAGAAAGTTCATTGCGGCCTGCACCAAAGCTCACTAAAAGGCATGAACTTATTTTCGTTGATGAGGTGCGCAATGGAGTTCATTTTTGACAGACTTGACTACTACTGCAATTTGAAATCTAGCATTTTACTTTCTTGAAGGCATGTAAATGTTGCAGTTAGACCGCAGTTATTAGTTTATTAGACCAACTCTTTCTTTTGTGTACGACAAACGACTGGTAACGCGGAATTCAAGGAATGTTTTATTTTGATACTTTATTTCTCCACTAAAAATATTAAAGCGATATACACATTTTGATCTGCGATACAGTAGCAAGATGCACACATTACATTTATAACCCCCAGAGCAAGGGTGATTTTGCTGTTCGTATGACATAACTGAAACGCCAACGCATATTAGCAAATGCACAGGCATGTCCAAAAGAATAAGCGTATGCTAATGGCCCCTGCAATTTTATTTCTACACAGCAGCCATTATATTAGGTGCCGATGCATAACTCACTGCTTGACAATTCACCGAGGTCGTAGACATAAGCACCCTTTCAGATCCGAACCGTGCTCGAAAACTGCAACAGGAAACATAAAATCGGATATATAGTCACCTAATTTCAATACTTGAGCAAAAACCGTTCAATCTTAGGGCTAAACACCATAAGAGCGATTTAGCACGCGACAGCGACGAGCAAGGGCTTCGAGCGACAATACGGGGTGTCGCTTGAACAGATCGCTTGGGTCTGGAAACCTAGAAATCGTCGCTCGTCCCCCGAAAACGCTATGAGCGACTAGCCAATAGCGCGAAGCTGGAACTGGATGTACGTCGCTCAAATACTACCGATTGGCGCGCGGGACGAGCAAACGATTGAATTTTTTATACGTGCAAGAATAAGAACCTATTGCAAGACCTTCGGAAATATTTTATGCTACTTTTTTATAGTAAAATACATCACAGTTTAATTACTAAAGCACGCGTCACGCTAGTTTCGACGCGTATTTGCAGCCCTCATACCGGCAAAACCGGGGAGACGTCGCTCAATATTGCCGCTCGCACGGAGTACGACTTGTAGGGGACGAGCGAACCAACAGCCATCTCCATCGCATCGCTTGTAGCTGTCGCGCGCGCAAGTTCCCTTATATGGGGTTTATACGTTTTTCAGCAGGAAACATGGCTTCCTAGTGCATTTTGCAGTAACTTCAAGATAACGCGACCAATTGACCTCTTACAGCATGCAGCTGAATGCCTGAGGCAAAGTTCTAACTAGCACTGGTGCTGCACGAACTTCAGTGGTCGCCGATTCCCCATGGGCGAGGCACCGTCAAGAGCGCAGCTTTTTATAACGAAAACATGCCGCCAGCAAAATGACGCCTTCTGTTACGTGACTCCTTATTTCAACATCGTTCCGTACACAGTAGACTGCCAAAGTAAATAAATTCAAACTCACAAAACGCACGCTATGCACGCTCCGCATAGACTCGGAATCGTGGGCTGGTCAACAAAGCATTTTAAGCGTCCTCTCGCTTCACGTCCTATTCAACCTACCACCGTTGTGGCAGCGTTTGCGATTTTCATAGCACTTACGGATAGCGGCAAGTGATAAAATTACATGCAGTTACCGCGACGACTGGCTGGAGAGACACAGCGCACTTGCCTAGTCCGTTTCCAACCGCATCGGCTAAGCGCAGCGATGACTTACTGGCGATAGCATGTCATACACGCAGAATGTGCACCTCAGTTAGAATTTCACTGCACTCCGCGTTTTGGGTGAGTAGAAGAACGCCCTGAAAAGTAAATTGGCCGCTCCACTCCTGCGATACCCTCCCTAGTTCTTAGAGTGCACACGTATGGTGAAATGGTGGAAGAAGATGCGAACTTGGTCATCGTGCTATTGGAACGAATAATTAACACTGGCATGACTTACGTGATTGGGCATGACTTACGCGAGAATACAAGACACGACACCTGAGCGCAACAGTGTTGATTATTCTGAACCAACTAGCCCATCGAAAATTTTCCTCTTGCAATGAAGTTCCTTCAAGGAAAATATGGTGTTCGGTAACGTCGCAGCGTTCCCCAGAAAGAAACTCAGGAAATTCGCTCATCACATTTTATATTCTCCGTGTCCTATCACCCCGACGGAAATTGACTCCCTGGAAAACGTATACGACGTTCATCTCACTTTACCACAACGTCTGTGGTTAGTGCATGGCGCGTTATGAGCTGCCGTCAAGCGACATAATTACTCCGAGACGACTAATTTAGCATGTAGTCCAATTTTGCTGCATTCGGTCCACTATCACGGTTACCGGCAGATTGCAGCTTTTGCACTACTGAAAGTCGGCTTCCCGAAACAGCAGAAAACACAGCAGCAGCTTGTATGCTAGAAGTCCACCTGAAAAAAGGTTACCACCGACAACACGCCACGCGTGTGCTTGTAATTGTGCCAAAAGGGAAAGTTCGTGTTTCGAGTAGGACCTTACACAGTGGTAAAAACAGTCAGCCAACAAGGCGTCATGAAGGTAAGCTATTGTTTGGCTTCAAACGGTGACATCGAAATAACGACAGTTGCAAACGCTGTGCCTCATCATCTCAGGATAGATGAAAATAAGGGTCCGAGAATATGTGAGGTATCGGAAAAAAAGAAGACGAAAGGCGTCAGTGAGGGCAGAGTAAGAATAAAAATGGAGGATAGTCAGAAGACTGTAAATAATGTATGCAATAAAACGTTTTTGACATTATTGAGACAGTTCAATGGACAGGCAGAAGTTACTGCCTAGTAAGTGATATTTAGGTTTCAATAAATTGGATTTCTTGCTATTAATGAGGTTACCATTCTTTGCGAACCCAGTTTGCGGTATGTTTGCCTATCTGTTTGCCCGTATCTAACCTCTTTCTTGGCAACTAGCATCACGTCGCAGTCCACGGTATAAGAAGCGGAGCGTCGGCCTGCGGCCCTGAGGATACCTCATTTGAAATGAAACCGTTTGGCTAACATGATCCATTCGGTCTCACCGGGTCCCTACCACTCCTAATGAACCTCTTCCAAAATATATTTAGTCACTCGGTATCTGCCATTAGAAGTATACTCTTCAACGAACATCTTTGACAACAGTTTGGGTTACAGGGTGTGTGCCACCGATTATGTGCCATGGTTAGGTCACAAAAAATTATTTAAAATTTCACTCATGCTGGAGAAATCAAACCCGTGTCGCTTATATTCGGACTGTCTTGTATAAGTCGATATACCGACGCGCGCGAGGTGCCAACTTCGCTGCGCTGTGGCTAGGTGGCGCAGCGTTCACAGAAAGAGTAGTGAAAGAGGCACCCGGCTGCAGTACACACCGCATACATGACCTGTTTCGAGGAGAGCCATGCAATGTGGCATTACATTGCTTCATTGCTAATTACATTGATGTTAACTGTCACCCTGAGATGGTTTCTTCAATAATTCTTTGCTTCACCACAGGAACATGCAAATCCTCTACATACCGGCACGCATTAAAATTATCATTTTAGTTCCTTCGTAAGGTCATTAGGAGGGTAATTTGATATACCTGGCACAAATCTGCTCATTACAATACGCTCTGACTCTATTATCCAACGTCTCACAACTCTGTCGAGGTTTTTTTCTGACCCTGTCGTCGACAATTAGGAGGGTCCTGCAGCAGAGCTGCGTGAAATAAAACGAAATGGACACGGATGAAAGTAATGGGCACACATGCGGGGTCAAGGGAAGACAGTGCATTGGTACAGCGATGTATTACAGGAGACCAATGGCTGCGTCAGGGTGTAACGATACAAAGTCTATCACAGTGCCCTCGCTCCGGTGACACTGCGCACGGCGTAATTGAACAGCGTTGTTCAGTATATATGTAAGAGTAGGGTTGAGATAGTTGGCTGGACATGAATAATCTAACAGCCTGAAAACAGAGCTTACGTGGAGCACAATTGTGAGAACACCGAGGTCTAACCTTCCCGGTAATATTTTAACGTCATAACCACAATTTATTGTAATGAGCCTTTTTTATCTATTTTATCCTCAGGTTTTAGGCATTGCAGAAGGAAGTGACATATTACAGTGCATATATTAAGCGCTTCACACAACAGCCAAGATAAAAAATTGGCACGATTGCGCAAGAGTACATCCGGACAAAAGCAACAAAAACAAAAGTACCAGCGTAGCAGTGCGCGCTCGGTATCCAGAAGAGATAAAAAAGGCCATTCAGAAGAACAAATAAAGAACAAATGAAATAACACCATCGAACAGGTATATGCATGTTAATAAAAAAACTTGTCAAATGAGATGTATGCATGATAGAAGTTAGTACTCCTGGTAGCTCATCTAATTCAGAAGTAGCTCTAAGCAATATTTCTGTAGAATAGGTCACAATTTTACATAACTTTTTGTAAGTGTGTCAAGTGTAGATGATATGAATGAAGGACGTTCAATGAGCAATTCTCGCACATGATTCTTTTGATAATAATTTTATGGAAAATACGAAGTCGGGCTGTTTTACTCCACAAAGTAATTTCTGGAACGTTAAGCTGTGAGCTGTGACTTGATCAAGGTAACATTGGCCCTGCGGCTATAATTTGATATGGTGAACGAAATGGAAAGATTCCGCACTGCTTTTAGTTCCAATGTTATTGTTGTGCCACCGAAATCTTAAATATTCAAGTGACAGGCAAATACAAGTTTTGTACAGAAGCTTTTGAGCGATAGCGGTTCCACACCGTAGTTTATTCGGAAGTGAAAATGTGCGCACTTTGCGTTGGCGATGATGTAGTCGACGTGATAGTTCCATGTCAGGTTGCCAGGGGCATGGAAACCGAGATATTTGTAAGAAGAAAACGGCTCAAGAGACACGTTATCAAGGGTACGGTGCGGATATGTGTTAATGAGGGGCGAGAAACGCGCCTTGAGTTGCATTCAGAAATGTTTAATTTCATGTCCCGTGATTTCCGTAAGGCAAGTATGCGCGCTCTAACGTAAACCTATTCCAAACTTTTCTATTCCAATTCTGAAATGAGCCCTTTGCGATTGGTGGAACACTTTTTGGACCAGCCCCACTTCACCTGTATGTCACGCGACATCACGAAAATCGCGATAGCTCTCCATCTGACATCACGTGTACATACTGACTATGTATGCTTTTACCGAACGAAAGAAAAATAGTTGTTTCTCATTCGACGCCTTTTCGCATTAGCGCTCGGTTATTGGTCAAAGGTTTTCGGGCTGCGCCTACTTCACTTGCCTGTCACGCGACGTCCTAAAACCGCAAAAACTCCCCGTATAAAAGTAACGTGTATGCGTTAAAGATGCATTAATATACCGAACAAACCTGAATTTTCTTCTGAATAGCCGGAGGCTGCCCCGTTCCGAAAGGAATAAAAGATGCCTACCGCCCATCGCTCACGCACTGGCTACTCGCACCTGCTGGAGAGCATGGGTTTATCTGCGTATTATAAAACATTTTGCGTGGCCGTGTACCATTTTCGAGCAGTTTCGGCACGTTTAGAACCTCCTTCTGCCGACCCTTCTTTGCTGAGGATCCGTTTTAGCGTCATTCTTAAGATTCCGTTGCATGACGCCGCGATTGTCGAAGAGCCACCGTAAGCGAAGTAAGGGAAATGGGGACCAATCGCCGACGCCGGCACCAACTTGCCTACGCGCGCTGTTTGGGCAGCTGCCGCCGCGTCTCTTTCACCCTTCTTTCAATTCCCTCTCCCTCTTGTGCAGCGCGGTTGAGGTGTCCTCACCTGAGAGACAGTTACTGCGCTGCACTTTACCCCAATTTTTCCTTCAACAAGAATCTCTCTCTCCCTCCTCATCCGGTTATCGATTTTCAGTGTAGTGGCTCGGCCCCATTGAATCGATCTCCACTTGAGCGTGCTTCTCGCCTCTGGTGAGCAAATTAGATAAGACAAGCCCCTCAGTGTGGGCAATGTTATTAGTTTTTCGAGTTAACAAAAGATACCTCCTATGAACGAGATGACCGTTTGATTGAGGTGTTGAGACAACCCTGGCGGTGAACGCTCGATCCTTGCGTCGGCGGTTACGCTAACTTGAAGTCAGGATATTGGCATAATAACATGTTGGAACAGTTTTACGTTATAGGGCCCGATGTTAGGTCTATCTGAAGACGAGCAACGTAGTCTTTATTAAGTAATTTAGTGTAAATCATGCAGTCATCCCCGTACGGGAAATTATTTAGTCAGATGTTAGCAGGTAAGTCATTGGTAAAGATTAGAAAAAAAAAATGGAGGACGCTTGAGCTTCGCCTTCAATACTGGAACGGGATAGCGTTCCCGTCGACCCGCCAAGGGGCGTAAGACAATGCGCTACGGCGGATCACTTACGCGGCGCCCCGCATCGGACTTTGCACCCACCAATCACGCGGTGAGCGTCGAGCAACGCAGCGTTCGGCGCGGCAAGAAAACGTGCGCCTGAGCAAGCGGAACGAACCAAAGAACTCGGTGTGGCGGAGGGGGAAACGATGTACGCCAGCCAAAAGTCGTGATCGGCACGGGCAGAGAGATAAACAGATAGTGATCTAAAGAAAGGAAGGGCGCTTGATTCTGCAACCCGTGGGGGAGCATGGCGAAGCGTCGCCTGGGGAGGGGGTCCGGGCCGCGACGCGCCTCGCACCGGTCCCCGCACAGCCACAATGAGCGCGTGGCGCGCCACCTGTCGGGGCAGCGCTGTACATTGAGAGGAGGGGCTATTCTGTGTTTGCCGCAAGATGGCTCTGCGTGTGCGGAAAGCGCAGAAGAAATGTAGGGGAAACGTACTTCGCTATTCGTGAAACTGCGACTTCTGCAAGTTACATGGTCATAATTACCGAAATACACTACAGTATAACTTTCTACGGCACGTTTCTAAGGCAACACCGCCTTCACTAGAGGCGATTTTGTCCCGTTTTGAAGGAATGAACTCGTGGCTGCAGTCTACTTCCGGCCACCGAGCGTGACGGACGTGCGATGACGGGCTCCGTCGGAGCGGCTACAGCGGCCATGCCTGGTCGCGGAAACAGGGCTATTGCATCGGACAACGAATACCAGGTCGTACTGCCTACTTTGCCTACAGGTCGTCTTGTCTTAAATACCGTTTTCCTGCACGGGGACATTAGTGCCCGCCCATACCGGGTGGAAGATTTTCGTGACGCGCTCGCTCCACTTTCGCTCCTGCCGGAAGTTATCGCCTTAGGCGCGTACCGCATGACTCATGTGTGGGCGGTTACATTCAAGGATGCCGATGCCGCGAAGAAGATTCTCAACATCGGCGAGTTGAAAGCGAAGAATGCGAGATGTCTCGCGATCGACCCTGCAAACCGGGATGTTCGAATGAAGCTGCACTGGCTCCTTCACAGCATACCAGACGAGGACGTGCGTCTTGCCTTCTCGCCATTTGGGAAGGTGACGGACGTCTCAAGAGAGCTGTGGCGCGCTCACGGCGTGTCTGATAAGGGGTCAACTACGAGGATGGTGACCTTGAAGTTGAACGCTGGCGTGAAGCTCGACGACCTGCCGCACCAGGTGAACGTTGCTGGAGAGCTGGCGCTTGTTGTCGTATCGGGCAGGCCACCCCTGTGCCTTCGCTGCCGTGGCACAGGTCATATTCGGCGTGACTGTAAAATTCCACGGTGTGGTTCGTGCCGTCGATTTGGACACGACGAGGGCCACTGCGCACGGACGTACGCCAGCGTCGCCGGGCCAGTGAGCAGTGATGAGACGTCAGCACTTCTCATGGATGAGGCCGACGCGGAGGAGGCATCGAAAGAAGCTAGCGGATCAGCGGTGCAGGAGACCACGTCGGCTGCTCCTAGGGCGCATCAGCTGGATGCGCAACCCAAGGCTCGCGCATCTCCTGGACAGACGCCTCTACTTCCGGCACAGGACGCCGGGGCGGCGTCAAAGAACACAGCGGAAACGCCTGACGCGTCTTCGGAGAACGCCACCCAACCGGTGGCGGAGCCCATGGACTTTTCCCCTGAAGGGTCCGCCACATGGCCGGAAAGCGGTCGCACGAGGAGGCCGTGAGCAAGGCGTCGCAACCGGATGAAATAGGCGGTGATGAGCCTCCATTTAAAGCAGCAGGTATGAGGCGAGCGTCCTGGAAACTGCGGCCGAACATTCCGGCCGAATCACGGCAGGCGGGAAACCGCCTCCATAGTAACGTGCTATAGATCCCGAAATGGGGTATGGGGGCGTGCGATGTTGTCGTGAGGGTGGACACCATAAGATAGGGTTTCTTTTCTCTCGATATGGCGATCCACCTTCCTGAAGCACTACGTGTAGCGACTCTGAATGTACGAGGTCTTGGAGCAAGAAGGCGACAGTGTCAACTTAGTCGCCTTCTCTTAGAAAATAATCTACACGTGGTGGCAATCCAAGAAACCAAAATTGATAGCCAGGAAGCGACTGATCGAATGGTGTCCACTTTCCGTCAGCATTACGATGTTTGTGTGTGTCATTCTGTCGGTGCCTCTGGTGGTTGTGCCCTTTTCATCCGCAATAGTGTCGGTATAACTGTGCAATTGCTCTTTTCGTGCCAAAGTGGACGCCTCCTGGTTGCCGATTTTTTGCAATATTGTTGCGTGTGGAAAGACACAGACAGAAGAGGCTATTTACAGGATATTTACACTGGAGCCAGGCAGCCAGGCTGACACTCGCTCGCGCCAAGCGCACCGACCAACTTCGTCGTCGTTCTCGCGGCGGCTCATTTCTTGAGCATCGCTTGAGCATATCGTAATACTACCCCCCGGCGGCAAAAGCACCGTCACGGCGCTGTTAAATATCTAAGGCGCGTGGAGAGTTGTAGGGCTTGAGTCGGGCGACGTGGACGATGTCCCTGGTTGTCACAGCGGAGGACGTAGTGGGCGTGGCTAAAACGATTTCATAGGTGACATCGGTCACTTTGCGGAGCACGCGATATGGGCCTGTGTAACAAGAAAGGAGTTTTTCACATAGGCCAACTTTACGCGAAGGTGACCAAAGCAACACGAGGCTGCCGGGCACAAAATGGACATCACGGTGACGGCGGTCGTAGCGTTGCTTCTGCTTGTCTTGAGACACTTGCAGACGACTGCGCGCAAGTTGGCGAGCGTGGTCAGCATGGGCGATTGCATCACGGGCATAAGCGCTAGTTGAAGCTGTGGCGGACGGAAGCACAGTGTCCAGTGGTAGCGTTGGTTCGCGGCCATACAAGAGGTAAAACGGGGAAAAGCCAGCAGTTTCGAGACGGGAAGAGTTATATGCAAAGGTAATGTAAGGTAGAGCCAGGTCCCAGTCACGGTGGTCGTCGGAAACGTATTTGGATAGCATGTCTGTAAGGGTGCGGTTCAAGCGCTCAGTGAGGCCGTTCGTTTGGGGATGGTAGGAGGTGGTAAATTTGTGACGTATTGAGCAGGCACGCATGATGTCGTCGATGACTTTGGCCAAAAACGTACGGCCACGGTCTGTTAGCAATTGACGCGGAGCACCATGCATCAAAATAATATCATGTAGGAGGAAGTCCGCAACATCAGTTGCGCAACTGGTCGGAAGAGCACGGGTTACGGCGTAGCGGGTCGCGTAGTCCACCGCGACTGCAACCCACTTGTTTCCTGATGTAGATTCCGGAAATGGGCCGAGAAGGTCTAAGCCGACACGATGAAAGGGCTCGGCAGGAATGTCGAGCGGCTGCAGGTAACCAGCGGGGAGCTGGGAAGGCTTCTTGCGTCGTTGGCAAACTTCACAAGCGGCGACGTAACGTCGTACGGAACGGGCAAGACCAGGCCAGAAAAAACGGCGACGTACACGGTCATAGGTTCGAGATACGCCGAGATGTCCTGCCATTGGTGCGTCGTGGAGCTCTTCTATAACGATGGAGCGGAGGTGTTTAGGTATTACAAGTAGGAACTCAGAGCCGTCCGGATGAAGGTTACGACGGTACAGAGTACCGTCGCGGAGGACGAAGAGGCGTAGAGTAGCATCGGCCGGAGAGTGCTCAAAACGGTCGATGAGTGCTCTGATGTAGGCGTCACGGCATTGCTCGTCGGCGAAATGAAGCAGCTGTAATACAGAGAATACGCAAGAAGCACTGGCAGTATTAGAGGAGTCAGAGTCGTCAACAGGGTAACGCGACAAGCTGTCAGCGTCTTGGTGCAGGCGGCCACTCTTGTACACCACGGAATATGAAAATTCTTGTAGCCTCAAAGCCCAGCGACCAAGCCGACCTGTAGGATCCTTTAGCGAAGAGAGCCAGCAGAGAGCATGATGGTCAGTTACTACGGAAAAAGGGCGACCGTAAAGGTAAGGTCGGAACTTCGCAACCGCCCAGACTACAGCAAGGCATTCTCGTTCCGTAATGGAATAGTTGCGCTCCGATGGTGTGAGGAGGCGGCTCGCATAAGCAATGACGCGATCCTGGCCACGCTGACGCTGGGCTAAGACGGCACCTACGCCATGACCGCTGGCATCTGTACGCAATTCTTGTAGGGACATCAGGGTCGAAGTGGGCGAGAATGGGCGGTGAGGAGAGAAGAGTAACGAGACGAGAGAAGGCGGCGGCTTCTGCAGTACCCCACGAGAATTGTACGCCTTTCTTCAAAAGATTAGTGAGGGGTCTAGCAATGGCCGCAAAATCTTGAATAAAACGACGAAAGTACGAGCATAGCCCTACAAAACTGCGAACGTCTGCGGCTGTCTTCGGAACCGGAAACTCTCTGACAGCGCGAGTTTTGTCGGGATCAGGCTGTACTCCGGAAGCATCAACGAGATGGCCCAGAAGAATAATTTGCCGGTGGCCAAAACGACATTTGGATGAGTTAAGTTGCAGCTTCGCCTTTCGAAATACATCAAGTATAGTTGTGAGACGTTCAAGGTGAGTGTCGAACGTTGGCGAGAAGACGATGACGTCGTCGAGGTAGCAGAGGCATGTGGACCATTTGAAACCTTGGAGCAAGGAGTCTATCATACGCTCGAAGGTGGCAGGGGCGTTGCATAATCCAAACGGCATTACTTTAAATTGGTATAGGCCGTCAGGTGTGATGAACGCGGTTTTTTCGCGGTCCATATCGTCAACAGCAATCTGCCAGTATCCCGAACGAAGATCAATAGACGAGAAATAGCTGGAACCGTGCAGGCAGTCAAGGGCGTCGTCTATACGTGGGAGCGGGTAGACGTCCTTTTTTGTAATGCTGTTCAGGTGACGGTAATCTACACAGAAGCGCCACGTGCCGTCCTTCTTCTTAACCAACACCACAGGCGACGCCCAGGGACTCGAAGAAGGCTCAATGATGTTTTTATCGAGCATTTTGTTGACTTCATCTTGAATTACTCGGCGTTCCGACGCAGAAACTCGATACAGTCGTCGGTGAATAGGCGTAGCATCGCCAGTAAGAATACGATGCTTGACCGCGAGCGTCTGGCCTAAAGGGCGATCGTCGATGTCGAAAATATCTCGGTAGGACGATAATACTTGGCAAAGCTCTTCAGCCTGCGCCGAGGACAGGTCCGTTGCAACCATTTTCTTTATATTGGGATCGGCACCCGAGGCTGGCGCGAGGGGCCTGCTAAGCTCGCGAGAATCATCGGCCGATAACGCTGCCACGTATTGGTCGTCCAGACAATCAACGGTGGCAAGGCAAATACCTTGCGGTAGAATTTGCTTTGTCAATCCAAAGTTACAGACAGGCATTCGAGTGCGGTTGCCAGTAATATTAAGTATACTGTGAGGCACTGTAACGTCATACCTTATTGGAATGTCGGGCAGAGGAGTGACGAGGTACTCGCCATCAGGAACTGGTGGGAAAGACAACAGTTCAATGTAGGCTATTGACTTTGGCTGCAGGCGAAGAAAACCGGTGGGACGTAAGCGGCAGTGGGGTGCGTCAGAAGGTTCTGCGAGCATCGGCAACTCAAGGCGAAGGGTACCGGAAGAGCAGTCAATAAGAGCAGAATGTGCGGAGAGAAAATCGAGGCCGAGAATGAGGTCGTGGGGGCAATGAGCAATTACGGTGAAGAGGACAGGAGTGTGGCGGCCGGCGATGCTGACGCGTGCTGTACACATGCCGATGATAGGCACAGTACCGCCATCCGCAACGCGTACGACGCGGGCCGACGCTGGGGTGAGGAGCTTTTTGAGTCGTCGTCGGAAGGCAGCACTCATAATTGAAAGATGTGCTCCTGTATCGATGAGTGCCGTGACAGGATAGCCGTCAACGTCAACGTCAAGAAGGTTTCGGTTCGTGGGTAACGTGAGCAGAGGATTTGAGGGCAGGGTCGATAATGCAGCTTCACCTCCAGAAGCTGCAGTGCCTAGTTTTCCGGCTGGATCCGGCAGGCGATAGGCGGCGAAGAGAAGCGACGGGGTTGGGGCGAACGAGACTGATGGCGTCGAGGTGAGGGCGAGCGGCTGTACCGAAGGTTCGGAGCAGGAGCATCAGCGGCAGTGGATTCATGGCGGCTGGTATAGGGAACGGAAGGTCCAACGGTGCGGGAATAAGCGGCGGTGTATGTCCGAGGAGTTGGTGGCCATCGGTTGCGGCAGTGACGAGCGACGTGGCCGATGCGACAGCAGTGGAAGCAGATCGGCCGGTCATCAGGGGTACGCCAATCGGACGGGTTGCGGCGAGATGTGGCGGAAAAAGACTGCCGAGGACGAAGAGGGCCGCTAGAGAACCGGGAAACGTTGGGTTGAGACGTGGAACACACAGAGTTCAGACCCATGTTCTGAAATTCCTGTCGGACGACGGCCTGGATCATCGCAATGGTGGTTGCTGGCGGATCGGGAGGGGTCGTGGAGAAAGCTGGCGAACAGGTGGCCTCGAGTTCGCGGCACCTCCACCAGAATGTTGCGTGTTTAAAGACACAGACAGAAGAGGCTATTTACAGGCTATTTACACTGGAGCCAGGCAGCCAGGCTGACACTCGCTCGCGCCAAGCGCACCGACCAACTTCGTCGTCGTTCTCGCGGCGGCTAATTTCTTGAGCATCGCTTGAGCATATCGTAATACTATGGTCTGAATTTCCGTGTCATTTGTGCTTACGCTCCAAATGTAGAGGCGGAGAGAAAAGAGTTTTTTGAGCGTTTTCAGATGTATCTTGATTGTAAAAAAGTACTAGTTTTGTTGGGTGACTTCAATTGTGTTTGTCGTTCGGTAGACCGTGTAAAAGGTTTGTCAGTGCGAGATAAGAGTGCGGAGGTCTTGAATGTTGTATTTCACGACCACAACTTTGAAGATATCGGAAGTGTTGTCACAAATGGTGCGCGTCCGCAATTCACACATTTTCAAGGCGATAGCCATGCACGATTGGACAGGCTGTATGTGTCGCTTGAACTTGTGCCACTATTCACATCGTACGAGGTTAAGCCAGTGTCTTTCAGTGACCATTGTCTAGTTATTGCAACCTTTGGTAAAAAAGAATACGAAAAGTACTTCAAGTGGGAACTTTGGAAACTTAATGCGAAATTGATTGAGGATCAGGTTTTCGTTAAGGATGTAGATGAGAAGCTAAAGAAGCTACTCACAGTGCAATCTTTATGTATTGGTGTAGAGTGGGAGGAGTTTAAGAAATTAGTAAAAATGAAAGCCATCGAAAGAAGTAGCACATTGCGTTATGAAGACAAACGAAACGAAACACTGCTTCGTGAGCAACTTGAATTTCTTACGGGTATAGAATGCTCCCAACCAGGTACTTACACCAACGAATTAAGAAACATAAAAATTCAGTTAGAGAGAATTGATACAGAAAAGTACAGAGCGGCGGTTATCCGTGCACGCGCCGAGAAGCTGTGGGCCGGTGAAACGCCCACAAAACGTGCGTTATCGGACGAAAAACAATACGCCTGTAATAAGGAAATAAGGCAAATAAGAAACGGTAATGACGTTTCGGAGGACCGCAATGTAATCAAACGCGTCGTCGCTGATCATTTCAAAGAATTGCTCGGTCAACCGCGCACCATTATAGGGGGCTTTAAAGCAGAATTTCTGTCGTTACTGCCAAAGCTGGAAGAAGAAGAAAGAACGCGTTTGGAACAGCCAATTTCCATGAAAGAAATAGAGGATGCAATAGATGCACTACCTGTCGGCAAGGCACCCGGCCCTGATGGCCTAGGAGTAGCATTCTATAAAACATTCAAAACAATTGTAGCCCAGATTCTACTCAAAGTTATCGCCGAATCGTATCAGCAAAAACATATGCCACTGTCCTTCACAACTTCGCACATCGTTCTCATCCCAAAAACTGAGACACCTGAAAAAAGTCAGTTGGTGGGGTCTTATCGCCCGATAAGCCTTACCAACGTCGACTACAAGATATTTATGAAGGTATTGGCCAAACGATTGCAGGGTGTGATAACGAGGCTTGTTGGCACGCATCAGACCTGTGGTATAAAGGGTAGAAGCATCGCCACGAACATACACGTAGCTCGAAGTGTGCTAGAATGTTGCGATGTATTTGGCGATCGAGTGGCTATGATGCAACTAGATCTCGCTAAAGCCTTCGACCGTGTTTCCCACGATGTTCTCTTCGCCATATTAGAGCATTCCAACGTGGGAAGCGTAATAACAAACGGTGTCAGGATGGCGTATGCTAACTGCTCAACTCGGGTCATTGTAAACGGGGACCTGACAGACAGCGTGCAAGTGCTGTCTTCTGTGAGGCAGGGATGTCCGCTGTCGCCCCTGCTATTCGCGGCTTACCTTGAGCCTTTGTGCAAGGCCATCCAAAGCAATGAACGGATAACTGGCTTCAGGTTACAGTCCACACAGGTGAAAATATTGGCGTATGCCGATGACATCGCCATATTCTGTTCAAATAGAAATAGTATTTGTGAGGCCCTGGCGGTAGTTGAATCCTTCTGCAAGTGCACCGGGGCGCAAATAAACTGGGACAGGAGTTATGGGTTTTGGCATGGTGAATGGGAAGAAACGCCAGACTGCTACGCTCGACTTCGGTGGTCAACCACCGCAACAACCTACCTAGGCGTGCCTCTCGACTCTTATCGCGACCCTGAGCCGTACTGGAATGAACAAGTGGCGAGAGCAAAGGAAAAGACTAACGCGTGGCAGGGGCGACAGCTGTCAATTTTCTCGCGCGCCACGGTCTGTAACCTATTTCTTACGTCCAAGATATGGTATGTCATGAATGTGCTGTGTGCTTCGCGGATCAACATCCAAAAAATCCACCGTATCTTCGCCGTTTTCATATGGGCATCGACTTGGGAAAGGACCAGCCGCACCAACTTGTTCTTGCCAGTAAAGAAAGGGGGCCTTGGGTTGGCACATTTATTTGTGCGACAAGTTGTGTCGCGCTTAATGTACCTTCGCGATAAGAATGATGTGTTCCTTCGCACAGTCATGGAAGTGCTTTTATGTCGTCACCTTCCAGGATTTGTTGTATGCTCGTGTGAAGCAATGCATGGTTCCGTTAAAGGTTACCTGCGAGAAGTCGTGCTTGCGTACAGAATGTTGCATGTGCGGTTTTCTGTGCAATATCTCGCCAATATTACTAGGAAAAAACTGTATAAGGACCTAATTGACACTATGCTCCCTGTACCGATTTACCGTATGTCAAACCGTGGAGGCCCAGGAGATGTCCTCAAAAGGGTTAAAAGAATGCCAGTACACCCTTCGGTAAAAACTTTTTTCTTTAAACTACACACTAACACATTATCAGTTAAAACATGGATGCATAACAGGGGTATTTTTGTTCCGTGGTCCATTAACTGCTTCTTATGCAAGAAACCTGAAACGATAGAGCATGCTTTTCTAGATTGCTGGGATCCCATCTTTTTCTGGGATGTGCTACAAAGGACTTTAACGAAAGAGTTACCTTTAGATCCACATGGAATAAGATTCTTACCGGTAGAAACGCAGGCTTTTCCGTATGACGCTCTAATGCTCCTGGGCCTCCACAGTTTGTGGAAAGCTAGAACTCAATTCAAAAATGCCGATGTCAATTCGCGACCTACACGTGATCACTTCATTGAATCTGTAGTACGGTTCAGGGATGTCCATCGGGCACTCCCTGAACAACCAACATGGATTGACATGCTAGATAAACTTGCAGCATTGAAAAAATTTTGATATGTCGTGCCAGCAAAATCCTTGTTGACAGGTTTTTTTCCTTTTTCTGTATTGTTTGTGTATGTCAAAGCCGGCAATAAAGAAAAAAAAAACTCGTGGCTGAGTGGTAGCGTCTCCGTCTCACACTCCGGAGACTGCTGTTCGATTCCCGCCAGCCCATCTTGCAAGAATGGTTTTTTTATGAAGTGCCTTCTGGGATTTATCGCTCACGGCTGACGCCGACACTGACGACACCGGTTTTTCTGCGACACGAGCTCATTAACGCTGTCACGTTAAAATGGGGCTCGCCAGAGAGATTTCCGTGGAACAGGAGAGAACAACGACTGGTCAGGGCAATCAGTATCCTTAGCGGAAAAATACCTAATTGATCAAGCTTAAAAGGTAATAAGTTATGTAGGAATGCAGAGTCGACTAACAGGTGCAGGGCATTAGCACAGACAAGAAGCTGCGTTTAAGTAAACAATTTTTGTGGAGGACATGTTGTGAGGCTGCCAAAAACTGATAGCACTCAAGAATGTTAACAAAGGGGGTGGAAATATTTTGTTTGATAAATTCACATCGAATAGATGTTAGCGAGATTGGACGGAAATGTGAGGGAATGTGTGTGACCCCAGACTTTTGCTCAAAGACAACTTTACCTGTCACCTAGTTATCCAGAAGGTTAGAATGATGTAAAGAAAGTGGAAATGTGCATACAAATATGATCGAATAGTATTCCACAGCGTTTGTTTTGCCGAATTTCCTGGGGACACTATCCACGTCACAAGACGATAAGTATTTAAGGTTGTTGATAACGCCCCAAACATTTTCAGAACCGATAACAATGGCGTCAATGTATAATATAACGGGTAATGGCATGAAGTGATTACTGCAGTACCTACAAGACGAGCAAACGCTCTTATAAATCGGAAATATAAGACAGACGCATACTCTGCTTAAGTTACGAGGTCCAGGTTCTGTTCTTTTACAAAAGTGCTATTGTGCTGCGTTCGTTGTCTCGTAGAACACTCTAAAGCCTTCTCGAATAGGTTAGGCATAGGTGGAAGGGGTTTGATTGAAAAGGAAAACATTTGCTTGTTTTATTTCATATAAGTAAGAAGACTTTATAGCTTCATAGGCTGACCAACGTTTATCAGACCGAGCGTCGACAGCAGCGCTCAAGAATAGTTTTTTTTTTATATTAGAAATATGTTTCATATGTGCGTTGTACCATAGGGGGCTCGTATTAGAAAAAAAAATTCTTGATAGCGATGCATTTAGCTTTCAGTTCTGGAATATTACCTTGGAACAAGAACTCATCTAAAGAAGTTGTTAAATATGTGTAGTTGTTTGGTGGCGCCCTTCTAGCGCGAGAATTGTGCACGAGAGATAGGTCTGGGCACGAAACAGATAGATCTGGGCGGGCCCTTTGAGCATCAGCACTAGCAAGTATGGTCGTGCGTACCAATTCTGCAGGCTGAGATTGCAACACATTTTGGTGACGAGGGTAAAACTCCATAAGTTAAAATGTGCCAAAGTATGGTTTCCTCGACCCGTTAGATCCACACTGTGGTCCCTGCCAAGCGTATCCAGACCGCATGCAGGAATTCTTTGTGGCGAACGAGGTGCCGCACCACAGGAAACGCATCCAGCTGCTGCGGCTCATGCACCTACTCGGTCCTCTGGAGCCTCTTTGCACCGAATAAGCCGACTCAAACTACACTTGAAAGCTGCCTAAAGATGCTGTAGTATGGTAGCCAGCTGGGCGAGTCAGTATATCTGCATTATTATTAATTACCGCGCGCAGCTTTTTCTATTTCTGAACTGCTTGAATGCAATAAACTTTTAGTTGCTCGTGTTTCCGCTCTCTTCTGTGTCCAGTAGTAATAACTATTTAGAACTATTTCAAGGACAGACAAGTAGACTTCAATAAAGTGTTGAGCATTGTGTTAGGATAGCGTTTGTTTAATCGAAGATTAACCATCGGGGATTGGAATGTTGGTGTACAGGGCCATGACGTCTAGTGTAGCTAGAATTAGGTTTTGGCTTAGTGTGCCTTTAGTATTAATTTCCTCCATCATTTTCTGTAGGTTGGGCCTATGTTGTACAAATGACGGAAGTATTTTTGGAAAGTCACCAAGGAAGTGGTTAAGGAATGTGGAGATACTCTCCGTTGGAGTGTTGTTCTTTGTTACTATCGGACGGCCTGGGATATTAGGGGTCTATTGTGCCGTGCATGGAAAGGTATGAATTTTCGCAAGGAGGTAGAAGCGCCCGGTACTTTTGTTGCTTGGTTTAAGATATTTGTATTTGGACAGTGTTGTCAATTCATCAGCCACAAGTGATTTCAGCCTGTTGGTAATTGTCAGTGTGTACTAACATGACGTCGGATCGTTATCTAGCTTACGGTGAGGTTCTGCGTTGTTTAGTTGTCTGTAAACCTCGTGGTTGTATTTTTCTACTGGCCAAGTAACTATACTTCCAATGTTATTTGCTTCCTTAATAACAATGTCATTCGCGCAACTAGGATTTCAAATCCGCCGCAGGTATGTTTTAAGTCGCTTAGATGTCTTGGAGTGTCTTATAATTTCTTTGCGAATAGCTTTAAGATAAAGGTGAAGTTCTATGGCTTGTTTTGGTTCGATAGTGAAAAATCGATTGGTCTCCATTTGGTGTCCTCCCCATGTCTGGTGGGTTGTCTGCGAAAAAGTATCTCATACGCATTTGTCGGGAAAATTCTGAAAGGTCTTTGTGAAGCTCGAATGCATTTATTATGTTGTTTGTCGGACAATATTTGATGCCCTTAGTGAGCACGGCTATTTCTTCTTTACTTAATGTTTTTGAAATGTCTACAACAATAGACTGGTTTAGTTTTGTGGAAGCTTCCGCCACGTCTGGCATTTCTAGGATTGAAGTCCCTCATGCTGGCGTGAGGCGGCTGTTTTCCTTGAAGGTTGTTTTTTGATGATAGTCAGCTTTTTTTCATTGCTTTTGAACCAATTTGCCAGACTGTTTTGCTTCGTAATGCTCTAAATCTTTTTTCTCATCCGCTGTCAGAACTGTGTTCTGAAGTCTGTGGCTAAAGCTTTTGAGTTATTGTTCGCAGTGTTCCTTGATGATATTCAAAAGTGAAAGTGAGGCATTGTTCAATGTTTGTCAGTTTGCGCCATGGTGGGGTGGGAGCGTTCCTAGAGCTTGTATTTCCTTCAGTGTTAGACCTTCAGGGATTGTATGGTTCTCTGCGTAGACTGTGTACGTTTTCAGATGGCAGGTGAAGCTCGCACGTTTTTTGGTAAGCTTTCTAGCCTGTAGGAATTCGGTGCTTCATGGCAGAGAAAAGTTGTGGACGTGCGATGGCTGTCATTTATTTGTATTTTTGTGGGTTGATCTGCGCGGGATGTGTTTATGTTTGGCACGTTTCGTCCCTCAAGCCATCTTTAATTCCAGCTCGGTTTCTCTTTGACTTTGTGCGTGTGCATGCGGGCATGTCAGTGTTTGTGCAAACACTTCGGTAGTGGATTTTCTGTCGTCTGTTAGATTTGTGTCTGTTTGCACTCTCGTTTATGCCGTTTTTGGTGTAGTGTGTGTCTTGTGGCTCTTTTCACATTCCGCTTCCTGTGTTCCGAGTGTTCTTGAGGTGACTGTTGCACTTATGCAATGGCTTGCGTCACATTCCGCTGCCTGTGTTCCGAGTGTTCCTGAGTTGACTGTCGCCGTTCGGTTGTTCGCGGTGGAACGGTCGGAAGAGTAGGGGGAGGGGGGGGGGGTTGGTTTCTCAGGTAGACTTAAAGTGTAGTTCAGTACTTATCCTTAATAAAGGATTTCATGTGTTGAGAAACCAGCTGCATTCCTCTGCGGTTTTTTTGGAAGTCGTCCCAAGCTAGGTGTTCCTGCGGTGCTTCGTGTATTTCTGCGTGGGGCATCGCGTCAACGATCGTGTGGAATTGTTCCAGCTAGAAAATAATCAGTTGAGTTTGCTGGTCTCCTCATTGTGTTTTATGAGTGCGTTAGTTTGGTGGATTAGTGGGCGGTGTTTGTTTTATAGGTGGGGAGCGACAGTTGTACAGTGATGTGTGCGTTTGAGCGAATTGTTTGTGTTACGACGTTGATAGCATCACAGTTTACCTAAAGATTTTATTGAACATGGTCATATATTCGACAAGGCAAGGCTGTCGAATATCTGTTCCCGTCGCGAGAGGAAATATATGGTGTTACGTTTCGCCTACGGCGCGCGGTATAGCCGGCGCGGATGCAACGGACGCCGGGGCTTCGTTCCAAGCAGCGGATATTTTGGCCCGTTCAGCGCCGCCGATACGCCTCCCCGCCAAGCGCGTCCAGGCGTGTTTCAGTGCCACGTGTCTTCGTGTGTGCGTGTGTGTGTGTGTGCCACGCTTGTCAAAGCGCAGCAGCCGGGGAGAGGAGCTCCCCAAGTGTGAAGCGAGGAGGTCTGACAGGCGCCGGCCAGGCGATGCGTCACTACACTCGTCTCAACTTGTCTCTCAGCTCGTCCGAGCTCCGCCGTCACGTGGTCTCATCCCGTGACCTTCCTTCTTGCCCGCGACGCCGAGAGTATAAGAGCAGCTGCCCCCGGACGCCAGGAGAGAGGCTCCGATTTCATCCGTTGAGTTACGTGCTCTCCCGTCTCTCCACTTCGGTCGACCTGACCGCGCGCTCTTTTGCGATGTTAGAATAAACCAGTTGTTCTGTTACCAGTCGACTCATGCTTTGCCGGGACCTTCGGATGCTTCCAGTGCCCCAGGCCGCCAGGCCAACGCTACCCTTGGGGCTTGCGACCCATTTGCAATAACGGGCATCAGCACTGAGGTTCCAACAACTCGTGCCAGAGGTGCGATATCCAACAGGTGGTGGCAGCGGTGCGATTCTATCAACTGTCTGCCAGCGGTGAGATCGCGACAACGGAGGCCAGCAGCGAAGATATGCAGTTGACTGAATGCTGAGCAGCACAACGACCATCCGGGAGCAGTGCAACGAGCCCTGTGTGATGACTGGTTGCCTGCAGCGGAACGACTGCGCTGAATTCTTGGCTGCGAGGTTTGGTGAGTGCGGGACTTTCTTCTTCTGAGTTTTGCCAGGCTTTTGTTAGTGTCAGAAACAGAGCTGGTAATTGTGGTTGTCATTGCTGCCGGGTTAGTTTGCGGCAAGACAATAGTAGGCAGTAGAGAAAGCAGCATTCAGAGCAGCCATGGATTTGAAGTCGTTGCGCAAACCGAAATTGCTGGAGCTTGCAAGAGAGTTGGGTCTGGATGTCTCAGACAAACTCAGAAAACCAGAACTGCTAAGGGCTATTCTTGAGTTAGAAGCTGAGGATGACGAGCTGTCGGATTGCCTTGAGACCATTGAGGAGCGGGCAAAAAGACAGGAGCGCGAACTTAAAGAACAGAAAGAGAAAGATGAGCGCGAACGAAAAGAACAGAAAGAAAAAGAAGAGCGTGAACGTAAAGAACAGATAGAGCGAGAGCAACAAGAAAAAGAGCGCGACCGTCAACACGCTTTGGAAATGAAGCGTCTCGAGGTAGAGATGGAACGCGCTCGTAATGGAAGTCAGGCACACGGTGCAGGAGAACGAGTATTGTTCAAAGTGACTGACCTGATGCGGCCGTTTAAGCTTGGAGAGGACATTGGTTTGTTCCTGGTTAACTTTGAGCGAACGTGCGAGAAGCGGGGGTTCTCTCGGGAAACGTGGCCACAGCGCTTGCTCACTTTGTTACCCGGCGAGGCGGCCGACGTAGTCGCTCGCTTGAAAAGAGAGGAGGCAGAGGATTTCGACCAAGTGAAATCGAGTCTGCTAAAAAAGTACAGGCTGTCCGCGGAGGCGTTCCGTCGGAAGTTTCGGGAAAATGAGAAAGGCAAAAGTGAGTCATATACAGAGTTTGCGTACAGGCTTATGTCAAACATGCAGGAGTGGCTCAAAGAAGAGAAAGCGTTTGGTGACCACGAGAAAGTTCTGCAGTGTTTCGGGCTAGAACAGTTTTATAGTCGGTTACCTGAGAACGTGCGGTACTGGGTCTTGGATAGGCCAGACGTTAGTACGGTGGCTCGAGCCGCTGAGCTAGCCGAGGAGTTTGTGACGCGTCGGGCTCGCGGAGCTAAGGACGGTCAAAAGGGTGAATTTGGCTCCAAGTTTGAGAGGCCAAAGTTCACACCCATGAGAGCAAAGGGGGACACACGTAGTTCGGATGCGAGTGAAAGCAGTCCGACCGAACGTAAGGAGACGGCGGCAACCGAAGCCGAACGCAGAAAGCGGTTCGAGACGAGGCAAGTGCGCGTGTGTTATACGTGTCAGAAGCCGGGTCACTTTTCGGCGCAGTGTCCAGAAACAAAAACAAAAGTCTTGTTTTTGTCTTTATGCAGCACTGACGAGAACATGAAGCTTCTCGAGCCTTACATGCGAGACCTCCTCGTGAACGGGAAAGAGTGCCGAGTGGTTCGCGATTCCGCAGCTACAATGGATGCAGTTCACCCCTCTTACGTAGAACCCGATATGTTCACGGGCGAGTGCGCATGGATCAAGCAAGCCGTGGAAGCTCACAGCGTGTGTCTGCCCGTAGCAAAAGTGCTGATTGAAGGACCTTTCGGAGCGCTTGAGACGGAGGCGGCAGTGCCATCTATGCTGCCCCCCCAGTACCCGTACCTATTTTCGAACAGGTCCGATCACCTCCTGCGCGAGAAGGGGCTTTTGTTTGGTGAGGCTAGCGTTCAGGCCTTAACCAGATCGAAGGTTCGGGAGCTCGCTGCAAAGGCAGTAGTTGCGGGGCCGACGTTGTCGAACAATGAGAAAGAGTCAGAAGCGCAGCAAGCTGGTATTCAGAGCACGCCCGAACTGAATAAAATTGAGCCTGTAGCGTTGAAGGCACCAGATACTGGAGAGGAAATGCCCGACACGGGAAAGTTAGAAGAGCTATCTGCAGATTTGCTCATCGCGCCTACGTCAGATGGACTTAACAGGTTGCTAAAAGTCAGCCGGTCGGCTTTGATAGCCGAGCAAAAGAAGGATGGCAGCCTAGAAAACATACGCTGCATTGTCAAGGAAGGTATCGCCAAGAAAAATGCTCGCTTTGTGGAAAGAGGTGGGGTCCTGTACCGGAAGTATCTAGACCGCAGAGGAGTGGAGTTCGATCAGCTGATCGTGCCTCAGTGCTGCCGTCAGGATCTGTTGCGCTTGTCGCATGGGGGTTCGTGGTCCGGACACCTAGGAGTTAAGAAAACTAAGGACCGTCTCTTGCAAGAGTACTATTGGCCAGGGTGTTTTCGGGACGCAGACCACTTTGTGAGGACATGTGACACCTGTCAGCGGGTAGGCAAACCAGGGGACAAATCGAGGGCGCCGTTGAAGTTGGTACCTATCATTACGGAGCCTTTCAGACGGCTCGTTATTGATACAGTGGGACCTCTGCCGGTAACAACCACGGGGTACAGACACATTTTGACTGTGATCTGCCCAGCGACAAAGTTCCCTGAAGCAGTGCCGCTTAAAGAACTAAGCTCAGTTGAGATAGTCAATGCACTACTGTCCATATTTGCGCGAGTTGGTTTTCCTACGGAAATCCAGTCAGATCAGGGCACGGTGTTTACGAGCGCTTTGACGACAGCCTTTCTCGAAAGGTGTGGGGTAAAGCTGTTAGACAGCTCAGTGTACCACCCACAGTCGAATTCCGTTGAGAAGCTCCACTCCGTCATGAAGCGCGTGTTGAGAGCATTGTGGTTTGAACAACAAACTGACTGGGAGCTGTGTCTGCCTGGGGTGAAGTTTGCATTAAGGACCGCGCCGCATGCGGCTACGGGGTTTTCGCCAGCTGAGCTAGTGTACGGTCGCTCGCTGCGTTCTCCGCTTCGCATGCTTCGATACGGATCACTGCCCTCTCCAATGGCTGCAGACTATCTCTTCCACAAATGGCCGCCTCCTGCGCTGGAGCCTCGCTTTGCAACAATATTCCTTTGAGGTGCGTTACAAAAAGGGGAGTCTCAACGGTAACGCCGATGGCTTAAGTCGAAGCCCCTAACGTGGGAATCAGCCTCAAAATTGTTTGTTACTGATGTTTTTCTTCCTGAGGCAGGATTTTTTTTAACCTATTGCTTTTGTGTAGTGTTTTAAAGTGATGACGTGCTTTCTAGTGCAATTTTTCAATTTGTGGATGTGTTCTGAGTGCTGCAAAACTACTGTAAGGAACTAGGCAGTGGTATAAAAGGGGAAAGAGCCTGGCAGGACTTGGTGAGGGTTGTTTCGTGCTTGCTGACTGAGCGGTTGAGTTTCGGCGTAGTTCTAACGCTTGCCGGGAACGAGAACAAAAATGTCAACTCTCCCTAAGTTACTTTGCAGTGTCCTGTATGAACCTGAACGAGAGAACGAGGCCTTCTCTGTGCGCTGCGCTCAAGAAACGCCGAAGGACGACCGTCTTCGGTTATGAGCATCATCAAGCGACATCCCTCCGGACAGCGGATGCAGTCCCCTGACCATCGGGATCTCCTTCCCCCGGCGGGGCGGTCTGTTACGTTTCGCCTACGGCGCGCGGTATAGCCGGCGCGGATGCAACGGACGCCGGGGCTTCGTTCCAAGCAGCGGACATTTTGGCCCGTTCAGCGCCGCCGATACGCCTCCCCGCCAAGCGCGTCCAGGCGTGTTTCAGTGCCACGTGTCTTCGTGTGTGCGTGTGTGTGTGTGTGCCACGCTTGTCAAAGCGCAGCAGCCGGGGAGAGGAGCTCCCCAAGTGTGAAGCGAGGAGGTCTGACAGGCGCCGGCCAGGCGATGCGTCACTACACTCGTCTCAACTTGTCTCTCAGCTCGTCCGAGCTCCGCCGTCACGTGGTCTCATCCCGTGACCTTCCTTCTTGCCCGCGACGCCGAGAGTATAAGAGCAGCTGCCCCCGGACGCCAGGAGAGAGGCTCCGATTTCATCCGTTGAGTTACGTGCTCTCCCGTCTCTCCACTTCGGTCGACCTGACCGCGCGCTCTTTTGCGATGTTAGAATAAACCAGTTGTTCTGTTACCAGTCGACTCATGCTTTGCCGGGACCTTCGGATGCTTCCAGTGCCCCAGGCCGCCAGGCCAACGCTACCCTTGGGGCTTGCGACCCATTTGCAATAACGGGCATCAGCACTGAGGTTCCAACAACTCGTGCCAGAGGTGCGATTCACAACAATGGTATCATGGCTCATACACAATTTAAATGCGCACACCCGACGGGAATGAATTTGGCACGTGGCAGCTTAGAATCTTTAAAAGCTGGACCTTAAATCTAAAATCCTCATATCATCAACCAAAGCACAAAACACATTGTGCCACCAACTAACATTAATTCTTAACCACACCTATTCCTCCATTTCCAATTTTTTTCCTGCCTTCTACTCAATTTATTACACTCTTTAATGTTTTTACGTTTATATCAACTGTGCGACCCCTTTTCCCATGTACACCAGCCCCCGCTTGCTTCTGCCCATGCCACCCTACTATTCTGGTTTCGATTAAGCCCCCTTTTATGCCTGTTTTTATTATATTTTTTTAAAACAGCCTCACCTACACATTCCAAAATCGAAGATGCCAGGATACCTTTTTCGGCGCCTCAGCCACACAGCGTATTCCCACTTCTGCATACCGCCGTGATGAGACTTACACTGAACTACTGCGGTAACGTCCATTGAAAGGCGATGTCACTGCTTTCCAGCCACCCCATACATTGCCCCGCAGACACCTTATCGTTATCTTAACCCTTTCAAAATTACCCGATGCATTACATTTACGCTACTCAAGTCATTCTTTCATCATCATCATCATCATCATCATCATCATCACCATCATCAGCCTGATTACGCCCACTGCAGGGCAAAGGCTTCTCCCATACTTCTCCAACAACCCCGGTCATGTACTAATTGTGGCCATGTCGTCCCTGCAAACTTCTTAACCTCATCCGCCCACCTAACTTTCTGCCGCCCCCTGGTACGCTTCCCTTCCCTTGGAATCCAGTCCGTAACCATTAATGACCATCGGTTATCTTCCCTCCTCATTACATTTCCTGCCCATGCCCACTTCTTTTTCTTTATTTCAACTAAGATGTCAGTAACTCGCGTTTGTTCCCTCGTCCAATGTGATCTTTTCTTATCCCTTTCTTTCTTTTTTTCTATATCATTCTTTCAACTTCTGTCTTTTTGGGTCTTTTTTTTTACTGGCGCACTGACCGCCTGACTGGCTATTCTAAAGCCCTAAAAACGTCTCGGGAACGACACCCCTGCATGCTCCCTAACCTCTCGCTTCCGCAACGCCCTGCATGCCTTTCTTTTCGTTTTCTTGTTATTTTTTGCCTCTTGGTGTCCTTTTTTCCCTCTTTGTGCCTTTTCACTCCCTCGCTCGTTTCTCCGTCTTGAGAACCAGGCATAGACGTCAGGCGACAGTGCTCATTCTCTTTGAAGTCTCTCCCTTTACAACCAACCGCCACTGACAACGACCGCACGTGACATCACTACACTAACCCTTTAAAGCTAACATGCCGAGGATGATAAGGCCGCTTGTGACGATGCCCTGTACAACGCCTTTCATGACATACACGATGTGCAATGGGCATCCCCACCATGTGTATTTGAAGGAAGGACGCAACCTCCCCATTGCAATCGAGGAAATTCGTTCGATAGAAAGATCTTCTGTCTGAGCCCATGGAATGTCTCATTTCTGATATTCCATAAACTCATTCATGACTACGCAAGTATACTTGCGTAGTCAGAAAATTACAAGGTGTAAACACAAGTTTTATTTGGATTCCGTGATGAATTCTTGTAAAGGTATGGGACAACGCATCAGTCATCATCATCAGCCTAGTTACGCCCACTGCAGGGCAAAGGCCTCTCCCATACTTCTCCAACTACCCCGGTCATGTACTAATTGTGGCAATGTTGTCCCTGCAAACGTCTTAATGTCATCCGCCCACCTAACTTTCTGCCGCAACCTGCCACGCTTCCCTTCCCTTGGAATCCAGGCCGTAACCCTTAATGACCATCGGTTACCTTCCCTCCTCATTACATGTCCTGCCCATGCCCATTTCTTTTTCTTGATTTCAACTAAGATGTCATTAACTCGCGTTTCTTCCCTCATCCAATCTGCTCTTTTCTTATCGCTTAACGTTACACCTATCATTCTTTTTTCCATAGCTCGTTGCGTCGTCCTCAATTTGAGTAGAACTCTTTTCGTAAGCCTCCAGGTTTCTGCCCCGTAGGTGAGTACTGGTAAGACACAGCTATTATATACTTTTCTCTTGAGGGATAATGGCAACCTGCTGTTCATGATCTGAGAATGCCTGCCAAATGCACCCCAGCACATTCTTATTGTTCTGAATATTTCCGTCTCATGATCCAGATCCGCCGTCACTACCTGCCCTAAGTAGATGTATTCCCATACCACTTCCAGTGCCTCGCTACCTATTGTAAATTGCTGTTCTCTTCCAAGGCTGTTAAACAATACTTTAGTTTTCTGCAGATTAATATTTAGACCCACTCTTCCGCTTTGCCTCTCCAGGTCAGTGAGCATACATTGCAATTGGTCCCCTCAGTTACTAAGCAAGGCAATATCATCAGCGAATCGCAAGTTAATAAGGTATTCTCCATTAACTTTTATCCCCAATTCTTCCCAATCCAGGTCTCCGAATACCTCCTGTAAACACGCTGTGAATAGCATTGGAGTGATCTTATCTCCCTGCCTGACGCCTTTCTTTATTGGGATTTTGTTGCTTTCTTTATGGAGGACTACGGGTGCTGTGGAGCCGCTATAGATATCTTTCAGTATTTTTACATACGGCTCGTCTACACCCTGATTCCGTAGTGCCTTCATGACTGCTGAGGTTTCGACTGAATCAAATGCTTTTTCGTAATCAATGAAGGCTATATATAAGGGTTGGTTATATTCCGCACATTTCTCTATCACCTGATTGATAGTGTGAATATGGTCTATTGTTGAGTAGCCTTTACGGAATCCTGCTTGGTCCTTTGGTTGACAGAAATCTAAGGTATTCCTGATTCTATTTGCGATTACCTTAGTAAATACTTTGTAGGCAACGGACAGTAAGCTGATCGGTCTATAATTTTTCAAGTCTTTGGCGTCCCCTTTCTTATGGATTAGGATTATGTTAGCGTTCTTCCAAGATTCCGGTACGCTCTAGGTCATGAGGCATTGTGTATAGAGGGTGGCCAGTTTTTCTAGAACGATCTGCCCACCATCCTTCAACAAATATGCTGTTACCTGATCCTCCCCAGTTGCCTTCCCCTTTGCATAGCTCCCAAGGCGGTCTTTACCTCTTCCGGCGTTACTTGTGGGATTTCAAATTCCTCTAGACTATTCTCTCTCACCTTATCGTCGTGGGTGTTACTGGTACTGTATAAATCTCTATAAAATTCTTCAGCCACTTGAACGATCTCATTCATATTAGTAACGATATTGCCGGCTTTGTCTCTTAACGCACACATCTGATTCTTGCCTATTCCTAGTTTCTTCTTCACTGCTTTTAGGCTTCCTCCGTTCCTGAGAGCCTGTTCAATGTTATCCATATTATAGTTCCTTATGTCCGCTGTCTTACGCTTGTTGATTAACTTAGAAAGTTCTGCCAGTTCTATTCTAGCTGTAGGGTTAGAGGCTTTCATACATTGGCGTTTCTTGATCGGATCTTTCGTCTCCTGCGATAGCTTACTGGTTTCCTGCTTAACGGCGTTACCACCGACTTCTATTGCGCATTCCTTAATGATGCCCATAAGATTGTCGTTAATTGCTTCAACACTATGGTCCTCTTCCTGGGTTAAAGCCGAATACCTGTTCTATAGGTTGATCCGAAATTCCTGTACTTTCCCTCTTACCGCTAATTCATCGATTGGCTTCTTTTGTACCAGTTTCTTCCGTTCTCTCCTCAAGTCAAGGCTAATTCGAGTTCTTACCATCCTATGGTCACTGCAGCGCACCTTGCCGAGCACGTCTACATCTTGTATGATGCCAGGGTTCGCGCAGAGTATAAAGTCTATTTCATTTCTAGTCTCACCATTCGGGCTCCTCCACGTCCACTTTCGGCCAACCCGCTTGCGGAAAAAGGTATTCATTATCCGCATATTATTCTGTTCTGCAAACTCTACTAATAACTCTCCTCTGCTATTCCTAGAGCCTATGCCATATTCCCCCACTGACTTGTCTCCGGCCTGATTCTTGCCTAACCTGGCATTGAAATCCCCCATCAGTATACTGTATTTTGTTTTGACTTTACCCATCGCCGATTCCACGTCTTCATAGAAGCTTTCGACTTCCTGGTCATCATGACTAGATGTAGGGGCGTAGACCTGTACGACCTTCAATTTGTACCTCTTATTAAGTTTGACAACAAGACCAGCCACCCTCTCGTTAATGCTATAGAATTCCTGTATGTTACCAGCTATGTTCTTATTAATCAGGAATCCGACTCCTAGTTCTCGTCTCTCTGCTAAGCCCCGGTAGCACAGGACGTGCCCGCTTTTTAGCACTGTATATGCTTCTTTTGGCCTCCTGACTTCACTGAGCCCTCTTATATCCCATTTACTGCCCTCTAATTCCTCCAATAGCACTGCTAGACTCGCCTCACTAAATAACGTTCTAGCGTTAAACGTTGCCAGGTTCATATTCCAATGGCGGCCTGTCCGGAGCCAGGGATTCTTAGCGCCCTCTGCAGCGTCGCAGGTCTGACCGCCGCCGTGGTCAGTTGCTTCGCAGCTGCAGGTGACTGAGGGCCGGGGTTTGATTGTGGGGTTCATATAGGAGGCTGTGGCCAAGTACTGCACCAGGGTGGCCAATCCTGCTCTGGTGAGAGAGTGCGTTACCGGTTCTGGTCGCCGGGATCAGGCCGCACTCCAGGCCTGTTGGTGCAATTTTCTCAACACACGGTTTATTTTTTTGCATTTCCCGGTGGAGAATTGCGCGGCACCGGGATTTGAACCACGGTCCTCTTGCACGGGAGACGGATACTCTACCGTCCGCGCAGTAGTTGAATTAAAAAATTAAATTGTGGGGTTTTACGTGACAAAACCACTTTCTCATTATGAGGCACGCCGTAGTGGGGGACTCCGGAAATTTCGACCACCTGGGGTTCTTTAACGTGCACCTAATTCTAAGTACACGGGTGTTTTCGCATTTCGCCCCCATCGAAATGCGGCCGCCGTGGCCGGGATCCGATCCCGCGCCCTCGTTCTCAGCATTCTAACACCATAGCTACTGAGTAACCACGGCGGGCCCCGCAGGAGTTGTACGCCTCATTTAAGCTACTGTTGTTCCCTATTTGATCAGTCAAGGTGGACCAATCTGAGCTCGGTTATACCGCACGGATGGCACTCGGCTAGAGAACCTGGTATTTATGACCTCCACATGTGTGGCCACACATAATTGAAGATACATATCTTTCTTTCTTTTATATTAGGAGGGCTCCCGTACAGTGATAAAATAAAGGAAAAGACATTAGAAAGAAAGAAAAAAAGGAAATAAAAGGAAAAAGAAAACGGAACGTAACACGTGATTTGAACTCGTGACCGTTGGATGTTACCCGGAAAGATAGCTCAGTCGGTTGGTTCGTCAAGCCCCAGGTTACTTTCAAGCGCCATAGCTCCTGCTTCGAGCCTCATACTTACATGTAAAGGGACTGATGTTGTCCGCGATAGTCGGTAGAAAGTAGTCGGAAGGCATACTTTCTTGGAAAAATGGCCGCCCGAGGAGAAGAGCGAACTCGAGCGGCGTTAGAGACTAGGAAAACTGCCCTAAGATATTTGCAGCGCCGTGGTTTGCAAAATTGCTGCGCCGTGGTTTTAAAGCGCACCCGTGGTAGAGGAATGGAAGGCGATATAAGCGTGCGTGGCCATGATACGCACACGACAAACTGCCTTAAAACATTTAGACTTGAGGGAAAGCTTCGTTATCAAATGTTAGCACACCAATCAGCACTCGAATATAATTATAACCCTAATAATAATTGTAAATATTCATCTCATCTATGGGATCTAATGCGCGCTGTTGCTTTGTCTCTGCGTGTAGTGGTTAACAGAGGCAGTTTAAGGGCGGAGAAGCAGGAAGGAAAGGAAAGTCTCTGAAGCAAAAGTGCAGCGCCGTGGTTTTAAAGCGCAACCGTGGTAGAGAAACGGAAGGCGATGTAAGCGTGCGTGGCCATGATACGCACACGACAAACTGCCTTAAAATATTTAGAATTGAGCGGAAAGCTTCGTTATCAAACGATAGCACGGCAATCAGCATTCGAATACGACGAGAGAAATTATTGAGACGTGGAAAATTCCCATGAAATAAATATGGTTTGCGAGACAAATGCTTGTAAGTATTGAACCTCTTAAAAGATGAGGGGGGAATACGCGCTCACCGAGAGGGCATCGTCGGCACGAGACCACCACCAGGCACCTTACTGAGACGTGGAGGGCTCTGCGGCCGAAAACAAAGCCTCCCTTCTCCGTCGGCCAAGAGGGGGAAACGCGCTTTCCGATCGCTCAAGGTTGCGCGGACATAGTATAACTCTAGCGTCTAGGAACAGCTTAACCACGTGCGGGGGCGGGACGCATAGCGTGGGAAGCTAGCCGCCAGAATAACTATCACAAGGACTGCTGCTGACGAGGGCGAAATACATTCGTGTAATTATATTAACCCTAATAGGACTACTTTCGAAAGAAAAAAGGAAACGCCCCAGAGGGCTATACTACGAGAGCTATGACTGATAATTCTCTCTCTCTCTCTCTCTCTCTCTATATATATATATATATATATGGTGTTTAACGCCGAACCAGATGAATCTGGTTGATAGGCGCGGTTGTTGAAGAGCGGTCTCGCGGCAGCTTGGCCAACGTCGTTCTCTTCTTTCTTCTGGTTGTCTCCGCGGCAAGCGTGGTTCATGACAGCTTGTGACATTTCCCTGCTTGCAGACGAAGCCCGCCGGGCGAGTAAGTCATCTCGTGGGTTGTAACGCCTCAGACGCGCCACGTGCGTTACTTCAGCCTTGGCCGAGCGTCGTCCACTGCTCGTGAGACGCGCAATGCGGTAGTTTACTTCGCTGAGGCGCTCCAGAATATCGTAAGGGCCGACGTAGTGGGCGAGAAACTTCTGGCACAAGCCACGCTTCCGCAACGGCGTCCAGAGCCACACAAGGTCACCAAGATCGAAGGAAACGTGGCGGTGACGCCCGTCATAGCGGATCTTGGACCGGTCCTGCGATGGTAAGGTGCGTAGCCTAGCGAGGCGTCGCGCTTCTTCTGCTCGACATAGGATCTCATCAATTGATTCGTTGTCATGAGCGAAGTAGGGAAATATGGTGTCGAGGGTGTAGCGCGGCGGACGAGCATACAGAAGGAAAAATGGTGAGTAACCAGTGGTCTCGTGTCTCGCGGTATTGAAGGCATAGGTAATGAAAGGCAAGATACTGTCCCAATTCTTGTGTGCTGAATCGACGTACATGGACCGCATGTTGGCAAGCGTTCTGTTTGTGCGCTCGACCAGACCATTAGTTTGTGGATGGCAGGGCGTAGAATGACGGAAGCTACATGGACACAGACGAAGGGTTTTTTGAACAACGTCCGCGGTAAACTGTCGCCCACGATCGCAGATTACTATGCGAGGAGGTCCATGTCGGAGTATAACGTTAGCCGGCAAGAAGATAGAAACTTCTGTAGCTGTGGCCGATGGCAATGCGGCGGTCTCACAATAGCGGGTAAGGTGATCTACGCAAACGATAACCCAACGATTACCCTTGGAGGATCGCGGGAAAGGGCCCAGAAGATCTATACCAACTTGCTCAAAGGGGACGCTAGAAGGGAGAACTGGTTGAAGCAGGCCATGTGGCGCTTGTGGCGGACGCTTGTAGCGCTGGCATTGAGAGCAGCTGGCGACGTACCGTTCGATATCTTTCCGCACCTTAGGCAAGTAAAAGCGTTCTTGAGCCCGGTAGAGTGTACGCGTGGAACCAAGATGACCGGAAGTTCGGTCATCGTGCATGGCGTGTAATACTTGGTGGCGAAGCTTCTTGGGGACAACTAAAGGGTAGCGTGCACCGGTGGTCGAGTAGCTCTTCTTATACAGCGCGCCACCATCACGTAGGCGAAAGCGACTGCCTGCAGGTGACTGCTGTGCTGCCGCGAAGAGCGGTTGTAAGCTCTCGTCCTTGTGCTGCTCGGATATGACGGTACCCATATCCGGAAATTCCGGGGACACAAAAACGATGTATTCATCAAAATTGTCCGCATCACATTCAGTTGTTTGAAGTCGCATCCGAGAGAGACAATCAGCGTCAGCATGTCGCCGGCCACTTTTGTAGCAAATAACGAAATCGTATTCCTGTAGACGGAGGGCCCAGCGCGCTAGTCGTCCTGAGGGATCCCGCAGATTCACAAGCCAGCATAGCGAATGATGATCTGTTATCACAGTGAAGGGGTGCCCATAGAGATACGAACGAAACCGTTGCACGGCGAAGATGACCGCCAGACACTCTTGTTCGGTGACTGTGTAGTTGCGCTTGGAGCGGCTCAAGGACTGGCTAGCGTAAGAGATCACGTGATCACTGTCGTCAACACGCTGAACTAGCCCAGCACCGATGCCTACGCCACTGGCATCGGTGTGAATCTCAGTTGGTGATGAAGGATCAAAGTGCCGAAGAATTGGTTGGGATGTCA
Source organism: Dermacentor andersoni (assembly GCF_023375885.2). Classification (NCBI taxonomy): domain Eukaryota; kingdom Metazoa; phylum Arthropoda; class Arachnida; order Ixodida; family Ixodidae; genus Dermacentor; species Dermacentor andersoni. Next base: position 178,761,595 of record NC_092817.1, on the reverse strand, counting down.
ACAGGAACTTGAGCTGGCGAAACGATGAGTCGCAATCTGCAGTCCACTCAAAGGGAACGCCTTTTTGGAGAAGGCGTGTAAGGGGATGAGCCATGTCAGCGAACCGGGGAATGAATCGGCGAAAATAGGAGCACTAGCCCAAGAAAGTTCTTAACTGCTTGACAGAGTTGGGTACTCTAAATGCTTCTTCGGCCGCAGTCTTTTGTGGATCTGGTCGGATGCCTTCTTTAGTGACCAGATGGCCTAGCACAAGAGCTTGTCGTTCCCCAAAACGGCATTTTTTTTAATTGAGCACAAGGCCCGCTTTCTCCAAGCAGTTCAAGACCAAATCCAAACGTTTGTTGTGCTCACTAAACGTTCGCCCGAAGATCACAACGTCGTCTAAGTAGCACATGCAAACTTCCCATTTTAAGCCGCGTAATATCGTGTCCATGAACCTTTCGAACGTTGCAGGTGCGTTACACAACCCGAAAGGCATCACGTTAAACTCGAATAGTCCGTCGGGTGTTACAAATGCTGTCTTTTCTCTGTCGTCCTTGTGTATAGGAATTTGCCAGTAACCTGACCGTAAATGGATTGAGGAAAAGTAAGATGCCGCAAAGAGACAGTCGATGGCGTCGTCAATTCGTGGGAGCGGATATACATCTTTCTTAGTGACGGCGTTTAGGCGACGGTAATCAACACAGTACCGCCACGTACCGTCTTTCTTCTTCACCAATATCACGGGGGCTGCCCAAGGACTAGATGATTCTCGAATGACGCCTTTGCATAGCATTTCTTGGACCTGATCACTGATTATCATGCGTTCTGACGTAGATACACGATAGGGTTTTTGTCGGATTGGCTGGGCGGCTCCTGTGTTGATGCGGTGACGAGTTCTGGGCGCAGGAATTGATGGCGGGCCATCGTGCTGCGCAAAGTCGAATACCGAGGTATGTTTCGTAAGCAGGGCCATCAAAACTCGACGCTCGTGATCGCTGAGTGACTTGTCAATCATGGAAAGTATCTTCGAGCTCCCGGGGCTCGAGACACTGGTGGCTCCTCCATCGGGGAGCTCTGTAAGTACTGCCACCGATACGGGTGAGCCTTCCTGAAACGTGGCAATCTTTAGGCCTTGAGGTAGCACTGCCGCTTCAGTGGAACAGTTTAGCGCCCACAGCCCCGCGCATCCATTGGTCGCTGAGACTACGCAGTGCGGAACTAACACGTTTTTTCTTGAGGCAGTTCCGATGCACAGGTTCCACTGCAGCGTCCAACGAGATAGGAGCCGGAGATGAACGGGCGACGGCAACACGCATCGCGGATAAGGCGGGCACAACTGTATCCTCAGACACGCACAGCACACTCTCCGGGCAAGCTTCACCTTCAAAGAGCACAGGTGAAACACTGGTGTCGACACTGAGTTCTCCCGTCCGGCAGTCTACATTCGCACCACTCAATTGCAAAAAGTCAATCCCCAGAATCACGTCATGCGAGGAGCGAGGAAGAACAGTAGACTCTGCATTAAAAACTTTCCCACCCAATGACACATCCACGTTACACACACCAACGGGGTATAATGATTCACCACTGACTCCACGGAAACTTGTGCACTGGTCCCAACGAAACATAACCTTGCGTCCCAGAAGGCCTTTAAACCCCGCACTCATGACCGAGACAGTTGCTCCCGTGTCGACTAAAGCCATTGTAGAGACCCCATCAATCAGTACATGAACCTTATTCTTTAGCATGAAAATAGTTGGAGGCAGTTGAGTCGGCAGCACACATTTTCCAGCGACCTCACCTCCATCGGCCGCGCTGGCTAGTTTCCCGGCGGGGGCGACACGAAACGGCGCCGAGGCGATGGTGACGTGAATCGCGGCCGAGGGGATGGTGATCGGGAGGCTCGGAAGGCTGGTGGTGGCCTCAGAGTACGGTCGGAGGCAGGAGAGCGGTAGCGGTTCCGGGTTCTTTCTTCTCCAAGGTTAGTCTCCTGGGCGCTGCATCGGTCCTCTCGAAAGTGGCTTCCTGAAGTGGAGTCTCCTGGCCACTGAGTGCGCAGTCTACGACCGCTAGACCGCATAGTCGGCACTGACGATCCGTAGTTCGATGCTCGGCGTCGGCTAAAGTACCTAGCTATATGGCCAGGCATGCCGCAGCAGTAACACACTGGCGAAGGGCAAACTTCAGAATGCGGATTGAAGTATTCTGCCGAAGACATCGGTTGAGGGTAACGAGGCTCTTCCCCTTGAAAGTCGTAGGTAGCGGCGAGTCTTCGTGGACGAAAGTTGCGTGGGCATGGATCAAAACGTTGAGGGGGCGAATCATTGCGTGGTGGTTCGGTCGTAATGTAATGCGATTCGTCTCTGGAGCCGTTAAGATCCGCGACGTTCACCGAGTGGTTCCAAGTAGCCGAAGGGGGTTCCCAAAGAGTGTCTTGGAAAACGGAGGAGCTGCAACGTGGCGCCGCATAACGTGCCTGTTCGTCATGTCGCTGTAGCTCCTCGCGGACTATCTGGCGGATGGCGGACCAAAGGACTGGGAGCGGAGGACTCGTGTCAACACTTGCTACAGTTGTTACATTGGCCAGCTGTCCAAACTTTGGTGTAATTCGGCGAGTCTTCAGCGCCTCGAACGTACGGCAGTGCCGTATCAGTTCTGATACAGTGTGCAAGTTCTCTTCACCAATGAGGAAGTTGTACACGTCTTCCGCTATTCATTTTACCACGTGTCCCACTTTATCTTCCTCTGTCATGTGAGGGTTCACGGTTCGGCACAGCTTCAAAATTTCTTCGATATAGGTAGTGCAAGTCTCGCCGGGTACCTGAGCTCTCTGGGCTAATGTGAGTTCCGCACGTTTCCTCTTTGCGTCCGAGTCACCGAAACACTTTTTGATCTCCTCAACAAAGCGTGTCCATGTAGTTAACATGTCCGCGTGGTTGTCATACCATACCAGCACCGTGCCGGCCAAGAAGAAAACAACGTTCCTAAGCAGACTGGCAGCATTCCAGTTATTGTATTGGCTTACCCTTCCGGACTGGGTTAGCCACTCGTCCACATCTTCCTCTGCCTTCGCCGAGAACGTGCGTGGCTCTCGGTAGTACTGGATAGGGACTTGCCTTGCCGAGGCACTGCTGGTGAGGGTATTTTGCTCTGTAGCCATGATTGAGAGCGACGGCGAAAGTCCGGCGAGGCGACGGCTTCGGCGTAGCTCTTGTGCTGGTGGTTCCGTTGTAGGTCGTGGAAGTTACCCCGCACAGCTCCACCAAATGTTACACACGAGGTGTTTAACGCAGAACCAGATGAATCTGGTTGATAGGCGCGGTTGTTGAAGAGCGGTCTCGCGGCAGCTTGGCCAACGTCGATCTCTTCTTTCTTCTGGTTGTCTCCGCGGCAGGCGTGGTTCAAGACAGATTGTGACAATATATTCATCTCATCTATGGGATCGCATGCGCGCGCTGTTGCTTTGTCTCTGCGTCTAGTAGTTAAGAGAGCCAGTTTCAGGGCGGAGAAGAAGGAAGGAAAGGAAAACAAAATTGCAGCTCCGTGGTTTTAAAGCGCACCCGTGGTAGAGAAACGGAATGCGATATAAGCGTGCGTGGCCATGATACGCACACGACAAACTGCCTTAAAACATTTAGACTTGAGGGAAAGCTTCGTTATCAAATGATAGCACAGCAATCAGCACTCGAATATAATTATAACCCTAATAATAATTGCAAATATTCATCTCATCTATGGGATCTAATGCGCGCTGTTGCTTTGTCTCAGCGTGTAGTGGTTAACACAGGCAGTTTAAGGGCGGAGAAGAAGGAAGGAAAGGAAACTCTCTGAAGCAAAATTGCAGCGCCGTGGTTTTAAAGCGCAACCGTGGTAGACAAACGGAAGGCGATATAAGCGTGCGTGGCCAGGATACGCACACGACAAACTGCCTTAAAATATTTAGACTTGAGCGGAAAGCTTCGTTATCAAACGATAACACGGCAATCAGCATTCGAATACGACGAGAGAAATTATTGAGACGCGGAAAATTCCCATGAAATAAATATGGTTTGCGAGACAAATGCTTGTAAGTATTGAACCTCGTAAAAGATGAGGGGGGAATATGCTCTCACCGAGAGGGCATCGTCGGCACGAGACCACCACCAGGCACCTTACTGATACGTGGAGGCCTCTGCGGCCGGAAACAAAGCCTCCCCTCTCCGCCGGCCACGAGGGGGAAACGCGCTTTTCGATCGCTCAACCCGTGCAAAAATCACTGTTGAATAACCATTGATATATTATTGGGGAATTGTTGAAACAACGGACTTCAACAAATTTTCAAAAGCAATTGAGTTCGCTCAACACTTGCACAACAATATTACCGTTGAGTGTTCTCAATAAACAATTTATTGGGTAATTTTTGTTGATTTTTGTAGTTGTTTTTTTGTTGTGCGGCAGTTGAGTCCAGTATCAATAATTAGGACTCGCATATGAAGACATACCAAAAATTAAATGCGAAGCGTTCCAACCTCATTGCTGTCACTTTGCGGCAGGTAGGTTCTTCTTTCGCCTCGTTTTGATAAAAAGAAAATAATGTGTGACCGATGGGGTGGCATTGAACGCCGGCCGTCAAGCCCGGTGCTCTAACCATTAGCCCACGAACGCGCGCATGCTCCTCTCGTTCGAAAGCCAGTAAGTGCTGAAAGGCTTGGCGCGTGCGCAGCGTGCCACTTCCTCGTGCTGTCGCTAAAGCTGACGCTTTCAAGCGCCTATCTCCGGGACTGCCCCACTTTCGTAGCCGTTTTCTCTCTGTAAAAACTGCAGCGTTAGACTAGCTTCATGATCGCCCAAGTTCATAACGATTTATTTCTTCGCCGGTGTACAAATGCCATCGTCGTTTTAACATACACTAGATGACATAGCAATTGGTACGATCCAAAATGAGCACGTTTCGGGGAGCAGAAGAATGCGAAGTTCACTCGCAAACACGGCGACTACGCGCATGTGGAGTTCCCCAAAAGTAGACACGGCGGCAGCGTGGCCGGCGATAAGACAGGCGCCGACACGCGACGACGCTACTACCTTCGAGCATCTAACGCGCTGTGGGAACCGTAGGATCCAAGCGGCGCACATGCTGCAAACATACACGTGAGAGATCTTCGAATTTCCTGCGACGCACCCTCAGTCCGGAAAGTAAATATAGCTTTTTTTTTATCCAACGGCCGTGGTACTAGAGTTTAAACAACGAACACGCTTTGAGATCGCAGCGCGCAACCGCTATAACCATTGACTTCAAAGAGCTTCTGATTCAGAAACAGCCGCAACAGTATCGCAGCTAATCGCTGTATCTGCGGTTGCTCCCGACTCTCGCCTTGCAAGAAGCATGCGATTTATTTGGGCCTTGCCGAACTGTCGTCCGCAGGACAGGTCCCGTATGTTCAGTTAAATAGAAGAACACCAAAGGGAAATGAAAGAAATACAGGTAGCGGACTCTTATCACACCTTACTTGTCACCTCATCATCTGCAAAGGCGCAATAAACTATTCTAGTAGCGTTACTTTTGTAAAGATAAAAAAATTAGTAGTAATGTTTACTTCTAGATGGTGCTACGAACGTCAAGGCAGCGTTCGGGTGTGTGTGTGTGCGCGCACGCGGTTGGTACCGTTGTAGCTTCGTTTTGAGCACACTTTTTCAACAGTACACATCGTTACCGCTAGTTTCGTAGTCGAATATTTTGGTCGTAGTATTTATAGTTTACGTTACAAATGAGGTTGTTCTTAAAACTTTATGAAGGTTAGTGCATGAAAAATTATTAAAAATAATTAGTGGTTTTCCCGTGCGGTTATTTTGTGTTTGAAAGGTTTTTATAACTCCATACGATAGTGAAGCTGTGAACGGCTTTCGGACTCAGTTAGTTGGTTGCCGTTGCGTGGTGGTTCACGCCTCGTGCTTTCTGATAAAAGTATTTTTTTCTTTTCGGTCATCATGACGCACATTTTAGTAAAATGCTTTAACGACGATAAGTGCGACGTTTATCCGTTAAAGTCATTGGCTGACTCAGCTGCTAGTCTTCGACTGATGTGCGAGCCTGGCTGTTTTGATGAGTTGCGCGGCAGAGGTCATGATGCCTGTTGGAGAGAAGGCACCCCGAAACAGCCGCAGCCGAACTTCTGCTCATAGGTAAGTAATCTCGTTTTCTTGGGCACGTAGCCTTTTTTTCTATTTTGACATTGACAAGCGTGAGATGTTAAGCACACCGTTCACTTAAAGCAAACCGTATGCCCCGGAGCGAAAGCGCGCGATACGCATTTCGTAACTATGGCGGCCGCCGTGGCAATTTGGGGCTCGAGGCCGTGGATACGATCCCTGCGGCGGCCGCATGCCAAAGGAGCGGAATGCAAAAACGCTCGTGCATTGTGCATTGTATGCACGTAAAAATTTCCAGGAAGTCAAAATTAATACGGAGTCCCCAACTACAACCTGCCTCATAATCAGATCGTTGGCTTCGCACGTAGGATACATAATTATTTTTTTTAATCCGTAGTGGCTCATCGTATACCATACGGTTAGTGTGATCACCTTTTGTGCCGTAGCGGTTAAGCGCGCCTCGATTTAGGTTACGCCTAACGATGCGGCGCACCGCAAAATATATTTCGCCTCTTTGGGATTTGCGGAGAACGGCCAACCGATTAGTCACAGCTTCCGCGCGGTGACTGCACACGGATACACAGCGCAAATGAACAGAGGTGTGGTGACGACTTCGGCAAAGAACACAGCCACCGACGGGGTCGCCTTATCGAATATCACCGCCAAAACTACCGCAGTAAGCATCTTTACCTAGCGCCGCGCGTTTCTGTTGAAGGCGTACTGTACAATTTTAATTGGCGATAACCGAAACATGCCGCCGTTCTCTGCTGCCTCTGTGAGCTGGGCCGATCCGAATGTGCTTTGCTTGCAGAAGCGAAAGGAGCGCCACTCGGCGCGTTGTCGCCTCGAGCACCGTTTGCGCGGTGAAGAATGACGCGTGCATGAAGCTAGCTCACTGCGCCGACGCTTCCGCGCAAAACGCGCAAGGGCGTGTACGCGACGTTCTGCACACAAATCGCGTGGGATGATCGGAGACACGCCGGAGCGGCTAGCGTCAAAGAAACGGTGCATGTTCTCACTCGTACAGGCACGCTCACGCTCGCATCGCTCTCGGCGTATCTTTAGGTCATTCCTGCTGCTGTACTTCAACCCAAAGATTCGATATCAGCTTGGTATCGGCTATGCACCGTCGCGTGGTCTTTGGTTCTGCGAGAGAGCCGGGAATATTTCTCCCCGCTGCGAAACATCGCTGTGAGTGTCTTAGCTAACATTTACCGTAGCAACCTATTTCTTTCTTTTCTAGACAGCACTCGTAAAGAGTCACAAATTTTTACTTGCCAGTATAGTGTGTACTTCTATTTTCTGCGTAGTTATGTGCAGTGTGGCAGATTCTGAATCCGCGCAATCTCATTTTCTGTCCGCATTCCCTTCTCGCAGGTTACGTATGCAGCAAATGCCCAGATGCTAAAGTGTTCTACGTCAAGAGCAGCTTGGCGTCATGCAAGAGACACCCATTGATATGTGGCTGATTCACTAGCAAGCTCGCGTCTCTGTTGCCACTCTCCATCAAGTAGGATTTTAACTATTTTTTCTGCTGCTCTGTGGTGTACTAGCTGCCGCGCATGGACGCTGTGAAGGCTTACTTTCGATTTGCTCTGACGTAGTAGTAAAGGATGGGCTACCTTTTTAGGGGAGGTATTTCCTTTTGCTTGCGAGAATGTTTACCAGCCTAACCAAGTGATACGTGCGTACTGGAAACAGCAGCGCGAACAGAGACGGACGACGAAATAGTTAGGAGCACACACTAGCGCAAGTTCAACTAAGTTTATTTTTGAAGACAGAGGTATTAAAGACGCTGGTCAACTTGACAAAGGTAAAGAGCCGTGCATGCGTGGCAGAAATAGCCACGAGCGACAAGAAAAAAATATGAAAAAGCCTTGTCATGTAGAATAAACGTGCGTGAAAAACGAGAACTATCGGACAAATCTTTCGAAAAAGTAAAGTATTTGTCCGATGAGTGATACTACCGAACGAGAAATACTCTTGAGAACTGCAAGTCTTTCCCTATAAGGGCAACAGATAACTTTCTTATGTATTTGTTTCGTTTTTGATCAATATATATTGCTGCTGGAACTCCTCTGGTGTTGACGTATAGAGCAGAAAGAACGGTTGTTTCATCACAAAGACCAGAACACAAGAGGACTTATGGAAGAATTATTTATTGATCACGAAGAAAAATTCATAAGCAAGATTTCTGTGACTCTAAGTGGGAAAGAGTTGCTGCAGTATTTCTCGTTAATATCACTTACAGGACAAACATTTCAGTCTTCATGCGTTTTTTTTTGTTTTTGACGCATATGTTTGTTCTACAGGACATGTCTTTCGGTCCTTTTTTGTTGTGCCGGGCTGTTTCTGCTGCACATCACATCCATGGCTTTTTCTTTGTGATGTTGTCAAATGTGTTCAAAATCTTTGTCTTCACGAATAAACTTCTAGTTGAGTCAGTGTTCATGTGTGTTCCTACCTTAATTCATCCTTCTCATTTCTGTTTGTGTGGTTGTCAAATTAAATGTACACCGAATTGGCGAAGTGTCCATAAAATTGATAGATGAAATATTTGCGCTGTTTATTTCAGGAAGAACGCTATAGGGTCTTATCTTCTTGTTTTAAACACTCAGTACATTTTCCTAGTTGGAGTTCCCTGAAGAAGCCAATAAGAGTGATGGTAACTTCCTTTGTGTGTAAGATTTATAAATTTCATCCGTTCAAGGCATGACATGTCACATGCCAGTAGGTATGCAAGCATTTGTACTTTTTAAACATACTAAGCTCTAGTTTTCGGTTCTCATGACGCTGCTTTGTACTGTGCTGCATTCTCCAGGCGCAGGAATCTTCTTTTATGCCATCAGTGCATGGGTTCTTTTTGTATATATTGGAGAAACAATTGTTTTGAACTTAAATATGCATGTATATCACTTGTAATTTTTTTCAACACGGGTGTTGTATCTCCCTCCGTCTGTCTTACTGCTTTGTCACAATTTTTATGCAACTTTATGTATTTTATGCAATAAAATTCTGGTAGCATTTTAATATTTTACCTGCGCAATCGAGGTCATTGGTTTTTCGTATACGCATTTATTTGCGTTTTTCACTGTCTCACCAATCTGGCTGTCCAGTCATTGAAACCCTTTTCCCATCCTTTATGACTATTTCTGTGGTACTTGATACTGCAAAGGCAGGTGACCGTCTATTTGGCTCTTTGGAATTGTGTTAGCCGTGTGTTACTACCAATTTTCTGTGCTAAATAATTATTTCTTCTCTTATCGTTCAAGGTATTAGCCTTGCCTTATCTCTTTATTGACTAAGGTACCACTTATTTGCTGGGTATATTGAAAAAGGCCCCAAAAAGTGCTTTAATTAGCTTTGTGCAAGTCCAGAAAAATTAACTGAAAATGAACTCACTAAATTGAGGAAATACCACCAACAAACTCTTCTGTACCTCAATTTAACATATACAAATGGTGTACTGTTCTTGCAAACCTGGCTCGTCAGAAACATGATTCAGGTGTCCACCATGCCCGACAACTTTCTACATGATGTCTCATCAATTAATAGCTAAGTTGAGTGATGTTATTTTATAAAATAATTGGGCAACTGAAAATATATACATCTCGAAGACAAAAAGCTCAGACAAGTCAACTTTGGTACTTCATTAAATTTTAATCGCGGTGAAAGACGTGTGCTAAAGCTTGTATATATTTATGTGAAGTCGTTTGTTTCAAGTCTGTTATTGCCTTCTCACAGTCAGCCGTAACTGTTCCTGTGATGGATTAGTGTGCGAAACATTTTAATGTAACGTATTCAGATGTCTTGTGTGTATTCACACGCAAGCAGCTTCAAGTGTTCATGTGTTCAAAGTTGGTTGTTAAAAGGGTATGCTTAAGCCCTGCGTTTTGCGTCGCTTTGCCTTCTAGCCACAAACTTAAGTTGCAAGTGAAGACCACAATGATCGTTTTGATTGAATTCATATGTATAGGTTTTTTCAGATGTATTTACACTGTTAAGAGTGCTGTAGGTACTAGCCTATGTCTCCAGGTTCGATGTAGTGGTGCCTTATGTACTGTAATAGTGTTTCATGGGCACGCATCTTTAGTGTAAATAAACTTACTTCAAATTGATCAGTCTCTCCTTTGCTTTTGTTTCTGTTTGTGAAAGTTATCAGCAGGCACCGGGGCATGCAAGTTTGAATAGCAAAGCAATTTCAATATATAAATAAAGACCCACTAGCCCATCGAAATGTCTATCATATTTCAAAGACCACTTCTGAAATCTCAATGCAATCTCAACTGGGCCACAATGTACTGTTTAGTGCTGTGACAACAATAACTCAACAACAGGTCAACGGTACTACCACAACGTCAGTTCAAAGCAGCATCAATGGTAACCCAACAACCACTCAACAAAATGAACACAACGAGTCGTCTAAGCGCAATGAAATTTCAATGGTAACTTAACAATTATTCAACATTGAGACACCCAATGGTGTGTAAATTAAATTTCAGTGGCCAATATTCAAGACCACTCAACAGTTAGTCGAACATTTCTCCAACATAATTTCCACAATTCCTCAATGAAAAACTCAACATTGACCAATAATAATTCAATGCCTTCTCAATAATTTTTTCTGTGCGGGAAGGTTGCGCGGACATATAACTCTAGCGTCTAGGAACAGCTTAACCAGGTGCGGGGGCGCCACGCATAGCGTGGGAAGCTAGCCGCCAGAATAACAATCTCAAGGACTGCTGCTGACGAGGGCGAAATACATTCGTGTAATTATAATAACCCTAATAGGACTACTTTCGAAAGAAAAAAGGAGACGCCCCAGAGGGCTATACTACGAGAGCTATTACTGATAATTTTCTATATATATATATATATATATATATATATATATATATATATATATATATATATTCATCTCATTTATGGGATCGCATGCGCGCGCTGTTGCTTTGCCTCTGCGTGTAGTAGTTAAGAGAGCCAGTTTCAGGGCGGAGAAGAAGGAAGGAAAGGAAAGCAAAATTGCAGCGCCGTGGTTTTAAACCGCACCCGTGGTAGAGAAACAGAAGGCGATATAAGCGTGCGTGGCCATGATACGCTCACGACAAACTGCCTTAAAACATTTAGACTTGAGGGAAAGCTTCGTTATCAAATGATAGCATAGCAATAAACACTCGAATATAATTATAACCCTAATAATAATTGCAAATATTCATCTCATCTATGGGATCTAATGCGCGCTGTTGCTTTGTCTCTGCGTGTAGTGGTTAACAGAGGCAGTTTAAGGGCGGAGAAGAAGGAAGGAAAGGAAAGTCTCTGAAGCAAAATTGCAGCGCCGTGGTTTTAAAGCGCAACGGTGGTAGAGAAACGGAAGGCGATGTAAGCGTGCGTGGCCATAATAAGCACGCGACAAACTGCCTTAAAATATTTAGACTTGAGCGGAAAGCTTCGTTATAAACGATAGCACGGCAATCAGCATTCGAATACGACGAGAGAAATTATTGAGACGTGGAAAATTCCCATGAAATAAATATGGTTTGCAGGACAAATGCTTGTAAGTATTGAACCTCATAAAATATGAGGGGGGAATATGCGCTCACCGAGAGGGCATCGTCGGTACGAGACCAGTATATGGCTATAAAGAGTACTAAAAGGCACTTTTTAGGTGATATTAAATCCTGACTAGTATCTGAAATTCCCTCGCAATGTTTAGATATGGGGCAGGGATACATTGGCGAAAATCTAAAGAGCGAGAATACTTCCCATGACATATTCGCTAAAACTAGAGTTCAGTGACCACTACTTGTATTTACCTAATCATATATACAGCAATAGCAGTTCCCGAACACGAATACGAAGTCATGGGTTCTAACTTAACCCCCAAAGTGACGTTTTAAGTTTATGGAAGGCTCTAAACATAACGGCTCCATAAATAGCGCTCGCAATAGACCGTAGCAATGTTTTATTCTTCAGTGATTGATCATGGTGGCGGCAGGTAACTTTTTGAATACTTTTTAAGCACCTGAAATAAACTGGATACATTTATGGCTACTTTTCGCGATTTCCTCGCCACTTTTATTTTTTTCCACCTGCCAACACTGCAGCGTGAGGTCAGTCTGCTGTACCAGCGTGTGTGACGGGGATCAGTGCGCCTGTAAGGGGTGACGGCTAGCGGCTACGAGCAAGGCTTGATGTTATGCTACCTTGGGTGTTGCCCCTAATACTGGTGCCATGACTTGCCCGCGAAGTAGGGCTGCTCTCTTCGTTGGTGGAACGAAAGCGTGAGAAGAAAAGTGACGATTGCCACGATATGGCGCCAAAGTAGCGCACGTCGTCTGCATTGAAACAAAGCGCTGCATGAGCTGAGTCCTGTCTGCGGTGGCTTCTGTGAAACGCAACCACGCGTCCCCCACCCGCAGCCTCTCGGTATCTCCTGATTAGCGAGGAAAACGCGCCACACTTCACTCCGTTTGGAACGGGCCGCACAAGACAGATTGTCCGCGCTAGCCAATATATCGTGAAATCAAAACGCATATAAAGCTGCGCTAAAATATTGTGTTAGGGAGTATAGTAATAGCCGCTGAATTAAAAAAAATCAGCACTAGAGTTATGAACAGTTTTGAATTAGAGAATTAACAAAAACGAAGGCTTACTCCGAGGGTATGGTAAAAGTCGCAGAATCAACCTACTGCAGCACCCGTCCGGGAAGTTTTCTGGTTGACCACATGGTATCGATGTCGAGGTTGCAGCTCCATCGCGTATCCCGTACAAAAAAAATTATTGAGAAGGCATTGAAATATTGTTGGTCAATGTTGAGTTTTTTATTGAGGAACTATTGAGAGTATGTTGGAGAATTGTTGGGCTGAGTGTTGAGCACTCTTGAATATTGGCCACTGAAATCGAATTGAAACACCATTGGGTACCTCAATGTTGAATAATTGTTAAGTTACCATTGAAAGTCCATTGTGCTTAGACGGCCTGTTGTGTTCGTTTTGTTGAATGGTTGTTGAGTTACCATTGATTCTGCGTTGAACGAACGTTGTGGTAGTTCTGTTGACCTGTTGTTGAGTTATTATTGCCACAGCATTGAAAAGCATATCGTGGCACAGTTGAGATGCCATTGAGATTTCAGAAGTCGCCATTGAAACATGATTGACGTTTCGTTGGGCTAGTGTATTTTTATTCATATATTGAAATTGCTTCGCTGTTCACACTTGCATGCCCCGGTGCCTGCTCATAACTTTCTTAAACACAAACAAAATAAAAGGAGAGACTGATCAACTTGAAGTACCTTTATTTACACTAAAGATGCGTGCACGTGAAACATTATTACAGTACATAAGCCACCACTACATCGAACCTGGAGACACAGGCTAGTACCTACAGCACTCTAGCAGTGTAAATACATCTGAAAAAACCTATACATCTGAATCCAATCAAAACGATCATTGTGCTCTTCACTTTCGACTTAAGTTTATGACTAGAAGGCAAAGCGACTCAAAAGGCAGGGCTTAAGCATACCCTTGTAACAACCAACTTTAAACACATGAACACTTGGAGCTGCTTGCATGTGAATACACAAAAGACATCTGAATATGTTACATTAAAATGTTGCGCACACTAACACATCACAGGAAGAGCTACGGCTGACTTTGAGAAGGCAAAATAACCAACATGAAAGAAATGACTTCACGTAAATATATACAACCTTTAGCACACGTCTTTCACCGCGATTAAAATTTAATGAAGTACCAAAGTAGACTTGCCTGAGCTTTGTCTTCCAGATATATATATTTTCATGTTGCCCAATTATTTTATAAAATAACATCACTCAACTTAGCTATTATTTGACGAGACATCATTTAGAAAGTTGTTGGGCATGATGACCACCTGAATCGTGTTTCTGACAAGCCAGGATTGCTTTCTTCAGAAATAAACTTGTCAAGCTTTTGTGTAATGAAAGCAGCTTATCTCCCTGGCACAAGTCAAGAACAAACAGTACACCTTTTGATTATGTTAATTTGGGGTACAGAGGAGTTCGTTAGTGGCATTTCCTCAATTTAGTGAGCTCATTTTGAGGTAATCTTTCTGGACTTGCACAAAGCTAATTAAAGCACTTTTTGGGGCCTTTTTCCCTATACCCAGCAACTAAGTGGTACCTCATTCAATAAAGAGATAAGGAAAGGATAATGCCTTGAACGATAAGAGAAAAAATAATTATTTAGCACAGAAAATTGGTAGTAACACATGGCTAACACAATTCCAAACAGCCAAATAAATGGTCACCTGCACTTTCAGTATCAAGCACCCCAGAAATAGTCATACAGTATGAGAAAAGGTTCCAATGACTCGACAGCCCGATTGCTGAGACAGTGAAAAACGCAAATAAATGCATATACGAAACACCAATTACCTCAATTTCGCAGATAAAATGTTATTAAAATAGCACCAGAATTTTGCTGCATAAAATACATAAAGGTTGCATAAAAATTGGGACAAAGCAGTAACTGAAAGACAGAGGGAGCTACAGCGCACCCATGTTGAAAAAAATTACAAGGAAAATGATATATATGCATATTTAAGCTTACAATTTTCGCTCCAACATATAGAAAAAGAACGCATGCACTTTGAGCATAAAAAGGTTCATGTGCCTGGAAAATGCAGCGAAGTACAAAGAAGCGTCATGAGAACCGAAAAGTAGATCTTACTACGAATGCTTGCAACCTACAATCAGGCATGTGCCATGTCATGCCTTGAATGGATGAAATTCATAAATCTTACACACAAAGGAAGTTACCATCACTCTTATTGGCTCCCTCAGGGGACTCCTTGAAATTGAACTAGAAAAATGTACTCAGTGTCAAAAACAGAGAGAAGATAAGACCCTATAGCGTTCTTCCTGAAATAAACAGCGCAAATAACTTCATGTATCAATTCTATGGACACTTCGCCAATTCAGTGTACATTTATATTTCACAACCACCCAAACAGAGACGAGAAGGATGAATTAAGGTAGAAACACACATGAGCGCTGACTCAAGTAGAAGTTTATTCGCGAAGACGAAGATCTTAAACACACTGGCCAACTTCACAAAGAAAAAGCCATGGATGCGCAGCATACACAGCCCGGCACAACAAAAAAGGACCGAAATACGTCCTGTAGAATAACAAAAACATGAAAACTGAAAGGTTTCTCCTGTAAGCGATAGTAACGAGAAGTACTGTAGCAACTCTTTCCCACTAAGGGTCACAGAAATCTTGCTTATGAATATTTCTTCGTGATCAATAAATAATGCTTCCATAAGTCCTTTTGTGTTCTGGTCTTTGTGATGAAACAAGCGTTCTTTCTGCTCTATACCGCAACACCAGAGGAGTTCCAGAAGCAATATTTATTGATCACAAACGAAACAATTGCATAACCAAGTTATCTGTTGCCCTTAGTGGGAAAAAGTTGTTCTGAAAAGAGTATTTACCGTTGGGTAGTATCACTTATCGGACAAATCTTTCGCTTTTTCAATAGATTTGACCGATAGTTCTCGTTTTTCACGCACGTTTATTCTACGACATGGCTTTCTCATATTTTTTTCTTGTCGCACGTGGCTGTTTCTGCCACGCACGCATGGATTTTTACCTTTGCCAAGTCGACCAGTGTGTTTAATACCTTTGTCATCAAAAGCAAACATTTAGCAGAGCTTGCGCTCGTGTGTGCTCCTACCTATTTCGTCGTCCGCCTCTGTTCGTGCTGCTGTTTACAGTACCCACGTATCACTTGGTTAGGCTGGTAAACATTCTCACAAACAAAAGTAAATGCCTCCCCTCAAAAGCTAGCCCATCCTTTACTACTAAACGCCAGAGCAAATAGAAAGTAAGCCTTCACAGCATCCATGCGGGAGCTAGTACAACACAGAGCAAAACAAAAAATAGTTGAAAATCCCACTTGATGGAGAGTGGCAACATAGATGCGAGCTTGCGGGTGAATCAGCCACATATCAACGGGTGTCTCTTGCACGACGCCAAGGTGCTTTTGGCGTAGAACACTTTAGCATCTGGGAATTTACTGCATACGTAACCTGTGAGAAGGGAATGTGGACAGAAAATGAGATTGCGCGGATTAAGAATGTGCCACACACTGCACGTAACTACGCACGAAATAGAAGTACACATTTTACTGGCAAGTAAAAATTTGCGA
Organism: Dermacentor andersoni; assembly: GCF_023375885.2. NCBI lineage: Eukaryota > Metazoa > Arthropoda > Arachnida > Ixodida > Ixodidae > Dermacentor > Dermacentor andersoni. Next base: position 178,745,298 of record NC_092817.1, on the reverse strand, counting down.
CTCTTTACGAGTGCCGTCGAGAAAAGGAAGGAATGGGTTGCTACGGTAAATGTTAGCTAAAACACGCACAGCGATGTTTCACAGTGGGGAAAATATTCCCGGCTCTCTCGCAGAACCAAAGACCACGCGACAGTGCATAGCCCATACCAAACAGATATCGAATCTTTGGGTAGAAGTCCAGTAGAAGGAATGACCTAAACATACGCCGAGAGCGATGCGAGCGTGAGCGTGCCTGTACGAGTGAGAACATGTACCGCTTCTTTGAAGCTAGCCGCTCCGGCGTGGCTCCGATCATCCCGCGCGATTTGTGTGTAGAACGTCGCGTACACGCCCTTGCGTTGCGCGGTAGCGTCCGCGCAGTGAGCTAGCTTCATGCACGCGTCATTCTTCACCGCGCAAACGGTGCTCGAGTGCGACGCTTAGCTCGAGGCGACAACGCGCCGATTGGCGCTCCTTTCGCTTCTGGAAACAACGCATATTCGGATCGGTCCAACTCAAAGAGGCAGCAGAGAACGGTGGCATGTTTCGGTTATCGCTTATTAAAATTGTACAGTACGCCTTCAACGGCAAACCGCCGCGCTAGATAAAGATGCTTACTGCGGTAGTTTTGGCGGTGATAGACGATAAGGTGAGCCCGTCGGCGGCTGTGTTCTTTGACCACGTCACCACACCTCTGTTCATTTGCGCTATGTATCCGTGTAGTCACCGCGCGGAAGCTGTGACTAATCGGTTGACCGTTCTCCGCAAATCCCAGAGAGGCGAAATATATTTCGCGGTGCGCCGGCCGCATCATTAGCCGCAACCTAAATCTAGGCGCGCTTAACCGCTACGGCACAAAAGGTGATCACACTAACCGTATGGCATACGATGAGCCACTACGGAAAAAAACATAATTCTGATGTTCCACGTGCCAAACCAACGATCTGATTATGAGGCACGTCGTAGTTCGGGACTCCGTATTAATTTTGACTTCCTCGAAATTTTTACGTGCATACAATGCACAATGCACGAGCGTTTTTGCATTCTGCTCCTTTGGAATGCGGCCGCTGCAGGGATCGTATCCACGACCTCGAGCCCCAAATTGCCACGGAGGCCGCCATAGTTACGAAATGCGTAAGCGTGAAGTGCAACACTGCCTTCCGGTACGAGTGTGGTACAAGCGTAGCACAGCTGCACACCTGCTGCACGATTATTTGTCGCGGTTCTCCTAAACTCGTAGTGCCTGCCTAAATACCTTGAAAGGCAGCGCGCCTCTCACGTATCGGAACGCGATAACAAGCGCTTAGACGGCATACGTGAGCCCCCATGAAAAATGACGTGGCCACTGTACAAAATTATCACTGCGCAGAGAAGCCGATCCTTATGTTCCAATTGTGTTCTCTCATACAAATGAAGGAAACGTTATTAGACAGGAACAAATGAAGCAATGCAATTTTACGCACATGGGGCGCCGCTGCCTCTTCGCCTACCATTGTTTCAAACGAAGTGACGGCGGCAGCGAGAGTTAGTATCGCGCGCATTTGCTCCGGGGCATGCGGTTTGCTTCAAGAAAGTGAACGGTGTGCTTAACATGTCACGCTCGTCAATGTCAAAATAGAAAAGAAGGCTACGTGCCCAAGAAAACGAGATTACTTACCTATCTTCAGAAGTGCGGCTGCGACTGTTTGGGGGTGCCTTCTCTCCAACAGGCATCATGGCCTCTGCCGCGCAACTGATCAAAACCGTCAGGCTCGCACATCAGTAGAAGACTAGTTGATGGGTGAGCCAACCACTTCACCGGATAAACGTCCCACTTATCGTCGTTAAAGCATTTCACTGAAATGTGCGTCATGATGTCCGAAAAGAAAATACTTTCATCAAGAAGCACGCAGCGTGAACCACCGCACAACTGCAACCGAATAACTGAGTCCGAAAGCCGTTCACAGATTCACGTGGCTTCACTATCGTATTCAGTTATAAAAACCTTTCAAACACAAAATAACGGCACTTAAGAACCACTAATTGATTAGCAATAATTTTTCATCAGCGAACCTTCATAAATTTTTAAGAACTACCTAATTTATAGCGTAAACAATAAATACTACGACCAAAAAATGCGACTACGAAACTAGCGGTAACCATGTGTACTGTTGCAAAAGTGCGCAAAACGAAGCTCGGTTGCGCCCGTTTGCGTGCACACATACACACCCGAATGCTACCTTAACGTTTGTCGCGCCACCTTAAAATAGAAATCACTACTAGTTTTGCTAATTTTACAAAAATAAAGCTTCTAAAATAGTTTACAGCGTCTTTGCAGATGACGAGGTGACAAGTAAGGTACAATAAAAGTCCGTTACCTGTATTTCTTTCATTTCCCTTTGGTGTTAACTGAACATACGAGACCTGCAGGCTTGGAACATGACTGGACGACAGTTCGGCGAGGCTCAAATAAATCGCGTGCTTCTTTCAAGGCGAGAAACGGGAGCAGCCGCAGATACAGCGATTAGCTGTGATACTGTTGCGGCTGTTGCTGAATCTGAAGCTCTTTGAAGTCAATGGTTATAGCGGCTGCGCGCTGCGATCTCAAAGCGCGTTCATTCTCTAGTACCACGGACATTGGACAAAAAACTATATTTGCTTTACGGACTGAGGGTACGTCGCAGGAAATTCGAAGACCCCACTCGTGTATGTTTGTAGCGTGTGCGCGCTTGCATCCTACGGTTCCCACAGTCCGTCCGATGCTCGAAGGTAGCGTCGTCGCCTGTCGGCACCTGTCTTATCACCGGCCGCGCTGCCGCCGTGTCTACTTTTGGGAAACACCACATGCGCGTAGTCATCGTGTTGGCAAGTGAATTTCGCATTCTTCTGCTCCCCGAAACGTGCTCATTTCGGATCGTACCAATGGTTATGTCATCTAGTGTATGTTAAAACGACGATGGCATTTGTACACCGGCGAAGAAATAAATCGTTATGAACTTGGGCGGTCATGAATCTAGTCTAACGTTGCAGTTTTTACGTAGCGAAAATGGCTACGAAAGTGGGGCGGTCCCGGAGATAGGCGCTTCAAAGCGCCAGCTGTAGCGACAGCACCAGGAAGTGGCACGCGGCGCACACGCCAAGCATTTCAGAGCTTACTGGCTTTCGAATGAGAGGAGTATGCGCGCGCTCGTGGCCTATTGGTTAGAGTACCGGGCTCGACGGCCGACGTTCGATTCCACCCCATCGGTCACACATAATTGTCTATTAATGAAAGCGAGGCGAAAGAAGAACCTACCTGCCGCAAAGTGAGAGGAATGAGGTTGGAACGCATCGCAAAACATGTTTGGAATGTCTTCATATGCGAGTCCTAATTATTGTATACTGGACTCAACTGCTACACAACAAAACAACAACTAGAAAAATTAACACAAATTACCCAATAAATTGTTTATTGAGAACACTCAACGGTAATATTGTTGTGCAAGGGTTGAGTGAACTCAATTCCTCTTGAAAATTTGTTGAAGTCCGTTGTTTCAACAATTCCCCAACAATATATCAATGGTTAATCAACACTCATTTTTGTACGGGATGTTCGCATCTGCTTAGGGCAACTACCTGCATCGTCCCCGCGGCTAACTTGATTAGACGTGTAAGGCGCGTGCGGCGAGACCCGTGTGATCGGGCCTCAGCACAGCTTGTTCAATTCAGTCAGTGCGGCATCAACGCTTCCCTATTCGCAGTTTACATGTCTTCCGCTCGCCGAAACAGAACATATGCCCTCCTCTCCAATGCGAACGAAAAGAAGAAAGTTAGCGCCGTTGTAAGATGTCGGGGAAATTTCACCATAGGACAGTACGTGAACCCAATTTAGGCGCACCAGCTTTGCCTTATCTCAAGAGCTCTGCGACTTTCGAAACGTTTGGCTTCTAGAGATTGTGATATAAAGCCTCAAGAACATTGATAGCGAGCCCCTACTACCACCCAAAAGCGTGAACGCTCGACTAGGCTCTTATCGATAAAAGAAAAATGCTACATACAAAGGGGCGAGCAGAGAAACTAGGAGGGTCCTCTGACAATTCTTCTCTCTTTGCGCTAGCCAGATAAGATACGGTTTGAATCGCAGAAGCCAATAAAACACGATAATACCGTGGCTTTCCATTGACGACGCCTCTTCTGCGCAAAGTCCTTAGATTAAAGGCGACTGCGAGATATGATGGGCGTCATCATGCTTGATTAGGTTTACGCTTCCAGTGCACCATCAGCAGAAGCTGCTGGCGCTGTATTTTCGGTAAGCTCCCTCGAGGCCGTGTTTTCTTGTAATTCCGGGCTTCCTTGACGCTTCTAGCCAAGCGAACAAACGTCGTGAACCTGACCGAAACGTGCAAGTGGTTGTTTACTGGCGGTTCACACGGAGGTAAGTCTTCAGCACGCTATTCAATGAACGGAGCGTACGCAGAATCGACGCAAGGCATGAGCGAACGCAAGTGCTATCATACCTATGTTCATATCATTGTAGATTTTTGTCTATATTACTGAGTTGCAATTATGGGAAGTTGTATAAGTAGGGGCTACATTTAGGAGATACATGTTGGCCCAAGACGCGCCTTCCTATATGTTATCACTAAATATATACTGAAAATGTTTGTATGAGGTTGTACAAGCCAAGCGAATAGTGGTGTGCGCTCTGGAACCAGCCCCAGAAGCAGCAATTACGCTGTAATGTGCGATGAGTCGTTAATGCAAATGTTAGCATACAGTTTTAGTTACACGTAGGTAGAGGCTTTGCGTACGTAGAGATTCTACGTGTGAGCAGTGCGCATGCGTAGAGCGTAGCGGGCGCGCGCGTGTCTCACGGACGTACGTGAGATTCAATTCTTTGCGTGCGTTTCTTGCGCACGCAGACAGCTTCGCGAGGGAGTTCCTCGAGTCACGAACAAGCGACCGCGGGCCGCGCGCCCCCAGACGGCTCGCATCGAAACACGGCGACAGGATTGAATTGGCTACCGCCGTGTTCAGATTTCCCGATAGATGGAGCTACGGGGTCCTTCTTGGCGTGCGTCGCGTACGTGTAGCTAAAAGCGTTTCAGATGGCGTGCACGTAAGGTACGTAGGATTTTCACGTTTGCGTACGTGAAGCCTCTACGTACGTGTAACTAAAACTGTCTAACAGCGGACAGTAAATAAAGCACCCTTAGTGGCACAGAGATAACTTTTGCTGTCGCCAACTGTCTGTGATTGTCGAGACCATCATTTTAAGTGGTCCGTATGAAGTCTCCGTAGCATTCGTTGCTCCTGAAGAAGCGCACGAATATTCAGTTGGCAGAAGTAACAGAACTACGCCAACCTACTGGACGTGATGCGTAAATGATGTTTCATTTCACGCCGGCAGGAAGTTCGAGTGGTATCTTGGCGGACATATTACGATTGGCTCTCGATAGTGATAGATGATAGCCTAGCTTATCTGAACAAAGCAGGCAGCTTGCCTTGTTGCTGGCTGCGATCGCTGTGGCTAAAACGGCCATACGGTCTTCTTAGCTCATGGGCACTCGGGTTTTACTTTCCTACGTAGAATAATACTGCATCACATGAGTAGGTAAGTTTGTTTTGTTTTGTTTTGTTTTGTTTAACAACAGTATTTTGTGGAAGGTTTTAGCGCTTACACAACCTTCGAATATCATTTTTTTAGCAGAACAGTATTAATAAGTTGAATCGCAGAAAACATGAGCCTATGAAACTTCGCTATGTATCTAGAAGGGTCTAGTCTAGCTGTAGATATCAACAGGAGGAAATAAACCGTGGAAATCGTGAATTCGTATTATCTTGAACTAAAATAGCGCGGCATATTAACATGCTTCTACGGCAGTCACATTGAAGCGGATGTTTGGCGGCCTCTACATAACGGCAGCTCAAATCATCAACTGTATCTGCTAGGTCGGAAGAAGGTAGACATTTCATATAGGCAGCGTGCTACAGAATATTTGGTACGCTATATTACAAGCCGAGTCGCTCTTATGACGCAGGAAAAGAAGTCGATCAGCTGCATTTTACCGCTTCCACCACCTGTCAATTTACAATCTCCACGAGCGACCGCATAACGTCGCGATGGCGTAAATCCAACTTCTCGGTGCAGAGAGGCTGCCAAAAGTATCAAACTGCATACTATACCATGAAAACAAGAAGCGGTGCCTGGAACCGGCTGGCGCATTCGTACGGAAAGTCAATGTGCAGCATCCAAACATACGCATACAACTACATAATATATAAACACGTTGGCATCAATCGATTCAGAGAGGCGCCACAGTCCTGCATGCAGATCCCTCCTATAATCTATTCGTGGGCCATTCCCCGATGGCCGCTTCATCGATTAGGAGGAAACGATACACGCTCTTACCAACCTCCAAGCAGACCGCAGCGCGCGTGTACTCGTAGATTGAAACCAACGAGTACACGAGTACGGCTATCAGTACCAGCACCTGTAAGGACTGCATAATCACTATCCCACGTATCACAAAACACAGCCTTTATCGGCACACCCACGGAATCTCAACGGCACACGCGCTGTATTTTTCCACAGGTAATTGGAAGTCACTTTGACGTCGTACGTAAATTTTGGTTGCCCTGTAAGACATGAACTGAGACGTATTCAAGATGCACTGTATACTCTAGGAGGAGTTCTTGTTTGTCTATTTTGTCTATAGGTGTTCTTATATCTATCGTTCATCTTACCGGTGACCAGAACAACAGTTTAACCTTGGTATTTCGCCTGTGCCGAACTTCTTGCCTATACTGCTCTTTTTAATTTCCCGGATAACCTTATCCAAGTTTTAAAGATATGCAATGCAATCTAGGAAAACGTCACCGATTGCATGCTGGTTACTGTACGTAACATTTAGCACAGTTTACTAAAGTGACTCTTTTGAATATTTATTCAAGAATAATTACCTTCTACACAAGTCCCGAATATAGGGTAAAACTTTAAATGAAAAGTTTGTAGGGCCTTCTGCGAAAAATCTCACGCAGTGCCTTTTAATTTAATAAGCAGAGTTATGGAGTGGGGCCCACCATTCCATTCCCACGGTGTTGCGGAGTGCGGAAATGCTTGGAAACTCTTTGGAATGATTGGAGTTTGACCATTCTCAATCTTTAACTGGCCTAGCTGACCGATTCTACTCCTACTTTACAGTAAATGAAGCGCTTTCTCTATAATGGCTGAATATTTTCACTTACGCGGCCCTTAGCAATAATATACTCTTGAAAACTTAAATATCTCACCAATAATAATGCGTATAATTGTGACCGCGTACGTACTATTATTTTGTCACTTCGAAAAGCATTCTTGTTTGGCATGACAATATCGCGTTTTATATTTACAGGAATATGCTAGGTGGCATTATTTTTTCCAGGCCACCTTTGTGACGACCTGTTATCCCGCCTTCTCGATATTAGGCAATGTGAAAAAAAAAGCGCGTGCTTAAAATCACCATGGACTGGCGCAAGCTGTAATCATATGCGACATCGTCTTCGGCCTCAAAGTTTCTGTGGTCATTCAAGAGTGGTCTTGAGAAATCGAATCATTCTTGGCAGCTAATTCGTGCTGACTCTAAATGCACGCAATTCTTGTAACGCAGAATAGTTTCATGGTCTCCAGAAGTGCTGAATGCGTAGAATACCGTTTTGTTGGTAATTATTGCGGCAGAGGCAGTCACCTACGGAAGATACTGAAAGAGCTGTGTTTAAAAAGACGGAAACCTGTAAGAAATTGGCCAAGTCTTGTTTAGAGAAATTTACAGATATAGTTTACTTGTAGTGCTGTTTAAAATGAACGTTTAGCGGTCTAGAATAATGTGCTCATTTGATTCAAATTCCATTCCGGAATTTCGGTGTTTAATTCCTTTTCCATTCCATCTGCCCGACAACCATTCCGCTGGTTGGAAAACGTGAAATGAATATCATTTCAGCTTCGCGTAGCCACTGCACAACACTAGGAGAAAGTCCGCAATGTATTAAATAAATCACGCGACACGCCTGCTTGTGTCCCTCATTTACAACAATCTGAATCGTGTCATGTAAAATACGAGAGTTTGGCAATTCTGCCTGAAGCAGCATAAAGAGGCAGAGGTGGTTAAACTGCTGCAATACATTTCCCTAATAAGCCCTACCGTACAGAACTATTTGGTGCGGTTCCTGCGAGTGCATAAGGGCATCCTTGTCCATTGCACGTAGAGTTATGGGACTAGAAATCAGGAATATTTATTTCAGAAATGTCGACAAGCTTTCATGCGCTTCAATTTTGCTCTGTGATGCAATGATCCCGATAATATTACCCAGAAATATGAAGGCTCGTATCCATGATCGTGTCATCTACTCGCCATACCCCGATGTGGACGTTCCTGAGTGCTCTTTCTACTATCTGGCCAAGGAGAAACTGCTGGTGAACCCTGAAAAACTACTGCTGGTGAGTACACAGTAATGTTTGTTTCGGGATTGCATCACATGTACATCCGGGGCCGCGGCTGTGTTGCAAGTCACGGTTGAGTTCTTGCAACGGTGGCACACCACATTGCATTTCAGGTACATTGTGGACATTCACACGAAGATAATCATCTAGCAAGTCACTAATGCACCAGACAAAGACAGTAGAGCAGGCCAGGATTCCTGATGCGGTCCAGTAAGCGCGGGCGCGTCCAATCAAGGGACAGAGAAGAAAACTCGGACGAGTGCCGGCTTGTGCTCTCTTCCACTCATCGAAGTAATGTAGTTGTCGAGTACAGTTTTCAATTCGTGTGGGACAGCTTTGCGCGAGGAATGATGCGCTATGTTTAAACTATACGGCGTAGCAATGCCAGATATATGTATTATGGTAACAAATGCTCTACAAAAGCTCATATTTCCTACAACGTCAGATTGCGTGGCACTGTAGTTTCACGCCTGTTTCACGGAGCAACTGTTATTCAGAAGAGCTGCAGTTTTTTGAAAGCTGTGACGCCATGGAAGTGCGATCTACGGGCAAAGAGTAAAAGTCTACTGTCCTAGGCCCGTTGTGAAAAGACGTACATTCCTTGTAAAGGAGCCCATGCATACGCGTACCGGTTTATACGCGTTTCAAACAACCACCTTGTGCCTGTAAGTGGCCAGTCAAAAAACGATAGCTCCAGTTTGATAGGAACAGAAATTTGCCTCTGGTGAAGGGACTCTACTTTTATCATTCTTGTTTGGTGGAAAAAAATCGCACGTACTAAATGCTGGGAAAGTGTTACAAAGAAAAGAAGTTCGCCTGAGTGGATGCCTGGGCACCTTGGTAATACTCTGCTATTATCAAGAATGTCAAAATAACACTGGAAGCGAGATGAATGTTTACTGTTCTGTAGATTTCTTCTAACATTGTTACAAGGATTAAAGCCCTCCCTTATGTAATGCCTCCGGGCCTTTAAGGTGAAAATAAATGAAATGAGATACCCTGGCTATATATTAACCCAAAAGCCTGATGAAAAGGTGCGAGATATAATGACCCTGGAAGGATGGTTCTTGGGACTAGAAAAATGTAGAATTTCTTTTTTTTATCTTTCAAAAGAAAAGGCCTGAGTAGAGAAAATAAGTTGTTCTTTTCTATAATAGGTGAGGACTTGCAGTAGAGAAACAGTGTATACAGATGTCTGTAAGTCAATACATGTTACAAATGAAAAACACTTCGCAGATCATTGCATCAGGTTAACAACAGACCATTCCACCACCGGAGATGACTTCCGAAATAGAGAATACAATAGGAATATCGATGAAGCTAACAGGTGTTGACCAAGGCAGGTAACTAAGAAGCGCGAGGCATGATAATATTTATTGGGACCAAGCGGCCTTTGCGGTCACTGGCTTCTCTATTAGCGGAGCTCCACAGCTGGAATCACGCGATAGCAAGCGACCATGCTGCTCACGCGGTTTCCGGTGGTCCAACGAGACTATCTGAAATTCACGAAGTAGGCTTTTTCAGACTATTTTATTCCGCGGCATGGAACGGCCGACCTCCTGCTCACGCACCATTGTACCGAGAGTAGGCTTCCAAACAGTTATGATGGAGTAAGACACACATTATGGCTAAGATAGCGGCAAAAGCTTCTGTGTGTCTGACTTATTTCTGGTCGAGGATGAAGTCCGCCATCATGCGTGGGTCAACTACATGAGTGAAGAAGCACACTTTCAGCATTTCGCAAATTGTCTACTGCACCTGTGGACGGTTTGCAAACTGCACTGAGAACTACTACAAAGCTAGTATACGTAAGGAGATTCACATGTATGACGAATGAAAGGCTTACTGAGGTCATATGAAGCAAAACAATAGAGTTCTAATACCTTATTGTGAAGACCATTTCGCAGATGAAGCTCGCTGCTTCGAATTAAGAGTCGCAGACTGCGAAGGCAAAGTCAGCGCCAGTAGCAATACATGGCAACGTGATGTGCCTTGTTGTGTGAACAGAAAACATTATTTATCAGGACACATGACATAAACCCTCTGTGAGTGGGCTGCCGGTGCTCAGCCCCATATTTCGTCAGAGCAGGTTCCAGTACAGGTAGCAAATTTAGCCCACCATCTATGTAGGTATGTGTAGAATCGCAGTAAGGTATATATATATATATATATATATATATATATATATATATATATATATATATATATATCTGCGTTTCGACTAAAACACTTTGTCTTTATGTCAACGCTATCGCTAATGCCAGGGTTCCCAGTGTTTCATTGCAGGTCCTGTCGTTTGTGCTGATGATTATTACGAGGCAGTCATTTACGCATGCGCATGTTCCTCACTGATGTATTGCAGAATGTTTTTGGCTCTGAGCGGCAGTCGCTATCCTCAAAAAGTAACCTCAAATTACACGTTCTCTCCGCACATCGTGTATGTAGGACGCTGTTTGGATTTTCATATAAGAGCATTGATTGAATATTATATTGAAACACTTCTACGCGCGTACTTCGCTCTCTACACGAATAGTAAACAAAATAACTTTAAGATGTCGTTTACAAGCCTTTAGGCGAGTGACCCACCTTCATAAAATAATTTATGCAACATGAACAAGAGTAAGGAAGAGCAAGAACAAGAACATGAATGTCTCTTGCAATGGCCATGAATTCCACGGTGAAACCTGAGGGAAGCTATTTGCGCACGCAGCAAGTGAGCCACAGACACGCAGCGCGAATGCCCAGCAGCGACCAGCCACATGGTAGGAACTAGCGTGAAACACGTTGCGCTGGGTGAAAAGGAACCTTGAATCCCTATCGATACTCCATTGGTCTCTGTTTAAACAAATAGTATTTCTCTGCCAGAATAACGGCGCAACTGAAAAGAAGATGCTACTAATTCATACCTTAAATTCCAGATGTTTGTTACACTCTGCGGAATGACAACTAATTGACAATTGACAATTAATCAAATATCCGCGATAACTTTTCAAAAGGGTTTCCAGCGTTACCATGAGCGCAAATCAAAAAATTCAAGCTCTGGTATGGAGTGCCCTGTAGAGGAATTCTGCTTCACAACTGCATGAATACTATGCCCTTCTGGTATGAACTATGTTGTATAGCGTAGCCGCTTACCGGAGCGAGATAGTGTCTGTCAACCATAGTGGGGCGTAGAACCCATTGGCAATATTCGGCAGACTATAAGCGATTACATATTAGCTGGTGGCATAATAACAGTGTCCGTCAGCCAAGTCTCTGCTGGCAAACTTTTCAGTCGGTACAATACGCAACTATTAAAATAATAATAGTACCGAGGGGATGGCAATAACAGCTTGAAAACTTCTTTGTCTTGTAACCTACTAGGACCTAACCTTGGACCTTTTGCTCCACAATACCCATATACGCAGAATACTCTGTGCAACGTAAGGACGATATATCCCCGCTAACATGAATATCGTTGTAGCACCTGCACATTCCAGCATTCATCGCCGTACGGGTGGCAACCTTTTTAGAATTGTTGTAGGCAATGACACGCTATCCTTTACCCTATAACATCATCTCGTGTCTTTCGGTTGCAACTCGGGAAGTGGTGGATGTAGTGTCGTCCAGGATTTTGAAGCCTGGGTCTGTCTCGGAGATGGCTCCAATGGTCGAGCTGCTAAATTGCTCGAATGATAGACTGCTTCAGGACAATGAGAAGCACATAGGTCAAATAAACGCCAGATGGCAGATGGTATAATTGTGCCATGCGGTGCATTAGTAGAGTGTTGCAAACGAGTGAATGTTACGACCATTTGCAGGTTAGCGATGTCGTCAGCCTCACTCGAAGCCAAACCTTGGCTCACATGAAGCGTTATGCTGTTGGTTTCCGGAATAATGGCGTGGTTCCTGGAGACCGGGTCTGCATACACCTGGATAATGGAGTGGAAAATCTGGTAGCCATCTATGGCTGCATCCTCGCTGGAGCTGTGGTTGTCTTAGCCAAGCCTTCGCTTACCGAAAGTAAGTGGAGCACAATTTTCGTCTTGTTTGCTTGCAATGGAGGAACGAAGAGGTGAGGGGGGGGGGGGGGGGCGTGGAGGTGTGAATGGCCGAGAACAAGCAATTCTGGGTAGAGAGGAAGAGTAATCGAGAATTGTGTACAGAAGTTTATGATTCTGCACAGATCACTGACTGTAAAGCTTGTCTTTCTGCACCTGCTCTCTTTTTCTTCTCTTCGCCTCCCCTATCTACCACCCCACATGTAGGGTGGCATACTAAACAAGGTCCCGGTGACCTCCCTCCCTTTCCTTCCTGCCTTCTCTATCTCTGTCTTTCAGCAAAGCAATCTACTCCGCATTGGCAGTGAAACCGCTTTCTCTGTCTGTATAAGTGCGTAGTTCTACGTTCGAAGAGACAAAATGTATGTAAAACGAATGCTGGGTACTCCGAGACAAACAATGAATTGTTAGGTGAGACCACCACTCGTCTTCTTTGTAGTTCTTTCAATGTCTGTCAGTGTGTGTAGGACATCCACTTAGCAAGATTTCTACAAATACACTACAAAGAAATGCTTTAGGGAAATGGGATGTTAAATAATAGCTACCGTGATTCAGTGAAAGCTACGTGCTGGGATGCGCAGTTATCACTTTTTAAAGCCAAGCTTTCTTTGACTCTTCCTTCGAGTATCCCACGGCTGTTACTGCTGCTATTGTCTTAAACACCACGTCAGGAGGTGCTTCAGGGCATGTGTTTGCATGACAGGAGTGCTGCAGAGAGGAAAGGCAACGCGAGAAACTTGTGAACCTTTGCACTGTGGCGAACGTGCACAATGCCCTCTCGAGCTACCTGGGCGTCGCCGCATTAGCCTCGTGACATCTGTGAAATCTTTGATCCCCGCCAAACACTGCAGAAATTCCAGCGCTGACCTCTCTACTAACGTGCAAGTGCAGAAGGAAACTAGATAGAATGATAGAGAGGCGGGTGGAGAGAAGGCAGAGAATGAGTAGAATCGACACAGTCGCGAATCAAGTGAAGAACCGCCTTGCCACGTTTCGCTTGCAGTTTCCATACAAGGTGGAGGTGGGGGATAAGGAAAATGTGACCTGAGAAGGCAAGCAAGCGCTACACACGACAGTGGTTGCGTTCAAATGGGTTAATTATAAGTGCAAGATGCCATACGGTACGATTCTGGTATTTCTGAAAAATAAATGCCACCTGTATTTGTCTAGTGCACAACTTACGCAGATTGTGCACTAGGAGAGCCGCATTCAAGCACAGCGTATGGTCTGGCAACACTGCGGAAGCGGTCACACGTCACATCTACACTTCTGTGCCCACTGTTTTAGTTTTACAGCTATGACATTGCTCGAGGTTGTGGGTTTGGTACCGACTGCGGCAGCCGCATTTCGGCGAGGGCTAAATAATAAAACGCTCGTTTTATGGACACATTACAGAACACCACGGTGTCAAATTTGACCGCCACGGCGCCGTTCATCATAACAAATTGTGGTTTTTGCACGTGCAGACCCATAGTTAAATAAATGTTCATTACTTCTGTCGCGATCCGTTGTGCCATGTAAGGCTATGAATAAGCTCGACAGCCTCAGAGGTTAGAAATTATTGCGCACAACAACACCTCAACGAAACACCTCCCCATGTGCGTTCTTTTTACTAGGCGGACAAACCGCAGTAGTACACGCAAGGTAAAATTTAACATCAACGCGCCACCCTCGTGTCGGCTAAGCGTTGAAGATACTAAACATTCGCCATCAATATCTTCACTAAGCAAACAGCGCAGAATGATTCGGTTACATTGTTTTCCACAGCCCGTGGGACCAACATAACTTTTATTTCCTTTATTTGGAACCTTGTTAAACGTTGTGAGTGCTCTTGCCTATGCAGAAAGAAACAAAGTTGCCAATTTGGGTCTGACAAACCTTGTAGTGCTCCGACATGTGAATAATACGCGCAGCGACGAAGGATTAATAGTAATGGAGTAATGATGGTACAAGTATGGTGTGACTAGGACGACTTGACGATGATGGCATCGTGACAATGCGATGACGCTGAATAACGGCGATGGAACGATACGACGGCATAGAAATTACGGGAGGTGGGATGTCCCGAGTTAGGTGCTCGACCGACACCTCAGTGCATTGTCAGTAACAAGTGCTGCACCTCCCCGATAACTCGGAATGATGCTCAGGCCTGCCGTGTCTTGCACCGTACGCCTCACCGACGCTAATAGGTATCCAGTCTTCTTGAATTGTAGCGCGAAGTGACAGACACAGAGACTAGAAGCAGACAGCACGAGTGCTCCTCCTTTCTGCTCCTAATCTCTGTGTGTGTCACTTCGCTCTACAATCCAAGAATATTGCCACGACCTTGACACAACTGATAGCCATTCGGTGCAGTCCGGTGCCACATGCTAAGCGTGTTGGGTGGCACCGAGAAGAAAACGACGAAGGTGCAAGGATAGCTATATGAAATATCTGTAGCTTGGGCAGAAGTCTTTTGTGGCTTTGTCTGTAACAAACTGGTGGAGTTGCTAGGTGCGTGTCTATGTACTCTGACCCCCAGGAACTGGCAGCGGACAACCTGCGCAAAAGTTGACGGCTTTAAAGACTGCCTGCGGAATACGGCCTGCAAGATCTGCCGAGGATGTCCACCACAACCACAAGCAAGACACAGGAGAGATACCGTACGGGACAGCCTACTGCGTCGCTATTTGTCCACACGCCACGCTGGCCGCGGCTGTTCCATGATGAGCTTTTTGAGGATGTGGAAAACTGGCTCGATGGCTTCGATCGTGTAGCTGACGTGAATTATTGCGATGAACAGAAAAAGTTAACGAACGTGTACTTCGCCCTAGAGGACTCTGCCCGAACGTGTTTCGCTAACCACGAGCCATCCATCACCACCTGGCAAGAATTTCCACGACAGATACGTGATACGCACCACAGCCCATCAAGAAAAGAGTGAACAGAGCAAGCTCTTCAGAGTAGGGCTCAAAAGCCGGAAGAAAGCGTAGCCATGTTCGCAGAGGACATGGCGCGGCTTTTCAAGCGTGCTAACACTGGCACGACAAAAGCGAAGAAGGCCCGCCTGCTGATGCGGGCAGTGAAAGAGCAGCTGTTTGTTGGACTGATGTGAAGGCATCCAGCTACAGTAGCTGAGTTTGTCATTGAGGCGACAGCAATGGAGCGAGCCCTTCACCAACGCTCCTCGGTCTACGATCGCCAAATCAGCCTGGGATCAGCATCTTCTCTCTCGTTGCCCTGTGACAGCAATGCGCTTCGAGAGCTTGTGCGTTGTGTCGTGCGTGAGGAGCTCGATTGACTACAGGGAATGCAATTTCAACCGACCCTAACATCAATCACAGATATCGTCCGCGAAGAAGTACGCAAGACGGCACAGCCATTCGTGCAAACCAGACCGGAAGCCGCCCCCGTACTGACTTATGCGCAAATAGTGAGGCTACGTGCCCAACCCGTGAACCACCCTAACCCACTTTCTCCTAAAGAACCGCTGTGCCACTTCAAGGGCCAAGCTGCACATACAAATATGTGCGGGTCCACGAGCCCCCGAATCAATACGCGAAAGTCAGACGTGTGGTGCACGCATATCAGCCACTCTGCTTCCACTGTGGCGAAGTGGGGAATTGTACCGTGCCAGCTACTACCGAAGAATAGGACTCCAGGGCTATCACCCAGCGCTCATCGCCCACGGGAGGGAGAGCGACCGAGAGAAATGCAGCAATATCTCGCCAGTCAACCTTCGTCACCGTACGCGCAGTTCCCGCCGGTTGAACAGTCCCTGCTAATGACCCGATCTCCGTCTCCGCAGAGGTGCCAGTCACGATCACCACCTCCTCGACGTTGCTCGTCACCTAGCCGCTACACTACGTTCTCCGCTTCCGTGGGCAACCGGGCCGCGAGCCCAAGTCGGGGAAACTAAGAACAGCGACCTCCGGGGTGGGGCCGCAGTCCAACGCACTTCGAAAGATCCTCCGCTGCGACACCCCGACGATGACATCGACGACAATAACGACGATAACGACGAGGAAAACGACGACTGCGTACCTTCGGCACCTTGCTTCGACAACCGTGAACCTGTTCCATCCGACATACTCGTTTCTGTGGATGACCTCCCGGCAACCACTCTTGTCGATACTGGTGCCGATTATTGTGTCATGAGGGGACAACTGCTTACTGCGCTTCGTAAGGTGATGACACCGTGACTAGGACATAAGCTCCGTACAGCCGGCGGTCATGTTCTCACGCCGATCGCCAAATGCAGTGCGAGGATACAATACAAATTTGTGAGGCCGCATTTGTCGGTTCATTTATTATACTGTCAGAGCGTTCTAGGCAGGTCATACTCGGCATGGACTTTCTTCGGGAGTACGGCGCTATCATAAAGTATCGCGAGTTGCTTCTCAGTTTTTCCAGCGAACACGCAACTCATTGGGACGGCTTTCACCCACAGTCCACTGTGTTATACGTTTCCGGTGACAGCTCTACTTTGCGACCCCGGAGTACTGCTTTGACCACCATAGAAACAGACGATCATCCTCCCCATCTTGGAATCGCTGAAGGCAATCTGTCAGTCTTGTTGGCTCGACAACTTTGTGTAGCCCGATGCATCTTGCAGCTGTCGTAACGGACTGCTCAGATTTTAGTGCCCAATTTCCGTCGTAAATACCAGCATTTCGCCCTACGAACTGCCATGGCCTATTTGGAGCCAGTCAGTGACTATCCTGCTTGTTTAACTGTAGGACACAATGATCGAGATTCTAACTGTGACGTAGCAGCCAACAGCAATAATGATGTGAATTCTAAATTATCAGGCGAACAACAAGATAGCATTCTAAGCCTTTCACAGTCTTTTGCAGACTGTTTGGCTTCATCATCGAAAGTGAACCAAACGCCTATTGCGAAACACAGAATTATTACAAGTCCCAATGGAAAACCCGTGCGCCAACGTGCCTACCGTGTTTGTCGTAAAGAGCAAGACGCCATCCGAAAGCAAGTCCAACAAACGCTTACCGACGATATCACACAGCCCTACACCAGTCCATGGGCGTCACCTGTGGTTCTGGTGAAAAAGAAAGACGGTACACTGCATTTTTGCATTGACTATCACAAGCTTAACAACGTTACGAAGAAGGACGTTTATCCTGATCCCCGGATCGACAACTCCTTGGACCGCCTTCGACTTGCTCGATACTTGTCATCGATGGACCTTCGCAGCGGCTACTAGCAAATAGAGGTTGATGACCGGGACCATGAGAAAACCGCATTTATTACACCTGACGGACTCTACGAATTCAAGGTCCTTCCTTTCGGTGTGTGCTCTGCGCCTGCTACTTTTCAGCGCATGATGGACACGGTTCTATCAGGTCTTAAGTGGCACTCACGCCTTGTCTATCCAGACGATATCATTGTGTTTTCAAAACATTTAGGCACCACCTCCAGTGCTTACCAGCAGTTCTTGACGCAATTTGTACTGCTGGCCTGTCTTTAAAGCCTCAAAAATGCCATTTCGGGTGTGACGAACACAAATTATTAGGCCATGTCATCAGCTACGAAGGCATTCGACCAGAACCGACAAAACCTTTGCTGTTGCTTCGTTTCAAACACCTTTGAACGAAAACGAACTCCGCCATTTTCTAGGGCTTTGCGCATATTATCGACGCTTCGTGGCTAACTTTTCAAGGACAGCCGAACCTTTGCAATGGTTAACAAAGGATAATGTTCCGTTTGTCTGGGAGCAGGACCAACAAGAGGCCTTCTGTGGACTCCAGGAACGTCTGCACACATCTCCAGTTCTAGGACACTGACGAAGACAGTGACACCGATTCGCACATGGATGTCAGCAACGCTGGCCTTGGTGCCGTCCTTGTACAGTGGCAAGATGGAGCCGAGCGCGTCATTGCGTACGCAAGCCGCACTTTGTCTCAAGCTGAAAGGAACTATTCCACTACGGAAAAGGAATGCTTGGCCGTTATGTTGGCAATTGGTAAGTTCCGACCATATTTGTTCGCCCGATTGTTTCGAGTTGTGACAGATCACCATTCAATGTGCTGGCTCGCCAGACTGAAGGATCCATCTGGCCGTCTTGCAAGCTGGAGTCTTCATCATCATCATCATCAGCCTGGTTATGCCCACTGCAGGGCAAAGACCTATCCCATACTTCTCCAGCTACCCCGGTCCTGTACTAATTGTGGCCATGTTGTCCCTGCAAACTTCTTAATCTCATCCGCCTACCTAACTTTCTGCCGCCCTCTGCTACGCTTTCGTTCCCTTGGAATCGATTCCGTAACTCTTAATGACCATCGGTTATCTTCCCTCCTCATTGCGTGTCCTGCCCATGCCCATTTCTTTTTCTTGATTTCAACTAAAATATCATTAACTCGCGTTTGTTGCCTCACCCAATCTGCTCTTTTCCTATCCCTTAACGTTACACCTACCATTTTTCGTTCCATAGCTCGTTGCGTGGTCCTCAATTTAAGTACAAGCCTTTTCGTAAGCCTCCAGGTTTCTGCCCCGTACGTGAGTACACGTAAGACACAGCTGTTATGAACGTTTCTCTTGAGGGATAATGGCAACCTGCTGTTCATGATCTGAGAATGCCTGCCAAACGCACACCAGCCCATTCTTATTCTTCTGATAATTTCAGTCTCATGATCTGGATCCGCAGTCACTACCTGTCCTAAGTAGATTCCCTTGCCACCTCCAGTGCCTCACTACCTATTGTAAACTGCTGTTCTCTTCCGAGACTGTTAAACATTACTTTAGTTATCTCCAGATTAATTTTTAGACCCACCCTTCGGCTTTGCCTCTCCAGGTCAGTGAGCAAGCATTGCAGTTGTTCCCGTGAGTTACTAAGCAAGACAATATCATCAGCGAATCGCAAGTTACTAAGGAATTCTCCATTAACTCTTATCCCCAATTCTTCCCAATTCAGTTCTCTGAATACCTCCTGTATACACGCTGTGAATAGCATCGGAGAGATCGTATCTCCCTGCCTGATGCCTTTCTTTATTGGGATTTTGTTGCTTTCTTTATGAAGGACTACGGTGGCTGTGGAGCCGCTATAGATATCTTTCAGTATTTTTACATACGGCTCGTCTACACCCTGATTCCGCAATGCCTCCATGACTGCTGAGGTTTCGACTGAATCAAACGCTTTCTCGTAATCAATGAAAGCTATATATAAAGGTTGGTTAAATTCCGCACATTTTTCCATCACCTGATGGATAGTGTGAATATGGTCTATTGTTGAGTAGCCTTTACGGAATCCTGCCTGGTCCTTTGGTGGACGGAAGTCTAAGGTGTTCCTGATTCTATTTGCCATTACCTTAGTAAATACTTTGTAGGCAACGCACAGTAAACTGATCGGTCTATAATTTTTCAAGTCTTCGGCGTCCCCTTTCTCATGGATTAGGATTATGTTAGCGTTTTTCCAAGATTCCAGTACGCTCGAAGTCATGAGGCATTGCGTATACAGGGTGGCCAGTTTCTCTAGAACAATCTGCCCACCATCCTTCAACAAATCTGCTGTTACCTGATCCTCCCCAGCTGCCTTCCCCCTTTACATAGCTCCCAAGGCTTTCTTTACTTCTTCCGGTGTTACCTGTGGGATTTCAAATTCCTCTAGACTATTCTCTCTTCTATTATCGTCGTGGGTGCCACTGGTACTGTATAAATCTCTATAGAACTCTTCAGCCACTTGAACTATCTCATCCATATTAGTAATGATATTGCCGGCTTTGTCTCTTAACGCATACATCTGATTCTTGCCAATTCCTAGTTTCTTCTTCACTGCTTTTAGGCTTCCTCCGTTCCTGAGAGGATGTTCAATTCTATCCATATTGCACTTCCTTATGTCAGCTGTCTTACGCTTGTTGACTAACTTCGAAAGTTCTGCCAGTTCTATTCTAGCTATTCTAGTCTTCGGTTGAAAGAATACGATATGAGCATAGTGTTCAAGTCCGGACGTAAACACACCGACGCCGACGGCCTTTCATGGGGCTCCACTTCACCCGTCGCATTCGATGTTGATGAAGAGGACGTATTTCTTTCCATTATCACAGTATCAGACATCAGCAAGCAACAGCCCGATGATTCACAACTCCGGCCTCTGATCGGCTACTTGGAGAACCGTCTACCAGAGCCGCCTCGTATGTTCGTCCGCAAGTTATCCTCGTATTTTATCCGCGATGGCGTCCTCCACAAATTTGGTTTTCACTCGACCGCAACCGCCTGCCTTCTTGTAGTGCCGTCTTCACTACTTGACGACATCCTTCGGGCCTCTCATGACGGGCTATCTTCGGGCCACTTCGGATTCGCACGGACGTCTTCACGCATACGCCAAAAATACTTCTGGCCTAAACTTCACCGTGACGTAAAGCAATACGTGAAGACATGCTGCGACTGCAAGAGAGGCAAGACACCACCCATGCTTTCCGCTGGACTTCTGCCTCCCGTGGATCCTCCGCGGATCCCTTTTGAGCATGTTGGCATAGATTTACTTGGACCATTCCCCATGTCGAGGGCTGGTAACCGTTGGATTGCTGCTGCCACAGACTGTCTTACACGTTACATTGAAAGCAGAGCTATCCCACGACGCACTGCTAATGATATTGCAACCATTTTGTACATCGTATTGTACTCCGTCCCTTTGCTCGAACAGTGGTTATAACCGACCGGGTCACAGCATTTACAGCGCAGCATGCATTTACAGCACATCATACTTCTCAGTGGTACAGTTCACCACAAAGCCACTGCTTACCATCCCCAGACGAATGGGCTCGCAGAAAGACTAAGGCCCAAACAATGAAACGTTCGTTTCCTTCGAGTGCTTCCTAACATTACGTGACGCCTCCTTAGAGCGAAGGACCGATGGAGGAAGCAAGCGTACTCTGAAAGCTCCCTTCGCCCGTCCTCACGTAAGGAGCGGTTGTCGCATGCCTGGGTTCGAGGTGATATCTTAAAAGCTTTACGCGAACACAATTATTCCACAGAAAATGTTGTATCTTCACACAATTTTTAAATTGAAGAGCTAATACAGAGATACGTGGGTGTCTTTTTCTAGTTTTGTTCACTAAACGTAAAAAAAGTACCATATTACAGTGCAAAACTTGATGTGCTCCAGCAACTCTGGCATGCCGGCGTCGTGCAACGCCTAGCAACGTCTATCAACGCTTTCATGCCGCACGCGTGACTGAAAAGAACATGCCTGGCAACACGTACCATGCTCGCGCTTCTCCGCAGGTGGACGACACCGCGCATGCGCAAGGAAACCACGTGGCTACGCGTTGAGGTGAAGCGCTCGTTCAGGGCCAGGAGCGGAGTAAGGACGCATGAAGGTAGCTTCGGAGCTACCTTAGGCTGAGGAAGCACCATGGAAGCCTTTACCGAGGGCCCCTCAGTAAGGAAGCTTTCAGAGTAACATAAGGTGGCCTCACCGCAATGAAGGCTTCCTTACTGAGGTAAGGAAGATATTATTGTTTGGCCCTAAAAAAACTATCGCTGATATGATTTCTATATGCGTTAACATCGACCACAAAACCTGGGACGACGTTCTCCCATATGTTACGTTTGTATATAATACTGCAGTTCAAGAAGCTACCAGCTTCACCCCTTTTCGCTTGGTCCATTGCCGGGAAGCTGTCACAACGTTGGGCGCAATGCTTTTACCCACGAACTGTTGTAGTGTTGTGACTGATGCTGCCGAACTGATTCGATGCGACGAATAAGCGCGCCAACTCGCACGAATGCGTGTCCGCTACCGACAACACAAGGACGCCAACCGATATAATCGTCCTCCCCGAGACGTCACTTATCAACCCGGTGACAAAGTATGGGTGTGGACGACAGCGTAGTCGGCCGGAGAAACCTGTGCGCCTATACTTTGGACCTTATAGGATCGTTCAATGACTCGGCGACGTCACAGACGAAGTGATTCCTGAAGGAGAAGGCACCACTTGCCGTCCCCGACGCCCACGTCTGTCCGATGTGGTTCACGTCGCTAGGTTGAAGCTATACTACTCCCGCTGACCGCAAAGTTCTACACCTCTCTCACCACCTACGTCTTCCTTAACGGTATAACCGTAGCACTCTCCAGTGCATCAATGTTCCGCACCGAGACGATGCCTCTAGGGAGGGGATAATGCCACGACCTTGAAACAACTGACAACCACTCGGTGCAATTCGGTGCCACATGCTAGGCATGTTGGGTGGCTCCGGCCCGAAGACAACGACGAAGGTGCCAGGACAGCTATGTAAAAGATCTATAGCGTAGACGGAAGTCTTTTGTGGCTTTGTCTATGGCAGTATGTCACCGTATCAACTGGCCCAACTCTCTATCCGGGTCTCCAGTCGTCGGCATATGCACTGGGCGAGTGATAATTACTGGCTACTCAACTACCGTTCTCTTTATCATTCCGGAGCGCTGCCCTTATGACCTGATTCTTGGTCGCGACTCTTGTGACCCACCGTAACCACATTGACTACTCTACAGGCATTGTTTAGTAAGACATGCTTTGCGACTCTGACCCCTGTTTCGTGCTGCACCTCCTTATTTATGTTCTTTTGATTTCAGCCGGTTACCATCTGAAGCCGCTGTTTCCCTCATTTTCAACTCACATCCGCTTGTACGTGACATGGACTATGACATCTCTCCACTCGTTGACATTGCTTTGACGTACACTGTCGCAATTCCTGTTACTGTCGTCGCTACTATGAGCCACGCCACCTCCCTTCGTGTCCTCATCTTTGAATTGTCTACCATGCACTTCTTAACACTGTCGTGGCCCGTTTAACACCTTCGAGTGAGTGTCAAAACGTATTGCTCACTGCCGCTGCTTCTTCCTATGCCAGCATTACGCTGACGTGCTCTCGTCCGTGTTCGTCACCTGACCCCGCTAATGAGAAGAGGATCGCTGCCGGCAATATTCCTACTGCGAATAAGAAACTTCGTTGCCTACTGATCACTTATCGAGACATTTTTTTTATTTCGACGATCATCATCTAGGCCAAACAACCATCGGTACACATTGCATATGTAGGGGCGCTACTATCACCTGCCAAGCAGGCGAAGAAGATGGGCTAACATGGAGGTAGCGCGAAAATGGAGCACGCTGACGCGCTGAGCGACCGGGGATCCATGCCGGCAGGCCTAAATAAACCATGGCTACGGCGGCTACCTCTTAGTCATAATCATCATCATCATCACCATCAGCCTATTTTATGTCCACTGCAGGACGAAGGCCTCTCCCTACGATCTCCAATTACCCCAGTCCTGCGCCAACCGATTCCAAACGAGTTTTTTCTCCTAATGCCTATTAGAATATCGTCTTTAGCCGTTTGCTCTCTGATCCAAGCCTCTCTCTTTCTGCCTCTTAAAGTTATCCCTAGCATTCTTCCATCGCTCTTTGCGCGGTTCTTAACTTGTTCTCAAGCTTCCTTGTCAGTCCCCAAGTCTCTGCCCATATGTCAGCACCCGTAAAATGCACTGACTGTATACTTTCCCTTTCAATAATAACGGTAAGCTCCCAGTCAGGAACTCACGATGTCTGCTGTACGCGATTCAACCCAATTTTATTCTTCTGTGAATTTCCTTCTCATGGTCAGGGTTCCCTACGACCTAGCTAAATGTACTCCTTCGCAGACACTACAGTCTGACTTGGGATCTTGAACTCATGTACCCTTGTCCGGTTATTTATCATAATCTTTGTCTTCTGCATGCTAACCTTCAGTCTAACCCTTACACTCTCCCTGTTAAGGTCCTCAATCATTTGTTGCAACTTGTCCGCAGTGTTGCTGACTAGAACTATGTCATCGGCAAACCGAAGGTTGCTGAGGTAGTCGCCGTCGATCCTTCCTCTTAAGCCTTCCCAGTTTTATGGCTTGAATACGTCTTACAAGCAAGCAGTGAACAGCATTGGCGAAATTGTGGCTCCTTCTCTGACCCCTTTCTTTGTAGATATATTCCTACTGTTCTCGTGTAGAATTAAGGTGGCTGTGGAATCTGTGTAGATATTTTCCAGGGTTTTTACGTAAAGGGTCTGTACTCCTTGTTTACGCAATGTCTCTATGACTGCTGGTATCTCTACTGAATCAAATGCTTTTTTCGTAATCTGTTAACGCCATATAGAGAGGCTTATTGTACTCTGTAGATTTCTCGTTACGTGATTAAAGACGTAGACGTGATCCATTGTAGAGTATCTCTTCCTGATGCCAGTCTGTTTCCTTGGTTGACCAAAGTCCAGTGTTGCCCTTATTCTATTGGAGATTATTGTGGTAAATATCTTTTTAAATACTGGGAGTAAGCTAATAGGCCCATAATTTTTATTTCAGTTCATTAACGTCTCTATTTCTGTGGATCAGTATAATGTTCGCATTCTTCCAGTTTTCTTTTACCCTTCCAGTCGATAGACACTTAGTATAAAGAGCCGCCAGCTTTCCTATTATTATGCCTCCTCCATCTTTAATTAAATCAACTGTTATTCTATCCACTCCTGGCGCTCTTTCCCGTTTCATGCCTTAAGGCCCTTCTGACCTTATCTCTAGTTATAGGAGGAGTTTCTGTTTTAATTTCGAATATAACATATTTTCGTCGTGTTGATCAGTTTGGACAGTTCCGCGAATTCTATTGTATCCCTTGAGTTGGACACTTTCATTCTTTGTCGTTTCTTTATTAGGTCCTTTGTTACTTAGGAGAGCATGCCTACTGGTTGCCTTGATGCCTTGCCTCTCACTTGAATTGCTGCCTCTTAAGTCAGCCTCGTTATCGTTTCATTCATTTCCTGTATCTCTCTGTTCTAAGGCTGCATAACTGTTTGCAAGTACCAGCCTGAATTTCTCTGCTCTTACCCTTACTGCCTCTAAGTTGACCTGTTTTTTCTTGAACAATTTTACTCTTTCTGTTGAAATCGAGGTAAATCCTAGCCCTCCCTAACCTATGATCACTGCACTTTACGCTACTTATCACTTCTACATCCTGCACTATGCTGGAATCGGCAGAAAGTATGAAATCAATTTCATTTCTTGTTTCACCATTAAGCCTTTTGTAGGTCCAATTTCTGTTGCTACGGTTCTTGAAAAAGGTGTTCATTTTTGTCAGCTTATTTATGTCTGCGAATTCTACCACCATATTATTTACTTTCTTCCATGTTTGCCTATATATGATCTTAATGTGCTTCTATTCGTTGCTTTAGAAAACGCACATTTAGAAATAACAGGAGGTCCCGGTACAGCCTTTGACTATGGGACCTCCTTCTGTATATTATTCTTTTTTATAACCTGTAATCTATAATGAATAAAATAAATTCAATCTCTCCTCTAGCGTTTCTAGAATCGAGACCGTAGTAGCCAATTGCATGTTCACCCGCCTGCTTTTTCCCCAATTTTACATTGAAGTCACCCAATACTACTGTATACCGAGTTTGCACTTTTCTCATCGCTAATTCACCATCTTCATAAACCTGATCTACTTCCTCATCGTCGCGACTGGGTGTTGGAGCGTAGACTTGTACTACCGTTATTCTATACCTCTTATTAGGTTGATTACGACTACTGCTACCCTGTCTTTATTGCTGTAGAATTCGTCAATATTGCCCACTATGTCCTTATGGATTTCGAATCCTATTTCGTATTGCTTCGTATCAGGGAGACCTCTATAGCAGAGGAGATGGCAGTTATTTAGCAATAGGTAAGCCTCACCAGTTCTTCTAATCTCACTAAGGCCCATAATGTCCCAAACAATGTCTGATAGTTTCACAAAGCGTCCTGCTAAGCTAGCCTCACTCGAGAGGGTTCGGGTGTTAAACGTTGCAAGGGTCAGTTTTTATTGGCAGCCTGCCCAGAACCAGACATTCTTAGCACCCACTGCTGCGTTACACGTCTGACCGCCGCCTTGGTCAGTTGCTCCGCGGCTGCTGGGGACTGACAGCCATTGGTTAATTGTAGATATCATCAGGGAGGTTGTGCCCGAAAACTGTACCAGGGAGGCCAATTCCTGTTCTGGTGAGGGAGTGTCTTGGTTCAAGCTTAGTGGACCTTTCTGATTTGGTTTCAAGTGGATTAGTATTGCCCCACTCACTCTCGATATCGTTAGCCGGTGTCAGGCGTCACTCCAAGCCTTCAGTTGTGGTGTACTGGAGAAAGTAAAGAAAAAACGGGGGCGGGGGATTTGAACATCAGGCTACCGCAACCGAGCATTTGACATAGCTCAGTAAGATAGTCCCGCGGGCAGCAAGGGTACCTTGTCGCCGATAAGTATGGCCCTGAGGGCCTTACATGCCTAAGAGATTCCGCTGATTCGTCCTAGATTGCACGATATAGTGACAATTCTCGGTGGCCTTAACCTCTTGTTTCCCGAATCTCACGCATGCACGTTGTCAGGAACGCGCCTAGGTACACGATATATTTCGCTGAATTTGAACGGCACTTAACACTTGTGTGTAAAAAAAAGGAAAACTTTTCAGCGCTTACCGAGATGCCCCGAGTCGCGTATCATCCGCTTGTCGAGCCTGCTTTTCCCTTGGCGTCCGAAAACTAGCGCTCCCGGTTAGCTATTCAGAATGGTCAGTCGCACCGCCATATCAATACCGCGCTCAGCTTCGCACAAAGCAGGTGACCTTGAACTCTCCCAGTAGTGTCTTCAGCCTTTCTACAGCTTTGGACAGCGGTTATACTAGAGTTAAGGAGGAAAGGGGGGGGGGGGGTAACTGACCCCTTATTTGTGCTGGGAACGCTGACGGCCTTCACGGTAGGGAGTTGAGAATTGTACGCCTCATTTAACCTACAGTGTAGCCTTTTTCGATCAGTCAGCCATGGTTTGCACATTTCTGGCTTGTAATAAATTGACAGTTGCAATATCATTCCCGGGAATACATACGAAGTTAAGCTAGAAAGAATAACTGCAGATGCAGATGAGCGCATATACGTTCTTTCTGTCGCGCTGAAAATCTTTGTTGACTTTGCAGCTAGATGTTGTTTCTTGCTTTCCCTTTTTCTTTGCGTGAATATTGTAAACAAAAACCTTCCCGTAATTTTTCTCTGTACGATTTGCGCGGAAATTTCGCATCCTCAAAGAACGCCCGTTTTGACAGCGCGCCTCGTAAGTTCTTGCAGATACAAGAGGATGCGGCGGCTACCTCTTCACACCACCGCCCACAAATTGACGACCCGGACAACCGAGCACTGCCAAGCCAACATGAGACCATAAATTGGTGAACCGGACGACCAGAGCCCATACATGTCAGCGTCAGCGCAACGACTCCAACAAGGCAAGTGACGTGGCGTCACGCGGTCCGGCAGACGTACCGCGGTGTTTGGACGTCTGGAAACTCTACATCGACTTGCCGGGCATCTGGTTCATTTAGATGGGCTCTAATTTCGTTCTCAACAAGCTTCCAGGCTCCGGCTGCCCCTTCCGGGACCCCACTGCTACGACGACTAGCGGGCAGCCGTCTTTGCTCTCTATGTCACCGCGTGTGCTCACTCAAAACTGCTCTCGCCACTTTAACCGTGGCGTGATTCCGCAGCTTGTCGTCCCACATTGCCTGCGTCCACCGGTGCCCATCGTCAGCACACGGCGGCCCCACCATAAGTCCCCTTTTGTGTTCGTGAGCCTCCTCCCCAGCTCGAAGGCTGCTGCACGACGACTCTTTCCAAAGCAGGCACTGGACCAAACATAAGCGTTTCGGCCTATTCTACGGTACGCCGCTCTCTTTCCTTCGACCTCCGTGCAAGCTATCCGCTCTCCATTCAGGGACACCTCACTGGTTACCTATACAGTTTCACTCTTGCAGGCACGGCGACGTCACAAGCACAACCTTCGCGATGCATTCACCGACCGCCGCAACCCTGATGCTATCGGCTTTTGAGCTTCCACCGGAAGCAGCAGCAAACGCGCCTTCCAATGTTCTGTGTTCACACCTTCCGCGGATGCATTGTCTACCGTATTATTGGACGAGCAGCTCTGCCATCTGGTTTCTTCAGTTTGAGAATCACTTCTACGCCTACAACATGAGCGATCAACACATCACGCATGTCTCGAGCTGCCATATGGTCGAATTTTGGATCTCTGACTTCGTCACGCCTGGCCATCTGTGAGAACCTGCGGCAGGGGGCGATTTCCCACTACATTATCACAGTAGCTGCGCCTCGCTCACAGCCTACGTTGCCGGTGCTGTCTGGTACATCTCCCTCAGATTTCTTGGATCCGGCACTGCCAACGACGACAAGATCTGCTCACTTTTCCTGGACTTTACCATTGGACTTTATTTCAATCGCGCTTCGCACTAGGATGGGGGCCTTGTTACGGTGCCGCTATCGCCTCCAAAGCAAGCGAAGAAGAAGATGGGTTCACGTGCAGGCAGCACGAGAAACGAACACGCTAACCCGTTTGACATGAGCGGCTGCGGTGCCGGTGTCTCCCTAGATTCCGCGGCAACATGGCTGCCCTGCCTAAATAAACCCTGGCTACGGCGGCTACCTCTTTGCGCCGCCTCCCATACATTACCACTAGTATTGTAACTCCCATCCACCGAGTTCTGTACTGTGTTTTTGTTGCCGAGGTGGAAATCGAGGTGAGCGAAGTTACAAATGTACCAGATAACTTCGTGAAACATTAGGCTTACCAGTGTTCCTGGCAAGTCACCCTCGTAAATCAAACCGGTGCGCGTGGTGGAGTTTCGTTGACTACCACCATATAAGCAAGGTTACCAATGAAGTCCTCTTTGTCTCGCACCTAACCTGCATTTATTGTTTTTATGGTGCACTGTACTTTTCATTTATTGACTTCCATTCGTAATACTGGCCGATTCCTGTTTAAGAGAAGAACCACGAGAAGACTGCTGTTATTACACAAGGAAGTCTTTACCTATTCCGAGTTATGCCCTTCGGCCTCTGAAACCCACCAGCGCGTTCAAAGGAAAGGTGGCCACCCTTCTAGTAGGTTTGAAGCAGTCAATTTGCTTTTCGTGCCTCGACGATGTATTCAATTTTGCCCCAACATTTGAAATGTACCTTTAGTGCTTGCGACTATGCTTGCTATTTTCCGTTCACCGGCCTTCAGTGGAACGCATCAAAATATAACTTCGGTCACCACGACATCGCTGTTCTTGGACGCATCCTCAAGACTCAGCAGAGTCATCCTGAACGTTGTAAATGTGGCGTTGTCCACACCTTCCTCATGCCGTTCTACGCCTGCAACCCCTCTGTTCGAAGCTTTATCGGCTTGTTCTCGTACTACCAACACTTTGCTTGAATTTTGCTCACATTCCTTGCCCTCGCACCAAGGTTCTGATGAAGAATGTCTCTTTGTTAAAAGCAAGAAGACGGTTTCATTACGCTCTTTGAAGTCCTCTCAGACTCCCCAATTTCATCCCCATTCCACATTTCTGCACCCACGGTGGTCTTTACAGACGCTAGTGGATACGATGTCAGCACTCTTCTAGCTCAGATCCTGAGTGATTGAGAAGGCGACCTCGCTTATGCTAAGGGGCTGCTCTAGTGCCCAAACTCAGTTACATTAAAAGCGAATTAGGGTCTTTTTAAGAGTCTGGGTAGTCGCCAGATTGCGTCCGTACCTGCTTGGTCGCTCATTTCGTGTAATTGCTGATCACCATGCCCCATTCTGACTATAGTTGCTGAAAGAACTTCCAGGTCAACTGGGCTGGGCATTGCGATTGCAGGAGTACGCATTCACTTTCGTATACAAATCCGAACGTGTACACCAAGGTGCTCACTGCATGTCTCGCTATAGAGCGAATCCCCCAAGGTCGCAGACCGGAATTCGCATGTTGATGACACCACATTTCTTTTAGTCGTTCCTGCGCACATTAAGTCTATCACCCTCTATCGACTGCACGACGAGCCTACCACTAGGCACCTCAGCATTACCCGCACCTATGATTGAGTCTGCTTGTTTTTTCTGGCTCGGTCTTCAGCGTCCTGTGCCGCCGATATATTTGCGCTTTAGGCGTAGGCCAACGCTGCTGACTCCTTTCCACGCTTCCCACTAGTCTTCTTGATCCCATCAACATTTCTACCCAACCTTTTTTTTGGTGTAGGCCTCGCTCTACTTGGGTCTTTTCCAACGTCCAATGTCGGCACCAAATGCGTGTCTGTTGCGTGCGATTACGCCACCTCCTCCACCACTACACTAAGCTTGGCAATATGCTAGGCCACGGGCGTGGCGCGTATTCCTTCTGCACAATGTTTCGTCGCACCAAGAAGAATGCGCATATCCAGTGAATTTTCGCAGGTGAAAGATAATATGCTGGTGAGAATCAATCCGGAGTCGCCCACTATGGCATACCTCATAAACAAATTGTGGTTTTCGCATGTAAAAGCGCAGAAGTCTGTTGCACTACGGCGCTCGTAGCGTGATACACATGAATCACGAATGCTGCTACTTAGCGAAAGTCATTGAATAAATTCATCAACCAGGCTGTACTGCCCGCTTAGTCGCCCCTGCTTATCACCAGCAAGGAAATGGCCTTACCGAACGCCTCCACAGAATACTGAGTGACATGGCTGCTCTGTATGGCGCTGTAGACCACCGCTACTAGGACGTCGTTCGGCCGTATGTTACCTTTACTAATAGCCCACTCGCCATGAGGTAGCTTGTTATTCGCCGTTTTACGTGCTGTTTCGCCGTGATCCTATTTTGTATCTCGGCAACCTATATTCCAATGCACTACAGTCGACTAGCGCTTATCTCCAATAAGCAATATATCTCGCTGCCCAGGTTTGTCAGATAGCACTCATCCACCTCGCAATTCCGAGGCTTACCGAAAGTCCCACTGACGCAGGCGCCACAGCGATTTTTAGTTATCGTCTTGTGCCCTCGTGCTACTGTGGTCAGCTTCTCGCCGTTTTGGCCTACCAAAATAATTTTTGTCGCGTTATTCATATTCTTACGGGATCCTACGACTACTTTCCGAAGCCACTTATATTGAAATTTATGCAGCCGACAGTGCTGCATCGTCAGTTCCACCAAAAGTGGTTGTTACTACCGCTGCTTCTTTGAAACACTGCATGACTGTGTGCACTGCACCAGAGTGGCTTTCTCACGAACGGCATTCGATTCCCGGCGGCGTATTCTCGCATGGAAGAAGCCGACTAGCAAAATAAAACGACGAAGACGGGGTTCGCTTTCATGACCTAGCGGCTGCCGTTGCGACATTTTGAGACTAAATTGTAACTGCTGTGCTGGGCGTGTTGTTTCCGTTTGCGCTTGCTTCTGCGTCGGAGCAATATTTTTGAGGTGCTTTATCAAATCGACAGTGCTTCCATCTTTTCTTGCCGCTTCTTTCGCGGCGTACACCTTCCCTTTTCAATCCTACGACTTATAACCTGCCCCAGATGCGTTAAGTGAATGAACCGAGGCGCCCCATTATTTCTGTAATTGAAAATGTATCTACATATGTAGACTGTGTTGTTAGTACCAGGCGCTATAACATAACGCTATCTCACTTTTTTCTATTTCGATATGGCAATCAGTCCTCCAAGATTGTTCAAAAAATTTTCAGGCCACCGCCACTTCGCTTGTATGCCCCGCGACGTCGCGAAAGCTGAAATATGACGCGTGGACGTTGAATATAAATGCCTACAACGAACGAAAGACAAATAATTAGCGCTAATTTTACGCCATTTTCGCCATTAGCCCTTGCCATTAGTCAAATGCTTTCGCACCCTGCTCACTTCGCTTTTCTGCCACGCTACGTCACAAAACCGTGAAAGCTCTTCGCGTCAAAGGTAAGTGTACGCGTTAAAGATGTGTTAGTATGCAACACAAAAGTGAATTCTTTTCTAATTAGCCTAAGGCTTCCCTCTTCTGAAAGGAAGAAAAGATGGCTACCCGACAATGGTTCTCACACTGGTTGCTCGGAGCCGCCCTGAGCATCGATTCATTTCCGTGTAATAAATCCTTTTGCGTGATACCGCAACATTAACGAGTCCTTCCGGTACATATGCGATGTCGCTCTCCCACCTATTGACAATGACAAGATCTTTATTGAAGCGTACTGAGAAACTTGACTGGAGTGATCTGAAGGCACCCCAATCAGCTTGGTGGCTCCACCCACGTCGGGACCAGCAGGTGGTGCCTCTCTGCGACGTCACGGGCCCTCTGGACGGCCTGTAGTTGGTGCGTGAATTCCGAACTCTTCAGCAAGGTGTCCTACTTGGACTTGTATGGAAGTCCGGAGCCTGCGTTGTACGAGCACAGCCCGAGCATGTGGTGGAAAGTACAGCGTGCGTGACCGCATTTGGATCACGACTGCGGCAAGTTGGTGTCTATCCAACTAAGCGTTCGTGGGGTGAAGTACTATCTCGTCTGTAAGAGCATGAAAATAGCGGCATGAGCCTTATTCAGTTTCGGTCTTGGGGGAGGGAGGGAATTTCCTCCTGCTTTGTCTTTGTTGCGACGCAATTTTGTGACAGGTGGTAAGAGGATCTTTGAAGGGCCAGTCCTGTGGGTGAGCTGGACCGTTATCTCGGGCGCGGTTCGTGAATTAGCGTGCCAGGGAGTTGGCACGCTCGCTAGGGTTGCAACCCGCTTCCTTAGTTATATTGTTCACGTGGGCTGGGAGCCAATTGCTAAGCTGTGGCCCAGCAGTATCCTCGCCCGTGGTACTACGAAAGTATCAGTTGACGATAGCGGCTGATCTAGAGCGGACGAAAAAGCTAGAGCCGAGAAAACTAGAGTGGACGAGAAAGCCCTAACCTCCGTCGGCGAGTCGGAGAAAATGGTCGTCGGGACTTTTGAGGCTTGAAGAGCCAAGGCTGTCACGGTTTCATCCGGCTTGTTCGCGTATTTACTGTAGATTGATGCGACACTGATAAGTTATAGGGCGCGCGTCAACGACCGTGATTGCAAACCTGTCTTCGCTGCCGTATTTGGCGGTGTCGACAAAGAATGCATGCATCTGCCCCGTAAGGACCGATTCCTTGAAGGATGGTTCTAGCTCGTGATATTCTGCAACCTTCGTTATATATCGGGTGGGTGCGCCACGGTACGGCTTCTACCTTTATACGCTCGCGCGCTAATTTTGACAGGGGGTATCTGTTGAGCAGTGCCTGTATAGGGACCATCTTCTTCAAGAATCCCAATGCCCGATTTAGTTGATGAAAGCCTGGAGATCTGAGCAATAAGCTGTGCTCCGATTAATTCACGTGTGTTGTTGTGAATTCCAAATTCGAGCAGTTTTACCGTGTTGGTAGACTGTGGATTACTGAGTACTCTTGTGACGCTGGACTTGATGAGCGTGTCGAGTTTGCTCTTTTCGATTTTGCTGCATTTGAGGAACGATGCTGTGTAAGTAATATGACTTGCGAAAAAAGCTTGGAAGACCCTGAGTAGGTTGTACTCCTTGAGTCTTCCCCTTTTGCTTATGATTCTAGTGACAAGTCTTAGTATATTGCTCGCCTGCTCACCTAGCATGTTTAGAACTTCTGCATTACAGCGCTAAGCGTTCATTAAAACTTCTAAAATTTTGATAGGGTTCAACCACGGAATGGGGTGTCCTTCTCGTGTCGTAATTCTGACTGGCCGCGTTTTCAGAGGCTCGAGGTTCCTAACGCCCTGCCTGGACTGTCTGTAGAAGAAGGAGTTCGGATTTGGTCGGTGAAAGCTTGCAACCCGTGCATGTAAGAAATTATTCGGTGACCTCTATAGCCGCATGGAGAGTTTGCTGTAGTTCGGCCAGAGATCCTCCCGGGTACCGGATTGTGATTCCGTCTGCATATATTGTATGGCCTATTTTTAGGAGTTCGGCCAGCCTTTCGGACAGTTTGTGCATGACGATATTGAATAGTAGCGGGGATAAGACCAAACCCTGCGGGGTTCCGCAGTTGCCCAGTTCGTGGCGGCCGCCCGAGATCGTGCCCAGTCGAAGGAACGCTTTCCTTTCTTATAGGAACGATAGCGTGAAAGTAAAGAACTTCCGCTGCAGGTTGAGAGAAGAAATTTCGTTCAAGATGTGTACGCGGGCCACGTTATGAGTGGAATTTGCGAGGTCGAGTGCAATGGTTCCTTGGACGTACCGCGTCTTGTCGAATATGGATGTTTCCAGGTGGTGCATTGCGTCCTGCATGGAGGCTGCCTTTCTAAGGCCTATTAGATTATGCCTAAATAATTAGTGGTTTTCTATGTGATCGACTATTCGATTATGCAATGCATGCTCGGCCACTTTGCAACTATACAATGTTAGAGACATGGGACGCAGGTTTTTTATGTGCGCAAGTTTCCCTGGTTTGGGGGATGAGCACCACCTTGGTAGTGCGCCATTCCGACGGGACCTGTCCCGAGCTCCACACGTCGTTTCTATCTGCCGTTAGGATATCGATGGCCTTGGCGTGCAGGTTCGAAGGAGTTTCTTGGTGACCACGTCCGGCCCCGGCGCCGACCTTCCATTCAGGTTAAAGAGTACGTGTCTGATTTTCGAAATTGTGAAAGGTTCGTTTAATTCTGGCCTCTCTAGATCCGTGTATGCCACTCTCGCATTTCTGCCTTGCGAATCGTCTTGACGGCTAGGTAGGTTTACGTCAGATCGTTGACATTTACTTCGTTCTTGAGGTCCGAGATGACCTGCTTATGTATGAGTGCATCGACGGCGAGATTTACCGCACTACTTGACTATTTGTCGTTTAGGAGGCCTTTAAGCAGATTCCACTTACTACCTTTTTTCATAAAACCATCAGTTTCCTTGCACGTCTGGTCCCACTGCTGCAGGGCTAGCTGTCTTGAATACCTGAATATTTCCGTGTTTACTGACGTTAATTTTGCTCGTAGTCGGCGATCTAATTTCTGTGCTTTCCACTTCTCCGCGAGAGTGTGTTTAGCCTCCAGTAGATGCGCTAACAGCGAGTCCATTTTGGGGACTTCAAGGTGTGTGATGATTTCATTGGTCGCGTTTTTGACGGCCTACTAAAGATTACGAATTAGATCTTTGAAGGATTAGTTTGAGGGGCCCCGTTTCGGTTCGAACTTTCCGGAAAAGATCCCAATCGACCTATTCGTATGTGACCGGAGGTTTGGGTTTGACCTGCACCGCGATTTCGAGAACGTAGTGATCACTACCCAAGTCCTCGTATATATTATCTCAGGTGCCCCCCATATTTCGGAAGAATGCGAGGTCTAGCGTTGTGTCTCGACTGACCGAATTACCGCTTCTAGTGGGAAACCAAGGATCCGTAACAAGCGTGAGGTTACAATCAGCTGTATGTTCGGCTAAGTTAGTGCCCTTCTTGCTGTTAAAGCCGTATTCCAATTCCGTGTCGGGAACGTGGAAGTCCCTGCCATTAAGAGGGTCGTGTTTCTGGCTGCCCTGATTGCGGAATGGAATAGTGCAAGAAAGTCTCGGTTTCTATGCGCAGGTGGACTGTAGACGTTTGGAATAAAGACATTCGCGTTGCTGGATCTACTGGGCACGATCTCGATTAGTTGCGCTTCTAGTCCGCTCCAATATTTTGGAACAGTGTGCTCCACAAAAAAAATCCTTCTTTTTAAACTAAGGCGGCAATGCCTCTCACCGTTTCGCTTTTGTACTCTTCTTGTACGATAGCCCGATAGAGTGATCTCCTTCTCGGTGACAGTCTCCTGAAGTAAGATAACTTGAGGCTTGTCTGCCACCAACCTGACGAGCTAACCTAACGGAGCCTTGCGCCCCTGGAAACTGGCGCAGTTCCACTACCATATTTTGACGACGTTGTTATTTTTGATCGCCATCTTGTTTACCTCAAAATTTTCAGAGACCTTTGGCGCCTCCATGTGGATTTGAGCGGCTGGGAGCGGTTCAGAATATGTGTTTGTTTAGTATGCTTGGATATAATCAAAATGTTCTGTACCTTATTTGAGCACATGGTGTCTGCCTTCACTTGCTGATCAGGCAGGGCCACCGTCATGACCAGGACCTGAGCTAGCAGTACTACGTCTGCTTTGGATACGTAGAGGCCTCCCTTAGAGCGCGCGATAACCTTGATCTGTTCCTTAGGGAGCTTCGGAAGTCGCGAAGCTGCTGTTACTTGCGACAAACGACTTTTACCCAGTCCCGTGGCAGTGTGGTAGCCAGCCGGCTTGTTCACGGTGCCCCGTTGGCCATCTTCTAATGGCGGGCTGTTCGTCTCCTGCTTTTTATGGTTGCTGAGGGCAGTGATCCACCCAGCAGGGCTGAGATCTTCCTGCCAATTCTTTGTAGCTAAAAACCCATTCTAGCTGCGTTTTAGAGTACTGTTGCATAGCGCCACTATTTTCGACGAGCCACCGCAAGTTAAGTAAGCAGAAGCAGACCAATGGACACCGGCACTACTCCCCTCATCCAGTTGTCTATCTTCTCTGCTCTGGCTTCTCATCATCGGAAAACCCTCCAGTTGAGTTTGCTCCTCGCCTCTTGTAAGCCACGGATATAAGGAAAGCCCCTCAATGTTGGCACTGCTATTAACTTTAAAAGCAAACAAATGTTAGCTCTCATAAATGCCAGAGCGTTTCATTAGGCCTTTGAAACAACGCTGTGGGTTACCGCACTGTGGTCACATAGGTGGTTCCTTAAGTTTTACGCCTGGAGATTACGATAGTTGTATCTTATAGAGACCAAGATTCCGGATACTTTTCATTATTTACAACGGATAGAAATAATTTATTGGAAATCATTTTGGACGCCAATATTCCCGAAGGTAGCATTCTGGAGACACCTGAGTTCACGTCCCTGTACGCAAATATGCCGCATAGCAAAGCCCTTACGCTGTTATGAAGGCATATGCAGAATGAGATTTGGATCAACCAATTGATGTTGATACTGTTGGTAATCTCATAAACCTCATCCTCGAGTTAAGAAATTTTGCATTCCATAATTCACCACACGTTTTAGTCAAGAGAAAATCTGTGGGCCCTAGGTTAAGCCCCAACTGCTGAGGCAAGCTTACGAAGTTCGAATATCAACTACAACAAACCCCATCGGTGCGTTACCTTTTCTCATCATCACTCATCACCAACTGTAAATGTTTTTGGCGTTACTCTGACAGTCTTCAAAAGATGGCTATCCACAAAACTTTTCTGTAAACTGACCTACAGGCAGCCGCTCTTTAGCTTTCAGAGCAGTCACATCCGGCATTTTCAGACGCGAATACTTTATAGCAAGACGCACAGAATTAACAGATTATGCTCCAATCGTGATGACTTCCTGTCAAACGGCCAATAACCAAAATACGTCCTCGTTTTAAATTCTTCACCGCAAATAGTTGATACGGTCATAAAGCGTGGGGACCGGCTAAGTCAGGTCAATGACAAGGCCAATCGCACAACTCTGAACATATCTGAGGTGAAACTCATCTTGGCTTACTCTAGATCCGCGAAAAAATTGACTGCCACATTGAGACGACATCACCATCATAAATCTCACGCCATAAGAGTTCCCAAACTACTGCCATCAAAGCATGTCAAGGTCTCAGGTGAGTCCATAGATCACATCAGAGCAACGATGCTTAAATCCAGTTTTTACTGGCATCATGAAATGAAGGGAAAGTCACGAATCTTAATTCACGTAAAAATTTAACGCTCGAGTGTCGGGCGCAAAAGAGGCAAACTCGCAAGCCTGCCGACCCATAACTAACATTAGTTGACTGCGTCTCTCGATATTTCGCAGGCATGATAGGGCAGCTAACTACAATAACGTCATGCTGATGTCAAGTTTATAATGACATGTTCACGTTTCCTTGGAACTTCGAACATCGTTATTGTTTTATTTTATACATTCAGTACCCTTTACGGATTTTTCATGCACTGCATTGCTCCAACTTTTGTATTTGCTTCCCATCCCATGGATTTGTTCACCTGTGCTTGCCTTGCCATATGAGTTTCTGTTAGTGGGCGCTTACCTTTCTCCATCAAGTCGTTTTGATAGGCAGAGACTGAGTGACATTATAGATGCGACACCTGGTCCATGGATTGTTGTTGGGGACTTCAACGCGCATCATTCGCTTTGGGGAAGCAACAAAATAAATTCGAAAGGAAGAAACCTCGTGTCCTTTGCTTGCGACCATGAACTTTGTTGTCTAAATGATGGCAGTCCCACGTTTCTGCCCGGCCGGACATACAGTAGTTGTTTAGACTTAGCATTTGTTTCGCGATGCCTCACTCGCTGCCTCCATTGGTTCGCAGATATAGAAACCCACGGAAGCGACCACATTCCTACCTACCTGAAGATAAAAGGCCTCACCAAATCCGTTCCATCAAATTTTAAACAAAGGATAGATTGGCCCGTGTTTAAATCGCTTATGGAAGACGCATGCCACGAAGGCATTTCGTCCACACTAGAATTTGAGATCGCCAAGGCTATGCAGGATGCTATGCGCTCATATCGGCCATTAGAGAAATACACAGATTTTGATTCGGAAATACAGAGCCTCCGTGCAATCCGCCGGCGAGCGGAGCGACGGTACCGACGGACTAAATCACTCTACGACCTTAGAGAGGCCAGACGCATTCAAAAGAAAATTCAGCGTCGCCTTGCTGTGCTGCACAATCAACGCTGGAAGTCGTTTTGTGAGTCTCTCGACCCACGTAAACATCTGTCGGTTGTCTGGAGAACAATCCGTGGTCTTCGAACAGCTCCTCAACAGCGTCGTCCATTTAAGTCTCTAGCCCTACATCAAGGACGCCGAGAAGTCGAGGTAGCCGAAGATTACTGCGCAAGGATCGCGGGTCCGGCGCTCTCGTATTCACCTTGCGCACCTATTCCCATTGTGCCCCCTTGCTCCCGGGATCCTCGTATGGACGCTGCTTTCTCCATCGAAGAACTGGAGGCCGCACTTGCTGGTTGCAGGCGATCTTCGTCACCAGGACACGATGGCATCACATACTCTGCGCTTGTAAACCTTGGTCAAGAGGCCAGAGATGCCCTTCTTGGCCTATACAACGCATCATGGCGTGACGGCTTGGTCCCTACAACGTGGAAATCCAGCCGGCTTGTTCCACTCCTCAAGGCTGGCAAATCCCCGTTGGAATTGTCATTTTACCGTCCAATCGCACTGGCCAGCTGTGTCGGCAAGGTAATGGAAAAAATGGTACTTGCACGGCTAGAATGGTACTTGGAATTCTACAACGTCTATCCAGAGGTAATGGCTGGTTTTCGACGTGGCCGCTCGTCAATAGATAGCGTTATCGACCTTGTAACATACGTACAACACCAGAAACATCTGAAACGAATCACTGCGGCCCTATTCCTTGATGTTAAAGGTGCGTACG
Organism: Dermacentor andersoni; assembly: GCF_023375885.2. NCBI lineage: Eukaryota > Metazoa > Arthropoda > Arachnida > Ixodida > Ixodidae > Dermacentor > Dermacentor andersoni. The sequence goes on along the minus strand of NC_092817.1, from coordinate 178,705,637 downwards.
ACAATGTAGATCATCAGGCAATTCTGGATGCCTTAGAAGCTGTAGGGATTGGTGGATGCACCTTTCGCTGGATATGCAACTATTTCCATGGAAGATCTTTCTTTATTTTGACTGAAGACGGACCAACGCCATCTAGCTATACCAGTCGTGGTGTACCGCAAGGCGGAGTACTCAGCCCTACCCTTTTCAACCTGGTGCTCGTTGGTCTCGCTGATTTGTTACCGCAAACTGTACAGCTCTCCGTATATGCAGACGACATTTGCATATGGGCTTCAGCCGTGACACGTGTACAAGTCCGCGCACGACTTCAGAAAGCCTCAACGGCTGTGTCAAGATACCTAAGAAGACAAGGCCTGGAGCTTTCTGCTGAGAAATGTGCAGTCGTTGCTTTTACTCGCAAATCGATGTCCCCGTATGCTTTGCGGATTAATGACCAAATCATACGATATAGACGAACGCACCGATTTCTTGGCGTCATCATTGATAGAGACTTGTCTTGGAGCCCTCACATCTCGTACATGACAAAGCGTTTGACCGCCATTGTGGACCTTCTTGCGTTTCTCGGCGGGAAGTCCTGGGGCGCAACAGTACCGTCAATGTTGCAACTATATCAAGCACTGTTTTTGGACTTCCTGCGGTACAGCTTACCTGTAATAGGTAATACTTGTACTACGAATATTCGCAAACTCCAGAGCCTGCAAGCACAAGCACTCAGGACTTGTCTCGGTCTTCCCAAAACAACGTCATCGATTGCGACAGTGGCCATAGCCAGAGACGCGCCTTTGACAGTCTACATTGATACAGATGTCCTGAGAGCGCACATCCGACACCTGACTCGGATTCCCTCACACCATCTTGCTTGCTTGCCAGCAAAAAGGCCACTTTCAACTTTTGCTAAAGCTATTGTAAGACATCAGTCGTACTTGCCATCAGAATTTAAGCCCGCTTCACGATTGTCAGATCCATTGTGGTGTCTGCACCGGCCGCAAGTGCAACTGACAATTCCAGGAGTCAGAAAGAAAGCTGGAGCGCCATTGCAAGCTTTGAAGCAAGCAACTTTGGAGCACATTCACAACGTGCACAGATTCCGGAAACATGTATACACAGATGGCTCAGTAAAACTCAACAGCGCTGCTGCTGCAGTCACCATCCCGGCACAATCTGAGGAAATCAAATTAAGAACTTCATGTGTGACCACATCGACGGGTGCAGAACTCGCGGCACTCCGTGCTGCACTTGATTTCATTAAGCAGAAACCACCGCAACAATGGACAGTCTTCAGTGACTCCAAGGCAGCCCTTCAGTGCATACGAAGCCCAATGCGCCACGGACCCAATGAACAAGTGGCCTCAGAAATTCGGCACATATATCATCAAAGCTATGATAAGGGACACAACATAATCTTTCAGTGGCTTCCAGGACATTGTAACATCAGCGGGAATGACCAAGCCGACGAAGCCGCCCGATCTGCACATGAAAGTGGTCAACGAGTCTTCATTCCGCTTTCGCGAACAGACGCTGCGGCTGAGCTGCGATTGATGTCCCGTGAGTGTACTTTGCCCCTGTGGGACTCAAATGTTTTCACCATGTGTCGGTTGCGTTCGTTGTCTTCGGACATACGGATGCACCTCCCGCCTGGATTACCACGACGTGAACAGACCATGCTTTACCGTCTGTGGCTAGGCGTTGCCTTTAAAAACGCCTACGCTTTCCTCATAGGAATGGCCAACAGCCCCACGTGCGACACATGTAACATCGACGAGACGCTCGCACACATTATCTGTGTCTGCCCGCGATACAGTGCTGAGAGACAAGTGATGTGCAGGGTACTGGACCAGCTGGACAATCGTCCACTTTCAGAACTAAAAGCTTTAGGCCAATGCTCCCAAAGAACATCCGCGTTGAAGGCCTTACTCGCGCTATTAACGTTCTTGCGGTCTACGGGGCTTCACGACAGACTCTAAGAATGCCGCCCCCTACCGTTCTGTAGTGTACGCGCTTTGTTCGTGCTTGTCTCCCTTTCTTTCTATCTTCCCCTTCCACTCTGTTTCTCTTTTTATCCCTCTTAACCCTTCCCCCTGCACAGGGTAGCCAACCGGAACTACCTCTGGTTAACCTCCCTGCCTTTCTCTGCATTATTTTCTCTCTCTCTGTCAATTTTTTTAAAGCAACACAAATGTACTTGCGCACTTCCTATATAAATTCTGTTTGATGTGCGTACAGGCTCATATGGCGATTAGTGTTGCACGTTGTGCTTGTGATTATTTCGCACGTGGTTGAATCTTGTATTTTCAGTATCCTCGGCATCCATAACCATAACACTGCAAAATCTTCTAGTGCATTTCAGCAATATTTTAGAAATGCTTTAAAAAGGCTGCGCACTACATTTTACCTGTCACTCTGATGAAGGCTGGCCCACTAGCCAAAACCTTCGGAAAATAAGGAAGGTGTCTACCCATCCGACGTTATTATTTTTGACGCTACACCAATGCAGCCAGCCTGCTTTTACACATTCTCATGCACACAGGCAGGCACACACGCGCACATATGAGATGCATCCGTGAGAGAGGTGGACATTACTTGCACGAGAAATCGGAGCACATGTTAAACTAATAAAAAAAATCCGCAATATTTTTTTTCATTATTAGCTTTCCGTCACGTGTTGCAGCTTACGAATTGTAGTCGGTAATATTTAGAAGCGCATGCACTTCAAATTAAGTTCCAGAAAAATACTAGTTTGGCGATATGCGCCATCATTCGTTCCGTAAAAATGAACTGTTGTTCTGCAATTTTTTTTTTACCAATGCGCTCTTTTATGCATTGAAGTGCAACATCAACTCAAATACCCATGTATGTCCCTTACTTTGGAAAATAATATAGTCCTAAGTAATGGTTCGCTGGTTCGTATAGACAAGTTATGATGTTATCTGCGAAGAGTATTGACCTGATCACCTCTCCATTGTCTTTTTTAAGACGAGCTACGTTACCTGGCCGAAGACAGCGACAGTACACAGATTCTCACCGATCAAAAGTACACGCAAAAAGTCGTCAAAGTAGCGGAGGCACTGAATATGAAGGTAAGCAGCGACATGAAAACCGGGATTGAATAAAATTTCAGCAATTCACATAGTTATTATCTGAAGTTTCCGTCCAACTCAAGCCGAAGGTTTGCGATATTAGTAACAAATAAGCACGTACATTTTCTCCCTGCTCTTCTGCATTAAGTCCTTATTTCTTTCCTTCTTCATTACTTTATTCCTTTCTTTCTTGCTCCTTTCTTCTTTTTTTTCGAAGAAAAATGTACTACTTCATACGTGCATCAGGCATGCCGTATTATGGTATAATTTGCGTTTCTGCAACAACGCAATGCTGGTGTTTATTTTCATTTTAAGAATATTCGTGTTCAGCTAGTCTTGCTTGCGTATCGCGGTTCATTCCTAACTGGGTTATTTCAACAGCGCCTGAAAGGTGCTGCATAGAAACTACACCTTTCCTTGCTTGAGTGCAAATACCTGACAGCGGCGAAACTATTGTTCATGTAATAAATATTTCTTTTGTAATTGCCTAATTCAATACCCAGCAGCGCAAATGACATTAACGAGATTTGCCAGGTTTTATTCGTTATGTTTGAAGGTTAATGTAAGTGTACATTTTGGTTAAACGTTCATACTTCAAAAATTAAAACAATAATTAGGCGCGAGACGACGATATTGAAGTTTGCAAAAGCAATGCCAGCAGGCAAATAAGCCATCCCAGCTGAATTAGGTTCCAGAATGCAGCAAGCTCAGTTAGCTCTGGAGAGTAATTGTGGGTACATATCTACGCGGCATATGACGTAGACGGGTAGAGAGAGGAATTGGACTATATTGTGTTCACCGCATTACAAGATGAACACAGAGACACCACTACACAGAGGTCAAACACAGAAAGACTACTAACACAAACAACAAACGCATAGAACACAGAGGCACTACTAATGCAGATAATAAATAGGCTGATGAAATCAGACAGACCGATGGTGAGCCTTCTGTTTTAGTCGCCGTGCTCAGTTCATTTCAGCATATTGCAAGAGGAATGACATAGAAGGACCTGTCCAGATTAAGCTTCCCAAGCATCGTCGTGGACCATCACAGGAATCTTGAATAGAATTTGTAACTGTTCATAGTTTATTGCGGTAGGTATTTTGCTGAAATATTTCCAGTGAAGAATATGCCGAATGTGCGAGCTTCGAGGGTTGCTTATTTGCGTAAAACTTTGTATCAGAGAATAAAATTACTTCAGAGGTATTGACAGTTAATTTGAACGTGGTACTGCTATTGTTTACCTGAATCATCCTGACAAAAACTTCTCTCCAAATCAGCTATCCAAGGAAATGTAAATAAGAAGTAAACACAAAAGCATCAATAGCACCAGTGAATAGTTTACAGCTGGCGCTTATAACATCACATTGGGTAAGCTGTATGGTGGCCGCTCAAATGCAGGATATGCGGTGCCGTAGACGGAAGTATGCCATGCATTTACTTTCTGCATACCAGAGTGGTATGGTTCAGCCAATTTTGATATCTCAGTCATTCGTGTAGTAAATAATTCAAGCTTATTTCGTAAGCTTGAATCATTAGTATGTGGAATATGTAGCGCGTGGAGCAGATATCATGCCATAGAAAAAGAATTCAAAAGGCTCGCAAACAGAGAAAATCTTACCTTTTTTTCACAGAGACTGCCCGCTATGTTACAAACTAACTCTAAAAAATTCTGAAATAACCTCGAACCCTAACAACGACCAACCATTAGCATTGTGCGAAGAACAAAACCATCCAATTCTAGATCATGAGGCCGCCGAACAGCTTAACGACTTTTTTTCTGCCACGTTTACCACCGAACCTGCCGACAACTTACCTCCCTTTCCTTACCTTGACTATACCGCGATGCTGGACATAACATTTTGTCCGGACGACATTGCAAAACTAATCGACTTGGTAAAACTCACATCTCCATGTGGCATGGACGGTATCAACGCGAAAATGCCCAAAAACACGAAATCGAATACTTGTGTGATACTAGCCCATATTTTCCAGCAGTCACTATCAACAGGAGTGGCACTGGTAGACTGTAGAGTGGGGAAGGGTGTTCCATTACCCAAAAAAGGTCCTCCATCTTGGTGCAGCAGCTGTCGCCTTATTTAACATACTACAATTTCTTTTAAATAATGGAACATGTGATGTACTCAAACATTGTCAATTTATTAGACGGCAATAATTTCTTTCATTCTAGCCAACACGGCTTTCGCGCGGGAGTCTCATCTGGTACCAAGCTAGCTTTATTTTATAACGATGTTAGTTCCAGCCTTCGCTTAAATGCACCCGTCGATGCTCTCTTCTTAGACTTTCAAAAAGCGCTGGACAAAGTTCCGCATCAACAGCTACTATTAAAGCTTTCTCGACTAAACCTTAACACACCTGCATACAATTGGATTCGACATTTTCTCACCAATCGTCAACAATTTGTATATGCTAACGCCCGCTCACCAAACCGATTCCCCGTAATATTAATGACCTCCCAGCTAGTATCTCTTCAACCATACATCTACTCGCAGCTGACTGCATCGTGTAGCGTTCCATTAGAAACAGCACAGAAATTCATACTCTTTAAAACGACCTCAACCATATTGAGTCCTGGTGTAACACATGGTAATGTCCCTAAATATAAAGAACACTTCATTATTATCTTCCCAGCGCAGGCCGCATTACCAGCCAACACAATATATCATTGCCAGCTCCGCAATATCATCACTCAATCTTATAAATTTCTTTGCGTAACATTTTCAAGCAATCTCTCCTGGTCAAACCACGTAACACACAGCTAATTCCGCGAATCACGCTTTGGGCTTTCTTCGTAGGCGCTTAAGACTTGCTCCTTCATCTGTGAAGCTAATAGCTTATTTTGCATTTGTTCGCTCACACTTGGAATACGCATGCGCTGTTTGGGACCCTCATCAATCTAACGCGTCTAATATTCTCGAATCAGTCCAAAATCGTGCAGCACGTTTTATTTACTCTGCTTATTCTTATCATTCCAGCGCTTTCTTGCTTAATGCTCGTGGTCACCTTACCAACCTTGAATTTCGACGTCACATATCTACACTATGCCTTTACAAAAAATTTATAATGCTCCCTTCGAAGTTCCAGCTATCTTGCCAGTTCATCGCTTGTCCAGCCGCACAAACCATCCGAAGCAGTTTACTCTCTCTCAGCGCAAACTGCCACTCATCTTCACTCCTATTTTGTGACGACCGCACGGGACTGGAATCATGTACCTGCAATTGCCGCGCATCACTCCGATCCACATCACTTCAAGGCGGCACTGGAACCACACTTTAAGTGTAATTAAAACCCATCCCTCATGTAGTACCCCAACTGGGTCTTTGACGTATAATAAATGAAATGAAATAACAATCCAGCGCTACAACTACTAAAATATTGCATAAAAGACGAAATGCAGGCAATGAGCATTTGAGGCGTTCATTCTTAAGATATGTTCACGACTATTGCTGTGCCAAATGGTTGTGTATTGGGCCCACTTCGAGTTCTGTTATGTGTCAATGGTCTGCCTAACTGCCTTTCTTCGTCAAAGTGTACACTTGATGGTGAGGATACTAATGCCAGTAACTATCAGAATAGTCACACAACTCTTATATCCAAACTTACTTAAAATTGTGCAACCTGGGGCCGTATTCTGTAGCGGTTCGCTTTGGAACCGGTTCGGTCTGGCTGTTGCCATTGGTCGGCGCTTCGTTGACGTCATCCCTGGTGGGCGGGACGACAAATTTTGTTGACGTCACACAGGTTGTCAATCATCTGGAAAGGAACCGGTTCCCTGCTACGAGAGGAACCGCGGAGAAGTGGTTCGCTCGAGGGTCGCGCACGGTGGCGAGCATGATGTCGAGGGTTGCTAGGGCAACCGTGGCTGCCGGCTAGTCTCGCACCAGCCGACGAGCCGGCACCTAGACGAGATTAGACAGAGACGGCCATTGCGGCTCCTTTGGTTGTGCTGCTGGCGAGCGCCGAAAGACAACGACGCGACGAGAGGCAACGACGCGACGCGTTCGGCATGGCCGAAGAAGAGTTTCGAAGGCATTTTAGGCTCTCCAAAGACATAGTGCGACGTCTTTGCGATGAGCTGGAAGAACATCTCGTACCTCAAAGATTTTGTGGTGTCGACACTACGATGAAAGTGCTGTGCGGGCTGCGGTTTTTCGCCACCGGGAGCTTTCAACAGTGCGTCGGGAATGAAGAAGCGATTGCACTATCGCAGCCTTCGGTCAGCCGGATCATTACAGTCGTCGCCAAGGCCATTACGGTTGTGGGTAAAGAAAAAGGATGGGTTAGATTCCCATTCCTGGCGCAACAGAAAGCCGCCGTCAGCTGCTGGCCCAACACACACGACGCCTTTGCTAGGTAGGGGTGCTTCTCGACAAATGAAACGAGTATTTCGCGCAGCCTCGCTGAGACATGAGGACCCAGCCGCCTGTCCTTCTGCGACGACATCGTTTCGGTTTCGGCGCGCGAACAAGTTCAAAACGTAAGCAAAGCGAGGCAAGTTGTTTGCATAACGTATGGCACACCACCTAACGACTAAATAAGAAAACAACACAAGTAAAATTGCAACTCCCAGTAGCCGTCAGCGCCGCAAGCTCACATTTATTACTGAAAATTATATTTGCAAGTGTTCTATACAAACCAAAGTATTTTTATGAAACCAGCGACCGTCCCCCAAGTACAAACAAAAATGATGACCTGATCTTCCGGCAGACCGCCGCTCGTTGATTGGTTCCCCTCACGCCGCCCCGTTCCACTCTTTCTCCGAGTGCCGTAATCAAGACGTAACAGCTAGACCGAACCGGTTCCAAAGCGAACCGCTACAGAATACGTCCCCTGATGGTACTCTTGCCATGCTAACAAGCTCAGGATCAACCCATGCAAAAGAAGACTTCTTGCATTCAATTCCTACGACTGTACAACTCCTTCAATATGTCCGGTTTCAGTTGGCATCTCTTCTATCGGGGCATAATTTTAATGTAATCACCTTGAAGTAGAACTGTGCTTCAATCTGACATTTAATAAACCAGTATCCAAAGTAAACCAGAAGACTGCGAAAGTAAACCGAAACATTGCGTGCGGGATTAGTTCGCGTCTAAAAACGACCAACATTTACCTATCAAGCACTCATTTTCTTACACTCCTCATTTATTTATTCGCAGGCTAAGTTTTGGATTATGTGCTTGGGAAGCACTCACATAACCCACTTACGCTCATTGCAAAATTTGCAGAACCAGGATGCTAGGATAATTACATTCACTTAACTCCTGTAACCACAGCTATATATATATATATATATATATGACTAGTTGATCGATGCTATCAGTCGAGCACGGCGGTAAATACAATGTTACAAGCCATTGGTATATCCTATGGTTATAAACCATTGGGAACATTCCTTGGTGTACTTTTTTCACACATATCAATAACACATGATGCGAGAACTTGACATGACATTATTAATAAGTGAACATAAACTTTAAGAGCTTCTCATTAAGCAAGAACTTCATTTTACCCAAAATATATATTTATGGCGTAAAGCAGATTGCCCATTTTTCATTCGTGGCTTTCTGAAGCACCCCAAAACTGGATGTAAAAACATTCGAGTTGCACGAGTACAAGAGAAGAATTACAGAATTTTATATTCTGCTGATGCGTAGTGACAGTGTAACAAATAAACATTATTTCAATCATCTCATATTCTTCATTTAGTTTTTCTTATTCTAGAATGCACATGCACTTGGCGTGCCTACCGCGCATATATTATTATCTCCCCCAATAATTATATGAGTGCCCCATGTTAATCATACCTTTATGTTGCATAAGCATCTAATAGCGTAATCTAAAATGCATCACTAAACGCTCATTCAACTTTATTTGCCTAACTACTTAAATATTAACTTGTCTACGTGTTGATCCTCTTCGGGCGACCGTTTTGCCCCGGCAAACAAATAAGGAACGCTATCCATCAGCGCAGGACGTACCTACATGTATCGCAAGTTTCTCGAATGTCATCAATGGTTCTATTCGTTGTCTGTTATACCCGACTTTGTATAATCGTATTGTATGCCCGACGCGAACTGTGTAGTACTTTCTGGAAAACATGCGGGCACCAGCGATTACGCTGAAGCCTTCACCCAGTCATGTACAAAACCCGACTCGCTTGACCTGTTGATCAAATTTTCGATAATTGCTAACTGTGCTCGCCGCTGTCATTACGCTTGAGTGTTGCTTGCTTTTCTGGACACAGGTTCGCTCAATGAAGGGTTATATTCGTGATTCAGCTTTTGCTACAATATTAGTCTCCGTCACTACAACGTGCCAATATGTTACAAAAATTTCATTGTTCCTTGTTCAGTAAAGCTACGTTTTTGTCAAAATAACGCATATTGTGATTCCGATGACTTGGGTGCCTGTGATGTGTGGCGCGCGACGTGGTGCGGTGCTCGGGACGGTCGAGAGCAGACGACGCTGAGTGCACGCGCGCCGAGGTGGAAGAAGGGAAACAACGACGACGAAGAGCGTCCGGCACGAGAACGCGCGGCGCAGGAAAGACAACAAAAAGAAAAAAGCAACCAATCAAGAAAGGCCACGGAGCGTCGGGCAGCCAATCCGAAAATGGCAAATCGGCCAGTTCAGAAGAAAAAGCGTGGTGCGCTGGCCGAACGGGGGGCGACACGCAAGAGGACACGCAGGGAGACGCCGGGGAGACGCCAGGAGAGTCCCAGGAAACGACGGCAGGAGGAGGTCAACCACCGGAGCGGGCGTTGAAGACGGGCCGTCGGGTTCCGGACCCGAGCTCACCAGGACTTCACCCGCCCGGGGCCTCCTGCCAACCTGTTCCTGTGCGTCGCCCGTCTACCTGAGCGTGCCGTCAGCTCCTCAAGGCCGGTGAGCTTTTGCGCCAGTGGGCAGGACGAGAACAGTCGGGCTTCGGGCCCGAGTTCTACGCCAGCTGCCCGGCGAGAACGCCACCCTCGTCTGCCGTGCCGCCTGCTGCCCGAGGCCGGCGTTCGAGCTTCCGTGACCGTGGGCGAGAAGGGAGCAGTCGGGCTACGGGCCCGAGCTCTCTGCCCGGCCAGAACGCCGCCGCCGTCCACTCCTGCCACCCAGCCGCCAGCGTTACCTCGCCTCGCCAGAGCTGGCGCGCTCCCGGCGCCCGGTCGGTCAGCTTACGCCGCGACCTTTGGTGAGACCGGCGCCACTCCTTCTGCCAGCTTCTCACCACTTTGCCGCGTCGAGACTGCGACGCGTCCCCGCCCTCGTGGCAAGCCCAGACTCGCGCCCTCGTTAACCACATGCAAGCCCTAAGTGTGTTCCTTACCGCAATGTCTTCTTGAATGTTTATTTTATGCATGCCTTCTATTTCTTTCTATTCGCTTTATGCTTTTTTAGTTTGATTAAATGTATTTGTGTGTGTGTGTGTGTTCAAACCAACGGCTTTGTCCTCAATCGTGTTCTCGGAGGCTCCGCCTAAGAGAACCGTTAAAACATTGAGTACACGAACCTTTGGCCCCATAAGTGGGTCATCACAGTGCCTAAGTAACCATGTCATATCACAATAAATTCCAAGAACATGTCATGCAAACTTAAGCAATACTCCCTTCCCATCATCAGGGTCTTTTCTGCATGGGACCTGCATCAGGTTTTCTCTCTGTCACCGAGTTCTTGGAGTTCGACGAGCGAGATTTTGTTGAGTTCCCTGTCAGCAACCCTCGCGACACAGTCATCGCTGTATGCTACACTTCTGGAAGCACCGGCTTGCCGAAGGGAGCCGAGATCACGCACTACAACTACGTGGCCGCCTTCTACACAACAACGTAAGTAAGCGCCGAGGTCTTTCACGCACCTCATCAACATTATTATCATCGTCATCGCCATAATAATCTTCTTCTTATTGTACAGGCAAGGCCTAACAACGTGCAATATACAACCTTCCTTCGCAGGTTTGTAACGAGCAAGAGTGAAATATTGCAGTAGCTCAGCTCTTTGGCACTCAAAACAACTCCATTCTTATGGAAAAAAGATCGGTTATTCTTTGTCTCACGACGTAACGCAATCTGGCACACAATGTTTAATCGAATAACCATGTGTCCTTATATATTGACTGGCGTGTGAAGCAACAAAAGGCCGCCATAGCCAGGTAATGACTGATGAAGTTTCGTTAACCACTTTGCCACTCCAATTTACAAGCTATTCCCTGCCGGGGCGTCTGCGTAATCAGGCGTTTGGTGTGTTGCGAAACCAGGTATCTGAGAACACGGGTGCTGGACCACCCTGCGTCTAACCGCGCGCGGCTCAACTGTGTCTGGGAAAAGGGGCATCCTTGGGTTATGCTAATGCTGAGAGTCTGGTCCGCGGCAGAGGCAACACACCCATTTGGCCTCGGCTTCAGGTAGACGGCGCATCCGGAGTTAAGCATCTGGGACAATTCGGTAGTTACCTTTTCTTCTCCTCCTCTTCACTCTTCGCCTTTCTCTCTCATTTATAATATTTTCTGTCTTTGCCTCTCGTTTGCATTACTTCCGATTTTCTAGGCAGCAAGGGTTGACGCTGTGTGAGTAGCCAAACTACGTTATGTCATATTCGGTTATAGTGGTAGCGTACAGCTGTCATTTGCAGGACCTGCTTCATAGGTCAAGTAGCGTCCCTTTGTAGGTCTTCACGGAGGGCGGCTGGTGTTACTGCCGAAAAATACCCTCTCTTATGCCTTGTTACTTCCCCTCATGTCATATTCGGTTTTATTTGTAAAATACAGCTGTCGTATGCAGGGCCTATTTCGTAGGTCCTGTAGCGTTTCATTGTAGGGCTTCACGGAGGGTGGCTGGCGTTACTGCTCAAAAATACGCTCTCCTGTGGCTTGTTCGATGAAGGCTTCGATTTTCTCGGTCGTCAAAAATATTCGTTTCCTCGTTTCCATGTCATTTACTCTTGAAAAGCAGACAAACCCGGGCGAAAATTCTCACCATTCCTCCTTTCTGAGTAGCTTACCAAAGTTTACGGTACACCTTATAAAGCAGCCAGGATAGCAAGCGGTGATCTGCTCTTGGAGCTCCGCAACAAGAACCAGTATGAAAAACTGGCGAATCTAGTTTCATTTGGTGATGACCAGGTACCAGTAATCCCGCACGGCACTATTAATACCACACGTGGCATAGCCTCAGATAGTGATTTGCTGGAGTTGAGATAAGTTGAACTCCTGGAGGGCTTCAGTGAGCAGAACGTCATTCACGTTAATCGATTTAAGATGAGGCATCACATGAAAAAAATCCAGACAAAGCCCCTGATACTTACTTTCGGCTCATGTTTTCTGCCTGAGACCATCGACGCTGGGTACATCAAGCTCTGTGTTATGTCATACGTGCCAAATCCCCTCGGATGTTTCACATGCCAGCGTTTAGGCCACAGTTCATAGAGCGGCCGAGGCCGCCAAACCTGTGCGAAATGCAGTGCTCATGACCACCCCCCTCTCAATCATAAGAAAACTTTCTCCACTATGTAAACTGGGATGGGGAGCACGCTGCATACTCTATGTCGTGCCCATCCTTGCAAAAATTTTTGTAGGAATTAAAGTAAAGCAAAATATAAGTTTCAAGGAGCTACGCAGGCCGGTATCCTACCTGCCGAAGAACACTTTAGTGGAGATGTCGTGTGAGGTGGTAGCGACACAACGGCTTCAGACCGCTGTATGGCCCACATGCAGTGAACCGCTGCTGACGCCGTCTGCCCCCTCGGTGGTATCAGCTGTCGCTGCTCTCCCACCTCAGCAGTAGAGTTCACCGACCTCTGGGCTGTTGACATCAGAGGTCGAGTCCGACGTGCCCAGACATTCACGTCAAACACAGCACTCGCAAGAGCGTGCGTACAGCGGCTTGCTAGAGGTGCTCGGCACGACGATCAGTCCCACGGCACCGCCTGTGCTCAAACAACGGTGAGATTCTCGCGATCGCTCCCAAAAAGACAATTGGTGCCTGGAAACGTCCAGTGAGCTAGTCTGCATCCCTTAGATACACAGCTCAAGACACAGGGCACGATGAGCGGAAGAACGAAAGGCTTACACACCTCTTTTTTCGTCCTGCAGTTCGTCGTTGTCTTCGCAGCCGGCGCATCGGTGGTTGGCCTTCGGGATAACCTTCCACCCTTGGACGGAATTTGTGATGCCGCCTCTGCTCCGGACCCACACCTGCTGGCAACAGCTCACGTGGACCTGACAGTGCGCATCGGGCACCACCTGCAATTCCTCCAGTGCGCAGCTGCGACGTCAACGTCATCATGTCTGGAAAGGATAAGACCAAGCATCGAACAGTATCTCTCCAGTGGGCACGGGGGCACGATGAGCGGAAGAACGAAAGGCTTACACACCTCTTTTTTCGTCCTGCAGTTCGTCGTTGTCTTCGCGGCCGGCGCATTGGTGGTTGGCCTTCGGGATAACCTTCCACCCTTGGACGGAATTTGTGATGCCGCCTCTGCTCCGGACCCACACCTGCTGGCAACAGCTCACGTGGACCTGGCAGTGCGCATCGGGCGCCACCTGCAATTCCGCCAGTGCGCAGCTGCGACGTCAACGTCATCACTTCTAGAGAGGATAAGGCCAAGCATCGAACAGTATCTCTCCAGTGGGCACGGGGGCACGATGAGCGGAAGAACGAAAGGCTTACACACCTCTTTTTTCGTCCGGCAGGTTAGGTGTCTTTCTAAATTACCTTGTCGTAGCTTCAGATCAGATGATCCATTCGCTATCGTGCATCCGTACCCTGAAGCCGTCCTATTGCCTTTTTGTTCCTTGCTGTTTCTTCTTTGTGGGGATGTTGAAAGCAACCCCGGTCCTGATAATCTTGCAGAAGTTCTGAAAACGATGAAGGACTTGAATCAGCGTACAAAGAGAATTGAATCAGCGCAATAAACAATATTGGAAACAGTAGCTGAAGTAAAGCAACAGCAGCAGTCTGTTTCAGAAGCGATGTCCGAAATAAAGGATAGACTAGCGAAAGTTGAAACCCAAACCTCTGTTTTCGAGCTGTACCAAAAAGATATGAAAGAGTTGCATGCCACGGTAGAGCGCCTCAAAAAAGACACGAGTGCGTTTCACTCATGTCTTGATGACGCAGAATATCGATTTCGAAGAAATAATCTGATCTTTTATGGAATCCCAGACACCGCAGACGAAACTTCATCAGAATCAGAAAATAAGATACTAAACTTGCTGAATAATACTTTGAAGGTTGACATAACGGGTTCTGAAATATGCCGGGCGCACAGAATTGGTCGCTTCGGTTCAGCGAAAGCTCGACCATTAATAACTAAATTTGAAACCTATAAAACCAGGGAGCTCGCCTCTTCAAAGCGAGGTTAGTTAAAAAACACAGACACAGCAATGAGTGAAGATTTCTGCCAAGCAACTCGTAACACAAGGAAAAAATTAATAGAATATGGCAAATCGAAAAGCACGTTTTTCGAACTACGATATAAAAAAACTAATGTTAGATGGGAAATGCTACGCATATTATGAAGCCAGTGAAAGTAATCATGAAATGCGCAGAACGCTTACACCTGGCACAACTCTTCGTTCTGGCCGTAAGTTACAGCCAAGTTAGGGCCATCCGAGGGGAGGTGCCTTAAAAGATTGCGGGTGTTCAGTTCTTTTTACTAACATTCGTAGTTTTTTTCCTGAGAAAGACGAATTATGTGCTGTTATTAACGACTGTAATGGTGACATCATTGTACTCACAGAAACATGGTTAAATAGCAAAATAACAAACCCCGAACTGTTTGAGTGCGAGAACCAATACGTTGTTTACCGAAGTGACCGAACAGGTAGAATTGGTGGTGGCGTTCTCCTCGCCATTTAAGAGTGTACTAATTGTTTTTCTGTGACCATTGATACGAATTTAGAGTTAATTTGGTGCTGTATAATTATTAGTTTTAAAAAAATAATACTACGTGTTATACTCCTAGGCGATTTTAATTTTCCTAACATTGTCTGGTCACATGTCAATCCCTTTTCTAATCTTTCGTCGGCCGAGGCCAATCGGTTCATTTCCATTTGCTCTGACTTCGGCTCATCGCAGATCGTCAGACTTCCAACACGTGTAGCGCAGAACACATCTTCACTCCTGGACCTCATTCTAACGTCATCACCCGATAACTTTTCTGTGGTGACACATACCCGGACTGAGCGATCATGACATCTTGCATTTTACACTTACAACAACACAACAAAAAACATACCGACAGCGGAAAAAGTTCCGAGATTATAAAAAAGCTAACTATGAAGCCATCAACAGAGAACTATGCATATTTCTAGACACTTTCCTACCACTTCATCTGGAACGCTCCGTAGATACTAATTGGTCTATATTCAAAACTAAAATAAGTGAACTTATCAACAAATACGTGCCCCTTCGATCCGTCTATGCTAACATTAAAGCACCATGGTACAGCACATATCTGAATCGGTTATCGAACAGGAAAAAACGTTTATTCCGTACAGCGAAACATTCCTTAAAACGGACACATTGGCTAGCATATAAACACGGAGCAATTTCATATATTAAAGCCCTAAGGTCAGCCAAATTTTCATTCCTTACTTGTACACTTCCAAATTTATTGAAGACTAATCCAAAGCGCTTCTGGGAAACCATACAAGGAAATAACCATACAACTGGAATATCATTGCTGACAACTTCGGGGGACCCAGTACGTGACCTATTGTGTTCTACTGTGCTTAACAATACCTTCACTCAGTCATTCTCATCACCTCAGATCCCTGATCCGATGCCTGAGATAAATTCAACTAACTACCGCTTCATGGATCCCATCGTTTTCGACTCAACCGGTATCAAAGCCATAGTACAGAAATTAAAACCTAAAGCATCATGTGGGGTAGATGAAATTAATACTATATTCTTACAAAACACAGCGGAATACTGTTCAATCCTACTAGAATGCATTTACTCACAATCTTCCATCTCTGGCACATTACCGTATGATTGGAAAATTGGCAAACTAATCCCCATTCACAATACTGGACCAACCGATGATCCACAGAACTATAGACCTATTTCACTTACATCTGTACCATGCAAAGTTATGGAGCATATAATATACACGCATCTAGTTAATTTTCTTGAAAATAGCAACTTCACAGTTATGCAGCATGGATTCCGTAAAAACTTCTCCTGTGGCACTCAGCTTATCATCTTCACTAATGACCTAAATGCCAATTTAGATTCTGGTTTTTTAACAGACTGTATATTTCTCGACTTCTCTAAAGCGTTTGACAAGGTGAACCATGCACTGCTTCTTCATAAATTAGACGTTCTAAACATATACCCCTCCGTAATTAATTGTGTTCGCATTTTTCTGACATCACGTGTTCAATTTGTAACAACTATTGACGCTAACTCAGCTTTAGCCCCAGTTGACTCTGGCGTCCCGCAAGGGTCTGTGCTCAGTCCTTTATTATTCCTGATTTATAATAATGACTTGCCCACTCACGTTTCCTCGAACATTTGTCTATTTGCGGATGACTGCATCTTGTATCATAAAATAAATAATTCTTCAGATATTCTACTAATTCAGGAGGATCTTAATAACATAAATGAGTGGTGTCGTACGTGGCGCATGGAATTAAACATTAGAAAGTGTAAGACTATGAGGATTTCTCATACTAACGTGATCTGCCCCACCTATACGCTAAATAACATCCCACTAGAATGTGTAACGTCATATGGATACTTGGGGGTTCACATTGCCAACACTCTATCCTGGAAAACACATATTGATCACATAACATCTAAGGCCACTCGTACACTGGGATACTTTCGTCGGAAATTTTCTCTAGCACCATCATCGCCAAAACTCTTATTGTACACAACTTACATTCATCCACAACTAGAGTACGCATCATCAGTATGGGACCCTGGTCATGACACCCTCATACAGTCTCTAGAGGCAATACAGAATCGATCAGCTCGTTTCATTCTCCCCAACTACCAAAGAACTGCGATTGTCACTAACATGAAAGCTCTCCTACACCTGCCGCTGTTATCAACCCGTAGAAAACTATCTCGCATATGTCTTTTCCATAAAATCTACTACCACAACACATATTTACGTTCTATCTTTGTTCAACCGCCACCATACATTTCATCTCGCATTGACCACCGCCAAAAGGTTAACATTCCCCACTGCAACACCGTCGGCTTTTCATATTCATTTCTTCCCCAAACGAGCAAATATTGGAATAACTTACCCTCATTACTTACAAGCATAACTGACACCAATAACTTTAAAAGCACACTTCAAAGTTGCATGTTATAAATTAATGTTGCGTTTGATTGTTCTGCATAATAACTGCTTTTATGCCATAATTTTAAGTTATGGCTTGGATTTTTATACGGTATGTTCTTTCATTTCTTTTTTTTTGTTACGCCATGTATTTTTGCCACGCTTACAAGTTTCTATTTACCATTCTTATTATTTTGTATACGATGTTTTTTGCCATGTTGTTTGCCTTCCTTTCTTATTTTGCGATTTGCCTCTGTATATACTTTGCCCCTCCCCTCTGCAATGTAAACCGTACCTTGAGGGTATGATAAATAAATAAATAAATAAATAAAAAAATAAATTACCACAATAGAATGTTACAGGACTTCTTCATAACCTCGATAATATTATAGAACTCTTACAGAAACATAATTCAACGTTGCTGTCTGTTCAGGAGACACATCTGCAGCCAACGAACACTAATTTTGTTCGTATTTACACCATCTTTCGAAAAGACCATGGCGAGGCTAACGCCTTCGGTGGTGTAAGAATAGTCGCCGACAAGAGTGTAACTTGTCAACACGTCGGCCTTCAGACACCCCTTGAGGCAGTGTCAGTTCGGGCAATCCTTTTTAATAAATGGGTCACTGTATGTTCTAGATACATATCCCATAGCTATTATCTGAGAAAAAGCGATTTCTATAACCTCATTGATCAGCTTCCGGACCCCTAAATACTCGATAGTGATTTTAACGCCCACAACACGATGTGGGGAGACTCGCGATACGGCGCGAGTAGTTGATTCATTGAAGATTTTCTACTGACCGCTAGTGCTTGCCTCTTTAATAAAAAGGAGCCGACCTATTACAGCGTCCAACACAACTCTTATTTATCGATAGCTCTAGCGATTGGCTCTGCTTCTCTTTTTCCTCACCTGGAATGGAACGTAATCATAAACTTTTTAGAAATGTGCAAATTGCTGTAACTTTAAACCTCATAACTCTCCATGAGAACCCTCCCCATTTTCCTCGATGGCAAATAGCATCGGCTGACTGGCATTATTTTACTTATGTTGTCAACTTATGTACCACAATATTTTATAAACGATTTTCGTATAGATGTTATTCTTGCAAGTTTATCGCTTTTATTATTGATGCAGCCGAAGTTTATCCCACAAACGAATGGTGGTTTACTTACAAGGCGTGATCCCTGGGGAAACAAAGACTAGAGAGTGGCAGAAAGAGGCAAAATAAGGCATGGGGCTTATTGCATAGATCATAAAATGCAATAAATCTAATTATATGTACAAACATTAAATCACAGGGAAGGCGGACACAACGTCAGGCAAAAAGAAAAGGCTGGATGAGGTTCCTCTCCGGTATAAATTCATTCAGACAGGAGACGAAAGAGTAGAAGGGCCTAACCAAGCTAAAATGGCCACAAATTCATCCGTTGCCTCTGGTGAATGACCAAGGGAATACGTTGGAAAATCAGGGAGACTCTCTTAGGGAGCAATATGAGCGTGTGTCAATCTCAATACATTGTTCACACCTATTTCCGGAAACATAAACAAATAAAAGAATGCAAGCGAGTCGTGCATAAATGCCAACATAACGAACCGTATAACCGGCTGTTTAGTATTGCTGATTTGAGAGCTGCCTTGATCGCATGCAAGAGCTCTGCACCGGGATGTGACAGAGCTATGTATGACATCAAAAGCTTAGACAACGACAGACAAGTTATACTACTCGCACTTTTCAACACTATTTGGGCTGCTGGATCCCTTGAATCCGCATGGAAAAAACAGCAATTGTGGTCCCTGTTTTGAAGCAGAGTAAAGACCCTTCCTCGGTGGCAACTTACCACCCCATATCCCTCACAAGTTGCCTTTGTAAGCTTTTTAGAAAAATATTATTCGATGACTCACACATTTCCTTCAACTGAACGAAATGCTTGATCCCTATCAGTGCGGCTTCAGGGAAGGGCGCTGCACAACTTATCATTTTGTGCGCACTGAAGGAAATATTTGTGACCCATTTGTACATACATAGTTTTCCTTATCGATATTCCTCAATATAGAGAAGGCGTACGACACAACGTGGAACTACAGAATCTTGCGAGACTTGTCAGAAACAGACATCCTTGGGAATATGCTTAAACTAATAGTAAACTATTTGTCTAATCGTACCTTCCGCGTCAAAATTGGCTATGTTGTGTCACGTCAAGTTATACACAAAAGTGTTGTATCTCAGGGAGGCGTACTTATATGCACGCTCTTTATCATTAAGATGAGCACACTCCGTGTCTCGTTACCACCAGCTATATTTTATTCCGTCTGTGAGGAAGAAATAAAATAGGCTTGAAATCTTGTAATCTCGCAGTGTGCGAGAAACAGGTACAGCATGGCTTGAACAACGCGTGCAAGTGGGCGGGCAAAAGTGGATTTAAATCACCCGCCACAAAAGCACTCGTATTCTTTTTAAAATAAAGAGAGGCCTGGTTCCAGATCCTTGTGCAGAACTGTGTGGACAGCCATTATCTGTCAACAACCCGCCGTGGTTGCTCAGTGGCTATGGTGTTAGGCTGCTGAGCACGAGGCCGCGGGATCGAATCCCGGTCACGGCGGCCGCATTTCGATGGGGACGAAATGCGAAAACACCCGTGTACTTAGATTTAGGTGCACGTTAAAGAACCCCAGGTGGTCGAAATTTCCGGAGTCCCCCACTACGGCATGCCTCATAATCAGAAAGTGATTTTGGCACGTAAAACCCCATAGTTTAATTTTTTTTAATTATATGCCAACAGAGAGCACAAATTTCTAGGTATCATACTTGACTCCAGGTTTACTTTCATTCCGCGCATAAAATAGCTTAAAGCAAAATATCTCAAAACAATGAACTTACTGAAAATTCTATCCCATACAAGATTGAGTAGTGACAGGAATTGTTCAATGAATCTTTACAAGAGCCTAATTAGATCACGGTTGGACTATGGTGCCGACGTACATAACTCTAAAGCCCCGAGCGCACTAAGGATGGTACATCCTTTCCACCATCTAGGCATCTGCTGAACCACTAGCACTTTCAGAATAAGCCCTATTGAATGCTTACACGTAGAATCAAACGAGTGGTCACTCCATCTGCAGAGAACAAAGATCAGCCTTACATATTTTCTCAAAATGCATCCTAATCATGAACATCCATGTTCTAATACCTTTAACGATATGATGTGTGCTACACTTTTTCGTAATCGTCCCTCTGTAAGACAGCCTTGCTCGCTGCGTGTGAGGAAGCTTAGCAATGAAATGCATGTCCCCCTCCTTGAACATTCTTTAAAGCATCGAAGATGTTACCTCCTTTGGAGTAGCAGGTAGTAGAATGTTTTCTAGAATGCATTCGAGAAGTCCCAATGCATTTCCTAGAACTCCAGTGCAAGCACTCCTGCAAAGAGTTCTACATAGACGCTTCGAAGTCACACGTCGGGATATCTTACGCATCCTTCGGTTCATCCTTCTCGGAAGCCGGTGTACACCACGCGGAAACAACTACCTTTACGGCTGAGGCCAGTGCTCTGTTGTCGGCTGTGAAGCATACAAGGAAATTATAACTTCACAAAACAATTCTATGTAGGGACTCCCTAAGCGTCGTAAAAGGTTTGAAATGATCTTGTAAACAAAATATCCGGTACTCATCGAGCTCTGTTCAGTTCTCTGCAGAGAGTATTCCAAAGAATAATTCGATACAAAGTATTCATCAAACTCGACACGAACTTGATCGTCTGTGCACTATTGGTGAAGAGTATTTCTGACAATGAAACAACCTCGCTGATCTTGCAGTCGTTTTGGCAAATCAAAGCGATGGGTATCACTCATCAACGCGACTCAATCACGTACAAATCTCTGGAGCTATTTCACAAGACAATCAGCAAATCTAATGGTAGGTATACCGTTACGCTAGCGTAGGAAGAAGAGCGCAAGCATCTACACGGAGCTAACTGTGATACGGCTCTCATTCGTCTACGCAAGCGAGCTAAAAGGCTATCGCCACATCACGGCCAGCTACAGCGATGCAGCACGGAATTAGCGCCCGAAAACTTTCCTAATGGAAGAGCTACCTACTATGTGCCTCATAGAGAAGTGATAAGACAGGAATCAATGCCTACGAAGCTCAGAGTAGTTCTTGACGAGTCGTTGAATGCGCACGGTCTCCCTTCCCTTAGTGACTGCTTGGAGAAAGGGGAAAAATCTGAGTCCAGAACTGCTGCATGTCTTGATAGGTTTTCGCTAGTACCCCATAACCATTACCACAGACATGGGAAATCGAGATATATGAGCCTGATCGAGATGCATTCCACTTTGGATTTATACAGTTTCCAGCAACCACAACAGTAACATTGTGGAATGGCTCCGGTGCGCTTTGGGTCAACATCTACTCCATTTCAACCAATGGTGACTAATCTATTTCACTTGGACACCGCACGTGAAGGAAAGACATTAGCCTACATGATGAATATTTATATCGATGATGAGCCTATTTATGCAGAAATTTTCGAAGAACGTTTAGACATCTACGAGAGGTGGCACACAATCATGAGGGACGCAGGCGTGAACCTCGGTAAGTGGAAACCGAATGACGACAGCAAGCGGTGTTTGATCGCGACGAAGAAAAAGTAGAAGGTACACATATAACGTCCGTTTACGTGTGTACTGGGACACGGCAATTTACCTTTTCGAATTCTCTGCAAATTCCCTATTCGATACATGAATCAAGCCCATCGCCACACGAGACGCTAAAGTCTAAAGCAGCTTCACTGGGACAGTAAATCACGAGAGGAGCAAGGCTCTGGCGAGCCAGCCTCAGCCAGTTGGTGAAGGGTGGCAATAGACCGTGCTGTAGAACAGTCGATAGTGAGATGGCTTGTACTTGACACAGCGCAGCAGTTCCAAAGGTGAGATCACATCAATTTGCCGGCGCAAGGTTGTAACTAGTCCCTAAAATATACATAATCTGTCGGGAGGACGAGGGGAGACTAAAAATAGTGCCAAGTTCACTGGCAAAACTGGGTGGCATCATTTTAGTATAATTAATAAGCACACGAAAAGCTCGCGTAGATTTTCGAACAGCTCATTTACCATAAGTGACTAGGCAAACCGGAGCAAGACGCCTACATTGAGCGCCACTTGAGCAGCAAAATGAGAGGATTTATTTAGCAGAATTCGCTTATGGCTGTTAACTTGTGCAATTAAATATTTCTAACGTATTGTCACTGGAGATTGGGCGAGCATGTATCTTTCTGATCAAAGCAACACTCGACTGTCTGTGTATCAATGCTGGTGAAGTGTGAACCTGCTTGCGATGATAATGAAGGCGACTTCAAAATATGCGGCAGCCATCTCTACCCTCAAACGCGGAACCCGCCATGATGACTCCTGTTTTGTATGGGATAAAAAGGCCTCTTATAGACTTGAAAGCCACTTATGCACTTCAAGACACGTTAATTTTGAATTTGAATGACAAGAGCAGTTCACTTGTCTCTATCTTTGCTGTCATTCAAGAGAAAATATCGCAGCCTCGCAGTAGGGACAGCTGAGCATTGCACATTATAAAGGGTAATAAGAAAAAAATGTGAGCTTTTACGTGTGGAGCCACAAAATGATTATGAGGCATGTCGTATTGGGGGACTGAAAAATAAAATTGATCACTTGGGTTTCCTTAGATTGAGCCAAATCCACAGTACATGTGCATTATTGGATTTCGCTCCCCTAAACACTATGGAACATCACGGAGAAAAAATGTACGCGTTTTGAATTTATTGGCTCGGCGGAGAAGGAAGAATACAAATTTTGGCGCTGAAACAAGTTGTAATGCTAAACTGAGGCACGTAAGCTAGAAATTGCAACACTGCTGCTCGTGCTGTACAGTAGTCGAGTGGGACAGCAACGCGAAAACATTTCGTGTGCTAGAAAGCAGTTCTCGTGGATCGAATTCGGGCGTTTCGGAATGTTCTAAATGGCGGGCACAGATTACTGACTTCATGCACTACAACCGAGTGGTATATTATGGCGATGTCACGTAAATATCACGATAATGGTCTGTGGTTCCGCCTTGTTATCATCCAACCCAGCGTACCACGGCTACGCGCTGGACTGTGTTATCGATAAAACACAGCGTCACCACTGCATCACCCGAGGTATGCGTTACTGACGGTGGCTATAAAAAGGGGCTGCCCAGCTGGGAAGAGTTGCTTTTTCCTTCCGCTAGCGAGACGAGCGTCGCGTTGGTAAGCTCGTCCGCTGCCATCGCTAATCGAATAAACAGTTGGTACGTTTTTATGTTGGGATTCATCCTTCAGCAGACACGATATTCCCACAGGTCGAATAATTGAAAGTAACAATAGCAAAAGCTTCCCGTGGTAAAACAATCAATATAACGCGGGGAAGGCAGGAGATGGAAATTCAAGACGATGGCCAAAACGAGAACAAGGGGAAAGCAGGCGCCAACGTTTCGATAAATGCACTTGTCTTCCTTAATATGACATATGGTTTCCAAGCCACAGTATATATAGTGATGCACCTGGTTCTTGTTTTGCTCTACTGCTTTACTGCTTGAAAGGGCTAAACAATATTTGTCAAATAATAAATAAATAAAAAATAGATTTTTATGCGCACCCTTTAGCATAACAGTTATTTCTCGTATCCATCTTGCACAAATCGCTCTTTGCTCTCCTGTGACACCTCCAATTCTTTCTTTCAGATTGCCTAGAGAGCGCCAAGCTTTTCATGAATAACTCTTACATACATTTATTGTGAAATTAGGCTGCTTTCTATGGAGGTGTTTATGAATAATAATTTACTTAATTTCCGTCCCTCTTGGGGAGTTATAGGGTGCGTTCACAAGAGAAAAATTTTAATTAGAACAACGTATGCCAGCGTACCCACGTACACTTGAACAGTAGTCCCTTTTGTAATACTACCAGTACAGCGCTTGAACAGAGCAGATCGCGATCCGTACGACCTACACAGCTACTAAAAAATACGACGATATGTCCGTCGACGTTCTGCTACCGCTGCAGTGTTAGGACACTTTCAGTTACCCTTTACTTGGTTGCCAAGTTTCTTGACCTCTTCCTCCATTTTCTGTCCGCACTTTTCAGGTGCAGATACCTGTGCACTTTGGCCGCCCATTTATTTTAATCAATGTTACAGAGTGGTTCTTCAAAACTTATATTGCCCAACGCTTCTCGGACTTAAAGAAGGCCTAACTTATGTCACCCTTCACTGCCTCTCTTGTGGTTTTACCGTGGGCTCCCAAAGATAAACGGGCTATCGGTCTTTGGCTAACTTCCAACACCGACAAGATATCCACTTTAATGCACTGAATGACATTTGCTAAAGTTAGCGCTGGCATCATTACTCATTGCCACATTACATGCACCACCTCATATTTATTGTGGCCACAAGTACTCTGTTTCATTATTGCTGCATTCCACTTCCCCTTTCTTTCCAGATTATCTTTGGTGTGTGCTTGAATAATCGTTCCATCCTTTATGTATACTTTGAGGTATTTACATTTCTGGACTGTGTGTATGACTCGCTCTTCATTTGATACCACGTAATTGCTCGTCTCTTCATTAAAGACCATGATTCCCGATTTCTCTAGGCTAAACCGAAGGCATTGGTGTGTCGCTTCGTTGCCATTGATATTCACAAGTGTCCGTAAATCTCTTGCATTATGCACTAGTAGCACTGTGTCATACGAATACTTCATTCCGGGGACCTTCTCTTGTACCACCCGCCATGGTTGCTCAGTGGCTATGGTGCTGGGCTGCTGAGCACGAGGTCGCGGGATCGAATCCCGGCCACGGCTGCCGCATTTCGATGGGGGCGAAATGCGAAAAACACCCGTGTACTTAGATTTAGGTGCACGTTAAAGAACCCCAGGTGGTCGAAATTTCCGGAGTCCTCCACTACGGCGTGCCTCATAATCAGAAAGTGGTTTTGGCACGTAAAACCCCATAATTTAATTTAATTTAATTTTTTTTCTCTTGTACCATTTGTTGATTACGCATGTGGTATAAGTAAAACCCTAATTCCCAGTTTTCTAGACATCTTTCTATACTCTTAACATAAAACGCGAGTATTGGAGACAGACGATGTCCTTGCTTCAGTCCTTGAAGTTCCACCACTTCATTGCATTTTCTGCCTTCCCGTATAGCTTGCACGCGGTTGTCTCTACATATCTCCCTCAGCCGCTCCGCGAAATTGTCATCTATGCCTTAGCTCTAAAAACATTCTATAGCAATTTCCAGTCTGCGTTGTGGTTGAGTCCTTTTATGTATTGAAATGCTATCCATAAAATTATATTCTGAGCTACTGAAATCTATGTGCACTGAGTTAGTAGAAACATAATGTCCACTAAGCGTCTGGCTGGTCTCAACCCATTATGTAGTTTCCGAAGTACTTCATTTTTCTCCAGCCACCTCGACGGTTCTAAATTTTTGGCTTGCATTGCCATTTTGTATGTGACCGACGTTGCTCTATCGAGCATGTACGAGCTCTTCTTATCCATATCGCCTTTGTCTTTGGATATTAGGTTGATCTGGCTTTCAGGCCACTCAACCAGAATTTTGTTCATTTAAAGAAATTGCTCTAAGGCATGACTAGTCAGCAGTGCCTTGCTCAATGGACCGAGTTTTTTCATTTAGTTATTTATTTATTTACGTATTTATTATTACCCTTACGGCCAAAGGCATTAAAGAGGGGAGTGGGTTACACCAAATAATAAAAGAAACAAATAAAAGCAGTTAGAACGTTTAAGTACAAAGGCTTCCGATCTTACAGCTTTAGCTAGGGTTAACAACGTCATCATAACTTGGTAGCAAACTAAGATAATGCGATAAATACAAAAGTACTAAAGCTACAACCATGCAGTAAACAACAAGAACAACAAATGCCTCAATTACACAATATTAGGTGGAACTGCTCGAAATCGTTGGTTATCGTAAATGGATACGACTTCACCAGGTAGATGGTTCCATTCCGTGGATGACCGCAGAAAATATGACTGCAAAAAAGTTTTAGTGTGACGTGATTCGAGACCAACTTTATAAAGGTGATCGATTCGAAGCGATACGTATTGTGGCTCAAAATTGAAATCCTTGCGGAGTGTTGCATGATGGTACTATTTATGAAAAAGGCTTAGACGTGCCATTTTACGACGAGGAGAAAGTGGGGTAAGTGCAAGGTTGGTTTTCATGGCAGACACACTTGCAGTTCTGTTGTAATTACGTCAGATGAAATTACCTGACTTATTTTGCACGAGTTCTAATGACTTAATTAGTTTGTAAATAGCAGGGTCCCAAACAGCGCATGCATATTCAAGTTTCGGACGTATGAGTATAGTACAAACCATTTTCTGGGATGAAAGGGCAGTTGAAATGCTACGGTGTAGGTAGCCAAGCATGCGGTTAGCATTGCGAATTACGTAGTTGGCATGAACTTTCCAAGCTAAATTAGCAGAGATATGAACACCTAGGTATTTATAAGAATAAATTATTTCCAAGGGAACAATATTTAGGTCATATGTAAGCATGCTGTTAGTTATTCGAGATAACCGCACCACTTTACATTTGCCAACGTTTATTTCCATTAGCCAATGTTTGCACTGGTTAGCTACACTAACTAGATCAAACTGAAGGTGGTTAACATCCTCTGCATTAGCTATTTTACGATAGATAATAATCATCAGTAAATAGGTGAATGTTAGTTGATAGTGAAGAAGGGAGATCGTTAATTTAAATGAGAAAGAAAAGAGGCTCGAGCACTGAACGAGAAGTGGGAAGTTATGGCCGTTTGCAGTTACAAATTGAGAGCGATCAAATAGGAAGCAATCAATCCATTTTAGGATGTTAGTGTCAAGGCTCAGCTCACTTAGTTTATAAAGTAGAAGTTTACGACAGACCTTATCTAACGCTTTCGCGAAGTGTAATAATATACTTCCTTCTATTAAAAATTTGTTCTATAAGATTTAAACGGGCTCTCCTTCCGTCTTATGAAGATTCTACTGTGGTTTTCTTTCAAAAACAGATTGTTATACTAAATTTTAATCTCTCAGTCTTCTATTTTGTTCCTTTATGTGTTTGTGTCTGAAGTATGCTTTCTTAAATGTAAAAGTGTTCTCTATTAACGTCGGTGATGTGCCGCCTCGCATCGTCTCCTTCGAAAATGTTACCGTCTTCAACCCTTATAGCCATTTGCGAATTTTTTGTTGGAACTCTGAGTGATCTCGAGGGTGGTTTGTGTTTTGAATTCGTATCTCTCCGAAATTTTAGGGTGAAGTGTTTGTGATCGCTTCCCAAGCTATTTTTCTGTTTTCGTATATTATCATTTTGTTTAGCTGTCCATATACGATTTCTGAGGCTAAGGCGTTGTCGATATATGACGGCCTGTTTCCACATTGCCACGCCATCTGTATATGACACCTATTCCTCTCTTGACTTCTATAAATTTCTGGTCATCAGATACATCTGGTACTAGAGAACCGTTGAATCTATATACCAGTCTGAATTCTCCATGTGCGAAATAGGATTGGAACCTCCGACCCCCGGTTTGCGAGACCACCGATTCAGCAAATGGTGGTTCATCCTACGCGCCCTTCAAAGCTGGGTTTTATATGCATGAAGAAGTAGACGCAGCGCAAGGCGTGAGCCAATCACTGGTGTTCCCTTCTTCCGTAGGAGAGAACCGGCATGATAGCGTGTTCACTTGCCTCGCGCCCGCCATTTCCCAACAGTTCAGGCCCGGTACCGGGTGGGGAGGCCGCGTTTGGTTCGTTCTGCCAAAGAGCAGGCTGCGTTGAAGAAAGAGCAGCGGGAGCGGGCCACGCGTCATGCGTTCTGCCGAAGAACAGGCAGTGTTAGATGAACGCCGCTGGGCACAGTCTCGAGAAAGGGCTCGTCGTCGACGTGCCGACCTCGGTGTGAGGAAGCGCGAAGCCGAGGCGTTCCGACAACGAAGAGCCGCGCATCCCGAGCTTCGCTTGCACCCCTCTTCACAGCAGTTGACGGGCGGTCATTTTTTTATGATCCTTTAAGTATAAAATAAAAGTAAAATGAGTTGACAAAGGCGAACTAGTTCAAGCCTCTTCAATTGAACTCCATTTGCCGCTACGAACGCAGCACGAAATTTCCAAATGTATGTTACCATTGCTTCAACATGTTCGTGTTCCACTGAATTGTGGAGCGCCCCATATCCAGAGCCCCATCTGGCAGCATCCTTACGTTCTAACCATTCATGTCTGCGGTCCCCAAAAGTGTGAGTGTTTCTGTGTAATTCGTGATAGAAGGGCAACTTCCTCTCATTTACACAATATTTGTGCCGTACATTATGCAGGTGGCATATGCTGGCGGAAACGTCAAGCGTCCTGCTTGCGTCCCCTCCCATTACCCACCAGTCGGGCATGATGTTCACCATGTTGGCTGCGCTGGCCGGCATCACCTGTGTCTTGGTGCCGACCATGATGACGCCTGCACAAGCTGTAGACACCATCGAGAAATACAAGGTTCTATATTTTTGTGTCTCGTTTATACTGAGGTACCATTTTAGGTGGCCCTCGTACACTTTGAGTCTATCTGAATGCAAAAAGGGCGGGCGGAAGCTGAACGCATTGTAATAAGAAATAGGCGTGCCGATCCCAAGGCAGATCACTGTATGGCAGCGTCTCAAAGTGCCATCTTTCACGTGCGAATGACGTGAGCAACTGGCACGGGATATAGATAACAAACCGCTTTGGAGCTAATTCACAGAAAACTGAGAAGCGTCTTCAGCGTAGGCGATCGCAGAGCAGTGTGCGCAAAATCGCAAAGGTTCTAGCACGCCCACGATGGACGCGTGCGTGACTACCGATGCGTTAAAATGCAGTTATTTTTGCATCAGAGACCATCAAATGGCCCATGAGCGAAAAAGCCGGTGTCCGTACAAGCGAAACTGCGCTAAATTAATATTACATTCGCTGCGACGTCCCGTCGCTTGCGCGCCTCGACGAAGCAGAGCAGGCGAAATCGTACAACTGCTGCTGTGCCATTTGTTGTTTAAGGGGAGAGGGCATAAACACGACGCCAGGTCACGCTCGCTCTCGGAAACCTGTGTTATCCGTGCGTCCCTTCGTCGCACAATATCCAGCCTGCGTTCTAATTTCGCCACGGTATTTGCTCTAAAGGACTTAATGTATAAAAAATGAATAAATTGAAAAGGAAGAACGTTGGTTGTAATGAGTTTCGAACCTAGGACCCCCTGGTCAGAAACCGAATGTCTCACCCTTGGCCTAAGCGAGCGCCTCTAACAATGCAAGCCTGTGGAGTCTGCTTAATGCCATCAGGCTATTCGGGCCACAAATTCCACTGCGAAGCCCGGCTTAACGAAAGCAAAGACGTGAAAATGAGCGCGGCCTACTCGAGAGCATCCCCATTACATTCTATGGCAGTAGGGCGAGGTAGCATGACGTCACGGATCGGATTGCACCGGCCTTGCTTTACCCTGGGAGCGTTGGACAAGCGTGCCAACGCGCTCCCTCGCCCACGAGGAGTTCATATCTCAAAGGACCGCTCAGCGGCATGCAATTATATACGATTGCTTTCTTATTCAGTACTAATAAGTGCTTAGGCATCCTCGTATTTTTTTTTTTTTTGTACAGGACACTACGCTTTTTATGTGTAAAAGCACAATCAAGTTCCTTGGCACTTGCCATTCACTTTCGCCAAGATGACTTTTTCACAAGTGTGTCCATTTTCTGTACGTACGTATATCCGAGAACCTCAGGATCTGCCTTCCATTACGGTAAGATATTAAAGAGTGCAAAATTGCAGGTGATGAAGATGCACGGAAAAGAGAAGCATAGCTTATGTACCATTTACAGTGCATACAATAGCATCATATCCTCAGGATTCTCACCCTGCATAGCGCGTTTGAATACGGCCTTATCATAACTTGAGAGAAATTTCTTTTTCATATTTGTTAATATAGGCACGCCAATTGTAGTATCATTGAAGCATGCGGTTAAATTTTGACGGCGAAAACCTTATCGCACAACAATCGCCTGGTGACCGCTGTCAGTACTCGTACTTGGTAGTCCCCTATGCCGTATTCGTAAGGAATATGCCGTATTGGGAAACTAATCGTAAAGAAATTGTAATATCTATGTAATATCCTGTAGGACAACCTGCACTCGCGTTCAGTTAGAAATTTCTGCATGATCCCTTTCCTGCCAGTTGCGAAAGCGGGCACTTTGCACAAGTAGTCTAAGTCTAAATCTAAACGACGCGAAGGTAGGCAGAAGCAAAAACAAAACCAGCAAAGCGCTGACCTTCAGCTCATATTTAATGCCTACTGCAGGTGTAAAATAGACAGGAAGGGGAGAGCACAAGCCAAAGGGAGTCTTGACAACGTTATTACATGTCGTTGCCTAAAAAGAGCCACAGCTGCGCTGCGCCGCGAACACCAATCTGGAAATCCGAGGACAGCCAAGCAAGAGGAGATGCCGCTGAGGAGTCCTTCGGTTATGAACTCCTCCTGGGCAGGTGATGCGTTGACGCATCATTTAGGAGGCCAACGCCTCCTAGATAGTACAATGCCGGTGCACTTCGATCCATGACGTCATTCTAGCTTGCCCGACTGCCATAGAATCTAATGGGGAAGCTCTTGAGTAATCTGCGGTGACCTTTACGTAACCGTTTTCGTACCCCCTGGCTTGGAAGTGGAAATTTCGGTTCAAGCAGCCCGATGTCATGAAGCAGAGTGCACTGGCCTGCTATCTTGGAGGCGCTGCTTTAGCCGAATGGGCTAGACAGCCAGCTTCTAAGCTTGGGGTCCTGGTTCGAAACTCGCTACAGGTAACGTATTTACTTTCGACTTTATTCTGTTTTCTTATACATTATTTCTTTACAACTATTACCGAGGCGAAGTCCGAAGGCAGGGGAGACCTTGCGTGGACAAGGAACGCCTAGTTCCAGACGGGGACGCATGAGGGAAAAGCGCGGCGAAGTTCGCAACGGCGGGCCGGTGCGGAACTGGTTACCACGGCAGACCGACGGCCGCCGTCTGCGTCCAGCGGAGAAGATATGGGTGGCATGCCGCATTTGAAGCCCCGCACTGGCGAGAAGCTGCAGCCAATGATAGTGGGGAGAGCGCAACGTCACGATGGCGTTGTAGCTAAGTCAGCGGCGCACCTCAATAAAATAAAAAGAAAACCAAAACGCGCTGCAGAAACATGTTGCCATGGAGGGTCATAACAAACCTTGCGGTATAGTTAGACATCTTTTATTGCACCAATCCTGGCACGCCGCACTGTGCACGTGAGTTCATTTTTAATGAAAGACGATGGTACCACAAGGTAAAAGAACGCGAATAGGTCATATTTTTTCGATTTCTGAAAGCGCATTCCAAAGAAGTGAAGAGGAATCTAGTAACATTGGAAACAGGCGGAGCTTCACCGATCCGGAGCCGCCACCGCGCCTCTGCTGCCGTCGCTCCCATGTGTCCCCGCTGGCGGTGCAGCAGCAGTTCGCAGGCGGTGACCGGGGCGGCGCGCCGGTCAGGTTTCCGCTCATGTGTCTCCCGCTCAGGACAGGCTTCGAAAGTGAGGCTGACGGTGCATAGCAGAGATGCCCTCTCCCATGACGCAACACTTGACAGCAATGTCTCCTTTCGCCCGGCTATGCCCCATCGCTGCGCGCACTTGACGCGGCGTCGCCGCCAATGGAAATTCAGGTGCCGTTTCGCTGCTACAGTCCGGCTTTTTCATACAGTGGACCAAGATGCTTAGCATCAAAACGTGTAGTTGTTTGAAGAAAAGATTGCGCTTGTATGTTTGATAGCTCTACAATGTTCTTTGCATATTTTGCTAGAATAGCTGCATCACTCAGATCACGAGAACACCCGCACTCTTTGCAATGAATTGCGAGTCTTGCTGTCGGTGCAGTTATTGAAATATTTGCGCAGTTGCGCACCCGGTGCGTAAAGCAGCGACCAGTTTATATAATGATGAACAGCCACATGACATAGGGCTGTCAGAGAAAACATCGTTTTGTACAGGCGTCATACTTTCTTCTGGTGTTTCTCAATGCACAAGGAGACCTCTCACCTGTATGAGTTCAAAAAATGTGCACATATTCCTCAACCGATATAGCGCGCAGAAACCCATTCGCACACCACCGTGACCCGCCGCTCTCTTGAGCGTGTGGAACACGTTGTTCACTGATTGAAGAAGAGCCGTCGGCATTGTTCCCCCTTTCTTGATGCGCTTGCGCAATCGTTCTCTCTCAGTAGCGCTTCCACATGGCTTCCAAGGAACCACACTGTAGGTGCTACTTCTAGCAGACTCTTGACAAGTGTCGAAATAATGTTTCCCCTTATGCTGGCACGAATAGACATGAGCATCTCGAAGCGCTGCCATCGCGATGCCTCTCCTAACGACCTTCGAATAAGACGGCAAAATTATCCGACAGTGTTCTTTAACTGCCGATCGTAGCTCTACTTGGTGTGGTGCCACCCCATCCTTACAAAACGGTCCAGGAAGTGGAGCTACCCAGCGACAGGTGACTCGGCTGGGAAGCTTGAGGCACGAAAGTTTTGTTTATAAATGTTGTCCGTCATTTTGTCTACTGGTGTGTAAGCGCAGGGCCAGATGGTCAGGAAATCACGTAATGGGAGACGTTAGGGCTTCCCACGGCGTTGAGATTAGAGGCCTACTGCATGCTGAGGTATGCCAAAGAGAAAACACTCAGCACCCAGCGCGAGGCTTGACACTATGCACACCCCTCTTTTCGAAGCTTACAGCCGTTCGGCACAGTTCTGACTGGTGTTTGAGAAGTCTGTTGCCTGACTGTAGTGTTAGTGTTGCCCGACTACCTGCCAAATGTAAGAGGGAGAACACCGTCAAATATAACGAACGGAACAACGCCGTTTCCGTGGCGCACAGTGTCACCCGACCGGGAGCTTAACACATGCGCACTCTCCCAGCGCGAGGTAGTCCAATACTCCAAAAGCTCCCTCCTCCAAAAACAAGTGGTACTGCACACCAATGCGGCCGAGTACCCAGAAGGGCACTACGCTGCTGTAGTAGTGAGCGACAAACGCGAGCTAATCTCGAGCTGTAGCGTGAGACACTCTTCACCAGAGGAGGCAGAGATGGCGGCGCTTGCCCTGGCAATCACAAATGCATCAACCAGAATAATTATCACCGATTCTAAAACAGCAATCAAAGAATATGACACGGTAAGGTGTTCAAAGAGGCCGGCAAAATTCTTCAGGCAGGCAAGCAGAACGTACCCAACGACCTAATTAGAATAATATGGGCGCCCACCCATATTGGACTCACAGGGAACGAGATCGCCAACGAGGTCGCCCGAGGACTCGCACACCGGGCCCCAGCGCAGGTAGACTACTCCCTGTCCAATAAGCGAGACTTAACCACATACAGATAATTTCTAGAACACTATAGAATGGGCAGGAGAACCCTCCCTCCCCCCCATAGATCTATCACAAAGAAGCAAGCAGTAATCTGGCGAAAACTGCCGACGGGTACCTTCACAAACCCGTATATCCTACACAAATGGCATCCTGAGGTGCACTCGCCCAAATGCAAAAAATAAGAAGGCATTGAAGACGAAGACTCGACGAAGACATTAAATAATGAAGACGCTATCAAAGCCACTTACACAAAGATGATACTTAACAAAGAAGATTTCATTGATTCACTAAGCCAAGCTGATTGGTCTTCTATAACAGATATGAAAGATCCACAAACTGCCTTCTCGTTCTTTATATCGGTACTACAATTCTATTTTGACTGCCACACCCACAAAGTGAAATGCAAAAAGAAGTTTGCGTCACCACAGTATCCTTGGCTGTCAGATAAGCTTCTAGCGTTGATGCGGAAAAAAGACAATCTGTACAAGAAAACAAAATTACGGCCATTTAACAGCAATTTGACCAAGAGGTACAAAAAATTTTCCAACTTTCTTGCTGTCGAACTAATAAATGCTAAAAAAACTTTATTACCAGAAAAAAATTATTAGAATGCGGAAGCGCCAGTAGTAAGAAATGGAAGATACTAAATGATTTTTTAAATAGGCGAAACCATCGCGATAACTTCAAGGAAATTATTCATAACGACACAGCTTACACCTCCTCACAAGATATTGCTGCTGCTCTTGCAGAATTTTTCTTTAGCAGCGATTCGCATACACCAACGCAATATAACAATTTATTGCGACGCCTACCTCACTCATTCTTTCTTTTTCCAACAACACCACAGGAAATAGAAAGCACTATAAGAAATATAAAAACAAGAAGTGCAGGTCTTGATAATATGCATTCAAATCACATCAAGCTAATTGCCCACGTAATCTTAGATGTTCTTGCAAGTATTATTAGCCTATTATTTAAGACTGGAACCCTCCCACAAGAACTAAAACAAGGTAGAATTACTCCTGTATTTAAAGAGGGTTACCATGCCTTGATTACTATATATAGGCCCATTTGCATTCTACCCATCTTTAGCAAAGTTATTGAACGGCTGGTAAAAAAGCGCCTAACTAATTACATATCTAAATTTAGTATTCTTTCACCACTCCAATTCGGTTTCCGCAAGGGCTATTCAACCGAACTTGCTCTTATCGCCCTAATTGAACAATTAAAGATGGCAATCGACAAAGGCATGCATGCTGGATCAGTGTTCGTGGATCTAACTAAAGCATTTGATAAAATTAACCACCACATTTTATCCTTTTAACTTGGATCAATCGGAATAACAGGTCCTGCATTAGATTTGATACAAGATTCCTTAAAAGATAGAACACAAAAAGTTAGAGTTAATGGTGTTCTTCCTAAATCAATGACAACAAACATGGGTGTACCTCAGGGATCACTACTTGGCTCACTTTTGTTTTTAATATATGTTAACGACCTGCCTAATTGCCTGCTTTGTTCTAACTGCATTCTTTATGCAGACGACACAACTATCATTAACTTTGACATTTGTGTACGCAACCTAGTTTCTAAACTTAATACCATCTTAAACAACGTGTTAAATTGGTGCAATATTAACCAGCTCAATATAAACTCGTCTAAAACTAAATTTGTTTTATTCACGTCCCACCAACGCTCATCCGCTTTCATTCCTTCGCTCTACCTTGGTAATAATCTTATCCCGCGTAGTACTTCCTGTAACTACTTGGGTGTAGAACTTGATTCTAACCTTAAATTTCATCAACACATAGCCAACGTTAGGCGGAGGGTAACATATGGAATAAGGACACTTTTAAAAGCTCGGTATGTGTTTAACCAGGAGACACTACTCTCTTTATACTACTCATTTATCCATTCACATATAATATATTGCATTGCATGCTGGGGCAATACGTATCGTACCCACTTACAATCATTACAAGTACTACAAAACCAGGCTGTTAGAATAATTACATTTAGTCCTAACCATTTCAGTTCCAAATACTTATTACACAACTATAATATTCTTACTGTGGACGAGCTTATTAACTTTAGACTTGGTACGTTGGTATATAGACAACTAAATAACGTTTACTGCAACCGTCTGATCTCTCAGTCTTGTCTAATGAAAACTAATCTTACGCGATTTGCACTAAACAATAACTTTATTCTTCCCATGGTTCTCACAAATTATGGTAAGCAGAGTGTCCATTTTTCGTCCGTTTCCTTCTGGAACACGCTGCCTCCTACTATCAAGTCATGCAAATCATTTCAATTTAAACGACAACTAAAAGACCACATTTTATCATCTGCAACCACTTAGATAAGTATATTTTCCCCTCCAAATGTCCATTTGGCTAAGCAACACAAATTAAAGTTCATTTGGTTAGGTCTCATTATCCATTTACTTTCAAAATGATGTTATAGTTCTGTAATTAGTCTAATGTAATAATAATTATTATACTTTTTTGCTAGCATGTCTGCTGCTGATTTGTTTAGTACTCCCAAACCTAAAACAATAATAACTTTGTTATCTTTTGAATATTTCACTCCATTTGTTGCCACTGTTGCTGTTTATATTCTTACTTATACGCTGTACAGGAGGTGCCATTACAGTCTTTGACCTCGGGACCTCCTCCTGTATAATACTGCCTTGTACTATATCTTGTCTATTATTAATAAAACCTCATTCATTCAAAGCATAGCATCCTAAATGACATGCTCTGGGCTTGCCCAGCGCTAAACGGTCTACATGGGAACAAAGAGTCATGGGAATCCTCCCTCCGTAGCCAGGAAGAACAAGTCGATTAACATGTCATCGGTAAAGCCCAGGCCGGTGTCTAGGGGGGAGGTAGGCGGTGAAAGGGGGAGCTGCGTCTTACCCCGATCACCCATAGTCTCTGACGGGTGCAAATGAAGTGCTTTCTCTCGCTTATTGCAGACCCTGTTCACCAACGGTACGAAGTGCTTTTTTTCGCTTACACACAGGATGAAGCTTTTGAATGGTGTTGTCGAATATTATTACGCGCGATGGCTGCAGCAGGACAAAAGCGATTGCTTTCCCTTGCATCGACTATGAAAACTACAGCAAGAGCAGCGTTATTATTCGTGACGGCACAAGGCGTTTCCTTTGCCTTCATTAGCCTCGGGAATATCTTGGAGGTATTTTTCTGCTCGCGTTTCGGACACGCGTCCGAGAACTGTCGGATAACGTTTCTTGGCGGCGTGCGCTAGGGCTGTTTCGTACGCGTTGAAGCCGTCGCTTGATGTGAAACTTAAACGCGTCGTAGAACACTCTGGACGCTTTCTTTCGCTGCGCGTGATGGTTGCAACGGCACAAAGCGTTTGCTGTGCCGTGCCTCGCATCGGGAATATCCCGTGGCTTTGACTGCCCGCATTAGAGGCTTTTCTGAAACGCCTCTCGAAACCAGCTGGCCATTTTTTTTTTTGCGCGCGTACACAGTTCCTCGCGCAACTGCGTCGCGCACCAACGCGGATCTGTTGTTGCCTGCAAGCTATTCTTACATGTACACTAATTATTCTTGTCTGTCACCAAGTGCTGCAGCTTAAGCACTTTCAGCGCTTTCCGTCATCACAGCTGCATATTTCTAAAATATGCAGTGAATGCAATGGCACCGTATTGCAGTGCAACCGAGGTATTTGTCGGGTTAATAGGGTAGCGGCCGCTGTAGCGCGAAATTTCGTATCTTTGCCTATGCATCGTTGGAGTGACTCCAGGGAAAGCCGTTTTCGAAAAGAGAGAAAATCGACTCGAAAAAGAGGATTTCCCACGGCAGGGGCTGTCAAGCAGCTCATAGAGGTCGTCTTAGAGGAGGTTGTAAGCGGCCAAATCTCGGTCGCCACCTTGCTTGGTGGAATTCTAGCCGAAATCATTGCAGATGCCGCAGTGCTCCACCGCCACCTCCCTAATATAATTCCGCCAGCCAGTGCATGTGTTGTTGCTCATCTTGCAAAACTTTCTGAACCAGCTTTGTAGTGCTCCTCGCCGAGAGCCCACTCACACGGGGGTATTTGTGCCAGATTTTGTCCCTTCGTGTCGGTTTCACATTCGAATCTCCAAGCTCATCAGCGGAAGCAAAAAATTACCCTAGCATTCCTTGCTGCCCGCGTAGCGTATATGTCCCGCAGAGCTGAGAGACTTGCGTTCTGCATCTGTTGCATTTATTGCTTGTCTCGCACCTTGCGCACCGGTGACTTTAAGTCACCACACCTCGGTCGGACCCTCGCTCGCTGGGATTGAAGCCGAGATTCTTGCAGATGCCCCAGTACTCCGACTTCGGCGAGTGGCCTTGCTCGCGTACTCTCCTCTGAGGTCCAACTGTCGGCGCCGGCACGGCAGGACTTCACGCAAGAAGACCTCTTCTGCGGCAGTGTCTCCCAGTATGTCCGAAATGTTCAGCATGCTGTGGTCCATCCATGGCGTCGCCACGGCTGCACCTACTGATAACTGGAAATCGCTGCGATATTAATAGAAGTCGCTACGTGGATGCACAAGAGGACGACTCTGATTAAACGGTGCCAAATAAAATGATTTCGAATGCAGCCACTAGGTGAAGGCTAGGCATACTCCATCGCGTGATCGTTCACGTCATCCAGGTTGAGTCGACTTTTCCTGATCTGGCATGGTTTTGTTCGATTCGTCTACCTCTTGACGACCACAATGTGATCTGCTCCGCCGTCATGTCGTGGCTGCATTCGATATCTTCTTATTTCGAGCCATTCAATCTGAATCGTCCTCCCGCGCCTCCACGTAGCGGCTGCATTCGCTGTCTCCTTATTTGGTGGTGTTTCACTCAACTTGGTTGCATTTCATACGGCATCCACGCAGTAGCTTCTTAAATATCACAATTTTTATATCATAAGAAGCCAACAAACCCTGACACCAAGGACAACATAGCAGAAATTACTTGTGCTTTAAGGGAAGCTGGAAGGTTTTCCAGAAAAAAATGAGTGAAGAGCAGTACGCCGTGGTTTTCAACCCTCTGAATTCGAATATCGCATCGAAATTGAGTGAAAGAAAGCGCAAACATATTTTATTTCGACGAAAAGTGCAGCAGCAGACACGCCCAGCTCGCGCGCTTCGTTTCCGCCTGTGATTGGTCGGGCGCCTCGTGACGTCAACAATGGTGTTTGTCCGGACCGACTGCTGCCGCTAGACACGAAGCACGGTGCAAAGTAGTTTGCTGGTGTTTTGCTGAGATGGTCATGGAAATTTTCGAGAGCTTGCGTTTCCCTGAGGAGTTCGGCGTTAAGTACAAACTCTACGAGAGCGATTTTGCGCACGACGGTGACGGGCGACGGCTTCGAGTGACAAAACGGGCCGTCGCTTGAACAAATCGCTCGGTGTTGTCGCTCGATCGCTCGTTTCTAAAAATCTAGAACTCGTCCGTCGTCGCCCGGAAATGCTATGAGCGACTAGCCAATTGTGCGAAGCCGAAACTGGATGTACATAACTCAAATACTGCTGTTTGTCGCACGGAACGAGCAAACTATTGAATTTTACACGTGCAAGAATAAGAACCTAGTGCAAGACCTTTAGAAATATTTTATGCTCCTTCTTCAGTAAAATACATCAACATAAATTGATAAAGCATGCGTCACGCTAGTTTCGGCGCGTATATTGCTGCCCTCATTCCGGGAAGTCGTCGCTCAAAGCCGTCGCTCGCGTGGAGTTCGGCTTGCAGACGACGAGTTAACGCGACAGCCATCGCCTCGCTTGTAGCGCTATCGCTGTCGCGTGCATGATCACTTGTTAGGGGTTTATATTTGTACATACTACACGTACGTACATACTTGTACATACTACATGTACGAGCCGATTGCGAAGAGCCGGCCTCTCCAAGAAGCAACAAATGCTGGTGCAAGCACTGCTTTCCACGCGAACGAAGGCGAAGTGTTAGCATCTCCTTGTGTTCGAAATCTTCTTTGGCGAGTATGTTTTTTGCTAAGCTGCATTCAGCGTTCCAGTGAGTACGTTTCCGGGCAAACAACTGTAGTGTTATGTTCCTGCATGCCTCCTCGTAGAACGTAAGCGGTGATGCGATCTTCAGCATTTGTGAGCTGCCCCAAAGCTGTCGGCAATCTACACAGACGGTTTAAACGCGGGAAAGTTTACCGGCTGTTGTAGCACGTGTAGTATAGAACCTTCATCAGCGCGCCATCCGCACGCTACTCGTAACCGGCGAATTCCGTCGGCTACGTGAGATGGTCGGTTTTTCTATGTGTGCGAGAGAAGGGGGGGCGCAGGGTCCTGGCGTGAGCAGGCTTTCCAACACATGCAAAGTTCACGCTTGCACTGCGTTATGGTAGCTGCATGCAGGCTGTTTCACAACACACGTGCGAATAGAAAATTCGTGGCGCTTGGCGATGAAACCTGCGTCAAGAGTGGGCGATAAACATGCACCTTCCGTTCAGCGTGCTAAATATATTTTTTTAGGAGAACCCAAAGCACGCATTATTGATAAACTCCGGTAGTAATCATCACGGAAGTGGTTAGAGCAAAACACTTGTTCTTGAGCGTTTGAAGTTGTTTCGCTTCACAGCAGCATCCCACTTGGCTGAAAGCTTCTTGTCGTGCAGGAACTAATGGAACATGGGAACATCGTCACGGCCGCTGGTGTTCGTGCAAGCGTAGGCTGCACAGAACGCCGGCATGATCTGCCTACAAGTTCAATTGATGCTGCGCAAGTCAACTACCACTCCGATATACACACAAATAAGGGAATGTAAGGTCGAGCGAAGCAGATTAGGACGGCACGCACGCAGAAATAAGCCCTGTCAGGCACGGTCGCGGAGGCTGCGAAGGAGCGGAACACCAGTGTTGACATCACTACGCCGCCGTTTCCGGTCTCCGCTGGCATCGTCAGCGTCAGCAGCAGCGCGCGGCGCTCGACGGGGGGCAGAGCTACAGCGCAATTTTAACCGACGATTGCGTCGCTCCTAAGTGAAAAATCCCCCCCAAAATTTTGCCTTCATGGTTTATAAGGTTCCCGCATCTGTATATGAGCGTCTTA
The DNA here is from genome assembly GCF_023375885.2 of Dermacentor andersoni. Lineage (NCBI taxonomy): Eukaryota > Metazoa > Arthropoda > Arachnida > Ixodida > Ixodidae > Dermacentor > Dermacentor andersoni. Next base: position 178,664,739 of record NC_092817.1, on the reverse strand, counting down.
TTGAATTCGACAGACTCTTCAGCTTCCCTTTATTAAATGAACTAAAGAAACGATAAATTAATGGAAATGAAAGTGAATGAAAAAAACAACTTTCCGCAGGTCAGAGCCGGTCACAGCATTAGCTTTGCATACCGTGTAACAGGGGTTAACACACAACGCATCAAGAGCAATTGACCGAAGGCGAAGTGCTGACTCGCTCGGAACGGCAACAAAACCCCACCGGATCTGGTGAGCCCGCACCTTGCCTAAATGTGGTGGGTGTCCGCCAACGCGCGACCGGCGATCACATACTGCTTCCTTCGGCTAATGGAGGCAGTCGCCCACCGGTACCCTCTCTAAGGCCACCTTGTGCAGCTGCTTCACAAACCCTGCTCTCGAAAATCCTCTCCTATGTCTCTGTTTTGATTGCGTTTGAAACTGGCTCATTTCAGAGCCACTCCAATGATGCATCGGCAGAGTTACGGAATTGCACGCTAGTCCTGCCGCGACCTACTCCACCTGAAAAATTTCTCGGTAGCACTGTAATACAGCCCAAGCGCATTCACTGCATAATCAAGCAATTTGCAACTGTGATGACTGACAGCTGGGAAAGTGCTTAAGCTGCAGCCCTTGATGACAGACAAGAATAATCATTGTGCACGTAAAAATAAGTAGAAGACAGCGACAGACCCACACAGGCGCGCGGCCCAATTGAGTCAGGAACCGCGCGCATAGCGAAAAAAAAAATGTCCCGTGGCTTTTGCGACGCGTTTCAGAAAGGCATGTAATGAGCGCACCGGATACCGCGGGAGATCGCTGTCCCGTTGCAGCTTAGGCGCACAGCTAAGGAAAGCACCATGACTGTTCTGCGACGCGGCTCAGTTTCACATCAGCGAAAGTGTTAACCTACACGAAAGCGCAGTAGCGCGTGCACTCAATTTTTTTTTCCGAGAGCTCTGCGACGTGTGTCACACACACGCGAAGCGAATTCCCGAAGAAATATTCCACGCGAGGCAAAGCACGTGAACCGCTTCGTGTCGTGTCAGCTATCGCGCGCAGCTAAAGAAAGTCCCCTATTGTTCTGCGACGCGTTTCAGCGAAAGCTTCAACCCTATGTAACAACCCTAACGCGCGCAGAGGAAAAAGTTATCCGACAGTTCTGGGACGCGGGTCGCAAATGTGTGAAACGAAAGCCCAAAGATATTCCCGGCACGAAGCAAGGCAAAGTGACCAATTCGTCCTGTTGCGAAAGAAAGCGCTGTTGTAATTTTCACGGTCAATGCAAGGCAAACAAATCGCTTTGGTCCCGTTGCAGCCATCATGCGCTATTATCATCAGCAGCCTATGTAATGTCCCCTGCAGGACGAGTGCATGTCCCTGGGCCCTCCAATTACCCCTGTCCTGTGGCAACCGATTTCAGATAGCGCTTGCGAAATTCCTTATTCCATCACCCTACCTAAGCCTCGGCCGTCCTCAACTACTCTTCGCTTCTCTTAGCAACCATTCTGTAACCTTAATAGCCCACTGGTTATCTAACCTATGCATTACATGGGCTGCCTAGCTCCATTTTTTTCTCTCAATGCCAATTAGAATATCGGCTATTCCCGTTTGGTCTCTTTTCCGCACCACTCGATTCCTGCATATTAACGTTATGCCTAACATTCTGCATTCCATCGCTCTTTGCGAGGTCCTTAATTTGTTCTCGAGCTTATTTGTCAATCTCCAAGTTTCTGCTCCATGGTGGAATGCATTGATTGCACACCTTTCTTTTCAATGTTGTAAGCTTTTTAGTTGTAAGCTTCCAATCAGGATCTGACAATGTATTGTACGACATATGCACTCCAACGCACTTTTATTCCTCTTTAAATTTTCTTCTCACGATGGGGTCTCCTGTGAGTAATTGAGCGAGGTGAACGTGCTCCTTCACAGACTCTAGAGGCTGACTGCTGATCCTGAACGCTTGTTCTCTTGCCAGGCTCTTTATCATTATCTTGGTCTTCTGCATACTAATCTTAAAATTAAAAAAAATATATCATGTCATTTTACGTGCCAAAACCACATTCTCATTATTATTAGTGGAGGACTCTGGAAATTTCGACCACCTAGGGTTCTTTAACGTGCACCTCATATTAATCTTCAACCCCACTCTTACACTCTCTCTGGTAAGGTCATCAATAATTTGTTGCAGCTCGTCCCCAGTGTTGCTGAATAGGACAATAGGAAACTGGAGATTGCGGAGATATTCGCCGCTCATCCTCACTCCTAAGCCTTCCCAATTTAATACCTTGAATACTTCTTCCAAGCGCGCAGTGAATAGCGTTGGAGAGATTGTGTCTCGTTGCCTGACCCCTTTCCTTATAGGTAGCACTTATAAGTAGCTTTCTACTTTTCATGTGGAGAAGTAAGGTAGCTGTGAAATCTTTGTAGATATTTTCCAAGATATTTACATAAGCTTCCTGTGCTCCCTGAGTACGGAATGTCTCTATGACTGCTGGTATCGCCACTTAATCAAATATGTTTTCGTAATCTATGAAGGTTATATAGAGAGGATGATTGAACTCTGCAGAATTCTCGATTACGTGATTCATCACATTGACGCGATCCATTGTACCATGTCGCTTCCTGAACCATTCCTGTTCTCTTGGTTAACTTCAGTCAAGTGTTGCTTTTATTCTATTGCAGATTATCTTGGTGAATATATTATACAACGGTGGTATTAAACTAATGGGCCTTAATTTTTTTTAATTCTTTAACGTCTCCCTTTTTGTGGAGCAGTATAATAATGGCATTCTTCCAGTTATCTGGGGCCCTTGAAGTCGTGAGAAATTTCATATAGAGGGCAGCAAGCTTTCCAAGCATACTGTCTCCTCCTTGTTTGGTTAAATCGACTGGAATTCCATCATCTGCGGCCGCTTTTCTCCATTTCATGACTTGTAAGGCCTTCCTGACTTCATAGCAAGTTATAGTAGGAGCCTTTGTAACCTGTTCATTACTACGTCGAATGGAGCTATCGTGGCTGCTCTGGGTACTGTACAGGTGATATATATAATTCTACTGTTACCTTTACTATATCTTCGAAATTGCTGACGATATTGCCCTGCTTACCTCTCAGTTCATACATCTTGGCTTGGCCTATGCCAAGTTTTATTCTCCCTGATTTCATGCTGCGTGCATCTTTTACTGCTTCCTCATTATTTCTCACGTGATAATTTGCAATATTCATTACTTTCTTTTTGTTCGTCAGTACTTAGTTTTGCGAATTTTGTCAGACCTCTTGAGTTGGACATTTTCATTTTTGGCATTTCTTTATTAGATCCTTCATTACTTGGGAAAGCTTAACTAGTGGTTGCCTTGGTGCCTCGCCTCCCACTTCAATTGCTGAATCTGAGGCCAGCTTAGATATGGTTTAGTTCATTCACTCTATGTCATCTTCATCTCTCTGTTCTAAAGCTTCATATTTCTTTGCAAGTACCAGCCTGATTATACGTGCTTTTACTCTTACTGTGTCTTGGATGGTGTGTTCCTTCTTTACCAATTTCACTCTTTTTCTCTTCATGTTGAGGTGAATCCTAGACCTCACTAAACTATGGTCCCGGCACTTTATCATACCCAACACTTCTACATTCTTCACTATGCTAGATCTGCAGAAAGCATGAAATATATTTCATTTCTTGTTTCGCCATTAGACCTTTTCCATTACCAGTTTCTGTTGCTACGCTTGCTGATGAAGGTGTTAATTATTCGCCGCTTATTCCTGTCCGCAAATTGTACCAACATCTTTCCTTTAGTGTTCGATGTCATAGCTGCCAATTCCTTGTTCACCAGCTTGCGTTTTCGCCACTTTTTCAGTGAAGTCACACATGACTAGAGAATACGGAGGCTTGCACTTTTCTCATCAGTAGTTCAATATCTCCATAAAACTGTTCTATTTCATCGTCATCGTGACTGGAGGTTCGAGCGTAGGCTTGTACTACCTTTATTCCATACCTCCTATCTAGAAGAAGGCTTGACATCCAGGCCCGTTGGTACATAGTTGACGGAAAACAAACAGTCACAAGAGACAAAGAACAAGCAGAGATGTTCACACCACAACGACTGGTCGTTGTAATGTGTATCTCTCTTCTTGTGGCTTGTCTTTCGTGACTTTTTTTTCTTCTTGTATTTAGTTTTATTACGACTACTACTACCCTCTCATTAGTGCTGTAAAATTCGTCAATGTTCCCCGCTAGGTCCCTGTGGATTACGAATCCTACCCCATATTGCTTCTTATCTCGGAGTCCTCTATGGCAGAAGACGTGACCGTTAGTCAGCACTGCATAAGCCTCACCAGTTCTTCTAAACTCACTAAGGCCACTCATATCCTAAACAATGTGTGATAGTTCCTTCAGAGTCCTGCTAAGCTAGCATCACTAGAGAGGGTTCGAGTGTTGAAAGTACCCAGGGCAACCTTTCAGTGGTGGCATGTGCGGGTCCAGAGATTCTTAGCACCCTCTGCTGCGTTGCAGGACTGCCCGCCGCCTTGGTCAGGTGCTCCGCAGCTGCTGGGGACTGAGGGCGATTGGTTGATTGAAGGATTCACTATATAGCGAGGTGGTGGCCGAATACTGCACCAGGGAAGCAGCATTCCTCTTCGGGTGAAGGAACGTCTATTGTTTGAAGCGTAGTGGGCCTTCTTCAATTAGTTGTACCTGGATTAGTCTAGCCTCACTGACTCTCAACATTTTTTGCCGCTGTGAGACGCAATTCCAAGCTTGTAGACGTGATGCACTGAATGTAAAGTTGAGCTTACCCCCTTGAGATTAAAATAAGAAAACGAGGATTTGAACTTCTGACTATGGCAGCCGAGCGACCGAGATAGCTCCTTCGGGTAACCCTGTAGATGGTGAGGCCATCTTACGGCAGAAAAGTCTAGTTTAGAAGATCTTGCATGTTTAAAAACTCGCTGATCAGAATAGGTAGCACAATATATCATTATTTACAAATGGTTCTAACCTCGTGGTTCCGGAATCTCACGTACGCAGGTGATATTGAACTTGGCTAGGTACACCAGACATTTTAGACGAGCCTGAACAGCACTTAAAACGAGTAGGGTGAAAGTAATGACGAAACTAGTCGCCTCGCTGACCCGAAAAGCACGAGTCACGCACTCGCAGGTGTACAGGCATATCGTGCCACGTTGAATGCCGATGCATCGAGTGTGACTAAGGTGCACTGGCATACACATACCTGAATGTATAAGGCAACGTTTGCTCGCGGACGAATGTGAAGACTCCGAGATTAATTTTTTGCGACATAGGACTCTTAACACTACTCGTTCCAAAAATAACGTGCGCAATTCGCTCGCTTCGATTATAGAAGGGGACCATCTAAGCAAGCACACTTCGTCAGCACGGTTTGGAACTTGCTGCGGATAAATGCTTGCCCGTTTATTACATTGTGAAGCGCACAGTGCTAACATCTATTCACGCATTAAGTTCACCGAATACGTTTTCGAGATAGCATTAAGTAATCTGGATGTAGGTAGCCTTAAGAAGCCAAAATCTCGTCCACTTAAAGGGAACGCCATCTCAGCATGTATATTAAAAGAGATCCTAGGAATTTATGCACTTTAGATTATGTTTGCGTGCTGACTAGAAAGTGTCAGTCTATGTCCTTCTCGCAAATGTTACAAGCCTGAAACCTCGCTTGATTTATTCGCGATAGACGGGTTTTGCTGATTGCGATAGCTAACACAGTATTGCATTATTTCTAAATGGTTCTAACGTTGGAGTGCCAGAATATCACGTACGCAGGTTAGATACACGGCTAGATACACGAGACGACCTTTAACAGCACATAAACCGAGTAGGATGTAGGAATGGCGGAGCTGGCCGCCTCGCTAAGCCAAAAACCCCCAGTGACGTACACACGGATGTACATAATGTTCTACAATGCGTTTGAAAAGCTTTATCCCGTGCGCACCAGCCACAGTGCGCGCAGCTACAGAAAGCGCTTCTTACCGTTAGAGAACGGGTCCCGTAAGGGGAAATTTATTCGAAAGCGACCGGATTATGCAGTAACCTTACCATATTATCTCGAACTGAGAGAGCGTGCGTGCGTTAAGCGCCTTGAGTGGTGGCACTCCGCGTCTGGGAAACGGCGACTTTGCCTTTCCTATATATGATAGTGTTCCTTCCAGTCAAATCTGACAGGCAGTCTTGCAACACTGACCCCAAAGTCTGGCAAGAGACTTTTACCACACCAGTTATAACATAACATAACATAACGACGAGAATGGAGCGGTGGTAACACAAGACCATTTCCAGAAATCTGTGAACGCTTACGCCACTGGCAGTCTGAAACTTGGCGTTGCTGGATCCGTGAATGGTTTCCTTAAGATTTCATTTTAGAGTACAACTCTTAGACACCTGTTTCTTCATTGAGCGTCGGCCCCGGCGAAGGCAAAGCCAGCAAAGGAATGATAAAAAAAAAAGTGAGCATGGAGCTCCGCGAAAGGCTGAAGACGGCAATAGCGTGGTGAGCCCGATGGTGATAGCTGAAGACGAGAGTATGGCGAAATCCTGACGAGGAACGAGGAGTGCCGCAGGAGACGTGCTCCACGGCGGTGACCCGCGACGAGAAGGTGACATAGCAGCTTGCGCCTTCACCCGGTCGCCGCTGATGTCATTACTAAGGCATGCGGCGAGCCTGTCCACCAATGCCATATATAAAGACAAAGTGATTGCGTGGGTTTCTGACCCACTGTGCATGCGCTACTCAACCAAGGCCGCCGCCGCCGGAGAATGCGCTCTTGGAGAAACCCATGTTCCCGTGTTCGAGCTTTCATTCTCGGCAATCGGTGACGTAAACGATTGAAGTGCTTCTTCTGCGGCTGGTGGTGGTGCAAAACCAGCTGCCCGAGCAGAGGTTCCGTGCTACTACCGAGAGGACTCTGACGTTCGGATCTGAATTATTTTCCTCAATACATTGGGGGTGAGAAACTTTTGACCAGCTGCGCTCAAATTTCTCAGGAGGGATTATCGTAATAGTCGATAATATTGGGGGAGCCAATTGTACAGGCCCTTTTTGTTGAAGCAGCCTTTCAAGCCATGCGAGTTTGCGTCTCGCAATAAACATCCTACGCAACTTCTCATGCAAGGTCACGGTATCTCAGCGACGTCTGACAACCGTCCATGACATCCTTCTGTCATGAGGCCGATGCTACATTGGACAAACCGGTCGCTGCATTAACCAATGACTGATGAGACGTTCAAATTCCTCAGGAACTGAAGCCCACAGCAAGGAATGCGGATTCTCTCAACGTCTGAAAGATAGAGCCTTTCTAAGAAAGCATGCAAACAAGAAAATGCGCAAGATGTGTGAACTATAGAAAATAGCGGGTTAAAATTGCGACAGCGTTGCCGCGCACACGTTCACTTAACATTTTAAATTGAGAGAATTTTCATATGTATGTCCACGTGTGTGGAGGTATAGTAGTACCAAACATGGAATCGCATTTAACCACGTTGTTGCAACTATCTTCCTCTTGTCTTCTTTCCTACATGTGGTTTCAGAACCTGGGCGCCCCACACCATAATTGTTCGTTGATGGGCAGTTCTCTGTAAATTTCGTTCTTGCTTGTTTAGTCCATACTCAATGCTTAGTTTCCATGTCTAACAGCTGATGATGGCATGCAAATTATGTGGCATAGTCGCAGAGTGTACTTTGTCGACATTTATCACTGTACGAACTCACCGACAGGTGACGACGGCCGTGCTGTTCCCGTCTCAGCTGCAAGCTGTGGTACGTGAACTGTGCCGCACGGGACGTAAGTTACCCAGCTTGCGGACTATCGGCACAGGTGGCAGCGTGCTCCCGCCGTCCGTAGCAGAAGCAGCCCGCGAGGCCTTCGGTAGTCTCGAGCAGTTGGCGAGGGGCTATGGCATGACGGAGTCCTGTGGCGGTGTCACGACTCAACCGAAGACTGGCGAGTACCTGGATAGCACAGATATTGGAGTACCATCAACAGGAGTCACAGTTAAGGTACAGTATGCTGCAGATTCCTGATACCACCTGAAGCCGCTGTGCCACCGGTACAAAAAGTAAGGAAAAAAAGCCTGCAGAAGCCCCTCTGGGAGATATCTATGTGTACGCAGGCGTTGTGCCACTTGCTCATCTGCCGGCAGCGCGGTGTCATTAGCAATGTTATGAAACTTGCTCCGGCCAGTATAAACGACCGCGCCGCGGCGTTACGAACTAATGCGGTGGGCGGCGCAAGGTGAATTGATGACACAAGCAAACTACTGCAGGTTGTGGAGCCAGGCGCGCTTATGACGTTCCCACCAATATTAGCCATTCTCGCTCTTTATCGTTTTATTCATCCGCGCCACACCATTAACTACCGTGATCAACCATACTCCGGCGGTGGCTCTGCACTGTATTCTAGCCGCTTAGGCGGCTGTGTATGGTACGACTACGGCGCCCTACCTAGAAAGCAATCTGCGATGGGGACATTGTGCGCCGGCTACTGATAGCTTTGTGTGCGCTATATTCCTGCCGCTGAAGCAGCTGTGTATAGGTCGACCACGGGAGCCCTATCTGGAAAGCGATCTGCGATGGCGATAGTGTGCTCCAACTGGTGATAGCTTCGTGCATGCTGTTTTCTTGCCGCTTGATTCTCGCAGAAGCGAGACGCATGACCCCTATCTTAAAGGCGATCTCATCTTACGTGACGGACATACGGACGGGTTTTCTCGTTGGGTAGCCATAGAAATGCTTACGCTTTTAAAAGAGGTGGCGCACTGTGTTCTCGTTCGCAAATACTCCAACTGTTTAGCGCTAAGCACTTTGCGAATATGACCAGGAAGCCGGCTCTGTTACATTTTTTTTAGAATATGTTTGTGGGTAAATATGTCTACTAGATGAAAAGTTTTATTGATATCCTAAATGGCAATGACTGTGCAAGCATCACATTGCACGCCTGCACAACACCATTCAACTGCTTAGTCATGCTGCTTAGTCGTTTTATGAATGCGATCAAGACTAGCATGTACAATAGCTTGATATGTTAGCAGTATTGAGTAGTGGAACATGTGAGTGTACTTGCTCCTGAGTGCTCATTTTGTTAAAAAAAGGGGTGGCTGCTGTGATATACATACAATAGTTTAGTACTGAAAAAATACACGAGGAGATGTCTGAGTTTTCCTGATTTGCTGCAAGCACGTATTGAAAGCCTGTATGTGGCTTTCAATTCGTACATATTTCTAAAGAGATTTCATTGCAGTGGGAAAGAGCCGCATTGACTCCATACTGTGCGCTCAACACTTCGTGCATGGTAGCAAACTCTATGACTTTTTAGGAATGCTAAACATTACTCAACAGTTATGGATACTGCATCTTCGTGCAACTAGAAAAAACAAGAAACTTGTTTCTGTTTATTTCTCATAGGACCTCACTTTTTTACGATTTGAAAGTATTCTCAAAGCGAATACAGTATCATGCCTAAAAGTGCCTTCTCTCACATATAGACGTCAACAGTGCTCTGCTTTTATTCATAGGTGGTGGACGTGCGTACACGCGAAAAGCTTGGCCCACATCAGGTAGGGGAGATCTGCTTCCGGACGTTGTCAATGGTGAGGGGATACTACAAGCGACCCAAAGAATCCGCCGAGCTATTTGACGAAGAAGGATGGTGCAAATCAGGTGAAGAGTAATATCAACACCGCTGTTTATTTTGGCATAGCAACTCGCATTGCTTTTTTCTCCGCGTCACAGCGTACCATGCAGTGAAATTCAATCTGTTCGAGTGGTGATTGGAAATGTGGCGATATGATGCCACCTTTACCAGGGACGAAAATTGTGCGTGAACATGGTTGGCTTTCATCTAGCTCCGCTGCACGCCACATTCTCAACGCAGCAGTCATGAAAACATTTGATGCTGTTACTTTAATGATGCTTTTAAAGAAGCTCCTTGTGACGCCAGCAGTTTGAATTTTTTCAGAAATTTCTCTAAAGGGCGTTTTAATCCAAGGCATAATTTCGTTTTGTTATGACACTTTTGTGGAGTCGAAGCACTAGTTTTATTGATCATACAGCAAAGAAAACAACAACTTCTACGCATTACAGCGTCGATAGCTGACATAACCGAGTCCAATCGCATACGCCCCTTCGTGTAACCTATAAATGACAAAAAAACCTAGAGATGTAAGGTTGCATATATATACGGGGTGTTTCAGCGAACCCTTTCAATTTTTTTGAAACGTTGCATGTGGCAGATAGCTCAATTATAGTTTATGAGCCGGTCTACGCAAAGCGGTGGACGGTACTTGCACCAAAAATTAAAATGCAAAATCCGCTAATTAACACGAATTCTCTAATTAACGTTATAGCTAATTTTCAAATGGTCCTTATTGCAATGCCCAAATTTTAGCAGTATACTTCGATTACAGAAGAGGACCATCTAAGCAAGCACGCTTCGTCAGCACGGTTCGGAAGTTGCTGCGGATAAATGCTTGCCCGTTTATAACATTGTGAAGCGCTTGTGTCACCGGTTGTGAGACATAAATTCCCGAACTGTGTGGAGAAATGCATTGGCGTTCCAGTTACTTGTGTGCTTCAGTGCATGAAGCGACGTTTTCTCACAAAATTAACTGGAACTTCAATGCATTTCTGCGCAAAATTCGAGAATTCATATTTCGAACCTGGTGTCATCTTGAAAATACGTTGCGAACTCCACGCCTATAATTTGTAAATTGCAATATGGGCGATAATGTTTTAGTTAAAAACTTAATTTGTGAATTAATATTAAATAATCGCGTTTGCGTGGCAATTTTTTGTGAAAGTATTGTCCGCTGCTTCGAGTAGGCCAGATCATCAAATAAAATATCTAAAATCTGTCACAGGCAACCTTCAAAGATTTTTGAAAATGTTCACTTAACACCCTCTCTCTTGCTCTCTCTCTCTCTCTATATATATATATATATATATATATATATATATGCGCGTGAGTGTGCGCGTGTTTATTCACTTCGATAACAACTTGAAATGGTTTCAAAGTAGTTTACATTTGACTTTTATCGCGCAAGCGTCTAAATTCTCTCAAAAGGCGGGGGTTCGGGTCCTTGGCCACATGGCGAAATCTAGGGGTGGGCGAATATTTGATACTTTGCAATAACGAATCGAACAATCCCATACTTGAGTTGGTATTCGAATCGTATTAACCTCTATCTATGAACAACACAGAGTATTCGATTTGTTTTGGAGTATTTCAAATTGCTTCACGTGCGCGATAACACATAACATTGGAGCAACAGTGCGCAACAAATTTACCCCTGTGGCAATAGTTGACATAAAACACCGCGAACTTCGTCGTAGAGCAGAGAAAGTCACTCATGAATGAGTCCAGGATATGCAAATAAACTCATCAATAAACTCATCAAACTCCATTTGTGCTTTTAATTAACAATGCTTCATAGCGTACAATCAGATGTTCCAAACTTCCTAAAGTTGCGAATATAACAAGATGTGAAGACAGTTACATATTAATGCTAAGATCACCTGTTTAATATAATACATCTATTGTAAAGCATTGGATTTGATTCGATTCGCTTCTTTCTCTAATTCATTCGTATTCAATTCCGCGTCAAAAGTACTATTCGCACAACCCTACTTAAATCCTGTGTGCTTTGACTAGTTCAAAAAGACAGGACAGACTTGAAATTCAACCTATGCGTCGGCACTTTAAGTCAAATTATAAAGAACACATATATGTGTGTGTTATATACAGAGAGATTTTATAGCGAAATCATGTAGGCCCGCTCAATTTTGTATAGAACCTACTAAGTATTGTACTATTACATTGTTACACCATATCTATTACATTTCACCATTGTATAATACCTGGTTCTTGAATTTCTTTTGTTTACTTTGGTGTTCGCGTAAAAATTATTGTCTAGTCTCCCTCACATAATACTCCTACAAGAAGCCTTCGAGGTAATTGTCAATAAATAAATAAACATTCAGTTGCCTTGTCAAGTAGCGCTTTTGCGCTGCTTGTTCCTAGCCAAGGTATGTGACGCACCGGGGGACAACAAACTTCGTCGTTTTCCCGATAACGCGCAGCACAACTTGTTGAATGAGCTTTCAGGATGGTTTCTTACACGCAATATTTGAAGAATTTTGAAACAGTATTGTGAACGCTCTGGCCAACATTATTTTGTGCACAGATTTTCGATCGTATCAATGGGATTCGTAATTCATGAGCAGTGGGGCTTGGCATTGACCAGCTTGGGCGTCTATGCCCAAGCTGTTCGGGGTATTTGCATCATCATCACTCCAGTGTTATCCCCCGACTCACGTCATGCTGTCATCACGACGTCGACTCAGCCATACAGTCTCTATACACTCGTTGCCCCGTCGCCGTGGTGCTGTCGTGTCGTTCCAACGTCAGCACTCCAGCTTATTCATTCACATCCTGCCTAATACCCAAAAACTTCAGTCTTTATCAGAGAAGTTATTGGCTGCACTGTGCAAATACTACTTGAGCAGCAGCTTTACCATTCATGACGGAAGTTTAAAAGTGTTTCCTGGAAAACGGTGAAAAACTATTTATTATAAAAGAATAGCTTAGAGGTAGGATTTTCAAGACAGGTGTGCAAATATACAAGCCTGTTGGTTTCGTGGTATCGAGCCGTAGCTGCAGGATGCGAATTGTAGAACGAGCGTAACCCACGTAACACGTCTTCATCCATACTTCCCGCCAAATTTAGTTTCGCAGGGTTTCCTCCTTTGTTATTGTTTGTTTCGCAAAATTAAATGATTACATGGAAGTGATAACTAAAAAAGCTGCGACTTGGTCTGCCCGACATTAGCAGAAGCAGTAGTGGGAAATCAGAAGAAAGAGGCAACGAAAATTTCGGTTTGAAACTATACGCGTTTGTGGTGCGGTGCTTAGAGTGCTCGCCTACAACACGGCGGTCCTGGGTTCAAATCCTGCTTTACGTTGTGCACAGTATCTGTGAAATAACACGGTGTGCTTGTGTACGAACCCTTGTGTACTCGCTACCGCGATTTTACTTTGGAAAAGCAGAGGTTGTCACATTTTTTTTAAGAAGCTGGACCTACGGCCCACATATTCTTGGGCCGCATAGGGAGAGCTGCTATTTAGTACTTTCATGCCACATACAAAATGGTCCATTTCCTCGGCAAACTGCGTGGGAGGAATCTTTAATTTGAACTTTACTACCACGTAAGTATTACCCATTTATACGATTGGCGGCTTCGTAAGCACCGCTCTCTTAATATATGCTTCGGCTGCTAATAAATGCTTCATCTTTACGGGCCACATAAATGGGATTTCTTATACTGTTAGTCCCATATATTTGGACTGCATAGTAAGCGTTGTTATCTTGAACTGTTCTCGTGGATATAAGCCACTATTATAGGCGGCACTTGACTGAGAGTCTGCTGACGTCCTGCCAAGATGTTCTACTTTTATGGCTGTCTTCATCATTTCCGATTCTCTGTTTCAGCCATCATCGGCAGTTTCAAAGTAATATGTATAATGGGTCAACTTTTCCACTTCAATCACACATTTCTGAATTCTCGCCACATTCTGTTTTTCATACAGATTTCTAGTAATGAAGGACCCCCTTTGGCGGCTTAACTAATGGTGCTGTGTTTCTCGATAACTTTTTTGAAATCCTTGTGGCTAGCCTCACACGCACATCGGAATGTCAAACATAAGGGAGAACATTAATTGGCTTGTGGGTATTTCGACACGAGGACCATCGTCTCGCAGGGACCTAACATCAGCAGGCATTCAGTACCACTTGTGTGCGCTGCTTAACGCTAGGAGTTCACAAAATAAACTTATGTGGCGTACACACAGGTATGAAGCAAAAATTATCATGCTTTATGAGAAGTTAGGGCGCAAAAAGCGGGTTCGACTAGACATAAGGGCGATTTTTCGTCAAGTAATAATCTGGACTACACACGACTATAAGACGGTTTAATGTTAACTACGTTACCGCTTTTTCGTAACATTAGCTCCGTGTGCATCAGCACATTGATAACACGTGCTTTGGTGGCTATTCAGTGCCCGTTCAACGGTTTATTTAAGTGCTAAGTAGCCGTTTGTTAAATTCCAGCTGTCTAAAGGCCCAATAATCATCGGATAGCCACAACGAAAACTTGGAAGCAATACAGCTAGAACTGTTTCGGCTGTGCTTGTGAGTCTTTTCAGGCGTCGAAATAATATGTAATGTACGTGTATGAGCCATACCTTTCTTGCTTCAAGTGTCTCTTGTTTTCCTGACTCAGTTGCGACAGCTGAATCACTCTTCGCCACCTCAGGACGTTCACGGGCATGTGCATGGCAGGCCTCGTCCACATTTTTATGCAGCTCTAAATAAGCTTTGTGCCTTTACCTAGCGTTTCCCCAGCTAGGTAAAATATACACGCGCTCTAAACCTTCGAGTTCTTTTTTTCCAGCACCATACACGCACTGCCGCTGCATTTAAAAGCTCTAGCAATATTATTAGTCAGTCTCTCATTTTATAGTATTTGACTTGGACTTACCGGCATCATATCTAAGAACACACACACGGGCCTCTCAAAGAAGAAGCAGACTTCTGCGTCACCTACGTTTTGTATGCGCACTGTCTGATTACTGCTTGGTCTGACTGACAGAAACGCCTGGTCTGGTTGATGGTTGCCCAGGGTGTTGCAATTCGGCTTCCACTACGCAAGGACGTTGCCTATTTAGGATTTAGTAGGACTCGATGGTTGTACTTCAGGTCATCTGGATGAAGAATGATCCGAATGGCACTGTAAATGACTGTTGCACAGCTGTGAAAACCACAAAACAATTGAAATATTTAGCTTGATTTCGCAATAACTACGCAGAGTCCTTATAGCATCGTACCCAAGTCTGACTTTAATAGGAAACATAAAAACATTGCACCACGAATTCATATAATTTGAATCTCAGACACATAGGTAAAATTTTACACTGAGTTAGGCGCACCCAATGGTATGACACATATTTCGACAATACTGCGATGTTGCTCCTGCATGTGCGGCCGGCAAAACAACCCATTTCGGAACAATTTTTGCGGCAGCTTCATGAGCACTATCCTCATTTAATATCAGTCACATTATTCATATACACATGCATCAAAGGTAATAATTCCTCTTTTTGGTGTACTGTTAGCCCTGCATATTTCATTAACTAAAATATAAAACTCATTTTCCATCACAGTACCTGATAATGATACTGTTTTGAAGTCAGGCTCTTGTCTGCCACTGCCAGTATTGGTTAGCAATAAATGAACGCCTTTATAGCCAAGCTACTCCACAACATAAACATTCAGCAAACAATGCAAGATGCCAAGTGGGTGTAGACTACATTCTGCGTATGAGACCCAACAAGGTGGATGGTGACGACTTCCTAAGCTGTCAAGAAAAGTATGGGCTTTCGGTCATGATTGCTTGGACCCTTTCATAGCTGTTTAGTTAGAGGCACCAATTTTAAATGTGGACGTCTTGCTAAAATGTTAATCAGAGCGAACTAGGATTGAGACAGCGCTATCAGCGGCAGCTGTCCCATCACTATCTTGTATGTTATGTCTCTTGTGCTTACTATCCGTTCATACGAGTATCTGCCTCTTTAATAATATGTATGTTTACTTCGCAAAATTCAGAAATGACTGCCGCGTTACTGAGGACAAAAAAGAAAAACTAACTCCCTTAGCCTCCTGGGGTATACACATATCCTGCATTCTGCCATCATCCTTCAGGCACTGCTAATACTGTTCGTACCTTCTCTGCAGGGGACGCTGGGTACTACGACGTGGATGGTCATTTGTACTTCTGCGAACGCCTCAAGCAAATGATCAAGTGCATGGACAACCAAGTTGTTCCTTCTGAACTGGAAGATATGCTACTCCGCGAGCACGCCAATGAGATCGCCGAGGTGTCTGTTGTAGGCCTTCCACACTCCGAATACGGAGAAGCTCCTGCCGCTGCAATCGTTGTCACAGAAGAAGTCAAAAAGGAAGACTTGACCACTCTAGCTAACCGGATACGGGAAACTGTTGCAAGTAAGATATTTACATAGACAAAAAAGTCCCCCTTCCTGTTTAACGCCCACCTGTGATTACAGGAGAATGTTGGGTGAAAATCTCCAATTACACCATGAAAGAAACATCCGGCATTTATTTGCATATTACACAGCGGGCAAGCACACATAATACAATTCCTTATAAAAACGTGTCTTACATACAAATAAGTTAAACGTGCTGGCTCAGTGGCTCTTAAAGAGCCCCTCACCAAGCCCCGTAGCAATTTTTCGTTATACGCTGGAAGTTGTTACGTGTCCTCTAGGGAGCGTTCTGCCAGAAAATATTTTCAAATTGGCTCATTTTATACCGAGATAGAAATATGTGTGTGCCGCGAACGCATGATTTCAGCAGGCTGATTCCATAGCCAAGCAAGACACCCTCTCCACTCGTCCCGTCTAGCCTACGCAAATGAAATTCCTGCCCTGCGTTCTCCCATACCGGATCTCGACGATCCCGCGACGCATACGTCACAGGCCCCGCCTTCATTTTCTTTTTTTTTTGCTGCTCGTTTTCTTTTCGGCGCTACGCACTTCCGCCGATGGCGAAGCGCGCGACCGTTCTCGTTCGCGCAGTGCACGATTTTGCGCGCTGTGCACGAGGAAACATGACTATCGGTACAATTCAGCGCTACACGAATACTGAGACAGAACCAGCGGATCGCAGAGCGTAATCACATGCTGGAACACGTTAGAAATTGGCATAGTTTCGGTACCTGCGCACGTGACCACGCGACCGTGGGAATAAGCAGACGAAACGCAAGTACATCTATCTCTCTTGCTTCTGTGCGAAGTAAAACAAAAAACCCGCCGATATTTCGTTTGTGCGTTTTATTATATCTCTAAACTTCAATTCGTCAATTAAAGCAACAGATCGCACGGATAACAGATGTTGTCTTGAATAATTGTAGAAGTCACGTGTCACCACGAGCAACGTCACACTGCGGACACGATTACGTAGGCGCAGGGGCAAGATTACGTCATCGTCCGGCTTGGAGCGCGGAGGCCGCGAGTGAAGAGTGAAACGGAGTTCGCATTGAAGTTTCAGATCTTACCGCGGTGCGTTGCGATGTATTACTTTGCGGACACGATTGTTATCGCACAGCGTATGCTCTCCGATTGTCAGCTCAAAACAACCAGACCTAGTGAGCGGCCCTTTAAGAAATGGTAAAGTTTAGGGAAATAGAGCAAAATTTCCGGTGGCCATACGGTGTGGGTGGCCGGTGTGGGCATTGGAGTTCAAGATAGTGTGTATATATATATATATATGGTGTTTCGTATAGAATGTCGAACATTTTTAATATCGCCTGGGCCAGAGAGCACAATTCCAATCCTTGCTATAAATTTGTCAATGCGGCGGCCATTACATCAAGTAATCAAGACTAATTAAATAACAAACCTAAGGGCCCTAAATGACTAGTTACTTAAATGTTTTACTGCACGTACATTGTTCTACAAATTGCAGCCTGCGCGGTATCCACTTGAAACAAATTCTCTAAACTGCTCTAGTTTAGCGATATTATTTCTTTTGACAATGTCCGGGGAAATCCACTGGTGTTCCAATTAATTTCGCGCTCCAATGCATAAACACGCGTTCATATATATATATATATGCGCGCGTGTGTATGTGAACAAGCAAAGGAGGAAAACTGAGAGCCCCAAATTTTGTTAATTATCATCACTGAAAGCCCACAGACACTGAAGCCAAGGAAATCACCAAGGAAGTTAACTGTTCTCCAAGTTGCTCACGAAAATAAAGAAGTGGGAAATGAGAGTAGAGGATAAAATGACTTGCTGCTGGTGAGAGCCGAATCCACAGCCTCAGTAATACGCGTGCGTTGCACTACGAATAGTGCTACGGCTTCGGTCATCAATCCATGCACTAAACTGGGTATCTTTTGTTTACTAGATTTAGCACTGGGAGTGTTAGCGAACGCTACTCAAAGCTATGGTGGGCGGATTTGGAACATCATTTCTTTTTGTCCGGCGGCGTCGCGTAATACTTCGACTTAGGAGAGCAGGCCCTTAACTGAAAAAAACCCTCGTATGTACCTATGACATTAAAGCTGCCAGATTCCAGACCCTTGCGGTGAATTAATGAGAGAGGAATAGAAACCGAGCAGCTCCATATTTAAGTCATAAAAATAGAAACCCACCAGAAAATTAAGCCAAGGAAAGCATCGGCAAAATTAGGTGTTCTTGAAATCCTATATAGAAGTTTTATAGTAGTCTGGGGAAAATACCGTAACTCTAGTAAATTAGCTGAATTACTTGTAGCGGTGAAGATTACTTGAACGAGAAATTGAAGTGCATCACCAACTAATTAACTTTCAAAATACTTTTTCGTGGTTCCTATTGCAATTTGCGAATTCTAGCCGTTCAGTTCGCAAGGCGTATCGATTTTTAACAACTTCTAATGATCATACGGGCATCGAGATAGCAGACGGGAAATTTGCTGCACAAATACACTATAATTCGAATTTTTACCAAGCAGCCTTTTTGTTCTCTAACGCTGAAAAGTCGCTGGAATACCGGCAAGTTTTGGGAATTGATACCTAGAAACTTGTTTCGCTCGTTGGCTCGTGATCTCACTGTTTCACGGACATCTTTTCTCGTACTCTGTCTTTTATGAAAATCATGCCTCGTTCTGTAAAAGAAAGATTTTGGTGCTGCATTATGGAATGACAAATTCCGCCATGACATCTGTGCCGGAGTTTTTAGATGCATTACAATGCATTTCAATTTTGTTCCCTGTTTCTCATGCATGGAGATATGTGCCTTCATCTATCCATTTTTTTTACCTTCACTACTGACGCCTGTAGGGGAAAAATAAATAAACACAGTGCCCACATACCTTTAGCTGGCTTTTATTTCACATCCAATATGATATTTTTTTCGAACACTGAAACGTGCGAGAAGCTTCGCAGAATGTGGCTGTAGTAGCCCATGTAAGTGCCGAAAGAAAAAAATGGACAATCTTTGAAAAAAAATACGCCCCCAAATGCTGAGACAAGTCAATCGGAGACACACGGACTAGGGCGTTGCGTGTTTGTCTACCACTCCCTTGTCCCGTCTTCTGCAGTGTACCTCCCAAAGATGTTGCTTCAACCAACAACTCCGTACTCATATTTGTTGCAACCAAAGTGAGCTCCTGAACCAGCATGTGCATCATCGTTCAATATACGAAGCAAATATACGAAGTGGTAAATACTGTCACGTACTAGTGACGATATAAACAGTAGTGACGATGGTAACCAAGTCCACGTGTCAATAGCAAGCTATAAATTCGACATTTATTTAATCATTCATTATTAGTATAGAAGGAGGTGGCGGACTCATTAAAAAGAATAACGGTCAGAGGGACCTCCTATTAGTAAATTAACACTATGGAAATTAATACATTATGGCCAGATAGCAGGGATCAGATTACATGAAGGTAATGAAGCAGATAACCAAATACAAGAAACGTGCTTACAATAGTTGAAGTTAAAGTCAAACACAAGCAAAAGAAAGACAGATACTGCGTATCAGTAAACAAAAATTTAGTAGTTGACACATTAAAGAAACATATGAATGACATATTTCAAATACGAGGTTATTGATGCCGATAATTAGAAACAGAAATATGCTTACAATATGCGAAGTACAAGTCAAATATATGCTATGCAACGAAAAATATACAATTTAAAAAAAAAAAAGCTAAAGACAATGGCAGATATAGAATAAAATTACTGTATTAGGCAAACACACAGCCAATAGAAAACCTAAAATTTCTGAGAAGACACAAATTAAAGAAAACAATGGGAGATAGAGAATAAAATCGATACGTTAGGCCAATACAGAGGCAATAAAAACTAGCAAATAAATTTGTATACAATGTATGTTTGTAGTAATGAGTGTGTAACCAGGAGTGCGCCTAATAAATATGTATTCATATCTCTCTTGAACGTTAATGATGTACAGCAGGCACAACATTAACACTGATATGGGGTGGTAGTTTATTAGAGTATTTAATGGCCGTAAGAAGGGCAGTAAACATTCCGTAAGTAGTGTTTATTCGAGGCAGTAAAAATTGTTTTGCGAGGAATGTCTCATATTGTTAATGCTGATAATAGCATATCTATAGATGTATCAATAAATGATTTGATTGTGTAGTGTGCAGCATAATAGTAAAACAAATTTGAGCTCGATCGCATATTGTAATCGTAGGATTTTAAGGAAGGGAAATATAGTACTGCATGTGACATGTCACTAGATAAATTGATGATCTGAAGGCTTGAATTTATAAATGTTGTAGATATGGCATGTGCGTGGTGTATGTGTCTCCTCAAACTGAGATGCAGTATTCTAAGTGCAAGTTATTCTTAAAAAGGGGATCTAGTTTGATGCCAACGAGCACAACTTCACGTGCAGGTAAAAGAACATGAGTTTGTCAGATGAACGGTGGTGCGGGCGCGATGACACATTTATGTGTATGAAAAAGCAAAAACAGCGTTTAGAACGACGGATCTGTAGTTTATTACTTGTGCACCACGCGGATAAATTGTTTAGGTGAGAAGTTAATCGCTTTATTACAGTATTTATGAGTTTGCTATTAGTAAAGATAGTAGGGTCGTCAGCATATAGTATAGATAAAGTACCGGTTAAACAGTGAGGAACATCATTATTGTACACGAGGAAATGTAAAGGGCGTCAAAGCGAGCCTTGTGGGACACCCCTGGGGACTGATTTAGCACGTGAGGATGAACCACCAAAATTTACAACGCGTTTTGGTAGTCAGGTAACGGCGGATGAGCGAAAGAGCTGGGCCATGAATGGCCAGAGCTTCAAAGTTGTAAGAAAGAATGTTATGACAGGTTGTGTCAAATGCTTTACTGAACTCAACAGAAACTGAGCCAACGATATAGTCGTCGTCAAGGGCTTCTTTTATTTCGTCAGTGAATTATGTTATTGCTATTTCAGTCTGATAAACATTATAAACCAGTGTTGCTCACGCGAGAGAACATTAAATTTGTGAAAGTAATTTTGTTAAACGGTTGTACAATTGCTTCCTCAATAAATTCCCTGAAAAAGGAGAGCATGTAGATTGGGCCATAGTTTGAAATTAGTTCTTTGTAACCTTTCTTGAATATAGCACCTATTTTACCGCGTTTCAATTCGTCGTAGAAAACGCCTGTTTTAAGCATGCACTTAATATTGTGCGCGCGTAGATCGGCGTTATTGGATGATATCAATTTTATTTTCGACGATTATAAATCATCAAGGCGGGGACCTGTAGTTGTAAACTAGCAATTGAATTGGACACTTCTTTGGGTTACGTACGGTACAAGTAAATTGAATTTGGGGTTTGCCTGAATACTGGCTGTGGAATACTGTCTGGTGAATACTTGCGTTGCACAAAAGAAAAAGGATTTATTCATTTGTGATATCAGTGGTTTTCGTTCCTGCCCTTGTTCCTGTATTATGTTTGTTGAGTATGCAGTTTGATGAAATTACCTAATGGTATCGCAGGCTTTGCGGGTATGATTTCTGTGTTTAACGATCGCTTTCTCAAAGTACGAGCGCTTGGCTTCTTTCAAGAGTCTGGTAACTGTATTAAAATAAGTTACGTACCGCCACTTTAGACTTACAATAAAGGGTTGGTGTTTTAAATATTACATGCATTATTATCACGTTTATTATTGCGTTATCAAGTTTATTAGTACTCTTTAAGAGGTATCCTGTTGTCCAGGGCTTTGTAGGGTTTTGTCGCGGCTGAGAACCAGTGGCTATACTGTGTTCGGCTCGTAAACTGTGAGTAAATGCTTCCACCTTTGTTTTTAAATCACCGGAAAACCAGGATTAGGTCTCGCATTGGAAGAGTCGAGTTGCAGTTGATTTCTGCAATCTGAATAATGAAGTTAGTGGCGTGAAAGTTTTATGCCGCGCTGGTACGGTGGGTTGATATATTTTAATAGAACGAGAACTTGATAGTTGTCCAACATGGGAATGGTGAAAAAGGCAGCGCATTGCTCTAGGTGTAAGTTTAATAATACACTGTTAATGAGTTAGATCATCCTAACGGAGGACATCTTGTCGGCACAATTATTAGTGAATCTAGGCCATATCCTGCCTAGCAATTGGTGTAATTGAAGCAATGACTATCAGAGGGGTTAGGAATATCTATGTTTACGTTACGAAGGATAACGACATTCTTGTTTTCGTTTGCAATGATGTTCAAGATAGCATCTAGTTGGGAACAAAAACTAACGGAACAAGAAGATAGGGAATGATATACTGATCCAATATTGTATTTTTATTGTTAGCTGAAAGGAAAGATATATCGAATTCCAAGAATGCAAATTCAACGTTAGTGCAAGCAAAAGAGAGATGGTGGCGACGACGATGTGGCTGGTTATCTTGGACGAGAGAGAGACAGAAGAAATATGACAGGCAGGGAGGTTAACCAGATGGAAAGACTTGGTTTGCTACCATACGCTAAGGAGAGAGGGGAGGTTAAGTGATAGCAAAGTAGGGATAAAGAAAGAATGAGGATAGACATACAATCACAGTCGGTAACTGTCACCGCACACCATCACCGCAAAGCACAGTAGTATTTGCAGCACTATGAACATCTGTTCAGGCTACAGCCGTTTGTCCAATTCTGGTGCTCTTAAAAACTGCAACAGTTCCCTCATCACCCTCCGCTGCTTCGGCTTGTCATGTCGGCATTCCAAAATAAGTTCGTCTGTTATAGGACATTGTTGAAAGCGCGCTATCGCTATTGCGAGCGATCGTCTCTGCAACTTGTAGCGAGGACAGTCACAGAGAAGGTGTTGAAGAGTGTTCTCGCTACCACATCAACACACGAGGCGTCGTCCGCCCATCCGATTCGGAATGCAAAAAAACTTCGTGAAGGCCAGCCCTAGTCATATTGGACAAAACAGGGCAGCTTCACGACGGCCGAGTCCAGCTGGAATGCAAATGCATAAACAAAAGTCTAGGTTTCGCAGCCAGTTGTTTTGAAAACTTCCTGCGTTCCACAAGGAGAACGTGACATCACGAGCGAGCATTCGAAGTTTTCTAGCCGCATCTGTCCTTGATAATAGTATCGGCTTGTCTTCGTGTCCTTGAAGAGCCGACCGAGCAGCGTTATCGGCGTGTTCGTTCTCTATGACGCCGCAGTGACGTGGAAGCCACTGAAGTGTCACGTGTTGTCTTTTCTCAGGCTAGGCATTGATTAGTTCTGTAATCTAGAATATCAGTTGTTCGTGCGGTCCACGCCGCAGGGCTGATAGCAAAGACTCCAGTGCTGCCTTCGAGTCACTAAATATTGACCATCTTCGAGGTTGTTCTTGCTTGACGAGACGAAGTGCAGCGCGAAGAGCTACTACTTCCGCAGCCGTCGGTACCTTTAGGTGACACATCTTGGAACTGATGGTGATGGCCTTCGCTGGGAAATCCACGGCTCCAGAGGAATACTGGAGAGTTGCCGATCCATCAATATAAATATGTACGTGGTCGGCGTACATCTCGTGCAAAAGGAGCAGAGTTAGTTGTTTAAGAGCAGGGGATAACAGCTGAGATTTTTTCCTGATTCCTGGTACGTTGAGGTGCACTGCAGGTCGAGTCAAACACCAAGGAGGAATCAATAGCTTAGTTGCGGGGGTCAAGCCTGATGGAAGGCGGATGCAATAATCTGAATTCGTAGTACAAAATGATGACTGCGGCTTTTCTGGTGGTAGTGTTGCAAGATGATGGGAACGGGCACGGGCAACGGCAATGTGTGTTTGTATGGGTTGGTCCCGGGTGATTGCAATAGCCCCCACTGCCGATGTGCATTTTCGCAAACCATGACAAACCCTGAGAGCCTGAGCTTGAATAGCCTATAGAGCACGAATATTTGTCTGGCAAGTGTTGGTCAGTACGGAAGACCAGAAAAAGAGCCCTGTACAATTGCAACATTGTATGCACTGACATTCGCCAAGTCTTTCCGCCCAGAAAGTTGAAACGCTGGGAGATTGCTGTCAGACGCTGTTGCAAACCGGTCACGTGCGGGCTTCATGAGAGATCTCAATCAGTGATTATGCCAAGAAATATGTGAGTCTTCTCATAAGAAATTATCTGGCCATTTATTGAGATGGCGTAGGGTGTCTTGGACGATAATTGCTGAACCATCACACCAAACATCCTTACATACATATACTTCTCTTGTGTAGACGGGAATACCAAATAACTTGCTATGAGCGTTAGTCAGGCATATTTCGTATAGGCAGATGATAGTGAAAGCTATATTTAGATTAAAAAAGAAGTCGACCATGATATGATAGGTAATGAAGATGCTACGTACGTTAAAGTGTATCAGATATTTATGGGTAAGCCTGGTGGTATTTAGTTAAAGTTAAAGTTTTAGTTCTTCTTAAGTATAATACATTGTCTGAAATATTTGAATATTTATGAAAAGGTTAGAACAGTTACGAGGTGATTAGCTAAAGGTGGTGTGTGCTAGAAATAACGTAAAGGCGGCTCCCTTTTGTGTTTCGTGCTTTGATCCGGCGGGTCTCCGTCCATAGGAATTTCCAGTGGTGCTGTGTTTTAAGTTGGGGGGCTTGAGCAAACAGACATTTGTTGTCTCCTGTTCAGTAGTCGTTAATAAAGACCTTGGTATCTGCAGACGGGGGGAAAGCGGGAGTGTTAGTGTTTAGTTGTGCTTTCTGGGCTATACTTAAAAATTCAGCCCTTTTAGTGCGGGAACAGAAGCGTGCTATATTATGCTTATCCTCATTGGCAGGGACGAGGTGAACAATGTCTATGTCAGATGGTGCCACAGGCGACTAATCTTGTCCCCGATGTCTTGCAGAACAGCGGCATAGTTCTTGCCCTGTCACTCCCCACACCCTTGACTTCGAAAGTGTTTGTACGAGAATACTGATCGAGGTCCGCCACCCTTCTAGCCAGCATTTCGTATTATTTTGCGAGCTTCTTGCTCTTCGCACTCACAGCGTCTCATTTTCCCCTATGTTCTTGATATAACTGGTTGATCATGCGCAAACTTGCACACATTTCTACGATTTCTCGCCTGAGGGCGTCAACATCATGAGCGAGTTGTGAATTACTAGACATCGCTAAAAAACCGCGGGAGTCACTCTGGCAGCAGCAGTCGTTACAGAACCAATGCGACAAATGCCGCATAAAAGCGAATACTAAGCCGACCAGCCAATGAGTACGGCTTAGAGGCGTTTTAGAGGCGAATGAGGATAGCTATAGGGGCTTCTTGGAGCGCCATCTTTTCCTTATTTTTACCGGAATTTTCTCACGTGTTGTATAACGTTTCGACCGTGCATATAAAGCGACGAGAAATGGAAATAAATCTATTGTTGAAAGTTAGTGCTGTATACGTCATACGTGCGTTTCTGTGGTCCTTGTTCAGCTTCCGCTGCAATAAAATAAGATGTGCTGCTGCCAAGTGAAGCATGAGGCCAGGCTGATCCTTTATTGCAGTGCTGGTAGCTCCACATCGAGATCAGTGGTAGCGCTACGAGATGTCACTAGGTTTTCCCGGTGATGTTAACTGGTGGTGCTGGTGGGCGTGAAGTCCACGTGCCAAGACATCTGAATACATGTCACCGCAACGGTGGTGCAAATCAGCGCTTGCCAGTGACCGCGCTCCGATGTGCGCAACTAAAAAGCATGGCTTAGCGTCGTTTCCTTATTGCCACGCCTGCTGCTGCCAAGTCTGCAAACATAATATGCCTATTACGTGCGCTACACTTTCCATGGCCTGGCCAAATGTATGTCCTCTTCGTAATCTGAACTAGAATGTCGGCTATAATCCCCGTACGTCTCTAATCCACACCGCGCTATTTTTATGGCGTCTATTATATCTCATTCCATTTTTCCTCACGTAATTCTGAGCTTGTTCTCACGGTTCTGCTTCAACCCGTACATTTGTGCCAGCAGCATGCAGTGACCTTACACTTCCCTTTTCAAGGATAGCGGTTAACTCCCAGTCGTCACTTGGTAATGTCGTCCGTTCGCGCTCCAACGCATTTATATTCGTTTGTACACTTCCTTCTCATAATCACAAAAACGTAGTCGAGGACGGCTGAGAAAGTGGCGTGATGAAAATTCAACGCCACTTTCAACATTCCAACGCGTATTATGGGGTCAGCTAACACAAAAGAAAGGCAATTGAGATAATTAGTAGATCCTTTGTTCAGTAGTATACGTAAGTACGCTGATAATGATAATAATGATGATGATGATGATGATGTTATACCCTGGGCATACTCATGGGAGCACCAGCTTTAGAATACACCAAAGAGCCACATTAGCTAATTATGTAACGTAGCTAGGGCTTGGCGTTGTCGAGGTAGAACATAGGCGACCGATCAGACGAACACTCCGAAGCCACTGATTCTCTCATTACAGCGCTAGCCTAGAACCCGGTCTTGGCACTGAAACGCGTCCAAATAGAACTAAACAATACGTAATGCGGCGACGCCTCTTCAGCAGAAAACGGCTATACCACATTTTTTGTGGCATTTAAGCATGAATTAAAGCTCATGAATTGCATAATGAAATAGTGGTTGCAAAATATCAATAATGCATCACTTGCATTGGCAAGCCCATGTACACTGCTCCTCTTGCTTTCAGCAATAAAGAACTTGGTGGCGTTGGTGGTACATCGCAATGATGTGCGCGTTCACTGGCTCGGTGGCAAGTCAGTGACACTGTCAAAAAACAGCGAACATTTTCCATGAACGGTTGTAGCTACAACGCCACGCCAGCAAGCACTTTCTAGAGAGGAACTGAAGATTACTATGCCGGCTCTGCCGTTAGTGCTGCCTTAATACAAACTTTAGAATACGGATATTCGCCCTGATACAAACCGCATTAGAAGTTTTCTCAACGAAATAAATTATTAAGATGATAGCTGTTACAATTGCAGACTCGGCACAAAGAGCGCACTTAGGTACCGATGGTTTTTTGAAGGCCTTACATTCTTATAAGCTTTAGTAATAGTTTAAGGCAGCTTTCTCAATGAACTTTCTTTTTCGATTTCGCAGCCAGCCTCGCCGTGCACAAACACCTCTACGGCGGCGTTTACTTCGTGGACTCTCTACCGAAGACTGAGACGGCGAAAGTGAACAGACCGGCACTGGTTCGCTCTCTCATGCGAGCCTAAATCTAGTCTGACTTATGTCGAATAAAAGATTCGCTATGACTATCTTTAACACGCTAGAATGGGTGGCGCTTAGATGACTGTACGCTGCCAACCCCGCATCGGATGTGGGTATTACCTCGTCTAATGAAGGGAAGAACCTACAGGGTCTCTATTGAAGCGTCACGCTGGCCAAGCCGTATTTCCTCTTTTTTTTTTCTATAGCCTGGCACTTGCTGATGAAGATCCTGTGGCCAGCAGAGGCAAAACGACAATTCAGCATGTTGCAGTAGTTGAAGAACAAACAAGGTGAACGTTTTAGGGCTTTTTTTTTTCAGTGAAGGTAGATCGTGTTTGTGGTCGTACTGTAGGATGCTGTGTGCTGCTGCTCCGGTAATTATATTATTTATAGATATATATGCGATAGTTATGTTTATGCCTCATGAAAATATCAGCGAATCGGTTTATGAAACCCATGTACCGTTCACTTACAATGACGTAATAGTTAGCGCAGCTCTTTCTGTCCAACATTCGAAAGTGTAACGCCCTGTTAATAATTTATGCAATACATTCAACAGCTTTTATATGTACTTGACTTTCTTTCATTTCGCCATTCGGCATGTGCAACAGGTTCTCTATTAAATCATGATCATATCATAATGACCACTAGTAAGGACAAGGACAGGGAGAGAAAACACAAAATGATGACACGGGTGGTAACTTTCAACTGATTGAGTCACGGACAACACATGTCAATACATAGACAAAAATAGCATGCGCAGAACGCAGCGCCAAGACCACTCATCAGCCTAGCGGGGCATTCACCCATGAAAAAATTGATCTCTTATTTTTTATTGGCTCGTAACACCAGCAAGCATGCTTCGTGGTGAACATCAAATTATTATCTAAGATTTCCAGCTAATTTTTATTGGGTTGTTGAAGTTGTAAGTCCGATAATATCTTGTCTCGTCGTGAAGGGTCACGGCGCTAATCAGAACTGTCGCCAAGCAAAATGAAAAATTATTGAAACGCTGGACTTTTGCGCTCCTGTACAGCATCTTTGATTGCAATCTTTTCACCATGCTAGCCTGTGCAGCATGCAATAAGGCTAGTCCTTTATCGTGCAAATGAAAAAAAAAAAATTTGAATCTAATCTACCATATTCTCATGCATGGTATTATTGTGAGGCTGTAAAAGAACTACAACATCTATAAAAACACTTTGAGAACGAGGGCATTTTATAATATCTGACGATGTAATTTCACAAAGCACAGCAGAGTATCAGTGCCCATGCTGCAAGCGCTTAAAGTTCAAATGCAACGAAATTTCACTTTGGCTAAATAAGCAATAAAGGAGCAGTAGACACTACTGAGTAATGCGGAGATTTGGGTCTGTTGGTACATATATAAAGCGGCCGAGGTTTTCTGATGAGTCATTATCTTACCAGCAAAGACTGTTCACCTGATCTTGTAAAAACTTCCCTTATTAAGAACAGTTTAACGTGTGTGGCACGTGAAAACGCAGAATCTGAAGGGATTTCTGAGCTCGGGCAGGGATATGTCAGCATGGCCGCCTTCACGCTCTCAGGCAAGGAGGTGACATATTTGCACATGCGCCGATTATACCCCTGGCTGCAACGGCATGTACATATTTCTGATTGCGTATTTCACTGGTCGATTCGGAGTAAGATTTCTTGCTCCGTGGCAACGAATACAAATTTCACTTGTCGATCTGGAACGGGTTCACGCTTTCCGCCCGTCGTTTCGGATCAACTCGCTCCGCGCCGGATCGCTCTCACTTGCTCCATCACCGAGGCGCGGATTCGGGGACAAATAGCTCGCGTCGCTTCCGTCTGCAAGCGAAGTCGGTGCTCGGTCGGTACACAAATATTGTGTTGCTTCGCTAAATGGCTACGTTGGGTGGTGCTGCAGAGCTCGCCCTTAGCGATGAAAGCTCACACGACAGCGACTACGAGGTGACGCACGTGCTGTACGAATCCATCAATGCCCGTTGTGAAAGTGGGACGGTGAGTTTGGTTGCCGTGGAAACGTACAGAGCGGAAGTCGGGCATGGTTTCCGGAACCGGTTTGTGTCACGTGTACGCAGACTTCCTGTGTGATCCTCCGCGGGGCGTTTTTGCGCTCCGCTGGCCGATTTGGATTTGTGAAACCTAGAGTACATTCTACTGAAACCCGAGCGCTCCCTCGAGGATTCCAGCGACCGCTCCAGATCGACCAGTGAAAAACGCCATGAATCATTCACAATAAAAGTTATAGGAAGTTCCGCGCTCATCGTTGTCCTCTGGTCTCAGTCCTTATATTGTAACGCTGCTGCCTTTTCAAGTACTATTGATAACCGGCAAGTAAACACGAATTCATGATTGCCAGTCGTCCTCTAGAGTCTGTACACGAGTACATTTATCTGAGTCGATTACTAACAGGGGAAGCTTACCATGAGAAGGAAATGTTCAGAAGAATAAATATGGGTTTGGCAGCACACGGCAGGCATTACCACATCACGACTGGGTACTTACCACTGTCGTTGAAAGAAAAGTGCACGATAATTCCATTCTACCCAGAATGGGGCAGATATTTGCAGGTTACTAAAGGACATCGAGAGTAAGTTAAGAACCATGCAAAGAGCGACGTTAAAAGACAGGAACGATGTTTCGTGGATCAGAGAGCGAATGGAGATAGCTGATATTCTAGTTGAAATTAAAAGAAAAAAAATCAGCTGGGCAGGATACGTAATGTGCAGAGTCTATAACCGGCGAACCGACAGAGCTACGGGATAGATGCCACAGGAATGGAGGCACTGTCGAAGAGGGCAGAAAATTTGCTGGCGTGACCAAATTAGAATATTCGCAGGAACTAGTTTCAATCAGACAGCGCTAGACAAAGGTAATTGCAGGTTTCTGGGACAGGTTATCAAAATAAATGATGATGTTGAGATACTGCTCAAGCAACTTTGACAGAGCCGCGGGGCTGGTAACTAATTTTCTTTTTCACAGTCTTTTAATACTGCCTTAGTAGATGACGCATTCATCTGGTGGGTAGCCGCTATGACCCCAGTCCTCGTCGCCTCCATGCTTTTTATAGCACCGCAGGCAGCTGCAGGCGATCCTTTATCTCAATGCCAACGAGCGTTTTGTGACTCATATCCTCGTTTTACAAAGGTAAAATGTAGCACGAAATTTATGCTGTACTTGCACTGTTTGATACATTTTTTCCCAGCCATCAACATTATTTTAGTTCAGCTTTAAGCACATAAAAGCAGTAACAGCTAAGAGTGCGCAGTTTAAGCAGCTGTAGTTTTTGTCTTATGTGCGACAAGTTTCCTACTCACTGAAGCAGGTTGCCGAGAAGTATGGCGTTTCAGTTGTGGGGCTGCAAGTTGCGTTGCTAATATAGAGGGCGCGAGATCAAATCCTGGCCATGGCAACCGCGTTTCAAAGGGGCTTAAATGCGAGGACGCCCGTGTATCCTACATTGGGGGCATGATAAAGAACCCCTGGGGGCAAAAATTATTCCAGAGTGCCTCGTATCACTTGCCTCATGATGTTATAGCGGCTTTGGCACGTAAAACTCCAGAATTTAGTTTATTAGTTAGTGCCCTTTCATTTTTCAATCTTCTCTTCTTGCTTACAACAGGTCTGTTGTCCCTACAAATGAAGAATTTGTATTTGAGAAGCCTAGCTTTATATCTAACCTAACTCTGTTTTCCTTTAGAGTCACTTTAAGGTGCGCTAAGAGCATGTAACATGAAAGCTTTTCCATTTATCCCTGTTGAAGTCGTGCTGAAACAGCTAGATGTCATAGGCGCTGAACTACTTTTGTACGCTTCAAGACATTACGTTTACATAAAAAAGCTTGTCTTTTCTGTTAGAAACAAAATCACTTATACCTGGTCTTCTGTTTCATGTAGACTGCTAAGAAAGGCATCAAGTACTTCTATGATAGTTCGCAGTGATCACTTAAAGTTGTGTTCAGTTTTTGGTCCCAAGAAACTGAACACAACTGTACGTTATAATTGCAGGAGGTAAAAATATGAATTCAAGTGCACTTCACCCTTTCCCCACTGAGGACAAGCCATGCTTGCCGTTGAAATTTATACCTGTACTACTGAAGATAAGCTGGACCCAACAGAAGTAAAATCTGCAAACATAAGTTTGTCTTCACCGCTGATAAATTTGGCGTCCTTGCATGCTTTCTTCTTTTGATGCACGATAGGTGACACCACAGTGCAGCATGTTTCTATACTTGCAGTAAGCTCTTGAAAATGACGTCACCGTCTTGTAAAGGCTGTGATTAGCAGCTCCCGAACTCAACCTCGCACAGAAGAAAAGGAGAAAGAAAACCCTTCGCACCTCATGCCATCAGTGAAAATAATATTAAATTCTACGGTTGTAAGTAGCAAAATCACGATTTGATTGTAATGCATGCGATAGTGATAGATTCCAGATTAGTTTTGATCACATGGGCTTCTTTACCATTCACTCAATGCAAAATGCCCGAGCATTCTTGCATTTCACCCTCATTGAAATACACGGCCGTGGAATGAATTCGTTCCCACGGTTTCGGGATTAATAGCGCCACACCACAACGTTCAAACCACCACGGTGAGTATGTCACTGCTTGCCACTGGCCACTTTTTCAAGTGCATTACGCGGACAGCTAAAAGTCGAAAGCGAACGAGCAGATACTTCGTGTGCTTAAAATGCTCCTTCGGTGATTGAAAGAGAACCACTTGCAAAGAAATCAAGACAAGGTGCGAACACTGCGGCATGACACTGTGCGCTATTTCTTACTTTCAAGTTTTCAGAGCCGTCGAAGCCAGGTTACACGGACGTTCATCAAAGTGATTGTATCGCTCCTTTACAGCAAGGAACACATCTTTTCAGATAACCTTACAAATTGAAGCTGCGCAGTACAGTCTTTATTAGCACTCCGCTGAAGCAAACTCTGTTTTATTTTTTCGAAATAATTCTTTTCAAGGCCTCCCTCTCAAGTAAATATATAGGCGGCATGGGAGTGCTCGGTGTTGCAAGGGTTAGCAGAATCTTGATACAAACTGGTATTGAGATATATTCCCTTTAGCTTCCTGAAAATGCATCAACATTTCTTGTGGTTTTCAACTATTGTGTTTCTTAAATTACCGAGAAAGGCTTTTGAAACATTATTAACTCAACAAATAAAGTGATTCATGGCATTATTTGGGGCCGGATATCTCCACTCTGGTTCTAGTCTAAAATTCTGCGTAGCTTATGTGTTTGACTTCAATCATGCTCAGCTGAAATTCCAGTAAACCGGTATTGTTACTTTTCTTTTACTTGAAATATCCACATTGGTGTGTATCCCGTCCCTTTCATTTCCGTTCATTGACGCGCACAACCAACCGAGTGCGTTAGAATGTGTATGATGCACTGCACTGATGCGAGTTTAAGACTCAGCGTAGACATCCCGTTCCTCTAGGCTCAGACAAGTCCCGTCTCATCTTGGTCGGCTGTATGACAGCAAGGAGTGCCCTCTTAGTATCCGATTCCTTCGATATTCGGGAGAACACCAAATGTATTTATTTTCATAATACCCCTAAAGGCCCCCGAAGGGGTATTACATAGGGGGAACCGATACATGAAGAAACAAACGAGCAGAGCTCGCACGAGCAAATGCTCAGATTGACACCAGTTCACTCAAACTTCAATTCGATTCAAAGGAGTCCTTGCCCTTGACAAGAAGGAAATAATGAAACCCGACGCCTTCATCACATTTGAAGTGTGTAATGGGCCAAGTTGTCTAATGAACAGCACGGCCCTCAGCAAATGCTCTTCCGCACAACCAGCCCTCCTAAACCTTTTTTTCACATGCTCTGCCCCCGTTTCATATGAATGTGAAATGACATGCCAGAGGTTTAATTATACCCCAATCGCAAACATTTCTGCTGATGTGTCGAAAACTGCATCACACAACATTGCGTGACTACTGATGATGTGTACATCACAATACAATCCACAATAGTTAATTGCGATGTTTACAGCAAGCGTGCGTCAGTCCAAGAAAGCCCGCCCACTTTTCCTTAACGTATTCCCTTTCTCCTCTAGCCTTCCCTTTAGTAATAAATGGCAGTACTGAAATTAATTATTATAATAAAAGCACTTCTTGTTGGGCTAGTTGGTAGCTGTTCATTATAAAATATGAGGACGCCAAATAAACAGACACACACAAGAGAAGAGAACGAGACAGCGCGCCACTCGCAACTGTTTTTACAGAACGCAGGCACATATATACTGTCAGTCAACACATGCGCACAGAGCAAACATTCATTCACGCATCTAATCAAACATTCATGACGCAACACGCTGAAGAAACCTCGTCTCGGCCTTATATAATGTTATCGAAGTATCGCTAACGCACAAGCTGCCTTTCTTGCCTATGTGATAGGCTTCAACCAGTTCCCTTGCTCTAGTATCTTTACTTCGGGCAAGAATCCGCACGCCTGTAAAACGTGGTTCACAAGAGCGTGAGGGACAGGTCCCGATGTGCTTAGGCAAATTTGGGCCCTCTTTCATTTGCTCAACATCTCTTTCATGCTCCCTCACACGCTCAATAACACAGCACCCGGTCTGCCTTATATAGGAACGACCGCACGAAAGGGGGATCTCGTAGACAACCCCTTCGGCACACTTCATGAAAGATCGCCCATGTTTGGTTCCACAGCCTTTTTCACTTCTTTTTTCTTTTCTTTTGGCTATTTGGGAGCAAAGGCTTCCGAGCTTCCTTGGGGCTGAAAACGCTAGCGGGACGCCATGTCTGCTCGCTACCTTCTTCAGATTGTGGGCCACCTTGTGCACGTACGGCACAGCCACCGGTCTCACCTCTTGCCGAGGGGCCTCTGCTCCAGCTCTCATTGCCTTTCTCTTCATTTTCTCTAAGAGGCTTTCGGCTACTCCTGTTAGGAGCGAACCAGGGAACCCAGCTGAAGCCAGCCTAGCCAATTGATAGTCGAAACTCAATGCCATCTTGTGAACACACGACTTCCTGAGCGCGGACTCAAGGCACAGTGACGCAATTGCTCTCTTCACCAATTTCGAATGCGCTGAGTCAAATGGCAGAAGCCCTTTCTTTGCACGTGGTGCATAGCACCAACATGCATGATCCTTATCGAACTCAATGCTAAGATCTAAAAACTGTAAAACGTTTCCTTGCGGCAGTTCATGTGTAAAATCCAAGCCTTTTCCATGTTGTCTAAAAACGGATAAAACATTAGCCACCACCTCTGCGGAGTTAAGACTCCCGTCCTTAGTTAAAATAATTAAAAAATCATCTACATACCTAAACACTTTTGAAACTTTGTTAGCTGGTAACACATGGTGCAATACTTGGTCCATTTGTGAAAGAAAAATGTTACACAACACAGGGGCGACACTGGATCCTATGCATATACCAGCCTTCTGCAGAAAAAACAGCTGGTCAAACATTATAAAAGTAGACTCAAGGTAAAACTTTAAAAGGCTTAAAAAGTCGTCAATAGAAACACCGGCAGAGTTCTGAAAAGAAATAGGATCATTCCTTTCAATGCACTCCCTAACCGCAAAGAACAGTGCATCATGGGGAACAGAATAAAATAAATCAACAATATCCCCAGAAAAGGCAAAGCCCACACTAGCTTCCGTTCTCAGGAATTCAAATACTTCATCCGATCTTTTCCTCAAAAACGGATTTTGTACATCTAGTTCACGCAATTTTTTTAACAGGTAAGAGCTAAGCTGCTTCTGCCATGCCCCTTTTTCCGTCACTATTGTTCTGAAAGGCAGGTCTTGCTTATGCGTTTTTACTGAAAAGAACACCTTCAGCGCATTACTTTTGCTTTTGTTAATTTCTTTCGCAAGACTGGCCAACCCCAGCCGCTCACACATTGCCACAGCGTTGGCTTCGACTTTTGTCGACTTTACTGGAATAGGTGAAAAATTCTTTTTAATCGCCTCAGCTGCCCTTATGGAGAAGTTATCATCCGACATGACTACAAATCCGCCTTCCTTATCGGCTTGAAGAAGCGTTAGGCCATTCTTGCAAAAGAAAGACACAATGGCTCGGGTTGACAAGTCCTTTCGCCGTGTATGCCCCGGGTAGCTAGATTTGAGCAAGCAGTCAAGAAGGCACTTTTCTTGCTCTTCTGGATCGGCCTTCCTTGCAATTCGGCGATTAACGGCAATGAGCTCATGCGGCGGCACTTTCGGTTCTACGACACACGTAACTTTCTGAACAGACGTAACTTTCTGTGGTAGATCGATATCCCCCACAACTACATCACTCCCACATTTCTTCTTTTCCTCGTTTCCCTGAGCAGACTGTTCAGCCTACACATCCAGAGTTGCTCTGTCATCCGAGAAGCCAAGCTCTTGATATACCGAATGTTCCTATCAGCCAGCCAGGCAGGATATTGCATATGACAGGCGGTGCGGAGAAGATCGTTAAGCATGCGAACTTGGTGCCACAGCTCGGACCTGAGGATCTTGCTAATTCGTTTCGTGCGCCCCCAAGACGGTAGCGCCTGGCGGAAAAGAGCACTTACTTCGATGTGTGCCAATCCATTCTTAATGCATAAAGCAATGCTTCTTGCGCGACAAGTGGTGACAACGACTCATGAAATCCATTCGTCAATGAAGGACGGATAAGATACAGACAGAGAAGGGCTCACTGTACTAGAAATATATCTTAAAAGCACTTCTTGTTGGGCTAGTGTGCTACCTACTGCGGATTGAGAGGCGGGGTTTGATTGTTGTATTCATATAAGAGGTTGCGGCCAAGTGCTTCACGAGGGTGGCCAATTCTGCTCAGGTAAGGGAGTGCGTTACCGGTTGTGGTTACCGGGATGTGCTGGTGACTCCCGATGTATCATGTTAATATTTTCTTCTTCGACATTACCAGTGCCTGCCAAAAAGGACTACGTGATACACCATGTACAACCATTCTTTCCGAGGCCTATTCAGTGCCGGAAATGTCTAAAGATATGACACGTGAGAGCTGTTTGTAGAAGTAAAGCCACGTGCTCGCGTTGCGGCTGAGAGCATAATACCACCGACTGTGATGCGTCTTCATTTAAATGTTCTATCTGTACTGGCTCTCACGAAGCGACTTCGAAGGAATGCCTAAAGATAAAACAAGAAGTTCGAAGTCTGCGAAAAATGGCAAGCGACCAATCTTCACGCAAGGAGGCTGCTCAGTCTGTTCGCCAAAGTGACCGGCGCTCGCGAAAGAAGCGCCACAAAGCCATTTCAGACAGAAGAACTACATAGTGGGGCACAGGTGCCACAACCACCTCTGCCGGTGCATGCATCGAGGATGGTAACAGCGCCTACTGCTAACTCAAGATAGATGACAGCACGTGGCAAGCATTCACCTCCAACGGCTGATACATACACGGAATTTCCTTTTCTGCCCTCTGGGCCCACGGCCATGCGAGCGAGCCCTATTTGTCCGCTGTGCCATGAAGCCAAGAACGACGGGGACAATGAAACCGGTGGCAGTATGGACAAGCAAGGAGATGGACACAATGAGAAGGACAGCGTACACGAAATGCTGAAGCACCTGGTGGAGTCAATGTGCGTGATACTCGGTAGTCTCCAGAATTCGGCCGCTGAAAGTGCCTTGCAGATGCTTGCCGTACTGGAGCCGTTTATCGCAGCTCTTAACACGCTATAAAGCATTTGTTTGTCGCTTGCGCTGCTCAAGCAGGGGAGGCCCACATGCTGCTTCGTCCTAGCGGCTTTAAGTTCACTTGGAGTGGTGACTACTGACTAGATAGGCAACCATATAGTGGCTTCATGAATGACCTTTCTGAAGGTTATTTTAAGAATGTCGAACTTGCTTTCACCGTTGCGCATCCCTCTTTCTATGTCATCATCCCTCATCACACCTTTATATCCTTGTTGCCCCTCCCCCTGCGCAGGGTACCAGGCTAGAGCACGTTAACTCAGGCTGACTTCACTGCCTTCATTCAAATAAATTATCTCTCTCCCGGTTCCTTTCGCCGACTCATTCTTTCTTTTTTGATTTATTCTTTGTTTCCATTTGCAGCACTTTCTTTGACATGGCGAAAGCCTTTTCGCCCCGTTGACCTGATGGAGGCAATGAGAGCAAGCAGCAGGTCCTCTCGCGCGCTTATTGCACCTTCGGGCTATGTGGATAAGCAGCTTAATTTCACCGTTTACACATTGCTTATTCCACTGTTGTTACATGTGCTCTCTAGCCTAAGTAAGAATGGTGCAATAGACTGAAACGCGTGACCCAATGGTCCGATGCCTGTAGCTGACCGGCACCATTGAGGTCACCATGCTTCATGTACTCTTGTTACATTTAGGGGGCGAAAAGGGTTCTCGCCACGTGAGGCAAACAGCTGCAGACGAAAATTCACAGTTTTGCCCGAAAGGCAAAGCATCGACTCCGATAGACAATTAGCAGCCAGCTATTCAATGTAAAGATAGTTGCTTTATCCTCCAATTATCTTATGTGCATTCGTATATTAAGTAAATCAACAAGCATGGCTCATGGGCGTACAAGCGCTCATGAATACATCTCGCTCGATGAACCCTGAGACGAACCTTCGTACTGAATCTAGCTTCAGCGAGAACTAAGCTGCGAAACTACTGCGCACACGAAAGTATCAGCACTCGGTACACCACCCTTCGCAGCGACTGGCGGCTGCCCGGGATACGTCGCAGTCGCCCGAGTAAAACCACTCCTCCCCCTTTTTCCCCCTGTGTGTGTACGCAATGTAATATCGTTCACTTCCTCGCTGTTTTTCCCACTTGAGCGCGTGAGATTTAACCGCCATCGTCGGGACTGCCTAGAAGGCTTTCGCTCGCAAATAGAGCATACGGCTTCTTGTGACGATGTTATCGCCCTTGGCCCTTATACATTATATCAGAAAGACGGCGAAGGTATACCTCCGTCTGTAGTGTCCATATAATTGCTATGTCAATTAGAGAAATGAGAGCAAGCTATATTTAGTTAATTGGCATGCAACCCAGTTAACCAACGCAGCATCCCGCATTGACCCTCAACCCTAACAAAACGGGCCACTTGCGATCATTTCTATATTTGTATTAACTGCATAATCATCAGCAGCAGCAGCCTGGTTACGCCCGCTGCAGGGCAAAGGCCTCTCCCATACTTCACCAACTACCCCGGTCATGCACTAATTGTGGCCATGTTGTCCCTGCAAACTTCTTAGTCTCATCCGCCCAACCAACTTTTTGCCGCCCCCTGCTATGCTTCCTTTCCCTTGGAATCCAGTCCGTAACCCTTAATGACCATCGGTTATCTTCCCTCCTCATTACATGTTCTGCCCATGCCCATTCCTTTTACTTGATTTCAACTAAGATGTCATTAACTAGCGTTTGTTTCCTCAACCAATCTGCTCTTTCCTTATCCCTTAGTGTTACACCCATCATCCTTCTTTTCATAGCTCGTTGCGTCGTCCTCAATTTAAGTAGAACTCTTTTTGTAAGCCTCCAGGTCTCTGCCCCGTACGTGAGTACTGGAAAGACAGCTTTTATGCACTTTTCCCTTGAGGGATAATGGCAACCTGCTGTTCATGATCTCAGAATGCCTGCCAAACGCACTCCAGCCCTTTCTTATTCTTGTGATTATTTCATTCTCATGATCCGGATCAGCGGTCAATACCTACCCTAAGTAGATGTATTCCCTTGACACTTCCAATGCCGCGCTGTCTATGGTAAAC
Organism: Dermacentor andersoni; assembly: GCF_023375885.2. NCBI lineage: Eukaryota > Metazoa > Arthropoda > Arachnida > Ixodida > Ixodidae > Dermacentor > Dermacentor andersoni. Next base: position 178,625,782 of record NC_092817.1, on the reverse strand, counting down.
TGCTGTTCTCTTCCGAGACTGTTAAACATTACGTTAGTTTTCTGCAGATTAATTTTTAGACCCACCCTTTTGCTTTGCCTCTCCAGGTCAGTGAGGATGCATTGCAATATGTCCCCTGAGTTACTAAGCAAGGCAATATCATCAGCGAGTCACAAGTTAATAAGTTATTCTCCATTAACTCTTATCCCTAATTCTTCCCAATCCAGGTCTCTGAATACCTCCTGTAAGCACGTTGTGAATAGCATTGAAGATGTCCTATCTCAATCCGTGGCGCCTTTCCTCATTCGGATTTTTTGTGTCTTTCTTTATGGAGGACTACAGTGGCTGTGGAGCCGCTATAGATGTATTTCAGTATTTTTACATACGGCTCGTATACACCCTGATTCCGTAATGCCTCCATGACTGCTGAGGTTTCGAATGAATCAAACGTTTTCTTGTAATCAAAGAAAGCTATATATAAGGGTGGGTTATATTTTGCAAATTTTTCTATCACCTTACTGATAGTGTGAATATGGTTTATTGCTGAGTAGCCTTTACGGAATCCTGCTTGGTCCTTTGGTTGACAGAACTCTAACGTGTTCCTGATTCTATTTGCGATTACCTTAGGAAATACTTTTTAGGCAACGGACAGTAAGCTGATCGGTCTATAATTTTTAAAGTTATTGGCTTCCCCTTTCTAATGGATTAGGATTATGTTAGCGGTATTCGAAAATTCCGGTACGCTCGAGGTCATGAGGCATTGCGTATACAGGGTGGCCAGTTTTTCTAGAACAATCTGCCCGCCTTTCTACAACAAATCTGGCGTTACCTGATCCTTCCAAGCTGCCTTCCCCCTTTCCATAGCTCAAAAGGCAATCTTTACTTCTTCCGGCGTGACTTGTAGGATTTCAAAGTCCTCTAGACTATTCTCTCTTCTATTATCGTCGTGAGTGCCACTGGCACTGTATAGATCTCTATAGAACTCCTCAACCACTTGAACAATCTCACCCTTATGAGTAATGATACTGCCGGCTTTGTCTCTTAACGCATATATCTTATTCTTGCCTAATCCCAGTTTCTTCTTTACTGCTTTTAGGCGTCCTCCGTTCCTGAAAGTATGTTCAAGTCTATCCATATTATACTTCGTTATGTCAGCTGTCTTACGCTTGTTGATTAACTCGGAAAGTTCGTTCAGTTCTAGTATTACAACTTAAAGGTATATGAAAGTTTTTGTATTAACAACTGACTCCAAACTGTTCACGCTTCGGCAGCGTGATTTTTGTCGATGTCGGGTTTCTAGAAACCGATTCTTCTTCTCTTTACCTACAGTCTCCTCTAACAGTTTGTCTATGGCGTATCGAACCGCACTGCATGTTTCATTAAAAATGGAAGCAACAGCCGCGTTGGCACCGATTGCCCTTAAACTAAGGTATCGCACGAATATTCTCCATCACGTCTACGCAGAGCACTATTTATACGGAAATAACTCCTTCATTTGCATGATACGTAGATGCTGTGGACAGCGTGACAATGGACGAAAGACGGAAAGACACGACGGATACAAGCGCTGAATTCAAACTGGGAAGTGTGACTCGGACTTTGAAGTCTTTGCTTGCCCCCATTGCGCCGTTTGGTTCTTTATCCACTGTTTAACACTTTACAACATCCTGGACTACCAACGTGCCCACTTTCACATCTTGCAAATATCTTTTAGCGTATAAACAGTCACGGGCGGAAATGGTTTAAAACTCATGCATATATATGGCGTCTGATACGATCTCGCGACTAACGCTACAAGTTTTTAAGTATTTAGTATTGGTCTGCGTAGCGGTATGATTGAAGTAGTCCCCCGAAGATGGCACGAAGAACCGCTAAAGGCGACTCGAAGAGCGCTCAACGAAGCAAACTGCTCAGAGAAGAGTTGCGCTTCTCCTCTTTGGTTAGCTTATACATATAACTTTCGGTCTCATCATCTTCGTTATTGCGAAAGGCTGCCACACGGACGCAATTGCACTAATCATTTACGCGGATCGGTAGCTTGTGCACTTGTACCAGTCGCCTATTTTCAACAAACGCAACTTGACGTACAAAATATCGCGTCATTGAGCCCCCAATCAAATGCGTTTTTATTGCCGGTAAAGCGCTCATCTACATAGTCAGTTTGATGTTATGGCGTTGGTCTTGTTGTTGTGTGGCCCACTTTAGGCGAGTATGGCAAAGCGCAGGACTATTTCACATGGTGCTGTATCGGCCGATGACCGGAAACGAAGGACGCGGGTGGGTTCCGCGAAGAGGGGACGTGGCAGACACCCACGCGTGCAAAGAAATCGGCTTAGTTGTCGCGCCGTAGGGGAGCCGTCAAGTCTGCACCCTCGCTCGGAACAAAAGGCAAGACGGTCCGAGCTGAATGGGAGCGTTCGGGGAAGCATAGTTACGGAAAGTCATAGTTTCTAAATAAATACCCTAGAGGGAAATCTGGCGCTAATGTCTACGGGGGGTCTCCTGAGCGTTCCCTCAACCTGCATGGGAATGATGGGAAGTACAGGCTTCGGATTGACTTCGATCTTTAGGCTAGTTGCGTTTGTTTAAGGCGCAGTAAACGAAGCTATACTTAGATATTCTCGCGTGAAATCTAATTTTATTCCTGTAGTATATTCTATAATGCACAACACATTACATAGAGTTTGTATGACTTCTGAAGCGTGCGTCAGCAGCTGTTATGGCATGGCTTTGCACTTACTCATTATGCGCTAGCAGACTACAGATAGCCAGAAATCAGCGACCTTTCCTACCACAAGTAGGTTTGTGTTCACAAATGTCCTGAAACATACATTTCAATGAGCACAAAAACGAGCAATTTGTAACGAAGCCATCAATTAAATTGGAATGTCAAGCCACTAGAAGTACAGCTGTCCATGTCTTGTATCAGGGATGCCTTCTTTTTGCTCTTTTAAAGTTTCATAAAGCACGCAACGCTACAGTTCCAACCTAACACATTTAACAAAACAAGGTTAAAACGGTCTAAACCCGTTCTTTCAAGGTTTGCGAAGCCGTAGTTTTCTTGTCAGGGCTTAGACCCCACAACGTGACACAAACGTCGACTCAGCCGCTGGCCCAGCTCGCTATCGCAACTTCGAGCAACAGAACTAAAGGCAGAGACCATTGCGTCGCACTCTCCTACCACGGGTAACAGCAATCTCGCTTGGAGCGAAACCAAAGCAGTTAAAAATACCTGTAGAATAGTTCACCAGTCAACAGAATACCAATCCGTCGCCGGTACTTCCCATCATTCCTATGATGGTTGAGCGATCGCAACGTAAATTTCGCTGTACTTATAGTGATATGAAACTCTATGTGGAAAGTGGATGACGCCGCACGTGCCCATCCGGTTTGGATGTCATTGTTTCGCATTTGCGCGCGACTTCTTGGAATGCCATGTGAAAAGGGCGGTATTTTTACGACCACTTAGGCGGCTTCGGCCGATGAATGCTTTTGTGTGCGATCGCCATCAAGTACCAATTATGGTGTTTGGAGCTTTCATGCAAACTGGCCCACATGTGCACGGGGGACAAAGTTATCTTAGTACTGGCAGGGTAGCCCACTGTCCGGCAGACATGCAGTCGATAATCCCTGGTTTCATGGAAACATTCTCGCAGCTTTCGGGGCAGCCAGTTGCAGAAGAAAAGGGGAGCACATCAAGGCGGTTACTCGGAGCCAAATTAGGGGAGAGGGATATGACACGTGCCTTTGAGCAAGCCTATGCCCTTGCGTGTTGTAAAGTGTGCCGCTGTTTGCACCAATGCCGTGTGCGTCACAAAGGTGGTGCTTTTGATCGCAATGGTGTGAACCCGCAAGTGTGATTGGCCTGATTGTGACTCCGCAGTGCAGCTGAGGGTTTAAAATGTTATATTTTGGTTGTGTGGAGAGAGCGGAGGTGTGGACTTTGATCCGGTAATAGGCCTTGGCGTTTGCTTAAAACGTCTGTTTAAAGGACAACGGCTCTTCCTTCGTGCTGCCACCGTGCACTCGAGTAATGGAGGGGTGACGACTTCGGACCTTAAACACCTTCTGTCCTTAACAAGTGTTGAAGCTAGCCGAGGATAATGGGAAATGAAATTAACTAACATGAGTGGGTTGCGGCACACGTTGCCGCATAGATGAGCTTACCGATTTGCGTGGGTTAGACCAGGTGCGAAAGGGAAAGCTTGGGGGCTTTTGCTCCCCATATATCTGTATTTGCCTGTGCAGTACGGAGAAGTTTCTGTGCACATGTTGTATGCCTTTGTCCCTAGGCCTGCCGGCATTGCGGAGTGCGGTCTAGTTTGTTTAGCTCCGAACCTAACTGCCTGCATGGTGAAGCAGGTGAAGCAGTGGGCAGTGACGCCTGATTTGGTGATCGCTGTGTGTAAAGGTACGTTGGACGTACGCTATTTCGAGAAGGTAAAGGTATGTCGGACAGACTTTACCGCGCCTGCGGCGCTCGCGTTGAGTTAGTTAGGCCAGGTTATAACTTTGTCGCGCCTTACCGCGCTCTGCCTTCATAAAAACAAATATCACTGTGTCCACCCTGTCTTTCCGTGGCTGCACCTCTGATTCACGCTGCAGTCGCAGCGGGATCTGCACCGGCGACATTAGCGTTGCCTGGGTTAATGCGACCTCAAGCGGTGCCACCTCCTACGTCGCCTCCAATTCCGCCTTGCAGCCCCGTTCAAAACTCTTGGCGCACACGCGACAACCGGCCCAAATGTGTTCTCGTGGTTTCGCTGGCCATGCGGTGCGCTTCTGCTATCGTCGTATGCCACCTGCAAGCCCTGTTCTCGCATCGCCTGGATATGGCTATTCCCACGATGCTACCGATCATGCCATATGCATCCCAAACCACAGTTTTCACCGTCTCCTCGATGTCCTGTCGGCACCGATCGTTCTCCGTCACGGCGCCGTCACTCGCTTTCCTGCTTACGTCGTCGCTAGTCACAGAGCGAGGAAAACTAGTTGCTGCCGTTCCGCAGACACGACCTGCAAGCTTCGCGACTTGTAGAAGGCCTGCAGAGTCGCCACGCAATTTCTTCGACAGTTTGGTCGAAGGAACCACCGCAACTGCGCTTATTGATACTAGGGCTGCAGTTTCTGTCATAAATGAAAAACTTTGTCGCAACCTCCACAAGGTCACAACGCCGTTGTCTGGTATGTTTCTATGCATCACGACTGAGTAGCCCTATAGCACCGCTTGCTCAATTTACCGTAGAGGTGGTAATTGACGGCATTGTCTACGTTGTTTAATTGTTAGTGCTGTCTTCATGTTCACATGACATCATTCTCAGCTGGGAATTCTTTTCTCACCATCGCGCCTTCATCGACTACGCGGGGACCAAAGTAGAGTTTTTGCATCTTGCCGATGCCCTGCTACCTGGCCCTTGTCCCAATAAAGCCGTCAAGCTCCCCGTTCTATCCGATACGGAGATATTACCCGAAATCTCGGTTCTTGGACCGGTCCCCTGATCCACCGCGCAAGACGATATGTCACTTTTCGTACCGTCACCTATTTTTTCACGTCGAAAGGCTGTGCGTCTCCCGTTTCCTGTCTGCTATGCATTATCCGCTATGATTGTGTGTAGCCCGTTTCAATACGCTGTGACCTTACTGCACGGAGAATCACTAGGTCGTGTGAAGCCCCTTGACCCGCTCCACATTATCAATACTTCCGATGACACGGCCTGTTGTCAAACGCCAGATAACGTGGCCACGAAAGGATAATTCACGATTGGTAGTAAAACTCTAGTGTGCATTCTGCAATACACTTGTCTCGGCCAAATGTTCCCAGGGAATCTGATCACGAGGAAGAAATTTATAGAAAAATCAACACCCCCGTCATTTTACAGCTTTCTTTGAATAGAAAAGTGTACAGTGATTGTTTTGTATTGTTGATAACATATGGGGCGGAAACTTGGAGGATAGAAAAGCCTGAAGAAACGTTCAGGGACGTTCAAAGAATGATATAATAAAAAAAGCTCGCAGTACATAACCTAGCACAGAGGATGACAGCCACGTAGATTAGAGACAAAGGGGGTGTAGCCAAAATTCTTATGTATGATGAATAAAAGAAACATATTCAGCTATAATGCTATTAATGCTATAATGCTATAATAAAGCTACAGATCCGGTCTGAAGAAAAGGGAAGTGCGCTTGACTGCGGGAGAGAATCATTGGCAGATAATCAGTGATGCTTGCAGTGTGACAAGTATGCATGTTTATGGCAACGAGTTTTCAAGCGAAAACTCTGCTCGACAGAACTGCATATTTTCCTTCAGGTTCAGATTGCCAACAGCCCGCGGCACTGGGTACTGCACACTCTATATTGAGTGCGCAGTGCAGAAGCTGCGGAGACGGTGGCCGGTTGCTGGGAGACCGCCCACATCCTTTACCTGGTCCTTGTTCTCACGTTCGTTAAGCAAATTCATGAAAGAGGAGATTTTGTTGAACAGGGTAGCGCAGCACTTGTTGGAGTGGATATATTTCTGTCACTTTAAGCTTTCGGCACGATGGAAGACCGTGCTCTCGTTTCTGCTTACAATGGAAACGCATGTATATGCATACACACAACACGCCTGCGATCTCCTGAAATAATAAATAGAATACCGCCATAGCGATGCAGACAAACACAATCTGACATACGCAGGTTGTAGATCCTGTGACTCGAATGAAACTGGGCCCGAACGAGACCGGCGAGATTTGCTTCCGTATCCCGACGGTGATGCGCGGCTATTACAAGCGACCCGAAGAAACGGCCGAGTTCTTCGAAGAAGATGGCTGGTGCAAATCAGGTGAGTCAGGCAACAGCTTGTTTCATGCAGGAATGCTTGCGAGAGCGGGTTGGCGTCACACGCAGTCAAAGAGCCAGAAGGGTGAATCGATTTCAAACCATGAATAAATGCCAGCGGACATCTATTATATGTAACTACGACCTCTCTAATAAATGGTCAGTGCTATGTATTCTTATTTTCATTACTTATGTGGCTTTCGGCTCTTATTCTAAAATGTCTTTTTTTTCAGTTGAAGTAATTTTTTGTTTGGCAGAAACGCAGCTGAAACCATATTGCACCCAAACTTCACGTGCAGTATCCTCATGAACAACTTAAGGCCACAGACGACTTAAAACAGAAATATTCTATAAAATATAATCAGCTGGTGATGGCCAATCACGAACGGAGCTTATGTTCAGATGTTCAGCCATTTTAGAGTTTTGTGAATTAAAATATGCTTGTGGTATTTCTCAGCGCCTCCATCATTGCCTATATACTATCACGGGTATTTTTCTGTAGGACATAAAACATTAGATTTATTAGCCGATGGTTTTGTTGATATCGTAGTGGCAAAGCTTTACGTGGCACCATGCATGTGGAAACGATGACACTTACATCGCAAACTAATGACCCATTGATGACGCTAGGCTTTACAACTAATTATTTGCATCAAGCTTGAATGTATGAAATTCAGATTATAAAGTAAGTCTGCTCAGCGCGGACGTGTACTTCAGCAGTGATTTTCGTATAACTGGTTCAACTCGGATGCACGAAGATGAGTCGAGGGCTAAAAAGTGGTTCCGAAATTGGGCTATATGAAGATCAACACCTAAAATAAGTGTCGTATCTTTTAGTTAGTGTAGAATACGATACCGTAACATTCACGGAAAGCTGTTGAAACCTTCAGCAGACACTCACAGTCCGCAGAGTGATTGAATGGAACCGAGAAGTGGCTCGCTGCCAACTCAATGTCTTGATGAAAAGTTAAGCGATCCACTCAACGCAAAATAATGTGCGCGAAAGTGCGGTTGTGGGGATACCATAACATGAAATGATGTGGTCCAGCAAAAGTCATTGATCATACCACCAGGGGTTTGCCGCTACGTGGTGCGGACATGTTTAACTAAACAATTTTTGGAGGAGCTTAAAACAACAATGCATGTTTCAATACCGGGGGTTTCCACGAAGAAATAAAACAGTTTTTAGAAGATCGCTGGTGGCCGATAGCACGCGCCCTCGAAGAGGCAGGGATTTCTTGTCGACAAATTATAATGCGCAGTCGACAAATTGAGACACTTCATCAATTATGTATTTAACTAATTGTCTTATAGCATGGCTAGCGATTCAAAAATTCCAGTAGGGTGGCTTGCAAGGCAGATCCACTTCAAACGAATTCCAACGATGGCGCCACTTTCGAGATATTAATTGCCGAACTTTTCGAAGAAATGGATTCGCAGTCCCGTTACTTTTGTACTTCAATGAATAAAATGACGAATTATTAAGTAAATAAGTGCAACGACGATGCATTCATACGGCAAGTCTTAAGGGGCATATCTCCAAAATGCGGTCAATTACACCATTCTTTCCAATTGCGTATGCCTTGCAATCTATCCGGCTGGCACTTGTCCATTGATATACTCTTCATGAGGTGATTAGTAAAAACGGGTAGTGAAGTTTTGTTGATTTCTCCAATATATTTTAATTTTCCATCCAAGTAATGTCCACCTCTTCGGGTAGAATAACTCAACGACGAAAATGGTGCTATCTGCTACAAGCAATTTTTAAGAAAATTTGTATTCTTAGAAACATGCGGTACCTGTTCCACAATAACGATGCCCACCTGTGGCTCAGCCAAATGACACATTGCACACACTACGGACGCAGAGGCAGGCAGGCCTGCGTGGATGGCTGGCTGGTTAGCTTGGCTTGGTTTAGTTTCGCTTAGCTTGACTGGCTGGCTCGCTCACTGACTTCGCTGGCTTGACACCCACCTTCGGTTGGCTTGGACGGCTAGCAGCTTCACGTGGCGTTTTTAGGAGGCTGGCTAGCATGCAGGCACGTGGACACTGGCTGAACATATTTTTTAAGTTCAGCTGTGACAGCGTTGTTATGGTTTTACAGGTTCAAATCATTTTGCACATATGCACAAGTCTAAACTACAAAATATAAATCGAAATGTGGTGAAATCAAATTTACATAGAGGAAGAAATTGCGTAAGATTAGCACCACTTTGAAGATCATCGTCACCACTATCAGGCTAGTTTACGTATAGTGTAGGCTAGAGGCATTTACTATCGATGTTCAATTACCTCTGCCTTGCATCAGCGGACCCCGTTATGCACCTGCGAATTTCCTAATGTCATCGCACCTCTTATATATCTTCCATACTCGAGTGCGTTTCGCTCCTGTAGGTGCCGATTCCAAAACTATTGAATATCTATTCTGCACATTGCTAAGCCTGCCTGAAGGATGTGGGGGGTAGGGAGCAACGTATTATGCAAGTGTCCACTTCAGGCAACACTGACTGGCTGGAGCTATAGGAGCGTTAAGGAGACAGTCTGGAGGCGCCTGCCGAACGCCTCTGATCAGGCATGTGCACTCTTGCTTATCAAGTCAGTCTACTCGGAAGATCACTTCTATTGCCCTTCACGGCGTGAGGAAAGCGTTGCCGTCAAAATTTCCGCGGATTACTCTGTAGTGTCCCTATAAGGTGCTATTGCAGTTGAGAAAGATAGAGTGACGTCTCATGGGGAAGTACACCGCCCTCGTGCTTTCAAGGAAGTATTGGCCTGCCTCGTTCCCCGGCGTACCTCAGCCCGCCCAATCAGCACTTCCACAGCAGCCAAAATGGACACGTGCAACATATGCCCTTCCCCCCTTAGCTTGTTCCTCCAGGTCAATTTCATGCTTTTAATCTCAACTATAGTATCGGAAATCCCGGGTTTCTATCTAGTTCACGCCACAGTTCTCTTATCTTTAAATCCCACCTTCGTACCCCCGCTCATTGCACGGCCCTTAGCTTCTTTTGCAGCCTATTTTGTACACTCCATGTTTATGCCTCGTGTTTTAGTACTGGTTTAGCACAATGACTCGGTAATGCATAATGACTGCAAGCTGGCGTTCATTATTTTGCAGTGCCTGTTATATCAACTCCAAGATTTGTTATTGTTCTGCTAATTTTCTACCCATGATAAGGTCTCGTGTGAGTGAATGGTCTAGATAAATCTGCCCTTGCGAAAATTCTAGATGCTGGAGGCCGATTTCATATTCTCGTTCATTTTGCCAGGCTATTGCGCATTACCCTTGTCTTCTGTTTAATAATTTTGAACCTTACACTTCCGCTTTCTCAGTTAACGTCAGCAATCCTATTTCGCCAGTCATCGGCAGCATTGCTGAACTGTACAATGTCATTAGGAAACCGACGTTTGCTGAGTTGTTCCCCGTTGATCTTCGCAACAATGTGTTCTATGATAACAGCTGGAATACTTCCAATATGGTGTGAGTATTATAGCACAAATTGTGTCTGCTTGCCGACCACACTCCTTAGTCTGCACTTCGCACTTTTTCTTTAATGTAGCTGCAATATCTGTGTGGTGTATGGCCCGACATCCATAGGCGCTTTAAGTACCTACGATACTACGGAATCCCTTCATGGCTGCTGGTATATATGCAGCGTGAAACGCCTTTTCATAACCTCCGCAAGCATTATAGAAAGTCCGCTTATACTCAGCAGATTTATTATTTGGACAGCAATTATATGGACACTCCAGACGCATTTTTGCCGTCGGCGTCACCGTGAGGTTTCGTATAAAGTCCAAGGGCGATAAAACCGACGCCGCGTGCGAGGCACGGGGGTGTGGTGAGGGAGGGGGGCGGGGGCGGTTCGTCTTCGGCGGCTAGGGCTTTCGGCGCGGCCGTGCGGGCCCGGTATATTGAAAGCGATCTGCGATGTTTGTATATAGAGTGCTCGTAGTGGCGGTAACTTCGTAGGCGCAGTGCTTTCGACGTTTAGTTCGCGTTGAAGATATATATATATATATATATATATATATATATATATATATATATATATATATCAAAACGTTTATCTAAAAGAAAAAAAATGCAGAAAGCGAGTGGGTGGAGCCCCTAGTCCAGGGCCCCACTGGCTAGGGCGGTCCGCCGTGCCTGGTTGAGGAGCGCCAGTTGCATCTCCCGATCCTCGCTGGCGAGCCAAGTCTCCCACTGCTCCCTTCCAAAAAGTTTGCCGGCCATTTTTGGTGTATTAATTTTGGGTGGCCTGTTCTGGCAGTCCCACGTAATGTGGGCGAGAGTTGGCTGGCCTCCGCACCACGGACAGCGAACGCTGTACAGCGTTGGGTGAATGGCATTTTTCAAAGAAAGGTTTGGAAATGTGTGCGTCTGTATTCGGCGCCAGTCATAAGAGTCCTGCCTGCATAGGTCAGGGTGTGGTGGACTGTACTTTTTTCGCTCGCGCCGCTGGTGCTCAAGGATGTCTCGTGGTAAAAAGGAATTTTCGTCAGAGTGGTCGACCGCTCGGTTGACAAAAGCACGAACTGCGCCGTCCACTCTCTCATTGCCCTCGAGTCCTGCGTTACCCGGGCACTAGATGATCATGTGTTTCTGCGTTAGGTTGGATCCTAATAGGTCAGTGGTGCTGTGTGGAAGCCTCCCGGTGAGGAATAGTCTACATGCGACTTGGGAATCTGTAAGAGTTATCGACGATTGTCCCAGAGCGTCCTTAGTTTTAATAGCTAGCGCGATGGCTGAAGCTACTGCGGTATTCGCAGATGGCACTCTAGCCGTGGCGCAAGTCACAAGCCCTTGATTTGCGGCCACTCCTACCACTGCGAGGGCGTATTTGGAAGCACCAAGTCGGGCGACATCTGTGTGGACTGTATCCGGGTTTCCACCGAATTGCTGCATTAACTTTCGAGCTCGAGCACTTCTACGTCCCCGGTGGTATTTTGGACTCATGTTCTTAGGGATTGGGGCTACATGATCCTTTCACGAAGGACTCTGGGCAGAGATTCGAGTTCTTCTCCCGCATACTGTGGACGAGTAGGGTAACCCACGCGGCAAAGTAATTTTCTGCCAGAGGAGGTCAAGCTAAGTCGCTCCCGTTGAGATATGAGCGTCGCTGCCCGTAGCTCTTCGTAGTTATTGTGAATCCCGAGGGCCAGCAGGCGTTCAGTAGAGGTTCCCTGTGGTAGGCCGAGAGCCGCTTTGTACGACGTTCTAATCAACGCATCTAGGGCCTTTAGTTCTGTTTTCGTGGGGTCCTGGAAAGGGAGGCTATATGTGAGACGACTTAGCACAAAAGCCTGAACGAGCCGGATCGTCTTTGTTTCCTTGAAACCTTTTCGGTGATAAGTTACTCTACGGATCATACGGGAGATCTGTTTCACCGTAGTCCTAAGGGTTTTAATGGTGTGGTCTATTCGTTTGTTGCTTTGCAGCCACAGTCCGAGGACTCGCATTTCCTGGACCTCCTTTATCTGGCTGTCTCTTAGAAAGAGGTCCACCGGCTCGTGAGTTTGACGGCCTCGACCTCGTATCCTGATAAATTCTGATTTATCGGGAGCGCAGCTCATTCCACTGCTGCGAGCGAAGGTTTCAACAACGGTCGCTGCTTCTTGCAGGATTTCTTCTTTTTGTCCTAACGAGCCGCTGGTTGCCCATAGGGTAATATCGTCTGCATATATCGCGTACCCTAGCCCAGGTATGACGTCGAGTGTTTTGGCTAAGCGTCTCATGCCGATATTGAAAAGAAGGGGGGAGAGTATCGCCCCTTGCGGTGTACCTCTATTGGGCATGGGAAAAGGGTCTGAGCGCGTAGTGCCAATGCCTATTGTCGCGATGCGAGAGGTCAGGAAAGAGCGGGCGTAATCATAGATTCTTTGTCCACAACCGATGTCACTTAGCTCAGATAAGATAAGTTCATGTGAAATAGTGTCGAATGCGCTTTTTAAATCAAGAGCCAGGACGAGATGTTCCGCACCAACCGCGGTGTTGCATAGAACTTCTTCGCGAAGTAGCAGGAAAACATCTTGTGTCGACAAATGTTGGCGAAAGCCGAATATGTTAGTGGGAAATAGGTTGCGCTCTTCAATGTAAGACGTGAGACGTGTGTGGATCACCTTCTCAAATAATTTGCCAAGACAGGAGGTTAGTGATATCGGCCTGAGATTTTGTAGATCATGCACGATGGTCAAGTCGATCGCTGCTGTTGCCGTGATTCGCCACTCAAGCATCTCGACAACGAGTTTCTGCGCTCATAGTGCGACATGTGTTACGTTTACCTGGACGCGCCTACACCGCGCTTAGTAATTAAAACGCGTTGGCGGGCTAGTTGGTTTGAATGAATCCGTAATAGAATGGACAAGCACGACTGAACAAGGACGTAGAAACAGGCATACAGAGACAGCGCTGTCTCTGTGTGTGTTTCTTTATACGTCCTCGTTCAGTCGCGCTTACATATATCATTGTTAATTTAGTTAGTGAGCCAATGTTTACAAGTATATACAGCCGATGAAATTCGTATACCTATATCTACTGATTTGCTATCGCTATCGGTGCTTCGCCTTTCGGGCTAAACTGCGCCTTAATGAATACTTCATTGACGACACGAATGCCATACATTGCTGAAGTCTCATTGCCAAATCTATCCATTTTTCTTGTTTGATTGAACTCATGTGCTGCTCGGATTTTATTGGACAAACATCTTCATGAATACTTGGTATGAGACTGCGTATAAAACAACGCCAGTTATTACAGTACAATATTCCTGTCCTCTTCTTTGAAATCGACTCTTATTTCATATTCCTTGCTGCATTCCTCTGGAAGAAATTTTCAGTTCCCTTCTCTCTTCATCCCTAATGGGACAAGGAACTATTGTGTCCTTTTAGTTATATCAAACATATACCGATCAGGCTTACTTGCTTGCCCTGGCTACTTAACAGTATCATATGAATTTCAACTGGCGTCTCTAATATGTCATCAAAGTTACTGGTGACTTGCCTTGATTATCGCTCTTACAGCTCGTTACAGATTCTTGTTGCCAATACCCAGTTTCCCTCTCAGTGATATAGGGCAGCGTAAATTCTTTAATGCGTGCGCAATATTTAGGCTGCTCTAAATTTGAAGGTAAGTTATTTTCTTCGTTATCAGCTTTAACAACAGAGCTAATTTATCGCGTCAGTGGGTGGCGCAGCATGTCTAATGGGAAGCGAGAGAGAAGATACTGACTGCGTACACGACTTAGGTAAGACGCGTTGCGCCGTTCGCACAGAGGCATGGTGCTATGTATCTTGAATGGTAATTGCATTAACGTCGACATTCATAGTAAGATTGGTTCCGGCAGAACTTTATTAGGTCTTGTGTCTCTTCGGAAAGCTCGAGTATTTCTTGTCTTGGGGCCTTACCTCCTACTTCGATTGCGGACTGAGAAATTAGGTTAGTTAATGCATATTTTATAATGTACATTCCAACTTCAACCTGCTGTTTCACAGCCTTATATTTTCTTCTAGCACTAGCCCAAACTGCCATTGCTTTAACTTATACGTCTTGAAAGTGCGCTAACACTTTGTCGTTCCAGCTGACAGTTTCCCAAAAGCGTAGGCTGGTCAGTTAAAGTCATCTAACTGCAACTAGAATAAATGCTTGCAGACTTGTGGGAAGCATATGTCGAAGACAGCGTAGGCATTGAGATTTAGGCCACTCAGACGTGACTCTGCTACAATACTGTACAAATTTCGCGATTTGCGCATATTTCCTGCAGTCAGCAATAAAACCTCAATCCTTTAGATTGGTAGTTACCTACCTCCGTCATTACCAATGCCCATCACAATTTCTTACTCATCTAACGTCGTTTTTTCAAACCTTTCATTTCAGCGGTCGGTACTGTGGTTTATACTCCATGATATGAAAATTGTTCAACATTAAAAAAATAACACTTCTGAATTTTGAACACAAGAGCAAACACACCAGGGTCACGTGAATTTCATACATGTTTCGTATATTGAGGACTGAATTACTTCAGACGCTAATAAAATGTTCTGAGTTACCTTGCGTGCGTGCATTGCTGCTGAATATTTTACTGGCACGAAATTTTGCCAGTAGCATTTCCTCATCTGGCACCCACACGCAGCATCATAATTTAGGCGCTTATGTTGGTCTTATAGAAAAAGACTTCGCATTCCTAAGCAATGACTGCCCCATCCAGCTCGAATCTTCTATATATTTCGCATGACACATCAAGATTGTGGTTCGTGTCGCAACATGTACAAAATTAGTCTTTGCCCGTAGGCCACACAGAACTGCTAATAAGCATAGCATTCTGTCTGTGCCAGCATGGTAACCCACCCGCCGGTTGTATATTTGCATTAAGTGAAATGTGGTAAAATTGCACGGGCCTGGAAAAAAGTCATCGACATCCTAAACTTCAAAAACGCAGCACACACCACATAGTGCGATGGCCTACGCTCCAGCAATTGCATAGCTTGTGCATACACTTCTCACATACGAGGCTGGAGGCACGAACATCGAGACACCCTCTAGTGCAGCATCATTTTTTTAGATTGATATATTTAAGAATGCTCATTAGCATATTTTGGTTGATGCCATGCGGCAACCACAACAAGCTTAGAATCTTTCAATGCTAATGATTATTTGACTCATGCAAGGCTCAGTTCATGTTTCAGGTCATTTTAGGCATCTTAAATGCAAAAAAAAAAAATTCTAGTGTCCCATGGTAGGCAGCACACTTTTCTAATTCGCATGCGTCCCGTCGGAGAGCTAGAATTTGACTAAAAATGGCGGTGTATCCCTCTTTGAGAAATGATAGGCAACTTTATTGTTTTTATCTTTTATCGTGTACGTAGCGCGCAATTGTTGATTAAATGTTTCATATAATGTTATTATGATAGACGGCATCTAACCAGCGAAACCTACTCAACGACGCAAGTTGGCACCAAAGAGCTTCACTGAAGAACGCCAACTTCAATTGCTGCTCCTGAAATCAGCCTAGTTACAGTTTTATTGAATATATCTATGTTGCCTTCCTCTTCCTGTTCTAAAGCTGTATGTTTGCGAGCGGCGACCTGAATTATTATGCTTTTAGCTTTATTGGGTGTTGATTGGCCTGTTGTTTCTCGAATAATTTTGCTCTTTATCCTCTCAAATTGAGAGAAATCCTAGACTTCACTAAACTGTGGTCACCGCCCTTTACGCTACCTAACACTCCTTCATCCTGCACTATGCTGGAGTCAGCAGACAGTACGAAATCTATTTCATTTCTCATTTCTCCATTTTGGCTGTTCCAGGTCCATTTCCTGTTACTGTGCTACCTGAAGGAGATATTCACTATTCGGAGCTTATTCGCTTCCGTAAAATGTAGGATCTCTTCTCCAGTGCTCCCAGAATCGATGACGTCGTTGGCCATTGCTTGTCCTCGTCCTGCGTTTTCCTAACTTTTGCATTTATTTCGCCCAGCACTACCGTATCCTGAGTTTGTACATTTTAAATCGCTAATTCAACATCGGCATAAGACTGCTTTATTTTTTCATCATCATAACTGAAGGTTGGCTCGTAGGCTTCTACTATCATTATTCCATATGGGCTAATTAGAGTTTTGCGAGGACTGTTAACTTCTCATTAATGCTGAAGGATTTGTTAGTTTCCCGCTACATTCTTGTGGTATAAAGTTTGTAAACAGGGATAAGGTGCCTCAGAAAGGCTGGCCAACGTTTCGATAGGAGGACCTATCTTCGTCAAAGGCGGCCTCGTCATCCTCGGCGTGTTAGTTTTAAAGGGTTAGTGCAGTGACGTCACGTGCGGGTGTTGTCGCTGGCGGCTGGTTTTAAAGAGAGAGATTACCAGAGGAAACAAGCGCTGTCGTCCGACGTCTGTGAGCTTCATTCCCAAGACGAGGGGACAAGAGCGTGACATTGGGCACGCGGGGAGAAACTCTGCTTGCTAATATGACACATTTGGAAGCGGTAAAATTTCCTTCCTTGAACGCATTGGTTTTGCCTTTTCTCTACACATTGGTCACTTCCCGGTCTGTTTTATAGCTGTCATTTTTTTTTTTTGGCACGAACCCTTTTTCTGCAGCACGTATACACTTTCATGTGAAATAAAACCGTCACTTTGATTTGTCTTTCGCCCGAACCAAGTTTCTGCCGCAAAAGATAGCAGCCCGCGTACTCTTTCGGATGCGGTGTGAGCAGGGCCGCGATTTTGAAACATTCTACTCCCATTACCTTGCTTTTCGCGTTTTGTCCGTAGTCAGAGTGGCGCTTTGGCCGGGTTATTAAGGGGCTTTTATTATCGAAGTGATCAGTCGGCCTTGATAGAAGTATAGTGTGTGTGACGTAGAAATCATGGGAAGCAATTGCTGCGAAGCCCCGCAACCTCGTGTTCGTACGTCTTCCGTACCATTATCAAGGTGATGCGCTGTGTCTTCGAGTTCGCGACAGGCAAAGCAGGTGCTTTCAATCAGCTTTTTTAATGTCGCTGCTTTGTGATACGGGTGGGAGCGCATTCACGTGGTATATTTTTTTATTTCGTAGGGTTTCTTTACCAGCAGGAATAAAAGTTACGCAATTAAAACGCTGCCGCAAATTTGGCAGTACAATGTTAATTTTCGTAGCTACAAAAGCCTTATTGACACATTGATACCTAGGACAGTACTCGAGGTTTATGGTTACAATGCCTAATTAAACCTCAGTAACGATAAAATTACTGGCAGCTACCCCACTGCACTGCAAACAGTATGTACTAGGTCTTCCTTGCGTAACGCAATTGCTCATTTATGAAATACTGGTGTACTGGTGTGGTTATGAAATACTGGTGTAATACCCTGTATACAGAGTCACACTCAAACACGGGATTACAGTTGAGCTTTCATTTTGCCAAGTTGCTAGCAGAGCCAAAACGAGAAAGAACAGCAAACAAAATGGAGTCAAACTCGCCAGTAAACCATGTTTTTAATGAATATACATTAGAAGCGCTCACTGCTATCTGTGCATTCAAGGCAGGCCAATTCGTTGTCTGTGTCCATGGCACGGATTCGAGTTGGCAATACACACACACACACACACACACACACACACACACACACACACACATATATATATATATATATATATATATATATATATATATATATATATATATATATATATATATATATATATATATATATTGTAAAGGGGGTTTATTCGGGTCGTAGAGAAGCAGCGACCAACGCGGCAACAGCAGGTAGGGCGCAGCCAGCGAGCGAACAGGGTACGAGCCACGCGATGACAATGGGGCATTTCAGCCTGCCGATCTTCTTCGTCACAATCACCCCCGGAATTGAAGAGTAGCCATCCTGGCGACCTAGGAAGAGGTGGGCGGATCGTAGTACTGCTTCAGCCGGTCAATGTGTACAGTCTCTCGCCCTCGTCGACGGAGATCGGGAGATGGCGATACGGGTTCGACCACGTAGTTCACTGGTGATGTTTGTGCAACCACGCGGTAGGGCCCGTGGTACTTCGGGAGGAGCTTGGACGAAAGGCCAGGAGCAGCAATAGGCGGGACCCAAAGCCACACGAGTGAGTCGACGGGGAGAGGGTGAGGGGGAGGATTGAGGTCATGGCGCTCTTTTTGGCGGCACTGTTGAGCAGACGTCAAAGAACGGGCCAGTTGTCGGCATTTCTCGGCGTGCTGAGCAATCGCAGAAACAGGTGAGCATTCAGCAGGGTACGGCCGGTACGGGAGAACAGTATCAATGGTGCTGGAGGGATGGCGGCCGTAAAGCAGGAAGAATGGCGAGAATCCAGTAGTGGCTTGAGAGGCAGTGTTATATGCGTAAGTGACGAACGGAAGTACAAGATCCCAGTTGGAGTGGTCAGATGCAACATACATTGATAGCATGTCACCAAGAGTTCTGTTGAATCGTTCTGTTAAGCCATTGGTCTTTGGATGATAAGCAGTAGTAGTGCGGTGAATAATTTGGCATTCAGATAGGAGTGACTGCAGGACGTCTGAGAGGAATACGCGGCCCCGATCGCTCAACAGTTCGCGAGGGGCGCCATGGCGGAGAACGAAGTTGTTTAGTATGAACGAGGCGATGTCTTTTGCTGATGCAGCAGGCAAGGCCGCGGTTTCGGCATACCGTGTCAGATGATCTACGGCCACCACAATCCATCGGTTGCCAGCGCCAGTAGATGGAAGAGGCCCGTATATATCAATGCCGACGCGGTCGAATAGTTGAGCTGGGCAGGGAAGTGGTTGGAGAGGTGCGGTGGAGAGATGCGGGACACATTTGCGTCGCTGGCAGGCAATGCAGGAGCGCACGTATTTGTGGACGAAGGTGCATATCCCTCGCCAATAATATCGTAGGCGAAGCCGTGTGTAAGTTTTTGACACTCCGCCGTGACCACACTGCGGGTCAGAATGAAAAGCGGAGCATAAATCTTGTCGTAGGTGGCGAGGCACTACTAAGAGCCATTTGCGGCCGTCATTTTTGTAGTTGCGGCGGTATAAAAGTCCGTCGCGGATTGTGAAATGCTGCGCCTGTCGGCGTAACGCTCGAGGTGCCGAAGTTGCCGGAGGATTTGATAAAAAGTCGAATATCATGACGATCCATGGGTCTTTTCGTTGCTCCGATGCCATGTCCAGGATGTCAAGTGGTGAGATGTCATGTCTATAAGTAGAAGTGCTGCTGTCTGAAGTAACTGGGGAGCGCGAGAGGGCATCGGCGTCAGAGTGTTTGCGTCCAGAACGATAGACGACACGGATATCGTATTCCTGGATTCGGAGGGCCCACCGAGCGAGGCGGCCCGACGGGTCGTTTAGGTTGGACAACCAGCAAAGAGCGTGATGATCCGTCACCACGTCAAAGCGTCGACCGTAGAGATATGGACGAAATGTTTGAAGAGCCCATACGATAGCTAGGCACTCTTTTTCTGTGACTGAGTAATTGGCCTCAGGTTTCGTGAGGGCACGACTAGCATAAGCGACGACGTATTCGGCATTAGTGTTCTTGCGTTGTGCGAGCACGGCACCAAGGCCGACACCACTGGCGTCAGTGTGAAGTTCTGTAGGTGCGCTTGGATCAAAATGGCGCAAGACTGGCGGAGACGTGAGGAGGTGACGAAGAGTCGTAAAGGCATCATCAGAGGCTTCCGACCAACCAGAAAGTTCATTGTCGCCTTGAAGAAGTTGGTTAAGTGGTGCGATCACTGTAGCGAAATTGCGAAGGAAACGTCGAAAATAGGAGCATAGGCCAATGAAGCTGCGCAGTGCTTTCAAATTAGTGGGCTTCGGAAATTCGGATACGGCGCGAAGTTTATCAGGATCAGGAAGAATGCCTTCTTTGGAGACAACGTGGCCTAATATAGTCAGTTTTCGAGCTGCAAATCGGCACTTTCTTAAGTTAAGCTGGAGACCAGCATTCCGGAGACAGGTCAAAACTTGATGTAAACGCCGAAGGTGGGTCGGAAAATAAGGGGAAAAGACGACAACGTCGTCGAGGTAGCAGAGGCAAGTATATGCCACTTTAGGCCACGTAGGATGCCGTCCATCACGCGTTCGAAGGTGGCGGGTGCATTGCACAGACCGAACGGCATCACAGTGAATTCATACAAGCCATCTGGTGTTACAAATGCGGTTTTAGAACAGTCAGCGTCCGCCATGGTCACCTGCCAGTAGCCAGAGCGGAGATCTAAGGAGGAAAAGAACTCCGCTCCTTGCAAACAGTCAAGTGCGTCGTCAATACGTGGCAACGGGTATACATCCTTTCGGGTAATCTTGTTAAGCCTTCGCTAGTCGACGCAAAATCGTATGGAGCCGTCTTTCTTTTTAACTAGGACGACTGGTGATGCCCAAGGACTACTACAAGGCTGGATGACACCGCGATTGAGCATATCGTTCACCTGGTCATTGATAACTTGTCTTTCAGTCGCCGATACTCGGTAGGGACGCTGTCGAATTGGTGCGTGGCTCCCAGTGTCGATAGTGTGCGAAACAGTCGTTGTGCGGCCGAGTGATGTTGCTTGGCAATCAAAGGAGGAAGAGAAGCCTTGGAGCAAGCGAAGAAGTTCGTCGCGCTGCGTCGTCGTAAGGTCACTGGCAATAGCTGGCGTAAAAGAACCCGGTAGGGACTGTGGACGCGATTCCTCGAGAGCAGCAATATAAGTGGAGTCGTCCATCGTGTCAAATATTGAAGATGAAGTCAGTGGCTCTGCTCTGCCAAGGCTTTCACGGCGGCGTAAAGTAATTGGCTCAGCCGATGGGTTGGAGACGCACATGAGAGATGCGCCAGCTTTGAACTCGAGGACGGCGAACGGCAGTGGTAGTGAACGGCGGCGAACTAAGAGTTCAGACGGAGCGAAGAGTACTGTGCCGTCATCTACATAGTCACAAGAGATACTGACAAGGGTGGAAGACCAGGCAGGTGTAATGGTGTCTTCTGAAACAGAGATTTTGCGGCAATGCTCCTTATGGTCTGTGATAATATCCGTCGAAAACTGAAACAGCTCGATTTCGGCGCAGGCGCAGTCAATGATCGCATGATGTGTGGAGAGAAAGTCCCAACCTAATATGACGTCGTGTGAACATGATGGCAACACGACGAATTCTATGATATAGAGGACGTCCTGAATGACGACACGAGCAGTGCAGGCGCCGGATGGCTCGACGTGCTGCGCGTTGGCAGTTCGAAGAGACAGTCCAGAAAGCGGTGTCGTCACTTTTCCGATCTTGCGGCAAATACGGGCATCTATCGCTGAAAGTGCAGTGCCGGTGTCGACAAGTGCTAGCGTCAATGTTCCTTCTATTGCGACTTCAATAACGTTCTTCGGGGAAGTGTGAGGCCTTATACATTTCGCTGGCACCGCAGTTCTCGCCTCCTGAACTGCGATATTTAGTTTTCCTGGCGCGAAGGGCTCCGACGCCGGTGCATGGGTGAAAGCGAGCGGCGGCGAGGAGAAGGTGAACGGCGAGCAGCGGAGAATGCGGTGTCGACAACAGGAGGAGAGTCAAAGGTGTCCGAATAGTTGCGGCGTTGGTGGAAACGTGGCGCATATGGACGCACATTGTTGGGGACGTTGGGGGTAAGGAGGCGACAGTGACGTGCTACGTGTCCAGCACGGCCACAATAAAAACAAATCGGCCGATTATCTTCCGTGCGCCAATGATCTTGAGGTCGTGCATACTGCACCAGTGGCCGGACCGGAGCGGATACGGGCGGGCGCAAAGGCGGGCGAAGGGGACCGTAGGTCTGTGGTGCAGGCCTCGAAGCGACTTCGGCGTACGTCAGGGGAGCGGCAACCGGAGCCTGCTGGAGAGAAGGTGGAATGTGGTCGGCTACCTGCGCCTTGATGACAGATTGGAGAGCGGGCGCCAACGGAGAATTCGACTGGCCGTGTGTGAGGGGAATCAGAGAAAGCTGACGAGCCACCTCTTCACGGACGAACTCCTTGATCTGTAGCAGTAGCGACGTATTATCCGGGGAAACCGCCAAGCTCGACATTGAAGTCGCCTGAGGAGGCGATTGGCGGGTGGCTAGGCGTTGTTTGCGGAGTTTGTCGAAGCTTTGGCAGAGACTGACGAGTTCAGAGACTGTCGCCGGATTTTTCGCCAACAGCATCTGGAAGGCGTCGTCTTCAATGCCTTTTAAGATAAGGCGGATCTTCTCGGCATCAGCCATTGTGACGTCAACGCGGTTGCAGAGGTCGACCACATCTTCTATATAACTTGTAAATGTCTCCCCGCACTGTTGCGCACGACTGCGCAAACGTTGCTCGGCGCGAAGCTTGCGAACGACGGGGCGCCCGAATACCTCCGTCACATTAGTTTTGAAGGCTGGCCACGTCGTGAGATCACGTTCATGGTTGCGGTGCCACACGCTGGCGACACCGCTCAAATAAAACGATACGTATTTCAGTTTTTTGGTGTCGTCCCAGTGGTTGTGGATGCTCACCCGGTCGTAGTCAGCGAGCCAGTCTTCTACGTCATGGTCTTCGGTACCGCTGAAGATGGGTGGGTCGCGTTGACGCAGCGGGCCGGGGCAGACCACGGTAGTCACCGGGGCAACGGGTTGTGGTTGCGGTGATCCTTCTTCCGACATAATGAAGACAGGCTGCAGTGTCCGGTTGCGAAGTTCCAGAATTGCGGTTGTACCCAGCAGCTCCACCAATTGTAAAGGGGGTTTATTCGGGTCGTAGAGAAGCGGCGACCAACGCGGCAACAGCAGGTAGGGCGCAGCCAGCGAGCGAACAGGGTACGAGCCACGCGATGACAATGGGGCATTTTAGCCTGCCGATCTTCTTCGTCACAATATATATAAATATATATATATATATATATATATATGTGTGTGTGTGTGTGTGTGTGTGTGTGTGTGTGTGTGTGTGTGTGTGTGTGTGTATGTGTGTGTGTGTGTGGTATATAGGGAAAATAAGAACGTCGGGGAAATGCCGGAAACTCCTCCGAGATGCGTATGCGTAAGCATTGTGCCACTTGCTCAACTGAACGGTGGTCGCCGTCACTATAATGTTATGCCACTTGATACAAACCTTCAGAACCCTTATCGCTGCTCACTAACATTGTCAGAATTTCCTCCAACGGATATAAGCCCTTATCGCTCGTTAGCAAATTGTCCATCCGCATAGGACGATTATCAACCACGATGAGACCGATACAACGTCTCATCACTCCTTACGATCCTTATGAACTCATTGATTGGTTATCTGCTTGCGTTTCACGACGGGAAGCCCATGAGCCCTCCGAGATTGGTAGCATTTTGTTCGGTGAAGGAATGAATGCCCTATCGCTAGGCGCATCGCGATACCACCGCAACGCATCAGGGTATGGCATGTTTCGAAGTTTTCCTGATTGATACACATATCCAATTGACCTCTACACTTGGTCGTAGAGATGTCCATCACGAAATAATTCAATAAAGCCTTGATAAAAAAATGTTCTTGGACACCTGTTTTGCACCGCCATTACAAAACGCACAGATTCATCTCGTGCGAGCGCGCGTGTTTATGGAGTGGGTCAGACACTCGGCTTGTGAGCGTGGCGTTGTAAGTGCAAATAACTGCACCAACGCGTTTTCTTTCGAAATAATTTTGTTTTATACATTATTTCTTCATAGTGATTCGTCTCACATCACGGACTGACGGACAGGCTGCCTCAATGGGTACCCACACAAATGCACTTAAAGAAAAATGGCTCAAATGAAAGCGGTGAAGCTAGTTGTCCAGTAAAGTTATCACGTGATCGGATGGACCAGTGTGACATAGCACTTAACTTGGTCCTGCCGACCGTAGAGCAAGACGCCGTTGTGTATATTGATGTTGCTGTTCCACTCATCGCTCAATGTACTCCCCCTCGGCTTCAAGCATCCTAACTTTGCTTGGCGTGCTCTGGACAGTAATCTAGCCTGAGAAAGACGTTATGAGCGTCCCCTTTGGAATGGGGCGGTGGGTTGCGCCAACAAGCTCTTTCTATTAAACATGCCTAATGTCCTACCCATGTTAAACAATGAAAAAAGAAAAGAAAACACTATGAGCTACCACGCCCAAATTTTCTCATCCCCTATTGCGAACTTTGCTTTTGTACGTCTCCGTCTTTTGTCGTTTCCCTACTCTTCCTCCACCAATCCTCTAATCGCCTCTTACTAATGCCTATTACGGACATGTTTGCTTTACCAAGGGCTTCAAGGAACCCAAGGGCTTCAAGGAGGCCAGTGGTGCCTAAATCGACCGCTGGGTAGACGTCTTCACATTCTAATAATACATGCTCCGTCGTTTCCCTAGCTTTACCGCAGCAAGCACATGCTTCTTCTTCCTTCTTGTATCTCGCTATATAGGTGCGTGTTCTAAGGCATCCCGATCTCGCTTCGAAAAGTAATGAGCTTCCCTTTGAGTTATCATAAATGGTTTCTTTCCTGATTTCGTTTTTTCCTCTTAAGTAGTTACTCATGGCAAGTTTCTTTTCCATTGCCGCCACCCATGAGATTATTTCAGCCTCTCTGACTTTCCGCTTGGCCGTCTTTGTTGCTGTGTTGCCCACCGTACAGGCCGCATACTTGCTGGTAAGCTTCCTAGTTCTTTTCCTCCACTGTGAATCGATGCTTTTCCTGTACAGATAGCGGAACACCCTCCCAGCCCATTAACTTTCTTCCATATTCCTCAACCGTTCTTCATACTCAGTTTTACTGCATGCTTCCCTCACTTCAAAATTAGTCCAGCCCATATCCCCCTGCACAGCTTCATTTGTAGTCTTCCCGTGAGCGCCCAATGCGAGGCGACCCACGGACCTTTGGTTGCCGTCCAGTCCTGATTGTACCCCTGATTTAAAGCAGACAACTGCATTTCCAACCATTACACCTTTCCACATACCTCGGAGGACCTCGTACCTATTGTATCCCCATAGCGCTCTGTGCTTCATTATGGCTGCATTTCTCTTCCCCTTTACTGTTATGGTTTTATTCCTGTGTTTCCATATATCTATTGCCTTCGTTTATCCATATACGAAGGTATTTACATTCTGTTACCCGAGGTATTTCTTGGCTCTGTATCTCCACTGTCTGCTCACTGTTTACATTGAATACCATAACACCTGATCTTTTAACACTAAATTTCAAACCTAAATTCTTGCCTTCCGGTCCACAGATGCCAGACGTTGCAACTCAACTTGCTTGTTAGCTAGCAACACAATGTCGTCCGCATAAAATAAACCTGGGAGTTGCTGCTGTACTATTGTACCCGCCTGTTTGTATGAGAGATTAAACCCGATATACTTCCTTCTAGCGCCCTCTCCATCCTCAACATGTACATCATAAACAGCAGCGGGGATAAAGGGCAACCCTACCTCTGTCCCTTGTTGATATGAACTTTCTCCTCGCTCCTCGTCCCTTCCTATTCAACGAAAACTGTATTTTGTAGGTAAATCTCTCTCAAAAGCTGTAGACAATCGTTACCTAAGCTTTTCCCTTCCAGAATATCCCACAAAATGTTGTGGTCTACGTTGTCGTAGGCTCCTGTAATGTCTAAGAAGGCCACATATACGGTCTGCTTTCTGCTTTTGATGTTTAAATAAGCTGAGTAAGAACAAACAAGTTATCATCCAAACGCCTACCTGTTCTGAAGCCATTCTGAAGCTCTCCTAAAACGCCATCATTCTCTGCCCATGCTTGAAGCTTTAATTTGATTGCCTGCATTGCTAGCCTGTCTATTACCGATGTAATGGTCAACGGTCTATACGAGTGAATTATGTCTTTCTCCCCCTTACCTTTATAAATTAAATTCATTCTACTTTGTCGCCAACTGTCTGGTATTCGTCTATCATTTAATGTTTTTTTTCCACTGCTTTCACCAAAGCTTCCTTACTATTTGGTCCTAGTTCATAACGGGAACCTCGTCTGCGCATGTGGCTGCGTGCTTAGGAATTTCCTCTTCCGCTTTCTAACAGTTTAAATTTGTCAGCACCAGCTCCTTTTCCACTTAGGTCTTTTTCATGCTTGTTTTTTTCTTCAAATACAACCTCGTCATTGCCTTGGAAAGATTCGGCTGTTACTTTTCGGATGTAATTTATTGTCTCTTCTACTTCCAGTCTGTTTTCATCTTCGTCTAGGATATGTTGCTGTATTGTCGTTGACTTCCTGCCTAATAATTTTATGTTGTTCCAAAATATTCTATGTGTGGCCTTCTTTTTCTCACGTATTTCTAACAACCAATGTTCACTTTCACGTTTTAATTTTGCTTGCACCAGTATTTGAACTATAGACTTTTTCTTTCGGTATATTTCCCATTTTTTATTTCAGAAGGCGTCTTCTGTCTACTTCAGGAAATTACACGTGGCACAGATTCGATGGAAGCTTGTAAAGATCGTTCGCAATCATTTGTACTAAATAATAAAACAATTCCATAACTAGACCGCGCGCAGGTGAGCCGTAGAATAAAAAGCAAAAACAAAGAAAATTCCGCAGTGGCGTCTGCGTTAACAGGTGTTTGGTGCATTGCGAAGCCACGTACCCGAGCACACGAGGGTTGGAGCATCCCGCGTGTAGCCGGGCGCGGAGTAGCAGTGTCCGGGGAAAGGGGGATCGTGGGGGTTGAGGCGATACTGGGGGTTCGGACCTTTAAGGCACCCCGGCGGAGGCAACACACCTCTTAGCGCTCTCCTTCACGTAGATGCCCCCCCCCTCGTACTGACCCACCTGGGGGAAATCGGCAAACGCCTCTTCCTGTCTCTATCTCATCAAAACTTCGTCTTTCTCTTTGACTTTCTGGCCATTCTGTTTTCTTCTCTCTTCCATTTACTTCCTTTATCCTTGACGGCAAGAGTTAACCCTGTGTGGCTATCCTACTTTGGGTACAACATATTTTATTATAGTGGCGGCGTACGACTGGCGTCGTGCAGGCTTGTACGCAAGCTCTGCTGCGTCCCCTCTTTGGCTCCGTTGTGGGCGGTCGGCGCTGTTGTCAAATGGCAGCGCTATGATGGGCGTCTGAAAAGATGCCGCACAGAAGCACCGTTCCAGTTCTCCTTTTGGAGCAACGCCCCATCATTTCCCCAGTATTATGTAGCGCGCAGTGAAAACAACATACTAGTAAGGAAGCTCTCTCCATTCATAGTGGCCAAGTGTGTAAAAGACAAAATCGGACCGACATACAAAGTCTCAAAAATATCTAGCGGGGACCTCTTCCTAGAACGAAATGACAAAGATTAGGACTAAAAGCTCTCGTCGGAACTCACCAGTATTGGAGACGCGACAACGACAATTTCACGACGCAGAACACTAAACAGAAGCCGGGCTTTGATATCAGAGGAAGATTTTATTGGCCTGAGCGATGAGGAACTCCTTGAGGGTTTCCAGGAACAAAATGTGACAAAAGTACAAAGAATTGTCATTCGTAGAATTGACCAAGAAATCCCGACAAAACATGTCACCTTTGGAACAAGCCTAATGACTACCTCGCCAGATGCAGGGTACGTAAAAGTGAATGTCAAACCATACATCCTGAACCCAAGACGGTATTTCAACTGCAAAATGTTCGGACATGCTTCACATGCATGCCGAGGCCAAACAACTTGTGCTAAATGAAACTCTAAAGATTAATCTGAGCTCTGCACCTCTTCCCCGCATTGCAATAACTGCAAAGGAGACAATCCATCTTTCTCGCGGTCTTGCCCTTGCTGGAAAAAGGAAATAAGAAGTAATTGCGCTAACTGTGACAGAAAAAACCTCGTGCAATGAAGCCAGAAAGCGACTATTGTACATTCGGCGAAGAAGGTATCCCAATGTGAAGCAGAAGGGGGCAGCGTCACAGAGGCCTTAGGAGTCCTTTGAGCCCAGCACAGTGGTGCCGCAGTGACCCCTCCCGCCCCCGCGCTTGGAGAAGCCAGTGCAGCTTCATCGTCTTCGAAAGGCCTGCAGACACCAGTTCCACAGGGCCCTAAAATCAAACGATCCCCAAGGCCCGACACACGTGTCTCGGCGCCGAACTCTCGGTCCTCCAGTGTTTCAGAGAGCGATGGAGGTCAACCCGAAAACCCCGGTGCCATCGACGCCGAAGGACAAGCGCTCCTTCGTGCGCGGAAGGAGGGATGAAGTCCCGATAACCACCTTAACTAAGAAAGCGATAACCTGAAGGTTATCGCCCGTTTGTATTAGTTTTTTTAATCTGTCACCTAACATCTTCTCAATTATCTTTTTGTTATTCAATGCCACTTCAAAACTTGCAGATTGAGAATGGCTTTTACTATCCAGTGGAATGGTAGAGATCCCTTACACAACTTGGGTGACATCAAAGACATGTGAATAACTTCTCTCCTGTGGCCCTGTGCTTACAGGAAACAAACCTAGGCGAACACAAAAAAAACATTTTAAAAGGTTTCACTGTTGTACGGCGAGACCGTACGCAAGCGAACGGGCTCTCAGGTGGTGTAGCCATTGTTCTTCAGGGTGGTATTGCAGCTAGAGAAGTTCCCACTAACAGTCACATAGAAGCCGTTGCTGTGATCATTGTAGCTCAGAAAACCGTCACCATTTATCCAATATACACTCCACCGCATTCACATTTTGCTGTAAGAGATGTAGAGTTAATTTTAAACCAGCTACCTGAGCTATTTTAATAGGCAGTGATTATAACGCATATAACACGTTATGGGGTAGTAAAGCAACTGACCACAGGGGTCGAATACTTGAAGATTTTATACTAAGAAACGAAATATGCCTTTCAAACATTGGTGTGGCAACTTACTACTCCCCAAGCACAGGATCTATGAGTTGCCTTGATTTGGAAGAATGCTCTCCATCTCTCTTTGGCGATTTTCAATCGAGTGTGCTCGATAACGCCTACGCTAGCGACCATATGCCTGCTATCATTAGAGAAGCATCTCCTTTCTACCATACCATAAGACCAGCCTGTTGGAAACTCCACCTAGCAGACGGGCCCCTCTTTACTGAAAAGGCCACTCTGGATAACATATCAGATGAGAGAACCATAGACGAAATGAATGACAAGGTCAGCGCCTGTATACTTGCTGGAGCAGCAGAAACAGTCCCACCATCGTCTGGCTTCCTAAGAAAAAACCTAAGACCGTGGTGGACGAAGGAATGCACGCAAACAAAAAATAAACAACAAGGCGTGGGGTGTCTTCCAGTGGTACACAACACAAAATAATCTACTCTCTTTGAAAAAAGCAAAAGCGAAAGCCAGGTACACACGCAGACAAGCCGAAAGACAGTCCTGGATAAATTATGTTTCGTCTATAAATAGCTCAATAACATCCAAACGCATGTGGGATCAGGTTCGTAAGTTTAGAAGCGACTACGCTTCTTACACTATCCCCATACTTTCAGCCCCAGAGACACAAACAAATTTAGTAGAACAAGCAGACAAATGAGGGCAGCATTCTCATTATATACCAAGCCACGTGAACTATCCTGCTACATTTCTAAAATATAGGCAATCAGCAGAAAAACGCACGCTTCCCACCACAGGAAGTTCAGAGAGATCGTATAATGCCCCCTTGACACTACCGGAAATCAATAGAGTACTCATCAGTGACAAAAAACAGCGGCTGGTCCGGACAGAGTATATGACGCTATGATCGCTCATCTATCTCCTAATGCAGTTGAAACCTTGCTTCGCTTTCTTAATATAATCTGGGAAACTGGAAAAATGCCGAATGAGTGGAAGAAAGCCATCATAATCTCTTTATTGAAAACTGGAAAACCTCCCACAACAGCAACCAGCTACAAACCTATAGCACTCACAAGTTGCCTTGCAAAGTCTTATGAAGCCATTATAAACATAAGATGGACATACGTCTTTGAAATGCAGAACCTGCTAGATAGCCATTAGCGTGGATATAAGAAACGTTGCTATACAATGGATCACCAAAGCAATATTGTCTAAATGTTTGCTTTGATCTAGAAAAGGCGCATGACACAGCATGGAGTTTTGGTATTTTAAGGGGCTTAGCAGATTTAGGAATCCGCGGTAGAATGCTCAAATGTCTAGTCGATTTCATGTCGGACCGAACATTCCAGGTGCGCTTAGGAACGGTGCTGTCACGTGTACTCATTCAGGAAAATGGTGTGCCACAGGGATGCGTATCATGCACAACATTACTGCTTTATAAAACACTAATACGTTCTAATTTAGAATATGCCGCCGCGATATGGGATCCGCATCATGAAAAACTGATAACTTTGCTTGAGCTGGTTCAAAATAACGCTGCACGTTTTATCCTGTCCAACTTTAACCGTACCGCAAGTGTAACAAGCATGAAAGCTAATCTTTCTTTACCTCTTCTAGCATCCCGCCGGCAGACAATTCGTTTGGGTCTCTTTCATGAACTATACCATCACCCCATGCTACGCGATTCCCTCATTTCGTCTCCCAGATACATGTCCAATCGCATTGACCATCGTCACAAAGTGGGCATTGAAACATGTAACACTAAAACTGCATTTCAGTCTTTCTTGCCTCGCACATCACGCGAATGGAACCGCCTTCCCGCAGATATCGTCGACATAATTGATAACCAGCATTTTCGTTCTGCACTAGCTAACATTGTATAACACGAAGATGATAACTTGTTCTGTAATATGCATTGTACTTATTTATGTATTTCTGTTTTGTAACCACTCCCCTCTTTAATGCATTTGGCCCTGGGGGTTGAATAAATGAAATGAAATGAAATGAAACATTGTTTGTGGTGAGAATGAACTCGGTCAATAATGTAATTCCATCCTCTGTAATGCATTATATGTGGATGATCTACAAATTGCGTGTTGGGCATCGAACCTGGCAACCTGCGAAGGGCAAATTCAAATGACATTAAACATGCTAACACAGTGGTTGTCTGAAAACGGTTTTCGCTTCTGAAGTGAAAAATCTATTAGTGTTGTTTTTACACAACAAAGAACACTACAATCAGATCCCATCCTTAAGCTGCAGGAAGCCAAACTAATGGTAAAACAAGAACAGAAGTTTGTGGGTAATATGTTTTATAAAATGTTGAACATTCTCGCGCACATAAATAGCCTTAAAATTAAAGCGAACAATGCACTTAACTCCCTCAAAGTCCTGACCCGGAAGCACTGGGGCTCTGACCGTAAATGCCTGGTACGCATCTACCGTACTTTGGTGCGTAGCATATTGGACGGTGGTATCTTCATATATGGTTCAGCCAGACATTCTTACATCCGACGACTTGATCCAGTTCATAACCTTGGGCTACGACTGGCAAGTGGTGTTTACAGAACATCTCCTGTCCAGAGTTTATATGTTGACTGTAATAAACCTCCTTTACAGCAGCGCAGAGTCTACTTTTTCTTACGTGCTCAGAATTCGCTTCTCACCTCAACACACATGCTTCAACATTGTCACACGGTGCAACTCACGCTTAGACAATACAAACAAACCGAACATGATTAAGCCGCTCGTCCTGCGATATGAGGAATATATTCGGGATTATGACATTCCTCGCGAAGTCCTCCATGTTTCCAGAAAGCCACAGCGTTTGCTCGCGTGGTACGATTTCGCACCGTTATGTGACGGGTCATTGACACACTTAATGAAGAAAGACACCCCACACAAACATATTAACCGAGAATTCCGCGCTCTTCAGAAAAAAAATATCAAAAATGTCACAATGATGGCTCTAAAACAAGCGAACACGTGGGTATGCGGGCCGTAACGGATCGTTGGGAAATAAGTATTCCATTTCCACAACATGCCTCTGTCTACACAGCCGAAGTCTACGCAGTATAGACTGCAGTTGAAAAGATCACCGCCGGCACTACATAATACACTGATTAATTAATCACACTGAAGGCTCTACACGTGAAATGCGAATGTGAACCCCTGTTAGGAGATATTTTAAACATGGTGACCTCAAACCAATACGGCATATCAATTAGGTTTTGCTGGGTACCAAGCCATATTGGTATACCGGGTAATGAAGCAGCAGATAGATGTGCATCAATGGCAGCGCACGAATACAGAACAAACACAACGCTTCCATATAAGGATAGTATCACTGCGATTAGGAAGGCGTTGATGATAAAATGGCAACAAGAATGGCACAATTGTATGAGCAACAAGCTTCACCTTACTAAACCCATGATTGGCGAGTGGAAGTCGTGCACTAACCAGCAACGGCTCTATGAGGTTATCCTGTGTCGACTTAGGATTGGACACACACATCTAACACATAATTTTCTCCTCCGAAAAGAAAACCCACCGACATGCGAAAAATGCAGTGAACCTATGGCAGCAATACATATCCTTATGACAAGTCCACACATTGAAACACAGAGACGGAAGCTTTTACAAAACCTATATAATTTAGATGTACCTTTGTACCCTGTCCTATTACTTGCACATGACCCGCTAGCGCCATATACAAACTTTTTTTTTACTTTTTAGAGACTACTGGCTATTTACGTCAACTATAGTGCACGGTAGGTTTACCTGATTTAACATTGCGTTGCGTTGCAGACTTGTGACTGGCGTAGCATGGCCTGAGTAGCCTTTGCGGCATGAAACCCCAAATAACCAACCAACAAACCAAAAAATGCCGCGCTGATCAGCGCAGCCGATGTAACGCGCACCACCCAGCGTTCAAAACGCCCGCGCCCAAACTCGCATGTTTGTTCAGGTATGAAGGCGGGCGGCTTGATGCGCTACAGTCCATTCGGCCGCTGGGCTCTATGGAAGTGTCCGCTCATGTTGAATTTCTTCATGCTTCGTGCCTCCACGCGGCGTGAGGAGCAGGAATAAGTAATTGTAAAGAGAGGACAAGCGCGGTGACAGTCTGACACTTGCGGACGTCTTAATCAGTTTGTGAGAAGTATGAGACGTTGCTGAATCGAGTGCCGAGTTTGGTTGGTCGTTAAAGTCCCTGATCAGGCTCTCTGTCAATCCTGCCTTCCCTCTTGCTTCTGCTTAACATGCGCGCTACCTGGATGCTGTTGGCGTTGTTTCTTTCACTTGAGTGTCATGGCTGTGCACTGACCGTTCGGCGTGTCTAGGCTTGTCGCAGCTTGTATCATGCTTGATATTCCTTTTGCAGCGGCGAAACACTGTGCCCTTGTGATTACTCAGTGTCCAGCGCTGCCTTCGAGAGCGGAGATTTAAGCCGGAGAATCATTAGTGCTTTTTATGTCGCAATTATGCTAAGCATCATGCGACTTCATGCTGTTTCAGCAGAGTCCAGGCCGAATCGTATTTCAAGTAATGAAGTCAACTTGGCATCAGCTTGATATTTGAAAAATCTAGTGACATTTACTATTTGTACAGTACTTGTTTTGTTGTTTTTTTTTTCTTTCAGGCATGTTTGTATTTTACCAGACATTTTCAGTTATGCAATTGATGATTCCGCTGCATAATTAATATATCAACTCATATTTACAGCCTGATTTGAGGTGCACTGTGATTCATAGAAAATAAGGAGTTTTGTTGTATGTGTGAGACTAGATTACGTCATTCTGGTTCACGATTGTCGCTATGAATGCCTGTATATTATGTCCTGTGTACTAGTATATTGGACTCAATTATGTCTCCTATTTTTTAGATATGAAATACAGAGACTCTTTCTTGTTATTGTGCAATCTTATGTCGATAAGTGACTATGTGTCATTTAAAAAGAAAAAGTCTTGGAATAATTCCTTGTACCGATGAGAAATAAAGCTAAAATTTTATTTTTCTGGGGATTGGGGCTCTTGTAGATGCACAAGAATAGGGGCTTAGTGGTGACTGATGTGGTGTCACAAGCAAATTATTTACTTGTTTATTATGCGTTGCATATTGGAATCACTCAGTTCAGCCCTTGGGCGCGGCCGGGCAGCCACCTTGGGGTATGAGCCACCATAGCGGCTCATACCCCTACACTAGAGTTTTATGCGTTGCGTATTGCAATCAATCAGTTCAGCCCTTGGGCGCGGCCGGGCAGCCACCATTAACCTTTAGCGCAACCACGTGACGTGACGTCACGACAGCCGGAGGAAAAGCTGGGCCCCAACACAATATCCACCGCATTCTTGGCTTAACCAAGCTAAGCCTGGCCATTTTTAATTGTTTATTTGTTTATTTATTTATCCATATATTTAAAAAAACTTTGCAGTCTCCAGCAGAAGTATTGGGCGAAGGGATGGATTATACAATATATATCTTTATAAGTGCAAGCATTACAAGGAATGAAAAGGGATCTCTAGTATATGAGAGGTTTACTAAGGTACATATAAAGAGCTGACGTTATATAATTGTTAGCGGAGCCCAATATACACCATCGCAATGAATGGCGACATACAGAGTGTAAGGGTACATCATTTAACACTGTCAAATTTTACAGAAGTAATGTAAGGGCACATCTCTTGACATTGCGAACTAAAGAAGCTACCGAGAAGTGTGTACATAATTAGGAGAAAATTTTAAAAGCAACTGGTCACGAAAAAAATAGTAATTACTTCATGACGAAACATAACAGGGTGCTGAATGTCGACAACGTTATCAGGGAGATTATTTCATAGTTCAATTGCTAGTTGTAAGGCTGATGAATTGAAGGTTTTTTTGTGCCCAAAGATACGTTTGAAGGAGCGGTTGTTGTGCAAATGGCGAAACGTTCGTAACGGTTGGGAGAGAGGGAGAGCGGTTTGGTTCTGACGGTTTGCTATTTTATGAAATACGAAGATTTGAGCAATCTTTCTGCTTGATTCTAAGAAGGATAAGAACAGAGTAGATTTAATATTAGTAACACTGGAATGACGGCTGTAGTCTTTGGCGATGAAACGCGCGGATGGATTTTGAACACGTTGAAGTGCGTTGAATAGATAGGTTTGAGGAGGTGACAAAATTGACGACGCGTATTCAAGTTAAGTATGGACGAATGCTGGATATGCTAGTGGGGATTTATTCAAAGTATGATCGTCGGGAAGGTTTCGTGCAAAGTAGCCGAGGGGGCTGCTGCCTCTGCGCTGTGATTTTAACGCGACAGCGTTAAGGAGCTCGTGTCGCACAAAAGCCGGTGGCGTCGGTGTCGACGTCGGCGGCGTTGTCCGTGAGCGATAAATCCCAGAAGGCACTTCATAAATAAAAAACACCTTGCAAGATGAGCTGGTGGAAATCCAACCAGGGTCTGCGGAGTGTGAGACGGAGACGCTACCACTCAGCCACGAGTTGCTTCCTTCAAAGCGCGATAAAATCGCCTCTAGTGAATGCGGTGTTGCCACAGAAACGCGCCGTAGAAAGTTATACTGCGGTGTATATCGGTAATTATGACCGTGTAACTTACAGAAGTCGCAGTTTCACGAGTAGCGAAGTACGTTTCCGCTACATTTTTTCTGCGCTCTGCGTACACGCAGAGCCATCTTGTGGCAAACACAGAAGACCCCCTCCTCGCTATGTACGGCGCTGCCCCGACACGCGGCGCGCCACTCATCCCATGATCGCGTCCGCCTTCATGGCGCGCCGCGGCCCGGTTATCTCTGCCGATCGCGACGTTTGGGTGGCGTAGATCGTTTGAGTAGGCGGTGCGAACGGGGTGCGATGACGCTATCGCGTTCCACTCTTGAAGGCGAAGCTTAAGCGTCCTCCAATTTTTATCTATGTGAGTTATCCATGAAAGTTTGGGTGAAAGATGCACGTCAAAGTACTTGTAAGACGCTGTGGGTGCTGCGTGACAGTTAATAAGAGAGTAGTTAGAAGCTGAAGCTGATTTCTGGTAGCTGAAGGTTATTAGTTTACATTTATGGGTATTATGGAACATTTACCAGCGTGATCACCAATTAGTTAGGAGATCATCCTCCTGTTAGATAGCAAGATGATCTGCTGGAGATTAAATTTTACGGTAGATAACGCAATCATCTGCGAAAAGTCGCATGTTCGAGGAGATACCGGCTATCAGATCAATAATGTAACTTAAAAATAACAACGGATCCAAAACGCTACCCTGAGGGGCGCCGGTGGTGACATCACTAAGAGTAGATGAGAAGGAATTGGTAACGGTGTATAGTTTGCGGAAGGAAAGAAAATTTCTCATTCAGGATAAAGTTCAGCAATCTAAACTAATGTACGAAAGCTTAGATAATAGACGACAATGCGGAACACGATGGGAAGCTTTAGAAAAGTCGTTGAATATGCAGTCGATGTCTAGGTTATTATCCTTGTGCAAGAGTAAATCATTCGTAAATTCTGAGAGTAGTGTGTAAAATGCGAAAGTTTTTCTGGAACTGTATTGGTTCAGGTAAAAAAAGTTACTAGCTTTTAGGGGCTGAGTGATGCTGGAAGCAATGATGTACGTTCAAGTAGTTTGCACGAGACACTCGTTAAAGATATCAAACGATAATTACTAATATTAAATTTCTTGCTTGAATTGAATATTGGTAACAATTTCCGGTTTTTACATTCGTGCACTATTTCACTCGTTGATGATGATCGTTGAAAGATCTGGGAGAGTATGAGACTAGATACTGTGACTGTGTTTTTAAGGATTTTGGTATTAATATAATCAATTCATGCGTATGTTGATACTTTGAGGTCGGTAATCAATGCTGCAATTTCGGCAGTAGTTGAAATCGAATCTATGTATCTATAATCAACTTCTTCCGTAGATTGAATGCAGGAATGGTACTGCTGTGAAAAAACACTCGTAAAGAAATTATTGATTAAGATGGTGCGATCCTCCGGTTTAACCTTTGTCCCGTCATCATTCACCAGTGAAATGATCTCAATGGTAGTGTTGGTGGAAGAAAGTGATTTCCAAGACATCCTAGGGTTATTTTTAATAAGCGATTGAAGGTAACATGACAGGAATTTGTGTTTGGTGGTGCGAAGAGCATGTCTGTGCTCTTTTTTTTCACAGCATCGCGTTTCTTCCAAGACTGGGGCGTGCCGCTCAGCCTTGCTCTTTTAAGGAGCCGTTTAATTTTATTTTTCATTGGCGTAGTGATCTGTGCAACCATGGTTTAAAGAAGCTCGTTTTATGCGAGATACGTGGTTTGTGCGCATGAACCAAATCAGTTAGTTTTTGCTGAAAAAGAGACCAGTTTTCCGTGACTGAGCGAGAGGAGAACGATTGGAGAAATGATTTGCAATCTATTTCAGGGCCCTCGTTAATACCATCAAAGTTTGCTTTGTTATAGTTGAGAATATGTTTTTGTATAACGTTACGCGAACAGGCAGGTACCTCGAGTACACCAGACAGAAGCGAGTTGTCCCTAAACCAAGTGCTATACTGTAAAGAGGTTACGGCATCAGATGCAGATGTGAAAATAAGATCTAAAGTGCTCGCTGGATGTGGACCTTCGTAAACAAGTTGAGCAAGTGAGAAGTGAAGGATCAGTTGAATGAAATTGCGAGTGGCATTTGAGCGTGACGTTAGGTCGGTCCAATGCGCATCAGGGTAATTGAGGGCGCCAAAGAAGCTGATTGTAGCTTTGGTAAATTTGTGTCGGATAGAGGCAATGTTATTGTAAAGATCGGAAACAAAGGAAACAGAATTAACTGGCAGTAGGTAGCACACACCGAAGAGAGATTGAGAAGCAGATGATGCAATGCAGATCCATGGGATTTCCAATGGGCTGCTGGCATCAGCAAGAAAACTGGAAAAGTGTTTTTTTACAACGATGAGGGCGCCTCCACCTCTTCTACTATCTTGGTCTTTCCGATATATTGTTTATTCGTCTGTGTCCCCTAGTACTTCAGAATTTGCAATGTCTGTATGAAGCCAGGTTTGTGTTAGCAGTAGAATGTCGCAGTCACTATTGTCCTAATAAGAACATAGTTCTACCCGCTCTGGAATGAGACTTCGTACAGCAGTAAATGACACGGATAACGTTGTTTAGAAAGCCGTGCTAGCTATGAGGGTAATTTCCTTACGGTATCGGCTGCGGCATCGTACGTATACACTGAATTGTCCATTCGCATTCGGTCAACAGTGAGTTTGCATGTGGCGTTTTTTGACCTTGCACACTCCAGTATCTTCTTTCTAGCTACACGTGTTTGCAGAGAGAAATCCTCCGGTATGGCGTATGGGCTATCTTGGAGCTTAAAACCCTTTTCTATCATGCGCTGTTTATTTTTGAAAAATACAGACTAGACGATGATAGGTCTTCATTTTTATCGTGATCGACCTGGGCAATGCGCTCGGTCAATTTGGGCTGATGCTAAGGGAATGTCAAAGTATTTCAAGCATAAATCGATTACATCGTCCTCAGACGTGGACGAAAATTCTGACGGGTTATCAGGAATTCCAAAGAATGAAAAATTTGAACGACGCAGTCTGTTTCCGGCATCGTCACAACGTTGTTCAATAGATTTCAGCTTGCCAAAAAAAGGTATGCGTACTATCTGGTGATTCAAGCGATGTAGGCACGGGGTTTGTTTTTCAGGCGACGGCGTCGGCTTGGATAGCGCGTGCTCTGGCCAAGGGATGTGTAAGTTCCACTTCAAGGCAAGCTAATTAAATTATGCGGTTTTACGCGCCAAAATAGGTTTCTAAATATAAGGCATGCCATAGTGGATGACTCCAGAAATTTTGACCATGTTGGGTTTTTTGACGTGCACCTAAATCTAAGTACACGGGTGCTTTCGCTTTTCCGCCCCATCGAAGTATGGCTGCCGTGGCCTGGATTTGTTCCCGCGACCTCGTGCTCAGCAGCCCAACACCATAGCTACAGAGCAGCTACATCGGGTAACGTCAATGGAAGCTTGCCAGTGCTGAAGCTGTCCTAAGTCTTCTCAAATGGCGTTTTGACCGGCTTCAATCCGTTGAACTTTCTCTAAGATCTTCGAAAGTGTTGAACTCGTGTCGGGCCCAGTGTTAGTTTCAACGTCGCCTAACAGGTTTAGGAGTAGGTTACATAAATAACATGTAAAGCGATATTTTGGTCGATCAAAAACACAACACCGATCACCGGGGCAGGATACCACTGAAAGAAATCTATTTGAGCTTTTGAGACATCAGGAACAATTCGAGTAACTAACAAGGAACAGCGGACAGGATAAGGGCTCCATCGCAACAGTGGTATCGAGTCCTGGTGGGTTCTGCTTGTGAAATCCTTTATATAGCCTCCGTTCCATGCTGATAGCTGTACCTGTTCCGGTAGGTGGTCCTGATAGCCAAACTCGGGTCCAAGAATGAGTGGTTGGCCATGGCACGTGCGTCCAAGCTTCGGATGTGAGAGGGCGAAGCCAGCCTGGTGGCATTTCGTCGGCACAGAATGCCGAGAACGCGCTGAGAAGCAAGGCAACCACGAGCAGCGCACAGTGTAAGTCTTCCATCTCAACAGTTGTATCGAGCGCCGGTGGGTCCTGTTGGTGAAACGCTGTATATGGCTTCCGGCACATGCTGATAGCCGTATCTGTTCCGATAGGTGGTCCTCATAGCCAACCTCGGATGCAGGAATGAGTGGTTGGCCATGGCGTCTGCGTCCAAGTTTCGGATGTGACCAGCCGAACACTTCGTCGACACGGAATGAAGAGAACGCGCTGAGAAGCGAGGCAACCTGAATTAGCGCATATGCTTTGTGCTCCATTCGGACAGTGGTATCGAGCCCCCTGATGGTGCTCTGATAGATGCCCTGATAGATGGACATTGACAGGGGCTTAGTGGCGATCAGTGTGGTAGTGAGCTTGTGGGTGTGGTGTGAAAGCCGACTATATTTATTCTAAGTCGGTTACAATATCGGTTATAAGTCGGACATAATATCAAACGTCGGTGCCACTTGTTTAAGAAGTTACTTTCTTTGTTCTTCCTTATTTGGTTAGTGAGATACTTCATCATAAGGAGTCTTGTTTTCGGCGCAGTTGGGAAGGTGGCTCAGAGCGGTTTTGTTGTCGCTTCTTCACAACTTATTTGGATATAAACATCATTAGTAAGATGCTTGGCAACCTCTCTTTTCTTTGGTGTGTTTTCTTTTTCTGAGATATGTGTAGGTGTAAAGTTATCTTGGGGCTAGTTTCCAGGTAGCCTTGGCAACTTGGCATTGGAAGGTTGGATGGTCAATTCTTTCAATTTATTTATAGTTGGGAAATATCCCGTCTGGTACAATGCCCCAGGCTGCCAGACATTGCCTCCTTGATGGAATTCCCCGTTTCGTCAGTCATTGAAGTGCCGCAGCGGGCATTTTAATTTTGTCAAATAGGAATATTTTATTGTCTGACTTTTTTTCATCTTCTTTGAGTTTCACATACGTAATTTTTTCAGTTATGGTGTTTGCGGGAGCTTGACATTGGTTTAATTCTGGTGTTTCTCTTTGTAATGTTTTATTCATACCTGGAAATGTACGTGGGTTCTGCCGTGGGCCCAATGTAGGGATGCACCATCAAGGTTTCCCTCACCGCGCTTCGTCAGTATATTGTCACGTAGTAGTGATGGTCAAAGTACAGCGACTGCGGCGAGCAAAGTTGGCGATCGTCGAAAATTTGATCTGTGGGTCACACGCGTCGGCTTGTACAGATGAGTCGTCAAAGGGTCCAGAATAATCGCTGGTGTCCACATGTCGTCCAGAAGGTAAAACATTATTTGTGTCACGAATAGAATTGGAGTACACAACATTCGCTGACAGCGGACTAAGAATCAAACGATCGATAACATTGGAAAAGCTTCCGATACACGAAGCCGCAACCTGCTCTGAGTGATAACTTTAACATTTGTTAGCCGGTGAAAAGCGGTCATCCTAGAAAGATATAGTACGCGTACTTCAATGTCATGAGTGATCCACCAAAGTATTTCTTGTCATCTGTTAGCATTTGGTTGGCTGTCGGGCGTATGATGCATGAAAATGTCGGGACATTGGGGAGACTACGGCCGCCTCTTTTCTGTCAGGTGGAGGAAGTTATTTTAAAGGTGGGCTATATTTTCATAGAAAGCTCGTAATTGTTTTCGTGAGTTTGGCTGCGATTTGTGTAGGGATTACCGCTACTCGCGCTGCCTAGAACATATAAGCGCGAACCTTAGTTTTTTATTTCTATTCTCCCATTCAGGGAGAGGTAGAATTCGCATGTTTCGAGAGGGACTTTTTCTGCTTTGGCGTAGGCTTCTATCCATGCTTGGTGAGAAACGCCTTTGCTGTCAAACGTGACACCTGGGAACTGTATTGCGTCTAGTACTTGTGTGTCTTCGAGTAGCATCTCTTTTGGATGTTCAAAGGTTAAGCCCTTACGATGAGAGTTCCGTCTTCACATCCCTCAACTTCGAGAATCGTCACAATGACTTTTCCTTATGTGAGTTGGTATTTGCTGAACGACATGGTATTGTAGAGCCAAACACCGGGAAAGAAAGATTCAAAGTGACAGATAAAAGAGAAAGAAAGGGTTATCGGGTTTTGTGTCCGGAAAGGCCTGGTACTTCAAGAAGTTCTCACTCTGTTCGAACCTGGTCAACCATGACGGCAACACATCAAATGGTTGAGCAAGATATTTCGTTCCGAACTGTGGCGACATGTTCTACTTTACTGTGATTGGCTACGCATACTGTTTTTGACTTCCTGCCCAATAATTTTATGTAGTTTCAAAATATTCTAGGTGTGTCGTTCTTTTTCTCACGTATTTCTGACAACCAACGTTCACTTTAACATTTTATCTTCGCTCGCACCAGTGTTTGAACCATACACTTTTTCTCTCGCTATATTTTCGATTTACTGGCTACTTCATCCTGCAGCAACTGTGCCTTCTTTGCCTGCCTGCCTGTGCTCTCGGGGTGCTTTCTGTCGTTCAGCGATCGCTTCTCGCATGTACCTATTTCACCAGTTTTTCGATTTCTTTTTGTTTTTGCTTTCCAACGACCATGTTATTTTTCTTTTTGTATTTCTGTCTTTCTGTCTTTGTATTTATTGCGCTTAGACGCTCACTATATTCCAACTCTTTTCTGGGCCCTTGGCCAATTTCTTCCTTTACTCTAGTGACTATATTTTTCATTTGTTCAGCGTTGAAATTTGGACCGGCTATTTTGCACTCCTTGCTCTCTTTTCCAATTACAGATCCAATTTTCAAAATGATGCGTTTATGGTCACTCCCTATGGTGCTATACATTTCCTCGTCAATGACTATTCCTCTGAACTTGTCATAAATTCCTTCTGTCATCAGGCAGTAATTATTGGTCGATTTCCGCTTTTTCACTTCCCACGTGGTCTTCCCTTCACACTTAGGCCCTGTATTCATGATACCGAGGTTATGTTGCTCACAAAGGTCTAGCATTGACTTCCCGTTGTTGTCAGTATAACTATCTAAATGCTGTATGTGGGCATTCATGCCACCTAATAGGATAATTTATTCTGTATTAACTTTTATTCCTCTCTGTGCAATTATTTCAGGTCGTACCGGAATTATTTCGGAGACGTACCGCCCAGCCAAGTTTGTTTTCCCACTCATTGTACCTGATAACCAAAGATGCTATTTACATTTTCAATTTATTCTTTTCCATTTGGCTCCCCGATGGATGAGCATTCCGACTCCCCCTCCCTTTCTTTCCAACTTAGTTCTGTTGCACCCTTCCCAAGCACATTTCTCAATCACTGGCGGCTTCTCCGTGTCTCTAACGTGCGTTTCTGTAACCTCACACACCCCTGTTTGTTTTCTATTTAACTGCTCATCAATCTCTGCCCGCTTTTCCTTTCTTCTGTCGCCCTGCATGTTTATGTAGCCTATTGCATGCCGAGCTTTCTTTCTTGCTTTCTTCCTTTTCCTGTTATTGACGGCGATGCTATTCTGAGGTTCCCTTAGAGAACCTTCTTTATTACTACCTATTCTGGCCTCCTGAGTGCCTGAGGGCCCCCTAAAAAAACAACAGTGCGACCTCCAAGTCGCCAGCGCATTTCTCACCCAAGCCTGTGATTGAAGTGGATCCCGTCTCGTTCAAAACCACCACGCCTTTTTACTTCGTTGTTTACTTCGACAACCTCGAAAGCTTTCTCTCGGCTCATTTTCCTTATCGCCTCATTAGCAGCCACTACGACTCTTTGTACGTAAATGTGACGTACAGGCACTCCCGGCACCATGCCCATCACGATCAGCACCTGAGCGGATAGCTTGCGCAAGTCGTCCACCCCTTTCGCCAAGCGATGGGCTAGTCCAGTCGCTTACCTGTTTGATGTCAGCTTTGCTTTTGCTCTCTTCATGACAGAGCCCAGTGTCTGCCTTGTAAATGTCCCTACCGCTACTCCTTTATCGCCTTTCACACTCTCCACAATTGCTTCTGAGCACTTAGCCAGATTTGAGTCGCCGGCGATAATAACAATTTCACTATCTCCTACATCTCCCTGCTTTCATTTGTCCTTTT
The DNA here is from genome assembly GCF_023375885.2 of Dermacentor andersoni. Taxonomy (NCBI): domain Eukaryota; kingdom Metazoa; phylum Arthropoda; class Arachnida; order Ixodida; family Ixodidae; genus Dermacentor; species Dermacentor andersoni. Next base: position 178,582,208 of record NC_092817.1, on the reverse strand, counting down.
TTGCGTGATTCTGACTCGACAAAGGGCACTGATCCCTGCACTCCGGCTTTTTATGTGTGGCAGCCTCAAGGTAGGAGCCGCTCTTTCCAGCTATCTCCTCCCCACGTTGCAGGCATTCCACGTGCTTTGCTGACATTCCCTCTTCTGTCACATCGGGGCACTGCGCTCCATTGTCACGACCGTTCTCGGTCCCAATGACGGCTCTGTTTAGCTTTTCCTCGGCTGCTTGAAGTCTTTGTTCCACTACCGTCCTTGAATCACGCTCCCTATTTAGCTTATTTTTGAGCTCTTCAACCTTTTCGATAAGGTCTTCCAGAAGAGCCTCTACTTGCTTCAGCCTAGCATCGACATCACAGTGTGTGCCGATTGACTTGATTCCATCTCCATTCTCATCCCTCTCCTCATCTGTCTTGAGGGACCCCCCCCCCCCCCCTACACTGCACGCTTTCCCGGCTTTCTTGCCACGTATTGCATGGCTTTTTTCAATGCAAATACTATAATACTATAATAATGCAGAGCACGTGACTGCTAGCCAAAACCAATATGCAAAAGATCTAAGTCCTTAAAATGTCGCAATGTAACAGTCAAGAATGTTTCAAAAGCAAACAATGCCGCACAGACTTAAGGTGCGACATTTCTTCGCACGTGTTCAACACCGCGGCCACGCTCTCACTTACCTACCAAATCAAAATTGCCGATACCAAAGCGTACACAATAAAATCACTAATAGCTATTATTCTTGCCATTTCCAAGCTACCATTTAAAGGTTAAAAATACTTAACATCCTACCCGGTTGCACGTGTTGAAGAACGTGGCGCGAAAAAACGCTCTCACTATCCTGCAAAACCAAATGTACACGAAACACACCCGCGCACACGAAAAAAGACAGACAAAAAACTACCCAATTATTATTTAAAGTGTAAAAAAATCAGGAAGTAGTAAACAGAAGCAAGCTCAAAGCATGCACAAAAACTTATGATTGCGTTGCCGCCACGGAGCCCTGAAAACACGTCCATTCGCAAAGAAATCTCACGCCACACCCCTTAACTTCCTTGGACTGACGCACGCTTGCTATAAACATTGCAATGAACTATTTCAAGGCTTGGCATAAGGTGTGGAGGGAGGCGCTCTTCAGCGGTGTCAGTGTGTGTAACAGGGATCACTGCTGCTGCAAGGGGCGATGGCCAGCGGCTTCAAGTAAGGCTTGGCATGACGCTTCCTTGGGTGTTCTTGCCGCTTACACTGGTGGCTCGATTTCCCCGCAATGAAGGGCCGCTCTTGTCGTTGGTGGGACGAAAGTTTGAGAAGAAATGCATAGTGTTGAACAAGACGGGCTGTGTGGGGACCATTGCCACAATATTACGCCAGAGTAGCGCCCGTCGCCTGTATGAAAACAAAACGCTGCGTGAGTGGAGGTCTGTCTGCTGCGGCTGCTGTGCATGGCGCCCACGCGTCACCAACGCACTGACTCACCCGATCTCCCATTAGCGAGACAGTCGCGCCACAGTTCGCTTCATTTGCAATGCGCCTTGCGAGACTGCTTGTCCGCGCAAGCTACGCTACTAGCAGCCTTTTCTTCCTGATATATACGGTGTATCTGTATAATAATAATACAAAATGATCAGACACGAAATGAAAACACATATAGAGCTGCATTCAACTTCCCCATTAGGGACTGCTGCGTTTGTTTAGATTACCTAATTTTACCGATTTTCCTGTTATTGGTAATGTTACGGGTCAGTAATTACTTATGTGTAAATGTTCCTGTGGTACGGAGGGTAAGCTACAGTCTTGTAAGTTGTGAGTTATTGCTTGGTATGTATAAATTCAGTCTATCCTGCTTGCTGTATTTTGCAATGTTCTTGTTGGTGCAAAGTTCTTTCCGCGTTTGGCAATCCATGCATCCGGCAATTGGTTGTGCATCAGCAATTTCTTGGGTTCTTTTGCGATTGAAGTAGAACCGCCTAGTCGCAAACCTCATATGTCAAGAATTGTGCCTAATACTCAAAGCATCCCAGTATTACTATGCTCTCAGCTTAAACGTCTATTATTTTTATCTATTTAGGGAAGGTATTGGTTATAGTTGTAGCTGTGCGTAGACGTTTATGATCCTCGCTGTTCGTGCGGTGAAAACGATGTCAATGGTAATTACCCGGCCTTTTGTCTCATGTGCAGTGTGCACGTTTTCTGTGTCTATTTGACATAAAGATAAGTCCGGTACCACAGCAGCGGGCATAGGTCAAGGAGGAAAATCACGCAGTGTTCTAAAATTTCTTTGCTGTAATAAAAAAATGTGTACGCCACTTTGTTTTGCGAAAGAAAGGATTTCTCTTTCTTTGCCCGTATCTCTAAAACCTCATATAATGGAAAACATTAATTTCGGTATTGCCATTTATTACTAAAGGGAAGGCTAGAGGTGAAAGGGAATACGTTAAGGAAAAGTGGTGCGGGCTTTCTTGGACTGACGCACGCTTGCTGTAAACATTGCAATTAACTATTGTGGATTGTATTGTGATGTACACAACATCAGGAGTCACGCTATGTTGTGTGATGGAGTTTTTGACACATCAGCAGAAATGTTTGCGATTGGGGTATAACTAAACCTCTGGCATGTCATTTCACATTCATATGAAACGGGGGCAGGGTATGTGAAAAAAAGGTTTAGAATGGCCGGTTGTCCGGAAGAGCATTTGCTGAAGGCCGTGCTGTTCATTAGTAAGTTTGGCCCATTACACACTTCAAATGTGATGAACGCGTCGGCGTTCAGTAATTTCCTTCTTGTCAAGGGCAAGGACTCCTTTGAATCGATTTGAAGTTTGAGTGAACTGGCGTCAATCTGAGCATTTGCTCGTGCGAGCTCTGTTCGCCCACCAATTCATTTGATGTTCTCCCGAATATCGAAGGAATCGGATACTAAGAGGGCACTCCTTCCTGTCATACAGCCGACCAAGATGAGACGGGACTTGTCTGAGCCTAGAGGAACGGGATGTCTACGCTGAGTCTTAAACTCGCATCAGTGCAGTGCATCATACACATTCTAACGTACTCGGTTGGTTGTGCGCATCAATGAACCGAAATGAAGGGGACGGGATACACACCAATGTGGATATTTCAAGTAAAAGAAAAGTAACAATACCGGTTCACTGGAATTTCCGCTGCGCATGATTGAAGTCAAACACATAAGCTACGCAGAATCTTAGACTAGAACCAGCGTGGAGATATCCGGCCCCAAATTATGCCATGAATCGCTTTATTTGTTGAGGTAATAATGTTTCAAAAGCCTTTCTGGGTAATTTAACAAACACAATAGTTGAAAACTACAAGAAATATTGATGCATTTTCAGGAAGCTCAGGGGAATATATCTCAATACCAGTTTGTCTCAAGATTCTGCTAACCCTTGCAACATCGAGCACTCGCTGTGAAAAGCACCCAAATATCCTCCGATTGCTGTTCTTCGTTGAAACAAACGTAAACATAAAGAGCATAAAATATGCCGCCTATATACTTACTTGAGAGGGAGGCCTTGAAAAGAATTATTTCGAAAAAAGAAAACAGATTTTGCTTCACCGCAGTGCTAATAAAGACTGTACTGCGCAGCTTCAATTTGTAAGGTTATCTGAAAACATGTGTTCCTTGCTGTAAAGGAGCGATACAATCACTTCGATGAACGTCCGTGTAACCTGGCTTCGACGGCTCTGAAAACTTGAAAGTAAGAAATAGCGCACAGTGTCATGCCGCAGTGTTCGCACCTTGTCTTGATTTTCTTGCAAGTGGTTCTCTTTCAATCACCGAAGGAGCATTTTAAGCACACGAAGTATCTGCTCGTTCGCTTTCGACTTTTAGCTGTCCGCGTAATGCACTTGAAAAGGTGGCCAGTGGCAAGCAGTGACATACTCACCGTGGTGGTGTGAACGCTGTGGTGTGGCGCTATTAATCCCGGAAGCGTGGCATCGAATTCATTCCACGGCCGCTGTATTTCAATGAGGGTGAAATGCAAAAATGCTCGCGCATTTTGCATTCGGTGAATGGTAAAGAAGCCCATGTGATCAACACTAATCTGGAGTCTATCACTTTCGCGTGCATTAGAATCAAATCGTGATTTTGCTACTTCCAACCGTAGGATTTAATATTATTTTCACTGGTGACATGAGGTGCGAAGGGTTTGCATTCTGCTTTTTTTGTGTGTGTGAGGTTGAGTTCGGGAGCTGCTAATCACAGCCTTTACAAGACTATAACGTCATCTTGGAAAACTTACTGCAAGTATAGATACATGCTGCACTGTGGTGTCACCTATCGTGCATCAAGAGAAGAAAGCATCCAAGGACACCAAATTTATCAGCGGTGAAGCCAAACTTATGTTTCCAGATTTTACTTCTGTTGGGTCCAGGTTATCTTCAGTAGGTATAAATTTCAACGGCAAGCCTGGCTTGTCCTCAGTGGGGAAATGGTGAAGTGCACTTGAATTCATATTTTTAACTCATGGAATTATAACGTACAGTTGTGTTCACTTTCTTGGGACCAAAAACTGAACACAACTTTAACTGATCACTGCGAACTATCATAGAAGTACTTGATGCCTTTCTTAGCAGTCTACCTGAAACAGAAGACCAGGTATAAGTGATTTTGTTTCTAACAGAAAAGGCAAGCTTTTGTATGTAAACGTAATGTCTTGAAGCGCACAAAAGTAGTTCAGCGCCTACGACATCTAGCAGTTTCAGCACGACTTCAATAGGGATAAGTGCAAAAGCATTCATGTAACATGCTCTTAGCGCACGTTAAAGTGACTTTAAAGGAAAACAGATTTAAGTTAGATTTAAAGTTAGGCTTCTTAAATACAAATTCTTCATTTGTAGGGACAACAGACCTTTTGTAAGCAAGAAGAGAAGATTGAAAAATAAAAGGGCACTAACTGATAAACTAAATTCTGGAGTTTTACGCGCCAAAGCCGTGATAACATCATGAGGAAAGTAATACGAAGCACTGTGGAATAATTTTGACCCCCGGGAGTTCTTTATCATGCGTCCAATGTAGGGTACACGGGCGTCCTCGCATTTAACCCCCCTTTAAACGCGGTTGCCACGGCCAGGATTTGATCCCGCGCCCTCTATATTAGCAACGCAACGTGCGGCCCCACAATTGAAACGCAATACTTCTCGGCAACCTACTTCAGTGAGTGGGACATTTGCCGCCCATGAGGCACAAACTACAGCTGCTTAAACTGCGCACTGTTAGCTGTTGCTGCTTTTATGTGCTTAAAGCTCAACTAAAATAATGTTGATGGCTGGGAAGAAAATGTATCAAACAGTGCAAGTAGAGCATAAATTTCGTGCTACATATTACCTTTGTATAACGAGGATATGAGTCACAAAACGCTCGTTCGCATTGAGATAAAGGATCGCCTGCAGCAACCTGCGGTGCTATAAAAAGCATGGAGGCGACGAGGACTGGGGTCATAGCCGCTACCCACCAGGTGAATGCGTCATCTACTAAGGTAGTAATAAAAGACTGCGAAAAAGAAAATTAGTTACCCGCCCCGCGGCTCTGTCAAAGTTGCTTGAGCAGTATCTCAACATCATCATTTATTTTTATAACCTGTCCCAGCAACCTGCAATTACCTTTGTCTAGCGCTGTCTGATTGAAACTAGTTCCTGCGAATATCCTAATTTGGTCACCGCAGCAAATTTTCTGCCCTCTTCGACAGCGCCTAAATTCCTGTGGCACCCATCCTGTAGCTCTGTCGGTTCGCCGGTTATAAACTCTGCACATTACATATCCTGCCCAGTAGATTTTTTTTCTTTTAATGTCAACTAGAATATCAGCTATCTCCATTCGCTCTCTGATCCACGAAACATCGTTCCTGTCTTTTAACGTCGCTCTTTGCATTGTTCTTAACTTGCTCTCGATGTCCTTTAGTAATCTGCAAGTTTCTGCCCCATTCTGGGTAGAGTGGAATTATCATGCACTTTTCTTTTCAACGACAGTGGTAAGTTCCCAGTCGTGAGGTGGTAATGCCTGCCGCGTGCAGCCAAACCCATATTTATTCTTCTGAACATTTCCTTCTCATGGTGAGCTTCCCCTGTTAGTAATTGACTCAGATAAATGTACTCGTGTACAGACTCTAGAGGACGACTGGCAATCATGAATTCATGTTTACTTGCCGGTTATCAATAGTACTTAAAAAGGCAGTAGCGTAACAAAATACGGACAGAGACAAGAGGACAACGATGAGCGCGGAACTTCCTATAAATTTTATTGTAAATGATTCGTGGCGTTTTTCACTGGTCGATCTGGAGCGGCCGCTGGAATCCTCGAGGGAGCGCTCGGGTTTCACTAGAATGTACTCTAGGTTTCACAAATCCAAATCGGCCAGCGGAGCGCAAAAACACCCCGCGGAGGATCACACAGGAAGTCTGCGTACACGTGACACAAACCGGTTCCGGAAACCATGTCCGACTTCCGCTCTGTACGTTTCCACGGCAACCAAAGTCACCGTCCCACATTCACAACGGACATTCATGGATTCGTAGAGCACGTGCGTCACCTCGTAGTCGCTGTCGTGTGAGCTTTCATCGCTAAGCGCGAGCTCTGCAGCACCACCGAAGCAACACAATATTTGCGTACCGACCGAGTAGCGACTTCGCTTAAAGACGGAAGCCCCACGAGCTATTTCCGCCAGAATCCGCGCCTCGGTGATGGAGCAAGTGAGAGCGATCTGGCGCGGAGCGAGTTGATCCGACACGACGAGCGGAAAGCGCGAACCCGCTCCAGATCGACAAGTGAAATTTGTATTCGTTGCCACGGAGCAAGAAATCTTACTCCGAATGGACCAGTGGAAAACGCAATCAGAAATATGTACATGCCGTTGTAGCCAGGGGTTATAATCGGCGCATGTGCAAATATGTCACCTCTTTGCCTGAGAGCGTGAAGGCGGCCATGCTGAGATATCCCTGCCCGTGTCCAGAAATCCCTTCAGGTTCTGCGATTTCACGTGCCACACACGTTTAACTGCTCTTAATAAGAGAAGTATTTACAAAATCAGGTGAACAGTCCTTGATGGTAAGATAATGACTCGTCAGTAAACCTCGGCCTCTTTATATATGTACCAACAGACCCAAATTCCCGCATTACTCAGTAGTGTCTACTGCTCTTTATTGCTTATTTAGCCAAAGTGAAATTTCGTTGCATTTGCTCTTTAAGCGTTTGCAGCATGGGCATTGACACTCTGCTGTGCTTTGGGACATTACATCGTCAGATATTATAAAATGCCTTCGTTCTCAAAGTGTTTTTATAGATGTTATAGTTATTTTACAGCCTCACAATAATATCATGCATGAGAATATGGTAGATTAGATTCTATTTTTTTTTCATTTGCACCAAAAAGGACTAGCCTTATTGCATGTGGCACAGGCTGGCATAGTGAAAAGATTGTAATCAAGGATGCTGTGCAGGAGCGCAAAAGTCCACCGATTCAATGATTTTTCACCTTGCTTGGCGACAGTTCTGATCAGCGCCGTGACCCTTCAAGACGAGACAAGATTTCATCGGACTTTCAACTTCAACAACCCAATAATATTAGGCTGGAAATCTTAGATAATAATTTTATGTTCACCACGAAGCATGCTTGCTGGTGTTACGACCCAATAAAAAATGAGAGATAAATTTTTTTCATAAGTGAATGCCCCGCTAGGCTGATGAGTGGTCTTGCTGCTCCCTTCTGTGCATGTCATTTTAGTCTATATATTGGCACGTGTTGCCTTGACTCAATCAGTTGAAAGTTACCGCCCGTGTTATCGTTTTGTGTTTTCTCCCCCTGTCCTTGCCCTTATTAGAGGACATTATGATATGATCATGAATTACTACAGAACCAGTTGCACATACCGAATGGCGAAATGAAAGAAGGTCAAATCTATATAGAAGTTGTTGAATATATTGCATTATTTATTAACAGGCCAGTACACTTTCGAATGTTAGACAGAAGGAGCTGCGCTTACTATTACGTTGTTGTAAGTGAACCTTACATAGGTTTCATAGGCCGGTTCACCGATATTTTTATGAGGCATAAACATAACTATCGCATATATATCTATAAATATTTTAATTACCGGAGCAGCAGCACACAGCATCCTATAGTACGGCCGCAAACACCACCTACTTTCACTGAAAAAAAAAAAGCCCTCAAATGTTCACCGTGTTTGTTCTTCAACTACTGCAACATGCTGAATTGTCGTTTTGCCTCCCTTGGCCACAGGATCTTCATCAGCAAGTGCCAGTCTATATAAAAAAAAGGAACTACGGCATGGCCAGGGTGACGCTTCAATAGAGACCCTGTAGGTTCTTCCCTTCATTAGTCGCGATAATATGCACATCCGATGAGTGGTTGGCAGCGTACACTCATCTTAGCGCCACTCATCCTAGCGTGTTAAGGATAGTCATACCGAATCTTTTATTCGACATAAGTCAGACTAGATTTAGGCTCGCATGAGAGAGCGAACCAGTGCCGGTCTGTTCACTTTCGCCGTCTCAGTCTTCGGTAGAGAGTCCACGAAGTAAACGCCGCCGTAGAGGTGTTTGTGCACGGTGAGGCTGCCTGCAAAATCGAAAAAGAAAGTTTATTGGGAAACCTGCCTTAAATTTTTACTAAAGCTTATAAGAACGTAAGACCTTCAAAAAACGGTTAGTACCTAAGTGCGCTCTTTGTGCCGAGTCTGCAATTGTAACAGTTATCATCTCAATAATTTATGTCCTTGAGAAAACTTCTAATGCGGTTTGAATCAGGGTGAATATCCGCATTCTAAAGTTTCTATTAAGGCAGCACTAACGGCAGAGCCGGCATAGTAATCTTCAGTTCCTCTCCAGAAAGTGCTTGCTGGCGTGGCGTTGCAGCTACAACCGCTCATGGAAAATGTTCGCTGTTTTTTTTTAGTGTCGCTGACCTGCCACCGAGCCGTTGAACGCGCACATCATTGCGATGTACCACCAACGCCACCAAGTTCTTTATTGCTGAAAGCAAGAGGAGCAGTGTACATGGGCTTGCCAATGCAAGTGACGCATTATTGTTATTATTCAACCACTATTTTATTATGCAATTCATAAGCCTTAATTCATGCTTACATGGCACAAAAATTGTGATATAGCCGCTTCCTGGTGAAGAGGCGTCGCCGCCTTACTTATCGTTTAGTTCTATTTGGACGCGTTGCAGTGCCAAGACCGGGTTCTAGGCTAGCGCTGTAGCGAGAGAATCAGTGGCTTCGGAGTGCTGGTCCACTTGGTCGCCTATGTTCGGCCTCGACAACGCCAAGCCCTAGCTACGTTACATAATTAGCTAATGTGGCTCTTCGGTGTATTCTAAAGCTGGTGCTCCCATGAGTATGCCCAGGGTATAACATTACCATCACTATTATCATTATAAGCGTACTTACGTATACTACTGAACAAAGCATCTACTAATTATCTCAATTACTTTTTCTCTTGTGCTAGCTGACCCCATAATACGCATTGGAATGTCAAAATTTCATCACGCAACTTTTTCAGTCGTCCTCGTCTACACTTTTGTGATTATGAGAAGGAAGTGTACAAACGAATATAAATGCGTTGGAACGCGAACGGACGACATTACCAAGAGACGACTGGCAGTTGACCACTATCCTTGAAAAGGGAAGTGTAAAGTCACTGCATGCTGCTGGTACAAATGTACGGGTTGAAGCAGAACCGTGAGAACAAGTTCAGAATTACGTGAGGACCGATGGAATGAGAGATAATAGACGCCATAAAAATACCGTGGTGTGGATTAGTGACCTACAGGGATTATAACCGACATTCTAGTTCAGATTACGAAAAAGACATACATTTGTCCCGGCCATGGATTGTGTAGCGCATCTAATAGGCATATTATGATTGCAGACTTGGCAGCAGCAGCCGTCGCAACAAGGAAACGACGCTAAGCCATACTTTTTGGTTGCGGACTTCGGAGCGCGGTCACTGGCAAGCGCTGATTTTCACCACCATTGCGGTGACATGTATTCAAATATCTTGGCACGTGGACTTCACGCCCACCAGCACCACCAGTTAACATCACCGGAAACACCTAGTCACATCACGCAGCGTTACCACTGATCTCACTGTGGAGCTACCAGCACTACAATAAAGGATCCGCCTGGCCTCATGCTTCACTTGGCAGCAGCACATCTTATTTTATTGTAGCGCAAGCTGAACAAGGACCACAGAAAGGCACGTCTGACGTATACAGCACTAACTTTCAACAATAGATTTATTTCGATTTCTCGTCGCTGTATATACACGGTCGAAACGCCATACAACATGTGAAAAAATTCCGGTAAAATGAAAAGGACAAAATGACGCTCCACGAAGCCCCTATAGCTATCCTCATTGGCCTCTAAAACGCCTCTAAGCCGTTCTCATTGGCTGGGCGGCTTAGTATTCGCTTTTATGCGGCATTTGTCACGTCGGTTCTGTCACGCCTACTGCTGCCAGGGTGACTCCCGCGGTTTTTTAGCGATGACTAGTAATGCACAACTTGCTCGCGATGTTGACGCCCTCAGGCGAGAAATCGTAGAAATGTCTGCAAGTTTGCGCATGATCAACCAGTTGTATCAAGAACATAGGGGAAAATGAGACGCTGTGAGTGCGGAGAGCAAGACGCTCGCAAAATAATACGAAATGCTGGCTAGAAGGGTGGCGGACCTCGATCAGTAGTCTCGTACAAACACTCTCCAGGTCAAGGGTGTGGGGTGTGACAGGGAAATAACTTCTGCGAGAAATCTGGGATAAGATTAGTCGCTTGTGGCACCATCTGACATATACATTGTTCACCTTGTCCCTGCCAAGCAGGATAAGCACAATATAGCACGCTTCTGTTCCCGCACTAAAACGGCTGAATATTTAAGTATAGCCCAGAAAGCACGACTAAACACTAACACTCCCGCTTTCCCCCCGTCTGCAGATACCAAGGTCTTTATTAACGACCACTGAACACGAGACAACAAATGTCTGTTTGGTCAAGCCCTCCAACTTAAAACACAGCACCACTGGAAATTCCTATGGACGGAGAACCGCCGGTTCAAAGCATGAAACACAGAAGGGAGCCGCGTTTACCTCATTTCTAGCACACACCACCTTTAGCTAATCAACTCGTAACCGTTAGAACCTTTTCATAATTATTCAAAGAAACATTTCAGACCAATGTATTATACTTCAGAACTAAAACTCTAATAAAGAACACCAGGCTTACCCATAAATATCTGATACACTTTAACGTACGTAGCATCTTAATTACCTATCATATCAAGGTCGACTTCCTTTTTAATCTAAATATAGCTTTCACTATCATCTGCCTATACGAAATATGCCTGACTAACGCTCATACCAACTTATTTGGTATTCCCAGATACACAAGAGAAGTATATGTACGTAAGGATGTTCGGTATGATGGTTCAGCAATTATCGTCCAAGACACCCTACCCCATCTCAATAAATGGCCAGATAATTTCTTATGAGAAGACTCACATATTTCTTGGCATAATCATTGATAGAGATCTCTCATGAAGCCCGCACGTGACCGATTTGCAACAGCGTCTGACAGCAGTCTCCCAGCGTTTCAACTTTCTGGGCGGAAAGACTTGGCGAATGTCAGTGCATACAATGTTGCAATTGTACAGGGCTCTTTTTCTGGTCTTCTTGAGATACAGTGTGCCCGTACTGACCAACACTTGCCAGACAAATCTTCGTGCTCTATTGGCTTTTCAAGCTCAGGCTCTCAGGGTTTGTCATGGTTTGCCAAAATGCACATCGACAGTGGCTGCTATTGCAATCACCCGGGACCAACCCATACAAACACACATTGCTCTGGAAGTGTTCAGGTTGCACCTTAGGCACTTTGCCCGTGCCCGTTCCCATCATCTGGCAACACTACCGCCAGAAAAGCCGCAGTCATCATTTTGTACTACGAATTCGGTTTATTACACCCGCTTCACCCAGTGAAGCCCGCTTAGTTGCGGGCTTCACCCCCGCAACTAAGCTATTGATTCCTCCGTGGTGTTTGACTCGACCTGCAGTGCACCTCAACGTACCAGGAATCAGGAAAAAATCTGAGCTGTTATCCCCTGCTCTTAAACAACTAACTCTGCTCATTTTGCACGAGAGGTATGCCGACCGCGACATACTTATACTGATGGATCGGCAACTCTCCAGTACTCCTTTGGAGCCGTGGATTTCCCAGCGAAGGCCATCACCATCAGTTCCAAGATGTGTCACCCAACGACACCGACGGCTGCGGAACTAGCAGCTCTTCGCGCTGCACTTCGTCTCGTCAGGCAAGAACAACCTCGAAGATGGTCAATATTTAGTGACACGAAGGCAGAACTGGAGTCTTTGCTATCAGCCCTGTGGCGTGGACCGCACGAACAACTGATATTTGAGATTACAGAAGTAATCAAGACCTTGCCTGAGAAAGGACAACACGTGAAACTTCAGTGGCTTCCATGTCACTGCGGCGTCATAGAGAACGAACACGCCGATAACGCTGCTCGGTCGGCTCTTCAAGGCAACGAAGACAAGCCGATACTATTATCAAGAACAGATGCGGCTAGAAAACTTCGAATGCTCGCTCGTGATGTCACGTTCTCCTTGTGGAAGGCAGGAAGTTTTCAAAACAACCGGCTGCGCAACCTAGACTTTTGTTTATGCATTTGCATTCCAGCTGGACTCTGCCGTCGTGAAGCTCCCCTGTTTTGTCCAATATGACTAGGGCTGGCCTTCACGAAGTTTTTTTGCATTCCGAATCGGATGGGCGGACGACGCCTCGTGTGTTGATGTGGTAGCGTGGACACTCTTCAACACCTTCTCTGTGACTGTCCTCGCTACAATTTACAGGGACGATCGCTCGCAATAGCGATAGCGCGCTTTCAACAATGTCCTATAACAAGCGAACTTATTTTGGAATGCCGATATGACAAGCCAAAGCAGCGGAGGGTGATGAGGGAACTGTTGCAGTTTTTAAGGGCACCAGAATTGGACAAACGGCTGTAGCCTGAACAGATGTTCATAGTGCTGCAAATACTACTGTGCTTTGCGGTGACGGTGGGCGGTGACAGTTACCGACTGTGATTGTATGTCTATGCTCCTTTCTTTCTTTATCTCTACTTTGCTATCACTTAACCTCCCCTTTCTCCTTAGCGTAGGGTAGCAAATCGAATCTTTGCATCTGGTTAACGTCCCTGCCTTTCATATTTCTTCTGTCTCTCTGTCGTCCAAGATAACCAGCCACATCGTCGTCGCCACCATCTCTCTTTTGCTTGCACTAACGTTGAATTTGTATGCTTGGAATTCGATAAATCTTTCCTTTTACCTACCAATAGAAATACAATATTGGATCAGTATATAATTCCCTATCTTCTTGTTCTGTTAGTTATTGGTGTCAACTAGATGCTATCTTGAACATCATTGCAAACGAAAACAAAAATGTCGTTACCCTTCGTAACGTAAACATAGATATTCCTAACCCCTCTGATAGTCATTGCTTCAATTACGCCAACTGCTCTGCAGGATATGGCCTAGATTCACTAATAATTGTGCCCACAAGATGTCCTCCGTTTGGATGATCTAACCCATTAACAGTGTATTATTAAACTTACACCTAGAGCAATGTGCTGGCTTTTTCACTGTTCCCATGTTGGACAACTATCTCGTGCTCGTTCTATTAAAATCTATCAACCCACCGTACCAACACGGCATAAAACTTTCACGCCACTAACTTCATTATTCAGATTGCAGAAATCAACTGCAACTCGATTCTTCCAATGCGAGATCTAATCCTGGTTTTCCGGTGATTTAAAAACAAAGCTGGAAGCATGTACTCACAGTTTACGAGCCGAACACAGGATACTCCCTGGTTCTCAGCCGCGACAAAACCCTACAAAGCCCTGGACAACAGGATACCTCTTAAAGAGTACTAACAAACTTGATAGCGTAATAATAAACGTGATAAGAATGAACGTAATATTTAAAACGCCAACCCTTTATTGTAAGTCTAAAGTGACGGTACATAACGTATTTTAATACAGTTACCAGACTCTTAAAAGAAGCCAAGCGCTCCTACTTTGAGAAAGCGATCGTTAAACACAGAAATCATGCCCGCAAAGCCTGCGATAGCATTAGGTCATTTCATCAAACTGCACACTCAACCAACTTAATACAGGAACAAGGGCAGGAACGAAAACCACTGATATCGCAAATGAATAAATCCTTTTTTTTGTGCTACACAAGTATTCGCCAGACAGTATTCCACAGGCAGTATTCAGGCAAACCCCAAATTCAATTTACTTGTACCTTACGTGGCCAAAAGAAGTGTCCACTTCAATTGCTAGTTTACAACTACAGGTCCCCGCCTTGATGATTTAGAATCGTTGAAAATAAAATTGATATCATCCAATATCGCCAATCTACTCGCGCACAATATTAAGTGCATCCTTAAAACAGGCGTTTTCTACGACGAATTGAAACGCGGTAAAATAGGTCCTATATTCAAGGAAGGTTACAAAGAACTAATTTCAAACTATGGCCCAATCTACATGCTATCCTTTTTCAGGGAATTTATTCAGAAAGCAATTGTACAACCGTTTAACAAGCTACTTTCACAAATTTAATGTTCTCTCGCGTGAGCAACACTGGTTCATAATGTTTATCAGGCTGAAATACCAATAACATAATTTACTGACGAAATAAAAGAAGCCCTTGACGACAACTATATCGTTGGCTCAGTTTCTGTTGACTTCAGTAAAGCCTTTGACACAACCTGTCATAACATTCTTTCTTACAACTTTGAAGCTCTGGCCATTCACGGCCCAGCTCTTTCGCTCATCCGCAGTTACCTGACTACCAAAACGCGTTGCAAATTTTGGTGGTTCATCCTCACGTGCTAAATCCCTCCCAAGGGTTGTCCCACAAGACTCGCTTTGAGGCCCTTTACATTTTCTCGTGTACAATAAAGATGTTCCTCATTGTTTAACCGGTAAATTATCTATACTATATGCTGACGACACTACTATCTTTTCTAATAGCAAATGCATAAATACTGTAATAAACCGATTAACTTCTGACCTAAACAATTTATCGGCGTGGTGCACAAGTAATAAACTACAGATCAGTCGTTCTAAAACACTCTTTTTGCTTTTTCATACACATAAATGTGTCATCGCACCCGCACCACTGTTCATCTTACAAACTCATGTTCTTTTACCTGCACGTGAAGTTGTGCTCGTTGGCATCAAACTAGAGCCCCTCTTTAAGTATAACTTGCATACTTACATGATCTCAAAAAAATTTGTTTTAGAATAAGAGTACTAATTTTTACGCGATAGCATTTTCCACAAAATATAAGAACTTCATTTTATTACGCATTTATACGTTGCCACTTAGAATACTGCATCTCAGTTTGTGGAGACACATACACCACGCACATGCCATATCTACAACATTTATAAAATCAAGCCTTCAGATCATCAATTTATCTAGTGACATGTCGCATGCAGTACTATATTTCCCTTCCTTAAAATCCTACGATTACAATGTGCGATCGAGCTCAAATTTGTTTTACTGATATGCTGCACACTAAACAATGAAATCATTTATTGATGCATCTATATACATGCTATTATCAGCATTAACAATATGAGACATTCCTCGCAAAACAATTTTTACTGCCTCGAATAAACACTACTTACGGAATGGTTACTGCCCTTCTTACGGCCATTAAATACTGTAATAAACTACCACCCCATATCAGTGTTAATGCTGTGCCTGCGGCACAGCATTAACGTTCAAGAGATATATGAAGACATATTTATTAGGCGCACTCCTTGTTACACACTCATTACTACAAACATACATACATTGTATACAAATTTATTTTCTAGTTTTTATTGCCTCCGTATTGGCCTAACCTATCGTTTTTCTTCTCTATCTCGCATTGTCTTCTTTAATTTGTGTCTTCTCAGAAATTTTAGGTTTTCTATTGGCTATGTGTTTGCCTAATACATTAATTTTATTCTATATCTGCCATTGTCTTTGGCTTTTTTTGAAATTGTATATTTTTCGTTGCATAGCATATATTTGACTTGTACTTCGCATATTGTAAGCATATTTCTGTTTCTGATTATCGGCAACAATAACCTCGCATTTGAAAAATGTCATTCATATGTTTCTTTATTGTGTCAACTACTAAATTTTTATTTACTGATACGCAGTATCTGTCTTTCTTTTGCTTGTGTTTCACTTGAACTTTAGTTATTGTAAGCACGTTTCTTGTATTTGATTATCTGCTTCAATACCTCCGTGTAATCTGATGCCTGTCACTGCTATCTGGCCATAATGTATTAATTTCCATAGTGTTAATTTACCAATAGGAGGTCCCTCTGACCGTTATTGTTTTTAATGACTCCGGCACCTCCTTCTACAGTAATAATGAATCATTAAATAAATGGCGAATTTATAGCTTGCTATCGACACGTGGACTTCGTTATCATCGTCACTACTGCTTATATCGCCCCTAGTGCGTGACACTATTTACCACTTCGTACATTTGCTTCGTATATTGAACGATGATGCACATGCTGGTTCAGGAGCTCACTTTGGTTGCAACAAATCTGAGTACGGAGTTGTTGGTTGAGGCAACATCTTTGGAAGGGACACTGCAGAAGACGGGACAAGGGAGTGGTAGACAAACATGCAACGCTCTAGGCCATGTGTTTGCGAATGACTTGTCTCAGCATTCGGGCGCTTTTTTGCAAAGATTGTGCATTTTTTTCTTTCGGCACTTACATGGGCTACTATAGCCACATTCTGCGAAGCTTTTCGCCCGTTTCAGTGTGCAAAAAAAAATAACATATGTGATGTCAAATAAAAGCGAGCTACAGGTATGTGGGCACTGTGTTTATTTATTTGTCCCTTACAGGCGTCAGTAGTGAAGATAAAAAAAAAATGGATAGATGAAGGCACTGATCTGCATGCCAGAGAAACAGGGAACAAAATTGAAATGCATTGCAGTGCATCCAAAAACTCCGGCACAGATATCAAGGCAGAATTTGTCATTCCATAATGCAGCACCAAACTCTTTCTTTTACAGAACGAGGCATGATTTTCATAAACGACAGAGTACAGGAAAAGATGTCTGTGAAGCAATGAGATTGCGAGCCAACGAGCGAAACAAGTTTCTAGGTATCAATTCCCGAAACTTGCCGGTATTCCAGCTACTTTTCAGCGTCAGAGAACAAAAAGGCTGCTTGGTAAAAATTCGAATTATAGTGTATTTGTGCAGCAAATTTCCCGTCTGCTATCACGATGCCCGTATGATCCTGAGAAGTTGTTTAATGTCGATACGCCTTGCGAACTGAACGGCTAGAATTGGCAAATTGCAATAGGAACCACGAAAAAGTAATTTGAAAGTTAATTAGTTGGTGATGCACTTCAATTTCTCGTTCAAGTAATGTTCACCGCTACATGTAATTCAGCTAATTTACTAGAGTTACGGTATCTTCCGCAGACTATTAAAAGATTTCTATATATAACTTCAAGCACACCTAATTTTGCCGATGCTTTCTTTGGCCTAATTTCCTGGTGGGTTTCTATTTTTATGACTATTAAATATAGAGCTCCTCGGTTTCTATTCTTCTCTCATTCGTTCTCCGCAAGGGTCTCGAATCTGGCAGCTTTAATGTCATAGGTACATACGAGGGTTTTTCCCGTTAAGAGCCTGCTCTCCTAAGTCGAAGTATTACGCGACGCCACCGGACAAAAAAAAATGATCTTCCACATCCGCCCACCATAACTTTGAGTCGCGTTCGCTAACACTCCCAGTGCTAAATATAGTAAACAAAAGATACCCCGTTTTGTCGACGGATTGATGACCGAAGCCGTAGCACCACTCGTAGTGCAACGCACGCGTATTACTGAGGATGTGGATTCGGCTCTCACCAGCGCCAAGTCATTTTTTTCTCTACTCTCATTTCCCACTTCTTCCTTATTTTCGTGAGTTCAATTTGGAGAACAGCTAACTTCATTGGTGATTTCCTTGGCTTCATTATCTGTGGGCTTTCAATGATGATATTTAATAAAAATTGGGGCTCTCAGTTTTCCTTCTTCGTTCGTTCACACACACACGCGCGCATATACATGTATATATATATATATATACATGTATATATATATATACATATATATATATATACATGTATATATATATATATATACATGTATATATATATATACATATATATATATATATATATATATATATATATATACATATATGTACGCTTTGTTATGCATTGGAGCGCAAGAGTAATTGGAACACCAGTGCATTTCCTCGGACATTGTAAAAAAAATAATATCGCTAAACTAGAACAGTTTAGAGAACTTGTTTCAAGTGGATACCGCGCCGGCTGCAATTGAATAACTTATAGCAAAGATTAGAATTCCACTCGCTGGCACAGGGGATATTCAATATGTTCGACATTCTATACGAAACACCATATATATATATATATATATATATATATATATATATATATATATATATATATATATATATATATATATATATATATATATATATATATATATACACACACACCATTTTGCACTCCAATCCCCACACCGGCCGCCAATGGGCACCGGAAATTTTGAACTATTTCCCCAAACTCCATAATTTTTTAAAGGGCCGCTCACCAGGTCTCGTTATTTCGAGCTTACAATCGGAGAGCATACACTGTGCGATAACAATCGTGTCTGCAAAGTATTACATCGCTGCCCGCCGCGGAAAGATCTGAAATTTCAATCCGAACTCCGTTTCCCTCTTCACTCGCGGCCACCGCGCTCCAAGCCGGACGGTGACGTAATCTTGCCCCTGCGCCTACGTAATCGTGTCCGCAGTGTGACGTCACTCGTGGCGACACGTTACTTCTAGAATTATTCAAGACAACATCTGTTATCCGTGCGATCTGTTGCTTGAATTGACGAGTTGAAGTTTAGAGAAATAATAAAACGCACAAACGAAATATCTGCGTGTTTTTTGTTTTACTTCGCACAGAAGCAAGAGAGATAGATGTACTTCCGCTTCGTCTGTTTATTCCCATGGTCGCGCGGTCACGTGCGCTGGTACCGAAACTAGGCCAATTCCTAACGTGCTCCAGCATGTGATCACGCTCTGCGATCCGCTTGTTCTGCTTCAGTATTCGTGTAGCGCTGAATTGTACCGCTAGTCATGTTTCCTCGTGCACAGCGCGCAAAATCGTGCTATGCGCGAACGAGAACTGTTGCGCGCGTCGCCGTCGGCGGAAGTGCGTAGCACCGAAAATAAATCGAACAGCAAAAAAAAAAACGAAAATGAAGGCGGGGCCTGTGACGTATGCGTCGCCGGATCGTCGAGATCCGGTATGGGAGAACGCAGGGCAGGAATTTCACTTGCGTAGGCTAGACGGGACGAGTGGAGAGAGCGTCTTGCTTGGCTATGGAGTCAGCCTGCTGAAATCATGCGTTCGCGACACACACATATTTCTATATCGGTATTAATGAGCCAATTTGAAAACTTTTTCCGGCAGAACGCTCCCTAGAGGACACGTAACAACTTCCAGCGTATAAACAAAACTTGCTACGCGGCTTCGTGAGGGGCTCTTTAAGAGCAGCTAAGCCAACACGTTAAACTTATTTGTATGTATGGCACGTTTTTATAAGGAATTGTATAATGTGTGCTTCCCCGCTGTGCAATATCCAAACAAATGCCGGGTGTTTCTTTCATGGTGTAATTGGAGATTTTCACCCAACATACTCCTGTAATCACAGGTGGGGGTTAAACCGGAAGGCGGACTTTTTTGTCTATGTAAATATCTTACTTGCAACAGTTTCCCGTATCCGGTTAGCAAGAGTGGTCAAGTCTTCCTTTTTGACTTCTTCTGTGACAACGATTGCAGCGGCAGCAGCTTCTCCGTATTCGGAATGTGGAAGGCCTACAACAGACACCTCGGCGATCTCATTGGCGTGCTCGCGGAGTAGCAGATCTTCCAGTTCAGAAGGAACAACTTGGTCGTCCATGCACTTGATCATTTGCTTGAGGCGTTCACAGAAATACAAATGACCATCCTCGTCGTAGTATCCAGCGTCCCCTGCAGAGAGCGTGCGAACAGTATTAGCAGTGCCAGAAGGATGATGGCAGAATGCAGGATATGTGTATGCCCCAGGAGGCTAAGGGAGTTAGTTTTTCTTTTTTGTCCTCAGTAACGCAGCAGTCATTTCTGAAGTTTACGAAGTAAACATACAATATATTAAAGAGGCAGATACTCGTATGAACAGATAGTAAGCACAAGAGACATAACATACAAGATAGTGATAGGACAGCTGCCGCTGATAGCGCTGTCGTAATCCTAGTTCGCTCTGACTAACATTTTAGCAAGACGTCCACATTTAAAATTGGTGCCTCTAACTAAACAGCTATGAAAGGGTCCAAGCAATCATGACCGAAAGCCCATACTTTTCTTGACAGCTTAGGAAGTCGTCACCATCCACCTTGTTGGGTCTCATACGCAGAATGTAGTCTACACCCGCTTGGCATATTACATTGTTTGCTGTATGTTTGTGTTGCGGAGTAGCTTGGCTATAAAGCCGTTCATTTATTGCTAACCAATACTGGCAGTGGCAGACAAGAGCCTGACTTCAGAACAGTATCATTATCAGGTACTGTGATGGAAAAGGAGTTTTATATTTTAGTTAATGAAGTATGCAGGGCTAACAGTACACCGAAAAGATGAATTATGACCTTTGATGCATGTGTATATGAGTAATGTCACTGATTTTGAATGAGGATAGTGCACATGAAGCTGCCGCTAAAATTATTCCGAAATGGGTTGTTTTGCCGGCCGCACATGCAGGAGCAACATCGCAGTATTGTCAAAATATGTGTCATACCACTGGGGGCGCCTAACTCAGTGTAAAATGTTACCTATGTGTCTGAGATTCAAATTATATGAATTCGTGGTGCAATGTTTTTATGTTTCCTATTAAAGCCGCACTTGGGTACGATGCTATAAGGACTCTGTGTAGTTATTGAGAAATAAAGGTAAATATTTCAATGGTTTTGTGGTTTTCAAAGCTGTGCAATAGTCATTTACCGCGCCGTTGGGATCATTCTTCATCTAGATGACCTGAAGTACAACCATCGAGTCGGACTACAACCATAATTGGCAACATCCTTGCGTAGTGGAACACGTATTGCCACAGCCTCGGCAACCATCAGCCAGACCAGGCGTTTCTGTCAGCCAGACCAAGCAGGCCTCAGACAGTGCGCATACAAAACGTAGGTGATGCAGAAGTCTGCTTCTTCTTTGAGAGGCCCGTGTGTGTGCTCTTAGATATGATGCCGGTAAGTCCAAGTCAAATACTCTAAAATGAGAGACTGCCTAATAATATTGCTAGAGCTTTTAAATGCAGCGGCAGTGCGTGTATGGTGCTGGAAAAAAACTCGAAGGTTTAGAGCGCGTTTATATTTTACCTAGGTGGGGAAACGCTACGTAAAGGCGCTTATTCAGAGCTGCATAAATATGTGGACGAGGCCTGCCATGCACATGCCGGTGAACGTCCTTAGGTGGCGAAGACTGATTCAGTTGTCGCAAAAGAGTCAGGAAAGCTTGAGACACTTGAAGCAAGAAAGGTATGGCTCATACACGTACATTACATATTATTTCGACGCCTGAAAAGACTCAAGCACAGCCGAAACACTTCTAGCTGTATTGCTTCTAAGTTTTCGTTGTGGCTATCCGATGAATATGGGGCTTTTGACAGCCGGAATTTAACAAACGGCTACTTAGCACTTAAATAAACCGTGTAACGGGCACTGAATAGCCACCAAAGCACATGTCATCAATGTGCTGATGCACACGGACCTTATGTTACGAAAAAGCGGTAACGTAGTTAACATTAAAACGTCTTATGGTCGTATGTAGTCCGGAGTAGTACTTGACGAAAAATCGCACCTATGTCTAGTCGAACCCGCTTTTTGCACCCTAACTTCGCATAAAGCATGATAATTTTTGCTTCCTTCTTGCGTGTACCCCACATAAGTTTATTTTGTGAACTCCTGGCGTTAAGCAGCGCTTACACAAGTGGTCCTGAATGCCTGCTGATGTTAGGTCCCTGCGAGACGATGGTTCTGGTGTCCAGATACCCACAAACCGATTAACGTTTTCCCTTATGTTTGACATTCCGATGTGCGTGTGAGGCTAGCCACTAGGATTTCAAAAAAGTTACCGAAAAACGCAGCGCCATTAGTTTAGCCGCGAAAGGTGGGTCCTTCATTACTCGAAATCTGCATGAAAAACAGAATGTGGCGACAATTCAGAAATATATGATTGAAGTGGAAACGTTTATCCATCATACCTATTACTCTTATACTGCCGATGATGGGTGAAAGAGACAGTCGGAAATAATGAAGACAGCCATAAAAGTAGAACGTCTTGGCAGGACGTCAGCAGACTCTCAGTTAAGTGCCGCTTATAATATTGGCTTATATCCACGAGAACAGTTGAAGATAACAACGCTTACTATGCAGTTCAAATACATGGGACTAACAGTATAAGAAGTCCCATTTATATGGCCCGTAAAGATGAAGCTTTTATTAGCAGCCGAAGCAGATATTAAGAGAGCGGTGCTTACGAAGCCGCCAATCGTATAAATGGGTAATACTTACGTGGTATTAAAGTTCAAATTAAAGTTGCCTCCCACGCAGTTTGGCGAGGAAATGGACCATTTTGTATGTGGCACGAAAGTACTAAATAGCAGCTCTTCCTATGCGGCCCAAGAATATGCGGGCCGTAGTTCCAGCTTCTTAAAAAAAAATGTGACAACCTCTGTTTTTCGAAAGTAAACCCGCGCTAGCGAGTACACAAGGGTTTGTACACAAGCACACCGTGTTATTTCACAGATACTGTGCACAACGTAAAGCAGGATTTGAACCCAGGACCGCCGTGTTGTAGGCGAGCACTCTAAGCACCGCACCAAAAGCACGTATAGTTTTAAATCGAAATTTTCGTTTCCTCTTTCTTCGGATTTTCCACTACTGCTTCTGCTAATGTCAGGCAGACCGAGTCGCAGGTTTTTTTAGTTACCGCTTGCATGTAATCATTTAGATTTTGCGAAACAAACAATAACAAAGGAGAAAACCTTGAGAAACTAAATTTGGCGGCAGATATGGATGAAGGCGTGTGACGTGGGTAACCCTCATACTACAATTCGCGTCCTGCAGCTACGACTCAATACCACGAACGCAACAGGCTTGTATATTTGCACACCTGTCTTGAAATTCCTACCTCTAAGCTATTCTTTTATAATAAATTGATTTTCAGCGTTTTTCACCGGTTTTCATTGTTTTCACCGTTTTTCAGCGCTTTTAAACTTCCTTCATAAATGGTAAGGCTGCTGCTCAAGTAGTATTTGCAGAGTGCAGCCAATAACTTCTCTGATAAAGACTGCAGTTCTTGGGTGTTAGGCAGGATGTTCATGAATAAGCTGGAGTGCTGACGTTGGAACGACCACGACAGCACCACGGCGACGGGGGAACGATTGTATAAAGATTGTATGGCTGAGATGACGTCGTCATGACACCATGACGCGAGTCGGGGGATAACACTGGAGTGATGATGATGCAAACACCACGAACACCTTGGGCCTAGACGCCCAAGCTGGTCAAAGCCAAGCCCCACTGCTCATGAATTACGAATCCCATTGATACGATCCAAAATCCGCGCACAAAATTATGTTGGCCAGAACGTTCACCACACTGTTCCAAAATTCTTCAAATATTGTGTCTCAGAAATCATCCTGAAAACTCATTCAACAAGTTCTGCTGCGCGTTCTCGGCAAAACGACGAAGTTTGTTGTCCCCCGACGCGTCACATACCTTGGCTAGGAACAAGCAGCGCAATAGCGCTACTTGACAAGGCAACTGGATGTTTATTTATTTATTTACAATTACCTCGAAGGCTTCTTGTAGGAGTATTATATGAGGGGTGCTAGACAATAATTTTTACAAGAACACGAAAGCAAACAAAGGAAATTCCATAACCAGGTATTATGCAATGATAAAATCTAATACATATGGTGTAACAATATAATATGAAAATACTTAGTAGGTTTTATTCAAAATTGAGTGGGCCTACGTGATTTCGCTCTAGAATGCCCCTATATATAACACACACATATATGTGGTCTTTATAATTTGACTTAAAGTTCCGAAGCATAGGTTGAATTTCGAATCTGTCCTGTCTTATTGGACCGGTCACCTAATTCAGGATTTAAGTAGGGTTGTGTGAATAGTACTTTTGACACGGAATTGAATACGAATGAAATAGAGAAAGAAGCGAATCGAATCAAATCCAGTACTTTTCAATTGATTTATTATTTTAACCAGCTGATCTTACCATTACTATGTAACTGTCTTCACGTCTTGGTATATTCGCAACTTTAGGAAGTTTCGGCCATCTCATTGTAGGTTATGAAGCATTGTTAATTAAAAGCATAACTGGAGTTTGATGAGTTTACTGATGAGTTTATTTGCATAGTCTGGACTCATTGATGAGTCACTTTTCCTGTTCTACTACGAAGTTCCCGGTGTTTTATATCAACTATGGCCACAGGGATAAATTTGTTGCGCACTGTTGCTCCAATGTTATGTTTTATCGCGCACGTGAAGCAATTTGAAATAACCCAAAACTAATCGAATACTATGTGTTGTTCATAGATAGAGGTTAATACGATTCGAATACCAACTCAAGTATGGGATTGTTCGATTCGTTATTGCAAATTATCAAATATTCGCCCACTCCTAGATTTCACCGTGTGACCGACAACCCGAACCCCCGCCTCGTGAGTGAATTTACGCGCTTGCACCGTAAAAGTAACATTTAAACTACTTTGTAACCATTTCAATATTTTATCGAAGTGAATACACACACACATGCACGCACACACGCACACACACACACACACGCATATATATATATATATATATATATGTGTGTGTGTGTGTGTGTGTGTGTGTGTGTGCGTGTGTGTGTGTGTGTGTGCACGTGTGTGCATACAGGCTGTTTCAGTGAACACTTTCAGAAATCTTTAAAGGTTGCCTGTGACAGATATCAGAATTCTATTTGATGCGCTGGTCTACTCGAAGCAGCGGACAATACATGCGCGATAAACGGAAATGCAAAAGCGACTATTTAATAATAACTCACTTATTAAGTTCTTAACTAATTACCTTATGGCCCATATTGCAATTTACAAATTACAGGCGTGGAGTTCGGTAGGCGGATCCGCTTGGAACGTATTTTCAAGAGGTCACCAGTTTCGAGATTAAATTCTCGATCTTTGCTGAGAAATGCATTGACGTTCCAGGTTATTTGTTGACAGAACGTCGTTTCATGCACTCAAGCACTCAAGTAACTGGAACGCAAATGCATTTCTCCACACAGTTCACTGTGGTATAAAGTATGTGGGCAGAGATAAAGTGCCTCAGAAAGGCTGGTTTTTATCCCTGTTTACAAACTTTATACCACAGTGTGCTTGCTATTCCATCTGTCAGCCCCTATCTTGATTTTGGACTTCCGCACAGTTCAGGAATTTATGTCTCGCTACCGGTGACACCCTGAGAATTCGTTACAAGTGGATTTGGGAAGCACACTGCTAGAATTTGTACATTGCAATATGGGCCACTCGATAATTAGTTCGAAAGATAATGAGTGAATTCTTGTTAATTAGTTAATGTTGCATTTTAATTATTTGTGCAAGTAGCATCCGCCGCTTCCCCTAGACCAGCTCATGAACTAGAATTGAGCTATCTGCCACGGGCAACCTTTCAAAAATTTCCAGTGGTCGCTGAAACACCCTCTATTACATGCGCGATTGCATTTCTAGGTTGTTTTTGGCATTTATAGGGTATACGAAGGAGCGTATGTGACTGGACTGGGTTATGTCAGCTATCGACGCTGGAATGCCTAGATTGTGTTTTTTTTCTTTGCTGCATGATGAATAAAACTAAAACTGCGACTCCACAATAACATTAAAACAAAATAAAATTTTACCTTGGATCAAAACGCGCTTTAGAGAACTTTTCGAAAAACATTCAAACCGCTGGCATCACATGGAGCTTCTTTAAAAGCACCATCAAAGTAGCAGCATCAGATGTTTTCATGACTGCTGCGTTGAGAATGTGGCGGGCAGCGGAACTAGATCAAAGCCAACCATGTTCACCCACGATGTTCGTCCCTCGTAAAGGCGGCATCATATCACCACATTTGGAATCACCACTCGAACAGATTGAATTTCACTGCACGGTACGCTGTGACGCGCACAAAAAAGCAATGCGAGTTACTATGCCAAAAGAAACAGCGGTGTTGATGTTACTCTTCACCTGATTTGCACCATCCTTCTTCGTCAAATAACTCAGCGGATTCTTTGGGTCGCTTGTAGTATCCCCTCACCATTGACAACGTCCGGAAGCAGATCTCCCCTACCTGATGTGGGCCAAGCTTTTCGCGTGTACGCACGTCCACCACCTAGGAATAAAAGCAGAGCACTGCTGACTTCTATATGTGAGAGAAGGTACTTTTAGGCATGATACTGTATTCACTTTGAGAATACTTTGAAATCATAAAAAAGTGAGGTCCTACGAGAAATAAACAGAAAAGCCTTTCACGTTTCTTGTTTTTTTCTAGTAGCATGAAGGTGCAGTATACATAACTGATCAGTAATCTTTAGCATTCCTAAAAAGTCTTGGAGTTTGCTACCATGCACGAAGTGTTGAGCGCACAGTTTAGACTCAATGCGGTTCTTTCCTACTGCAATGAAATCTCTTTAGAAAGGTTTACAAATTGAAAGCCACATACAGGCTTTCAATACGTGCTTGCAGCAAATCAGGAATACTCAGACATCTCCTCGTGTATTTTTTTAGTACTAAACTACTCTACGCATATCACAGTAGCCACCCCTTTTTTTTAACAAAATGAGCACTCAGGAGCAAGTGCACTCACGTGTTCCACTACTCAATACTGCTAACATATCAAGCTATTGTACATACTAGTCTTTATCGCATTCATAAAACGACTAAGCAGCATGATTTAGCAGTTGAATGGTGTTGTGCAGGCGTGCAATGTGATGCTTGCACCGTCACTGCGATTTAAGATATCAATAAAACTTTCGATCTACTAGGCATATTTACCCACAAACATGTTCTCGAAAAACGTAACACAGCCGGCTTCCAGGTCACATTCGCGAAGTGCTAAGAGCTAAACATTTGGAGCATTTGTGAACGAGAACACAGTGCGCCACCTTTTTTAAATGCGTAAGCATTTCTATGGCTACCCAACGAGAAAATCCGTCCGTCCGTCCGTCACGTAAAATGAGATCGCCTTTAATATGGGGATCGCGCGTTCGCTTCTGCGAGAGTCAAGCGGCAAGAAAACAGCAGAAAACAGTCAGGCGGCAAGAAACGGCGCACAATGTCCCCATCGCAGATTGCCTTCCAGAAAGGGCCCCCGTAGTCGTACCATACACAGCGGCCTAAGCGGCAAGAATACAGTGCACAGCCACCACTGGAGTACGGTTTGTCATGGTAGTTAATGGTGCTGCACGGATGAACAAGACGCTAAAGAGCGAGAATGGCTAATATTGGTGGGAACGTCATTAGCGCGCCTGGCTCCACAACCTGCAGTAGTTTGCTGGCGTCATCAATTCACCTTGCACCGCCCACCGCATTAGTTCGTAACGCCACGGCGCGGTCGTTTATACTGGCCGGAGCAAGTTTCATAACATTGCTAATGACCTACGCGCTGCCGGCAGATGAGCAAGTGGCACAACACCTACGTACACATAGATATCTCCCAGAGGTGCTTCTGCAGGCTTTTTTTTCGCTACTTTTTCTACCGGTGGCATAGCAGCTTCATGTGGTATTAGGAATCTAAAGCATACTGTACCTTAACTGTGACCCCTGTCGATGGTACTCCAATATCTGTGCTATCCAGGTGCTCGCCAATCTTCGATTGATTCGTGACACCGCCACAGGACTCCGTCATGCCATAGCCCCTCGACAACTGCTCGAGACTACCGAAGGCCTCGCGGGCTGCTTCTGCTACGGATGGCGGGAGCACGCTGCCACCTGTGCCGATAGTCCGCAAGCTGGGTAACTTAGGTCCCGTGCGGCGCAGCTCGCGTACTACAGCTTGCAGCTGGGATGGGAACAGCACGGCCATCGTCACCTGTCGGTGAGTTCGTACAGTGATAAATGTCGACAAAGTACACTCTGCGACTATATCACATAATTTACATGCCATCATTTCAATGTAATTTCGCACATTACCTGGACCATACCAAACTGCATTGATGAAGTGTGCTAGCTGTTACACACGGAAACTAAGCATTGAGTAGGACTAAATAAGCAAGAACGAAATTTACAGGGAGCTGCCCGTCAATTAACAATTATGGTGTGGTGCGCCCAGGTTCTGAAACCACATGTAGGAAAGAAGACAAGAGGAAGAGAATTGCAACAATGTGATTACATGCGATCTCATGTTACGTACTACTATACATCCTCACGCGTGGACATCCGTATGAAAATTTTCGCTATTTAAAATGTTAAGTGGACGTGTGCTCGCGAACTCTGTCCCAATTTTAACCCGCTATTTCCTATACTTCAGACATTTTGCGGATTTTCTTGTTTGCATGCTTCTTTAGAAAGGTTCTATCTTTCAGACGTTGAGAGAATCCGCATTCCTTGCTGTGGGTTTCAGTTCCTGAGGAATTTGAACGTCTCATCAGCCATTGGTTAATGCAGCGACCGGTTTGTCCAATTTAGCATCGGCCTCATGACAGAAGGATGTCATGGACGGTTGTCAGACGTCGCAGAGATAGCGTGACCTTGCATGAGAAGTTGCATAGGATGTTTTTTGCGAGACGCAAACTCGCATGACTTGGAAGGCTTCCTCAACAAAAAGGGCCTGTACAATTGGCTCCCCCAATATCATCGACTATTACGATACTCCCTCCTGAGAAATTTGAGCGAAGCTGGTCAAAAGTTTCCCACTCCCGATGTAGTGAGGAAAATAATTCGGATCCGAAGGTCAGGGTCCTCTCGGTGGTAGCACTGAAACTCTGCTCGGGCAGCTGGTTTTGCAGCAGCAGCAGCAGCAGCAGCAGCAGCAGCAGCAGCAGCAGCAGCAGCAGCAGCAGCAGCAGCAGCAGCAGCAGCAGCAGCAGCAGCAGCAGCAGCAGCAGCAGAAGAAGAAGAAGCACTTCAATCGTTTACGTCACCGATTGCCGAGGATGAGAGCTCGAACACGGGAACATGGGTTTCGCGAAGCGCGCATTTTCCAGCGGCGGCGGCGCCGGTAAAGTAGCTCATGCACAGTGGGTCAGAAACCCACGCAATCGCTTTGTTTTTACATATGGCATTGGTGGACCCGCTAGCCGCATGCCTTAGTAATGACATAAGCGGCGACCGCGTGAAGGCGCAAGCTACTATGTCGCCTTCTCGTCGCGGGTCACCGCCGTGGAGCACGTCTCGAGCGGAACTACTCGTTCAAGTAAAACTCTTGCTTGGGCTAGTTGGTTCATGCCTAAAGTAGTAAAGGCAAGGCGCAGAAGACCAGGACTCAAGAAGAAGAACACAAACGACAGGAACGGCGCCACTCACAACTAAGTTTATTTTCGCAACAAGCCTGCCTTATGTAGGTTATTCACGCCGAGTCGCGCACAGAACTTTAGAAGTAAAAAACAGCAATCTATCGACCACCCAGGAATCTTATCTCGCACATAATATCGAATGAGCAAACAAGAACCACACGAGGATCAGCACGGGAGGCAATTGATCTAGTATAGTCTTTTTCCAAGCCAACGGGGACAAAAACCAGACATAAAAAGTACCGTCTACGATTCACTACCAAACTATCCACAACATTACACATTTCAAACGCCTAAGGCCCAGTCAGTGATAAAACCCGCACGACTATGGGAATAATGACCAACGAATTACACGGAAAAAACATGAAAAATGCGTCTAAGTACAGTGTCTGCGTCAAAACTAAAATCTCTAATAGTCACTCACCTAAAAAATTGATAAAACATGTGACCGCGCGAAAAAAGAGAACCACGTGACAAACAATGAAATGGACAGAAGTGTTGAACAATAAAGGTCTAAAGAACAGCGTCTGCGTCAAAAAAAAAAAAAAAAAGCAATGAAGTGCAACAAAAGCTTAAGAGCCACTACAAAATCGTCAACAAAATAAAAATTAGTTAAATAAAAAGAAGACAGACGGTAAAACCAAATGAAATCACTCTAACATGAGGCCTAAATGAAACCTTCTAAAAAGTCATCTCCGTATCACTAAGTATAATGGACGGCCTGCTGACGCATACGTTTCCCTCTTTTTTATTGAAATAGGCTTCCACAATTTAACGCTCGAACCTGCCTTTTCCAAACTTCAAAAATTATTGTTTTTTACTTCTAAAGTTTTGTGCGCGACTTACCGTGAATAACCTACATAAGGCAGGCTTGTTGCGAAAATAAACTTAGTTGTGAGTGGCGCCGGTCCTGTCGCTTGTGTTCTTCTTCTTGAGTCCTGGTCTTCTGCGCCTTGCCTTTACTACTCCTCGTTCCTCGTCAGCCTTTCGCCATACTCTCGTCTTCCGCTATCGCTCTCGCGCTCACCACGCTATCGCAGTCTTCCGCCTTTCGCGGCGCTCCATGTTCACTCTTTTTTTTATCATTCCTTCGCTGGTTTTGCCTACGCCGGGGCCGACGCTCAATGAAGAAACAGGTGTCTAAGAGTTGTACTCTAAAAGGAAATGTTAAGGAAACCATTCACGGATCCAGCAACGCCAAGTTCCAGACTGCCAGTGGCGTAAGCGTTCACTAATTTCTGGAAATGGTCTTGTGTTACCACCGCTCCATTCTCGTCGTTATGTTATGTTATGTTATAACTGGTGTGGTATAAGCCTCTTGCCAGACTTTGGGGTCAGTGTTGCAAGACAGCCTGTCAGATTTGACTGGAAGGAACGCTATCATACCTAGCAAACGCAAAGTCGCCGTTTCCCAGACGCGGAGTGCCACCAGACAAGGAGCTTAACACACGCACGCTCCCTCAGTTCGAGATAATATTTTAAGGTTGCTGCAGAATCCGCTCGCTTTCGAATAAGTTTCGCGTTGCGGGACCCGTTCTCTAGCGGTAAGAAGCGCTTTCTGTAGCTGCGCGCACTGTGGCTGGTGCGCACGGGATGAAGCTTTTCAAACGCATTGTAGAACATTACGTACATCCATGTGTACGACACTGGGGGTTTTTGGCTGAGCGAGGCGGCCAGCTCCGCCATTCCTTCCCCTACTCGTTTTACGGGCTGTTAAAGGTCGTCTCGTGTATCTAGCCGTGTTCACGGTCACCTGCGTACGTGAGATTCTGGCACTCCGACGTTAGAACCATTTAGAAATAATGCAATCTTGTGCTGGCTATCGCAATCAGCAAAACCCGTCTATCGCAAACAAATCAAGCGAGGTTTCAGGCATGTAACATTTGCGAGAAGGACATAAGTCTGGCACTTTCTAGTCAGCACGGAAACATAATATAAAGTGGACAAATTCCTAGGACCTCCTTTAGTATACATGCCGAGATGGCGTTCTCTTTAAGAGGACAAGATTTTCGCTTCTTAAGGCTACCTACATCCAGATTACTTAATGCTATCTCGAAAACATATTCGGCGAACTTAATGCGTGAATAGATGTTAGCACTGATATATTGTGCTACCTATCCTGATCAGCGAGTTTTTAAACATGCAGGACCTTCTAGACTAGACATTTCTGCCCTAAGATGGCCTCACCATCTACAGGGTTACCCGAAGGAGCTATCTCGGTCGCTCGGCTGCAATAGACAGAAGTTCAAACCCTCGTTTCTTTATTTTAATCTCAATGGGGTAAGCTCAACTTTACATTCAGTGCATCACGTCTACAAGCTTGCAATTGCGTCTCACAGCGGCAAAAAATGTTGAGAGTTAGTGAGGCTAGACTAATCCAGGTACAACTAATTGAGGAAGGCCCACTACGTTTCAAACAATAGACGTTCCTTCACCCGAAGAGGAATGCTGCTTCCCTGGTGCAGTATTCGGCCACCACTTCACTATATAGTGAATCCTTCAATCTACCAATCGCCCTCAGTCCCCAGCAGCTGCGGAGCACCTGACCAAGGCGGCGGGCAGTCCTGCAACGCAGCAGAGGGTGCTAAGAGTCTCTGGACCCGCACATGCCACCACGGGAAGCTTGCCCTGGGTACTTTAAACACTCGAACCCTCTCTAGTGATGCTAGCTTAGCAGGACTCTGAAGGAACTATCAGACATTGTTTAGGATATGAGTGGCCTTAGTGATTTTAGAAGAACTGGTGAGGCTTATGCAGTGCTGACTAACGGTCACGTCTTCTGCCATAGAGGACTCCGAGATAAGAAGCAATATTGGGTAGGATTCCTAATCCACGAGGACAGCAGTAATTTTACAGCAGTAATGAAAGGGTAGTTGTAGTCGCAATAAAACTAAATACGAGAAAAAAAACAGTCACAAAAGAAAAGCGACAAGAAGAGATGTTCATATTACAACGACCAGTCGTTGTGGTGTGAACATTTCTTGTTCTTTATCTCTTGTGACTGTTTGTTTTCCTTCAACTATGTACCAACTGGCCCGGATGTCAAGCCTTCTAAATAGGAGGTATGGAATAAATGTAGTACATGCCTACGCTCGAACCTCCAGTCACGATGATGATGAAATAGAACACTTTTATGAAGATGTAGAATTACTGATCAGAAAAGTTCAAACCTCCGTATACTCTAGTCATGTGTGATTTCAGTGCAAAAGTGGCGAACGCGCAAGCTGGTTAACAAGGAATTGGCAACTACGACATTGAACACAAGAGGAAAAATGGTACAATTTGCGGACCGGAATAAGCTGCGAATAATGAACACGTTCATCAGCAAGCGTAGCAACAGAATTTGTAATAGAAAAGGTTTATTGGTTAAACAAGAAAAGAAATATATTTCATACTTTCTGCCAATCTAGTACTGTGGAGAATGTAGAAGTGTTGACTATAATAAAGCGCCGTGACCATAGGTTAGTAAGGTCTAGGATTCACCTCAATATGAAGAGAAAAAGAGTAAAAATTGTCAAGAAGAAACACGCCATCCAAGACGCAGTAAAGGTAAAAGCAGGTCAATTCAGGCTGGTACTTGCAAACAAATATGAAGCTGTAGAACAGAGAGATGAAGATGACATAGAGGGAATGAAATGAACCCTATCTAGGCTGGCTTCAGGATCAGCAATTGAAGTGGGAGGCGAGGCACAAAGACAACCACTAGTTAAGCTTTCCCAAGTAACGAAGGACCTAATAAAGAAATAGCAAAGAATGAAAGTGTCCAACTCAAGAAATCTGACAAAATTCGCAAAACTGTAAGTACTGACAAACAAAAAGAAAGTAATGAATATTGCAAATTATCACCTAAGAAAGAATGAAGAAGCAGTATAAAATGCACGCAGCATAAAAGCAGGGAGAATAAAACTTTGCATAAGCCAAACCAAGATGTATGCACTGAGAGGTAAGCAGGGTAATGTCATCAGCAATTTCGAAGATATAGTAAAGGTAGAGGTAGAATTCTATGTATCGCCTGTACAGTACCCAGAGGAGCCACGATAGCTCCATTCGAAGTAGTAATGAATAGGTTACAGAGGCTCCTGCTATAACTTGCGATGAAGTTAGAAAGCCGTGCAAGGCATGACACGGAGAAAAGCAGCCGGACATGATGGAATACCAGTCGATTTAACCAAACAAGGAGGAGACAGTATGTTTGCAAAGCTTGCTGCCCTTTATATCAAATTTCTCACGAATTCAAGGGCCCCAGAAAACTGGAACAATGCCATCATTATACTAATCCACCATAACGGAGACGTTAAAGAATTGAATAATTAAGGCCCTTTAGTTTAATGCCACTGTTGTATAATAGATTCACCAAGATAATCTGCAATAGAATAAAAGCAACACTTGACTGCAGCCAACTTAAGAGAACAGGCAGGTTTCCCGAAGGGACACGGTACAATGGATCGCGTCGATGCGATGAATCAGGTAATCGAGAATTCTGCAGAGTTCAATCAGCCTCTCTATATAACCTTCATAGATTATGAAAACATAATTGATTCAGTAGCGATACCAGCAGTCATAGAGACATTCCCTAATCAGGGAGCACAGGAGGTTTATGTAAATATCTTGGAAAATACCTACAAAGATTTCACAGCTACCCTACTTCTCCGCAAGAAAAGTAGAAAGCTACCTATAAGTGCTACCTATAAGGAAAGGGGTCAGGCAACGAGACACAATCTCTCCAATGCTATTCACTGCGCGCTTGGAAGAAGTATTGTAGGTATTAAACTGGGAAGGCTTAGGAGTGAGGATGAGCGGCAAATATCTCTGCAATCTCCAGTTTGAGATAACATTGTGCTGTTCAGATACACTGGGGACGAGTTGCAACAAATTATTGATGAACTTAACAGAGAGTGTGTAAGAGTGGGGTTGAAGATTAATTGGAGGTGCACGTTAGAGAACCCCAGGTGGTCGAAATTTTCGGAGTCGTCTACTACGGCGTGCCTAATAATGAGAATGTGCTTTTGGCACGTAAAATCACGTAATTTAATTTTTAATTTTAAGATTGTTGTGCAGAAGACCAAGATAATGATAAAGAGCCTGGCAAGGGAACAAGAGTTGAGTATTAGCAGTCAGCCTCTAGAGTCTGTGAAGGAGCACGTTTACCTCGGTAAATTACTCACACGAGACCCCTATCGTGCGAAGAAAGTTTAAAGAGGAATAAAATTGCGTTGGAGTGCACATGTCATATAAGACATTGTCAGATCGTGACTGGATGCTTACAACTATAATTGAAAACAAAGGTGTCCAATCAATGCATTCTACCAGTGCTAACATATGGAGCAGAAACTTGGAGATTCACAAGTAAGCACGAGAACAAATTAAGGACCTCGCAAAGAGCGATGGAATGCAGAATGTTAGGCCTAACATTAATATGCAGGAATCGAGTGGTGCGGATAAGAGACCAAACGGGGATGACCGATATTCTAATTGGCATTGAGAGAAAAAAATTGAGCTAGGCAGCCCATGTAATGCATAGGTTAGATAACCAGTGGACTATTAAGGTTACAAAATGGTTGCTAAGAGAAGCGAAGAGTAGTTGAGGATGGCCGAGGCTTAGGTAGGGTGATGGAATAAGGAATTTCGCAAGCACTATCTGCAATCGGTTGCCACAGGACAGGGTTCATTGGAGGGCCCAGGGACATGCACTCGTCCTGATAATAGCGTGCGATGGCTGCAACGGGTCCAAAGCGATATGTTTGTCTTGCATTGACCGTGAAAATTACAACAGCGCTTTCTTTCGCAGCAGGACGAATTGGTCACTTTGCCTTGCTTCGCGCCGAGAATATCTTGGGGGCTTTTGTTTCGCACATTTGCGACCCGCGTCCCTGAACTGTCGGAAAACGTTTTCCTCTGCGCGCGCTTGGGTCGTTACATAGGGTTGAAGCTTTCGCTGAAACACGTCGCAGCGCAATAATGGACTTCCTTTAGCTGCGCGCGATAGCTGAAACGAGACGAAGGGGTTCTTGTGCGTTGCCTCGCGTGGCATATTTCTTCGGGAATTCGCTTCGCGTGTTTGTGACACACGTCGCAGTGCTCTCGGAAAAATGTTTTGAGTGCGCGCGCTACGGCGCCTTCGTACGGGTGAACGCTTTCGCTGAATGTGAAACTGAGCCGCGTCGCAGAACAACAATGGCGCTTTCCTTAGCCGGGCGCGATAGCTGCAACGGGACAGCGATCTCCCGCGGTATACGGTGTGCGCATTGCAGGCCTCTCTGAAACGCGTCGCAAAAGCCACGGGACTTTTTTCTCGCTATGCGCGCGGTTCCTGACGCAATTGGGTCGCGCGCCGCAGTGGGTTTGTCACTGCTTTCTACTTATTCTTACCTGCACAATGCTTGTTCTTGTCTGTTACCAAAAGCTGCAGCTTAAGCACTTTCCCAGCTGTCAGTCTTCACAGTTGCAAATCGCTTGATTATGCAGTGATTGCGCTTGGACTGCATTGCAGTGCTACCGAGAAATTTTACAGGTGGAGAAGGTCGCGGCAGGACTAGCGTGAAATTCCGCAACTCTGCCGATGCATCAGTGGAGTGGCTCTAAAAAGAGCCATTTTCAAAAACAATCAAAACAGAGACATAGGAGAGGATTTTCCAGAGTAGGGTTTGTGAAGCACCTGTACGAGGTCGCCTTAGAGGGTGTACCCGTGGGCGACTTCCTCCATTAGCCGAAGGAAGCAGTATGTGATCCACGGTCGCGCGTTGGCGGACACCCACCACATTTAGCCAAGGTGCGGTCTCACCAGATCCGGTGAGGTTTTGTTGCCGTTCCGAGCGAGTCAGTACTTCGCCTTCGGTCAATTGTTCTTGATGCGTTGTGTGTTAACCCCTGTTACACGGTCTGCAAAGCTAATGCTGTGACCGGCTCTGACCTGCGGCAAGTTGTTTTTTAATCCACTTTCATTTCCATTACTTTATCGTTTCTTTATTTAATTTATTAAGCACAAGTAATTTCCCCTATGTTGTCCTTGGTGTCAGTGTTTGCTGGCTTCTTATCATATACAAATTGTGATATTTATAGAAGGTGCTGCGTGGATGCTGTATGGAATGCATACAACTCGAGTGAAACGACACCAAATAAGGAGACAGTGAATGTAGCCGCTACGTGGAGGCGAGGGAGAACGACTCAGATTGAATCGCTCGAAATAAGATATCGAATGCAGCTGCGACATGAAGGCGGAGCAGATAACATTGTCGTCGTCACGAGGTATACGAGTCGAACAAAACCATGCCATATCAGAAAAAGTCGACTCAACCTGGATGACGCGAACGATCACGTGATGGGGTATGCCTCGCCTTCACCTAGTGGCTGCGTTCGAAATCTTTTTATTTGGCACCATTTAATCAGAGTCGTTCTCTTGTGCATCCACGTAGCGACTTCTATTAATATCGCAGCGATTTCTAGTTATCGGTAGGTGCAGCCGTGGCGACGCCATGAATGGACCACAGCATCTTCGACATTTCTGACATACTGGGAGACAGTGCCGTGGAAGGGGGCTTCGTGCATGAAGTCCTGCCGTGCCGGCGCCGACAGATGGACTTCAGAGGAGCATACACGAGTAAGGCCACTCGCCGATGTCAAAGTACTGGGGCATCTGCAAGGATCTCAGCTTCAATCCCAGCGAGCGAGGATGCGACCGAGGTGCGGAGACTTAAAGTCACCGGTGCCCAAAGTACCAGTCAAGCAATAAATGCAACAGATGCAGAACGCAAGTCTCTCAGCTCCGCGGGACAGATACGCTACGCGGGCAGCAAGGAAAGCTAGGCTCATTTTTTGCTTCCGCTGATGAGCTTGGAGATTCGAATGTGAAACCGACTCGAAGGGAGAAAATCTGGCACAAATACGCTCTTGGGAGGGGGCTCTCGGCGAGGAGCACTACAAAGCTGGTTCAGAAAGTGTTCAAGATGAGTAACAACACATGCACTGGCTGGCGGAATTATATAGGGAGGTGGCGGTGTAGCACTGCGGCATCTGCAATGATCTCGGCTACAATTCCACCAAGCAAGGTGGCTACCGAGATTTGGCCGCTTACAACCTCCTCTAAGACGACCTCTATGAGCTGCTTGACAGCCCCTGCCGTGGAAAATCCTCTTTATCGAGTCGATTTTCTTTCTTTTCGAAAACGTCTTTCCCTGCAGTCACTCCAACGATGCATAGGCAGAGATACGAAATTTCGAACTACAGCGGCCGCTACCCTATTCACCTGACAAATACCTCGGTTGCACTGCAATACGCTGCAAGTGCATTTACTACATATTTTAGAAATATGCAGCTGTGATGACGGAAAGCGGTGAAAGTGCTTAAGCTGCAGCCCTTGGAGACAGACAAGACTAATTATTGTACAAGTGAGAATAACTTGCAGGTAGCAACAGATCCGCGTTGGTTCGCGACACAGTTGCGTGAGGAACTGCGTACGCACGCAAAAAAAAACAAAAAACGGCCAGGTCGTTTCGAGAAGCGTTTTAGAAAAGCCTCTAATGCGGGCAGTGAAAGCCACGGGATATTCCCGATGCGAAGCACGGTACAGCAAACGCTTTGTGCCGTTGCAACCATCAAGCGCAGCGAAAAACAAAGTGTCCAGAGTGTCCTACGACGCGTTTAAGTTTCACATCAAGCGACGGCTTCAACGCCTACGGAAGAGCCCTAGCGCACGCCGCCAAGTTATCCGACAGTTCTCGGACGCGTGTCCGAAACGCGAGCAGAAAAATACCCCCAAGATATTCCCGAGGCTAATGAAGGGAAAGTAAACGCCTTGTGCCGTCACGAATAAGAACGCTGCTCTTGCTGTAGTTTTCATAGTCGATGCAAGGGAAAGCAATCGCTTTTGTCCCGCAGCAGCCATCGCGCGTAATAAGATTCGACAACACGTTTCAAAAGCTTCATCCCGTGTGTAAGCGAAAAAAAGCGCTTCGTACCGTTGGTGAACTGGGTCTGCCCTGAGAGAGAGAGAGGGAGAGAGAAAGCACTTTATTTGCACCCGTCAGAGAGTATGGATGATCGGGATGAGACGCAGCTCCCCCATTCACCGCCTACCTCCCCCCTAGACGTCGGCCTGTGCTTTACCGATGACATGTTCTTGGGCTTGTTCTTCCTGGCTACGGAGGGAGGATTCCCATGACACTTTGTTCCCATGTAGACCGTTTAGCGCTGGGCAAGCCCAGAGCATGTGATTTAGGATTGCTAAGGCTTCACAGTTTTTGCATTTAGGAGAGTGCACCTCAGGATGCCATTTGTGTAGGATATACGGTTTTGTGAAAGTACCCGTCTGCAGTTTTCGCCAGAGAACTGCTTGCTTCTTTGTGAGACATCTATGGGGGGGCGGGGGGAAGGGAGGGTTCTCCTGCCCATTCTATAGTGTTCTAGAATTTCTCTGTATGTCGTTAAGCCTCGCTTATTGGACAGGGAGTAGTCTGCCTGCGCTGGGGCCCGGTGTGTGAGTCCTCGGGCGACCTCGTTGGCGATCTCGTTCCCTGTGAGTCCACTATGGGCGCGCGCCCATATTATTCTAATTAGGTCATTGGGTACGTTCTCCTTGTCTGTTTGAAGAATTTCCGGCCTCTTTGAACACCTTGCTGGTCTCATAGGATTTCATTGCTGTTTTAGAATCGGTGATAATTACTCTGGTTTTTGCATTTGTGTTTGCCAGGGCAAGCGCCGCCGTCTCTGCCTCCTCTGGTGAAGAGTGTCTCACGCTAGAGGTCGAGATTAGCTCGCGTTTGTCGCTCACTGGTACAGCTGCGCAGTGCCCTTCTGGGTACTCTGCCGCATCGGTGTACACTACCACTTGTTTTTGGAGGAGGGAGCTTTTGGAGTATGGAACTACCTCGAGCTTTGAGAGTGCGCATGTGTTAAGCTCCCGGTCTCGTGACACTGTGCGCCTCGGAAACGGCGTTGTTCCGTTCGTTATATTTGACGGTGTTTTCCCTCTTACATTTGGCAGGTAGTCGGGCAACACTAACCCTACAGTCAGGCAACAGACTTCTCAAACACCAGTCAGAACTGTGCCGAATGGCTGTAAGCTTCAGAAAGAGGGGTGTGCATAGTGTCAAGCCTCGCGCTCGTGCTGAGTGTTTTCTCTTTGGCATGCCTCAGCTTGCAGTAGGCCTGTAATCTCAACGCCGTGGGAAGCCCTAACGTCTCCCATTACGTGATTGCCTGGCCGTTTTGCCATGCGCTGACGCACCAGTAGACAAAATGACGGACATCATTTATAAAGAAAACTTTCGTGCCTCAAGCTTCCCAGCCGAGTCACCTGTCGCTGAGTAGCTCCACTTCCTGGACCGTTTCGTAAGGATGGGGTGGCACCACACCTACTAGTGCTACGATCGGCAGTTAAAGAACACTGTCGGACAATTTTGCCGTCCTATTCGAAGGTCGATAGGAGAGGCATCGCGATGGCAGCGCTGCGAAATGCTCATATCTATTCGTGCCAGCATAAGGGGAAACACGATTTCGACACTCGTCATGATCTGCTAGAAGTAGCACCTACAGAGTGGTTCCTTGAAAGCCATGTGGAAACGCTACTGAGAGATAACGATTGCGCAAGCGCATCAAGAAAGGGGAACAATGCGCACGGCTGTGCTTCAATCAGTGAACAACGTGTTACACACGCTCAAGAGAGCGGCGGGTTACGGTGGTGTGCGAATGGTTTTCTGCGCGCTATATCATTTGAGGAATATGTGCACATTTTTGAACTCATACAGATGAGAGGCCTCCTAGTGCATTGAGAAACACCAGAAAAAGTATGACGCCTGTACCAACAATGTTTTCTCTGAGAGCCCTATGTCATGTGGCTGGTCATACATTGTATAATCTGGCCGCTGCTTTACGCACCGGGTGCGCAAGTGCGCG
Source organism: Dermacentor andersoni (assembly GCF_023375885.2). Classification (NCBI taxonomy): domain Eukaryota; kingdom Metazoa; phylum Arthropoda; class Arachnida; order Ixodida; family Ixodidae; genus Dermacentor; species Dermacentor andersoni. The sequence continues at coordinate 178,541,593 of NC_092817.1, read as the reverse complement.
AATGTTTGAATAACTGCACCGACAGCAAGACTCGCAATTCATTGCAAAGAGTCGCGGGTGTTCTCGAGATCTGAGTGATGCAGCTATTCTAGTAAAATGTGCAAAGAACATTGTAGAGCTATCAAACATACAAGCGAAATCTTTTCTTCAAACAGGTACACGTTTTGATGCTAAGCAGCTTGGTCCACTGTATGAGAAAGCCGGACTGTAGCAGCGAAACAGCACCTGAATTTCCATTGGCGGCGCCGCCGCGTCATGTGCGCGCAGCGATGGGGCACAGCCGGGCGAATGGAGACATTGCTGTCAAGTGTTGCGTGAGGGGAGAGGGCATCCCTGCGACGCACCGTCAGCCTCACTCTCGAAGCCTGTCCTGAGCGGGAGACACATGAGCGGAAACCTGACCGGCGCGCCGCCCCGGTCACCGCTTGCGAACTGCTGCTGCACCGCCGGCGGAGACCCATGGGAGCGACGGCAGCAACGGCGCGGCGGCGGCTCCGGTTCGGTGAAGCTCCGCCTGTATCCAATGTTACTAGATTGCTCTTCACTTCTTTGGAATGAGCTTGAAGAAATCGGAAATATATGAGCAATTCACGTTCAATTACCTTGTGGTACCATCGTCTTTCATTAAAAATGAACTCAGGCGCACAGTGTGGGATGCCAGGATTGTTGCAATAAAAGACGCTTAACTTTACCGCAAGGTTAGTTATGACCTTCCATGGCAACATGTTTCTGCAGCGCATTTTGGTTTTCTTTTTGTTTTATTGAGGTGCGCCGCTGACTTAGCTACAACGTCATCGTGACGTTGCGCTCTCCCCACTCTCATTGGCTGCAGCTTCTCGCCAGTGCGGGGCTTCAAATGCGGCATGCCAGCCATATCTTCTCCACTGGACGCAGGCGGCGGCTGTCGGTCTGCCGTTGCGAACTTCGCAGCGCTTTCCGCTCATGCGTCCCCGTCTGGAACCAGGCGTTCCTTGTCCACGCAAGGTCTCCCCTGCCTTCGGACTTCGCCTCGGTAATAGTTGTAGAGAAATAATGTATAAGAAAACAGAATAATGTCGGAAGGAAATACGTTACCTGTAGCGAGTTTCGAACCAGGACCCCAAGCTTAGAAGCTGGCTGTCTAGCCCACTCGGCTAAAGCAGCGCCTCCAAGATAGCAGGCCAGTGCACTCTGCTTCATGAAATCGGGCTGCTTGAACCGAAATTTCCACTTCCAAGCCCGGGGGTACGAAAACGGTCACGTAAAAGATCACCGCAGATTACTGAAGAGCGTCCCCAATAGATTCTATGGCAGTCGGGCAAGCTAGCATGACGTCATGGATCGAAGTGCACCGCCATTGTACTATCTAGGAGGCGTTGGCCTCCTAGATGATGCGTCAACGCATCACCTGCCCAGGAGGAGTCCCTAACCGAAGGACTCCTCAGCGGCATCTCCTCTTGCTTGGCTGTCCTCGGATTTCCAGATTGGTGTTCGCGGTGCAGCGCAGCTGTGGCTCTTTATAGGCAACGACATGTAATAACGTTGTCAAGACTCCCTTTGGCTTGTGCTCTCCCCTTCCTGTCTATTTTACACCTGCAGTAGGCATTAACTATGAGCTGAAGGTCAGCGCTTTGCTGGTTTTGTTCTTGCTTCTGCCTTCCTTCGCGTCGTTTAGATTTCGACTTAGACTACCTGTGCAAAGTGCCCTCTTTCGCAACTGGCAGGAAAGGGGTCATGCAGAAATTTCTAACTGAACGCGAGTGCAGGCTGTCCTACAGGATATTACATGGATATTACAGTTTCTTTACGATTAGTTTCCAAATACGGCATATTGCTTACGAATACGGCCTAGGGGACTACCAAGTACGAGTACTGACACCGGTCACCGGACGATTGTTGTGCGATAAGGTTTTCGCCGTCAGAATTTCCCCGCATGGTTTAATGATAGTACAATTGGCGAACCTATAATAACAAATATGAAAAACAAATTTCTCTCAAGTAATGATAAGGCCGTATTCAAGCGCGCTATGTACTGGGAGAATGCTGAGGATATCATGCTATTGTATGCACCGTAAATGGTACATAAGCTATGCTTCTCTGTTCCGTGCATCTTCATCACTTCCAATTTGGCACTCTTTGTTATCTTACCGTAATGGAATGCAGATCCTGAGGGTCTCGGAGATACGTACGTAGAGAGATTGACCAGCTTGTGAAAAAGCCATCTTGGCGAAAGCGAATGGCAAGTGCCAAGGAACTTGATTATGCTTTTACACATAAAAAACGTGGTGTACCGTACAAAAAAAAAAAAAAACAGGATGCCTAAGCACTTATTAGTACTGAATAAGAAAGCATACGTACATAATTGAATGCCGCTGAGCGGTCCTTTGAGTTATGAACTCCTCGTGGGCGAGGGAGCGCATTGGCAAGCTTGGCCAACGCTCCCCAGGTAAACCAAGGCCGGTGCAATCCGATCCGTGACGTCATTCTACCTCGCCCTATTGTCATAGAATGTAATGGGGATGCTCTCGAGTAAGCCGCGCTCTTTTTGACGTCTCTGCTTTCGTTAAGCTGGGCTTGGCAGTGGAATTTGTGGTCCGAATAGCCTGATGGCTTTGAACAGAGTCCACAGGTTTGCAGTGTTGGAGGCGCTGGCTTAGGCCAAGTGTGAGACATTCGGCTTCTGACCAGGGGGTCGTAGGTTCGAAACTCACTACAACAAACGTTCTTGTTTTTCAATTTATTCTGTTTTTATACATTAATTCCTTTGAAGCAAATACCGAGGCGAAATTAGAACGCAGGCTGGATATTGTGCGACTAACGGACACAGGTTTCCGAGAGCGAGGGTGATCTGGCGTCGTGTTTATGCCCTCTCCCCTTAAACAACAAATGGCACAGCAGCAGTTGTACGCTTTCGCCTGCTCTGCTTCGTCGAGGCGCGCAAGCGACGGGACGTCGCAGCGAATGTAATATGAATTTAGCGCAGTTTCGCTTGTACGGACACCGGCTTTTTCGCTCATGGGCCATTTGATGGTCTCTGATGAAAAATGAACTGCATTTTAACGCTTCAGTAGTCACGCGCGCGTGCATCGTGGGCGGGCTAGAACCTTTGCGATTTTGCGCACACTGCTCTGCGATCGCCTACGCTGAAGACGCTTCTCAGATTTCTGTGAAAAAACACCAAAGTTGTTTGTTGTCTGTATCCCGTGCCAGTTGCTCACATCATTCGCACGTGAAAGATGGCACTTTGAGACGCTGCGATACATTGATCTGCCTTTGGATCGGCACACCTATTTCTTATTACACTGCATTCAGCTTCCGCCCGCCCTTCTTTTCAGGCAGATACCTTCAAAGTGTGCAAGGGCCACCTTAAATGGTACCGCATTATAAACGAGACATAAAAATATAGAACCTTGTATTTCTCGATGGTGTCTACAGCTAGTGCAGGCGTCATCATGGTCGGCACCAAGACACAGGTGATGCCGGCCAGCGCAGCCAACATGGTGAACATCATGCCCGCCTGGTGGGTAATTGGAGGGGAAGCAAGCAGGACACTTGACGTTTCCTCCAGCATAGGCCACCTGCATAATATGCGGCACAAATATTGTGTAAGTGAGAGGAAGATGCCCTTCTATCACGAATTACACAGAAACACTAACACTTTTGGGGACCGCAGACATGAATGGTTAGAACGTAAGGATGCAGCGAGATGGGGCTGCTGATATGGGGCACCCCACAGTTCAGCGGAGCACGAACATGTTGAAGCAATGGTAACATACATTTGGAAATTTCGTGCTGCGTTCATAGCGGCAAATGGAGTTGAACGGAAAAGGCTGGAATGGTGCGCCTTTGTCAACTCATTTTACTTTTATTTTTTACTTAAATGATAATAAAAAAATTTACCACCCGTCAACTATTGTGAAGAGGGGTGCAAGCGAAGCTCGGGAGGCGCGGCTCTTCGTTGTCGGAACGCCTCGGTTTCGCGCTTCCTCACAACGAGGTCGACACGTCGACGATGACCCTCTTCTCGAGACTGTGCCCGGCGGCGTTGATCAAACACTGCTTGTTCTTCGGCAGAACGCATGGCGCGTGGCCTTCTCCCACCGCTGTTTCTTCAACGCAGCCTGCTCTTCGGCAGAAACAACCAAATGCGGCCTCCCCATCTGAGTGCCGGACTTGAACTGTTGGGAACTGGCGGGCGCGAGGCGAGCGAACACGCGATCCTAGCGGTTCCCTCTTACGGCAGAAGGGAACACCAGTGAGTGGCTCGCGCCTTGCACTGCGTCTACTTCTTTATGCATATAAAACCCAGCTTTGAAGGGTAAGTAGGATGAACCAACATTTGCAGAATCGGTTGGAGTGGTCATCTCGCAACCCGGGGGCCGGAGGTTCCACTCCGCAGCCCGACAAGCAATTTTTATTTTCGCGTGGCTTGAGTTTTTTCGTACGGCAACATCCACGCCGACACGAGTGAAACAATACAAGCTTCGCTTGAAAATAAATCTTAGAAGGTGCGAACATTCACACATTCAAGAGCAAAAAAAAAGAGCACCCACGCAAAACTTAACCACAAAGTCGAATCGGTGCAGGAAATTCGTTTTCCTATTTCGATCACATGTTCGTGAGTGAGTGAGTGAAGAAACTTTTATTGCAGGTCCGGCGAGGACGCAAACTCGTCGCGCACCTGGCTAGTCCCACGTCGGGACCGGCAGGTCTAGCCCACCGGCCCGGTCGCGGGCACGCCGGACAGCCAGGATTTGCTTTTCTAGAGCGGGGCTACGCAGAAGCGAGTCCCACGCCTCCTTGATGAACTTGGGGTATGTCGACCCGCACTCCCACAGCATGTGCGCTAGAGTGGAGGTCTGCCCGCAGGAGGGGCAGGCGTCGTCGCGATACACGTCCGGGTAAGCCTCGTGGAGAACGGACAGACACGGATACGTACTGGTCTGCAGAAGCCTAAGCGAAACGGCTTGCGCCCTATTCAGCTTGGGGTGAGGGGGTGGAAAGACCCTTCTAGACATGTAGAAGAATTTAATAATCTCGTTGTGAGTAGCGGGAGCGTCCCTGTGGCCGTAGGGAGGAGGGGAGTCGGTGCTTCTTGCAGAGGAAGCGCAGTCGGTGAGTTCACGCGCAGCCTCGTGAGCAGACTCATTGAGGTTCGGGGGAGCACCCTCGACCGACCCTACGTGAGCTGGAAACCAGTGGATTGAATGATGCGTGAGAGCATATCGACTCGAGCTGCTAAGAAGACGAGCAGCTTGCTTGGCGATGCAACCCTTCTGAAAAGCCCTAACTGCCGTTTTGGAATCGCTATATGTCTCGGACCCACGACCGTCTAGCAGGGCGAGGGCGATGGCGGCTTGCTCGGCGACTCCGGGGTCTGAAGTGCGAATGGAGGCGCAAATGGAAATCTTGCCGCTAGAGTCGACCACAACGATGGCAAAGTCTTCCCATCGCTGTACTCCGCGGCGTCGACGAAGCTTGCTGTAATGCCTCGTTGCTTGATACGTTTCAGGATGGCTGCTGCTCTGGCCTTGCGCCTGCCCTCGTTATGGACGGGATGGACATTTCGGGGCACAGGAGCCACTTCGAACTTGTCTCAAATGCACCTAGGGATCGGGGTAGTGACCATCGGGAATCCCGCAGGTTGGTAACCCAGCTCTTCGAGGATGTGTTTACCTGCCGCTGTGGTGCTCAGGCGAGTGAGTTGCGCGCGTTCTTGGGCTTCGGCGATCTCCTCGGCAGTGTTATGCACCCCCTGCTTGAGGAGATCCTCGCTATGGGTCCGAAGTGTATCGATGCTCTGAGAGCCGTTCTTTAACAACGACTAACTTATTGTCCGAAAGCACAATGAACGATGTGCCTGAGCTCCTAGTTTCAATAGCTGCTGTTGTCTTTGATGGGCGTATAAAGAGCAGTCCGGTATCACGTGGGTTATGTTCTCGTACTCCACTGCACATGAGCAGGAAGCTCGCTCGATGGATATAATAAAGAAACTTGTTTGCGTAAGCTACAGCAACACGAAATTTCAAGCCATTGGTTGCTTATCCGTCAAATCTGGTGGTGTGCGTTACGGCGCGTATTGTCAGGACGGTCACGTATTATCATTGACGAGATGTGTACTTTGTGTAGAAAACTTGAATTCTAATGAGCGTTTCAGGTTGTCGGTAGCGCTTTGGTTGCCGGATTATAAGGCTACATCGGTAATAAATACCGTGTGACATAATTCATTTTCTTATTTATTATTTTCTTATTTATTTATTATTAGGGCATCTTGACATTAGAGAGGGCAACGGGGGACACAATAACTCACAGGGGAAATTGAGGTGGGAGGTTATACACAATATTTGGTAATTATACAACTTTATGTGATAGTTCTTCGTGTGGCAATATTGGCGAAGTCTCTATAAAGAAGGTAAAACAAAGAAAGCTGAGATGGGTTCTTAGAAATCCTTGGCGATATACAATATGTGATTATTTGTGTATTGTTGTATATTACAATATGCAGCGTGGTCACCCATGGAGGAAAACCTGCACAGACGCAGTGATGCTTGGAATCGTGGCTTCGTGTTGCGTGCAACATGATTTCGGTTCGGTAAGCCGGTTCTTTGCAGGTTCGACTACAAGCTTCGCTTTCAGTAGCATATCGCCCTCGCGGAAAGCTTAGCCTTGCGTTTGTGTACCACCCCTTCAAATTTTAAAACGAACGCGAGAAAACCAGACAGAGGGCCCGATACTCCTCGTTCCCGATTTCAGTCCTGCCTCGGTACTTGCCTGCGTGTGTTTATTCTTGTTTACCACATGTAGAAGGGCGGAAGTTATACTGCTAATAACCGACTTAACCGCTGGCAGTAAACTTATCTGGCGCAAAAAAGGGTACCTTTCGTTACCTGCAGCAAGTTACGAAAGGAAACCATGTGCTACCATTTCACTCGAACGGGGAAATGGAAGCACATGGTTATGGTGGAGGCGGCACATGGTGGAGGCGGTGCTGTCCATTTGCCTCGAGTGGGGCATCATCTGTCCTTTATTTTTGAGACGCGCTAACTCAAGGTTAACTTTGCCTCTTAAAGGGAAGCTGAAAGCTTTTCCAGAAAAAATGATTGAAGAGCAGTACGCCGTGGTTTTCAACCCTCTGAATTCGAATATCGCATCGAAATTGAGCGAAAGAAAGCGCAAACATATTTTATTTCGACGAAAAGTGCAGCAGCAGACACGCCCAGCTCGCGCTCCTCGTTTCCGCCTGTGATTGGTCGGGCGCCTCGTGACGTCAACAATGGTGTTCGTCCAGACCGACTGCCGCCGCTACACACGAAGCACGGTGCAAAGTAGTTTGGTGGTGTTTTGCTGAGACGGTCATGGAAATTTTCGAGAGCTTGCGCTTCTCTGAGGAGCTCGACGTTAAGTCCAAACTCTACGAGAGCGATTTTGCGCGCGACAGTGACGGGCGACTGCTTCGAGCGGCAAAACGGGCCGTCGCTTGAACAAATCGCTCGGTGTTCTCGCTCGATCGCTCGTTTCTAGAAATCTAGAACTCGTCGCTCGTCACCCGGAAACGCTATGAGCGACTAGCCAATTGTGCGAAGCCGAAACTGGATGTACATAACTCAATTACTACTCTTTGTCGCACGGAACGAGCAAACTATTGGACTTTACACGTGCAAAAATAAGAACCTAGTGCAAGACCTTCAGAAATATCTTGTGCTCCTTCTTCAGTAAAATACAACAACTTAAATTAATAAAGCATGCGTCACGCTAGTTTCGTCGCGTATATTGCTGCCCTCATTCCGGGAAGTCGTCGCTCAAAGCCGTCGTCGCGTGGAGTTCGGCTTGCAGAAGACGAGTGAACGCGACAGCCATCGCCTCGCTTGTAGCGCTGTCGCTGTCGCGTGCAAGATCACTTGTAATGGGTTTATACTTGTACATACTACACATACGTACATACTTGTACATACTACATATACGCACATACGTGTACATACAACATGTACGAGCCGATTGCGAAACGCCGGCCTCTCCACGAAGCAAAAAATGCTTGTGCAAGCACTGCTTTCCACGCGAACGAAGGCGAAGTGTTAGCATTTCCTTGTGTTGGAAATGTTCGTTGGCGAGTATGTTTTTTGCTAAGCTGCATTCAGCGTTTCAGTGAGTACGTTTCCGGGCAAACAGCTGTAGTGTTATGATCCTGCATGCCTCCTCGTAGAACGTAAGTGGTGATGCGATCTTCAGCATTTCTGCGCTGCCCCAAAGCTGTCGGCAATCTACACAGACGGTTTAAACGCGGGAAAAGTATACCGGCTGTTGTGGCACGTGTAGTATAGAACCTTCATCAACGCGCCACCCGCACGCTACTCGTAACCGGCGAATTCCGTCGGCTACGTGAGATGGTCGGTTTCGTATGTGTGCGAGAGAAGGGGGAGCGCAGCGTCTTGGCGTGAGCAGGCTTTCCAACACATGCAAACTTTACGCTTGCACTGCGTTATGGTAGCTGCATGCAGGCTGTTTCACAACACACGTGCGAATAGAAAATTCGCGGTGCTTGGCGATGAAATCTGCGTCAAGGGTGGGCGATAAACATGCACCTTCCGTTCGACGTTCTAACAATTTTTTTAGGAGAACCCAAAGCACGCATAATTGATAAACTCCGGTAGTAATCGTCACGAAGTGGTTAGAGCACAACACTGTTGTTCTTGAGCGCTTGAAATTGTTTCGCTTCACAGCAGCCTCCCATTTAGCTGAAAGCTTCTTGTATTGCAGGAACTAATGGAACATCGGAACATCGTCGCGGCCGCTGGTGTTCGTGTAAGCGTAGGCTGCACAGAACGCCGGCATGATCGGCGTACAAGTTCAATTGATGCTGCGCACGTCAACTACCACTCTTATATACACACAAATAAAGGAATGTAGGGTCGAGCGAAGCAGATTAGGACGGCACGCACGCACAAATAAGCCCGGTCAGGCACGGTAGCAGAGAGTGCGAAGGAGCGGAACACCAGTGTTGACGTCACTAAGCCGCAGTTTCCGGTCTCCGCTCGCATCGTCAGTGTCAGCAGCAGCGCGCGGCGCTCGACGGGGGGCGGAGCTACAGAGCAATTTTAACCGCCGATTGCATCGCTCCTAAGTGAAAAATCCCTCCCAAAATTTTACCTTCGTGGTTTATAAGGTTCCCGCATCCGTATATGAGTGTCTTATTGAATTCGACAGACTCTTCAGCTTCCAAGTTCATTGGCCGTAGTGTAGGCTTCACGCGCGCGAACAGTGTAGCAGACGATACAGATCCAAGCTTCCAAACATCCCTGCGCTAGCGCAGGTTTGCGCATCAAAGCCGTGGTAGCTCCAATGGGGCTGCACCGAGCACGGCCTCGTACTCGGTTGTTCACCGTAACCGTAGAAGAGGCAACAGTGTGCACTGCTACGAGGCTGGAGATGATATCTGTTGCTTTCGCGGCACCACTCTAGCTCGCTGACATGTGTCCTCGGTTGTCAATACTGGAGAAGCTGTCCCTATGTGGCAAGAAGCATGCTAGGCCGTATATTACTTGCGCCAGTTAGCATGGTCTACGAAATTCTGCTCAACAGTGGTAGGGTAGTGGGTAGTTGCGTTATTACCTGGACAAGCAAGCAGTGGTCTTTAATGAATAAATAGAGCTCCGCACATTTGCTTATACACTGTGGTTCCTGCAAACCGGATCCAAGTCTTTTGTTTTAATGCTCCCATACTCAGCAAGAAAACACTATTTAGAACATGACTTAATGGAGCCATATTACACTTAGAAAGAAAAGAACACATTTGTGTGAGTAGTTGGTCGGTTGACCTGCACAGCTTTAAGTATTATTACTTCACGTGTTTCTTTGAATATGCACATAATTTTAAAATTTATTGTCTATCACTATCTCGCTTGATGGCAACGTGCTAGTGCACGCTGGCAGTTTCTTCATGCAACGTACCTGTCCTGTTAAAATCATAAGTTTTAATGACGTTCTTTCATGCCCGGTAGTTTGCTTATTTGTTCTTGCATCTATTACACGGCACGCGTGATTCCCAGACATGCGGTGTCGCAAGTATTTACTGGTGACAAAAAATTTAGGAAGCGGTCGCAGTCATCGCGTCATCTTGTATAGCTCGCTGTTTTACCGATGTAGCACTGCGGCTCTTTATAAATTGTGACTAACAAGTGGCGGTGCGCGAAACGATTCATCCCATGCCGCAAATCCCTCCTGGTAGCCGGAGTGCCAGGCGGAGCTATCCCTAGTAAACACTGAGCAGAACTATTTATAGCACCAGCAGGCGAACTCGAGCATTGTCCCAAGAGCCCGGACTCCGCCGGTGTCCCTACGAAGGGCCACAACGTCAACCAAAAAAAGATTGTTCAAAATTAACGAGTGCCGAATGTACTCCACGATGACCTCTTCGCGAACGCAGAGTTTGAGAATGCCGCAGGGTTCCACCGGTTGGCTGATACGGCCGGGTTGAGAAGCGTCGAATTCCGCTTGAAGGATGGTTCTCGTACCATGCACGAGAACCGAGAAGAACGCACCTCCTGGGGGCTGCAGCTCCGGCGTCGCCTGCAGCTAAACTACACCAGCAATCATCACCACAAATGAACGGAACGGACGAAGCACTGACGCATCCACCCACCAAATGAAACTTGACCGCAAACGTTGTAGTGACGCGCCTCTTTCCTCAAACGAACCGAAACGTACCAGTGAAATAAATCTGTACCGCTTGAAGCGGGGGGTTTAGGAGCAGCGATTCGCTGGCCTTGTTCAATGCCCCCCCGAAGACCATCGCTGAATTCTTCACCGAATCCCCTACGATGCAAAGGATGGTAAAGGAGTGCTCACTCTGTATGACCGGCCAGTAAACGCTGCTTCACTGGGGGACACGGTTACAATCTGTAGCAATGAATTTCTTCGGGCCTTATCCGCTCTATGGGGTATGACGACATTCAACAGCACTGCAGCCAGCCTTCAGTACACGCTAAGTTGTTTTTTTTTTTTTTACACCTACTGGTCTGAAGAGGGACGACTTGAAAACTGAATGGAGGGCACACCACACAGGCCTTGAAGTAGCAACTGCCTTTACCAGAAGATTTTATTGATACTCAATTCTACACACGTTAGCGAAATCACTAGCCCAACTAAACATAAATGTACATGTACAGAACGCATGTGTGTTTCTGGTGCCTCCTCTAAATCATGCATGTATTGTGATCAGCAGTTGCTTTTTTTTTGCGTTCCCTGCATAAACCAAATTTCTTTTCAAATCATAATTATTGAAGGCACACTGACGCATTCTCTTCCTCGTGCACTTCACATTCCATATGCCGCCCTTTATATCTCTTCCATTCTAATATGGACATGCGGTAATTAAGTAGTTTTTTAATGCATTCCTTACGTGGTCAATCGAGTTTTCAGAAAGAAATATCTGGCCATATTTCGAGGCAGAAACCGAAGATAGTGCACTGTAGATACGTGGACTGCTACCAAAGGCCGCAGAGTCCGAAAATTCGTGCTGATCCCAAACATAGAGCTGTGTATAGTTGCAGGTCGATCAAGAAAGCCCAGTCAGTGTCAAAATTTGGCCCGTTACCGCGGGTAAGTTCTACTTCATATACGACGCTATTCAGTGAATGTATTCGATGCCAGTTTTTTTTATATGCCACTGGATATGTGCTGCTCGGCAATTAACATCTTTCTGTCCAGCTTGTGTGAGGGGGCATCACGAGAACAAAAAGCAGGAAACCTGCAATCTGCATCAGTTTACGACACGTCGTACTATGATTATCTCTTCACTGTAGAACAGTCACGTTAATCATGATGTCGATTCTCTCAAAGCAAGCATGGTTCACATTACGTAGATGTGAACTGGATCTGAGCCTGCTTAAAATTTGTACGGCACTGCACACGTACGGCCGAACACATGTGATGGTAGGTTACGTCGATGGCTGACATGGTGGAAGCTATTTTGGTGCTCTCTTAGCCCTGTATTCATGTTCCTCTTGATCGGTCCACTTGTATTTCTTTTCTCAGATCGAAGGAATATTACAAATAACTTTTTCACAATGTGCCAACTGTTCCACTTGCTTAACACAGCAATCTTTGCTTTTATGACTTTGTCCGCTCTAAGCAATCAAGAACTTAAATATTCGAGCCAGCTTACTCAGTGCTGTGAACACTCGTCCAACATTAGACTTACTATGTTTTTAGCGTGTGCGAATTTATATGATGTACAAGAACTCTGTCTTCACTCATATCCGCAAATAAAGGTAATAGTATGAAAATGAGTTTGAAAGGAATATATGTGTTCAATTTGTTCAACGGTATTTCTATCAAGGAAGAGATATGACCGTGTGTTTCTCCATGAAAACTTCAAGTAGCAAAAGATGTATTATTTAAAGGTTACGATAAGAATATACATTCAAATTGTAGGCCTATCTCTATCCTCTTGATCTTTTAAAAGCGCACAATGTGGATAACCGGAAAACGTCAATATATGTTCGTTAGTAAAATAAAAGTTCTCCCACTTGCAAAGCACGTCTTGACTAAATGTTAATCAACTGAAGCAGCATTGGTAACTGAAAAATAAAAAAAAAACGGTACACTCGTTTGCAATTAGTTTTATACACTCGGTTTGCTGAAAGACCTTATCAAAAGCACTTGATAGAATTACGCACACAATTCTCTGAAGAAAAACTGCAGCATTTTGATCTGCGATGTTGTTTCCTAAACTTTGTATTATCGTAACTTGAACACATCTGGCGACAAGTTGCAAAACAAAACATCCGTTCAGATATCAAATTTAGCACCTTTCTCGAGCAGCATACTTGGTACTTCGCTTTTTCAGGTTAACATTATTGACAAAATTGAAATTGATGATCGCGCTGTTTTCGTTATTTAGCAGACGATGCTAGCTTATTCTTTAGGGCAGTGAAAATTAAAGGTACTTCTACACGTGCAAGCAAAACGTTACAAAATTTTATTGTGGACTGCGCCATGCTCGTTACAAATTGACTAAAAGTAAAGTAAGGTTGTTCATGCTAGTCGAAAACCGAGACACTATACTATTTATCTTTATTTATGCTTGGTTGTGGTAAAAATAAATTTGTACCATCAATAAATAGCGTTCGCGTGGTTTTCCATGAAAATATGTCGCGGGTTCTCCATGTAACTAGCCTTGTAAAACTTTCAAAGGTTATTAGCATAGTGTGCAAATTACGATTTGCCTGCATTTAATACTGACATCATTTTTTGTAACGCCTTCTTTGTTTTCCATGTCATATGCAGCCATTTAGTTTTTAGCATCACAGCCACTTAACAACAAATATGGAGGAAATACTGTGCTTGAAAAGCTTGCTGCCCAATATACTAAGTGCCTCATGTCTTCAAATGCCCCAGAGAACTTGAAGAATGCAAAAATTATGCTAATTCATAAGAATGGAGACCTTGAGGAATTGACGAGATATAGGCCCATTGGCTTGCTTCCATTATTGTATAATCTATTCACCAAGTAATTTTCAATACGATAACGGCAACACTTCACTTCAGTCAACCATGAGAACCGGCTGCCTTCAGGAAGAGACACTGTACAATGTATCATATTCATGTCATCAGTCAGGTAATTGAGCAATCTGCGGAGTACGATCAAGCTCATTGCATGGCTTTCATAGAATATTAATATGCATTTGCAATAGTAGAGACGTCAGCAGTCATGGAGGCCTTGCGTTATCAAGGTGTACAGGAGTCATACATGCATATCATCGCAAATATCTTCAAAGATTCCACAGCTACCTTGGTTCTCTACAAGAAAAGTACAAAGTTGCCGGCCAAAGAAAGGGCTCAGGCAAAGAGACAGAATCTCTCCAATGCTCAATCACTGCATGCTACGGAAACAGTATTCAAACCATTAGACTAGGGATGCCTAGGAGTGATGATCAGCGGTGAGTATGAGAACAAGTATCGGTCTGAAAATGACATTGTCCTGTTCAGCAACACTTGTGATGAATTTCAGGAAATGTTTGAGGATCTTAACCAAAAAAGTGTAATATTAAGGATGAAGATCACTATGCAGAAGGCCTAGGGTAGATTCAATAGCCTGTCTAGGAAAGAATTCACGATCGCCACTCAGCACCCAGAGTCTGCGCAGGAGTACGGTTGTCTAAACCAATTACCCGCAGGGGACACTTATCATGAGATGGAAAGTTACCGAAGAATAAAAATGGGATTGAATGCATACGTTAGGCATTAAGAAATACTTACTGGAAGCTTATCACCGTCATTGAAACGAAAATTATACAATCATTGCATTATACCTGTGCTAAATGAGGAGCAGAAGTTTGGAGGTTAACAGAGAAGCTCAAGAGCAACCTGATGACCGCGTAAATAGTGATGGAACGAAACGGTGCTAGGCGTAACGTTGAAGGCTCGGAAGAGATAGTTGTGGATCAGAGATAAAACAGAGAGATATTGAGAGAGATATTCTATCGTATATTAAGAGCAAAAATGAAACTCTACAGGTCATGTAATGCGTAAGATGGATAACCAGTGGACCATTAGATTTAGAGAATTGGTGCCAGGAGAAGAGAAATGTAGTCGTTGACGGTATAAAATTAATGAGTGGTGTGATAGTAAGGATACTACTTTCTGCTATCTCTCTCTGCTATGTCTCGAGAGTAGAGGTTTTATTTCGTCACTTGGGCATCCTAGACGCACCGCCAGAGATGGTGTCCGCAGGTTAAGGATACTACCGCTAAAGATAGCGGCGATACGTTCACTTGACGCTTCCAGTGAATGGAGACAGACACAGGCAGCACGTGCAAGGTAAGGCGGCAGGGTGCTGTACCTAAGCTATGTCGCCCCGTCCCCCGCTCGTGCCTGCGTAAGCCCCCTGGAAAAATTGATAGCGTAGTAATTGCGCGCCGTATGCAAACGGAAATCGTCAACGTGGTACCTTTGGCTCGGGTACAGTTGTCGAGTAAATGCTTCCTCAGAAAAGCTTTTCACACGACGGTCTATTGGCCATCCTCTGAGAAAGAGGTGCGAAGAATGAGCACAGTGCTGGCAGTGAATGATGAATACGGCGTATACGCGTTCTGTGCCGTCATCGCCATTGCCACCAGCCGCTGACATTCAATTGTCCTATTATTCTTTGCTCACCAAGCAAGGTTCATCGGTCACATGCAGATAGCCGTCTTTTTATCGTTTCCCTGCATCCTTTCCCTTGGACGGGACCAAAAGGCAGGAAAATGTCAATTTCAAGCTTCCCGATCTGAAATTAAGCAAGTAACTTGCGCTTTTGAAACCGCAGGCTCACAGTAATGAAATTAGGAAATTTACAGTTGCAAGTTGGAATCAGCTAGCGCATGAGAGAGGTAATAAACAGTAACCAGTGCGAGATGATGATGATGACCACAACATCATCTAAAATCGTATGGTTCCAATTGCTGCAGAAAAAACGAAACAAAGCTATGTGTATGGACACGGGGATTACGCGTACAGCAAGGAACAGCAAGATTGTGTATTTGCAAGAGAGAGGAAGAGAGGGAGAATGAAAACGAAAGGCAAGAACGTTAACGAGATATGAGTGTCCGGTTTGCTATCCAAAGTCTATACAATGGGACAGAGCAGCCAAGCTCACTGCGAGCTCAGGCAGCGCATCTTCACCTCCTTGCCTTCGCGCTCAAGTAATCACTGTCGCGTTCCTGTGCATGCAGCGCGTAACATGACTACCCGGTATACTGAGCACCGTCACTGCAGCTGCTAATTTTGCAGTGAACATGCCGGAGTGGTAAGGTTGTACGCGAGATAGATGCGCTACGTCCCTCGGAAGGAAAGTAGGAGATACGACACATGCGCTACGTTCACGGACACAGCGTAGTGATCACGTGGTTGACGTTTTTGATATTGCGAATAACTGTGTAGCGCGCGCTGTAGCGGTTGAATAGCTTCTCGTACAGGTCTTGGCGGCGACAGGGCGCCCTCGGTGAAACCAGAATTCCAGGAGGATAACCAAAGTCGTGGTTGCGGTTCTCGTTGCATTATTTTTCGGGCACTTGCGTAACGTAGAGCCGCATAATAGTGGCCGGACGAGCCATCTGGTCTCGCGCAACAACTTCGAAGGCATATGAGCTGGGAACGCAAGGAGGCCAAAGTAGCAGTGTGCCGAATGGCAACATCGAGTTCTCCTTCTCCACCTCGATGGTCGCTGTCACCTATGCGTCGTCGACCACCTGCTGCCGAGGGAAACAGACTAGGGCAGTTCAGGAGGCAAGAACTGCAAGCTCATCGAACTTTCTAAGGCCTCACTTTTCACCTCAGGATGTCAGTTACGCCCATGTCGAGGGAGCATTTGCCCAAGCGCTTATCGATACAGGGGCTGAAGTTTCTGTCATCCATGAAATTTTTTTCACAAGCTGAAAAAGGTCACCACTTCTCCATCTGTCATGGCACTCGGCAGTGCTAGTACGCAACGCATTCATCCTACAGCTGTATGCACCACCCGTGTAGTCATCCAGGACGTTTTGTACACCACCGAGTTTTTGTGTTGACCTTTTGTTCTCATAATCTCATCCTCGAGTGGGACTTCTTGTCACATCATAGCGCCATCATCGATTGTTCTCGCGCGCAAGTGGCCTTTTCGCCGTCATTTGACTCGCCATTTCACTACTGGACTCGTATTTTACAATAAACAACGGCTGGGGAGCCCGGCGACCAAGCCGTTCTTTCGGATCATTGAGAGAAGACAGCCTGTAAAGGGCGGGGTGGTCAGTAATGACTGAGAATGGCCGGTCATCTAATTACAAGCGTAATTCTCTGACAGCCCAGACTGCGACTGAAAAGCTGCGTTCCGGAGTATAAAGAAGGCGGCTGGCATTGCAATGACTCGTTGCTGGCCATGCTGATGATTGGCGAGGACAGCACCTATGCCATGTCCACTGGCGTCGGTGCGAACTTTCGTGGGTGCAGACGGGTCTTAGTAAGGCAGCAAGGTTTTGATGTCAGCAAATCGATAAGCACGGAGTATGCGGTGGCGTAATCATGGTCTAATGAGAAAGGCATGTCCTTCTTTAAAAGATCCGCAAAAGGCCGATCAATATTTGCAAACTTTCACACAAAACGCTGACAGTAGAAGACTAATTCAACGAAAGTCAGGACATATTTCGTGGACCACAGCACCGGGAAGTTTTGGTGGCATGGATTTTGTCAGGACCAGGCGGGACGCCAATGGCCAAGTCGTGTGCCAAAATGACATTTGGAGCAGTAGAGCTCAGGCCAGATCGACAAAAGACAGCTAGAATAGATTGTGCATGTGTAAGGTGACTCGCGAACATTGGGAAAAACACAATGACGTCGTCACGGTAACAAAGGCAGATTGGCAATTTATAACCTCTAAGAGTTTATCATTCATATCACTGTAGACGGAGCCATGCTAAGTACAAACGGCATAACCCTAAATTGATAGAGCCCGTCTTATCGCAGCCAATGTCGTCAACAGAGCTCTACCAGCACCCTAAGCGTAAATTCATAGCGTAACGGTATTATTGCAAACATCCCGTTTCTTTCACCGACAGGCCCCTTTTAGGAGTATTTTGTATCTCGACAAGTTCAGCGGTGGCGCAGAGGTAGAACACCCGCCTCGTGTGCAAGAGGTCCGTGGTTCGAATCGCGGTGCCGCGCAATTTTCCACCGGATTAAAAGAAAAAAAGAAAACAAGAAAAGAAAAAATCCGCGTGTTGATAAAAATTGCATAAACAGGCCTGGAGTGTGGCGTGATCCCGGTGACCAGAACCGGTAACGCACTCCCTCACCAGAGCAGGATTGGCCACCCTGGTGCAGTACTTGGCCACAACCTCCTATATGAACACAACAATCAAACCCTGGCCCTCAGTCCCCAGGAGCTGTGAAGCAACTGACCACGGCGGCGGTCAAACCTGCGACGCAGCAGAGGGTGCTAAGAATCCCTGGCTCCGGACAAGCCGCCATTGCAATATGAACCTCGCAACGTTTAACGCTAGAACGTTATCTAGTGAGGCGAGTCTAGCAGTGCTATTGGAGGAATTAGAGGATAGCAAATGGGATATAATAGGGCTCAGTGAAGTTAGGAGAGAACAGCCACTGAAGTCCTCCACAAAGAAAGCAACGAAATCCCCATAAAAGAAAGGCGTCAGGCACGGAGATACGATCTCTCCAATGGTATTCACAGCGTGTTTACATGAGGTATTCCGAAACCTAGATTGGGTAGAATTGGGGATAAGAGTTAATGGAGAATACCTTAGTAACTTGCGATTCGCTGATGATATTGCCTTGCTTAGAAACTCAAGGGCCCAACTGCAATGCATGCTCACTGACCTGGAGAGGCAAAGCAGAAGGGTAGGACTAAAAATTAATCTGCAGAAAACTAATGTAATGTTTAACAGTCTCGGAAGGGAACAGCAGTTTACGATAGGTAGCGAGGCACTGGAAATGGTAAGGGAATACATCTACTTAGGACAGGTAGTGACTGCTGATCCGGATCATGAGAGTGAAATAATCAGAAGAATAAGAATGAACTGGGGTGCGTTTGGCAGGCATTCTCAGATCATGAACAGCAGGTTGCTATTATCCCTCAAGAGAAAAGTGTATAACAGCTGTGTGTTACCAGTACTCACGTACGGGGCAGAACCCTGAAGGCTTACGAAAAGGGTTCTACTTAAGGACGACGCTACGAGCTATGGAAAGAAGAATGATAGGTGTAACGTTAAGGGATAAGAAAAGAGCAGATTGGGTGAGGGAACAAACACGCGATAATGACATCTTAGTTGAAATCAAGAAAAAGAAATGAGCATGGGGAGGACATGTATTCAGGAGGGAAGATAACCGATGGTCATTAAGGGTTACCGACTGGATTCCAAGGGAAGGGAAGCGTAGCAGGGGGCGACAGAAATTTAGGTGGGCAGATGAGATTAAGAAGTTGGGAGGGACAACATGGCCACAATTAGTACATGACCAGGATAGTTGGAGAAGTATGGGAGAGGCCTTTGTCCTGCAGTGGGGGTAACCAGGCTGATGATGATGATGATGGTGATGATGATGATGATGTATATCGATATTTGCGGAGTATTTCTGACGGAGCACTCACGCTCAAATATGAAAGAAAAGGTAAAAGCAGGAGGCCCTGCATTAATGTAGCAGCCGGCGTGAGACGTAATGGGAAACCTTGTCCAAGTCACGTACAAGGTGTCCCACAGAAATTGAGCCAATAATTTGAAAATTAATGGCATGCCGGAAGCGAATTGCACCGAATGCATACTATTCGCAATTGCCTATAGTAACACAGACATATTTTTCTTTTCCCCATAGCGCACTAATTATTTAGGTCTAATTACCCAACTTTTGAATAATGGACTGAGGACCCCAAATATGGGACGCAGATTTGTGGAAAATCTTCAGAAACCACCGATCTAGTTGTTTCCTTTGCGATACGGCTCACGTAGTTCTTTTTCCCGGGTTGCAAAGAAAGCCCGCGAAATATTAAAAAGAAATCCACGTAAAGGATCGTTTGCGCAGCGCTATTGTGCTGCTCTCAAGCGTGCGTCCGGAGAACAAGGTCGGCTGCATCGCGACTGGCAACGAGGAAGAAGCAGGGCGTTCTTGTTCTTATCGGCAGCGCTCGGCCAGCAGCATGGATTTTGACCGTCATCCGATGGGAGGCGTCCGTGTTCATCGAACGCATGCTTGAGAGCAGCATGATACCACTGTGCAAGCGCTCCGTCACGTGGATTTTTTCATATTTCACGGGCTTTCTTTGTAACCCAGAAAACAAGAACTACGTGAGACGTATCGAAAAAGAAACAACTCGATCGGTGGTTTCTACAAATCTGCGTATCATACTTGGTGTGGTCAGCCAATAATTAAAAATTTGGGTAATTAACCTAATGAATCAGTCAGTTATGGGGAAAACAAAACGAAAAATGTCTGAGTTACTATTGGCTATTGCGAATAGTAGGCGTTTGGTTTTTTCACTTCGGACGCACCTTTCATTTTTAAATTCTTGGCTCAAGTTATGTGGGACATCCTGTATAGCAAGCCTGGTAAGTACTCCGCTCTCATACTAACTATGGTGCTGAAGTGCTCAGATAAAACTACTGCATTCCTTAATCAGGGTTTAGATACGAAAACTCATAAGGTAGTTCTTGTTCTAATTTTCTTTACTTTCCTTGTCTCCTGTCATTTTGTAGCTGTGCGGTGTGTTAGCGGCGAGAACTTGGAGTAGCGCCCTCTCCCGAGTCACGTCATGGCCAGGGCGCCGCTCACTCCGGCTCACTCGGCTGCCGCGCGCGCTCGTTCCCTTCGTGCGTGCTTGGGGTATTCGCGGGTTGAACCGTACATACAGAAGGTTATTTCGGATTATTTCTCTTGATATTGTTACGTAGGAAGACGCAGACGAAAAGCTATGTACAAGTATATTTACAAGAAAATACGCTGCGCTTGGCCAAGAGGCAACAGCCCGCGCTAGCTTCTCATCGTCATCGTCATCGTCATCGTCGTCGTCGTGATCGCACATATTGTTCCGTAGCACTACCCCCGGCTGCGAAAGCACCGTCGCGGAGCAACTAAAGATCGGACTCGGAAGCAGTGTAGTAGGCCTTGAGCCTACTGACATGCACGAGATCACTTGATGCCAGAAGAGAGGATGAGGTTGAACCCACAGGAGCAATTTCGTAAGTCACAGGCGTCACCTGGCGCAGCACGCGGTAGGGCCCTGTGTATCGCGAAAGGAGCTTCTCTGAAAGTCCGACGTGACGGGAGGGCGACCACAGGAGCACGAGCGCACCAGGCGAAAACTGTACGTCCCGATGGCGGGCGTTGTAATGACACTGCTGAGTGGCTTGTGAGGCCGTCAGTCGAGCACGGGCAAGCTGGCGTGCATGGTGGGCGAGGGCGATGGCGTCGCGCGCATACTCGTTTGTTGAGATCGCAGCAGGAGGAAGTGCCGTGTCTAGGGGCAAGGTAGGTTCGCGACCGTACAGTAGATAAAATGGAGAAAAGCCGGTGGTGTCGTGCCGGAAAGAATTGTACGCAAATGTTACGTAAGGAAGGGCAATGTCCCAGTCGTGGTGGTCTTTGGAAACGTACTTGGACAGCATATCGGTAAGAGTACGGTTGAACCGCTCGGTCAGGCCATTGGTTTGAGGATGGTATGAGGTAGTTAGTTTGTGTTGAATAGAGCAGGAACGCACAATGTCAGCGATAACTTTAGAGAGGAAGTTTCGACCACGGTAAGTAAGCGGCTGTCGCGCGGCGCCATGAAGCAAGACAATGTCACGCAAGAGAAAGTCCGCGACGTCAGTGGCGCAACTGGTAGGGAGAGCCCGAGTGATAGCGTATCGGGTGGCGTAATCAGTCGCGACGGCTACCCATTTGTTCCCAGAGGATGACGTGGGAAAGGGACCGAGCAGGTCTAATCCAGCACGAAAGAACGGTTCTACAGGGACGGTGATCGGCTGGAGATGACCGGCAGGTAGCACCTGAGGTGTTTTCCGACGCTGGCAGAGATCACAGACAGCAACATAGCGTCGAACGGAGCGAGCGAGACCAGGCCAATAGAAGCGGCGGCGGATGCGGTCGTACGTGCGGGTTACCCCAAGATGTCCGGCAGTGGGTGCGTCATGCATCTCAAAGAGCACAGTCTGTCGTAGCTGTTTTGGCACGACAAGAAGAAGATCAGAGCCGTCAGGGAGGAAGTTCCTTCGATAGAGAATGCCGCCCTGGAGGACATATCGGCGAACGGATGCGTCGGTAGGTGTTGAGCGCAGACGCTCGATGAGTGCTCGCAGCCATAGGTCTCGGTACTGCTCATCGGCGAAGTTAGCGAAGGCAGACACAGAGAAAATGCCGTTGGCGCTACTACTGTCGGCGTCGTCAGGTTCGTCGACCGGGTAGCGAGACAGGCAGTCAGCGTCCTTGTGTAGACGGCCAGATTTATAGGTGACAGTATACGAATATTCTTGGAGGCGTAAGGCCCAGCGACCAAGTCTTCCTGTAGGATCTTTCAGTGAGCATAACCAGCAAAGCGCGTGATGGTCTGTGACAACGGAAAAGGGTCGGTCATATAAGTATGGGCGGAATTTCGCAACCGCCCAAACTAGGGCCAGACACTCACGCTCAGTGATGGAATAGTTGCGCTCCGCGCGTGAGAGGAGCCTGCTGGCGTAAGCGATAACACGGTCGTGGCCATGCTGGCGTTGTGCCAGTACTGCGCCAATTCCGTGACCGCTGGCATCAGCACGGACTTCGGTAGGCGCAGAAGGATCGAAATGGGCCAGAACGGGAGGCGTTGTGAGAATGTCAATTCGATGTGAGAATGCAGAGGCCTCGTTATCGCCCCACTGGAAAGGGGCGTCTTTTTTGAAAAGCTCGGTTAGTGGTCGTGCTATGGCGGCGAAATTTCTCACGAAATGGCGGAAGTACGAACAAAGGCCGATGAAGCTGCGCAAATCCTTGACACACTTCGGAACAGGGAAGTGCGCAACAGCATGGATCTTGCCTGGGTCCGGTTGCACTCCGGTCGCATCAACGAAATGTCCAAGGACGGTAATCTGGCGACGGCCGAATTGACACTTCGATGCGTTGAGTTGCAGACCGGCTCGACGAAAAACGTCCAGGATTGCTGAGAAGCGCTCGACGTGCGTAGCGAACGCTGGGGAGGATATGATAACGTCATCCAAGTAGCACAGGCACGTGGACCATTTGAAACCGTAAAGAAGGGAGTCCATCATGCGTTCGAAAAGTGGCAGGGGCGTTACATAGACCGAACGGCATGACTTTGAATTGATAAAGACCGTCGGGTGTTACAAAAGCAGTCTTCTCGCGGTCGAGATCGTCCACGGCAATCTGCCAGTTGCCGGAGCGAAGGTCAATAGAGGAGAAATAGCGAGCACCGTGGAGGCAGTCAAGGGCGTCATCAATCCGAGGTAGGGGATACATGTCCTTTTTG
Organism: Dermacentor andersoni; assembly: GCF_023375885.2. Lineage (NCBI taxonomy): Eukaryota > Metazoa > Arthropoda > Arachnida > Ixodida > Ixodidae > Dermacentor > Dermacentor andersoni. The sequence continues at coordinate 178,518,642 of NC_092817.1, read as the reverse complement.
GTAACCCTGTTAATGTGCCGATAGTCCACGCAAAAGCGCCATGAGCCATCCTTCTTTTTGACCAGTACAACAGGTGACGTCCATGGACTGTATGATGGCTCAATAATGTTCTTGGCAGGCATTTTGCGAACTTCTGCGTGAATAACTTGACGCTCAGCTGGTGACACTCGATACGGGTGACGATGAATAGGAGGGGCATCGCCGGTATTAATGCGATGTTTGACAGCTGTAGTTTTGGCCAAAGGACGATCGTTAAAGTCAAAAATATCGTGGTAGGAAAACAGAACGCGGTAGAGTTCACGAGCGTGCTCGGACGGCAAGTCGGGCACAAGCATTTTCTGTAAGTCAGCGATGGTACAATTTGCCGACTGCGATGGCAGAGGATCATCCTGTGAAGTGTCGTCTACTGCAATGGATGCTACTGAGTGATCCGCGAATGAGCAAAGCTGGGCCAGAGACATCCCGCGTGGCAGCACTTGTGTCGTCAAGCCAAAGTTGACCACTGGCAGGCAGACGCAATTCGCCGTAATAGATAAAACTCTATGAGGTACTGTGATCCCGTGTGTAAGGAGGACGTCTTGCATAGAAGCCGCGATGTAGTGACCGTCGGGGACTGGTGGGGAAGACACTAGGTCAACGTAGGTCAGTGCCGATGGTGGCAAGCGAACGAAGTCGACGGAACTGAGGCGACTGGGGTGTGGTTCAGCAGGATCCAGAACAGGCAGGTCAAGGCGGAGAGTACTGGCGGAACAATCGATGAGAGCAGAATGTGCGGAGAGGAAGTCTAAGCCGAGGATGATGTCATGGGGACAGTGGGCGGTGACTGTGAATAGCACGATTGTTGAGCGATCGGCGAAAGAGACGCGGGTGGTACACATACCAATTACGGGGGCTGCTCCGCCATCGGCGACACGGACAACAGGCGTCGTGGCGGGCGTGATAATTTTCTTGAGCCGGTTACGAAGGTCAGTGCTCATTACGGTCAAATGCGCCCCTGTGTCTATGAGTGCGGACACAGAAACACCGTCGACTAGCACGTCAAGAAAGTTCAGATGAGTGGGCAACGTCAGTAGAGGATTTGGCGGCGTAGGGAGCTATGCAGCGTCACCTCGAGGCGCTGCATCGTCTAGTTTTCCGGCTGGGAGCGGCGTCCGAAGGGAGTCGGCGAATAGGAGCGACGGGGCTGGGGAGAGCGAGATTGTCGTTGTTGGGGCGAAGGCGAACGAGAATAGGAGCGGTTCGGTGCAGGAGAATCAGCGGCGGCGTTATCGGAGCGTGCGGCATAGGGACGAGAAGGGCCACCTGGGGGGCGAGAGTGGGCGGTATAAGTAGACCGGGTCGGGGAACTCCAGCGACTGCGACAGTGCCGAGAAATGTGCCCGATTCGATGGAAGTGGAAACAAATGTGCTTGTCGTCAGCAGTGCGCCATTCGGATGGGTTGCGGAAACGTGGTGGGTAAGAAGGTGTGGGACGGGGCGGAATCGAAGAAGCCGGGCGGGTATCAGGACGATGGGCCGAGCAGATGGTGTGAAGATCCATCTTTTCGAGCTCTTGGCGGACAACTGCCTGGATCAGTGAGACTGTGACTGCAGATGTGTTGGTGGGACTGGAGTCGAAGGCAGCCGGATAGGCGGCCTCGATCTCACGCCGGACGATCCCGGTAACATCGGCAGTGTTGTTGGGACGAGGAGTGTCGGCACAGGAAGATGTCGCTGGGGTGTTGGGCAGACGGGCAAACTGCTGGTCAATACGTCACTTTTAGCGAGTTCCAGGCGGCGGCACTCTTTTATAACAGCATCCACCGTCGCTACGTTGTTGCAAACGAGCAAGTTGAAGGCGTCATCGGCAATGCCTTTGAGGATGTGGGCAACCTTGTCTGACTCAGTCATGTGGGTGTCAACTTTGCAGCACAGAGCCAAGGCGTCCTGAATGTACGTGAGATAGGGCTCTGGCTCTGTTGACGTCTGCACACGCCCGGAAAGCGCCTTCTGCGCGGCAAGTTGGTGACCGTAGGGGTTGCCGAACAAGTCCCGAAGCTGTGTCTTAAGTGAATCCCAACTTGTGAGCTCATCTTCGCGCGTGCGATACCAAACTCTAGGTGTGCCATCGAGGTAAAAGACTACGTTGGCGAGCATAATAGTAGGTTGCCACCGGTTATTGCGGCTGACGTGTTCATACAGGCTGATCCAGTCATCGACGTCTTCCCCATCTTTGCCCGAGAATGCGCCAGGATCACGGGGAGCGGGGACAGTGATGTAGGTCGTCGAAGTGGCAGCAGGTGTCGGAGCCGGGGGAGTCCGGTTGTCGTCGCCGGGAGCCATGAAGGAAAGCTCGACGTACCGTCCACTGCGGAGCTCCGTGACGAGGTACAGGGAACGTCCACCTCCTCCAGATATGTTACGTAAGAAGACGCAGACGAAGAGCTAAGTACAAGTATATTTACAAGAAAATACGCTGCGCTTGGCCAAGAGGCAACAGCCCGCGCTAGCTTCTCATCGTCGTCGTCGTCTTCACACTGCTCGCATTTTCGTGATCGCACATATTGTTCCGTAGCAATATGCGTGGACCGCAGTTTTTTCTTTGAAACCACGTGAATCATAAAAATTTGCGACTTGGTTATTGCAAGCTAAGTAGCGCTGAAGAGGTCTACCGGTCTTGCAATGCATATATGCACCGTGGCTGTTCATAAATTTTGCCTAAAAATAACGTCTGCAAGTTCAACACGGGGAGTTATTTATGATGCTCCTCTAAACAATTAACATTCCCTTATTACTTAAGTATGAGAGACAGAGCATTTTACATGGAAGAAATAACTTGATATTTGGTGTCAACATTACAAATCCGTGATAGAAAGACACTGCCCAGCGAATCTTTCATCATAATTCTTATCACTCTGTTGAGTTGTTTTAATCAAATGTGGCAACTGTATTAAGGCCTAAATGGAAGAGGTAGGCGTGCATTTTGTGTGAAAAGGTTTGGTATTACTTTCGCCGTTGTCTGAAATAAGCACCTAGAAACGCATTGGCTGTTAACACGGCGGCGCATCGTGTATCGTGTGTTTGTATATATATATATATATATATATATATATATATATATATATATATATATATATATATATATATATATATATATATATATATATATATATATATATATATATATATATATATATGCTTTACGAATACCATAACAGCAATCACACGAAAGAAAATGTGGCGTTTAAGATCGAGAAGCGATCAAATGCAAGTGATGAATCGGGTCATAGTCACCCTCAGTAGCTTTCATCGACGATATGGCACACCGCTCCCGCAACGGAAGCAACCGACTGTCCTTATGGCGAGGCGCACATTGTTCGCGAAACCCAGCAGTTCTTTGCAACCTCGAATTGAACCCATGAAGTAGCTCTTCACAGGTCCAATTACAATGCCTATAGCATACTGGAGGCACTACAGCGCAGCTTAGGCTGCGTTGAAATGCAAATTGCAAACACATTCTGCCTCAACATGTCTCGATCCTGCGTTGTTTTATTATACAGACTGAAAACTATTTGCTTCGTCAGTGCATAAAAGAAAGCATCGCGTACCCGCCTCTTAAAGAAGGGACCACAAGTCTCGCATGAACACTTGGTCACCACTGGGGAACAATGATATCTTCAATAAGTGCAACACTACTAATGAACGGGCCTTCGGCTTCTTGCTGGCTGCAGCGAACCGGTCCGAAAAGCATATTTCACTCAAATATTTGACCGGAGCAGCCTGTGTCAGTTCTCCAAACAGATTCATCACGTCTGTTCTCAAGCAAGAAGCACCAGCAAATTCATCAAGTGAGCTGAACGTGTAGCACAGAAAGGAAGTAAATATTGGTACATTCCCTATTGCAAGACCCAGTGCCACTGGGACCCAGTGCGCCGCATAACGAGCCCAGCGCAGGGCGCTGGATGCTGGGGCGCTAGGAAGGCGCGGCGTGCTGGGAGGCACTGGCTACTCGTGCGAAAAACAGCTCTAGCGCATTAAATATGCGGTGCCTGGACACCGTATATATATTTTTTGTATACAGAAAGCAACAAAGAGCGTTTTAGTGCAATAAAAACAGGAAAGAAAAACGTAAAAATAAAACTGCTCTGACGAGGATTTGAGCGCACGACCTACTTTTTTTTTCTTTATTGCCGGACTTTGACAAAGAAAGAACAGCAATAGTAATACACAAAACAAAACATAAAAGATACAATGAACACGGCGTATTGACATAAACAGCCTGATAGGGGGCTGGCTTCGCCACATTAAAATTCATTTAGAGCCATCAATGGCTCCACCCTTGCCAGCCACTCGGGGGTATCGCCACCGGCCTTCAAAATCTCAACAAACCGATACACAGTTTCACGGAAATAAATTCGCGTAGGTCGTGCGTCGGGATCGCAGTAGTATCCTGCTATTCGAGAGCGCCAAATACTGTGGAGGCCAATTAACATTATTAAATCAAACGGAAAACCATCCTCGTTAGTAATGGGTAGATACCGTATTCTATGAGGGTCGAGGGGAAATTGTTTCTTTAACGTTCTTTGTAGTACGTCCCAAAAAAATACCCCTCCCCAACAATAACGAAAAACGTGATCTATCGTTTCTGGTTGTTTGCAGATAAGGCAGTGACATCCCCATGGAATAAATAAGCCCTTTCCTGTAAAAACATTTTTACTGGCAACGTTCCAGTGAGTAACATAAAAAAGGGGTTTTAACCCTTGGCGCAACTTGCATTTTTTTTTACTCTCTTTAACACGTCCCTACCAGGGCCTCCACTGTACAAGGCTCTGTACATTGGCTCCGGAAGAACAACGTCACACAAATCCTTCAACAATTTTTTTCTTTTTGACAGTAGATAAATATTCATTTGAAAATCTCATTGCAAGGAATCGTACACTTGCGACAACTTCTCGAAAATATCCAAAAATGCCTCCCGTGAGTGTCTCGGTTGAAACAACAAAGTCTGGCAAAGCGCGCCTACAGATCCCAAGCCTAGCACTTTAGCGCTACGTCACGCCAGCAGACGGAAATACACGGATAATTTGCCATGTCAAAGCCGAGAAGCAGTTCGTTTCGCAGAGCTGCGTCTCGTACAGACATGGTTGATGCGCTATCACCCAGCAACTAAAACTCACGCCTGTACTAGAAAGAAAAAGTTGCGGTCCGTATTCAGCAGTATGCTTGGAAGTGCCACAACATCGATTTTCGCTTGCGATTGCTATTTTAACTTCGAAAAAAAAGTCCTAAATGAACCGCCGACCCAGGACGGTGTATGGGCTGTCACTGCCGATTTCGATAGCCGTTTCTTGTTCTTCACGTAAAGGATATGCAACGTTTCCTTAGTTCAGTGATGCCTTTCAGTCAACACGCCTGTCTAGTCATATATTTTCGTCAGAGAAGCGCAGGCTAGTGCTGCGAGCCTTCGGCGATAGTACATATACCTGTGTTTATGACCCGTCACATCTGCGGTCATCGCTTCTTGTTCTGGCACTGTAGACACGAAAATTTATTTTTTATTTAAGAACACCGATGCGAAAGCTGAAATATAGCGTGATTTATCCTTGTTAGGTTTCTTGATTCCTGAGCCTATACGCGCCGATAGCGTGAGGACGGACTCGGCGGATACGCTAGGGCTAAGCTTCGGTGGAGACCGATCTCCGCGCGGGTAGCTGGCAAAAGCTAAAATGTGTGTATTGGAGCCTCAGAACAATCTTTAGTACAATAGGGAAAGTGGAAGCGCACGAATCACATCAGCTTTGTTATCGGTGCGATAATATCAGTCAGCGATAGGCTTCGAACTTGGGGTCCGTTCGCGCGCGTCTGAACGACTTTTGCATTTCATGTCCACTCCACAACACTGCGACAACGGCGGCAACACCCAGTCATATGTTACGTGCGAACTAATAAAAAACGCGGCGCCCTCGGCGTTTACGTGGTTTCGTTCAAGAATTTAGCTATCCACCCAGTCAAAAGGAAAAATGAACAAACAAAACGAAAGTGATTTTCAGTTTCACATGTCCATGAACAAAAAGAGCAGCTCACGCACCTTTATTCCAAGCTGCGACACGAAATAAAGTTTTATAACCCCAACATATAGCGTTATTTAGGACAAGAGACTAGTATCAAGCGATGAAATTGTATAAAGCATCTAATATTTAGCAGCGCTCGTCCTTGCGCACTGCAACCAGCGCGGCACAAACACAACCAGCGCAGTTTCCAGTGCGAACCAGCGAACTGCAGCGAGAACCAGTGGCTGTACTGCACAAACCAGTGCACCCCAGCATCACGGCAGTGGAACGAGCGTCTCTTTCACTGGGACCCAGCTCTTATCCAGCGTTCACACTGGTGTCCCAGTGAGTCCGAGCGAGTGCCAGCGTACCCAGTGCGACCCAGCGCCAAAAAGCGCGCTGGTTTCACACTGGAAGACGCTGGTTTTTACAATAGGGTTCCTATCCGTGTGCTGCAAACAGCTGTAAACGTCAATCAGCTTTGCTTCAAGTTACTGCCACTTAAGTTTAACCGGTGAATAGCGGCGTAATTTTGACAATCAGTCAAAAACGCAAGTGGTGCTGGCCGAATCTAAACTGCAGTGGTAGTTGAGTCCTCGTGTCACTGCCTAGGGTTCTTGTGAAGAAATAGAAAAATTGGCTATTATACCGTGAACTATTCGTCGTGAGCGAAAATCTTCTAGTGGGTTAAAATTAAGATAAATGTTGTAGAAGTCATATATAGTCAGCGTTTGTGACACGCATATTCCACCATGGTGGGTATGGAATCTTAACTAGATTCTTATGTGTTGTGCTTTTGCATCTATGCTTTTATTATTCACGTGAGCTACCACTGGAATGTGTAGATCTTCCCATGAAAAAGCCGTAATGGGCTGGTCTGAGCTCCCTCGAGTGGCACTATAGCGTTGCCTTCGAGAAATGTGTTGTTGTCTAGGAAATAAGCTCCTTGATTCCGTTTTCGCGAACGAAGACGTCGTAAAATATATATTTGAGAGGCCCGTCATAAGTATACAAGCATTAGGAACGAGAGCGAACAAACGGAAACATTGCAGAAGGCGTCTGGACACCACCCGAACTATGGCAGACGACCGGCGCGAGTCCGTGCCCTGACGTCACGCGAGCGGCGCTCGCAGCGCCCCTCTAGGTCATTCTCGGGGCTAATAGGTATGAAAGCTCCAAATAGTGTCATGGTTTATTACCTGGCAGTCTCTTTGGTGCTTTCAGTTTAGGTTTTCTTTTCTCACATTTTGGTATACAGTATAAACTCATCATTATGATTATGTAAGTCTGCAATGTTGTCTTTCGCAATAATTCTACTTTGTGTTGAAAAGATCGTCCCCGTCAAGATTGCATCGCCAGCATCAATGACATGAAATAAAATATAGAATTAGTTTTCATAGTGATCATTTTTCTCGGCATTCTTTGCCGTTAACAGTTTTTCATGTCATGACGAAATTAGGGGGTCACAGAACAGGCTATTCTTTAGTCTTTCCACTTGAACGTTTAGACTTCGCGCACCCCTACGAAAATGCATTTTTGTGCTTTGCAATAAGCACTAAATTGCCATTCCTTGTTTGACAAGCTTTCAGTGCGCGGAATTGTATCTTATTATTGCTTTTTGCCCTTCTGTTAACATTCCAAAATTTTATGTATGGCGTAATGGTATTTATGCATGCTATCCCAGTAATCTCTTCACCTAAACACTACAATATGGCTGTCCTAAAGATACACTTTGTTTTATTTTCAAAAAGATAAAAGGAAGAGCAATTCTTCTTAACGTAAAGCAAGCCTTTAAATGCAATTCATTCAACAATGCTAGGAATGTTTGGGGGACATCTGCAAGAATGATTACAGAGTATTGGTCCGGGTAATATTCAATGCGAATGCCATCTCGTTGCACGTATAATAAACACACACATATTTCCAAAAAGTGATTCTAGATAAAGACCAAGTAGTTTCATAAAATTAGGTACACCATTTTCACATTGTTTCTCAAACTTCCTTTCGGCAAATGCACCACTGCGCCCTTTTCTTGTTTTTGTTTTTGAATTTTTACACAAAGTCTCATAGCAGAAACACACATACAGGTGACTGGCTCACTTTTCTTTATGTCACCGAACGCTTCATCAAACTCTCGCATAATTCAATTGAGTATGGTGAATTCCATATTTCAGAACACTGTATAAACATCAGTCGTTAATATATAAACTACCACTCACTTTGAACAAATACAAGCATATTGGTAACATCAGTAGTAAAGAACTCCGCTCATACTTTGTTCACTTGTAATGTATTCCATGTGATTATCATTTTGCCTTAGTGTACCTTCATGGATGTATAATTTACAACTTGTTTATTTTTCTCAGCAAATGCTCATCTTCTAAAAATAATTCTCATGCTGCGTTGCCTAGCTGGTGTTCAGTTCAGTTTAGTTTCAGTTTATTCAGACATACATTGCCTTGTATACCATTGCCATTGTTTTGTATATCCAGTATTGCGATGGTAGTGTTGTGGGAAATTCGTTGTGCTGTAACAATTTTAAATGCTGGTAACTCGCCATGATGGAAATTATGTTTCAGTATTTCCGTTCATCAACAATTGCAGCTATCGCAGGAATTATGTGAAGTATCGTATATCTGCACACACTGTTCCTTGCGCTACTGCCTTGTCTGGTCTTCTAGGTCACATCAAGCTACGTATGTAGTTTTTAGCCGAAAATGGCCATCCACTGTGTAAACTGGAGAATAACATTGATTTCATTACAATTCAGTGAAAACTCAGCTGTTCCTTTAGGTACGTTGCTAAACATCACAGCCATGTTGCTTTGTGTTCCACGGTCTTTCTAAGTAGGTGGTTTTCTTAAGGCATAATGGTAGACAAGGACTCATTCACAGACTTCAAATCGATGTCGTGTTCTGCGGATCTTGGTGTCTCGACACTTGCCTCTAATCAATATCGACACTTCGCAGGCTTATCGTAAATTAAGACAACAAAAAAGGCATCAAAATGAAGTTTGTACTGAAAACGACGCACGAAGTTATGGCCCTGCACGCATCACTAATAATGTATTAATGCAACGACGCATAAATGAAACACATATTCGCTCGTTAAAACTACGTGCGTCCAAAACCAGGTTTTAATGTTTGCAATACTCATCGAAAGATACCGGCTTATGCAGGAGCTAATCATGTCAGAAATGTAGGCTGATTCGTAAGATAGTACAGTATAAATAACAAACTCCACACTAATGCGCCCAAGGGGACATTGCCTTATTTTGATGTCAACAGCTCTTGTCTTTCAGCGTTGAAGAATAATGGCCTCTAGCCTGTTACTTGCTTCTAGCTTCGCAATGGCTATCCATTCACATATATTCGTTGCTGAGTTCTGCGCCTACTAGAGATGGCCTATGTCAAAATTTGTAGCTTCGAAGTTCTCCGCTCTTGCGTCTGCGGCTTTTTCTGGTAATGTGCATCGTTTCACATAACCAGAAACATTGCAACATCGTGAATTACCATCAGGTTCAAGTTGGTTTGCATTGGGCATCTTACTGTTTCATTAACAACATGTCCTGGTTTCCGTACTGCATAATGTAGTCCATGCCTTCCGAAACGGTAACCTTCTTCGCTACTGAAGAGCGTTACGAGCAATAGAAATAATCACTACAACTAGCTCCCCTTGATATGCGTTAGGTTTTATAGCAAGCTTTATTTTTCTGCAGTTTATAAAGATGTTGGCAATTTGAGACGTTAATGTGGTGCGCTCCTTCTGCACGCCTTTCCTTGTTCTTCTGCGGTAACGTAGAGAACTTAATTTTTCATTGTGGTTCCACAAGTGTTTCGGCTATCTCATCAAAATGCTGGGCCGTAACCCATATGTCTTCTTTTGTATACACTAGTTCTCATTATATGTATTATATACAATTATATACATCGTCAATAGAAGCCTACTTGCCTCCATCTTTCAGCGTCATCTACAAGTGGTTTTTTCACCAGTGCAATTTTTACTATCATCGTCGTTAGCCCCGTCATCTTCAGTACTCGGTTCACTGTGTATGAGAGTGTTCTTGCTCACACTCTCTTCTCCGTAAAGCAATCAATGAAGAAACGTGCCCGCTGTGTGGGTGATGTGTATTCAGTCCTGTTTTACATTTACTCCAGTGGAAAACAGCCGCATTTGTGTAAAAGAATGAGCTAACTTTTTTTATTGGCAGCTCTACTTCCGTTAACTACAAGTTTGTCGGGATTACTTGTTGCTGACCCACAGCTACCATCGCGGCAGTTTCGTTATCTAATGTACCGCCTAACGCACTATTCCTAAACGAAAATACTCGACGTGCGACGGGTTACGAAGTGGCTCAGCTTTTAGACCACAGCTCTTAGGCCCCCGTTCCTGCGGCGAGCATCGGCGTCAGCGAGGTTTCTTGTAAGCGAGTGAACGAACACAGCGAAAAATTAGAGCGAAGACGCAGCACAGGAGGCGATGAAAAAGATGTCCCCGTTTCGCCTGAAAGGCCAAACGTCGATGGCGATAGTAAATTAGTCGACAGCTATACGAAACAAGCATAGCAGTTTTATAGGCCGTATTAATTTGCAAACATTGGCATATTACGTAAATTACCAAGCATGGTCTGACACTCACGCAAGCAATAATGGACCCATCTCTCTCGCTGACTCTGAAAACTCGCTGTCAACACGATGCAATGTAGAAGCGCTGCTGCAGCAGGGATGCTGCCTCTGGCATCATCGACAAGCCGTGAAAACACAGCACATGGCGGACTCTGTCCCCGTCACATATGGCTTTCAAGATACAAGGACCAGGCGAGCGGGCACGCGTGGCCACCCGGCCTCCCCCCAGTAGAACGCGTCCCTCTACCTCCCCTCTCTCCGGAGGCTTTCGCGCAACGGAACACGGCACGCTTCCGCCTTGCTTTGCTCCATTGCATGCGCGAGATTGAGCGGCGATCGCCGGCTCACCCTATCGTGGGGGGAGTGGCAATGGCTCCCTCACTCACACAGTATGATGTATACACAGAAAATACGGCGCTTGGACTTCATACGGAATCTCATGGTGACGGCAACGACGTTAATACACCGTGAGTGTCCATATTATTGCGATCACTATAAAAGCAGGTAGAGCGAAGACAGCACGATGAAGAAAACGTGAGACGAGGGTATGGTGAAAGCGTGAGAAGAAAAGCGTAGTGCCGCGCACGAGGGGCATTGCGGAGACGATGGCTACGAGACGGCGCCAGAGTAGCGCGCGTCAAGGGTATGGAAGCAAAGCGCTGGCATAAGCGGGGGTTCTCTGCTGGTCTGAATTGTGTCCCCGCGTCCCCCACGCGTTGCCTCTAGCTGTCTCCAGTTTAGCCGTATGAATTTTCAAACATTGGAATATTAACTAAATTACCAAGCATGGTCTGACGCACACGCAAGCAATCATGGACCCATCTCTCTCGCTCTGACTCTGAAAACTCGCTGTCAAAACGATGCAATGTGGAAGCGCTGCTGCAGCAGCGATGCTGCCTCTGGCATCATCGATAAGCCTTGAAAACACAGCACGTTTGAAAAAAAAAATCATCACCAGGGTAGCGAAAACTCAGTCACAAAGTCACAAAGTGGTTTGAGGCCAGAAGGACGAAGTTTAGGCAAATATATAAACTAACCATGACTCCCAAGGTCCCTCCACACTTAGCTCCATTTTCAACGTGGTGCTTGAGGCAGATTGTCATCGCCAGACTATATATCGCGAAATGAAGACGCGTATACAGCTGCGCTTTAATTTCGCATTAGAGAGTATCGTAATGGTCTGGGATTTTTTTCCAAACCACACCATTTTCAACACGTTGATCCGTCATATATTAACGCCAACAAAGAAAGAACATTGGTATTCCAGCTGATGAATGACGTTTTGAAATTGAGCTCCACGCAGCATGGCCAGGCAACTGCCTAATTTGCAGATCATCTGATTCACAGAACAGTTATGGTGTGCTCTGATAAGGTAAGACTAAGGGGACTCCCGGCTATTTTTAGTTTTCAACGAAATTTTATATCAGGTCGCAATGGGTCGGTGTAGAAAGGAATCAATGTTTGTTTTGCGAAACTTAGCACGGATTTCTGGAAAAAAAAATATTGTTTCAATAAAAGGCAAAGCGTATTTTAACGACCTGCAGGTTTTATAGGTTTGAAGGCCTTTCACTCGAATATTACCGCGTTGAACCCCTACAAGGAACTCTCGGTAAATCTACACCAAAAATACTATCGGCCCATTGGAAGTTTATTTAAGGTCACCAAAAGTACGTTTTCCACAAATTGCCAATGTTCGATTTTCCAGCAACTGCTTCTGAGTGACCCCGAAACCAGGGTTCTTTTGGCCATTTCAGCTAATGCGATGAAGCTAAAACTTATTTCTGACAATTACTGAAAATGATTTTCGCAATCTAAAGAAATAAGTATGCAACTACACCGCGTATTTATCACCTTCTAAAATCCCATAAATGCCAAAACTCCAAAAAAAGAAACATAAATTGGAACAATTTAGATGCGTTTGAATGAAAATCATCGCGAGGGTAGAGAAAACTCAGTCACAAATTCACAAAGTGCTTTGAGGCCAGAAGGACGAAGTTTAGGCAAATATATAAACTAACAATGACTCCCAAGGTGACTGACATGCTATCGCATCGGAGTTTCGAGGGCCCACATGTGCATGGCGGTAAGCATAAAGAAAGTCACCTAATAGAGCTTAGATGGTGACACGCGTGTTTTGGGACACGAACCAAAGGGTGAACAGAACGGAGCAGAACGGGGAACCTAGCCGTACAATTTCACGCATTAAAATAAGTGCCACCCTGCGTTAGTGAATTAGAAGGCCATTCTGGAAAACGCCACGTCGTCTCGATGCCGGCAACACCACTTGGAGTTAACGCATGTCGTTCGACTGGGATCACATTAGAGCTATACCACAGCTCCATCTTAAGCTTCGCGGGACTTCTTCCCTTCTATTCAACAGAATGCCTAATGTAGTCCGGCGTTGGGGAGCTTAAATACAAGACGTTTTTTTTAGGGTGGCGACAACACAAAAGTTTGAATCGCTTTAACAGTTATTTGTCATCAGAATTTCCTGGGACAGATTTTGATCGGAGGTGCGGTTAACAATGAAGTCCATATGTCTCTTTTTTTACGCTTAGACACGTATCGAGCTTTCGCAAAATTTAAGAACGTTCTCTAAATTAGTTTATTATGCAGAGAATACCGCGCATACATGTTGATTATATACATTCCTTTTCTACGTGAATACATCAAACACACCGCTCGCTTTTGTATGTTGTGAAAAACACATAAATCAATAAATTAAATTTCATGGTGGCATGCACTTTGTGGCAAACCCGCCGCAGATACATAGTGGCTACGGCTTTGCGCTTGCTAAGTGCGAGGTCGCGGGATCAAATCCCGGCCTCCTCGGCCCTATCTTGACGAGGACGAAATGCAGAAACGCCCGTGTACCGTGCAGTGCGTACACGTTACAGATCCGCAAGTGTTCCAAATTAATCCGGAGTCCTGCAGAATCTTTTCTTTGTAGTAACAATATCGGAAGTGAAATAGCGAAGCGTATTCCGCAGTACAGTTTGTTCATATTTGACGCAAAAGAAAGAACGTTTAATGTGATTACAACATATTTCTACATCTATCTATCTATCTATCTATCTATCTATCTATCTATCTATCTATCTATCTATCTATCTATCTATCTATCTATCTATCTATCTATCTATCTATCTATCTATCTATCTATCTACTATCTATCTATCTGTCTATCTATCTATCTATCTATCTATCTATCTATCTATCTATCTATCTATCTATCTATCTATCTATCTATCTATCTATCTATCTATCTACTATCTATCTATCTATCTATCTATCTATCTATCTATCTATCTTACGCTGACTCAGTGACTCAAGTTGTATACCGCTCGGACCACAAGGTATGTGCTTGTGACTTGATGCCGTCTTTGTCATTCCAGCTTCGTTATCTGACTCTCCTAATGTCGTCGTTATACTGTGTGAAGTACATAAAAAATAAGAAACACACAATAAGTGTACAAGAAATTCGTTTACATCTCGAGAGAATGCTATTCGCCTTAGATTGCGATTCACCGTAGATGACTTGCCCAATTTTTTTCAGTTTATTGTTTATTGCGAGGATGATTTCCCTTTTTTTTCGGGGTATTAATGCCACTAGATGACACAAGCTCGCGCCTAAACAAGAACTTAGTGGTTAAACAAATGTAGTGACATCATACATAAAAATAAAGAATAAAATAAATCACTTAGAAGCGATAATAATGAGTTCAAGAAAGCAGGCCAGGTGGTATTAGCATCACATATGAATTCGCACCTGGAGAATTCAGACAGGTATATAGATTCAACGGTTCTCTAATACTGTATGCGGGTGATGAAAAGAAATTTACAGCAGTCAAGAGAGGAATAGGTGTCATACACAGGTAACGTGGCAATGTGGAAACTGGCCGTCATATATCGGCAACGCCTCAGCCTCAGAAATTGTCTACGAACAGCTAAACAAAATGATAACATACGAACACAGAAAACTAGCCTATGTAGCGATCACAAACGTTTAACCTTAAAATTTGGGAGAGATACGAATTCAAAACACAAACCATTGGTAAGGTCACTCGAAGTTCCAACAAAATATTCCCAAACGGCTATAAGGGTTAAAGACACTAACATCTTCGAAGAAGACGATGCGAGGCGGTACATAACCGACGTTAATAGAGAACGCTTCTACATGGAAGAAAGCATACTTCATACACAAAATGATACAGGAACAAAAGAGATGACTGAGAGATCAAAATTTAGTATACGAATCTGTTACTAAAAAAGAAAGCACAGAAAAATCTCCCTAATAAGACGGCTGAAGAGCCCGCTGTAATCTGAATAGAAGCAATTTTTATTAGAACGAAGTAAATTTTTAGACTTCGCTAAACGATTTGATAAGGTATGTCATAAACTTCTACTTTATAAATTAGGTCAGCTGAACTTTGAGTCTAACATCCTAAAATGGATTCAATGCTTCCTATCTAATCGCTCTCGACTTGTAACTGCGAACGGCCATAACTTCGAACCTCGAAGCTTAACTTCTGGTGCACCTCATGGTTCAGTACTCGCGGCTCTTTTGTTTCTCATTCATATTAACGACCTCCCTTCTTCACTATCAACTAACATTCACTTATTTACTTATGATTGTGTTATCTTTCGTAAAATAGCTGATGCAGAGGATGATAACCAGCTTCAGCCTGATCTAATTAGTGTAGCAAACTGGTACAAACATTGGCTAATGGAACTAAACGTTGCCAAATGTAAAGTGGTGCGGTTATCTCGACTAACTAGCAGCGTGCATACATATTACCTAAATAATGTTCCCCTGGAAATAGTTGACTCTTATAAATACCTAGGTGTGCACATTTCTGCTTACTTATCTTGGAATGTTCATGTCAACTACGTAATTCGCAATGCTAACCACATGCTTGCCTAGTTACGCCGTAACTTTTCAACTGACCCTTCATCCCTAAAAATGCTTTTTTAAACTACCCTCATACGTCAGAAACTTGAATATGCACGCGCTGTTTGGGATCCTGCCATTTACAAACTAATTAGGTCATTAGAACTCATGCAAAATAATTCAGTTCGTTTCATCTTACGTAATTACAACAGAACTGCAAGTTGTCTGCCATGAAAACCAATCTTGCACTTACCCCACTTTCTCCTCGTCGTAAATCGCACGTTTAGTCCTTTTTCATAAATTGTACCATCATTCAACACACCACAGCGAATTCACTTTTCAGCCACAATACGTATCACCTCAAATCGATCACTGTTATAAAGTTGGTGTTGAATCATGTCACACTAAAACTTTTCTTCAGTCGTGCTTTTGCGGTCATCCACGGAATGGAACCACCTTCCTAGTGAAGTCGTATCCATTAACGATAACCAACGATTTCGATAGAGCAGTTCTAGCTAACATTGTGTAATTGAAGCATTTTCTTGTTCTTGTTGTTTACTGTATGATTGTAACTTCAGTACTCTTGTATTTACCACGTTGTCTCAGTTTGCTACCAATTTATGATGACGTTATTAACACTAGCTAAACCTGTATGATCGGAAGCCTTTCGGCTTAAACGTTCTAACTGCTTGTATTTGTTTTTTTGCTTATTTGGTGTAACCCACTCCCCTTGTTGTGGCCTTTGGCCGTGAGAGTAATACTAAATAAGTAAATAAGTAAATAGGTAAATAAATATATATATAAATAAAAAACTCGGTCCATAGAGCAAGACACTGCTGATTAGGTATGCCTTAGAGCAATCTCTCTAAATGAACGAAATTCTGGTTGAATGACCTGAAAGCCAGATCAACCCAATATCCAAAGACGAAGGCGATATGAATAAGACGAGCTCGCACATGCCAGTTAGAACCACGTCGGTCATATACAGAATGGCAATGCAAGCCAAAAATTTAGAACCGTCGAAGTGGCTGGAGAAAAATGAAATACTTGGGGAACTACACAATGGGTTGGGACCAGCCGGACGCGCATTGCATATTATGCTTCTACTAACTCAGTGCACATAGATTTCAGTAGCGCAGAAGAGACTTTTATGGACAGCATTTCAATATATAAAAGGACTCAACAATAACGCTGACTGGGAATTGCTATAGAATGTTCTTAACATTAAGGCATATGGGGACAATTTCGTGGAGCTGCTGAAGGAGATATGTAGAGACAACCGAGTACGATCTGTACGGGGAGGTCGAAAATACAATGAAGTGGTGGAAGTTCAAGGACTGAAGCAAGGATATCCTCTGTCTCCAATATTCGCGTTTTATGTTAAACGTATAGAAAGACGACTAGAAAAAAGGAATTAGTGTTTTACTTATACCACATGCGTAATCAACAAATGGCAGAAGAGAAGGTCGACGGAATGAAGTATGCATATGACAAAGTGCTACTAGCGGATAATGCAAGAGGTTTACGGACACTCGTCAATATCAATGGCAACGAAGCGACAAACCAATGCCTTAAGTTTAGCCGAGAGAACTTGGGAATCATGTTCTTTAACGAAGAGACGAGCAATTACGTGGTGTCAAACGAAGGCCGAATCATACCCACAATCCAGAAATGTAAATACCTCAAAGTATACATAAAGGATGGAACGATTATTCAAGCACCCGCCAAAGATAATCTGGAAAGAAAGGGGAAGCGGAATGCAGCAATAATGAAACAGAGTATTTGTGGCCAGAATAAAGATGAGGTGGTGCATGGAATGTCGAAATGAGTAATGGTGCCAGCGCTAACATTACCAAATGTAATTCAGTGCATAAAATTGGATATCTTGTCGGTGTTGGAAGTTAGCCAAAGACAGATAGCCCGGTTGGCTTTGGGAGCCCACGGTAAAACTACAACAGAGGCAGTGAAGGGTGACATGGGTTAGGCCTCTTGTGAAGTCCGAGAAGCGCCGGGTAAGTTTTGAAGAAACACTCAGTAGCATTGATTAAAATAAATGGGCGGCCAAAGTGCACAGGTATCTACGCCTGAAAAGTGTGGAGAGAGAATGAAAGAAGAGGTCAAGAAAAGTGGCAACCAAGTACAGGGTAACTCAATGTATTATATCACCGCAGCGGTCGCAGGCCGTCGACCGACATATCGTCGTATATTTTACTAGTCATCTTGTGATGCCCCAGCTGTGCGACTCATACCACTGGAGCTGCGCTCCAGTCGTATGGAGCGCAATCTGCTCTGTTCAAACACGATAGTGGTGGTATTACAAAAGGGACTACTGTTCAAGTGCACGTGGGTACGCTTGCACACGTTGTATTAAATAAATTTTTTTCTCTGGTGAACGAGCCCTGCAACCTCCCAAGAGGGACGGAAATTAAGTAATTAATAATTAATAAACACCTCCACAGAAAACAGCTTAATGTGAGAATAAATCTATGTAAGAGTTATTTACGAAATACTTGGTGCTGTCTAAGCTATCTGAAAGAAACAACCGGATGTGTCAAGGGACAGCAAACAGCGATTTGTGCAAGATGGATACGAGAAATAAGTGTTATGCTAAAAGGTGCGCATAAAAATCTATTTATTTATTATTTATTATTTAGGCAAATTTCGTTTAGCCTTTTCAAGCAGTAAATATAAATATATATTGCTATAATGATTGTTGATCAAAACGACAACCAAATGCATCACTATATATACTGTGACGAGGAAACCATATGTCGCCTTAAGGAAGACAAGTCCACTTGTCGAAATTTCGGCGGCTGCTTTCCCCTTGTTCTCGTTTTGGTCATCCTCTTGAATTTTCATCTCCTGACTTCCCCGTGTTATACTGATTGTTTTACCACGGGAAGCTTTTGCTATTGTTACTTCAAATTATTCGACCTGTGGTAATGTCGTGTCTGCTGAAGGATGAATCGTAACATAAAAACGTAACAACTGTTTATTCGATTAGCGATGGCAGCGGACGAGCATACCAACGCGACGCTCGTCTTGGTAGCGGAAGGAAAAAGCAAGTCTTCCCAGCCGGGCAGCCTGCTTTTGTAGCCACCGTCGCTGATGCATACCTCGGATGATGCAGTGGTGGCGCTGTGTTCTATTGATAACACAGTCCAGCGTGTAGCCGTGTTACGCTGGGCCGGATGATAATAAGGCGGAGGCTGCGCGGAAATATGCGCAGTGTGTGTCGGCACAGGTCATTATTGTGATATTTGCGTGACATCGCGATAATATACCACTCGGTTGTACTGCATGGAGTCTGTAATCTGTGCCCGCCATTTATACTATTCTGAGACCGCCGACTTCTAGCCAAGAGAACTGTTTTCTAGCACACGAAATGTTTTAGTGTTGCTGTCCCACTCGACTACAGCACAGCACGAGCAGCTGTGTTTCAAGTTCTAGCGAACGTGCCCCTCTTTAGCAGTAAAACATGTTTCAGCGCCAAATTTGTATTCTTCCTTCTCCGCGGAGCCAATGAATTCAAAACGCGTACATTTTTTCTCCGCAATGTTCCAAAGTGTGTAAGCGAGCGAAATGCAATAATGCACATGTACTGTGGATTTCGCGCAATCTAAGGAAACTCAAGTGATCGAAATTATTTTGCAGTCCCCCACTACGACATGGCTGAAAATCATATTGTGGCTCCACCACGTAAAACCTCACAATTTGTTTTATTCCCCTTTATAATGTGCAATGCTCAGATGTCGCTAATGCGAGGCTTTGGTATTTTCTCTTGAATGAAAGAAAGATAGGGAATGAACTACTCGTGTCATTTAAATTCAAAATTAACGCCCCGTCAAGTGCATCAGTGATTTTAAAATGTATAAGAAGCCTTTTTTAATCCTATCCAAAACAGGAGTTATCATGGTGTGTTCCGCGTTTGATGGCAGAGATGGCTGCCACATCTTTTGAAGTCGCCTTCATTATCACCGCAAGCTGGTTCACACTTCACCAGCAATAATACACAGACAGCGGAGTGTTACTTTGATCAGAAAGATATATTCTCCGCCAGTCCCCAGTGACAATACATTAGAAATATTTAATTGCCCGTGTTAACAGCCATAAGTGAATTCTGCAAAATGAATCCTCTCATATTACTGCTCAGGTGGCTCTCAATACAGGGGTCTTGCTCCGATTTGCCTATTCACTTGGAGTTGTTAAATGAACTTTTTGAATATGTACACGAGCTTTTGCTGTGCTTATTAGCATAGCAACATAATAGCACCCAGTTTTACCAGTGAACTTGGCACTATTATTAGAATCCCCTTGTCCTCGCGACAGATTATATACATTTGAGAGAGTAGTTACAGCCTTGCGCCGGCAGATTCATGTGATCTCACTATTGAAACTGTTGCGCTGTGTCAAGTACAAGACATCTCATTATTGACTGTTCTACAGCACGGTCTATTGCCACCCTTCACCAAATGTCTGAGGCTGGCTCGCCACAGCCTTGCTCCTCTCGTGACTTACTGTCCCAGTGAAGCTGGTTTAGACTTTAGCGTTACGTGTGGCGATGGGCTTGATTCATCTATCGAATAGGGAATTCGCAGAGGATTCGAAGAGGTCATTCGCCGTGTCCCAGTACACACCTAAACGGACGCTCTTTGTGCACCTCTTACTTTTTCATCGTTGCGATCAAACACCGCTTGCTGTCGTCATTCGTTTTCCACTTACCGAGGTTCACGCCTGCGTCCCTCATGATTGTCTGCCACCTCTCGTAGATGTCTAAACGTTCTTCGAAAATTTTTGCATCAATAAGCCATCATCGACGTCAAAAATATTCATCGTGTAGGCTAATGCCCTGCCTTTACGTGCGGTGTCGAAGTGAGTGAATAGTCGCCATTGGCTGAAACGGAGTAGATGTTGACCCAAAGCGCACCGGAGATATACGCCATTCTACTATGTCCTGGCTAATGGGAACTGTATCAAACCAAAGTGGAATACATTTCAATGAGGCTCATGTAACTCGATTTCCTATGTCTGTGTTAATGGTTATGGGGTACTAGAGAAATGCTATCAAGACATGGGACTCTGGTTTTCCCCTTTGTCCAAAAGTCAATAAGGGAGGGGAAACTGTGCGCATTCGACAACTCGTTAAGCACTACTGTAAGCTTTGTGGCATCGATTCCTATCTTATCACTTTTCTATAAGGGACATAGTAGATAGCTCTTCCATTAGGAAAGTTTTCGGGCGCTATTTCCGTGCCGCATCGCTGTAGCTGGCCGTGATGTGGCGATAGGCTTTTAGCCCACTTGCGTAGGCGAGTGAGAGCCGTATCACAGTTATCTCCGTGTAGATGCTTGCGCTGTTCTTCCTACGTTAGCGCAACGCTATACCTACCATTAGATTTGCTGATTATCTTGTGGAATAGCTCCAGAGATTTGTAGTCGCTTTGATCAGTGATACCCATAGCTTCGATTTTCCTAAACGGCTGCAAAATCAGTGAATTTGTTTTATTGCGAGAAATACTCTTCACCAATAGTGCATAGACGATCGAGTTCATGTCGAGTTTGATGAATACTTTGTATCGAATTAGTCTATGGAATACTCTCTGCAGAGACCTGAATAGAGCTCAATGAGTAACGGATAATTTTGTTTACAAGATGATTTCAAGGCTTTTACGTGGCTTACGGAGTCCCTACATAGAATTGTATTGTGAAGTTGTAATTTCCCTATATGCTTCACATCCGACAATAGAACGCTGGCCTCAGCCGTAAAGATAGTTGTTTCCGGGTGGTGTACAGCGGCTTCCGAGAAGGATGAACCGAAGGATGCATAAGATATGCCGATGTGTGACTTCGAAGCGTTTACGTAGAACTCTTTGCAGGAGTGTTTGCACTGGAGTTCTTGGAAATGCGTTGGAATTTCAAGCTATGGAGCATGATTTCTAACTTCTCGAATGCATACAAAACATTCTACAAGGTGCCACTCCAAAGGAGGTAACAAGTTGGTTGGATGCATTAAGGAATGTTCAAGGAGGGGGACATGCATTTAATTGCTAAGCTTCCTCACACGCAGCGAGAAAGGCTGTCTTACAGAGGGACGATTATGAAAAAGTGTAGCACACGTCATATCGTTAACGGTATTAGATCATGGATGTTCATGATGGGTCATGGGTCTTAAGGAGAGCGCAAAACACAGGATGAGCGGTTCACTTCACCGGAAATTGCGCGAGTAAAGCAGAAACGCGCAAGAATACCGTACATCCACGATATCTCAGACTGAAGAAGATTGGCAATAACGCAAATGTAAGCGTCATATTTTCAGCGCCAATCAAGCTGTTCAATTTGTGCAAGGCCAGCTACTGTGGTTCTGAGAAGCCCAGTTGCCGGACAAATCACAAGGAAGGCTATGTTCTTTGTGAGAACAATATCGTGCATGAACTGCCCCTGTCAGGCGTCAAAAAATACATCGGCCAAACGGGAAGGTGCGTAAATGATAGGTTGCGTGAACACGCAAATTATGTGGGAACTGGAGGAGTGGGACATCTGGCTTTTCACTGCAGAAACCATGGGTGCAGTCCTATTTATAATCAGTGCACTTTGATAGGAAGAAGCGCAACGCAACCAACACGTGAGATTATTGAAGCGGCGAAGGTCGCTAGTTTGGGGAACGCTTGTGTTAGCGCGCTTTCAATCGATCTTTAAAAAAAATCGATTTTTTAAACGTGTCACACAGGGTGGCTTGATGGAGATGGCATTTTAATCTTGCAAGTACAAAAAAATCTTTCGCCTATGCATGGTCGCTTTTTCACCTTCGATATCATGTTAACTTTCCATTACACATGTCTCGTTGCTGTCTCATTTAATTAGGAACCAGTACAGATGCGCATGCGTACGCTGTTGACCGTTACGTATATATATGCATGCCGCTTCGTAGAATAAAATAATTGTTGGAAGTTAGCGCTGTGCCAGCGTCGTACCTCTGTCTCTCATCCCTTTTGGTGCGCTAAAAACCTAAAAGCTGTGGCCAAAACGCTGGCATCTGAAGCACCCGAGGGGATTCGGCACGTATGGCCTAACACAAAGTTTGATGTACCCGTCGTCGATGGTCTCAGGCAGAACACATGAGTCGAAAGTTAGTATCAGGGGCTTTGTCTGGGTTTCCTTGATGTCATGCCTCATCTTAATTGGGTTTACTTGGGTGACGTTCTGCTCACTGAAGCCCTCCAGAACTTCAACTTCACTCAACTCCAGCAGATCACTATGTGAGACTATGCGACGGGTGGTATTCATAGTGCCGTGTGGAATTTCTGGTACCTGGGCATCACCAAATGACAGTACATTCGGCAGTTTTTCATACTGCTTCTAGTTGCGGAGCTCCAAGAGGAGATCACCGCTTGCTATCTTGGCTGCTTTATATGGTGTACTATAAACTTCGGTGAGCGACTTAGAAAGGAGGAATGGTGTGATTTTTCGGCCTGGTTCGTTTGTTTTTCAAGATCGAATGGCATGGAAACGAGGAAACGATTCTTTTTGACGACCAAAATAATCGAAGCCTTCATCGGTGCGCCCCCTCTCCAGGGAGCGATCAGGTAGTGGGGATAAAGAACAAGCCATAACAGAGAGTATTTTTCGGCAGTAACGCGAGCCACCCTCCGTGAAGCCCAACAAAGGAATGCTGCAGGACCTATGAAACAGGCAGTGCATATGACAGCTGTACGTCACAACTATAACCGAATATGACATGAGGGGAAAGAAGAAGGCATAAGAGAGGGTATTTTTTCGAGTAACTCCAGCCACCATCCGTGAAGCCCTACAAAGGGACGCTACATGATCTATAAAACAGGTCCTGCAAATGGCAGATGTACGCAACCACTATAACTGTATATGACATAACGTAGTATGGCTACTCAAACAGCGTCAACCCTTGCTGCCTAGAAAATCGGAAGTAATGCAGAAGAGATGCGAAGACAGAGAAGATTAAAAGTGAGAGAGAAAGGCGAAGAGTGTAGAGGAGGATAAGAAAAGGTAGCTACCGATTTTGCCCCAGATGCGTAACTCCGGATGTGCCGTCTACGTGAAGCCGAGGCCAAATTGGTTTGTTGCCTCTACCCAGGGGCCTTAAAGGTCCAGACTCTCAGCATCAGCTCAACCCTCAGTATCCCCCTTTCCCCAGGCACGGCTGAGTCGGGCGCGGTTAGACGCAGGGGGGTCCTGCCCCCGTGTGCTCGCATACCTGGTTTCGCAACACACCAAACGCCTGATTACGCAGACGCCCCGGCGGGGAATAGCTTATAAATTGGACTGGTAAAGTTGTTAACGAAACTTCAGCAGCCGTTACCTGGCGAAGGCGGCCTTTTGTTGTTTCAGACGCCAATTAATATTTAAGGACACACGGTTATTCGATTAAACATTTTGCGCCAGTTGTGTTATTCGTGAGACAAAGAATAACCGATCTTTTTTCCATAAGTTGTTTTGAGTACAATAGAGCCGAGACACTGCCACATTTCACTCTTGCTCGCAACAAACCTGCCAAGGAAGGTTGTATATTACACGTTGTTAGGCCTTGCCCATACAATAAGAAGATTATTATGTTTACAACGATGATAATAATCTTGATGAGGTGCGTGCAAGACCTCGGCGCTTACTTACGTTGTTGTGTAGAAGGCGGCCACGTAGTTGTGATGCGTGATCTCGGCTCCCTTCGGTAAGCCGGTGCTTCCAGAAGTGTAGCATACAGCGAGGACTGTGTCGCGAGGGTTGCTGACAGGGAACTCAACGAAATCTCGCTCGTCCAGGTCTAAGAACTCGGTGACTGAGACAAAGCCGGATGCAGGTCCCATGCAGAAAAGACCCTGTTGAGAAGGGAGTATTGCTTAAGTTTGCGCCACAACTTCTTGGAATTTATTACGATATGACATGGTTGCTTGGTGACCTAAGTCACCAGAGTCACAATATGCGTTATTTTGACAAAACCGTAGCTTTACGGAATAATTACGTACACGAGATACCGAAGCAAAAAGCTGGGGAGCACTTTTCAAAAATAAACATAAGAAAATAGTACATGTCAGCAGTTGAAACTACTCCTGAACAAGCAACAATGAAATGTTTGTGACATATTGGCACGTCGTAGTGACGGAGACTAATACCAGAGTCCTTCCATGTTTTTCTCGTCACGAAACTCCACCGTCACGCTATGGGAGAGGTTCATTTGCTGCCCAAAGGTGCCGCGACGCGGCGCCACTGTGCCACACAGGGCATCGTTTGCGTACCGAAACGCGTGCGCAGTGTGAGGCGAGCTGAGGGATCGGGTGGGTTCTGTACATGTGCTGCGTTATTTTTCGAGTGCTGGGCTGTTTAGTTGAAGCGGCGGGGTGGGACAACGATGCCGAACACGTGTTGCAAATAACAGCTCTGTGTTCTGTGTTTGAGCTCTTCTGTGTAACAGCTGAATTCTGTGTTTGTGATATGGCTACTTGTGTTCGTCTGAGAGCTGCTTTGCCATGTGTTATGAAATGCTTATGCTTTACACTTTCTTTTTTATAGAAACAATCGATTATGTATTCTGTATTTATTGCCATTCGTTTGCTGGTGTTTGTTTTCTGCTCCCCAATGCATATCTCTCACGTTTGATGTTATTTCTTTATGCTTATTATATCAGTGTCATGCTTTTAACAAACTTCTTGTATTGTGAATGGTGGACCATTCGTGACCTGACGCCTCTGTGCTGTGTGTATTTCGCTCCGCTTATTTTACATGATAAATAAATGATCGTGCTTGTTTGTTGCTTTTGCACCACCACGTTCTATTTCTTTTCTTAATCAAATTATAAAGTTTTTAACATATTGCAAATAGTGGCGCATTAAGAACCAAAATACCTAGTCTCGTCCTTTTTGCGTCGAAACCACGAGCAGCGTGAATAAGTGCTGGGCTTACGTACTGACGGTTCTAAACGACTGCTTGCTAAGGCAATTGCCTAATTAAAATACAGCTAGTTTCAACTGTGCAGGTCCTAACACTTCACGTTCGTCTTAATCCGTTGCTAAAAGCCACACCGAAGACATTTAGTAGCGAAGTTTGTCTTGCATTAATCCTACCTAAATCTCATTCAGAAATGGTATCGCTTTGCAGAGAAATCTTGAGCGCACGGAGCAGCTCAATTTCCCTTTCTTTGTCATTAATTATTCTACGGTACGGTAGCAGCCCTTTGCAATAACAATTTCATTCTTTTGATCTCCTCATAAGGTACTGCCCACAGTCAGAGTCCTTCTCTGCCACTGTTTAAGAGAAATTTAGTGAACAGCTGTGCTCGGCGAACAATCTGGCGCTATGTTCAACGGAGAGTTGGAGCTTACTTAAGGGTAAGCGGGGGTGCAACAGCCCATATGTTTCCATGTAGTGATAAGTGGAACCACTGGCGCTCTGTTGCGAATGCGCGGCGTTTAAATTCAGGCAAATATGAAAAAGTGGAGCCCACGGAAGTGTTGAGGCGAGCAGCGACGATGAAATTTGGGCCGAGACCGCCCGGCCGTGTACAGCGTACGCATTTCTACGGGGGCGAAATGCAAAACACCCGTTTATTTAAATTGAGGTGCATTTTAAAGACATTTAGTAGCGAAGTTTGTCTTGCATGAATCCTACCTAAACCTCATTCAGCAATGTCCTTACGTTTAACTACAGTTAGGTGCATTTTAAAGGATCCCAGATGGTCAAAATTAATCCTGAGTCCCCCACTACGGCGTGCCTCATAATCGCATCGCGGTTCTGGCTCTTAAAATCCCAGATTTAAATTTTTTTTTTTTTTCTGAGACCGCCGCAAGCTCCATGTTATGAGCGGCTTTTTTTTTCGTCCCGGGCGCTCATATCATGGCAGAAGCCGCACTCAGGCACTAATTTAAGCATATTCAATGTTAGAAATAGTTACGTGAAACTAAAGCTACGGTTGAGGAAGTTGAGAAAGCTAGAATACCGGGGCTGCCCCACATACAACCACAGTGGTAGCGGCGATCGCATGCCCTCTTATGCACGGTTGCGCCTCTAGCGACGGGCGCTGGCTCTATATGAAACTGAGGCGGCAGTTTCGTGACCAGAAGAAAAAAAGAATGGAAGGACTCTGCTAATACTGTAGCAAAAACTGAATCACGAAAGTAACCCTTTATTGAGCGAACGTGTGGCCAGAAAAGCAAGCAACAGTCAAGCGCAATGACAGCGGCGAGCACAGTTAGCGATTATCGAAAATCTGATCAACAGGTCAAACGAGACGGGTTTTGTACATGACTGGGTGAAGGTTCCAGCGTAATCACTGGTGCCCGCATAAAGAAAGTACTACACAACGCGTCGGGCATACAGTCCGATTACACAAAGTCCGGTTATAACAGACAACGAACAGAACCACCGATGACATTCTAGAAAGTTGCAATACATGTAGGTACGTCCTGCGCTGAGGGATAGCGTTTTCCATTTGTTTGCAGTGGCAAAGCGGTCACCGGAAAAGGATCAACACGTACACGGGTTATCATATAAGTAGTTAGCTAAAAAAATAAGAATGAGCGTTTAGCGACTGATTTTAGATTACCTTGTTAGATGCCTATGAAATATAAAGGTAATGATTACCATGGGGCACTCATCTAATAATTGCGGGAGGTAGTATTTGCACAGTAGGCACGCCAGCTGCATGTACATTCTAGCATAAGGAAAACTAAATGAAGTCATATGATATTGATCGAAATAACATTTATGAGTTACAATATCACTAGGCATCGGCAGAAGATAAAATATATTCTTTAATCCTTCTCTTGTACTCGTGCAACTCCAATTTTTTACATCCAGTTTTGGGGTGCTTCAGAAAGCCACGATTGAAAAATGGGCCATCTGCTTGACGCCATAGATATATATTTTGGGTTAAATGAAGTTCTTGCTTAATGAGCAGCTCGTAAAGTTTGTGTTCACTTATGAACATTCTCATATCAAGTTCTCGCATCGTGTGTTATTGATATCTGTGAAAAAAGTATACCAAGGATTGTTGCCATTGGTTTATAACCATTGGATATGCCAATGGCTGGCAACAATGTATTTAACGACCTGCTCGACTGATAGCACCGGTCAGCTTATTATATATATATATATATAACTGTGGTTACAGGAACTACGTGAATGTAATTAACCTAGAATCCTGGTTCTGCAAATATTGCAATGAGCGTAAGTGGGTTATGTGAGTGCTTCCCAAGAGATGATTCAAAACTAGGGACGAACTAGGTGAAATAGGACGATAGCTGCTGCACAAAGGTGGAGGACCTTTTTTGGTTAATGGAACACTCTTTCCCACTTTACAGCCTACCAGTTCCACCCCTGTTGATAGTGACTGCTGGAAAATATGGGCTAGTATCACAGAAGTATTCGTTTTTGTGTTTTTGAGCATTTTCGCGTTGACACCGCTCATGCCATATGGAGATTGAGTTTTAACAAGTCTATTAGTTTTGCAATGCCGTTCGGACAAAATGTTATGTCGGGCATCAAGTTATAGTCAAGATAAGGAAAGGGAGGTAAGTTGTGGGCAGGTTCGGCGGTAAACATGGCAGAAAAAAAGTGGTTAAGCTGTTCGGCGGCCTCATGATCGGGAATTAGATGGTTTTGTTCTTCGCACGATGCTAATGGTTGGGCGTTATTAGGGTTATAG
The DNA here is from genome assembly GCF_023375885.2 of Dermacentor andersoni. Taxonomy (NCBI): domain Eukaryota; kingdom Metazoa; phylum Arthropoda; class Arachnida; order Ixodida; family Ixodidae; genus Dermacentor; species Dermacentor andersoni. Next base: position 178,490,431 of record NC_092817.1, on the reverse strand, counting down.
GGTATTTGAGAATTTTTGGGGGTTAGTTTGTAACATAGCGGGCAGCGTCTATGAATAAAAGGAAAGTTTTTCTCTGTTTGCGAGCCTTTCGAATTCTTTTTCTGTGGCATAGTATTTGCTCCACGCGCGACATAGTCCACATACTAATGATTCACGTTTACGAAATAAGCTTGAATTATTTACTGCACGAATGACTGAGATTTCAAAATTGGTTGAACCATAACACTCTTAAGAGCAAATGCATGGCATACTTCCATCTATGGCAACGCTCATCCTGCATTTGAACGGCCACCATACAGCCTACCCAAGGTGATGTTGTAAGCGCCAGCTGTAAACTATTCACTGGTGCTATTGATGCTTTTGAGTTTATTTCTTATTTACTTTTCCTCGGATAGCTGATTTCTAGAGAATTTTTGTCAGGATGATTCAGGTAAACTTTAGCAGTTCCACTATGAACTGTCAATACCTTTCAAGTAACTTTTTTTCTATGATACAAATATTTACGCAAATAAGCAATCCTCGAAGCTCATATATTCAAAATATTCTTTACTGGAAATATTTCAGCAAGATACCTGTGTCAATACACTGTGAACGGTTACAAATTCAATTCAAAACTCCTGTGATGGTCGAGGACCATGCTTGGGATACTTAGTCTTGACAGGTCCCTCTATGCCATTCGTCTTGTAATGTGCTGAAATGAACTGAGCACGGCGTCTAATATAAAGGGCTCACCATCCGTGTGTCTGATTTGATTAGCCTATTTAATATCTGCATTAGTAGTGCCCCTGTGTTCTTTGCATTTGTTCTCTGTGTTAGCATGCTCTCTGTGTTTGACCTGTGTGTAGTGGTGTTTCTGTGTTCATTCATCTTGTAATGCGATCAGTGCAACGCAGTGCATTACAACATGAATGTACACGAAATAGTCCGATTCCGCTCTCTACCCGTCTACGTCATATGCCGCGCAGATACGTACACACAATTACTCTGCAGAGTTAACTGAGCTTGCTGCGTTCTGGAACTTAATTCAACTGGGATGGCTTCTTATTTGCCTGCTGGCGTTGCTTTTGTAAACTTCAACATCGTCGTCTCGTGCATAGTTATTATATTAATTATTGGAGTATGAACGTTTAACCAAAATCTACAATTACATCCACCTTCAAACATAATGCATCAAACCTGGCAAATCTCGTTATTGGCATTTGTGCTGCTGGGTATTGAATTAGGCAATTACCGAAAAAAAATATTTATTACATGAAAAATAGTTTCGGCACTGTCAGGTATTTGCACTCAAGCAATTAAAGGTGTCGTTTATATGACGCACCTTTCAGGCGCTGTTAAAATAAACCAGTCAGCAATGAACCGCGATACGCATACAAGATTAGCTGAACACGGATATTCTTAAAATGAAAATAAACATCAGCATATTATTGGCGCAGAAGCGCACATTATACTATAATACGGCCAGCCTGATGCACGTATGAAGTAGTACATTTTTCTTCGAAAACAAAGAAGAAAATAGAAAGAAACAAAAAAAAAACAGAAAGGAAGAAAGAATTAAGGACGTAATGCAACAGAGCAGGAACAACATGTACGTGCTTGTTTGTTACTAATAGCCCAAACCTGCAGCTTCGTTTGAACAGAAACTTCAGATAATAACTGCGTGAATTGCTGAAATTTTATTCAATCCCGGTTTTCATGTTGCTGCTTACCTTCATATTCAGTGCCTTCGCTACTTTGACGACTTTTTGCATGTGCTTTTGATCGGTGAGAATCTGTGTACTGTCGCTGTCTTCGGCCAGGTAACGTAGCTCGTCTTCAAAAAGACAATGGAGTGGTGATCAGGTCAATACTCTTCGCAGATAACATCATAGCTTGTCTATACGAACGAGCGAACCATTCCTTAGGATTATATTATATCCCAAAGTATGGAATATACATGGGCATTTGAGTTAATTTTGCACTTCAATGCATAAAAAAGCGCATTGGTAAACAAAAAATTGCAGAACAACAGTTCATTTTTACGGAACGAATGATGGCGCATATCGCCAAACTAGTATCTTTCTGGAACGTAATTCCAAGTGCACGTGCTTGGAAATATTACCGACTACGATTCGTAAACTCAAATACGTGACGGAAAGCTAATAATTAAAAAAATGTTACGGAATTTTTTATTAGTTTAACATGTGTTCCGATTTCTCGTCCAAGTGATGTCCACCTCTCTCACGGATGCAGCTCATATATGCGCGTGTGTGTGTGCCTGTGTGCATGTGAATGTGTAAAAGCAGGCTTGCTGCGTTGGTGTACCGTCAAAAATAATAACGTTGGATGGGTATACGCCTTTTTTACTTTCCAAAGGTTTCGGCTAGTGGACCTGCCTTCATCAGAATGACAAGTAAAAGGTAGTGCGCAGGCTTTTTAAACTATTTCTAAAATATTGCTGAAATGCCCTAGAATTTTGCAGTGTTATGGTTATGGATGCCGAGGATACTCAAAATACAAGATTCAACCACGTGCGAAATAATCACAAGCACAACGTGAAACGCTAATCGCCATATGAGCCTGTACGTACATCAAACATAATTTATACAGGAAGTGCGCACGTACATTTGTGTTGCATTAAAAAAATTGACAGAAACTCATATGCCAAGGGAAGCACAGGTGAACAAATCCATGGGATTGGAAGCAAATACAAAAGTTGTAGCAATGCAGTGCATGAAAAATAAGTAAAGGGTACTGAATGCATAAGATAACACAAACAAGTTGTTCGAAGTTCCATGGAAACGCGAACATGTCATTATAAACTTGACATTAGCATGACGTTATTGTAGTTAGCTGCCCTATCATGCCTGCGAAATATCGAGAGACGCAGTCAACTGAGGTTAGGTATGGGTCGGCAGGCTTGCGAGTTTGCCTCTTTTGTGCCCGGAACTCGAGTGTTAAATTTTTAGGTGAATTAAGATTCGTGACTCTCCCTTCATTTCATGATGCCAGTAAAAACTGGATTTAAGCATAGTTGCTCTGATGTGATCTATGGAGTCACCTGACACCTTGACATGCTTTGATGGCAGTAGTTTGGGAACTCTTATGGCGTGAGATTTATGATTGTGATGTCGTCTCAATGTGGCAGTCAATTTTTTCGCGGATCTAGAGTAAGCCAAGATGAGTTTCACCTCAGATGTGTTCGAAGTTGCGCGAATGGCGTTGGCATCGACCTGATTTAGCCAGTCACCACGCTTTATGGCCGTATCAACTATTTGCGGTCAATATTTCAAAACGAAGACGTATTTTGGTTATTGGCCGTTTGACAGGAAGTCATCACGATTGGAGCATAATCTGTTAATTCAATGCGTCTTGCTATAGTGTATTCGCATCTGACAATGCCGGATATGACTGCTCTGAAAGCTTAAGAGCGGGTACCTGTAGGTCGGTTTACGGGAAAGCTTTGTGGATAGCCATCTTTTGAAGGCTATCAGAGTAACGCCAAAAACATTTACAGTTGGTAATGAGTGATGACGAAAAAAGGTAACGCACGGATGGGCTTCGTTGTAGTTGACATTCCAACTTCGTAAGCTTGTCTCAGCAGTTGAAGTTTACCCTAGGGCCAACAGATTTTCTCTTGACTAAAACGTATGTTGAATTACTGAATTCAATTTTTTTTAATTAGAGGATGAGCTTCATGAGAATAGTAACAATATCAACGTCAATGGGTTGATCGAAATCTTATTCCGCATATGCCTTCATGACAGCGTAAGGGCTTCGCTGTGCGGCATACTTGCGTACAGGGACGTGAATTAAGCTGTCAACAGAATGCTACCTGCGGGAATATTGGCGTCCAAAATCAGTTTCATGAAATTATTTCTATCCATTGTAAATAATGAAAAGTATCCGGAATCTTGGGCTCTATAACATAAAACAATTCTGATGTCCAGGCGTAAAATTTACGGAACCACCGATGCGAGCACGGGGCGGTAACCCACAGCGTCGTTTCAAAACCGCAATAAAACGCTCTTGTCTTTTATAAGAGCTAACGTTTGTTTACTTTTAAAGTTATTAGCAGTGACAAAATTGATGAGCTTTCATTATTTCCTTGGCGTACAAGAAGCGACGAGCAATTTTAAGTGGAGGGCGTTCCGATGGGGAGAAGCCAGAGCAATGAAAACAGATAACTGGATGACGAGAGTGGTGCCGGTGTCAATTGGTCTGCTTCTGCTTAGTTAACTTGCGGTGGCTCGTCGAAAATAATGGCGGTGTGCAACGGTACTCTAAATGTGCAGCTAGAACTGGTCTTTAGCTAGGAAGAGCTGGCAGGAAGATCTCAACGGTGCTTGGTGGATCACTGCCCTTAGCAACCGTAAAAATCAGGAGACGAAGAGCTCGCCATTACGAGATGGCCAACGCGGCACCGTGAACAAGCCGGCTGGCTACCACACAGACAAGGGACTGGCTAAAATTATTTTGCCGCAAGTCACTGCAGCTTCGCGTCTTCCGAAGCTCCCCAAGGAACAGATCAATATTATCGTACACCTTAAGGGAGGCCTCGACGTATCCAAAGCAGACATAGTACTGCTAGCTCAAGCCCTGGTCATGGCGGTGGCCCTGCCTTAGCAGCAAGCGAAGGAAGACACCGTATGCCCAAATAAGGCATATAATATTTTGATTATTTCTAAGCATACTGAACAAACACATTCTGAACCGCTCCCAACCGGTTCAAATACAGACGGGGGTGCCAAAGTTTTCTGAAAATTTCAAGGTAAACAAGATGGCGATCGAAAATACCAACACCGTCAAAATATGACAGTGGAACTGCGCTAAGTTCCAGGGGCGCAAGGCTCCATTAGGTCAGCTCATCAGGTTGGTGGCAGACAAGCCACAAGTCATCTTACTGCAGGGGAGGCTCGCCGAGAAGGAGACCACTCTATCGAGCTATCGTACAAGTAGAGTACAAAAGCGAAACAGGGAGAGGCATTGCCGTCCTAGTTAAAAAGAAGGTCTCCTTTGTGGAGCACACTGTTCCAAAATATTGGAGAGGACTAGGAGCGCAACTGATCGAGATCGTGCCCAGTAGATCCAGCAACGCGAATGTCTTTATTGTTAATGTCCACAGCCCACCTGCGCATAGGAACAGAGACTTTCTTGCACGCTTCCTTTCCGCAATAAGTGCAGCCAGAAACACGCCCGTCTTAATAGCAGGGACTTCAACGCTCCCTACACGGAATGGTAATACGGCTTTAACAGCAAGAGGGGCACAAATTTAGCCGAATATACAGTCGATTCTAACCTCACGCTTCTTACGGATCTTAGGTTTCCCACCAGAAGAGGTAATTCGGTCAGTCGAGACACAACACTAGACCTCGCATTCTTCCGAAATATTGGGGGCAAGTGAGATAATCTCCAGGAGGACTTGGGTAGTGATCACTACGTTCTCGAAATCGCGGTGCAGGTCAAACCCAAACCTCCGGTCAAATATGAATCTGTCAATTGGGATGTTTTCCGGAAAGGTCGAGCCGAAACGGGCCCTTCAAGCTAATCCTTCAAAGATCTAATTGCCAATCTAAACTAGGCCGTCAAAAACGCGACCAATGAAATCACCACACATCTTGAAGTCCCCAAAACTGACTCGCTGTTAGCGCATCTCGCGGAGGCTAAACACACTCTCGCGGATAGGTGGAAAATGCAGAAATTAAATCGCCGACTACGAGCAAAACTAACGTCAGTAAACGAGGAAATAGACTGGTATTCAAGGCAGCTGGGCATGCAACAGTGGGACGAGACGTGCAACGGAACGGATGGTTGTATGAAAAAAAGATAGGAAGTGCAATCTGCTTAAAGGCCTCCTGAACGACAAACAGTCAAGGAGTGCGTTAAATATCGCCGTCGATAGGCTCATACGTAAGCAGGTCATCTCGGGCATCAAGAACGAATTAATTGTCAACGACCTGACGCAAACCTACCTAGCCGTCAAGGAAGAAGATTCACAAGGCAGAAACGCGAGAGTGGCATACACGGGGCCTGAGAGACCAAAACTAAACGAAGGTTTCACAATTTAGAAAATCAGACACGTGCTCTTTAGCCTAAATGGAAGGTCGGCGGCCTCTGGGCCGGACGTGGTCACCAAGAAACTCCTTCGTACCTGCACGCCAAGGCCATCGATATCCTAACGGCAGAGATAAACGACGTGTGGAGCTCGGGACAGGTCCCGTAGGAATGGCGCACTGCCAAGGTGGTGCTCATCCCCAAACCAGGGAAACTTCCGCACATAAATAACCTGCGTCCCATATCTCTAACATCGTGTAGTTGCAAAGTGGCCGAGCACGCATTGCACAATCGAATAGTCGTTCACATAGATAACCACTAACTATTTAGGCCTAATCTAATAGGCTTTAGAAAGAGAGTCTCCATGCAGGACGCAATGCTCCTCCTGAAAAGATCCGCATTGGACAACGGGACGCGGGACGTCCAAGGAACCATTGCACTCGACCTCGCAAAGGTCTTTGATAACTTGGCCCACGAACACATCTTGAACGAAATTTCTTCTCTGAACCTGGGGCGGAAATTCTTTAATTTAACGCTTCGGTTCCTATAAGAAAGGAAAGCGTTCCTTCGACTGGGGACGATCTCGGGCAGCCGTTACGAGCTGGGCAACTACGGAGCCACGCAGGCTTCGGCCCCGGGGGATCTCTTGCTGATCTAGCGCAACCTCTCCAGGCGGCTATAGAGGTAACCGAATAATTCCTTACATGCACGGGTTGCAAGCTTTCACTGACCAAATCCGAACTCCTTCTCTACAGACAGTCCAGGCAGGGCGTTAGGGAACCTCGAGCCTCTGAAAATGCGGCCAGTCAGAATTACGACACGAGACGGACACCCCATTCCGTGGTTGATCTCTATCAAAATTTTCGAAGTTTTAATGAACGCTTAGCGCTGTAATGCAGAAGTTCTAAACATGCTAGGTGAGCAGGCGAGCAATATACTAAGACTTGTCACTAGAATCATAAGCAAAAGGCGAAGACTCAAGGAGGACAACCTACTCAGGGTCTTCCAAGCTTTTTTCACAAGTCATATTACTTACACAGCATCGTTCCTAAAATGCAGCAAAATCGAAAAGAACAAACTCGACACGCTCATCAAGTCCAGCGTCACAATAATACTGAGTATTCCACAGTCTACCAGCACGGTAAAACTGCTCGAACTCGGAGTTCACAGCACCAGACGTGAATTAATCGGAGCACACCTTATTGTTCAGATCTCCAGGCTTTAATCAACTAAGTCGGGCATTGGGATTCTTGAAGAAGATGGTCCCTATACAAGCACTGCTCAACAGATACCCCCTGTAAAAATTAGCGCGCGAGCGTATAAAGGTAGAGCGCATACCGTGGCGCATCCACCCGATATATAACGAAGGTTTCAGAAGATCACGAGCTAGAACCATTCTTCAGGGAATCGGTCCTTACAGAGCATACGCATTCTTTGTCGATGCCGCCAAATACGGCAGCGAAAACTGGTTTGCAATCTCGGTCGTTGACGCGCGCCTATAACTTACCAGTGTCGCGTTAATGTGGAGTAAATACGTGAACGAGGCGGATGAAACCGTGATAGCCTTGGCTCTTCAAGCTTCAAAAGTCCCGACGACCATTTTCTCCGACTCGAGCACGGCGGTCAGGGCTTTCTCGTCCACTCTATTTTTTAAACACGCAGCCGGCATCGTCAACTGATCCTTTCGTAGTGCTACCAGCGAGAAAGCTGCAGGGCCATAGCTTAGCAATTGGTTCCCAGCCCATGTGAACGATATATCTAAGGAAGCGGGTTGGAACCATAACGAGCGGGCCAACTCCCTGGCGCGCTAATTTATGAACCGCGCCAGAGATATCGGTCCATCTCACTCACAGGATTGCCCCTTCAAAGATCCTATTACCACCTATCATGAAATTACGTCGCATTACAGAAAAAGCAGGAGGGAATTCCCTCCCCCAAGCCTGAAACTGAACAGGCCTCAGGCCGCTCTTTTCAGAATCTTACAAACAAGATCGCACTTCACACCAAGACCGCTTAGTTGGATAGACACCAACTTGCCACAGTCGTGCTCCAAATGATGTCACGCATGCTGTACCTTTGACCCCATGCTCTGGCTGTGCCCGTACAACGTAGGCTTCGGACATCCTTACAACTCCAAGTGGGACGCCTTGCTGAAGAGCGCGGAATTTACGCCCCAACTACATGCCGTCCAGAGGGCCCGTGACGTCGCAGAGAGTAACCACCTCCCGGTGCCGACTTGGGCGGAGTCACCTAGTTGATTGGGGTGCCTTGAGATCCTTCAAGTCTAGTTCATCAGGACGCTTCAATAAAGTTATTGTTATAGTCAAGAGGTGACAGAGCGATATCGCATATGTACTGCAAGGGCTGGTTAATGTAACGCTGTCACGCAAAAGGATTTATTACATGGAAATAAATCGATGCTCAGGGCAGCTCCGAGCAGCCCGTGCGAGAATCGTTCTTCGGCAGCCATATTTTGTTCCTTTCAGAAGAGGGCAGTCTTAGGCTATTTAGAACAGATTTCACGTTTGTTCGGCATACTAACACGTCTTTAACGCGTTCAGTTACCTTTGACGCGAAGAGCTTTTGTGGTTTTGTGACGTCGCGTGGCAGACAAGCGAAGTGGGCAGACCGCGAAAGCTTTTGACAAATGGCAAGGGCTAATGGCGAAAAAGGCGTAAAATTAGCGCTAATTATTTGCCTTTCGTTCGTGGTAGTCATATATATTTAAGGTGCCAACCTCATATTGCGGCTTTCGCGACGTCGCGTGGCAGACAGGCGAAGTGGCGGTGGACTGAAAATTTTTTTAACAATCTTGAAGGGCTGATTGCCATATTGGGAGATAAAAAAAAGTGAGAGAGCGTTATCTTATAGCGCCAGGTACTAACAACACAGTCTACATACGTAGATACGTTTTCAATTACAGTGCCTATACCAGAAATAATGGGGCGCCCCGGTTCATTCACTTAACGCATCTGGAGCAGGTTATAAGTTGTAGGATTGAAAAGGGAACGTGTACGCCGCAAAAAAAGCGGCAAGAAAAGATGGAAGCACTGTAAATCTGATAAAGCATCTCAATAATATTGCTTCGACGCAGAAGCAAGCGCAAACGGAAGTAATACGGCCAGCACAGCAGGTACAATTTAGTCTCAAAATGTGGCACCGGCTGCCGCTAGGTCACGACAGCGAACTCCGTCTTCCTCGTTTTAGTTTGCTAGTCGGCTTCTTCCATGCGAGAATACGCCGCCGGGAATCCGACGCCATTCGTGAGCAAGCCACTGTCATGTAGTGTTTCAAACAAGCAGCAGTAATAACATCCGCTTTTGGTTGAACTGACGATGCAGCACAGTCGGCTGCATAAATTTCAATATATCTGGCATCGGAAAGTAGTCGTAGGATCCTGTAGGGATCTGAATAACGCCACAAAAATGATTTTGGTAGGCCAAAACGACGAGAAGCTGACCACAGGCGAACGAGGGAACGAGACGATAACTAAAAGTCCCTGTGGCGCCTGCTGCAGTGGGACTTTCGGTAAGCCTCGGAATTGCGAGGTGGATGCGTGCAATCTGACAAGCCTGGGCAGCGAAATATAGTGCTTATTGGAGATAAGCGCTAGTCGACTGTAGTGCATTGCAATATACGTTGCCAAGATACAAAATAGGATCACGGCGAAACAGTCGTAAAACGGCGATTAACAAGCTACCTCATGGCGTGTGGGCTATGTGTAAAAGTAACATACGGCCGAACTACGTCCTAGTAGCGGTGGTCTACGGCGCCATACAGAGCAGCCATGTCACTCAGTGTTCTGTGGAGGCGTTCGGTAAGGCCATTTCCTGCTGGTGATAAGCAGGGGCGACTAAGCGGGCAGTATAGCCTGGTTGATGAACTTATTCAATGACTTTAGATAAGTAGCAGCATTCGTGATTCATGTGCATCACGCGACGAGCGCCTTAGTGCAACAGAATTATGCGCTTTTACGTGCGAAAACCACGATTTGTTTATGAGGTACGCCATAGTGGAAACTCCAGATTAATTTTCACCAGCAGATTATCTTTCACCGGCGAAAATTCACTGGATATACGCATTCTTCTTGGTGCGACGAAACATTGTGCAGAAGAAATACCGTGGCCTAGCAGATTGCCAAGCATAGTGTAGTGGTGGAGGGAGTGGCGTAATCGCCCGCAACAGACACGCATTTGGTGCCGACACTGGACGTTGGAAAAGACCCAAGTAGAGCGAGTCCTACACCAAAAAAAAAAAAAAAAAACGTTGGGGAGAAATGTTGATGGGATCAAGAAGACTAGCGGGAAGCGTGGAAGGGAGTCAGCAGCGTTGGCCTACGTCTCAAGCGCAAATATATCGGCGCACAGGACGCTGAAGACCGGGCCAGAAAAAACAAGCAGACTCAGTCATAGGTGCGGGTAATGCTGCGGTGCCTAGTGGTAGGCTCGTCATGTAGTCGATAGAGTGTGATAGACTTAATGTGCGCAGCAACGAAATGTGGTGTCATCAACATGCAAATTCCTGTCTGCGACGTTGGGGGATTCGCTCTATGTCGAGACATGCAGTGAGCACCTTGGTGTGCACGTTCGGATTTATATACGAAGCTACCTTCATGCGTCCTTAATCCACTCCTGGCCCTGAACGAGCGCTTCACCCCAACGCGTAGCTACTTGGTTTCCATGCGCATGCGCGCTGTCGTCCACCTGCGGAGAAGCGCGAGCCTGGTACGTGTTGCCAGGCATGTTCGCTTCAGTCACGCCCGCGGCATGAAAGCGGTGATAGGCGTTGCTAGGCGTTGCACGACGCCGGCGTGCCAGCGTTGCTGGAGCACATCAAGTTTTGCACTGTAATATGGTACTTTTTTTACGCTTAGTGAACAAAACTAGAAAAAGACACCCAGGCATCTCTGTATTAGCTCTTCAATTTGAAAATTGTGTGACGACACAACATTTTTTACGGAATAATGGTGTTCGCGTAAAGCTTTGAAGAGATCATCTCGAACCCAGGCATGCGACAACCGCTCCTTACGTGAGGATGGGCGAAGGGAGCTTTCAGAGTACGCTTGCTTCCTCCATCGGTCCTTCGCTGCAAGGAAGCCTCACGTAAGGTTAGGAAGCACTCGAAGGAAAGGAAAGTTTCATTGTTTGGCCCTTAGTCTTTCTGCGAGCCCATTCGTCTGGGGATGGTAAGCAGTGGCTTTGTGGTGAACTGTACCACTGAGAAGCATGGTATCTTCTGTGAGCTGCGTTGTAAATGTTGTGATCCGGTCGGTTATAACCACTGTTGGAGCACAGGGACGGAGTACGATACGATGTACAAAGAAGTTTGCAATATCATTAGCAGTGCGTCGTGGGATAGCTCGGGTTTCTATGTAACGTGTAAGACAGTCTGTGGCAACAGCAATCCAACGGTTACCAGCTCTCGACATGGGGAATGGTCCAAGCAAATCTGTTCCAACCTGCTGAAAAGGGATCCGCCGAGGATCCACGGGAGGGAGAAGTCCAGCGGGAAGCATGGGTGGTGTCTTGCCTCTCTGGCAGTCGCAGCATGTCTTCACGTATTGCTTTACCTTACGGTGAAGTTTAGGCCAGAAGTATTTTTGGCCTACGCGTGAAGACGTCCGTGCGAATCCCAAGTGGCCCGAAGATGGCCCGTCGTGAGAAGCCCGAAGGATGTCGTCAAGTAGTGAAGACGGCACTACAAGAAGGCAGGCGGTTGCGGACGACTGAAAACCGAATTTGTTGAGGACGCCATCGCAGATAAAGTACGAGGATAACTTGCGGACGAACATACGAGGCGGCTCTGGTGGACGGTTCTCAAGGTAGTCTACGAGAGGCCGGAGTTGTGAATCATCGCGCTGCTGCTTGCTGATGTCTGATACAGTGATAATGGATAGAAATGCGTCCTCTTCATCAACGTCGAATGCGACGGGTGAAAAGGAGCCCCGTGAAAGGCCGTCGGCGTCGGTGTGTTTACGCCCGGACTTGAACACTATGCTCATATCGTGTTCTTTCAACTTAAGACTCCAGCTTGCAAGACGGCCAGATGGATGGTTCAGTCTGGCGAGCCAGCACAATGAATGGTGATATGCCTCAACTCGAAACAATCGGGCGTACAAATATGGTCGGAACTTACCAATTGCCAACTGAACGGCCAAGCATTCCTTCTCCGTAGTGGAATAGTTCCTTTCAGCTTGAGACAAAGTGCGGCTTGCGTACGCAATGACGTGCTCGGCTCTATCTTGCCACTGTACAAGGACGGCACCAAGGCCAGCGTTGCTGGCATCCATGTGCGAATCGGTGTCACTGTCTTCGTCAGTGTCCTAGAACTGGAGATGTGTGCAGACGTTCCTGGAGTCCACAGAAGGCCTCTTTTTGGTCCTGCTCCCAGACAAACGGAACATTATCCTTTGTTAACCATTGCAAATGTTCGGCTATCCTTGAAAAGTTAGCCACAAAGCGTCAATAATATGCGCAAAGCCGTAGAAAATGGCGGAGTTCGTTTTTGTTCAAAGGTGTTCGAATCGAAGCAACAGCAATGGTTTTTTCCAGTCTGGTCGAATGCCTTCGTAGCTAATGGCATGGCCTAATAATTTGTGTTCGTCATACCCGAAATGGCATTTTTGAGGATTTAAAGACAGGCCAGCAGTACAAATTGCGCAAGAACAGCTGGTAAGCACTGGAGGAGCTGCTTAAATGTTTTGAAAACACAATGATATCGTCTGAATAGACAAGGCGTGAGTGCCACTTAAGACCTGATAGAACCGTGTCCATCATGCGCTGAAAAGTAGCAGGCGCAGAGCACGCTCCGAAAGGAAGGACCTTGAATTCGTAGAGTCCGTCAGGCGTAATAAATGCGGTTTTCTCACGGTCACGGTCATCAACCTCTATTTGCCAGTAGCCGCTGCGAAGGTCCATCGATGAGAAGTATCGAGCAAGTCTAAGGCGGTCCAAAGAGTTGTCGATGCGGGGATCGGGATAAACGTCCTTCTTCGTAACGTTGTTAAGCTTGCGATAGTCAATGCAAAAAGGCAGTGTACCGTCTTTCTTTTTCACCAGAACCACAAGTGCAGCCATGGATTGGTGTAGGGCTGTATGATGTCATCGATAAGCATTTGTTGGACTTGCTTTGGGATGGCGTTTTGCTCTTTATGACAAACACGGTAGGCACGTTGGCGCACGTGTGTTCCATTGGGACTTGTAATAATTCTGTGTTTCGCAATAGGCGTTTTGTTCCCTTCGGTGATGAAGCCAAACAGTCCGCAAAAGACTGTAAAATGCTTCGAATGCTATCTTGTTCGCCTGATAATTTAGAATTCACATTAATATTACTGTTGGCTGCTACGTCACAGTTAGAATCTCGATCATTGTGTCCTACAGTTAAACAAGCAATACTCATTGACTGGCTCCAAATAGGCGATGGCAGTTCGTAGGGCAAAATGCTGGTATTCACGACGGAAATCGGGCACTAAAATCTGAGCAGTCCGTGACCACAGCTGCAAGATGCATCGGGCTACACAAAGCTGTCGAGCCAACAAGACTGACAGATTGCCTTCAGCGATTCTAAGATGGGGAGGATGATCGTCTGTTTCTACGGTGGTCAAAGCAGTACTCCGGGGTGGCAAAGTAGAGCAGTCACCGCAAACGTATACCACAGTGGACTGTGGGTGATAGTCGTCCGAATGAGTTGCGTGTTCGCTGGAAAAACTGAGAAGCAACTCGCGATGCTTTATGATAGCGCCGTACTCCCGAAGAAAGTCCATGCCGAGAATGACCTGCCTAGAACACTCTGACACTATGATAAATGAACCGACAAATGCAGCCTCACAAATTTGTATTGTATCCTCGCAGTGCATTTGGCGATCGGCGTGAGAACATGACCGCCGGCTGTACGGAGCTTATGTCCTGGTCACGGTATCATCACCTTACGAAGCGCAGTAAGCAGTTGTCTGCTCGTGACACAATAATCGGCACCAGTATCGACAAGAGCGGTTACCGGGAGGTCATCTACAGAAACGAGTATGTCGGATGGAACAGGTTCACGGTTGTCGAAGGGAGGTGCCGAAGGTACGCAGTCGTCGTTGTCCTCGTCGTTATCGTCGTTATTGTCGTCGATGTCATCGTCGGGGTGTCGCAGCGGAGGATCTTTCGAAGTGCGTTGGACAGCGGCCCCACCCCCGGAGGTCGCTGTTCTTAGTTTCCCCGACTTGGGCTCACAACCCGGTTGCCCACGGAAGCGGAGAACGTAGTGTAGCGGCTAGGTGACGACCAACGTCGAGGAGGTGGTGATCGTGACTGGCACCTCTGCGGAGACGGAGATCGGGTCATTAGCAGGGACTGTTCAACCGGTGGGAACTGCGCGTACGGCGACGAAGGTTGACTGGCGAGATATTGCTGCATTTCTCTCGGTCGCTCTCCCTCCCGTGGGTGATGAGCGCTGGGTGATAGCCCTGGAGTCCTATTCTTCGGTAGTAGCTGGCACGGTACAATTTCCCACTTCGCCACAGTGAAAGCAGAGTGGCTGATATGTGTGCGCCACACGTCTGACTTTCGCGTATTGATTCGGGTGCTCGTGGACCCGCACATCTTTGTATGTGCAGCTTGGCCCTGGAAGTGGCACAGCGGTTCTTCAGGAGAAGGTGGGTTGGGGTGGTTCACGGGTTGGGCACGTAGCCTCACTGTTTGCGCATAAGTCAGTACGGTGGTGGCTTCAGGTCTGGTTTGAACGAATGGCTGTGCCGTCTGGCGTACTTCTTCGCGGACGATATCTGTGATTGATATTAGGGTCGGTTGAAATTGCACTCCCTGTAGTCAATCGAGCTCCTCACGCACGACACAACGCACAAGATCTCGAAACGCACAGGTTTCACGGGGCAATGAGAGCGGAGATGCTGATCCCAGGCTGATTTGGCGATCGTAGGCCGAGAAGCGTTCCTGAAGGGCTCGCTCCATTGCAGTTGCCTCAATGACAAACTCAGCTACTGCAGCTAGATGCCTTCACATCAGTCCAACAAACAGCTGCTCTTTCACTGCTCGCATCAGCAGGCGGACCTTCTTCGCTTTTGTCATGCCAGTGTTAGCACGCTTGAAAAGCCGCGACATGTCCTCTGCGAACATGGCTACGCTTTCTTTCGGCTTTTGAGCCCTACTCTGAAGAGCTTGCTCTGTTCGCTCTCTTCTTGCTGGACTGTTGTGCGTATCACGTATCTGCCGTTGAAATTCTTGCCAGGTGGTGATGGATGGCTCACGGTTAGCGAAACACGTTCGGGCAGAGTCCTCTAGGGCGAAGTACACGTTCGTTACGTTTTTCTGTTCATCCCAATAATTGACGTCAGCCACACGATCGAAGCCCTCGAGCCAGTTTTGCACGTCCTCGAAAAGCTCATCATGGAACAGCCGCTGCCAGCGTGGCGTGTGGAGAACTAGCGACGCAGTAGGCTGTCCCGTACCGTATCTCTCATGTGTCTTGCTTGTGGTTGTGGTGGACAACCTCGGCAGATCTTGCAGGCCGTCTTGCAGTCTTTAAAGCCGTCGACTTTTGCGCAGGTTGTCCGCTGCCAGTTCCTGGGGGTCAGAGTACATAGACGCGCACCTGGCAACTCCACCAGTTTGTTACAGACAAAGCCACAAAAGACTTCTGCCCATGCTGCAGATCTTTCATATAGCTATCCTTGCACCTTCGTCGTTTTCTTCTCGGTGCCACCCAACATGCTTAGCATGTGGCACCGAACTGCACCGAGTGGCTAGCAGTTGTGTCAAGGTCGTGGCAATATTCTTGGATTGTAGAGCAAAGTGACACACACAGATATTAGGAGCAGAAAGGAGGAGCACTCGGGCTGCCTGCTTCTAGTCTCTGTGTCTGTCACTTTCGGCTACAATTCAAGAAGACTGGATACCTATTACCGTCGGTGAGGCGTACGGTGCAAGACACGGCAGGTCTGAGCATCATTTCGAGTTATCGGTGAGGTGCAGCACTTGTCACTGACAATGCACTGCGGTGTCGGTCAGGCACCTAACTCGAGACATTCTACCTCCCGTAATTTCTATGCCGTCGTATCGTTCCATCACCATTATTCAGCGTCATCGCATTGTCACCATGCCGTCATCGTCAATTCGTCCTAGTCACACCATACTTCTATCATCATTACTCCATTGTTATCAATCCTTCGTCGTTGCGCGTATTATTCACATGTCGGAGCACTACAAGGTTTGTCAGACCTAAATTGGCAACTTTGTTTCTGTCTGCATAGGCAAGAGCACTCACAACGTTTAACAAGGTTCCAAATAAAAGAAATAAACGTTATGAGGGTCCCACGTGCTGTGGAAAACAATGTAACCGAATCATTCTGCGCTTTTTGCTTAGTTAAGATATTGACGGCGAATGTTTAGTGTATTGAACGCTTAGCCGACACGAGGGCGGCGCGTTGATGTTATATTTTACCTTGCGTGTACTACTGCGGTTTCTCCGCCTAGTAAAAAGAACGCACATGGGGAGGTGTTTCGTTGAGGTGTTGTTGTGCGCAATACTTTATAACCTCTGAGGCTTTCGAGCTTATTCATAGCCTTACATGGCACAACGGATCGCGACAGAAGTAATAAACATTTAGGTAACTATGGGTGTGCATGTGCAAAAACCACAATATGTTATGATTCACGGCGCCGTGGCGGTCAATTCTGACACCGTGGTGTTCTGTAATGTGTCCATAAAACGAGCGTTTTATTATTTAGCCCTCGTCGAAATGCGGCTGCCGCAGTCGGTACCAAACCCACGACCTCGAGCAATGTCATAGCTGTAAAACTTAAACACTGGGCACAGAAGTGTTGATGTGACGTGTGACCGCTTCCGCAGTGTTGCCAGACCATACGCTGTGCTTGAATGCGGCTCTCCTTCTGCACGATCTGCGTAAGTTGTGCACTTGACAAATATATGTGGCATTTATTTTTCAGAAACACCAGAATCGTACAGTATGGCATCTTGCACTTATATTTAACCCATTTGCATGCAACCACTGTAATGTGTAGCGCTTCCTTGCCTTCTCAGGTCACATTTTCCTTATCCCCCACCTCCACCTTGAATGGAAACTGCAAGCGAAACGCGGCAAGGCGGTTCTTCACTCGATTCGCGACTGTGTCGATTCTACTCATTCTCTGCCTTCTCTCCACCCGCCTCTCTATGATTCTATCTAGTTTCCTTCTGCACTTGCACGTTTGTAGGGAGGTCAGCGCTGGAATTTCTGCAGTGTTTGGCGGGGATCAAAGATTTAACAGATGTCACGAGGCTAATGCGGCGACGCCCAGGGAGCTCGAGAGGGCATAGTGCACGTTCGCCACAGTGCAAAGGTTCACAAGTTTCTCGCGTTGCCTTTCCTCTCTGCCGCACTCCTGTCATGCAAGCACATGCTCTGAAGCACCTCCTGACGTGGTGTTTAAGACAATAGCAGCAGTCACCGCCGTGGGATAGTCGAAGGAAGAGTCAAAGAAAGCTTGGCTTTAAAAAGTGATAACAGCGCATCCCAGCAGGTAGCTTTTACTTAATCACGGTAGCTATTATTTAACATTCAATTTCCCTAAAGCATTTCTTTGTAGGGTATTTGCAGAAATGTTGCTAAGCGGATGTCCTACACACACTGACAGATACTGAAAGAACTACAAATAAGACGAGTGGTGGTCTCACCTAACAATTCATTATGTTTGTCTCGGAGCACCCAGCATTAGTTTTACATACATTTTGTCTCTTCGAACGTAAAACTATGTACTTATACAGACAGAGAAAGCGGTTTCACTGCCAATGCGGAGCTGTTTGCTTTGCTGAAAGACAGAGATAGAGAAGGCAGGAAGGAAAGGGAGGGAGGTCACCGGGACCTTGTTTAGTTTGCCACCCTACACTTGGGGTGGTAGATAGGGGAGGCGAAGAGAAGAACAAGAGAGCAGGTGCAGAAAACAAGCTTTACGGTCAGTGATTTGTGCAGAATCATAAATTTCTGTACACAATTTTCGATTACTCTTCTTCTGTACCCAGAATTTTGCTTTTTCACGGTCATTCACACCTCTACGCCCCCCCCCCCCCTCACCTCTTCGTTCCTCCATTGCAAGCAAACAAGAGGAAAATTGTGCTCCACTTACTTTCGGTAACTGAACGCCTGGCTAAGACAACCACTGCTCCAGCGAGGATGCAGCCATAGATGGCTACTAGATTTTCCACTCCATTGTCCAGGTGTATGCAGACCCGGTCTCCAGGAACCACGCCATTATTCCGGAAACCAACAGCATAACGCTTCATGTGAGCCAAGGTTTGGCTTCCGGTGAGGCTGACGACATCGCTAACCTGCAAATGGTCGTAACATTCACTCGTTTGCAACATTCTACTAATGCACCGCATGGCACAATTGTACCATCTGCCATCTGACGTTTACTTGACCTAACTATGTGGTTCTCATTGTCCTGAAGCAGGCTATCATTCGAGCAATTTAGCAGCTCGACCATTGGAGCCACCTCCGAGTCAGACCCATGCTTCCAAATCCTGGACGACACGATATCTACCACTTGCTGAGTTGCAACCGAAAGACACCATATGATGTTATAGGGATAAGGATAGCATGTCATTGCCTACAAAAATTCTAAGAAGGTGCCCACACGTACGGGGATGAATGCTGGAATGTGCAGGTGCTACAACGATGTTCATGTTAGCGGGGATATAGCGTCCTTACGTTGCACAGAGTACTCTGCGTATATGGGAATTGTGGAGCAAAAGGTCCTAGGCTAGGTCCTAGTAGGTTACTAGACAAAGAAGTTTTCAAACTGTTATCGCCATCCCCTTGGTATTATTACTTTAATAGTTCCGCATTCACCGACTGAAGAGTTTTCCAGCAGAGACTTGGCTGACGGACACTGTTATTACGCCACCAGCTAATATGTAATCGCTTATAGTCTGGCGAATATTGCCAATGACTTCTACGCCCCACTATGGTTGACAGACACTATCTCGCTCCGGTAAGCGGCTACGCTACACAACATAGTTCATACCAGAAGGGCGTAGTACTCATGCAGTTGTGAAGCAGAACTCCCCTACAGGGCACTCCATAAGAGAGCTTGAATTTCTTGATTGCGCTCATGGTAACGCTGGAAACCCTTTTGAAAAGTTATCGCGAATATTTGATTAATTGTAAGTTGTCAATTAGTTGTCATTCCGCACAGCGTAAGAAACACCTGGAATTTAAGCTATGAATCAGTAGCGTCTTTCTCTCAGTTGCGCCGTTATTCTAGCAGAGAAATACTATTTGTTTAAACAGAAACCAATGGAGTATCGATACGGATTCAAGGCTCCTTTTCACCCAGCGCAACATGTTTTACGCTAGTTCCTATCATATGGCTGGTCGCTGCTGGGCATTCGCGCTGCGTCTCTGTGGCTCACTTGCTGCGTGCGCAAATAGCTTCCCTCAGGTATCACCGTGGAATTCATGGCCATTGCAAGAGACATTCGTGTTCTTGTTCTTGCTCTTCCTTATTCTTGTTCTTGTTGCATAAATTATTTTAAGAAGGTGCGTGACTCACCTAAAGGCTTGTAAACGACATCTTAAAGTTATTTTGTTTACTATTCGTGTAGAGAGCGAAGTACGCGCGTAGAGGTGTTTCAATATAATATTCAGTCAATGCTCTTTTATGAAAGTCCAAACAGCGTCCTACATACATGATGTGCGGAGAGAACGTGTAATTTGATGTCACTTTTTGGGGATAGCGACTGCCGCTCAGAGCCAAACACTTTCTGCAACACTTCAGCGATGAACATGCGCATGCGTAAATGACTGTCTCGTAATAATCATGAGCACAAACGACAGGACCTGCAATGAAACACTGGGAACCCTGGAATTAGCGATGGTGTTGACAAAGAGAAAAAAGTGTTTTAGTCGACACGCAGATATATATATATATATATATATATATATATATATATATATATATATATATATATACACCTTACTTCGATTCTACACATGCCTACATAGATGGTCGGCTAAATTTGCTACCTGTACTTCAACATGTGCACGAATGTATGATTGTAGCAATAAACCGGTACCTGCTCTGACGACATATAGGGCTGAGCGCCAGCAGCCCACTCGCAGAGGGTCTATGTAATGTGTCCTGATAAATAACGTTTTCTGTTCACACAACAAGGCACATCACGTTGCCATGTATTGCTACTGGCGCTGACTTTGCCTTCGCAGCCTGCGACTCTTAATTCGAAGCAGCGAGCTTCATCTGCGAAATGGTCTTCACAATAAGGTAGTAGAACCTTATTGTTTTGCTCCTTATGACCTCAGTAAGCCTTTCGTTCGTCATACATGTGAATCTCCTTACGTAGGCTAACCTTTGTAGTAGTTCTCAGTGCAGTTTGCGAACCGTCCACAGGTGCAGTAGACGATTTGCGAAATGCTCAAAGTGTGCTTCTTCACTCATGTCGTTGACCCACGCATGATGGCGGACTTCGTCCTCGACCAAAAATAAGTCAGACACACAGAAGCTTTAGCCGCTATCTTAGCCATAATGTTTGTCTTACTTCATCATAACTGTTTGCAAGCTTACTCTCGGTACAATGGTGCGTGATCAGGAGGTCGGCCGTTCCATACCGCGGAATAAAATAGTGTGAAAAAGCCTACTTCGTGAATTTCAGGTAGTCTCGTTGGACCACCGGAAACCGCGTGAGCAGCATGGTCGCTTGCTATCGCGTGATTCCAGCTGTGGAGCTCCGCCAATAGAGAAGCCAGTGACCGCAAAGGCCGCTTGGTCCCAATAAATATTATCATGCCTCTCGCTTCTTAGTTACCTGCCTTGGTCAACACCTGTTAGCTTCATCGGTATTCCTATTGTATTCTCTATTTCGGAAGTCATCTCCGGTGGTGGAATGGTCGGTTGTTAACCTGATGCAATGTTCTGCGAAGTGTTCTTCATTTGTAACATGTGTTGACTTAGAGACATCTGTATACAGCGTTTCTTTACTGCAAGTACTCACCTATTATACAAAAGAACAACTTATTTTCTCATACTCAGGCCTTTTCTTTTGAAAGATAAAAAAAAAATTCTACATTTTTCTAGTCACAACAACCATCCTTCCAAGGTCATTACATCTCGCACCTTTTCATCGGGCTTTTCAGTTAATATATAGCCGGGGTATCTCATTTGATTTCATTTATTTTCACCTTAAAGGCCCGGAGGCATTACACAAGGGATGGCTTTAATCCTTGTAACAATGTTAGAAGAAATGTACAGAACAGTAAACATTCATCTCGCTTCCAGTGTTATTTTGACATTCTTGATAATAGCAGACTATTACCAAGGTGCCCAGGCATCCACTCAGGCGAACTTCATTTCTATGTAACACTTTCCCAGCATTTACTACGTGCGATTTTTTTCCACCAAACAAGAATGATAAAGGTGGAGTCCCTTCACCAGAGGCAAATTTCTGTTCTTATCAATCTGGAGCGATCGTTCTTTGACTGGCCACTTACAGGCACAAAGTGGTTGTTTGAAACGCGCATAAACAGGTACACGTATGCATGGGCTCCTTTAGAAAGAATGTACGTCTTTTCACAACGGGTCTAGGACAGTAGACTTTTACTCTTTGCCCGTAGATAGCACTTGCATGGCGTCACAGCTTTCAAAAAACTGCAGCTCTTCTGAATAACAGTTGCTCCGTGAAACAGGCGTGAAACTGCGGTGCCACGCAATCTGGCGTTGGAGGAAATATGAGCTTTTGTAAAGTATTTGTTACCATAATACATATATCTTTCATTGCTACGCCGTATAGTTTAAACATAGCGCATCATTCCTCGCGCAAAGCTGTCCCACACGAATTGAAAACTGTACTCGACAACTACATTACTTCGATGAGTGGAAGAGAGCACAAGGAAGAGAGCACGTCCGAGTTTTCTTTTCTGTACCTTGATTGGACGCGCCCGCGCTTACTGGTCCGCATCAGGAATCCTGGCCTGCTCTGCTATCTTCCTCTGGTGCATTAATGACTTCCTAGATGATTATCTTCGTGTGACTGTCTACAATGTACCTGAAATGCAATGTGGTGTGCCACCGTTGCAAGAACTCAACCGTGACTTGCAACACAGCCACGGCTCCGGATGTACATGTGATGCGATCCCGAAACAAACATTACTGTGTACTCACCAGCAGTAGTTTTTCAGGGTTCACCAGCAGTTTCTCCTTGGCCAGATAGTAGAAAGAGCACTCAGGAATGTCCACACCGGGGTATGGCGAGTAGATGACACGATCATGGATACGAGCCTTCATATTTGTGGGTAATATTATCGGGATCCCTGCATCACAGAGCAAAATTGAAGCGATAAAAGCTTGTCGACATTTCTGAAATAAATATTCCTGATTTCTAATCCCATAACTCTACGTGCAACGGACAAGGATGCCGTTATGCACTCGCAGGAACCGCACGAAATAGTTCTGTACGGTAGGGCTTCTTAGGGAAATGTATTGTAGCAGTTTAACCACCTCTGCCTCTTTATGCTGCTTCAGGCACAATCGCCATACTCTCGTATTTTACATGACATGATTGAGATTGTTGTAAATGAGCACACAAGCAGGCGTGTCGCTTGATTTATTTAATACATTGCGGACTTTCTCCTAGTGTTGCGCAGTGGCTACGCGAAGCTGAAATGATAATCATTTCACGTTTTCCAACCAGCGGAATAGTTGTCGGGCAGATGGAATGGAAAAGGAATTAAACACCGAAACTCCGGAATGGAATTTGAATCAAATGAGCACATTATTCTAGACCGCTAAACGTTCATTTTTAACAGCACTACAAGTACACTATATCTGTAAATTTCTCTAAACTAGATTTGGCCAATTTCCTACAGGTTTCCGTTTTTTTTTAATCACAGCTCTTTCAGTATCTTCCATAGGTGACTGCCTCTGCCGCAATAATTACCAACAAAACGGTATTCTACAGATTCAGCACTTCTGGAGACCATGAAACTTTTCTGCGTTACAGGGATTGCGTGCATTTAAAGTCAGCACGAATTAGCTGCCAAGAATGATACGATTTCTCAAGACCACTCTATAATGACCACAGAAACTTTGAGGCCGAAGACAATGTCGCATATGATTACAGCCTGCGCCAGTCCATGGTGATTTTAAGCACGCATTTTTTTTTCACATTGCCTAATATCGAGAAGGCGGGATAACAGGTGGTCACAAAGGTGGCCTGGAAAAAATAATGCCTCCTAGCATATTCCAGTAAATATAAAACGCGATATTGTCATGACAAACAAGAATGCTTTTCGAAGTGACAAAATTATAGTACGTACGCGGTAACAATTATACACATTATTATTGGTGAGATTGTTAAATTTTCAAGGGTATGTTATTGTTACGGGCCGTGTAAGCGAAAATATTCAGCCATTATAGAGAAAGCGTTTCATTTACTGTAAAGTAGGAGTAGAATCGGTCAGCTAGGCCAGTTAAAGATTGAGAATGGTCAAACTCCAATAATTCTAAAGAGTTTCCAAACATTTCCGCACTCCGCAACACCGTGCGAATGGAATGGTGGGCCCCACTCCATAACTCTGCTTATTAAATTAAAAGGCACTGCGTGAAATTTTTCGCAGAAGGCCCTACAAACTTCTCATTTGAAGTTTTACCCTATATTCGGCACTTTTGCAGAGGGTAATTATTCTTGAATAAATATTCAAGAGAGTCACTTTAATAAACTGTGCTAACTGTTACATACAGTAACCAACGTGCTATCGGTCACGTTTTCCTAGATTGCATTGCATATCTTTAAAACTAGGATAAAGTTATGCGGTAAATTAAAAACAGCAGTATAGGCAAGAAGTTTGGCACAGGCGAAATACCAAGGTTAAACTGTTGTTCTGGTCACCGGTAAGATGAACGATAGATATAAAAACACCTATAGAGAAAATAGACAAACAAGAACTCCTCCTGAGTATACAGTGCATATTGAATGCTTCTCAGTTCATGTCTTACAGGGCAACCAAAATTTACGTACGACGTCAAAGTGGCTTCCAATTACCTGTGGAAAAATACAGCGTGTGTGCCGTTGAGATTCCGTCGGTGTGCCGATAAAGGCTTTGTTTTGTGATACGTCGGATAGGGATTATGCAGTTCTGGTACTGATACCCGTACTCGTGTACTCGTACATTGAAACCAACGAGTACACGCGCGCTGCGGTCTGCTTGGTGGTTGGTAAGAGCGTGTGTCGTTTCCTCCTAATCGATGAAGCGGCCATCGGGGAATGGCCCACGCATAGATTTTAGAAGGGATCTCAATGCAAGACTGTGGCGCCTCTCTGAATTCATTGATTCCAACGTGTTTATATATTATGTAGTTGTATGCGTATGTTTGGATGCTGCACATTGACTTTCCCTACGAATGCGCCAGCCGGTTCCAGGAACCGCGTCTCGTTTTCATGGTATAGTAGGCAGTTTGATACTTTTGGCAGCCTGTCTGCACCGAGAAGTTGGATTTACGCCATCGCGACGTTATGGGGTCGCTCGTGGATATTGTAAATTGACAGGTGGTGGAAGCGGTAAAATGCAGCTTCTCGGCTTCTTTTCCTGCGTCATAAGAGTGACTCGGCTTGTAATATAGCGTACCATATATTCTGTAGCACGCTGCCTATATGAAATGTCTACCTTCTTCCGACCTAGCAGATACAGTTGATGATTTGAGCTGCCGTTATGTAGAGGCCGCCAAACATCCGCTTCAATGTGACTGCCGTAGAAGCATGTTAATATGCCGCGCTATATTAGTTCAACATATTACGAATTCACGATTTCCACTGTTTATTTCCACCTGTTGATATCTACAGCTAGACTGGACCCCTCTAGATACATAGCGAAGTTTGATTGGCTCATGTTTTCTGCGATTCAACTTATTAATACTGTTCTGCTAAAAAATGATAATCGAAGGTTGTGTAACCGCTAAAACCTTCCACAAAATACTGTTGGTAAACAAAACAAAACAAACTTACCTACTCGTGTGATGCAGTATTATTCTACGTAGAAAAGTAAAACCCGAGTGCCCATGAGCTAAGAAGACCGTATGGCCGTTTTAGCCACAGCGATCGCAGCCAGCAACAAGGCAAGCCGCCTGCTTTGTTCAGATAAGCTAGACTATCATCTATCACTATCGAGAGCCAATCGTAATATGTCCGCCAAGATACCACCCGAACTTCCTGCCGGCGTGAAATGAAACATCATTTACGCATCATGTTCAATAGGTTGGCCTAGTTCTGTTACTTCTGCCAACTGAATATTCGTGCGCTTCTTCAGGAGCAACGAATGTTACGGAGACTTCATACGGACCACTTAAAGTGATGGTCTCGACATTGACAGACAGTTAGCGACAGCTTAAGTTATCTCTGTGCCACTAAGGGTGCTTTATTTATTGTCCGCTGCTAGACAGCTTTAGTTACACGTACGTAGAGGCTTCACGTACGCAAACGTGAAAAGCCTACGTACCTTACGTGCACGCCATCTTAAACGCTTTTAGCTACACGTACGCGACGCACGCCAAGAGGGACCCCGAAGCTCCATCTATCGGGAAATGGGAACACGGCGGTAGCCAATTCAATCCTGTCGCCGTGTTTCGATGCGAGCCGTCTGCCGGTGCGCGGCCCACTATCGCTTGTTCGTGATCTCGCGGAACTCCCTCGCGAAGCTGTCTGCGTGCGCAAGAAACGCACGCAAAGAATTGAATCTCACGTACGTCCGTGAGACGCGCGCGCGCCCGCTACGTTCTACGCATGCGCATTGCTCACACGTAGTAGCTCTACGTACGCAAAGCCTCTACGTACGTGTAACTAAACCTGTCTGCTAACTTCTGCATTAACGACTCATCGCACATTAAGCGTAATTGCTGCTTCTGACGTTGGTTCCAGAGCGCACACCACTATTCGCTTGGCTTGTGCTACCTCATACAAACATTTTCAGTATAGGTTTGGTGATAACATATACGAAGGTGCGTCTTGGGCCAACATGTATCTCCTAAATGTAGCCCCTACTTATACAACTTCACATAATTGCAACTCAGTAATATAGACAAAAATCTACAATGATATTAACATAGGTATGATAGCACTTGAGTTCGCTCATACCTTGCGTCGATTCTGCGTACGCTCCATTCATTGAATAGCGTGTTGAAGACTTACCTGCGTGTGAACCGCCAGTAAACAATGAGTTGCACCTTTCCGTCAGGTTCACGACGTGTGTTCGCTTGGCTTTAAGCGTCAAGGAAGCCGTGAATTACAAGAAAACACGGCCTCGATGGAGCTTACCGAAAATACAGCGCCAGCAGCTTCTGCTGATGGTACACTGGAAGCGTAAACCTAATCAAGCATGATGACGCCCATCCAATCTCCGCAGTCGCCTTTAATCTAAGGACTTTGCGCAGAAGAGGCGTCGTCAAAGTAAAGCCACGGTATTATCGTGTTTTATTGGCTTCTGCGCTTCAAACCGTATCTTATCTGGCTAGCGCAAAGAGAGAAGGATTGTCAGAGGACCCTCCTAGTTTCTCTGCTCGTCCCTTTCTATGTAGCATTTTTCTTTTCTCGATAAGAGCCTACTCGAGCGTTCACGCTTTTGGGTGGTAGTAGGCGCTCGCTATCAATGTTCATGAGACTTTATATCACAATCTCTAGAAGCCAAACGTTTCGAAAGTCGCAGAGCTCTTCTGATAAGGCAAAGGTGGTGCGCCTAAATTGGGGTCACGTACATTCCTACGGTGAAATTTCACCGACGTCTTGCAAAGGCGCTAACTTTCTTTTCGTTTCCATTGGAGAGGAGGGCATATGTTCTGTTTCGGCGAGCGGAAGACATGTAAACTGCGAATAGGGAAGCGTTTATGCCGCAATGACTGAATTGAACAAGCTGTGCTGAGGCCCGATCACACGGGTCTCGCCGGACGCGCCTGTCTTACACGTCTAACCAAGTTAGCCGCGGGGACGATGCAGGTACTTGCCCTTAGCAGATGCGAACATACGCGATGGAAGTGCAACCTCTGCATCGATACCATGTGGTCAACCGGAAAACTTCCCGGATGGGTACTGCAGTAGGTTGATTCTGCGACTTTTTCCATACCCTCGGAGTAAGCCTTCGTTTTTTGTTAATTCTCTAATTCAAAACTGTTCATAACTCTACTACTGATTTTTTTTTTATTCAGCAGCAATTACTATACTCCCTAACACAATATTTCAGTGCCGCTTTATATGCGTTTTGATTTCACGATATATTGGCTGGCGCGGACAATCTGTCTTGTGCGGCACGTTCCAAACGGAGTGAAGTGTGGCGCGTTTTCCTCGCTAATCGGGAGATCCCGAGAGGCTGCGTGTGGGGGACGCGTGGTTGCGTTTCACAGAAGCCACCGCAGACAGGACTCAGCTAATGCAGCGCTGTGTTTCAATGCAGACGACGTGTGCTACTTTGGCGCCATATCGTGGTCATCGCCACTTTTCTTCTCACGCTTTCGTTCCACCAACGAAGAGAGCAGCCCTTGTTCGCAAGCAAGTCATGGCATCAGTCTAAGGGGCAACACCCAAGGTAGCATCACATCAAGCCTTACTCGTAGCCGCTAGCCGTCACCCCTTACAGGCGCACTGATCCCCGTCACACACGCTGGTACAGCAGACTGACCTCACGCTGCAGTGTTGGCAGGTGGAAAAAAATAAAAGTGACCAGGAAATCGCGAAAGGTAGCCATATATGTATCCAGTTCATTGCAGGTGCTTAAAATGTATCCAAAATGTTACCATGCCGCCACTATGATCAATCATTGAAGAATAAAACATTGCTACGGTCTATTGCGAGCGTTATTTGTGGAGCTGTTATGTTTAGAGCCTTCCATTAACTTAAAACGTCACTTTGGGGGTTAAGTTAGAACTCGTGACTTCGTATTCGTATTCGGGAACTGCTATCGCTGTATAAATTATTAGGTAAATACAAGTAGTGGTCACTTAACTCTAATACCAGCGAATATGTCATGGGAAGTATTCTCGCTCTTTAGATTTTCGCCCATGTATCCCTGCACCATATTTAAACATCGCGAGGGAATTTCAGATACTAGTCAGGATTTCATATCACCTAAAAAGTGCTTTTTAGTACTCTTTATAGCCATATACTGATGCGTTGTCCCATGCCTTTACTAGAATTCATCACGGAATCCTAATAAAACTTCTGTTTACACCTTGTAATTTCCTGACTACGCAAGTATAAAATGAGACATTCCATGGACTCCGACAGAAGATCTTTCTATCGAACGAATTTCGTCGATTGCAAGGGGGAGGTTGCGTCCTTCCTTCAAATACACATGGTGAGGATGCCCATTGCACATCGTGTATGTCATGAGAGGCGTTGCACAGGGCATCGTCACAAGCGGCCTTGTCATCCTCGGCATGTTAGCTTTAATGGGTTAGTGTAGTGATGTCACGTGCGGTTGTTGTCAGTGGCGGTTGGTTGTAAAGGGAGAGACTTCAAAGAGAATGAGCACTGTCGCCTGAGGTCTATGCCTGGTTCTCAAGAGGGAGAAACGAGCGAGGGAGTGAAAAGGCACCAAGAGGGAAAAAAAGACACCAAGAGGGAAAAAATAACAAGAAAACAAAAAGAAAGGCATACCGGGCGTTGCGGAAGCGAGAGGTTAGGGAGCATGCAGGGGTGTCGTTGCCGACACGTTTATATGGCTTTAGAATAGCCAGTCAGGCGGTCAGTGCGCGAGTAAAAAAAAGACCGAAACAGACGGAAGTTGAAAGAATGTTAAAGAAAGAAAGAAAGAAGGAAAGAGAAAGAAAAGGATAAGAAAAGAGCAGATTGGGTGAGGGAACAAACTCGAGTTAATGACATCTTAGTTGAAATCAAGAAAACGAAGTGGCCATGGGCAGGACATGTAATGAGGAGGGAAGATAACCGATGGTCATTAATGGTTACGGACTAGATTCCAAGGGAAGGGAAGCGTAGCTGGGGGCGGCAGAAGGTTAGGTGGGCGGATGAGGTTAAGACCCTTGCAGGGACGACATGGCCACAATTAGTACATGACCGGGGTTGTTGGAGAAGTATGGGAGAAGCCTTTGCCCTGCAGTGGGCGTAATCAGGCTGATGATGATGATGATGATGATGATGATGAAAGAATGACTTGAATAGCGTAGCAGCAATGCATCGGGTAATTTTGAAAGGGTTAAGATAACGATAAGGTGTCTGCGGTGCAATGCATGGGGTGGCTGGAAAGCAGTGACATGGCCTTTCAATGGACGTTACCGCAGTAGCTCAGTGTAAGTCTCATCACGGCGGTATGCAGAAGTGGGAATACCCTGTGTGGCTGAGGCGCCGAAAAAGGTATCCTGGAATCTTCGATTTTGGAATGTGTAGGTGAGGCTGTTTTAAAAAATATAATAAAAACAGGCATAAAAGGGGGCTTAATCGAAACCAGAATAGTAGGGTGGCATGAGGAGAAGCAAGCGAGGGCTGGTGTACATGGGAAAAGGGGTCGTGCAGTTGATATAAACGTAAAAACATGAAAGAGTGTATTAAATTGAGTAGTAGGCAGGAAAAAATTGGAAATGGAGGAATAGGTGTGGTTAAGAATATTGTTAGTTGGTGGCACAACGTGTTTTGTGCTTTGGTGGATTATATGAGGATTTTAGATGTAAGGTCCAGCTTTTAAAGATTCTAAGGTGCCACGTGCCAAATTCATTCCCGTCGGGTGTACGCATTTAAACTTGTGTATGAGCCATGATACCGTATATTTCCTCTCGCGACGGGAACAGATATTTCTCTTTAGTAGCAACAGCCTTGCCTTGTCGAATATATTACCATGTTCAATAGTCTTTAGGTAAATTGTGATTCTATCAACGTCGTAATACAAACAATTCGCTCAAACGCACGCATCACTGTACAACTGTCGCTCCCCACCTATAAAACAAACACCGCTCACTAATCCACCAAACTAACGCACTGATGAAACACAGTGAGGAGACCAGCAAACTCAACTCATTATTTTCTACATAGAACAATTCCACAAGAACGTTGACGCGATGCCCCACGCAGAAATACACGAAGCACCGCAGGAACATCTAGCTTGGGACGACTTCCAAATAAGCCGCAGAGGAATGCAGCTGGTTTCTCAACACATGAAATCCTTTATTAAGGATAAGTACAGAACTACACTTTAGGTCTACCTGAGATACCAACCCCCCCCCTCCCCCGACTCGTCCGACCGTTCCACCGCGAACAACTGAACGGCGACAGTCAACTCAGGAACACTCGGAACACAGGCAGCGGAATGTGCAAAGAGCCACAAGACACACACTACTCCAAAAACGACATAAACGAGAGTAGAAACAGACACAAATATAACAGACGACAGAAAATTCACTACCGAAGTGTTCGCACAAACACTGACATGCCCGCCTGCACACGCACAAAGTAAAAGAGAAACCGAGCTGGAATTAAAGATTGCTTGAGGGACGAAACGTGCCAAACATAAACACATCCCACGCAGATCAACCCGCAAAAATACAAATAAATGAGAGCCATCGCAAGTCCAGAACTTTTCTCTGCCATGAAGCACCGAATTCCTGAGGCGGTCCTGGAAGGGCTGAACAAGATTAATGTAGGTACCAAGACATATCGATACATCAGGGACTTCCTGACGGGAAGAACTGCTTGCATGAGGTTCCGAACGCTAGAATCCCCCACAATTGAGCTAGGGAGTGAGGGTACGCCCCCGGGATCAGTGCTGTCTCCCCTACTCTTCAACGTGGCTATGAGAGAACTCCCCGAGCAATTGGCAAAGCTCGAGGGATTAAAATTTAGTATATATGCGGATGGTATCACCCTCTGGGTCAACCGGGGAAGTGATTCAGCCGTCGAAAGCCTGCTCCAGGCTGCCACCGGCATCATAGTCGATTACGCGGCCGAGAGAGGCCTAGCATGCTCGCCGCAGAAATCAGAATTGTTTATATACAATCCGAAACACTTAAGGTGCAAGGCACCGTCGGAGATCAAAATTAAAGTGGCGGGTAAAGAGGTACCGATAGTCGAGCAAATTAGAATCTTGGGCCTGATTCTCCAGTCACACGGCCACAATGGCGAGACCGTCAAGAGGCTGCAGAATCACGCAATACAGACCCTGAGCCTAATTAGGCGGGTGGCCAGCAAAGGCCGAGGGCTAAAGGAGCGAAATTTCATTAAACTAATACAGGCGTACATATTCAGCCGGGTGCACTATGCAACGCCATATCTCGATTTGAAAGTGGTGGAAAGAGAAAAGATTGATTCTCTAATGAGAAAATGCGTAAAACGAGCGCTGGGACTGCCCATGTGTACATCAGCAGAGAGACTGATGGCTCTAGGAGTGCACAACACATGAGCAGAACTGGCGGAAGCGGTGCGAACCTCTCAAATTGAGAGACTTAGCACCACGAGGACAGGAAGAGCCATATTGGCCAAAGTCAGAATAAATCCGGACAGAGGCCCCACCCAAAAGGTGGAAGTAGATAGGGAAGTTATAAAAAATCTGATTATCCCCCCCCCCCCCTGGCAAAAAACATGCACCCGGAACATAGCAAAGACAGGAGGCATAAACGAGCCGAAGCATTAAACATTAGATTCGGTAATATCTCGGATTCGGTAATATCTCATAGATGGCCCATGTAGACGCGGCGGGAGGTAGCGGCAGTTTTACGGTGGCAACGGCCGTCAGCGGCCGGGGTATTCCCGTGACCGCTGTCACTCTGCGCGGGCGCAACATAGAAGTTGCCGAGGAAATTGCGATCGCATTAGCTTTCGCTGGAACGGACGCGAAATTTGTGATCAGTGACAGCAAAACTGCCATACAAAATTTTAGCAAGGGAAGGATCTCGCCCTTAGCGGCCAGAATCCTAGACCAGAGAAAGCTAGATAGAAAAATTCAAATAATTTGGACTCCGGCGCACGAAGCCGTCCCCGGCAACGAGGCGGCCCACGAGCTGGCTCGAGATCTCTACCGCCGAGCGGCTACGGGGCCCCTCGATGACCGAGGGAGCGGAGAGCGCATGCTAAAATATGGCGAGATCACGCAGCATTATAGATTGGCTCATAGACTGGTATCCCCGCCAGACCCAAAATTAAACAACAGACAAGCAGTCGCGTGGAGACGACTACAAACTTATACATATCCGCACCCGGTTACGGCGAACCACCTGTTCCCCGAGGCCAGGAGCGATAAATGTAATCTTTGTGGGGCGAGAGGGACCCTCGACCACATAATATGGGAATGTCCGTACTCTCCCGGGGGAACGCACAAAATAGGTAGCAGAGACACCTGGGAGACCCTGCTGCGCAGCTCGGACTCTGAGCTCCAGCTCCGGCTCGTCCAACTGGCTGAAGAGGCTGCTGGGACCCAAGACCTCTCAGCCTGCATCTGAGGCGGCGGCACTCGCCCCCTGACCTGCGTGTCGGGGGGTGGGTCGATCACCTTATTCGTTGGATA
Source organism: Dermacentor andersoni (assembly GCF_023375885.2). Taxonomy (NCBI): domain Eukaryota; kingdom Metazoa; phylum Arthropoda; class Arachnida; order Ixodida; family Ixodidae; genus Dermacentor; species Dermacentor andersoni. The sequence goes on along the minus strand of NC_092817.1, from coordinate 178,457,901 downwards.
TTAAAGTTTATTGTATCTATCTACAGGCTAGAAAGCTTACCAAAAAACGTGCGAGCTACACCTGCCATCTGAAAACGTACACAGTCTACACAGAGAACCATATAATCCCTGAAGGTCTTACACTGAAGGAAATACAAGCTCTAGGAACGCTCCCACCACACCATCGCGCAAACTGACAAACATTGAACAATGCCTCACTTCCACTTTTGAATATCTTCAAGGAACACTGCGAACAATACCTCAAAAGCTTTAGCCACAGACTTCAGAACACAGCTCTGACACCGGATGAGAAGAAAGATTTAGAGCATTACGCAGAAAAACAGTCTGGCAAATCGGTTCAAAAACAATGAAAAAAAGCTGACTTTAATCAAAAAACAACCTTCAAGGAAAACAGCCGCCTCACGCGAGCATGAAGGACCTCGATCCTAGAAATGCCAGACGTGGCGGAAGCTTCCACAAAACTAAGCTAGTCTATTGTTGTAGACATTTCAAAAACATTAAGTAAAGAAGAAATAGCTGTGCTCACCAAGGGCCTGAAATATTGTCCGACAAACAACATAATAAATGCATTCGAGCTTCACAAAGACCTTTCAGAATTTTCCCGACGAATGCGTATGAGATACTTTTTCGCAGATAACCCACCAGACATGGGGAGGACACCGCATGGAGACCAATCGATTTTTGACTATCGAACCAAAACAAGCCATAGAACTTCACCTTTATCTTAAAACTATTAGCAAAGAAATTATAAGCGACTCCAAGACATCTGAGCGACCTAAAAACATACCTGCGGCGGATTTCAAATCCTAGTTGCGAGAATGGCATTGTTATTAAGGCAGCAGATAACATTGGAAGTATAGTTACTTGGCCAGTAGAAAAATACAACCACGAGGTTTACAGACAACTAAACAACACAGAGCCTCACCGTAAGCTAGATAACGATGCGACGTTATGTTAGTACACACAGACAATTACCAACAGGCTGAAATCACTTGTGCCTGATGAATTGACAACACTGTTCGAATACAAATTTCTTAAACCAAGCAACAAAAGTGCCGGGCGCTTCTACCTCCTTCCAAAAATTCATAACTTTCCATGCACGGCACAATACACCGCTAATATCCCAGGCCGTCCGATAGTATCAAAGAACAACACCCCAACAAAGAGCATCTCCACATTCCTGAACCACTTCCTTGGTGACTTTCCAAAAACACTTCCGTCATTTGTACAACATAAGCCCCACCTACTGAAAATTGTGGAGGAAATTAATACTAAAAGCACACTAAGCCAAAACCTAATTCTAGCTACACTAGACGTCACGGCCCTGTACACCAACATTCCAATCCCCGATGGTTTATCTTCGATTAAACAAACGCCATCTAAACACAATGCTCAACACTCTATTGAAGTCTGCTTGTCTGTCCTTGAATTAGTTCTAAATAGTTATTACTACTGGACACAGAACAGAGAGGAAACACGAGCGACTAAAAGTTTATTGCATTCAAGCAGCCCAAAAATAGACAAAAATGCGCGCGGTAATTAATAATAATGCAGATATACTGACTCGCCTAGCTGGCTACCATACTACAGCATCTTTAGGCAGCTTTCAAGTGTAGTATGAGTCGGCTTATTCGGTGCAAAGAGGCTGCAGAGGATCGAGTAGGTGCGTGAGCCGCAGCAGCTGAGGAAGACCGTGCGTTTCCTGTGGTCCGGCACCTCGTTCGCCACAAATAATTTCTGCATGCGGTCCGGATACGCTTGGCAGGGACCACAGTGTGGATCTAACGGGTCGAGGAAACCGTACTTTAGCACATTTTAACTTATGGAGTTTTACCCTCCTTGCCAAAATCTGTTGCAATCTCAGCCTGTAGAATTGGTACTCATGACCATACTTGCTAGTGCTGATGCTCTAATCTGCTGACGCCCAGATCTATCTGTCTCGTGCCCAGACCTATCTCTCGTGCACCATTCTCGCGCTAGAAGGGCGCTACCAAACAACTACACATATTTAACAACTCCTTTAGATGAGTTCTTGTTTCAAGGTAATATTCCAGAACTGAAAGCTAAATGCATCGCCATCAATAATTTTTTTTCAATACGAGCCCCCTATGGTACAACGCACATATAAAACATATTTCTAATATAAAAAACCCGTTTCTTGAGCGCTGCTGTCAACGCTCGGTCTGATAAACATTGGTCTGCCTATGAAGCTATGAAGTCTTCTTACTTATTTGAAATAAAACAAGCAAATGTTTTCCTTTTAAATCAAACCCCTTCCACCTATGCCTAACCTATTCGAAAAGGCTTTAGAGTGCTCTACGAGACAACGAACGCAGCACAATAGCACTTTTGTAAAAGAACAGAAACTGGACCTAGTATCTTAAGCAGAGTATGCGTCTGTCTTAAATTTCCGATTTATAAGAGCGTTTGCTCGTCTTGTAGGTACTGCAGTAATCACTTCATGCCATTACCCGTTATATTATACATTGACGGCATTGTTATCGGTTGTGAAAATGTTTGGGACGTCATCAACAACCTTAAATACTTATCGTCATGTGACGTGGATAGTTTCACCAGGAAATTCTGCAAAACAAACGCTGTGGAATACTATTCGATCATATTTGTATGCACATTTCCACTGTCTTTACATCATTCTAACCTTCTGGATAACTAGGCGACAGGGAAAGTTGTCCTTGAGCAAAATTCTGGGGTCATACACATTCCCTCACATTTCCGTCCAATCTCGCTAGCATCTATCTATTCGATGTGAATTTTTCGAACAAAATATTTCCACCCGCTTTGTTAACATTCTTGAGTGCTATCAGTTTTTGGCAGCCTCACAACATGTCCTCCACAAAAATTGTTTATTTAAACGCAGCTTCTTATCTGTGCTAATGCCCTGCACCTGTTAGTCGACTCTGCATTCATATATCACTTATTACTTTTTAAGCTTGATCAATTAGGTGCTTTTCCGTTAAGGATACTCATTGCCCTGACCAGTCGTTGTTCCCTCCTGTTCTACAGAAATCTGTCTGGCGCGCCCCATTTTAACGCCACAGCGTTAAAGAGCTCGTGTCGCAGAAAAATCGGTGCCGTTGCCGTCGGTGTCAGTGGCGTTGGCCGTGAGCGATAAATCCCAGAAGGCACTTCATAAATAAAAACATCTTGCAAGATGGGCTGGTGGGAATCGAACCAGGGTTTACGGAGTGTGAGACGGAGACGCTACCACTCAGCCACGAGTTTTTTTTTTCCTTTATTGCCGGTCTTCGACGTACACATACGGCATAAACAGATACACTTCATAATGGTAAAAGCAATGACCGTCTTGGGCCCTTGCGAATAGTTAAAAACACTTGATTACCGCTAGTTCATCCAATATATGCATCCATTCGGGTGGTTCTGTTCTCGTTTTATAAGCTTCACGCAGATATAGCACGCTTTCAATGAAATGCTCTCTCGCAGGATGAATAACAAGCCTCTCATGACGCTCATCCATTCTTGTTTTCCACAGGCTATGTAAACATATTGCCATAAACATGTCACATGGCATATCTGCGTTCTCAGTTGGCAAGAAGCGGATGCCGTACGGTGTTATCGGTAATTGCTTTTTCAACGTTCTTTGTAGGATGTCCCACAAGAACATTGCATCTGAACAATCAAGAAAGATATGCTCAATCGTCTCTGGTTGCCTGCATCTTGAGCAGTTTACAGACCACGGCACAAAGATTCCCCTTTCTCTTAGCCATGGCTTCACTGGGAGCGTTCCACTGTGTAAATGGAAGAAAAAGGTTTTCGCGGATGACCGTATCGGCATCCGCTTCACTCGCTTGAGCACGTTTCTTCCTCTGGGTTCAACGCGGTACATAGAACGATAGACAGGCACAGGCAATGATACATCAAGTAAATCTTTGTACAGTCTTTTGCGTTTAACAGATGCAAGGTAATTCAATGAAAAGCGCGTATGTAGGAAGTCAAAGGCCAATACGACTTCTTGCAGGAAGCCTCTGAGCCAAGGTCCTGTGCTGTAATCGGAGCATCCTACCTACTATTCTTACTAATCACTCAGCCACGAGTTCGTTCCTTCAAAACGGGACAAAATCGCCTTTAGTGAATGCGGTGTTGCCTTAAAAACGTGCCGTAGAAAGTTATACTGCCGTGTATATCGGTAATTATAACCTTATAACTTGCAGAAGTCGCAGTTTCACGAGTAGCGAAGTACGTTTCCCCTACATTTCTTCTGCGCTTTCCGCACACGCAGAGCCATCTTGCGGCAAACACAGAAGACCCCCTCCTCTATATGTACAGCGCTGCCCCGACAGGTGGCGCACCACGCGCGCATTGTGGCGGTGCGGGGACCGGTGCGAGGCGCGTCGCGTCCCGGACTCCCTCCCCTGACGACGCTTCGCCATGCTCCCCCACGGGTTGCAGAATCAAGCGTCCTTCCTTTCTTTAGATCACTATCTGTCTATCTCTCTGCCCGTGCCGATCACGACGTTTGGCTGGCGTACATCGTTCCCCCTCCGACAAACCGAGTTCTTTGGTTCGTTCCGCTTGCTCAGGCGCACGTTTCGTTGCCGCGCCGAACGCTGCGTTGCTCGACGCTCACCGCGTGATTGGTGGGTGCAAAGTCCGATGCGGGGCGCCTCATAAGTGATCCGCCGTAGCGCATTGTCTTACACCCCTTGGCGGGTCGACGGGAACGCTGTCGCGTTCCACTCTTGAAGGCGAAGCTCAAGCGCCCTCCATTTTCTTTTTCTAATCTTTACCAATGACTTACCTGCTAACATCTGACTAAATAATTTCCCGTTCGGCGATGACTGCATGATTTACACTAAATTACCCTATAAAGACTACGTTGCCCCTCTTCAGATAGACCTAACATAGGGCCCTGTAACGTAAAACGATTCCAACATATTATTCCAATCTCCTGAATTCAAGTTAGCGTAAGCGCCGACGCAAGCATCGGGCGTTCACCCGCAGGGTGGTCTGAACAGCCCAATCAAACGGTCATCTCGTTCATAGGAGGTCATTTTTGTTTGCTCGAAAAACGAATAACAATGCCCACACTGAGCGGCTTGTCTTCTCTAATTTGCTCACCAGAGGCGAGAAGCACGCTCAAGTGGAGATCGATTCAATGGGGCCGAGCCACTACACTGAAAATCGATAACCGGATGAGAAGGGTGGTGCCGGCGTCGGCGATTGGTACCCTTTCCCTTACTTAGCTTACGGTGGCTCTTCGACAAACGCGGCGGCATGCAACGGAATCTTAAGAATGACGCTAAAACGGATCCTCAGCAAAGAAGAGTTGGCAGAAGGAGGTTCTAAACGTGCCGAAAGTGCTCGAAAACGTTACACGGCCACGCAAAATGTTTTATAATACGCAAATAAACCCATGCTCTACAGCAGGTGCGAGTAGCCAGTGCGTGAGTGATCGGTGGCAGCCATCTTTTATTCCTTTCGGAACGGGGCAGCCTGCGGCTATTCAGAAGAAAATTCAGGTTTGTTCGGTATATTAATGCATCTTTAACGCATACACGTTACTTTGACACGGGGAGATTTTGCGGTTTTAGGACGTCGCGTGACAGGCAAGTGAAGTGGGCGCAGCCCGAAAGCTTTTGACTAATAGCCGAGCGCTAATGCGAAAAGGCGTCGAATGAGAAACAACTATTTTTCTTTCGTTCGGTAAAAGCAGACATAGTCAGTGTGTACACGTGATATCAGATGGAGAGCTATCGCGATTTTCGTGATGTCGCGTGACAGACAGGTGAAGTGGGGGTGGTCCAAAAAGTTTTTCACCAATCGCAACGGGCTCATTTCAGAATTGGAATAGAAAAGTTTGGAATAGGTTTACGTTATAGCGCGCATACTTGCCTTGCGGAAATCACGGGACATGAAATTAAGCATTTCTGAATGCAACTCAAGGCGCGTTTCTCGCCCCTCATTAACAGATGTCCACACCGTACCCTTGATAACGTGTCTCTTGAGCCGTTTTCTTCTTACAAATATATCGGTTTCCATGTCCGAGGCAACATGACATGGAACAATCACGTCGAGTACATCATCGCCAACGCAAAGCGCGCACATTTTCACTTCCGAATAAGCTGCGGTGTGGAACCGCTATCACTCAAAAGCTTCTGTACAAAACTTATATTTGCCTGTCACTTGAATATTTAAGATTTCGGTGGCACAACAATAACATTGGAACTAAAAGCAGTGCGGAATCTTTCCATTTCGTTCACCATATCAATTTATAGCCGCAGGGCCAATGTTACCTTGATCAAGTCACAGCTTAACGTTTCAGAAATTACCTTCTGGAGTAAAACAGCCCGACTACGTATTTTCCATAAAATTATTATCAAAAGAATCATGCGCGAGAATTGCTCATTGAACGTCCTTCATTCATATCATCTACACTTGACAAACTTACAAAACTTTATGTAAAACTGTGACCTATTCTACAGAATATTGCTTAGAGCTACTTCTGAATGAGATCAGCTACCAGGAGCAATAACTTCTTCATGCATACAACTCATTTTACAAGTTTTTTTATTAACATGCATATACCTGTTCGATGGTGTTATGGCATTTGTTCTTTATTTATTCTTCTGAATGGCCTTGTTATCTCTTCTGGATCCCGAGCGCGCACTGCTACGCTGGTACTATTATTTTTGTTGCTTTGGTCCAGATGTACTCTTGCGCAAACGTGCCAATTGTTTACCTTGGCTGTTGTGTCAAGTGCTTAAAATTTTCACTGTAATATGTCACTTCCTTCTGCAATGCCTAAAACCTGAGGATAAAATAGATAAAGAAGACTAATTACGATAAATTGTCGTTATGACGCTAAAATATTACCGGGAAGGTTAGACCTCGGTGTTCTCACAATTGTCCTCCACGTAAGCTCTGTCTTCAGGCTGTTAGATTATTCATGTCCAACCAACTATCTCAACCCTACTCTTACATATATACTGAACAACGCTGTTTATTTACGCCGTGCGCAGTGTCACCGCAGCGAGGGCACTGTGGAATGACTTTGTATCGTTACACTCTGACGCAGCCATTGGTCTCCTGTGCCAATGCCTGTGCATTGGCACAGCCATCGCTGTGCCAATGCACTGTCCTCTCTTGACCCCGCATGTGTGCCCATTACTTTCATCCGTGTCCATTTCGTTTTATTTCGCGGAGCTCTGCTGCAGGACGCTCCTAATTGTCGACGACAGGGTCAGAAAAAAACCTTGACAGAGTTGTGAGACGTTGAATAATAGAGTCAGAGCGTATTGTATTGAGCCGATTTGTGCCAGTTACATCAAAGTACCCCCCAATGACCTTATGAAGGAACTAAAATGATCATTTCTAATGCGTACCTGTATGAAGAGGATTTGCATGCTCCTGTGGTGAAGCAAAAAATCATTGAAGAAACCATCTCAGGGTGACAGTTCACATCAATGTAATTAGCAATTAAGCAATGTAATGTCAAATTGCATGGCTTTCGCCGAAACAAGTCATGTATGCGGTGTGTACTACAGCCGAGTACCTCTGTCACGGTTCTTGCTTAACACGCTGCGCCACCTAGCCACACCGCAGCGAAGTTGGCACCTCGCGCGCGTCGGTATATAGACTCATAAAAGAAAGTCCGAATATAAGCGACACGGGTTTCATTTCTCCAGCATGAGCGAAATTTTAAATAATTTTTTGTGACCTAACCATGGCATATAATCGGTGGCACACACCCTGTAACCCAAACTGGTGTCAAAGATGTTCGTTGAAGAGTATACTTCTAATGGCACATACCGATTGACTAAATAGGTTTTGAAAGAGGTTCATAAGGAGTGGTAGGAACCCGGTCAGACCGATTAGATCATGTTAGCGAAACGGTTTCATTTCAAATGAAGCATCCTCAGCGCCGCAGGCCGACGCTCCCCTTCTTATACCGTGGACTGCGACGTGATGCTAGTTGCCAAGAAAGAGGTTAGATACGGGCAATAGATAGGCAAGCATACCGCAAACTGGGTTCCCAAAGAATAGTAACCTCATTAATAGCAAGGAATCCTATTTATTGAAACCTAAATATCGCTTACTAGGCAGTAATTTTTGCCTGTCCATCGAACTGTCTCAATAATATCAAAAACTTTTTATTGCATACTTTATTTACACTCTTCTGATTACTCCTCCATTTTTATTCTTACTCTACCCTCACTGACGCCTTTAGTCTTTTTTTTTTCCGATACCTCACATATTCTCGGACCCTTATTTTCATCTATCCAGAGATGATAAGGCACAAAGTTCGCAACTGTCGTTATTTCGATGTCACCGTTTGAAGCCAAACAATAGCTTGCCTTCATGACGCCTTGTTGGCTGACTGTTTTTACTACTGTGTGAGGTCCTACTCGAAACATAAACTTTCCGTTTTGCACAATTACAAGCACACTCGTGGCGCGTTGTCGGTGGTAACCTTTTTTCATGGTGGACTTCTAGCATACAAGCTGCTGCTGTGTTTTCTGCTGTTTCGGGAAGCCGACTTTCAGTAATGCAAAAGGTGCAATCTGCCGGTAACCGTGATAGTGGACTGAATGCAGCAAAATTGGACTGCATGCTAAATTAGTCGTCTGGGAGTAATTATGTCGCTTGACGGCAGCTTATAACGCGCCATGCACCAACCACACACTCTAAAAACTAGGAAGGGTATCGCAGGAGTGAAGCTGCCGGTTCACTCTTCAAAGCGTCGTTTTACTCTCGCAAAATGTCGAAGAGAGTGAAATGCATTGTTCACTCTGTCACCAAGGAGAGAGTGAAATGTGCTTTTCACTCTCCCCTTCAGAGAGAGAGAGTGAAAAGACTCTTGCGACAATAGAAAAGAGAGACTCTTGCGGCAATAGAAAACAAAACGTAGCGTAATCTTCTGCTTCAACTGTAGGTGGCTGGCCCCGAACATGGCAATGTATCATTCATGCACGCTGAGCAAAGAACACATCGTTTTGCTTCTAAGAGAACAGGCCGCCGCAGTTCAAAGGAACGCGTAGCGAGGGCTCTACTTTTTCACTCGGAGTTGCTCCACCGCGCGCGCGCGCGCTCAAGATCGCGGAACAATACAGCACCGGAGAAAGGTGATACCTCCGCCGAGCAGCACAGCAGCAGCAAAGGCCAGCCAAGGGAGATCGTATGTCAGCCATCTCGCGTCGCCACGAGAACACGACAGTCGTTCGTCATGCCTTGGATTTAACAGCAAATCCTCCACGGTAAGTGAATTCTAACTTAGGTGCACATTGTCCCTATATGTCATGCTATCGCCAGGAAGTCGTCGCTGCGCTTAGCCGACGCGATTGACAAAGGACTAGACATACGCGCTGTGTCTCTCGATGTCAATCGAAAAAGCCAGTCGTCGCGATAACTGCATGTGATTTTATCACTTTGCCGTTGTCCGTAAGAGCTTTAAAAATCGCAAACGCTGCCAGAACTATGGTATGTTCAATAAGACGCCAGGCGAGAGGACGCTTAAAATGGTTAGTTCACCAGCCCGTGATTCCGAGCCTATGCGGAGCGTGATTAGCGTGCGTTTTGTGTGTTTGAATTTATTCAGTTTGGCAGTCTACTGTGTACGGAACGCTGTTGAACTAAGGAATCACATAATAGAAGGCGTCATTTTGCTGGCAGCATGCTTTTTTTTTTTTTAAATAAACCGCGCGCTGGACGGTGTCTCGCGCAGGGGGAATCTGCGACCACTGAAGTTACGTGCAGCACCAGTGCTAGTTAGAAACTTTGCCGCAGGCATTCAGCTGCATGCTGCAAGAGGTCAGTTGGGCGCGTTATCTTGAACTTACTGAAAACGCATGAGGAATCCATGTTTTATGCTGAAAAAAGTATAAACCCCATATAAGCGATCTTGCGCGCGGCAGCTACAAGCAACGTGACGGAGATGGCTGTCGCGTTCGCTCGTCGCCTACAAGTCGTACTCCGTGCGAGCGACGATTTTGAGCGACGCCTCCCCGGTGTTGCCGGCATGAGGGCTGCAGTCACGCGTGACGCGTGCTTTAGTAATTTACGTTGATGTATTTGACTATAAAAAGTAGCATAAAATATTTCCGGAGGTCTTGCAGTACGTTCTTATCCTTGCACGTATAAAAATTGAATCATTTGCTCGTTCCGCGCGACAATCGGTAGTATTTGAGCGATGTATGTACATCCAGTTCCGGCTTCGCGCTATTGGCTAGTCGCTCATAGCACTTCTGGGCGACGAGCGACGATTTCTAGATTTCCAGAACCGAGCCATCTGTTCAAGCGACGGCCCGTTTTGTCGCTCGAAGCCGTCGCTCGTCGCCGTCGCGCACTAAGTCGCTCTCACAGTGTTTATCCCTAAGACTGAACTGTTTTTGCTCATGTTGAAATGGTGTGATTATAGGTCTGGTTTTGTCTCCTGTTGCGGTTTTCGTGCACGGTGCGAAACTGAAAGGATGCTTCTGTCTACGAGCTCGGTGAATTGTCGAGCAGCTAGTTACGCATCGGCATCGAATATAACGGCTGCTGTGTGGAATTACAATTGCAGGGGCGCTTTGCATACGCTTATTGTTTTGGACATGCCTGTGCATTTGCTAATATGAGTTGGCGTGTCAGAGTTATGTCATATGAACAGCTAAATCAGCCTTCCCCTGGGGGTTACAAGCGTAATGTGTGCATTTTGCTATAGCATGGCAGATCAAGATGTGTTTATCGCTTGAATATTTTTAGTAGAGAAAAAATATCAAAATAAAATGTTGCTTTAATTCCGTGTTACCAGTCTGTCGTACACAGAACAATAGGTTGGTGTAATAAACTAATAACTGCGGTTTAACTGCAACTTTTACATGCCTACAAGAATCTAAAATGCTAGATTTCAAACTGCAGCAGTAGTCGGGTCTGTCAAAAATGAACTCCACTGCGCACCTCATGCATGAAAATAAGTTCATGCCTTTTAGTAAGCTTAGATGCAGGCCGCAGTGAACTTGTTAGTATTGAAATGTGGGTAAGCTTGCCATAACAAGCCTTGTTGCCCTTTTTTATAGGCACATCCATATATCCATTGAGCTGAAGGACAATATTTTCATCCCTACTGAGCATCATGTTTGCAGCTATAATCCTCAAATAATGGCTTCAGCAGTGGCACTACCAGGGATGGTGAGGGGGGGGGGGGCACACTGGGTACGTGCTTAGGATGTGTCACAAGTGGTGTTTGCACCAGACTCACGACAGACCTATGACGTCTGAAAATGACCAATATTCCATTCATTAGCAGGAGTATTCTAACATTCATGTAAAACAAGGATGAACTGTGGTTTATTTGTTTTTTTGCTTAAATCTAAAAATTGAAGTTAGTTCAGCAGTTGACTGTTGCAGTCATTTGGATGTTTTGCATGCATTTCACTAGGAAGACTAAGAGCTAAGACTTTTTTATTGCCATGGCCTTGACTGTCTTGATGTTGTTTTGCACCATGCCCTTGTGTTGACTTTTGCATACGATATTTTTCAGGCACCCGCTTTATATAACGCAAGAAGGCAGCTGCAAGGACACGAGGATGTGAAAGAGCCAGTGCAGCGCGACTTCACGTAGTGCAGAGGAGCCAATGCCAAAAAATCAAAATACATTGGCATGTTATTTGGACAAGAAAACTAGTATGTGGGTATATTGGGTGTACCATTTGACCAAATGTCAACAAAATCAAGATACAGTATGTTACACGAAGATGAAAATTCTGACGTGCTCCAGGCAGTCATCTTAACATGGTATATTTATGTAATGTCTCTGATTGGAAAGTCAGATCAAGTATGCTCTCTGGAGACAAACACATAGCAGCAAGTGTCATTGAAAAGTTAATAATGTGTTTTAAGAAAGCTGATTAGTTCTGAGAAGTGACTGCTTTTTGTCTTGCCTCTCAACAGATATATCCATGTCATAAAAAAATAGTGGTACAATGAAATTGCATATTTGCTTAGCGACATGATACATACTTGCAATGAGCACGGTGCCTGTGTTTACTATAAAAAGCAACAGCCCATGCTTGGTTAGGTTAGGCCCACTACAACATGCAGGCATGGGTGATTGGCGCTTTTTTTATTTCTGTGTCGTGAGGTTTATTGACGTGCGTATAGGTGGAGTGGCACGCAGTATGGCTAGTACAAAAAATGGGGGGGGGGGGCAGATATATGTAGCTCACTGTACACGACACAGGGCAAAGGAAATCCGTGTTCAGTAACTATGTTAAATGCCATGTACGTAAATTTTACAACGCTACTCGTTCGAAGCGCGCACAGGTGCATATTGAAGAAAAGTTTCCAGGGTAGATAATTTAGTTCGTAATTTACACTAATTTTGCTCTAACCACGAGACATAATAATTTGAATATACTGCACGGAAAAACCTAGAGCGAATTAAATTGTGTGTCAGCTTCGTGTGTATACATATAGTCTTTCCTATGCATTAGGTTTTTTGCGTAATGCATTAACAGTTGACAGCCTATCTTATAATGTGTACTCTGTTTAGATTACAGTTGTTTATTAGTTTACTCGTTTGTTTTGCAACTGATGAAATGCCGGCATATATATATTTTCAACATTTGACATAACCCTGTATGTTTTGCAGGGACAACCCAGGACGTGCATTTCTCAGCACCCAGTCAACTGCCAAAAGTGACTCAAACACAGGCCACCAGTAAGTGGACAGCAGTTGCAATTTCACATTATGCAGTTGGCGGCTGCCTTGTATGGAGGCTATTTTTTTTTAATGAGATGGTGATGTCGTTCTAATGTACATTTTGACCACAAAGGTGCGATCATGTCTCACAGAGGCATATATGGTTGCTATTCTCTGCGAGGGACGTGTTCTCGTGTTCGTGAAGCATTTGTGTTTGGCAGTATTGTCGCCCAATGAGTCGGATATAAACACTAACTCGCCACTGCCGGCAAGTAGTTGCGAGAAACGCATTATGACGCTGTAAAGTTATTTCATTATTTCGAAGGAAAGTTTTGCAGCAGGAAAAAAGGTTGCTATTCCAGGTAAACATGTCTTTTTCTCACAGGTTATTTAGCCAAACTGTGGATGCATGAAATTCGTGACTTATGAATAGATTTTAATTTATTCTTTAGTAATGCTTCTAAAAGAGACTAGAAATAGCATGTGACTACCTCTGCAATCAGCAGACCATACATTTACAGTCATAAGTGGCAGTTCCATGCAGTCTCGCACTTTATATAACCTTTCCTTTTAGCAAGATTGGAACTGGTGGCTGCGTTTTCAGAAAGAGAAGTGCACTTGACACTGTATATGTATGTGTGAATTCGGTTTTCTTTGTATGTGTCGGCTCACTGACAAACAGTGCAAAAATCTGTTGTACCATGAGCCTGACGACGCCTTCTGCTGCTAGAAATGCGGCACTTCGTATTTTATAGTACTGCATGACATTTAAATCAAAGCTACCACATAAAATGATCAAGAAAACTAACCGCTGTTATAGCTGTTTTCCTCAAAGAACGCTTGTCCTTTATGGGCTGTGTTAATCTGAGATCTCCACCGATGTTTCAGTAGTATTATCCCTTAGTGAGTGAGAGATTGGGGGCAATTAATCGTGTTAGTGTTTAAGTGGTGTCCTAATTATGTGCATTTGTTCCAACAAAGTTGTCTAGATTACTTTATTGTGTAGTGTAAAGCTTATGAAACCATCAGCAACTACTGAGTGGCTAACACGCATATGGATTTGTCACTATACAGGTGGAACTCGGCTGTACCACTGCAGTGCTGCGGAAATTGCCTTCACCAGCGGCTTTGCAACAGCTGTTTCGCAGCATGTCGGTATGTGTTAATTTATAATTATGTTGGGACGGGCTAGTATTATGGACCACTGCTACTCTATTGTGACAGATTCATATGATAAGGGATGTAATGGGCACAGCGAAAACCTTTGAATTTTTTACTATGGTACATAAACAGGCTCTCCTTTTCGTCACTGGAGCAGGAGAGAAGGGCATGCAGGCACTCCTGAATGTACATATATTTCAAAACATGAGAGAGACATATACACACACACACACACACACACAATTAAACTAAAGGCAGGGACGTTCCATCTTTCATCTTGAATTGAATTGTGCAGCGCAAAAATACAACACAGACCACAGAGAAGCACACATGTTAACAGGTTTGATACACACGTTAGTTCAACAGATTTGATACTTCAAGTGTGCTATTTTACACAAGGGGAAGGGAAAGGGGAGAAAATCTGAAAAAAAAGTGGAGTGGAAAAAAAGGAATCATGCCAAAAAGCATGAGAAGCATCGCGCAGCCAGGATCACCAGCAGGACATCTAAAAAGCACTCTGATAAAATTACATACAGGACAACCTTACGTATAGTTTGTTTCAATCAACTCAGATCACATGCAGCCATTACTGCAATCAAGTTCTTTCCTTATGTCATATGAGGGAATGATGTGGGCCCAAAAAACTGTTTAGAGCTGAAGGATTATGTTCCATTCTAGCCTCATTGCCTGCTTTTTTATCATATTGTTATCAGCTGCTTATGTTAGGGACAAAAAGTAAGAGTACGAACTGTTTCCCGATTCGACATTCCACACAACATGTCTTTGTGACTATATGTACATGCAGATGATCCATAGTTGAAAAATATTCAGTACAGTAGAATCTCATTACAAGATGCACTTGGTTGCAAGAGACATTTGAAAATGGTTTGGTTGGTTTTCCGACGTTTGCCACGTTAACAATACTGTATACAAGAGACACCTTTGTTACTAAGGATGACTTTTTAAGTATTCACTACTTCGAAGGGACACAACCCAGACACATTCTGCTCCGAAGGGCGTAAAGATCACGCAATCCTTACACAAGTCAATCGCGCATGTCTCTTTTAGCATGAACCAGAAAAGGAGGGCGACGAGGACAGTGCAGGGCAGAAAGTGTCGGCAGTTGAAGCTGACGAGCGTCTAAGAGCACCTCAAAGGTACTGCGAGCAACAAGGCTTGCAAAGTGAAGTGTTTAAATTCCAGAAGTTGGGAAGGAAGCTAACACAATCTACAGTCACTAAAACGCTGTGAATGTCTTCCTTAAAGGGCCCCTAAACCACCGAGGTTGAAATTTAGTTGCGGTATTGCAGTTCTACACAATAAGGCAATGAACAGGTAGCCACGAGAATTTTTCGAAACGGTGCAGTAATAGTGGAGTAATAGTGCAGCTACGTGTGTTTGATTATCGAAAAGTAGTCCCCACTCATTTTACTCTTTCATCTGGTACACGCCATATGGACAGTATCGTCTTTTCCTTGCCTAGTACACCTCCAAATGTTACGGGACAGGCCAACACCAACGAGCTCTGTTGCTGCCGCGCTGGCCCGTCGTCCTGCGAGGGGTGGCGCTAATACAACGGAACTGTATGGTGACTCGTGTTGAAGAGCCTCATAGGGAGACCCTTCTGTTGGCGTTTCTGTTCTTTGCCCCCATTGGCTGCCCACAATGGCATCGCGCGCAACGCGACGAGGAAGGGGTGTGTGTATTTGCTTGCAGGCCTTGCCGGCAGTCGAACACTTTCGTTCGACCAATCGACAGCACCGGAAACTGGTGACATCATTAGAGACAGCCTGGTGACGTCAGGACAAACTGGGGGGTGCAGGATAGGTCCAGAGAGGCGCACGGGGACATTTTCTTCATATTGTGGTGCTCCGGTAGTGCTACGCACTCTGGCGTTTGGCTTCGTCGATCATGACGGCATTCTGATTTCGATACGCGTGTTTACTTGAAATGTTCAAAAAATGTCGAGAAGTGGTTTAGGGGCCCTTTAAGCCACCCTGAGCATTTATTCCTTCAGATATATCGAAACATACTTTAGTGATGATGCATAATAAAGTGATCTAGTCTGGCTCCTCAGTGTCTCAAAATTTTTGGTTTCGAGAGACATGTTTCCCGTGCCTCTTCATTATCTTCTGATGAGGCTTTACTGTAATATACACAAACAATTGTGTAACTCCTCCTGCAAGTATTATTCATTAAGCCCGGTCACTTATGTGCAAAGCTTCTGGTTAAGTCTTGATGTCCGTCCTTTTTAGAGCTATGTTTATTAATTCATGCTATTCTTATTGGTTCTTCGATGCAGGAGACAATGCCTACGAAATTATTGACCCTGATCATGAGAGCCCTCAAGGAGCAAACAACATCTCTGTTGCAGAAGTGAGCCCGATACCACTTGGAAGTTACCATGACAGATGACACGGCAGCAATAGATACAGAGGCTGCCATGTCTACTGCAGCTGCAACAGTGTACGAGGCAAGCAGCAGCGCGTCAGCATCAGCAGCAGTGTCAGAAGGAACCACACCAGGCCTGGTAGAGCAACATGTGTGCTATCAGTGACTTTTTTTGTAGTGGATACAACTCATTTGCTCAACATACAAAAGCTTTTCACCACGACTGTGAGCCAGTGTTATTGTGCAGCAAGTGCAAGACTAAGTTGGGTGTTATAACACAGTACAAGCATCACTTTAATATATGCAAATGCAAACATATTACAGTTGTTGCCTCCCCAGCCAGCCCACATAGTGACAACAATGTGGAACACATGGTGGGACACACCTCTCCCCCATTACAAGATAGTAGAGACTGTCAGTGTTGTTGCTAGATTGACTGGTCTTTGTAGGCAACTAGAAGGACAACACAGGTGTCATAAGATTGTTGTTGATGTTGTTGTTGAAGAGGTAAAAAAGTTTGATGCAGCTGAAGTGCCAACTGATATTGAGCAAATCAAAAGCAACCACCTGAGAAAGCAACACTATCGAAATTTGGGTATCTATGTGCCGCCAACTCTGGTAAGAATGGCATAGGACAGAAGTGTGATGAAAATCACACAGACACTGCTGTTGCATCACTGGCGACAGTGAGCAGCGACTTGTAGGGCAAGAGAGTCAACTGAAACTAACATTATGATATAGTGTCATGCTCCCATGTGACCACTTTTCAAGTTATTTTGCAAGATACAGCTCAACCTCCAGAAACGAGACTGCAACTTGTCTGTAAAAAAGCTTTCACAAAAAATTATTCATAACACTATTAACATAGCAGTATATTTTTTTTGTGTCGGTTCGAGGTTCCCGGCTGTCCATTAATGCAAAAATTGAGGAAAAAAAGAACATGTGTCGTACTTACACCTTTTTAACAAGTACGAGGGGGACAGAACTTTTCTAGTCATGCATCTTCATCATACTATCAAGTTTTTAAATGCCTTTTATAATTATTATCACCAGTTATATCTGAGTGCATTGTATGCATGTAGCAGGTGTAAAATCAGGTCAGTTGGATCAGATGCCTTATCTGCAAGCGAGCCCTATATTCACGAAATTTGAATTAAAGTAGTTACGTTAGAGACGCAGTCTTTCAGCACTTTATTGCCTGTGGTTTAAGCATTGCTCAATACTTTTGTGGGTGGCAATTTCAACCGGCACAGCACTGCGCTTTGCCACAGTCACATTTGTCTTCAAAGCGGTGTTTATCATTTGTGTTGATCTGTTTGTGTATGCATAGAGCAAGTTTTTAATTTATATTTTTCTGCATTCTTGTGCTTGCACTAAGCTTGTATAAGGCAGTTACTACAAAATGTGCGTCACTATAACGAACTGTTCTGTTGAGCTTACACTTGCAAATAATCGTGTTCAGATGGCCGCACTTCTATGCGGGTGCACTGCTAGCTTTGTGTATGTTCTCATGTTTGTATAAAGCTTATATAAGCTAGTTAGAAAATGTATGTCACTAAGCATTGTGATATTCTTTAAAGAACTGCTTGGTTGGTTTTACACTTGTGAATTAGTATTGAGGCGGTGGTATTCCAATGTATGCCCTCTGCTAGCTTTCTGTGTCCTCACGTGTTTGTATTAAGTTTCTACAAGGGAGTTACAGCATGTACGTCACTAAGCACTGTGATATTTTTTAAAGAACTGCTTTGTTGGTTTTACACCTGAGAGTAATAGTACTCGGGTGGCACTAGTCATGTGTAGGTACACAGGGACCATTTGTATACATTATGCTCATGTAAAGCAGTTACAAAGTGTATGTCACTAATTACTGTGATATTAGTTGAATTGCTGTGATGGTTTTACACATGTGAATAATAGTGGTCAGGACACAGTACTTGCGGTGTATAGTTGAATTTATACACTGCCAAGACATGGGCTGTATACGTACCAAAAGAAATGTATGTCATTATATTGTTGTGATTATTACTGTTTGGATTTTATTAAACTGTAATAAAATTGTTTCTTGTATCTATTGAGGTATGGCAATTTGTCATGCAATCAAACTGAGGACCTGAACTTGTGCATACAAATAAACAGCTAATTTAAGAGTATACTGCTCATATTCTGCTAAACCAGTTTAACAAATGTTGTATTACAATGCTGGAAAAATGAGAGAGCTGACTCGGATGTACAGAAAAAGTTCTGCACTGGCTGAAGGACTGCCCCACACTGGAGTTCGTAATGTTGCGTTTGTTGGAGTAGAACAGAAAGTGCACTTCTATTAAAAATGCGACAGTCGGTGCAGAAAAATAAGGCAGACGAGCGGATGTGACACATTTTTTTCAGGGCCCTCCATGCCTACTACTGCATTTCTAGTCTTCCTGTGCTCTGCGTATAAGCCCCTGTTCAGCCAAGGTTTTTACTCCATGACAGTTGTTCTACTGGGTTCGTAGCAATATTGAAGAAAAAAATTCAATGGTTTTCAAGGACTTTCGAGGCCCCGACACAGTAACTTCAAGGACCTCGTGCAATGTGTGTAGTAGTTTGGACAGGCAATAACTTGTTCAAGAACACCGTTAACTTTAATGCAAACAAAAGAAAACAAAACGAATTGCATTTCAGTGATTTCAAACATTTGAAAGACTGCTAATTTGCCTTTCGCCGCCCACCACTAAACGCGCACAAGGAAGCATTTCAAGAAAGCGCTCAAAGTTTTTCTGCAATAGCACAATTAACTACTTGGACTTGCAACATTTGCAGTTTTTGAATACTGTTTGGTTTGACAGTGTATGTGATGTCATCTGTTGCCTCAGCTTTTTTCACCATCAAATAAGCAATAGTCATTTCTAATTTCTTTTTATTGTGTCTGTCGCTCTCAATTTACTCTTCACGGCTTCTCTTCGAATGCCTCAACTGTTGAGCTTCCTGCTTCTGCTCCTCCAAGCACATTTGTCGCTGGTTCCATGTGCATAAAACTGGTATCTGCAGCTCCTTTGTAATTTCAACTTTAAGGATGTCGCTTTCCTTCTATTACCTCCAGAGACAATTTTCTGTGACATGCGAAAGAGTGTCACAGAAGGGAAAAAAGCGCTTGGCAATGTCTGCTAAGTCTAGCCAAGTGTACAAGTTTAAGGGCTTTCCAGTACTTCTAAAAATTCAAGGGTTTTCAATGCCTTGAAAATGGCATTTTAGAAATAAAGGATTTTCAAGGATCGCTACAAACCCTGGATTCTAGCACCTAAATAATTTTACAAGCTTATTTTGGCATGGAGTTAGGAATTTCATGCTTTCTAGCTAACGCTGCACTATCTCTGTACAGTGAAGCCACGAGAGCGCAACTATTTTGGAGTAAAGAAAAATACTGAAAGCTTTTAATACCACTCTTCTTTTTTTTCTATGGAGCTTCGTATTGCCTAGTTAAGTTTACGAATGTGCCTGGTTTTGGCGGGCGTTTCTTCGACATTTTCTGGAAGAAGCAGATGTCTAGCCCCCGTATTCAGAAATGCATCTTAATACAAAGCTCATGCTTGACTTGATATAAACGACGCCTGGTGCGAACGTCCCCCAAGACGCTCACTGCCTTTCTTTTGGTGCGTTCACGACTTGCGTCGTTTAGATCAAGTCAAGCATGGGCTTCAAGTTATGATGCATTTCTGCATATGGGGGTAAGCGTGCACAATTCCGGGCAACGCACTGTGCCATTGACACTGAGAGAAAACGGGGAAAACAGAGTTAACCACTTATGCTCCTAAACTTTCGTGTACCTGTGGTGTGCGTGTATCGTGGAAGAAGAAACAGCGCAAACACAAGCACGAAAAAAAGCATCAACCACACCAGCGCTTCGTGGTGTGGCATGTTTTTGCGTCGTCCTTGTGTTGCGCTGTTTCTTCTAAAATGCTCAACCAACTAGCCGGCAAGTCCATCCTGTGCATATATAAATTGAACACACGCATGAGTGTAGATGGTCTTCGAAGCTTTTAGAACGAGCACTGCCACGGGATACGAGTAGTGCACGCGTAACAAGTGGACACATTAGTCATTTAAACATGCGTGCCAATGCATTTGACGCGGCTGTCGGCATAAGCAGTCTCCAAAAGCTGGAATGCATGCGCTTCAAAACGCTAACGATCCGCTGCTAATGCAGGACAACAGCTCACAGCGGACTGAACCAAACTCTAAACTAATGCACTTGAAAAGAACGCCTACACGGCAGCGTGAGGCACGTCGAAATGCCTGGTACTGGCGTCGCAGTTGCTCACCAGTATACGCGCGAATTAAATTCACATACCTGGATGGTTGGCGCAATACTTTGTATCCGCGTATTTTAGAGAACATGGACTGGAGAAGCACTCGATCATGAGCTGAACGGCACATTTGTTATTTTCCTGCGGTGACGACAAGCCGTGAATAGTTCTCACGTTGTCGTCTACGTTGTCTTCCTTCGTTAGTCGTAGCAAGGAATGTAAATGATGCAAACGCACACGTATTCCAGTACACAACAGCACAGCACACTGCAGAGAAACCCCACCCACCACAGCCGATTCATCAAATACGTTTGGTATATATATAACCTCTAAAAGAACACGACTGGGCGTGGCGGCGCTGTGGTGTAATGGTTATGATGTGTGTTTTGAATTGTACAAATGCGAGTGTACGCGGGTTCGAATCCACATGATGTATAGAGCATTGTGATTCTTGATAAGTATGTGATCCCCTTGACAATTGTATTCTAATTAGATTGTGTGACTCCTGATTGTGAAATTTGCGAAGATATTTGCAGATTAAGTGTTAATTCGCTTTTTTTTCTCCTCAGTGGCGTTCGTGACGCATACGCATAGGCTGCTTCAGAGCAGTCACGCCTCACGGTAGGCAGCAAATAGCCAGGAAGAAATGACTAAAATCCTGCATAACTTTGCTCACGCCTATTCTGAAGGCCGCTTGGAATTGGGCCAGTGTCTCTGAGGAGCCGCCTAGGGAACAGTATATCAGCGGCCCTAATTTGATCTGATTTCCTGCCTGCATGCATGACCAGGACTTGGCTAAGAGGGTATTGGGAAGAGTACTAGCACTCTGTTCTGAAGGAGTACAAGCACTCTGTTTGGGGGAGTAGAAGTACTCGGTCTGGCGGTGTACTATTAACCCTGCGGGGAGAGTATTAGCACTCTGCGGAAGAGTACTAGCACTCCCTGTGGGAAGAGTATTACCACTCTGCGGAAGAGTACTAGCAATCCATTGCGGTGGAGTAACAAAACTCTGTCAGGAGGAGTTGACCTACTCTCTCTCAAAGAGGGTCGATCTACTCTCGAAAAGAGAGTGAAATATGGGACAAGCCGCTACTCCCTCAAAGAGAGTGCCCGGCACTCCCTTAGTTTTTAGAGTGCAGAATTTGTGGTATTGTGAGATGAACGTCTTTGAGTCCCTTATACATTTTCCAGGGAGTCAATTTCCGTCGGGGTGATAGGACACGGAGAATATAAAATGTGATGAGCCAATTTCCTGAGTTTATTTCTGGGGAACGCTGCCACGTTATCCAACACGATATTTTCCTTGAATGAACTTCATTGCAAGAGGAAAACTTTCGATGTGCTAGTTGGTTCAGAATAATCAACACTGTTGCGCTCAGCTGTCGTGTCTTGTTTTTCTCGCGTAAGTCGTGCCCATTCGTCGCGTTGCGGAACGCGACGTGTTAATTATTCGCTACAATAGCACGATGACCGAGTTCGCATCTTCTTCCACCATTTCACCATACGTGTGCACTCTAAAAACTAGGGAGGGTATCGCAGGAGTGGAGTGGCCGATTTACTTTTCAGAGCGTTGTTCTACTCACCCAAAACGCGGAGTGCAGTGAAATTCTAACTTAGGTGCACATTCGGCGTATATGACAAGCTATCGCCAGTAGGTCGTCGCTGCGCTTAGCCGATGCGGTTGGAAACGGACTAGGCAAGTGCGCTGTGTCTCTCGATGTCATCGAAAAAGCCAGTCGTCGTGATAACTGCATGTGATTTTATCACTTGCCGCTATCCGTAAGTGCCATTAAAGTCGCAAACGCTGCCAGAACCATGGTATGTTGAATAGGACGTGAGGCGAGAGGACGCTTAAAATGGTTTGTTGACCAGCCCACGATTTCGAGTCTATGTGGAGCGTGCCTAGCGTGCGTTTTGTGAGTTTGAATTTATTTACTTTGGCAATCTACTGTGTACGCAACGATGTTGAAATAAGGAGTCACGTAACAGAAGGCGTCATTTTGCTGGCGGCATGCTTTCGTTATAAAAAAGCTGCGCTCTTGACGGTGCCTCGCCCATGGGGAATCGGCGACCACTGAAGGTACGTGCAGCACCAGTGCTAGTTATAAATTTGCCGCAGGCATTCAGCTGCATGCTGTAAGAGGTAAATTGGGCGTGTTATCTTGAACTTACTGAAAACGCATGAGGAAGCCATGTTTTGTGCTGAATAAAGTATAGACCCCATATAAGCGATCTTGCGCGCGACAGCTACAAGCGATGCGATGGAGATGGCTGTGGGGTTCCCTCGTCCCCTACAAGTCGTACTCCGTACGAGCGACAATATTGAGCGACGTCTTCCCGGTGGTGCCGGTATGAGGGCTGCAAATACGCGTCGAAACTAGCGTGACGTGTGCTTTAGTAATTAAACTTTGATGTATTTTACTATTAAAAAGTAGCATAAAATATTTCCGAAGGTCTTGCAGTAGGTTCTTATTCTTGCACGTATAAAAATTCAATCGTTTGCTCGTCCCGCGCGACAACCGGTAGTATTTTAGCGATTTACATCCAGTTCCGGCTTCGTGCTATTGGCTAGTCGCTCATAGCATTTTCGGGGGACGAGCGACGATTTCTAGGTTTCCAGACCCAAGCAATCTGTTCAAGCGACACCCCGTATTGTCGCTCGAAGCCCTCGCTCGTCGCCGTCGCGCACTAAATCGCTCTTATGGTGTTTAGCCCTAAGATTGAATTGTTTTTGCTCAAGTATTGAAATCATGTGACTATATGTCTGATTTTATGTTTCGTGTTGTGGTTTTCGAGCACGGTTCGGATCTGAAAGGGTGCTTATGTCTACGACCTCGGTGAATTTTCAAGCAGCGAGTTATGCATCGGCATCTAATATAACGGCTGCTGTGTAGAATTAAAATTGTAGGGGCACTTAGCATACGCTCATTCTTTTTGACAGGCCTGTGCATTTGCTAATATGCGTTGGCGTTTCAGTTATATCATACGAGCAGCTAAATCACCCTTGCTCTGGGGGTTAACAATGTAATGTGTGCATCTTGCTACTGTATCGCAAATCAAAATGTGTATATCGCTTTAATATGTCTAGTGGAGAAATAAAGTATCAAAATAAAACTTTGCTTGAATTCCGCGTCACCAGTCGTCACCAGTCGTCTGTCGTACACAAAACAAAGAGTTCGTCTAATAAACTAATAACGGCAGTCTAACTGCAACATTTACATGCATTCAAGAATTTAAAATGCTAGATTTCAAACTGTAGCAGTAGTCGAGTCTGTCAAAAATGAACTCTATTGCGCACCTCATCAATGAATATAAGTTCATGCCTTTTAGTTAGCTTAGATTCAGGCCGCAATGAACTTTCTTTTTATTTTAAAAATGTGCGTAAGCTTGCCATAACAAGCCTTGTTACGCTTTCTTATAGGCACACCCAGTCGTATCCATTGAGCTGGATGACCATATTTTCATCGCTACTGAGTATCATGTTTGCAGATATGATCCTCAAATTATGGCTTGAGCAGTCGCACAACCAGAGATGATGCGGGGGACACACTGGGCACGTGCAGAGGATGCGTCACCAGTAGTGTTTGCGACACACCAGACTAATGACAGACTTATGACATCTGGCAATGACCAATATTCTATTTACATGAAGCAGTATTTTAACATTGGTGCAGAATGAGGATGAACTGTCGGTTCTTTCTTTTCTGTTTAAATCTAAAAATTGAAGTTAGCTCAGCAGTTCACTGCTGCAGTCATTTATATGTTGCGCATGCATTTCAGTAGGAAGGCTAACAGCTAAGACTTTCTTTTAGTGCCATGGCCTTGACTGTCTTGATGTTGTTTTACACCATGTCCTCGTGTTTATTTTTGCACACGATATTTTTCAGGCACCCGCTTTATATACCGCAAGAAGGCCGCTGCAAGGACCCAAGGATGTCAAAGAGCCAGCCAAGCGCGACTTCACATAGTGCAGAGGAGCGCACGCCAAAGAATAAAAATACATTGCCGTGAAATTTGGACAAGAAAACTACAATGTGAGTATATTGGGTGCACCATTTGACTAAATGTCAACAAAATAAGAATACGGTATATCACACCAGGGACGAAAATTTTCATGTGCTCTAGGCAATCATCTTAACATGGTATATTTATGTGATGTCTCTGATGGGGAAATCAAAATGAAGGATGCTCTCTGAAGACAAACACATAGGAGCAAGTGCCATTGGAAAGTTACAAATGTGTTTTAGAAAAAGCTGATTAGTTGTGAGAAGTGACTGCTTTTGGTCTTGCTTCAACAGATATATCCTTGTGATAAAAAAAAATAGTGGCGCAATGAAATTGCATATTTGCTAAGTGATATGATACATACTTGCAATGTGCACGGTGACTGTGTTCACTATAAAAAGCAAAAGCTCATGCTTGGTAAGGTGCTTACATGCATTTAACGGCTTTAATAGCTTACATTTAACAGCACGTGAATGCAAGGCGCAAATACAAACCACAGTGATTCTGTATTTTAAATGCTGACATGAAGCAGACAGATTTTCATATCTTCCCTTTAACCTATTTTTCACACCTAAGTTTAGAATTATGACTTCGTTTTAGGTTCCAGAAAGGGGAAGCATTGGGAGAAGAGAGTCCCATGTCTAAGAAGTCAGTATCGTTTACGTGCATGCTCAAGAAACCAGTTCATTAGAACCGCTCGTGCCTTCCGAAGGGAAAGCAAGGAGCAATTCAGGCCTTTAACTGTGTAAACCGTGGTGCACACCTTACGTCTTAGAAGCCGAAGAGTCACTTGAAATTGAAAATTATTTTAAAAATGTAAAATTGTGATCTCTGCTTCTCTGAAATAGTCAGATGATAGATTCTGGCAGGCATTTGATATTTTGATTAGGGTGACTCAATCTACGTGCCATCCAAGTATGCGAGAGGAGGTAGAGATGCGTTCAATGCAAAGAACTGAGAGCATCTGAGTAGAACACTTGTTCGTCAATGGACGGATGTGAACATATAGTGTTAAGCAAGATCCCCGTAGTTTCGTGGCTTCTGTAGACATAATTTTTATAAGGCAAAATAAAATTAAAACATTTGTTACATCGTAAATTTCTGGACTTAAGATAGTGTGCACAGTCAGGAGATGTATTATTCTCCTTAGACAAATATGTACTTATTTTGAGACGAAGTTGCTGTGAAGTTCGATAATTTATTTTACTTACTTTAGCCCATGTTAACCACTTCGGTAGAAATAAAAGGTTTGGTTTTAGGTAGTTGGTTCATTGTGCAAGTATATGCATCGTCGCATGCAAAATCAATGTGCACAGAAGGGATATGTGAAACAGGAAGTGCCATTATCAATTTACGTTTTGCTTCTTTGTTTGTCTTTTTCGTGCACTGCCCTGCCTGTTCTTATGCGTATGTCGCCTTTGATGCATCATATTCATCACAACTGAAGCCATGCTATACTTTAGTTAGATTGCATATTCAACGAGTCACAAAAATTAATAATGTAATTATGCAAGCTGCTCCTCATAAGTATGGCATTCTTACCGCAATGGAATTGAAAAGTTACCATATATGAGAAGAAATTTGATGCCAAAGATTCTAATGCCAATGCCCCTGGCAGTTTTATACTCATTTGCTACACACAGTACCCGGAAACTACTTTCGTGAAGGGGCCAACCAAATAGGAATTATAATACGCCTCTGTACCGGTTTGAGACCAGGCAGGATATTGCTGCAGAACCACGACAAGACAAAATTAGAAACAATGGGGTGAAGCCCATACATGAATAACGATATGAAATATAAGCAAAGCTCACTACTGCTGCAGCTCTCACATGAGAATATACGACACATTTTTCAGAACACTGTACTCAGTTGGGAACATCCATGCGCTGTACAGGACGTTATCATATGAGCTGCTGTCTTTGAATATGGAACACAAAAAAATTTCTTGCACAATTTTTCTACATTACCAGCTCCATGTTTAAAAGCTCATCTGGTAACTTCTGCCATAGAAGTGCATGCACTTTGTGCCAGAAATGCTTTTGCTGGCCAGTAATGTGGCACATATTGCTCTTCGATCATACTGCCAATACTTTGTGAGGTTGGACACGTTTGTTCTATGTTTACCTGTCCATTGTATGCTTTATTTTTGAAAAGAAGGAGCCGATTGAGATTAAAGAATATTTATACGCTGTAATACTGATGAAACTTTAGAGAATATACTTATGTTTTATTACAAGATATGTTCTAAAGTTCATGGGCATCATTGTAATCTGGATATATGTATTTGTCAGTATGTTTCTCCAATTATTATTCTGTTTGTCTTGTGACTGATCAATAGAGATTTCGACCTTTTACGAGAGAAAATCTTTCATTTGTGTAACTTGGCGGCTACAGATTACATTCCATTCACCAAGCGTAAGTGCAGGAGCTTGTTAGGAAGAAATAAAATATTCCCCACATGTTAGTATTGCGAATCCCTTCTAACCTGACCATGGATCTACATTGTGCTTTCACACTATTGTGAAGAGTACTAACACTCTGTTCTGAAGGAGGACAATCACTGTGTTTGTGGGACTAGAATCACTCGGCTTGGAGGAGTAGAAATACGTGGTTTGGAGGAGTAGAAGTACCCGGTCTGGAGGAGTACTATTACCCCTGCGGCGAGAGTATTAACACTCTGCGGAAGAGTACTAACACTTCCTTGCGGTGGAGTAACAAAAGTCTGTGAGGAGGAGTTGCCCTACGCTCGCTCAATGAGGGTCGTTCTACTCTCGAAAAGAGTGAAATAGGGGGCAAACAGATACTCGTTCAATGAGAGTGCCCGGAACTCTCTTTGTTTTTAGAGTCTACACTCATATATGGGAAATGAGAAGGCTTGAGTCTTGTGCTTTCCCTACACGCGCTTTTTCAGCTTAGGAATGTCGAGGTGCATAACTTTGTATCGGACTTTGGAGAAACCAGAAATTAACATTCTGTTTCCTTTCGGATGGTACTTACCTTTAGTAACTTGACACTAATGACAGCTTTGCACGTAGTTTCGTACATCCTGTTTCGTATTTCTTATATATATAAGCGGCTCGTAATCTTCCAGTACGTTTTACATAAGCCCTCGTGGCCTCTGGAGTTAGGGCTGTCAGGGCATGTTCGCAGAATTTGTGGCACTAGACTTCGTGGAACAGAAAAATTGTCACTCTACAATCGCTGTATTCAGCGCCTTCAAATAAACTGTTCACATGCTTGTTTCACTCTTCATCGGTACCTGTTATGTGCAGCCTTGACAGCATATGACATCTGGAATTTTGTCTACAGTCCTGTGACTCCCATCGAACAAAAAGTGCTATATTTCGCTTATACAGCGTACCAGCCTTCCTTTTGGCTGAGTTAGCCATAACAGTGCCTCGCGGTCGGTAAGCAGTCGAAATTGAGTACCTTACAAATAACTTCTAAAAAACTTAAGCGCCACGACCACCGCGATTGCTTCAGTTCGGTAGTCGTGTAGTGCTGCTGCGCCGTAAAGAATTTGCATGAATAACAACCGACCACTTTTAACTGTCGCACTTGTTTCTCGAATAGATCACAGAGCGCAAGTTCCATAGTTGGATGCGCCGCGGCATAATTAAAACGGCTTGCTAATGTTTTGCAGCACAATTACTGGGTCTGAAGAAATAGCACGGACAAAGTGCTGGTAGCCTTCCACGTAGTCATTGCTCCAAATTATAGTCATAATAGTCCTAATAATACGCCTAGTATTTGATAAACATGCGAAAATAACTACTTAGCCCAAGGAAGAGTGAGCGAGTGAAGATGGTAAGGTGTCACAAGCTTCTTAATCATCTGCGCAGAAGATTTTTTGTAGTATAGATCTCATCCTCGAAAACTGTCCCGAGGAAAACAACCTGCTCCTAGAAGAACGCACATCGTTCTGCTGTTGATATTCAATTTTAATTTGCTCAATTCTTCCTGGATACATTAAATGTGCTTTCCTGTCTCTATGTTGTGCGGTAATAAATTGACTATTGTCAATGTAGATTCTTTGAACATTTCAGCAAAATAACTGAGCACATTATTCATCATCTTCTGTAATTAGGGCCCAAAGTTTTTCCAACCGTATGGCAAGCGATTAGATTCGAGCAATTAAAATGGTGTAACAAGGGTGGTGAACTTTTTGTACTCTTCTTGCAGCGGCAGTTGCCAATGACACCTAGAGAGGTATATTCTTGAATAGTAATGAGAACTGCCAGTTTCATTTATGATGTCGTCGTTTGTATGCATCGGAAAGGGGGATAATCAGTCTGGGTATACCTGCGCCGATATTGTTTGGCCAGTCGAAACGAAATATTCTTTTTCTTTTTTGCACGATAGCGATTGAGGAGGCGACTGTCGACAGAGATGATCTTATAATCGAAGCACCTTACATCTTCGGTGGTTCATCCTTTTAGCCATAGCGTCTTATCATGAGAAACCATCGTAACTTCTTATCATGGCTGTACAACTAGTTTTAGGCAACTGTCCTGTCAGAAAGCATGAAATCTACGTCAAAGATAACTGATGCAGGTGGGTGCATTTAATGCAGGTTAATTGCGGGAATTTCAATCTTATGCCATACGTAATAGAAATATTCCCAACAAGTGTGGTATTATCAGGAGCACAAGAAAATATGGGGAACGTGCAGGAACTACAGGTGGCGCAACAATTAAGTGCGCCAGTGCCATGAGCGGCCACTTCAGTTTCCACCGGTGTGCTACGGACTGCCGTCCTCGTCTGCTGATGCGCCGGCATTGGATGGAAGTGCGAGTGCGCGATCGCGACAGGTGTAATAAAACAGATAGGTTACAAGAAAGTTAACAGTGCTGTAATTTTTAGGGCCTGAAAGGAAGAGACAAATTATGCCAAAGCAATCATGTTTTCGACGTGACAGAAGGACACGAGGACGTGTGACTGAGTGTTTTAAAAGGGCGATGCATGCGACAGGCCAATGTAAACCTGGAGGCATGCGCCGTCATCATCGAGGTTAGTATGCATTCTTATTTTTTCTGCTTATTACTGTGTAGGCAATGACACTTGCGTACGACATTTGGTGAAGCGTCATCTTAAGATTATCTCACATTGAGTGCGATAGGTGTCAGTCAAACGTATGATCTCCAAACGGTGTTGCAATTAATGGTTTCGCAGCTGTTGTGCGCAGTTTCGTTTACTGTAGCTTAGTCTCCTTTATGGACGTTGCTCGGGTGGCATGAGTGCTTGAGTAAGAGAGGTGAAGCGTGGCGTTTCCGATTTTCTGTTTCAGTCTCGGTATGGCCCCGTGAAGCGTCATCTGTGCCTACCGAACGGATTCGACACGCATCTGACTGTGTAGCAGCTGAAACCGTAACGTTACGCCGATATTTTTATCTATAATTACGGCTATCATTAAGTTAACGTTGCGTGCCAGCTTTGCACGTGCTTTTTGAGCCGTGACGTAGCTCAATACAAGCGTGGCGTGGCTTCGCTTGCATGCGCAGGGCAATTAGGGGCCAAAACAAAACTCGTGGAGTTAATGCTAAAATTCGCGCGGTCCCTGACCCATTGAGCGACTCTTCCGGGGCTCCTTCCTTACTGTTCGCGTTGGTTACTGTGCAGTCTGCAGATACGTAGCGGGTGGCTTATTTTGTTCATGAATGGCGTCCAACTGACTGCTCCTCTTTTTATGTACCCGTCAACTTGTCAGTTTCCCCTAGGTTACCCATATGTAGTAATTGTCAATGCGTAAGAACACACGTGCAGTTTTGCGGCAGGTTGTCAGAAAAACAGCAGGAGCGTACGAGGGACTAGCTAGATCTTTCGATAGTTTTCCGCCTACGAAAAGGAGACTGCAGACTCGGGACCACTTTGCTGGCAGCGATTCGGTTCCGTCTGCACTGTAAAAATATCAATTAACTTGCGTGGTGCGTAAATTCACAGCAAACTACAGTTTGTAGATGTCCGCGATCACTTCACACGGCATACACTGCGAATCGAGCGTTCCCGCTGTTCTCTGAAGCATGGTCCCGCCGGAAAACTGAAAAACGTTGCTGCACGTGGGCCGCTGTTGTAGCTATAAGCACAGTTTACGACTCAGCAATTCATACGCGACATTGCAAAGCTCCCCTGACAACCTGACACTGCTCGACTCATGGGCCAGGTGCTGCACTGACCATGCGAGACGCCTTAGCTTGCTCCTGCACTGTGGCACCACCGGCTCATTGCACGTTTTCCATTGCATGCATTGTCTCTTCATCTAGCCAAGATATATTCATATAAAGATGCGTCATGTCGGGACGCGTTAGGATGAAAGTAAACTCAAGATCTTTTATGACAACAGCTTCGACTTCGAAACTATGTCCTTTAAACTCAACACATAATATCATCCTTTTTTTAGAATCCTGCATTTTCCATCGTAGCTGTCAACAGTTATCGCTATTCCTTCAGAAATGTCACTCGTGTCAGCAAAGTCCTGGTGCTCGATACTCACCGAAGCTAGAGTGTCGACAAGTTTCCACCTCTTTGCCATTTACTAGCGTCCGAGTAGTTATATTTTTACGGTTGACGAGATAGACACGTTCAGGTCCTTCACAAAATTTATGTTGCGACAAGTTCCTTCTGGTTCAGCTTTAGAGATTTCCATTCGGTGCATATTACTCTCTTCACGTACAGGCTGTTCAATTATTAGGCCTCATTAGGCGCACAAAACACGTCTTAGAGGCAGCGGATATAGTACGCAATCCTTTTCGGGCGCTGATGCTACAGTTCCCTGTGAGGTTCATGGATCAAGCCTTGAATTATCAGTGACACGAATGCAGATCCTAGCAGGTATGGTTGTGCATTCTGTAATAATCCTGTCTTCTCAAAAAATAGTCAAGTCGCCCATTTCTTTCTCTTCGAAAATCAGAGCTGCATCCCACCTCTGAAAGGAATTTTTCTTTAATGTGGTTAAAAATTGTTCTCTCCACTAGTTCGATCACTCATTGGCTCGACTCAGAATTCGCAAGTCAAACCACTTTTTGGTAATTGCTGACAGAATCAGCGTCATGTTCATTACTTTATGCTCTCATGAACCTCACTGACTTGTGCATGCGTATTGGTAGAACTACATCTACATACCTGCTGAACTTGAGGTGCCGTCAAAATTATGTGGCGCTACATGCTCAGTGTATGGACTCTGGCATTCAAATGTGTCATATGTGAGATTGACAACTTGCTGTAGCAGCTCCCACAGTAAAGCCCGCTGCTGCTGTAAGAGTAATGTCGAGCCAAGCACCATGCTTCGGTTACTGCCTTGTTCAAATAAATTTATTAGGTTTTAATGAGAACGTTGTTTGGAACCTATGAGGAGAAACAGGGTTATTCACAACTGCTTTCTCGATCAGCGCCGCTTCTGTCGGGTGTGTTCTGTACCATGAGGACACGCAACCATAATGAAGTGCACGTTTCTTCCAAATTCATTGTTTCCTTCACCGTCGGCCCTGTAAAGCTTCACCGCTGCGAGTTCATCTGCCCTTTTCACTAACACAAGGTCAATCCGAATAGCCAACGGCACCAAATGTATTATAAATTTTCATTACATCGGCTATTGAGAGACTGTTCTGATTCGCACTCCACTCTTGTTCCTCCACACTTCCTCACTGCTTGCCACCTGTTTTGTGCGAATCCTCACAATTAACAATGGTGTTATTGATGCTTTGTGTCTACAGCAGTTG
Organism: Dermacentor andersoni; assembly: GCF_023375885.2. Taxonomy (NCBI): domain Eukaryota; kingdom Metazoa; phylum Arthropoda; class Arachnida; order Ixodida; family Ixodidae; genus Dermacentor; species Dermacentor andersoni. Next base: position 178,425,685 of record NC_092817.1, on the reverse strand, counting down.
CTTTGAATATGTTAACTTTAAGCAAACAAAAGAAAGTTGCCGTTTCGCCCGCAAGGCTAAGCATTGATTGCGAATCAGTAGACAGCTGTGCAAAGTAAGGGTAACAGTTTTATCAGCCGTATAAACTTGTAACCTTTCGCTCATTAACTAAATTAGCAAGCATGATGTCATGCACGCACAAGCAATCATGAACACACCTCGCTGGATGACCGCGGAAACTCGCTGTCAAAACGCTGGAGTGAAGAAGCACGGCAGTAGCAGTGAGCAAATCAGCACTCGGCGCAGTCTATCCCATCGCAGATGGCTCTCAATATGGCGTCCGCGCAGCCCCGTCATACAGAGCAGCCGCCGAAATAGAACACTCCTCCCCCCTCACTCCCTCGTTGCCTTGCGTGCCACGGAAGATGGCGCGTTCCCCCCCCCCCCCCCCCCCCGCGCAAGTTTGAGCCAACCATCCCTCGCGCTGGCAAGTAATTAAAAAGAAAAACCAAAGACCGTTTACAGGAAAGGGTGGTTGAAAAATTTCGATATAATGTTGAGGTTTTTCATACAAAATGTGGTCCTGATGTGCATGTGGCTCTTTATCGGTGCCTGCTGTCCAAATCAATGCAGTCAAATGTATACACCACCTGTGCGCCTCGGCCAAGCCCTCCAATGTCCAGCAGCACTGTCACGATTATTGCGCAATCAAGCATGCATTTGGCGAATGACAACTATTCACTCCTAAACTATGGCGCACAAATTTGTGCTTCTTTTTGTCTTTTATGGTACAAGTTCGCCCAAATCTGTGCAGATGATAAATATTCCTTGCTGCCGCAAATAAAATTATGCGCGTTGTACAATTTGGAGGTGCATGCAAGACATAAGAAGTTTTAGGCAAGTCACCTGATGTGCAAAAACAAATACTAAGTGGAACATGCTATGTTAAGTCACACAAATCTGTGTAATTATTTTCAGGACTCTGAAAAGAATTGCATCTATGTTTTTATCTCGTTAGAGTAGCAAATGAAACCATGAATTATTCATATCCTAACAATGTTCAGCAATGAATATCCGCGGTCCGCCCTAGAGGAACACTCGGAAGCACTTGTGAAACAAAAAATATTTATTGATAGAGAAAAAGAAATATTCCTGCACTGGACAATGGATAAGGCTAGAGTTCAGACACTAGGCTCTTATGAGAGTGCGAGCCAGCGCTGATCTGTTGATTTTTGATGTCTCCGTTTTCGGCAAATGATCCACGAAATAAACACCCCCGTACAGATGCTTGTGCACAGCAAGGTTACCTGCAAGGCAGTCAAGCAAAACGCACAATTAGTCATTGCACTTTGTAGGTTAATGCGTTTTCCTTGAACGAGTGAAATTCTACGCAGCCCAATCCATGCCTAGCTGCTGAAGGCAAATCAGACAGAGACGAAGCCAAATGTAACAGCAACAGTTGATGTTCTAATCTACGCTCGAAATTACTCTGATTTGTGGTTTATTTCAAGATTACCAGTGTATCATAAATTACACTGACGCAAGAAGTGCGAAAGGTGTTCTCAGTCTTTCGGTGGCCACGCGCGTCATACATTTAAAACGGGGACGTTTCTGTGCCATTCGCATTCTCTCAATCGTCATAGGCTGCTCTTTGCGCCTCAACAGCGCTCCATGTTTCTAGGTGTGTGACGATGCGATAACTCAGCGTAGGAAGACGGAGGAATAATACCGAAAGAAGCTTTCACACTTGAGGTTGTAGATTATAGAACTTCATAAAACAAAAACCTGATACCCACAGGCAATAAAATTGCGATTTCTGGATAGCATAATTATTGACTTTGTTTTATGAAATATGGAGGTGAAAGTTGAACTTAGAAGATGGGAAATGAGAAAGGGGAAATGAACAGAAGAATGTAGAAAACATGTACTTTCGCTGTGTAATCAAATTGTACTTGTTGTATACAGGCGTTTGTCAGGTAATATAGTTTAGCAGCAGAAAGCAGGTCCGCTGTTGCCCTGATAGACCAGTCTTATGTGAACTACGCCAGAGACGGACTACTCGTTCGTTTGTGTGTTTCGGCCACCCTCTAATGGTCACAACAAAACAACTTTACGGACAAATATGCGAGCACACACGTGCATATTTAGTAGCATCCTGCGATAATTAGGTGCCCAGTATGTATGAATATTTGTCGGATTTTCGTCCGAAGGAAGTAAGAAGCCGATCCAGCTAGTGGACTTGGTAAGATGACAAAGAAAGAAAAACGCTTGTGTAGGATCTTCAACAGTCTTACCCAGTCACGGGTAATTGCGAGTGTTGAACCTATAATATATGCTACGTACATTAGCCGAGTTATAGCATAAGTCTGATTTTACTGGCCCGACTGCCAGCACATCTGATATATACAACGTTATTCTCGTATTTGTGAGAAAATACCTCTAAATTCCGTAAATTTCTAATATCGCTATTTCTTCTCGCCGTGATCATAATCAGAAAGTTAGCATATCACATTTCAATACTATTATGGGAGCGAATTCATTCTTACCAATGACTAGCAAAGGCTGGAACAACTAATCCCCTTCATTAACAGGTATAATTAATCCGATTATGTTTAGAAGCGCACTTGAAAACTAACTATTGTAATAAACTTACCATTTGTCTTCCCTATCTGTATATAGCTTTCTGTATTGCAGCGTTTTCATCAGCATCATGATCAAAAAGTTAACAACACATTTTGTAAATCTATTGTACATAATATGTTTTCCGAACCTCTTCGCCATTCTATACATCACATTTGTATTTGTATCTTTTGTACCTCTGTTTGTTGTCATCGGAAGTCAACTCAAAATGTGGAATTACTACTGCTCTTATTTATTTTGTTTGAGTTACATTTAGCGATGTTTGCTTTGTGTTCTCTTAGCTCCTCCGCTCTATAATGTACTATGTACCTTGAGGGTAAAATAAATGAAATGAAATCAAAGCAATGGGCAATATTTTAGAAAAAATGAATCAACTCCCAATGAATCTTCAAGGCGGTTGTGAATCTATTCATTATGGAACGTCTGCTATTTATGGGATGACTTCCTAGTGGCGCACATGGTCTGGAGACAATCTAGCCCCAGCTCCTAGGAGCATTTGAACGCCATGCGCAATCCTATAAAGAGGCACAAAACGAGATTCTGATATGGTGGGCGGAGTGCGGAACACTTGGTACGCTTGTGTTATGGAAGGAATAAATCGACCATCGTAACTGTGCTCTGCGCATAGTGGCAACATTCGTTCTTACAACTGAAGTACAGAGGTACAAATTCAAATGCGCGATCGCAGGTTTCAGAGTAGGCATCTCGCTATGAACGAGCCCGTGCAAAAGCAAAGTGGATAGTGGAGACATAGACAGAAGTTAATCCAGTGTCGTCCTATGACGCCTATCAGGATTGCTTACCGGACTGCCTGATTGTCAGATATCGCAATATTACCTTAATGCTCACAGTGATCTGCAGAAAATAGTCCAACCACCACTTGTTTCCTCTAGCAACTCACCGGCAACTGTTTCCTTTATTCTCTCGGCGAGTGTCGGCAGGTCATTCCTCCTGCCTTCTTTCGTAAGGACGATGGCAGCGGCAGGCGCCTCACCATAGTCCGAGTGCGGAAGGCCCACCACGGAAACCTCAGCAATCTCGAGTGCATGCTCGCGAAGCAGCAGTTCCTCCAACTCTGCGGGGACGACCTGATTGTTCATGCACTTGATCATCTGTTTCAGTCGCTCGAGAATGTACAGCTTGCCGTCTTTATCGTAGTAGCCAGCGTCACCTGCGCCAAAATAATATTCATATTATTGGGGAGGCGTTGCTCCGATGATTCGGCCTTTTCAGCAACCAGCATGCTCATTTTAACGCTACATTGAACACGATTCTCTCTACAGCGCCTTATAGCGCTTGTAGTAGGATGAGACGTTGCATCAGTCCATGTATGCTTTTAATCACTAAGCCTGAAGACACTCACCCTACAGAAAGAGAAAAGCTGGGCGTTTAATCAGTACAGCATTTTTCTCTGTCGTCTTCACTAGGCCTTGAGTGCCTTTCTGCTTTGTGCAATTTCGTCCCAACAGTAGAGCTTCACGTCTACACAAGTGACTTTGTTCCTAATATTTCGGACTTAAAGTTTATTATCGTTTCGCAACCTGATTGCAGAACCCTATTTGATAGGTTGTGCCTGCAACAGTATTTGCACGCCTTGTGAGAAACCTGGTGCATTGTATCGGATACGTTCCAGTAATCCATTATATCGAGGCGGAACTGCAGGATACCAACAACAGCACCATCCTGTCCTGTTTGTGCAACTACAGCAGCAGGCTTTAAATCTCGTAAGACCTCCTGCGAGGCCCACACGGATATCAAGTAGCTTTAGCAGTCTCACATTAGCTTTTAATGCGATAGCGCTAAAAGCCGGTGTCGCACAAAATTTTGGTGTCGGTGCTGGAAGTCGTTTCGGCGAAAACATTTTGGGACCACCCCTACTTGCTTGCTATCCATGTGACGCAAGGAATTTAGTGAACTAATTGAATTTGTCAAGTTAAAATAGGTAGAAAAATCGTAAACTATGACTTACGCACAACCTACAGACATGATAGCTCACGGATTGTAATTTGACTATGCGAGAAAAGATAGTTATGTAACGCGAAAACTCAAAGAAACCACTTTTCCAGCGTTTCTACATTCATAAACCAGCGATCGCGTCTGTCATTTTAGCTCGCCGGTGCGCGGTTGTCTCGGGGGCCACGGAGTGGCGCGCACGGTTCCTTGCAATACCTCCAGCTCGCGCTCACCTGCATCACATTGCGGCCCATGCAAGAGGCCGCATTTCTACCAGAAAGCCCGCTCTCGTGCATAGCGTCCGCGGCCAGCGTTCCCCGGTAAACATTACGGTTATATACGCTCCAGTTGCCGCGAAGCGTACGTTAGAAGTAGTCAGGGATCGTTGAATGTTATCGCGTTCTACTGTTGAAGGCGAAACTTAAACGTCTTCCACATATTTTCTTTTAATATTAATTTTGATGAGATGTGTTTGTATCTTAACTATTACCGTATTTTTGTAGCCGATCGACAACGTTCGATGTATTGGCGCTTTATGTTATGCAAGTTGCCTATGCAGCAAAAGGCAAGAAAGACATGTGAGTGAGGAAAAAGCTCGATCTTCGTAACATTCCTAAAAGTCTGAAATGTTTGAAACATCTAGCAGCGTTTGGTGTGCTTATTTACATTTGCTAGAAAACGCAGAAAGCTGCACACGCTAGCAATCACGCTTTTAAATAAATGCTTATATGGTATTAAAAGTGCAGGGTCATCAAAAGTGCCGAGCTATGACACTGCCTACCTGACCTACACCAGCCTTCTTCGTCGAAAAGCTCGGCGGTCTCCTTCGGTCGCTTGTAATAGCCCCTCACCATGGACAACGACTGGAAGCATATCTCGCCGGTCTCGTGGGGACCAAGTTTCCGACGTGTGCGCACGTCAACAATCTGGGAATTAAAAGGTGATTTCATTGTATAAAGTACGAGAAAGTATTTATTATGATACTTGTCTATATGCTGTCTTGTATGCTCACTTTGGTGCGATGACGGTGCCCAACTATATATTTTTTAAATTTATTGCCAAAGACAACGCATGGGCAATGAACCTCTTTTAGCAAATCATATGTAAGTGCCATCTCGCAAAAGATAAGTAGAAATCGGACAATACTACTTTACGTGAAAGAATATAAGAAATTTTGCATGATGCGCGAGGATACATATTTAAGGGAGAAACGCTGGAAGAAAACCTAAGGAGCTAGTGATGTTTTTTGCCCTCAGTGGGACCATTGCACCAAAGAAACAATGGTGCTCCCTAGAAAACAGTAAATAACATTGTTTTTTTATCTTGTTCGCCAAAAGTTTTAAAAACTGCGCCGTTTAGAAAATGTAGACAAATCGTCAGTTAATATAAGCTCTATCGGTCCAGTCAGCACTGAGACAGAGACGCTCTTTCATGAATCCTGGAGAGGTTTACCTCGCGGCACACCTAGCATGCTACTGGATAAATTAAACTTGATACATAGTGCGCATCACAGATATAAAACCTAGACTACGCAGAATTAAAACCCAATACACTAATGAATCTAGCTGGGAATAGTGTCTGAGAATGTTTAAGATGATTCCATTACACGAGACACACAGGCTTTCTCTATTATTGCAAAGGCTGCGATACCCACACAGGGCAAGACAACTTGCGATGAGTGGAAGTCAACAGCAATAGCGCCGGCTCGCCACTTCATGCGGCTGCCGAGTCAAGCGAAGTTAGAGAGCCTTTCATACAAACACACGTACACAAACAATTAAAGCGTGTGTGGAAAGATGTTCGCACCAAGCACCCTATGAGCCGGATTATTCCCTTAAACTAGTTTAAGAAACGACTCCTTTTGAGGCGCACATGCTCCTAATCTCGCAGCATTTTATGCGCAAGTGTAATTGACCAGCTCTTATAATCGCCGGTGTTCGTTTGAATCCGCGAAGCAACCGATAGAGGAAGGCGCCAAGGCCTCCGTGCTTGCTCCGGTTTCTCTCCGAATTTCATCTGCCCATTTAAAGGGACAATAAAGGTCACTATGAAGGCAAGCTAAAGTGATAAAGCAATACTCTATAAGGTCTAAGGCGTCAATATAATCGCGAACAGAGATTTACTAACCGAGATATTGAAATAAATGCCTGACACGATTTCAGACTCCCCCGCGGCATTCCGGTACTAGCCCGATCATGAAGGCACCCCTGGTCATAATTTATTTCACTAGTGCTCAACTACTCGTAATAAAAAGATCATTTCATTAGATAATAAGACGGAAGAAACTGCTACTTGTGTACTTCTATTCGATTCTAAGAAAAAATAACATTTCGACGTTACCCTTGAGTAGTGTGGGTGGTCGAAAGGTTTCGTTTTCGCTCGACTCTGCGCGCTCGACTTTAAGCCGTGCGCGCTTTGAAGTGTCAGTTGTTTTGTTATCGCGTCGTGCTGCGGTGGTCCTGCTGGCTCGTGAAGCTTTCATTTGGAACAAGCAGCGAGAATGTCACGTCAATGTGATGTCGTGGGATGCGCGAACGGCCCACCGAACTTGGCCAAGGGCAGTTGCAGCGGTGAATCTAACGTTACTTATCACTGTGTGCCAACGAGTGAACCTCTCCGTCTGAAGTGGTTACGTGCCGTACCTCTGTCAAAGCGCGTTGGCAAAGAGCCAAAAAAACGCATAGTGTGCTCGCTGCACTTTCGTCCGGAGGATTACGAGTTCAACGCTGACTTACTGAAGTCGTGTGGAGTGCCTTTCAAAGCAGGCCGACGTCGTAGTAGTACTCAGCAGGTCACGTTCATCAGTGCGTAAATTGCTGAAGTCGAGTCCAGCATCTCGAGCCAATGTGTCGTTGTCACGGTCGTTCATTGCAACGAGCGTCGAAGTTGGCGTCATAAAATAAAGAACCAGCTTATTTACGCGCGCATTTCCTTCCGCTAACCACCATAGTTCTGCTTTCGCGCTGCTGTCGGCTCTGTCTTGGCTCTGTTTCTGGCCGCGCGCTTGCGTTTTTGCGCAGAAAAGCCGTAGCGCCATCTGCGGGCGCCGTTTTACTCACCGACCGCGCAACATCACTATGAGACCATGACGTCACCACTCCTTTATCGGAAGGCGAGCGACTTGAACTGCGCTAGAGGTACGTGGACGCGTCAGAATGCATTTTCTCTTAAAAGAAGCTTCTTTGCACGAAACAAGCGTTTCGAGGTTTCTGGGATGGTATTTCAGCAGTCCACGTTGACTTAATATTAGCCTTTGGTGTACCCTAAATTAGCACTTTGTCCCACGACAACGCAGAAATTTCTGGTTAGAAGTTGTTAAGCGCCCTTCATACCCTTTAAACTAAATCTCTGAACACGAAGTCTGACACACATGTCTCGCAAATGGCGCTGCTTCAATGTTTGCTAATAATAAAAAACTAATAACATTGTGAGGAACCTATCGGCTTACTATTCAAGAATACGTTAAGCATGCAGTGGGAAGCGGTTATTTGCGGCACTATATTGCACTCTGTTACGGTAAGGCACTCTGCCATGCCTTACCCGTGCCTTACCCGGAAGACAACTGGTACTACGAGCGCCGCCATTCCCTCACGCAATGCGATAGGAACCGCGTGGCAGCGCCTGCCACCGCCTCATTCCAGATGCTGCGGTCAAAGGCTCAGCGTCTCAACGACAGCTTCTCACCTGACAGCGTCTCAAAGCGCTAGCTGTCACCAAGGAAGAATGCGAGAACTCTCCCCCTACCACCGTGCCACCATGCGGTACAGAACGGCACTACCCTGGCAGCCACCACTATACTGTATCAGGGTGCGGTTAGACGCGGTCGCACTGGCTTGAAAACGATACTGAAAACGATCTGCTGTGGGGGCAGAGTCTAGGCGGGCCTCCTGCTCGTAGCTTTGCGCGTCCTGTGTTCTGACCGCGCAGTTTCGTTTCAAGAGACAGACAACACGAAGGTCACTTCGCTCGCTGCTTCTGCAGCGATTCCTCACGCCAGCGTTTTGACAGCGCGTTTTCATGTTTGCTTGTGCGCGCTCAGAATATGTTAGATGATTTATATAGTAGGCGAATGTTTACAACGGGGCCTTCAACTCCGTCGGCTGCTGTGTATGGTGCAACCGCGCGAATCATGTCGTGAATACGATATGCTTTGCGGACAGTGTAGCCGTCCAGGCGCAGCGAGGGCCGATAGCGTCGTGTGCCCTATAGTACCCATACGCTAGCGCGTCACCCGCGTTAACGAAGCGAAACGTCGCTGTAACTTTTGCATCTCGCGCGCAACATGTAAGCACGAAACAATATTTACGCAGGAGACAGGGCTCCGAATATGACTAAACGGAATGTTTCAGGACGCGGCAGCTGGCTTTATATCGGAGGTCACGCTTTTATTTTAAAGAGAGTTAGGAATTAGCCTAATTACTGCTTACAGATATTCAGGGCAGGCACGTACCCAGGATTTTTTTCAGAGGGTGCCCAACACAAGGTAGCTTTTCCTATGCAAATGAGGAGGGGATGTAGCATTACTAGTACAAATGTAAATAACAGTCACCATTCGCCATAAAGACGCGTAAATCCGCAACAGAGAATTGAAATAGGTACGTCTGTGAGATACACCACTTCTTTACTTGGCAAACAAGGAAGTACATCAAATGGACTCGCGCATGACAGAAACGCAGGAAGAACGCTGCAAAGAACAAGTAAACAAGCGAAAGTAAAAAATAAAGATTTCTAGTAGCGTTTTTGAATTACCCCTGGAAGAAATACAGAGTGAAATACATACGTTTGCGAAACAATCACAGTTGTTTTGGATGCCTCGTTTACTGCCGTACAATTTTAAGTGCCAAAACCGACCCGTGTTGCTATTTGGGAAGTTGCATAACGACGCGTGGTCACCAGTCCCGGACAACCGCGTAGAGCGCAGGACGCTGCGATTCTAGACGTATTGCGCCCACGGCGGAAGGTTAGAAAAACACTGACATTAGCACAGCAGAGAAAAGGCTACGTCAGGCTGCTCCACTGATAACTGTAGAAGCGGGATTCAAAAGACACGGCTTTATTCTCCACATCCGGCGGCTTTTTCTCTATTTCCTTTTTAAGTAAAGAGATTTCGACCCATAAATGTTTTCACAAACAACAGTTAACATTGTTAATTTTCGTTTGTCCTTCCTGTTTGGCTGTTGCCTTGCTCTCTCCCTTAGTAGATCGCTTAATTTCTCAACTGTTTGCGACACTTCTTTCCAGTTGCTAATTTTGCACAAAAAGTGCTCTATAGTTAGGTAACCAGGTAAAGGGTGACAATCATATTATTTATGGTTTTACCGGTTATTGCAGAGTCAGATGATGGACGCTGTTTGGCATTATTTTATTTTCCGCCTTATCTAACCCACCACATCGCGGGTCTGCTTCTGAGGATCTGCCAGCGTCGCGGCGAGCCGTGACTCGAGGAAATAATGAAGCAAAAGGAAAATAACGCAACTGGCGTTTTCTGCTGCCGCAACTCGTTCCTGGAGCATACAGACACGCTGACTACGACCCTAAACCGTTTAAACCGTTTCGTGGTCCGTAGATCAGTCTAAACAAAGAATGTTGAACTAACAAAGCAACAGCGATGCGCGTAATCGTTGAATAGATGGTGACAATTGAACTCATCTCGTGTTAATCGCGCGGGCACCGAATCGATGAGAAAACTGGCCTTCACGCCCCAGGAGATGCCGGTAACTACCGCCATCGAAAATGAGCGACAAAATTGAAGACCATTCCACTCTGTGAAGATGGAATGGCAGCGAGAGCTTACGACAGTCAAAGCTCTCAAACAAAAGGAAGCTCCTTCACCCACGTATGGGGAGTGCTTAACGCCTGATTCACCACCGCCGCGGGTGGGCCTAGTATTGCACTACCTGTAGAGGGCGCTACGCGCCATGCGTTCTATATATGTGGTTGTGGAATAAAGGTGTGGGCATTCGTTCGGTCAAGGGGGCTCCGAGTCACTTGTGTAGACGCGGCTAGCGTCCGTCAGCACCCCACGTCGTACATGGTGTCAGAAGTGGTCGCCGTTCGCTCTCTCTAATGGCGAACAAGCCGGGCGCTGTGTTTGCCGGGGTACCTGGACTCCAACAGCCATCGAGCTTTGACTTCGCCGACCCAAGTGCATGGTCTACCTGGATTGAGCAGTTCGAGGACTATGCCTACGCTACAGGATTGCACCAAGCTACCGACCAGGTTCGGGTACGAACGCTTCTTTATTGCATGGGTGTTCAAGGTGGACGCGTTCTGGCGTCTTTCAACTTGTCAGCCGAAGAAGTTCAGTCGTACAGCGTTGTTAAAAGCAAGTTCACATCGTATTTCATGCACCCGCTAAACGAAGTTCACGAGAGTTATCGTTTTCACAAGTGGACGCAGCAAGAAGACGAGAGCGTCGATGCCTTTATTCCGCGTTGGGAAACATGGTAAAAAGATGCAACTACGGCTCAGCATCCATTGAGGACAGGCTCGTTCGAGACCGATTTACCGTTGGTCTGCTGGACAGCAGGTTATCGGAACAACTCTGCCGTACTTCTGACTTGACTCTCGATAAAACGCTTCTGCATGCACGGCTGCACGAAGATGCGGAACGAGAAAAACGTGAACGAGAAAGCCAGTTATCTGGGCCAGTCGCCGTTGATGTAGCGAAACACAGGCCAACTAGAAGGCCGTCACGTAATCAAGCGTCGCAGCAAGAGAAACGCTCCTCGTCGGCGCGCACAGATCGTGTCACTTCTGCGGACGAGATGAGTATCAGCGGAAATTTTGTCCTGCCAACAAAGCTGTTTGCAAGTTTTGCAAAAAAAAGGACACTTCGAAGCAGTTTGCTTAGCCAAACAGCGCACGCAAAGCCGACAGTCACATGCCATCGAGATGCATTCTGTCAAAAGCAGTCATGAGGCAAAGGCTAAGTTTGTTTGGGTCCACGTGAATGGAGTCCCACTCAAATTCAAGGTCGACTCAGGAGCAGAAGTTACCGTCGTTCCAAGCACTTTTTCAGGAGTACCGTCGCGACTCGAAAAACCGGAGGGTCTTCTCACCGGTCCAGGAAATTGCCCTTTTAAAGTAACAGGCCAATTCACAGCTACGTTGGAGTGGAAGAGCCGCACCTGTGTACAGTCAGTATGCGTCATGCCTTCGCAGTCTACACCTCTACTAGGCTACCCTGCTATCCTCGCACTGGGAGTCGTGAAGTTCATCGACGCCGCACAGCGACCTGAAAAGCAAGCTAGCTCTGCAAGCGACGCAACCCTTGGCCAGGACATCTTCGAAGGTCTTGGTAGTGTAGGGGAGGAGTACACTATTCGACTAAAGCCAAATGTCAGGCCATTTGCTCTCAGTGTACCTCGCAGAATTCCCATTCCTCTGTACAACCAGGTAAAGGAGGAGCTGGACCAGATGGAAAAACAAGGTGTCATCAGGCGCATTACGGAGCCGACGCCACGGTGTGCCGGTCTGGTCGCAGTACTGAAGGCATCAGGCGGAATCCGAATATGTGTGGACTTAACGAAGCTCAACAAAGAAGTTCTCAGTGAAAAGCATGTGCTTCCAACGGTCGAATGGGTACTCGGGCAACTGGGCGACGCCAAAGTGTTCTCAAAGCTCCACGCCACAGCAGGATTTCACCAAGTGCGATTGTCCCGAGAATGCGAAGAGTATACCACATTCATCACACCATTTGGACGCTACTGCTACTGTCGTCTACTTTTTGGCTTGACTTCAGCACCGGAATATTTTCAGAGAGAAATGTCTCGAATTCTGGAGGGGCAACCGAACGCCGTCAACATGATAGATGACATTCTGGTTTTCGGCAAAGATCGAGAAGAGCATGACAAGCGACTTGTGGAGGTTCTTGAACGTCTAAAGACAGCCGGAGTAAAACTCAACAAGTCAAAATGCTGCTTCCGTCAAGACAAAGTAGAGTTTCTGGGTGTGGTGATCGACTCCAACGGTATCTCGCCAAGTCTCAGTAAACTCGAAGCACTGCGCAACTTGGAGCCACCTAAGGACGTCGCCGGGGTTAGGCGATTCCTCGGCATGGCTAATCATATTGGTCGCTTCCTGCCCAACCTTTCGCAAGCAACCGCCCCTATTCGCGCCTTGCTAGGTGAGAAAAATGCATGGCAATGGGGACCGCTTCAAGAGACCGCTTTTAATCAGGTAAAAGCGATGCTCACCTCAGACCTGTGCGTCGCTAAGTATCATCCCTGTCGTAATACCATTGTCTCATGTGACGCGAGCTCATTTGGATTGGGCACGGTTCTTCTGCAGGAACAAACATCAGGCTAGCGACGCGCGGTAGCGTTCGCATCCAGGTCGCTTACTGAAGCGGAACAGCGCTACAGCCAAACAGAGAAAGAAGCGCTGGCGGTAGCATGGGCAGTGTACCGTTTTGACCAATATGTGCGTGGCCTAACCTTCACGGTAGAAACCGAAGACCAGCCGCTGGTAACACTACTTGGAAAAGCTGACTTGGACACGATGCCCCCACGTATTCAAAGGTTTCGCATCAAACTTATGCGCTAACAGTTTAGCCTGGTCTACGTTCCTGGCAAACAGCTAGCCACTGCGGATACTCTTTCAAGGGCTCCGGATGAGAAGCCGTCGATCAGTATGGTGGATGTGGTAGAGGAGTTTGTTGAATTTCAAGTTGCTACTGTCACAGACAGGAAGCTGGTTACTGTAGATGAGATTCGCAGGCACCAAGAACTGGACTGGGAATGCAACCAGCTCGTCAAATACTGCACTCAAGGGTGGCCTCGTCGGGACAGGCTCAAGAAGTACTGGAACACCTCAAGAAGCACCTCAAGAAGTACTGGAACCATCGAGGTGATCTCACTTTGTGCTACGGCATCCTGCTAAAAGGTAATCGCTTTGTCATCCCAGCTTTGCTGCAAAAGGATACACTCGAACTTATCCATGAAGGCCACCAGGGAATTAACCGATGCCGACTAAGCGCGAAGGATTCCGTGTGGTGGTATGGACTTTCGCAGCAAACACGTGATAGAGTCACTCGCTGCAGACAGTGTGCAGTGACAAGAGCGCAAAGAAGAGAGCCTTTGGTCGTAACGAAGGCTCCAGAACAGCCGTGGCAAGAAGTAGGAATGGACTTGTTTAGTTACAAGGGACACAACTATCTGCTAGTAGTTGATTATCGTTCTCGATACCCTGAAGTCACCTACATGCGAAGCACGAACTCTGAGGCGGTCATCAATGCAGTCAAAAGCATTTTTGCTCGTTTTGACATTCCCGCCGTAGTACGAAGTGATAATGGACCGCAATTTGCTTCACGAGCCTTTGCAGCTTTTGCGAAGTACTATGGCTTCCAACACATCACCTCAAGTCCAAACTACCCGCAGTCAAATGGGGAAGTGGAAAGGATGGTGCGTACGATCAAAGAGTTGTTTGCGAAAGCAGACGATCCTTTTTTGGCTCTTCTGTCGTACAGAGACACTGCAGGCGTCACAGGGTTCAGCCCAGCGCAGCTACTGTTGGGTCGCAGCTTGCGAACCAGGCTTCCCAAGACAGTAGACCGCCTGGATCCGGAGTGGCCTGCGCCAGACGATGTGAAGTGCCAAGACGAAGAGGTAAGAGGGCGGCAGAAGAGAGACTTCGATCGCCGTCATGCCGCGACCATACTTCCTCCGCTGCAACCGGGTGATACGGTGTGGGTTCGAGACATCAAGGATACGGCATCTGTTCTCAGCCCAGCCTCCGCTCGTACGTCGTCGAAACACCCATCGCGGTGCTTGTGCGCCATTCAGACACAATGATGAGCCAGCTCAACGAGCCAGCTCGGAGTGAAAACCGTGAGGAGCACGAAGAGCAGACCACGGTAACAGACGCCACGGTAACAGCAACACCACAAGTCTCCAAAGATTGTAGAGTGAGAGTCACCAGGTTTGGTCGTAGAGTCAAGACTCCGAAAAGACTTGACTTGTGAAATGTTCGGTGTTTCTTGTGCGCGTATCTCGGGGGAGAGATGTAGAGGGCGCTACGCGCCATGCGTTCTGTATATGTGGTTGTGGAATAAAGGTGTGGGCATTCGTTCGGTCAAGGGGGCTCCGAGTCACTTGTGTAGACGCGGCTAGTGTCCGTCAGCACCCCACGTCGTACACTACCGTCGGACCGACCCGCGGCGGAGGTGAAGCAGGCATTGAGCACTCCCTATAGGTGAGCCGATCCCGAAGATAGTGCAATACTCGCTCACCCGCGGCGGAGGTGAAGCAGGTGTTGAGCATTCCCCATACGTGGGTCCATCCCGAAGGTTTCGAAGGGCGCCGAAGCGAGCGGACGCGTGTCACATGATGCGCTCCGTGAATTTCGGGTGTTTTGGCCCGGTCAAACCGATTAGATCGCCCAAATTTTTGTGGGAATCGACGCCGGAAGCGAAGCGGACCACGAGGACACCAAATTCAAGCCGGTACGTCCAAAATTTTCGCATTTACCGGACTTTGAATTTTCCGAGTGGCCGACCAGGCGCTAAGCCTAACGAGGCCTAGCACGAGTACGGGGCTTCGAGGTCTTCCCCCGGCTTCGGCCAGCGGCGAGGCGGACCCAGAGCGATGGCCCGACACGACATCCCGAGCTACGAGCACCTCACGATATCACGACTACTGACCACCGCCACCGAGGCGCAAGATTTCATGGAACAAGACCCGCACGAAGCCGTCGTCGCCGCACCGTCGACGGCGGTAGGCCTACCCCGAGGAGGAGGCCCCCGACCGACCCCAGGCACCACCCCAGCGACAACGTCGGCCCCCGCGTCGGCATCAAACCCGCAAGTAAGCCATTTAATTCGAGATCCGGACCCGGAATGGGAAATCGCCATGTCTAGTCGGCAAAAGAGACGCCAGCGCGGAGGCCCGGTTTTGGCAGGAACGCCGCATGGCAACATCCAATCACAGAACGCCGCCATAATATCAGGCGCCGCGCCAGCTGCGCCCGGCGAAGGAGTGAGAGGAGGAGCGCCGCCGCCGAGGAGGAGGCTGCCGCCGCTCCCGCGCGAAGATTTAAAGATCGTTCTGAGGCCGAAGGGACTCGCAGTCAAGGACTTGCACACGCACCAAGTGGCGCGGGCGGTGTTGGCAGCCACCGGCCAGGGCTGTAAGGCGGAAGACTTTATAGTCCGGCTGCGCAACGGCTCCAATATTATAATCATCAATACCAACGACGAAGAAGCGGCCCAGAAAATCAGACGGATCACTGAGCTGACTTTTGGCGGGAAGAGCTACGCAATGAACAGCCACGTCGCGGCACCCGAGGGGACGCTGCGTGGAGTCATCCACGGCGTCGACCCGGGGACTCCGGCCGAAGAACTGAAGGCGAACCTCCGCGTCCGCACCCAAGGAGTAAAGGTCCTGGCAGCCAGAATGCTCGGGCGATCCAGCACCGCCGTCGTCACTTTCGACGGCCCACGTCTCCCCAAGCAAGTCATATATTACGGCGGGGAGATGTGGTGCTACGCGTATCGCCCGACGCGGCAAGTCTGCTACGCCTGCGGTCAGCAAGGACACCGGACAGACGTCTGCCCGAGCCCGGAGTCCAAGACCTGCCGGCAGTGCGGCAGCCAGAATCCAGTCGAAAGCCACGAGTGCACACCCAAGTGCCTGCTGTGCGGGGGCGACCACGCGGCCGGCACCAAGGACTGCAAGATGAGACTCAAGACGGCGAGCGAGCTGCGGTGGGGCAAGCCGCCACAGCCGCAGCAGCAGCGCCGCAGCCGCAGCAAGAGCCACGGCGGCGGCGGAGCCAGACGTCCACGATGGTTCTCGGACGAGGGTGACGAGAGCCAGCAGAGGGGGCGGAGCCGTAGCCGGAGCCGAGACCGGGACGGGTCCTGGCCACCCCCACCTCCGAAGGGCCAGCAGCCAAAGAAGCAGCAGCAACAGAAGCAAGGAGGAGTTAAGGTAAGCTGGGGAGCCGGCCCTCCCATCACGCTTTTTCCAGATGCTCCGCACTCAAACCCAAACACAGACAATACCAAGGACAAAATAATTGAGGAACTAAGGAAAGAAAACCAACAATTAAGGAGACAACTTAATGACATAATTAAAGAACTACAAGAAATTAGACGGCTAGGTTTCGTCTCGCCTATTAGGGTAGCTTCGCCACCGAAGACCCCTAGCCCCGTTCAACAGGTGACCGGAGAACTAAGCTTTAATGATAAGCTAGAGAGCTTTATGCAAAGTATGCAGCAAATGCAACAAGAAACACAGAAACAGATGAAGGATATGCAGAAGGAACTGCAGAATACCCAACAAAAGATGGCCCTCCAGGAGCAGGGATTCCGAAAATACATTAAGAACCAGAACACTCAAAAGATAATAGACTCTAGAGAAAGACTCTTTAACGAGCGCCGTTTTGGCGGTAGCACAGAAACCCTAGGAGCGACTAACCCATCGACCTCAACAACATGGCAGGAAACAACCAATTAGAGATTTGGCAGTGGAACTGCAGGGGCTACAAGCGCAAGCAAGGGCTCCTGCAGCAACTCATTTATCACAGAGGAACCGCGCCAGACTTGATACTACTACGGGAAACCTTTAACACTCCGGTACTTAGGGGCTACACGTGCCTGGAGAAAGGGAATACCGCGACACTCATAAGTAACAAAATCGTCACCATAGCTCACGACGAGATTAAGGATACAAATATAGAGCACGTGATAACGGAGATTATTCCTAAAAACAAAAGGAAAGAGAGAGAGAATAAACTTTTTTATTCGGTGAATGAAGCTTTGGAGAGGCGTCCTCATTCCAGGATGCCTTGAGCTCGGGCCGCATCCTGGGCCCTCGCAATCAGCCGTTGCTGATCCTCGAGGTCGGAGCTGGCCAAGGCTCTCTCCCAAAGCTCGTTAGTGGGGTAAGGGTCCGGAGGATTTAATGGAGCCGCTCTGCAACCCCCTACTATGTGCCTGAGGGACCCGGGCTCTGCGCAGAAGCGGCATTGCGGAGAGAATTTTGTAGGGTCTATGAGGTGATTTCTGGTTGGGTGGGGGAATGTATTAACCTGTAGAGCTCGGAGGCATCGCTCCTGCTCTCTAGGTAGTGACTTGTGTGGGGGTGCGTATGTTCTGCGGGTGAGCTTGTAGTGTTGTGTGATGTCTTGGTAAGAGACTAGAGGGTGCATGCGCTCGGGTTCAGATTCCTCGGCGTCGGCTCGGTGGGTCAGATCTCGAGCCACGTGGTTGGCGACCTCGTTGCCAGGAATGCCTTGATGAGCTGGCGCCCAGATGATCATGACTGATCTCGTTGGCGGCTTTTGATTGATGATCCGGAGCGTAGTGGTGTGAATTCTGCCGCTAGCAAAGTTGCGGCACGCCTGTTGGGAGTCGGTCACTATGACTTCAACCTCTGTTTGGGAGAGCGCGAGGGCTATGGCCGCTTCCTCGGCTTGGAGGGGATTGTTTCGTGTGAGTGAAATGCTGCTCCGATGTTCTTTGTTGACGACTACGGTGGCTGTTGTGGCTGCGTGTCTGGAGTAAGAAGCCGCGTCCGTGTAGGCTGTAGAGGGTAAAGTCCCGTATCGCTTGTGTATGGCCAGGGCGCGGGCCTCCCTTCGCTCTGCGTGGTGCACTGGGTGCATATTGCGAGGTAGAGGACGTACGGTGATGTTTCTCCGGATGGCATGGGGTAAGTTCACAGTCTCAGGCGGCGGATGGCTCAGAGGGGCAGAGAGCCCCAGGCGTAAGAGAATGGACCTCCCTGCTTCCGTAACCGCCAGCCTTGTTCGTTGACTGGATAAATGTGCCTCGATCAGCTCCTCGGCCGTGTTGTGCACACCTAGTCGTAGTAGGCGTTCTGTGGAAGTACTGGTTGGCAGGCCCATCGCCTGCTTATATGCCTTTCTGATCATTGTGTTGATTTTCTTCAGTTCCGTCTCGTTGAGTAGTGCGTATGGAATAGCGTAAGTTATTCGAGACACGACGAAGGCTTGGACAAGCCGAAGCGTGTCCGCCTCCCCCATGCCTCTTGTCTTGGTTGTTATTCGCCGGATCATGTGCGTAACTTGGGCTGTTGTATTCTTAAGCTTTTGAATTAATATTGTATTGCTGCGATCCGACTGGAAAACCATTCCCAATATCTTTACGCTCTGAGACGGAACGATGGTATGTCCCTCCAGTTGTATGTTGATAGTGGGCGAGTCGGATGTGTGCTTCTTTCGAGGTGAGACCAGGAGTAGCTCCGACTTTTGGGGGGCGCAGCTGAGCCCGCATGACTTAGCATAGTCGCTCACCACGTCTGCAGCTTCCTGCAAGCGGTTCTCCATTTCCCCTATGGACCCTGTGGACGACCAGATGGTAATGTCGTCGGCATATAGGCCATGCCGGATCCCTGGGATGTTATCGAGGAGCGGCGGTAGGCCTATTAGGGCGATATTGAAAAGGAGAGGGGATAACACTGCGCCCTGTGGTGTGCCGCGCCCGCCCAGTAGGAAGGGGTTTGTGGCTTTGTCCCCGACCTTTAGGATGGCTTTTCTATCTGAGAGGAAATCTCTGATATAGGAGTACGTCCTGGCCCCACAGCCCAGCGCGTTTAGCCTCTGTAAGATTGCTGTGTTCTTGACGTTATCGAACGCCCCTTTAAGATCTAAGGCGAGGATAGCCGTGGGGGAGTTGCGTGTCGCTGGTACAATCACCTCCTCTTTCAGCTGAAGTAGGATGTCTTGAGTTGAGAGGTGTGGACGGAATCCTATCATCGTTGTTGGAAGTTTCCCCGAATCCTCCAGGAATGGCTGTAGCCGGTTGAGAACGATGTGCTCTAGGAGCTTTCCTACACATGAAGTGAGGGAGATCGGTCGTAGGTTCTCAATGGCTGGTGGCTTTCCTGGCTTCGGTATCAGACGAACCTCGGCTATTTTCCAGTCCTCGGGAAGGTTTCCTGTCCTCCATACTTCGTTAAGATGAGCGGTAAGCTCTACTAGCGAGGGGCTGTCAAGATTTACAAGTGCCTTATTGGTAATTTGGTCCATTCCCGGGGCTGTGTGGCGTCTCAAGCCCATTATCGCCGCTGTTACCTCATGTAGATGAATGTCCTCATCTAGGAGCTCGTTAGGGGTGCCGGTGTAGGGTGGCAGAGGCTCCGATGTCTGTGTGGGGAAGTACTGGGCTTTGAGAGTCAAAAGGAGGTCCGCCTCGTTTCCAGGAAATTGGTGAATTACTCGAGCCATATTGTGGTGGGATTCCGTTTTGCTGCTGGCCGGGTTGATTAAATACCTCAATAACTTCCACGTCTTGGAAGTACTCAGTCTTCCTCTCAAGCTGTCGCAGAGGGATAGCCAATTCTCTCGGCATAGCGTGGTAGCGTATTCCGCAGCCTCTTGCGTGAGTAGTGCTATTCGCCTCTTGAGCTTGCGATTTAATCTTTGCCTTTTCCAACGCTTCAGCAGGCTACGCCGGGCTTCCCACATGTGCAGCAAGCGAGCGTCGATGCTTGGAGTGGTGGTGGATGTTTCAAGCATTTTGGTGTGCGCCTTCACATCCTGGTGAAGCTGAGTGATCCACTCCTTAATTGACTGAAGCTGTTGGCTCTGGTCGTTCGCAGCTCTTTCTTCTCTTATCTCCCGCAGCTTGGTCCAATCCGTGAGGCGAGCCGTGCCTATCCTGGCTTTGTATTCGAGACCATGGAGAGTGGTGGCTAGCAGCGCGTGGTCGCTGCCTAGGTATTCCTCCAGATTGGTCCAGCAAGCTTGGGGGATACTTCTGGTGAGGGTTAAGTCGGGGTTCGTGTCTCTTTGCACACTTGTGCCGAGCCTCGTGCTATTCCTTGGATCGTTGACGAGCGTGAGATCCAGGTCCTCAATAACTTTGTGAAGCATGTTTCCCCTGGGGTTGGTGTACGTATAACCCCAGAGGGGGTGGGCTGCATTAAAGTCGCCCACAATTAGAAGCGGATGGTTGCCTGCTGCGTGCGTGGCTTGCTCTAAAACCAGTTTGAGGACCGATGGCGCGCTTTTCGGCCGACAGTAGACGTTTAGAACAAACATGGGACCCTTTTTCTTTGTTGCCTGTGGGATAATTTCGAGCAGAATGGCAAGCGCTTCGGATTGCTGGAGGTGGTGTTGAACGGCCACTAGCTTTTTACTGACCAGGGTGTGAAGGCTGCTCCCTGTATCGGTGCCATAAGTGACGTATCCGGGTAGGCGGACGTGTGTGTTCGTTTCTTGCAGTGCGATGATTTCAGGTGGTCTTGTTGATGTAGCGATGTATTGTATCAGTGATCCATACTTGTTCTTGTAGCCCCGGCAATTCCACTGCCACACCGTGGTTTCGCCTGGGGAGCCCCCGCGCTTACTGCATATATGTTGGGGCGGAGCCATCTTGGTTATCAAGGGGTGGTGATGCGTGCACAAGATGGGGTTCTGGGGAGCCAAGAGAATCTGGCAATTCTGGTAGGGTCTGATGAGCTGTTTTCTTGGGGCGCCGGCTTTGACGAGCTTCCAGTGCTAGTATGCGTTCCTCTAGTCTCATGATGCGTTCCGCCAACTGAGTGTTAGAGTGTTGTTGTTGAGTTGCGAATTGTTGTTGTTGTGCCGCTGACTGTTGTATAGCTGTGAGTTGTTGCTGCATAGTAGCTTGTAGGGATGTCTGAAGGCTCTGAATAGCTTTTGCTACTACCTCTTCTACCTTCTGGAGAGTGGCATATTGGACGGGTATGACTCCCTGCGGTGCAGTGGGCTGCACGGTTGCTCGTTGCGGTGTCGGATTTGAAGTGACTGTGTGAGCTGGCTGCTCTTCCCGTTTCCGCTTCTCCGGGGGTGGGGTTGAAGTGTTTTGTGTAGGGGTAGTGCTATTTTTTCCAAGCAATTCATCTTTAAGTGCTACGAATTCTGCGTGTACGCTAGTGATTTCTGATTTGAGTTTTGCGTTTTCTTCAGTGAGACGCCTAATCTGGGCATGTGCCTGTGCCAGTTCTGTGTCAAGAGTGGGGGGACGAGCTTTGGGAGAAACAACCTGTGCCCAGCTCACCTGCTGCGTGACCTGCGCTGCTCCCTTGCTTCCCCTCCTGCCGCTTGCGGAACGACCACGGCTCGAGGTCCTGCCATGGGATGGCGTCCGTCGTCGCGATGAGGTCCTTCGCCTGGAACCGGAACCGGAACGCGGCCTGGAACTGCTCCTCCCCTGGACAGCTCCGCGTCGTTTCGGGGACCGCGACTTGCGGGATGCTGAGTGCTCGCCACGTGGCCTCGAAGACGAGGAGCCTGCTCTCGGGGTCTGCTGCGGTTTCCGGCGGTTGACGGGCGGCAGGAACCTGTTGGGGCAGGTTTTCGCTGCTGTCGGGTGATTCCCGCCGCACAGAGAGCACCGAGGGTGGCACTCGTGCTGCTCCGTTGCTAGCGAAGTGCCGCACTCTCTGCACTTGGGTGTGGCGGGGGGCCGCGGGCAGACGTCCTCTCTGTGGCCTGTCTCGTTGCAGGTTCGGCAATGCGGCACGGTTCTCTTGTAGAGGTAGCACCGCAGAAGAAGGCCGGAAAATTCGATGTAATATGGTACTGTTTTTCCCAAGAATGTGATCACCATGGTGGTTGTGTTTCCCAGTCTTCTACATGTTAGCGCCTCGTATCCGGGAGATTCAATGCGTTTAAGTAACATTTCGGGCGTGGTGTCGTGATCGATGTTGTATATTACCCCTTTGCAAGAGTTATCGGGGGAAATTCCGTATGATGCAATATCATATGTTGTTGCATCAATTTTGATTTTTTGCATCTTGCTTAGTGCTGAGGCCGTAGCTTCTGAGGCAGTGCTCAGAACAAGGATGTTTTGGTCTTCGTCGATGCGCATTTTGAATCCGGTGGCGCCGATTTGTAGCTTTGCCTCATTTGTAATGGCGTCTACTAACTTCCCTGGGCTCACCTTGTTGAGCTGCAGGCCGTTCCGTGGACGAACCGCCAACTTGTAATCATCGGCAGGAAGGGGGGGTTGTCGGGGCTTGCGCATCGCCGGTCGGCTGTGGCGGAGAACGGGCTTCGGTGGCGTTCGGGAAAGTTGGGGCGTGGTCGAGCGTGTCTGCAGCCGACGGCGACGGGCACGACTGGTAACATTGATTCAAGGCTCACTGTCTTCTTCGTTCTCCTCAGCAGCCCGAAGAAGTCCTTGGGATTCGCGAATTTCCATGTCCTCGTCCTCCGGGGCCCCGGTAGACGATTGGTGGGCTTTGTCGGCGTCGGCATTGAGCAGCGCGTTCGCCATCTGCAGCGGTGCGGCGGCCGAAGCCTTTGCTAGGCCTCGCCACTAGCGAAGTAGGTTTAGCGGGGCGGCCCCGCGTCGAAACTTGATGTGGCCGTAAAATGCAAAATATAGCACTTACACCCTCAAGTTTGGTGTTGACGTGCTCTGGCTGACTTCAGGCACACGATGATGACGTAGAATCTGGATGCGGAGGTGATTTCGCCGAAAATGTAGCTTCTGTGCGGAGCAGATGGAGAGCCCATCCGACCCGTCGCCACACTTCGTCGTCCAACAAAAGGAAATCGAAGAGCACTTTCGTAATTAACGTATACAGCTCGCCCAAACAAAGGGACGGGGACTTTCTAAATCTTTTTGCCGAAGCCAAGAGGCTAGCGGGACACAACAGCCTAGTGATAGCGGGAGATTTCAACGCTAAGAGCCCCCTGTGGGGTTACGCCAAAGAGGATAAGAAAGGGAGGGCGATTAGCACGGCCGCGGAAAATGCGGGGTGCGAGCTCCTAACCGACGAGGCACAGCCTACCAGAATGGGTAACAGCGTCAGTGTAGACACGTGCCCCGACCTCACGTTTGTCAAGAACGCCAAGAACGCGGAATGGGAGAACCTGCTGGAAAACCTGGGCAGCGACCACCACGTCCTCCGCCTAGTACTCGAGGCGGGAAACACGAAGAGAAAGATCGGCTCGACCAGACTGACGGACTGGGACGCCTTCAGAAGACACTGCAGAGAACTGGGCGGCGACATCACTTCCCCGGAAGAATGGAGCCAACAGTTGAAGCAAATCCAGGAGCTCTACACCCGCGAGGTGGACAGAACAGAACAGGCACCGGAGGTGGACAAGCGGCTGCTGGGGCTATGGGAAGCACGCCGCGGCCTCACCAAGCGCTGGAAGAAGCAGAGAATGAACAAGAAGCTAAAGAAGATTGCGGAGATAACCAAGAAGGCCGAGGAGTACGCGACGCAACTGGCCAGACAGGGGTGGCAGCAATTCACCGACTCGCTAAACGGCACCCTCAGCACGGCCAGGACGTGGCAGATACTCCGAGGCCTACTGGACGCCAGCAAGAGCAAGCGAGAGAGCAGCAACTCGGTCCAGAGGCTGATCCACCTATTCCAAGGCACCGACGAGCAGCTGCTCGAGGAGGTCCGCAAGAAATGCTACGGAACGGGAGAGCCGGAGGGATACCGCGGTGAGTACCGAGGCGAAGACAACCCGGACATGGACCGACCCATCTCGAGGGAGGAGGTCGTCGAGGTCATCAGATCGGCCACCAAGAACACGGCGGCGGGAGCGGACAGAGTCCGGAACTCCCTCATACGCAACCTGAGCGACGGAGCGATAGACCAGCTCGTCAAGTACCTAAACACGCTGTGGCAAGAAGGGAAAGTTCCGGCGGAGTGGAAGCACGCCATCGTCGTAATGATCCCCAAGCCCGGAAAAAAATCCAGATTGAGAACCTGAGGCCCATCTCGCTGACGTCGTGCCTAGGAAAACTCTACGAGAAAATCGTCACCAAGCGCATCCAGCGGCACCTAGAAAACGGAAGATACTATCCAAACTCGATGTTTGGGTTCAGGGCCAACCTGTCGACGCAAGACGTTCTGCTGCAGCTCGAGAAGGAAGTCCTGACTACAATGCCGAGAAAGGGCGAAAACGTCGTCATGGCCCTCGACGTCAAAGGGGCCTTTGACAACGTCAGCCACGAGGCCATCATGGAGGGCCTCAACAATACAAACTGCGGCAGGAAGACCCACGACTACGTCAGGGACTTCCTCTCGGGCAGAACGGCGACGGTCGGCCCGGGCGAGCTGAGGAGCGGTATCTTTGCAACGCCTAGCAGAGGTACGCCCCAAGGCTCGGTAATTTCGCCCGTACTGTTTAACGTGGCGATGCTGGGCCTAGCGTAGAGACTCGAAAAGATCCAGGGAATCCGGCACGCGATGTATGCGGACGACATCATGGTCTGGACCACCTGCGGAACCTTGGAAGAAAAACGAGCGGCGCTGCAAGATGCGGCCAAGTGCGTCGAAGACTACGTGAAGGAGAGGGGCCTCAGGTGCTCCACCGAAAAGTCCGAACTGCTAAGAGTCGGCAGACATCCCACCAAGGCGAAACTGGAGGTCAGCCTTGAAGGACAACTCATCCCCGAACGCAACATGATACGCGTCCTCGGCATGTGGCTGCAAGGCAGCAGAAAGGGCAACCACACCATCGGCCTCCTCAAGAAGTCGACCGAGAACGTGAGCAGAATGATAAGCAGGGTCTCCCAGAAGAGGCACGGCATGAGAGAAGAAGACACTCTCAAGCTCGTGAACAGCCTGATCGTCAGCAGAGTCATGTACTCGCTACCCTACCAAGTGAGGACTAAAACGACCAACGAAGAGATTGAAGTCGTCCTGAGGAAAGCCTGCAAGACTGCGCTGCACCTGCCGAGAAACACCTCCAACGAAAAGCTGATGCAACTAGGGGTGAGCAACACTTTCGTCGAAATGGCGGAAGCACAGCGGAAAGCGCAAATGAAAAGACTAACGGGGACCTACACGGGGCGAAACCTGATCGGTAGGCTGGGCTTCGAAATAGGAGACGTCGACCGGCGGGAATTAGGAAAACCTTTAATGTAAAGCCTATACCGAAGAACATGGATCCCAGGCTCCACGAAGGCAGAAGGAAAGCTAGGGCCGAATACATAGAAAAGACAGTGGCTAGAGAAGAGAACACTCTCTTCACGGACGCGAGCATAAGTTTAATAGGAAGCGAGGCAAAGGCGATCGCGGTAGTAATGAACAAGGAGGAAAAGCTTGTCTCGTGCGTCTCGGCCGAGATACGGAGCGTAGCTGAAGCCGAGGAAATCGCCGTGGCGCTGGCGGCGATGCAAGGATATAGGGAGAATAAATCGCTAAATATTCTCACAGACTCGAAAGAGACTTGTCGCAACTACATGAGGGGCAGAATATGCAAAACTGCCCTTAGGATCCTCAGAGGGGGTAACCCCTCGGAGGAGGCGAAAATCAAACACAATCTGATGTGGATACCTGGACACGAGGGCATAAGGGGTAACGAGGCGGCGGACGGTCTAGCTCGAGCTAATAGATTCCGGGCTGGGCAGCAGCAGGAGTACCGCGCTAGTTACGCCGGGATCCTCAGTGACAGTTATTCGGAATTACTGCAACACTACAGGGGGACTAGATTCAAGTACCCACCGCCCCATAAAGCGCTGACGAAGGAGGAAGCAACGGGCTGGCGTAGGCTCCAGACAAACACCTTCCCCAACCTTTTCATATTCAACAAGATGTTCCCAACGCAGTATAGGGACACCTGCCCCTGGTGCGGGGCTACACCCACACTCTATCACATAACTTGGGAGTGCGAACGAAACGACGCATTCCGCGATCATAAACCCCCGAGTGCGGAGCATTGGGAGAGCCGGCTCGTCAGCTGCGAACTCGCCGTCCAAAGAAGGATGGTGGAGCACGCTAGGGACGCGGCCAAACTCAGTGGAGCCCTGGACTGAGGGACCACCCGTGCTGAAGAGGCTTCCCTTCGACGAGAAGACAGCGTGAAGAAGAGAAGACCTCGATTCGCGAGAATTCCATTTTATAATTCAATAAATGTTTTTCTCTCTCTCTCTCTAGCCCACAGGGGTATGTGCCATTGCGTTTGGACCT
The DNA here is from genome assembly GCF_023375885.2 of Dermacentor andersoni. Lineage (NCBI taxonomy): Eukaryota > Metazoa > Arthropoda > Arachnida > Ixodida > Ixodidae > Dermacentor > Dermacentor andersoni. The sequence goes on along the minus strand of NC_092817.1, from coordinate 178,399,238 downwards.
TTTCTGCACTGTCGTCAGGATCGGCCCACATGATGATTTTTTCTGTAGACGGATCACGAAAAAACTATGTAAGGGTATCCCTTATACAACGCATGCGAAGCGCTTCCGAAAGATGGCGACTCCATTAGTCCTCGCCCCGAATACTGAACGCAGAGTCGGCGTGAGCGCTGATATTATTAGTTAAGTGATATTTTAGGTAACGGAAATGTGTCACGCGCTGAGCACAACCATACCTTGTGAATGGTACTGTTGTTGACATTGACGTATTTTTCATACTGAACGGGAACTTACGTGACACGTGCGTTGGTGTGGTGAAGTACAGTGATCTGCGCATGGAGCCTGGTGAACTGAAGTTAACTGTGCATTGGTGTAGTGAATTGTATTATACGTGTACACCGAAGAGATGAACAAGGGTAATTGAAGTTTTCGTGGACCGATAACACGGAAAACACTGGCGCTCCCGTAATCGAGAGTAGGTGTGATCTTCAAATGGGTGTAGTGCATGTTCCCAGCAGCACACTCAATAATGTGCACTGGTTCGTATGGATGCTGCCCAGCTAAAAAAAGAAAACCGGCTGAAGTCGGCAAGACAGGAAAGGGACGACGCACGGAGACCGACCGCACTGCGCAGCCAGAGAACGAAAAGCGCCTGAAGGAGGCGCGACCAAACATGTCAACTAATCTCGATTCTTGCTCCTTAATCTCTATGCAAGGGGTCACTAGTTGGAGCGCTACTGAGCAAAGAGTGGGCTTAACGGAGCGTTCGCATACCAAGGCTAGCTGCGAGACGTAATGCTCTTTCCTAATTTTTCTTTCCTCCATGAAGGCAAAGCCACGCATCAGGCACTTCCGGAGCAACGCCACACGGCGGCTCGGCGAGCGCAGTAGATCCACGGAAAATTCCATTTCGAGAATAGAATTTTGTAATGCCTTGTATCTGCCTTTCGAACCTCGCTTTTGGAAATTACAAATAAAAGGTCAGCGACATAGAACTTACAGCTTGAGCGCTATTGTGAACGACCATTAGAAAGAAATCAGAAGCAATATTTTTTGTAACTTTTTTTGGTAGTAACTAGGCTATGTAATGCCGTCCTGTAGTTCCTCAGTTCTCGTTTTCTTCTCGCAACTTGTCCGGATGTGCTTGTTTGAATACCTGGATGCTCTCGTTTGAGTGCCCGGACAACGGCTCTGGCTTTTGGCTGAAAGTCACTTGAAGGTCGCTGACAACGCGACATAAAAGTGCTTAATAAGGGGGCCATTGTCAGGAGTGACAAGTGGAAGCAAAGAAAAAGGAAGAGAAAAACATGAGGAAGAAAAGGGAAGCAGTGAAAGGTGCGCGCAAAGACGCATTTTGGAGACGGGGCTTGTGCATGCAAGTGCGTGGTGGCCTGGACGTAGCATTCCGGTAGAAGACGACCAGAAAACTGCCGTATTGCCAGTACCGTGGCTCTGGGAAGACGGCCGTTTTCCTTCCCCAATGCCATGGTGATCCAGCGACGCCCTTCCCGAATACCAGGCTCGGCGAGCAGCTGGCCACCGGCTCCGGAATCAACGCTCGCCCGGACCGACCCGCCGAGATATGTCAGCGTTCACGCCACTGAACGTGGATGAGCGAAGCTGGCTGCAGCCACCCAACGTGCAGTTTATAGACTTTAGGGGCCGGTGCACACCAGGAGCGCCAGCCGGCACGAGTCCATCTCTGCCTGAGCGCGACACCTCTCGAGCGATTGAACCTTGGTTATGTCAGCCGAGCCGCCTGTGACGCCGGACACGAGCGATGACGGATCACGCTCAGGTTGCGACGACGCACCACCGAGCGTGCGCGAAGACATCTGCGACGGACATAACCGGTACTGTAGGCGCCCTGACGATAGCGTATAAACGATCGCCCAATACACGTTGGTTGACGTAAGGTATGTAAACCTAAAACCTAATTAGGGAGTACGCATTCAGTGCGCAATAAGTGTTGTAATTTAACGTGTGCGCAATTTAAACAACGCATGCAGTCAATGTTGGCTCGGTATCGAACTTTGCGTTCAAGTGGTCGTTGTGCCTGCTCAAGCGAACGTACAAGGCGGTGACGTACGCGTGACTGTTATATCTACGGCTGCTGTTACTGCCACTTTATGCCATGTTCTGTGTACTTGCTAGTGCTCTAAAAGTCTGTTTAAAATGCGAAGCATTTCTTGGCGAAGATTTGCCACTTGGACAGCATATATCTACCCGCCTACGTCTTGGTGCTGTCATGTAAATTTCGTTAACTTCGTATGCACCAAAATTGGCATAGTATGACAAGAGCCTATGACGAACACAATTAATAGGTAATGACGTGAATATCATGGCATGTGCATCATTAGTATGTGCATCATGTGCACCAGTAGTAGAGGCGGCGAATTCGTTCGTAAGTCTTGAAGACTCCGGCGTGGCCACACTGTGGATCGTTGTGGAAAGCGGCACATATTTGTGACCTTAAGCTGCGGGGAATCACCAGAAGCCACCGACGGCCTTCAGGAGAGTAATTGCGTCGGTGGAGCAGCTGGTCACGAATGGCAAAATGAACTGCTTGGCGTCGGAGGCTTCGGGATACAGGGATGGTCGATGATCCAGAAAGATAGTCGAAAAGAGAAGCGATCCACGGGTCACGACGTTGTGCGGTGGCAAAGGAGTCCAAGTCGAGAGATGAGATGGAGTGTGCGGAAGTTGTTCCGCAGGCCGAGTCTGGAGGTAAAGGTGAACGAGACAGGGCGTCGGCGTCGGAGTGTGTTCGCCCACTGCGGTATACGACGCGAATATCATACTCCTGGATGCGTAATGCCCAACGGGCTAGGCGGCCAGTGGGATCTTTCAAGTTGGCAAGCCAACAGAGCGCGTGGTGATCTGTGACCAAGTCGAATGTGCACCCGTACAGGTATGGTCGGAACTTGCCAAGTGCCCATACTAAGGCCAAGCACTCTTATTCCGTCACACTGTAATTGGCCTCTGGCTTCGTCAGCGTGCGACTCGCATAGGCGACTACGTATTCGGGGTAGCCTGGCTTTCGTTGGGCGAGGACGGCGCCGAGACCGACCCCGCTGGCATCCGTGTGCACCTCAGTTGCAGCTGACGGGTCGAAATGGCGAAGAATAGCTGGGGAGGTGAGAAGACGGCGCAGCGTAGCGAAGGCGGAGTCACATGCAGGGGACCAGGAGGAGAGGGTGGTGTCACCGCGCAGATGCTGAGTCAATGGCGCTATGATCGATGCGAAATTCCGAACAAAGCGCCGGAAATATGAGCATAGGCCCACAAAGCTTCGAAGTTATTTGATGGTCTGAGGCTTCGGAAACTCAGCGACTGCTCGAAGTTTTGCAGGATCGGGTAGAACGCCGTGCTTGGACACAACGTGGCCTAAAATGGTGAGCTCTCGCGCGGCGAAGCGGCACTTCTTGAGGTTGAGTTGGAGGCCAGCGTTCGTTAGACAGGTCAAAACAAGTCTGAGGCGGAGCAGGTGAGTCGGAAAATCAGGCGAGAAAACCACGACATCGTCGAGGTAACACAGACATATGGACCACTTGAGGCCACGCAGCGTGTTGTCCATGAGTCGTTCAAAGGTGGCAGGGGCTTTACAAAGCCCGAACGGCATTACGTCAGGCGTAATGAATGCGGTTTTCTGGCGATCGGCTGCAGCCATCGGTACCTGCCACTACCCCGAACGCAAGTCAAGAGACGAGAAGAATTCTGCTCCCTGAAGACTGTCGAGGGCGTCGTCGATGCGCGGCAAAGGATAGACGTCTTTGCGCGTTACCTTATTTAGCCGACGGTAGTCGACGCAAAAGCGAATAGACCAGTCCTTCTTGCGAACGAGAACGACAGGCGATGCCCAGGGACTGTGCGAAGGTTTAATAACGTCACGGCGCAGCATATCTTCGACTTGGGTGGTAATGACACGACGCTCTTCGGCCAAGACGCGGTAGGGTCGTTGACGTAACGGCTGATGTGAACCGGTGTCAATGTAGTGCTGCACTTCCGACGTGCCGCCCAAGTGAGGTTGTGAAACGTCGAATGAACTTCTAAAGTGGTGCAGGAGATCAAGAAGGTCGGCGCGTTCGGCAGGTGTGAGGGTATCGGCGATGGCACTCGAGAATGCATCCTTGGACGTCTCTTCAAGCGCGGAAATCGAAGACGACTGGCCGGAGTCAACATCAAAAGAGTCTCCGGGGACGTCAACCAAAGACGAAGAGTCGAGGAGTTCCACGATGCCAAGGCATTCACCAACGAGCAATGTAATAGGCGCACAGAGGGGATTGCAAAAGTATATATTGCTACAGCCGCCAGCCATGTCAAGTGTTGCGAAGGGTAGTCGGAGAGATTTACGGCTCATGAAGACGTCGGAAGGTGTGAAGAGGACCGTTGCTTCAGTGATGGCATCGCAAGAGACGGGTACGAGAGCGAAGGAGCCAGGTGGAATATCTGTGTCCTCGCGCACGGTAAGTTTAGAAGGGCGGTCACAATCGTCGTGCAAGGGTGCGTCACAAGGGGAAAATTCAACTTCGGCGCGTGCGCAGTCGATCACGGCTTTATGACGGGATAAGCAGTCCCACCCGAGGATTACGTCATGCCAGCAGGTGGGAAGAACAATGCACTCGACTATGTAAACAATGCCGTGAATAAGCACACGTACAGTACAGGCTGCGTGCGGAGTGACGTGCTGAGCGCTTGCCGTACGAAGCGACAGTCCAGAAAGCGGCGTGGTCACCGTGCGCAGCGAACGGCACAGTTTGGCGGCTATCACAGAAACGGCTGCGCCGGTATCCACAAGAGCGAATGCAGGAACACCTTCTACACTAATTTCGACCACGTTAGCAGGAAAGGCGCGAGGACTTAGACAGTTCGAATGGGGCGCAGTTCTTCCCTCGTGAACTGCGACGTTCAGTTTTCCTGGTCAGGTGGTGCGGGTCGCCGACGCATTGGGGAGAGCGAGCGTCGGCGAGGGGATGGCGAGCGACGCGAAGGAAATTCTGGAAGGTCAGCACGAGCATATGGTTGGGGGGAAGGAGTGGCGTATTGGCGAAAGGGCTGGCTGCCGTACTGGAAGGGTCGAGAGGCGTCGTCGAACGCTTGAGGCCGACGTCGGCAATATCGGGCGACGTGTCCAGGAGTGCAGCAAGAATTGCAGATGGGACGATTATCAGGCGTCCTCCAAGGATTAATTCTCGGTGCGGTCTAAGATGCAGCATGGGCTTCCGGTGGCACCGGTTGGGAATGGGTCGCGAAAGACGCAGGCGGAGGTCTGCGTACTGCCTGCGCGTACGTAAGAGGCGCGGCCACAGGCAGGACTGGCTGCGCATAGGTGGGAGGAGTCGCGACAGGCTGCACTGCCAGAGCAGAGTTGAGATTCGTGGCTGCAGGCGGCTGATGGTGTGCGGAAGGGACAACTTGAGCGACCTCTTCGGAGATGAGAGTGCGGAGCGTGTTTGGAAGACGGGAGGTGGGCTCCTGAGTGAAGGGGACTAAAGAAAGTTGGCGGGCAACTTCCTCACGCACGAAGTCCTTGACCCGTTGAAGTAATGAGCATGGGTCGTGCATGCTGTCAAGGCTTGCCACCAAGTCGTCGCTGCCCAGAGCACGCCGAGTCGAAGCGCGTTGCTTCCGTAACTCATCATAACTTTGGCATAGGCTGACGACTTCGGACACAGTGCGCGGATTCCTGGCTAGAAGCATCTGGAAAGCGCCGTCATCGATGCCCTTCAGTATATGGTGAATTCGCTCAGCTTCGGGCATTGCCGCGTTGACTCGTTTACACTGGTCCACGACGTCTTCAGTGTAGCTCGTGAATGTTTCTGCCGTCTGCTGTGCTCGGGCGCGCAAGCGTTGTTCAGCGCGCAGTTTGCGAACAGCGGGTCGGCCGAACACTTCTGTAAAGGTTGTCTAGAAGATTGACCATGTGGGTAAGTCACTTTCGTGGTTGTGAAACCAGAGTTGGGCAACACCAGCCAGATAAAAGATGACGTGGGTTAACTTCGCTGGATCATCCCACTTGTTGTGCGCGCTCACCCGTTCATATGACGCCAACCAGTCTTCTACGTCTTCGTCGTCTGCACCGCTGAAGATCTTGGGGTCGCGTTGTCGTGCAACGCCGGTGCAAGTGACGGACTGTGGCGTCGGCGCCGTTTGGGATGAGCTGTCGGTCATGGCGGGCGATAGCGTTCTTGATCGCAGCTCCAGGGTTACAAGCGACGGGGTTTGAGTCCCAGCACCTCCACCAATTGAGAAGAGGTTTATTGGCGGCTCCTAAGGCAAAAACGCAGCCACCGGGAACGGCGAGACAGCCCGAAGCACTGTCCAAAAAAGGCGACAGTAATCAACAGCGCGAGCGGAGCCGAGCCGCGCGTTGGCGATGTGTCTGTACCGCGAGGCGCGTCTTCTTCTTCACAGTAGCATCGTTAGCAATGCATTCCCCCCCCCCCCCTCTGTAAAAAGTAATAGAAGACAATTTACAATGCTATGTTTTGTATTTCTTTTAGCTTGCTTTCACTGGATAAACTTTATGTTGACGTGTATTTACGCATTTATTGCTGTTTTAAACATTTGACCTGTTTTTCCTGTTGGCGTATTTCTAATCTGTGCCTCTTTGTATGTAACGTAACATGTATTATATTTCATAACCTTCTATTACATTTTCGAATGCTCACACTATGTCGCCTTATTTCGCTGGGAGGTTGGGCCACTCAAGCTGCGTTTCAACTCGCAGGTTCTTTCCTGCCTTCCATAACAGTTTTCTCCTTTTTTGTTTTTATGTGTTTTTGTGTCAAAACAATATAATGGAATTGTGGTGCAAAAAAACGGAAACTCCAACCAAAGTCTAAGTGCACCTGCGTTTTGGCTTTTCGCACCTATCCAAATACACCCCCGGCGGTAAGGATCAAACGCGCGACTTCGAGCGGAGCAGCACAACGACATCGCCAGTGGGCGACCGCGCTGGTGATACCCGAACACCAGTTATTTTATAAAGCAACGTCTTCTTAGCCGACTTGGACTGATTTCGAGTATCGGAGTATCCTGCAACAACTTTAGGAAAGAAACGGGGGACTTGTAGGGGACTTCTAGGGGACTTGTAGACGTTGCATGAACCTGACAATGGTATCAAATAATACTTCGTAATCTCTATAATACGTAGAAAAAGTCAGCCACTGAGGATTTGATAAAAACGAGAGTAAGTAATCGAAAACAGGGTAGGGTATGAGCCTCTGTGTTACTGTCGCTGTGTGATGTGGCGACAAACAGCGACATTTCGCCTAATTGCCGCGGCCTGCGTCTGATGATGAGCAGTGTGCGAGATCGTTAGGGCGCCTTGCTGCGCGCTCACCGGCGCGCACATTTGGAGAGATGGCGCATGCCGCGATGCTAGAGCTCAGGTAAAATAGAGTCCGGTCTGATAAGCGCGTCCAAGTGCGCAAATGCACTGTCGCTTTGGTGTGGGTGGGCATTGACATAACACGTCCTAGTTTACGACGGAGCCGCTAGACCAGAGTGCCTCGTGCGCTAGCTTGGACGGCCGGCAGCATACGGGCCTACCGCTTCGGTACACTGAAGAGTTCAAGAGATCATGCTGAGTTTGCGCCTTTGCCAAACGAAAAAGCGCTCGCTCATCATGCAAAAGCGTACACGTGCTTCTCTAACAGGTGGCCGCTGCGATGCTACAGACCACGCTCATCGGAGTCGTCTTTAAAGGGGACAAATCTTCAGCAAATCTATGTTGAGGAGCGTTCGCGGGTTCTAGCGGAAGATAGTCGCCTGAGGTACGTGCGTGACTGCTACGTTTTGGTATGGCGAAGGAGACGTTTAGACCTCCCTTTTACGTGCTTGCGTACATACCCCGCCTGTGAAATCGATAAACATTATGTGTGTTACTGCGAGAGAAACGAACACCAGAGGAAGGCACCTGCAGGTGGAGAAGAGTATCGCGCTTGGGGAGTCTACGGAGGAGCGCGCCTAGCGCGCCGCAAGGGAACGTCATCTAGAGGAATACCTAGGTGGCGTTGGGCGAACATGGAAATGAGAAAGGAGGCGAAGCGTCGCGGAGCAGGACGGTATGTGGAGGCCAGCTGGGTCGGCCTCCTCTGGCAGTTGCTACGGGTTCCGCATGCGCTATGGACGTGCCGGGTTTGTCTCGTGATCGAGGGTCCGAGTACCCAGCGAGAATGGTGGAGCAGTGACGCAAACAGTGGCAGAGCGAGCGCGAGTCGACCGACCCCGTTGTCGTCGCCGAGCGCCGGGCACGAGCTGAACAAGGCCGGCAAAACGCGTGGGACTGGCGGGCTCAAGAGGTTTCAGAGGGGGAAGCAGGAGAAGGGAAAGAGGAATAGTGTCAGCAGTAAATTACCCAATTGCCTGAAGTAATAAAGACTTTACACTTCATTACAATGACTTACCATTTTGCCTAATGGAACTTTATATTTTCTAGAAATCGAAAAGTGCACATAAAGCTTAGAAAATAAAACATCAGCGTTTAAAAAAGCACCACACTCACACACAATTAAGGCATTTGTAAAAACTTCTACACGCAATCCGCAAAAAGGTAATGGAACCCATACACTCGCGCCAAACCCGTGTTTATATACTGACACATCACTTTAATCTTTTAACAATATGCCTACGCTAGTTCTGACCCTCTACAGACGCTCAGTACGGCACAATAATAATAAAAAAAAACATTCTGATTGTTCTTTTTGCACCACGAGTTTCCAGACTAGCCTACCTTTATTCGAACCCCGGTTGCTGGAACGCCGACATCAGCATTGGTTTGGACAGCACACGTCTTCGGTTGACCTGCGACAATGCCGCACGACTCTGTCATTCCATACATGTTGAGCAGGAGCTTGAGACCACTGAATGATTCACGCGTTGCTTCGGCTGTGGAAGCCGAAAGCACACTGCCACCTACGACGATTGCTCGCATGCTGGGCAGCCTCCTTCCAGTACGTCGCATCTCACTCACGATAGCTTTGATCTGAGATGGGAAGAATAAGGCCGTCGTCGCCTGCACAGAGATCAAAATAATTAGGATGAATCAGGGCGTAGGAATGGGGAGGATTTTTTTCGAGTTGGCATAGCTTTGCTAACATACTGCGTGCCTGATCCTTTTTGAAAAGAGCAGTAATCTAAAGAAGCTTAAAGAATACGAAGGCTGGCGACGCACTAGAAAAAAAGTCACAGTATCGCAGGAAATCCGAGGCATTGATAGTAATAGCACTGTGTTCGGTACACACACGAAGTTATGTTTGTAACTTTATTGACCGTGTAAATTGTTGGAAATATGCACTTATTAATTAAAAACGCAGTGTAAATGTCGACTTGCAAACATGAACAGTTTTAACTCAATGACCACGAGCACTTGCCACAACACTGGCGGTAGCAGTACCATCGATATCGGCGAGATCACGTCTTTGCCTAAAGAACACGTCTTTTGCTGTCGCTGGCTTCCCCATTTGAGCTCTGCCGCGATTGCGAAAATATGATAACGTGCATTACAATAGTAAGTGCGCAAGAGGAGCGCAAGCATGAGGCCACCTTCCTACTTCGCTCGTCTTCGACATGGCAACCGCAGCTGGTGAACTACAACACAGCTTGTGCGGGTTTCATATGCGTCCGCCATGCTCTAGCACAACCTAGCCTCACTGGTAACAACACACAACAGTAGGTGCACTTGTAAAGGAGACGCAGGTTCCCCTCCACAAGCCCAAATTCTGGTAGTGTTGAGGGGAGATCGTAACCTATAGCATCAGGCGCGGGAAAAGACGCCGCTGTTTTGAATTCGGAGGCCTGCACGTCCACGAAGGTCCCACGGATTGTGCCTTTACAGGCGCCAGGAGATAGAAAGGTCCCCTGGGATGTTTAAGGGATGAGAAAAAAGTTTTATATTCAAATGTACATGACTGTGTTTTACAAACACAGCTCCAGCTCTCCGAGCACGCTACATGCTAAAGTCCTTGCATTTCCTAGCATCTCTCCTCACAGCAGTACAGATCTGCTCCTTATGCCGTTCACTTCAATCTCGTCGAGGAAATTCACTGGCCGATCCCAAATGCAGAACAGTTTAGATTATATCCCCGCCCCAACGTCCGACCTTGTGCCGCACTCCCACTCCTTTGACGGCTCCTTGTTCTCCAATGTTGCACAATACGAGACAACCACGTGGCAAACTGTGAACCGGAAGTGACGCCGTTTCGTGGGAGTCCTTGACAATGGCCCTTTCATCAATTAGTGTCCTTTTCGTGACGGTCAATATATGGAGATTGGGAAACTGGCCTTCGCGGTAGTTGGAGCGTGGAGTTGTATTGAAGTGAGGTGTCATTGTATACGCGTCACCGACGGCCCTCGGTCCAATTGTATTCCGGGCTGGCATTCGCCTCGCCTGTCAGTTCTGTTCTGTCTAAAAGCCGAAGATATGCATGACTTCTTGTTCGTAAGACTAAGGTGACGCTGATTTATTCACTTTGAGTAAACTACGAATAGTGAACAGCACGCGAGACAGCTGCACGCTTGCCGGTGAAGCCTTGTTTGTTCCGAGGGATCACCATGCACAACAGCGCACATCAAGCCACTAGCCTTCTTGGCTTACCATCGCACCTGCAAGCGACTCCATTAGAACACGCATGCGGGCTGGGGGCCTCTCATCCTCACCCTTGGACTTAACTCTGAATCCTCCAAAATCGTACCTGAATTTGCTCATTAAAACAACTGCCTTCAAGCGCACAATGACGTTATTCTAACGAAGCTTTCTTTTGGATCATTTGGCCATATTTGACTTAGTTAGTTCGTTTGTCGCAGAGTGAACTGGAGATGACAGATATTGCACAAATAAAGAACGCTGATGCTAGTGTTATAAGCATTGCAGAAGATGATCAGTCGTGTAGCATTAAATTAACTGCTGCACGAAAGCATCGTTTGACATAGCTGATAACATGTGACTTGGATCTGTATTGCTCTAAAGCAAAGCTTTCCTAGAGAGCCATTCCGTTATACTGCGTGTCATCGTCGTTGCCCGAAGTCTCTTCGAGTGTAAACCGCCGCTACTCTATGCACAAGAACGTTTCATTTCACAATGCCCCGACACGTTTCTACCACTCACTGAAGGGGGAATGGCGCAAACGAACAGCGGCGAGAGCACAGACAAGCGCAGACTAGCAACAATAGTTTATTTTGAAAAACACGCAAACTATATACACTGGCAGAAACACATGTATTAGCCTAAAGATTAGCAGTGAAAGAATCAATTTCTAATTTGTGCAGACGCACTGATGGCCTAGCCACGCACATGTCAGCGGATTTAGGAATAAAGAAAGTTTCCACAATCTCAATCGCTGTCCTATCTTTGTGTCTTCACAGCTCTTTCCTATCTCGTAGCAACGGGTTGCACTTACATTCTTTGCAATGTAGGCTCAGATTAGATGACGGCTGCCTTCCAAAGAAGCTCTGTGCTCAATTAATCGGTTATTCAAATACCTTCTTGTTTAGCCAATGTACCACTTCCCACTGGACGGGAAGTGTCATGCTCTAGAGATTCATGCTCTAGAGAGTAGAATAAATCCGCTACGGGAATGCTAAACACGGACATGGGGCAAGGAGCTCCTGTCGCCAGGAACTGGATGACTTCACCAGAGTTCCTCACACGGAAGGGATCCTCGATGTAGAGTGAAGGGAGGTGTTTTTGCATGTACCCAGATACCAAATACTGCCAGGTGTCATGTTCAGGCACAGTTACCCGAAAGAGTAATAGTAACGGGTAAAGGCGAAGGGTTGTTGCGTTTTTCAGCTCATCAAAAGCATCGTTTACATTGATGTTCACACCGCGTGGAATCTTCATATTTTCTGCCGTTTCCGCAATAACGAAAACAAGAGAAAATATACCAATTTAACGATAGCCACGTTAATACTTGAGATGTGCGAATTTAAGGGGCGAGAAGAAGGCAGCAGAGGCGCATTGGTTCTCTGGATGGTCTCATGTTTTCACGATGTTATATTGTGAAAACATCAATATGTGCCAAGGAGCGATGTGCCCGATGTTGTAAGCTTGCGTTCACAAAATCCGGACTTCGAAAAATTCCTTACCTTGTACTTATCCACAGAGTCCAGTATTTCCGCAGGTGTGAGATTGGCCGACGAAAGAGTGCAACTAGCACCATCCAGCAAAGCTAGCATAAAGTACAGCATGCCGGACTGGTGCGTGATCGGCTGCGAGCCAAAGAAGATGCCTCCTTCACCCCATGGCATCTGCAGCCTGCAAAAAATCGGCATCGAGTGTGCATCTGATTACTATGACATTCTAAATCACTTTGTAAAGTGCGTAGTTATGATTGTCTTTACGAAAAATACAGGTGATTTTTTTTGAATGAATGTACAGTACCCAAGTATCTGCACTCAAATGAACTATTCAGGAGAGCAATTAGCGACACTGATGCTTCTACAGCCACCAAACCTTGTAGAAGTTTCACCTTATTAACAGAGCTTCTACGGGTTGACGTCAAATTATAAGTGATGAAGACTTTCAAGATCTTTTACACACTCAATGAAACGCGCCTCAGAAATGACTCAAGTTGATAGTAGTTGCACATAATTACGTTCGGTCAGCAAACCTACTCATTCACAACTTACTCAGGCTCACGCAGTCTGCGATGGACTGTGATGCAATCATGGCGTCCCTGGGACTGTAGTGCGTCCGAGTGAAGCTGGCTGACCAACATATTGCAGAGTTCAACTGTGCCTGCCAGTAGAATTTGCCTGAGTTAAAATATCTGTGACCCCGGATAAATAGAATTTTCTTCTGTCTGAGCTCGAGTGAGGCTCGCTTGACCTTGATAATTTGGATGTAATTTGACCTTGATAATTTGGATGTAAGTATAATTTGGATGTCTATAAGATCAAGTTAGATTGGCGGCGTAATATTTCACTAAAGCTTCGAATAAGATAGATCCCAACATGTGCGTGTGATCGCAATATATTTTTCGTCCCTATCGAAGCGCAAATTTTCTACGGCTATGAAAATCTCATTATTTTCCAACAAAGCCTGAAATCGCCAGATCTACGAGAATTTTCATAGGGGTTGGCAGTACCGCCGCACAGTGAATTGGACTCGACGCCACATTCGCTGGTCATTCCACATGTGTGGATTCACACTAACCTTGATGGCCGTTTATTGAAAACCACATGCGCCGGGGCAGACAGAGCGCAATGTGCGTCTCTAGAACATTCCGGGAACCCACCGAGCAGAGCAGTACCACACTCAGGCGTAAACTCGCACTATCACAAGGTTAGCAGGTATTTAAACGTAAATCGTTTATTGTGTGTGCTGCAATTAGTATTCTTATTAACGCCGACCGACAGAAGTAATTGGAGCGAACGGGCCTTTATTCAAAACGTCTTCAAAGCCTATATGGCAGTCCGTGTTCTTGTAGAACGCTGGCTCCCCCTTGAGTTCGAGATGCTTCACAAAAACTGTTATATGCCAAAGAAAGAAAATTGGTCGCACAACATTGGCCTAGCAATAAAGAATTCTTGATATTTCCTCGAACAGCTAGATGCCACAATATATTATGTAATGTGAGCTAGACGTTCGTTGCCCGTTTTGCTCAGACCGGTGCATACACACAGCTTCTCAGCAGGAAAGTATACTGTACTAACAGAAAATAAAGAAAAAGTTGGAAGGCGATTCATCTTCCAGTCAAAGATGACGAAAGTCAGCTTCTTCCTTAACAAATTGGAGGCGAGCAAGGGGTGCAGTCACTGCTCAACGCGCTTTAGCGCGGCTGTCCTCGCTCGAGGGTAGTGGGAAGACCATCGGACTCAACTTTGTTTTTACTGCACACTCTTCGAACGAAGCTCACATTTCGGCACAGGATGACATGCTAATTAAGAAATACGTTCCACGATTCTATATGCCAAAACTAGGATACGATTATGATGATTCCCCCTTTTAACTCTATAGCCGAGAACCTTCTTCTCCAATTCACACCATTATTTCTTACCAGGCCAACTCATCGTCAAACACACGCATTTCAGAACACACCCAATATAAAGAAGAATGTCGGCAACTCATTGGCACCCTCACGGCGCTAGACCAGGCGCAGCAGATATTTAGTGATGACGACGGACTGCCGTACCACCAGTTTTCGTTTGACTCTATGGTGGGGTAATGGGTGCCTTCTACAACAACATCAGATTTCTATAGAAGTTTGTTTCGAAAAATCATCGGTGCGGTTTCTAAAGGAACTTTCTCTGGCCAATTATGTCACCGAACCTCTCCCAGCTTGGATCACCGTCGCCAAGCCGTGAAATGGTCCACATCGATTGTTTCAAGCCTTATTAGGAACCACTTGTCCTGACATTAGCCTAAACGGCTTGCGCCGCTCCAGCTTCAGACAGGGAGAACAAATTATTTATCGGAGAAGGTGCCCACTCAGCGAAGTACATTAGTGGCCCGAAGCCACGTCGCCAACGCAACGCAACAGGGCCGGCCTGGAGTCTGTCCTCAACTAAGCCTGGAGTATCACGCCCGCCAGGTTGTGTATGTTCGCGCCTGTGACGTGTTCTGGAAAACTTCATTACATTTATTACAAATCAGCTGTTACACGCTAGGTTCTGCCGGTTTAATTGCGTAGGTAAACGATATGGCGACCGCTCCAGAGCTAGAAATGCTAAAGCCTAAAGCAAAAGCCTATCGCCGCGTATGCCGTAGCTACGTTTAATCGCGAAAAGTGTCAAAACGTTCTAGGATAAAAAAAATTATAATAGAAAAAGGAAAACCAGAATATATATTGGTTAGTGTGGACCGCGGTTTGACTTCGCGGGCTCTATGGGTAAATCACATAACATTATCTCAGTTCCCTTCCACCCGCATAGGCCACGTGCGGGGAAGACTGTGGAAGAACAACGCGCCTACGAATAACGTCAACGTGGAGAGATACGGGAATGTGCGCGGCAACGGCTGGCGGCAAGTAATACGGACGGAGCGTACCGCAAATGCCAAGCGTATGCACCTCTGCTTGGATCACCGCTACTGACAGCACTCCCATCCTTATAATGGGTAATTTAAACATAGACGTGGAAAAGCCAGACGGAAATTTTTTCGTGCCGTTTCCCTTGCCATTTGTTGGCATTCAATTCCAGACAAACATCAGTCTACCCAGGACGCATCACCGGTCGTGTATAGACCTCACACTGGCCAAGAGTCTTTCCAGTGTCACCACAGAGCCCCTGGCCATATATCAGAGTGATCATAAAGCGATAGTTCACTTGGTGGCCAAATAATAAATCTGAAAAAAGGCAAACAAAATAAGGATGAAATCAAAAAAGCACTGTGTATGTAATTTAATAAAACAACAAACAATTGTGAAAGAAAGCGAAATTCGTTATGGGTATGTCTTTTATTTTGAATCACCATATTTTTATCAACATATTTATCCCCATATCTAAAGCTCCACTGGTGATCCACCTTTACACAGTAAAATGGCTCTGAAATTTTTATATATAAGGTCGTCACATTTTCCGCATGAGATCGACACACTGAATGCAATTGCAACATTTTAGACATCGCAACAATGTTACACGAAATAAGGCTCGTAGCTTTACGGGCAGTTTGAATTGCAGTAAACGTAAGGTGACTATGTAAGCATGCGTAGTGTGGCAGTCGCAGACACCTATGGGCACATAGAACGCAATGACCGTGAGCAGATGATGATTATCTTGATGATGACTTATTGGAAACCCCTTTGAAGCGAGGCAATGACAAAAAGTCGCCCATACTGCTAGATTTATTCAGGTATTCTATACTTGTTTTTCATGCTAGCACATTTTGTATACATTTCCTTTATTTCTTATTTTTGCTCAGGATTTCTTTATCCACATTGTGTCCTTTTGTATGCCTGTATGCGAGCCGGTCGTATCGATCTCTTCCCTGCTTTTTTTACCGATACTATAAAAGTATCTTGCTTATCTCAACTGCTCACTCGCTGATGCTTCCATCCACTTTATATCCAAGTGTTACTGGAAGGTGCACTGTACATATTGATCTCGCTGGATAAATCCCTTCGTATTCCATTAGGATGTGCTCAGTGGTCTTCGGATATTTTCTGCAGTCTATACATGCCTGATCTAATTGTGAATGTTTTCTGTGGTACGGTTTTGACCTTAGACAAGCAGCTAAGCTTCAAATAGATATGCGCTTCCCGTTGTGTTATCATGCGAATTTTTCTTTCTAATTTCTTTTTTCTCATTCTTGTAAATCTGCTTGCTCTTTTTCACTTGCATTCTTCGTATCCAATTCGCTGTTTCTGTTTCTCTCACTTTCTTTCCGATTCCTCGTGGTTGTCTATCTATCCTTTTAATTTATCCGTTTCGGCTCCCAACTTCCTTGACCTCTTCCTTCAGTCTATCTCCACGTTCTTTAGGTACAGACGCTTGTGCGCTTATGCCACCCATTTCTTTTGAGTGATCTTCTAAAGTTTTTCTTCAAAACTTATTTCCTTCTGCGCTTTATGACATCAAACTAGGCTCAACCCATGCCCCCTTGCACTGCAGAATTTGTGGTTTTGCCGTGGACTCCCAAAGCCAACCGGCCCACCGATACTTAGGTAATTACAAACACCTAAAATATATCCTGTTTTAGGCAGAGAATAGGCACATCAAAAAGCACAGGATATTAGGCACATTTTCGAGCGTTCGCGCTGGCACTATTACTTCTTTCCAGACCCCACGCACAACTTCATATTTATTGTGGCCCCAAAGCACCCTATGTTTCATTATTGCTGCATTCCGCTTACCTTTTATATTCAGGCTGTCTTGATGGGTACTTGAGCACGTCTTTCCCATGTTTACGTATGCGCCAAAGTATTTATATTTCTTGACTGTTGGTATGACTTACTGTTTAACCGACACCTCATAGTTCGCCGTCTCCTCATTATATATCATTATTCCAGATTTCTATGCGCTAAAACTAAGGCCAACATTTGTCGTTGCGTCGCTACACATATTAGCCAGTGCCTGTACGTCTTTTGCACTGTGCGCTAGTAGCACTATGTCGTTCGCATACATCAGTGCTGGAACCTCCTGTTGCACCATTTGTTCATTACCCTTGTATGCTAGAGCAAATCATAATTGACTGTTTTCCAGCTGTCTTTCTATTCCCTAAACATAAAGCGAGAACACCTCTGGAGACACAGGACATCCTTGCCTCTCTCCTTGTTGAATTTCCACCCCTTCATTACAGTTTAGGCCTTCCCATACAATTTTGATTCGGTTCTCTGTATTTATCTCCCTCAGCAGCTCCACGAAATTGTGCTCTATCTTTTCGTGCTTAAGAATATCTCGGACCGATTCCCTGTCGACGTTGTCATAAGCTCTTCTATTATCTTGAAATGCTATCAATAAAGGTCTTGTCTGAGCTACTGAAATCTCTATGCAATGAGTTAGTACAAAAATATTATCCCATAAGCGTCTGCCTAGCTTAACTTCTCTCCAAGGTGGAGAGAAGTAAAGAGAAGTACTTCACTCCTTCTTAGGGCCGATTTACGCTCAAACCGCCCATCGCCGCAAGCTGCACCGCACACGTGCGGTCGTGCGAAAGATTGCATGTATCAAACACATGTGCACAAATTTTGGTTTACAATGCGTGAGGTATACACTGTGTACACAGTGTAAGCGGTAATTTGTGCACAAATGGTGGATACGTGCAATTTTTCGCGCAACCGCAAGCGTGCGGTGCGGCTTGCGGCGATGGGCGACTCGAGCGTAAACAGACCCTTATAAAAGTACTAGAGAAATACTTCTCTAGAATTTGGAGAGAAGTACTTTTCTCCAAATTACTTCTCTCCAAGGTGCACAGAAGTAATTAAATTCTTTCCCTGCATCTTGCGGGTTTCCGCAGAAATATTACGTCAGAACTCTCGCCTGTGCTTCGAGTTGTCGACAAATTCGACTTCGCCCTACCATCTGCTAGCCGCCTGGTTAGCTCAGATAGTAGAGCGGCTGCCCCAGAAAGGCGGTGGTCCTGGGTTCGTGTCCCGGACCAGAACGAATTTTTCTTCAACTGCGAGGCTTTTTTTTCGAGGAACCCATATGGGTTTCCTTTGTAGCAGTTGCTACCAACGGGTTGATGTATGATTTTCTCACTATTTAACAAATGATCCTTATATGTCTCTTTTACCACTTTAGACTTCGCCTACTTAGCATGCTTACTCATCCGCCTTTTCTTAACCCCGTAATTTTATTGCACGTTCCACATAAAAAGATTATCAACAGGAGGCTGCTGCCAATCTCGCAGATTCATTTCAGTCAAGCTATACGCACTAATCGCTTCGTTATTCGGTTGCGTTTGAATTTCCAACCCTTTTTCCTGCTGGCGACCACCATGCATGTTTATGTAACAACTTTTACCTTCTCTAGTTTCATCCTTTAGGGGTCTTTTCCTAACTCTTTGTAGTCCGATTTCGCCATTTAGTAGTGTGCCGCTACATCCAATGCTTAATCCTCATTCCTGATCACCTGGAGCTATCCTAAAATCGCTATAGCCCAGATCCGGATCTTCGTGCAACCGGTGCTATTACACTTCGTATAAATTATATGCTCTCACGCACAAAAGCACCTTCGTGGCCTGCTGGGTGCACTTCTTGTTGATGTCAACGACAGTAAAATGTATTGCTTTAGCTACGTTTCAAATTTCCCAGTTTCCTGCAAACACTGCTCATTAAATTGCATACCCCTACCTTTAAACCTCTGGCACAGCGCACACTGCGATCTCTACTCCCTCTGAAACATTCGGCAGGTTGCCGACCCCTTTGGCTATTAGCTTCGTGTTCCCTGACCCTCGTCCTTCCAGTACATCTATCACTCCGCTCATTATCCCACTAGGTGCCTCTTCTCCATTGTGTCCCATATGCATTCTTTGGCTTTCAATATCACCTGCCTAATCGGTTTTACGGGAAGCGCGCTAATCTGCAATCGTTCACCTGCTCCTACCCTCTCTGTTATCACCGGTTCTACTTTTCGCATGTTTCAATCCGTATCGAAAACTACTCCGCGCTTTTTCTCCTTCTCATCGCCGAAAGCTTAACCGTGGGCCGCGATACCCTGCCTCTCTATTTCATCCTTCTCCTTTGTATTATTACTTTCCGCAGCCGGCACGTATAAAGCAGCCCCTTCAAAACCATCACTAAAGTTTCCGCTACTGCTTACCGGCGTGGTGATTTCATCTTTCTTACTTTCTATCGCTTCGTTACCAGCCCCGTCCGCCGTGCTCGCATCGAAACGTTTGCCATTGCTTTGTGGAATGGCACTTCTCAGCTTAATTTCTACGTTGGCTAGCTTTTCTTCTACCTCCTTCATCTGCTTCTGTTCGCTCTTGAGTTCCTTTTCTAGCTTTCCATCCAGTTTAGCTCGCTTATCCTACTCATCCTATAGGCGTTCTAGGTGCGACCCCAGCACGCAAATTCTAGAGATGTGTTTGCTACCCGCCCCTACAACCCGACACTCGTTGGTGCCCCGACTACACTCACTTTCACTGCCGCCCGATAAGACCTCAAAGTCGTCATCCGCCTCTGCAAGAAACTCGAGCTTGCCACCTGGACCAAGCGACAGGTTGCTGAAGGCATCAAGATGGCTTTTCAGCATCCAACCGTTGATCGCGTATGAACCCTTACTGCTCGAAACGATCCAGTAGAGAAAGTCATTATTCCTAGCACACCAAACGAAGAGTTAGGCATGAGGATCCGTCCCATCGCTACAAATTCACCTTGGCAGTCAATAATATTTTTTGTCATCGCATAAGTTGCGGCAAACGACAGCGCAGCCAAATGAGTTATTCGCGGTATTCCCACAGTAACTTCCATGGAAATACTCCTCAATGTGTTTTCCGCACCTGATCAAGAACTCTTAGATGCCTTGATGCTCTGACCAACCTCAATGACTGTGGTTATATTCACTGGCAAGACTGTACTTTTCCTCGTGCGTTACTACAGAGGTGAGGTTTCCCGCCTACGCCACCTAGTGTACAATAAACTGGCGTATAGCCAAGCCTCGAAGTCCACGTGTGCGCGCACTGTGGTTCACCGAACCCAACGTGCACCAGTCCTGTCACACCGGGTGCGCCCTATATCAGGGGCCCCATTCTACAGCTTCCAAGAAGTTCCTTGATTGACTCACCAAGACGACCCCATCCCCACAAATGATCAGCCGCTGGCACCACTCGTGATAGAGTTCTCGGTTATGCACGGACCAGCAGCGGAAGCTTTCTCACTCAACATCCATCTCCTCCTCTCTGAAGCGGCATGGAGCTACCCGGAACCCCAGCGGACCTGCTGCGCCAATGGCAGGTTCGCTAGGCAGGCCGATAGGTATGTTTATAGTTTGTTGTAGATGAAATGTGGCCACTATTGTGGCGAAATGATACCTGACCATAAGCGGCAGAGCTGGTCATCATGACTTCTCCATTCTCACGCAGCCAACCAAAACAACACCTTCTCACCACAAGTACAACCAGCACTTACCACACACAATTATTTCTCCATGCACAAGGCCGATATTTGAACTTATGTTGGACATTAAAACAAAGTATGAAATATGTCCATGGGGTAAGGCAAAGGGAGCTTTCTATGTCTCCTGACCATGTCTTCACCCAGGACTTACGCGTCTGACAGCAGGAACAAAATCACTAGAAACATGTTGGATACAAAATTAATTACGGCACTCTTTACTCTGGTGTTGCAAACAAGTATGAACAAATTCTACCAAGATCTAGCCGAACTAAAGATCATCAAAGATCAAAACTAATGCTTCCATGAAGGCCAAAAACATCGCACACACATTGCATAACTATATGTCAGTCGTACCACACCACACCAAAAAGCACAACCTCATCGCCATCATCTTCGAAAAGTTCAGAACTGATGCTTCTCACCGAATCAACAAATGCGAGAGAAATCGCACACGTCCAAGAGAAAATCGTTGCACTGCAACATCAGATCCTAATCATTCATCGAAGTACCCAGCAGCTAGCTGTCAAATGCAATCGAAGGAACAAGGCTCGCAAGCGATCAGTGGCGTAAACGCAATGCGCACCAGGAAGTACAGGAAGGACACTCTGACGATCGACTCGAATGCCATGATGAATAGCAAGAACAACCACAAGAAACAACGTTTTCTGCTCTGTCTGCTGGTTCTAGCCCAGTTCCATTAGCTATGCTATCGACAATTCTTTTAAAAACGCGATTAATAGCTTTTTTGTATGATGAGAACATGTACAATATAATGTTATACCATATGCGATTACACATTCCGCTAATACCTCATATGTAGTAACTCAGGTTGACTGCGCTGACTGCACATCATTGCCGCGACACCTCTTGGCTTTGCACAAATTGGTATCCCATGGTTGTTTCGGGTAAGGTCCTCATCAAATAAAATTGCTAAACACTTGACCACAGGCCCAATCTATAATGTTTGACGAATGGATGTCGTGCCATGTGGAGAGAGAGAGAGAGAGAACAACTTTAGTGAAAATGCCGGCAGAGTCGGTTAGGCTGCCTCCACGCAGGGAGGACAAGCTTTTACCGCGACGCGGCCACTACGTCAGTCTCGTGCATTGTGCTCCTCGAGGTCTTGGTTGCTCGCACTTCCGCGGGTCCAAGATGGCCGCCACCCCCTTCCTGGGGGTGCTGCCCCCCTTCTCCTCGGATTCGCACGGTCGCTGCCTCTCTAGAGCTGCCGAGACCAGCTGGACGGCCTTGAATTGTGTCTCTTTGTCATAGCGCCTCGTGGCAGCCTCGAGTTGCGGCGGGATCGTTGTCTTCTCGCTGGCTTCTCGCGGATTTATGCTACAGTCCCAAGAGATGTGAGCAGCGGTGGCTCTCTCCTTCGCGCACAGTGTACACACGTCACTCGCGTACACGCTCGGACACACGTGCCTAGCTAGCACCGGGGTGAGCAGGGACCCCGTCTGTAATTGCCTGTATAACACTGCCTCCTTCCGGGTAAGCCCCGGGTGAGGTGGCGGCATAGTCTGTCTGTTAAGTCTGTACCACTTCACTATTTCGTTGAAGGTGGTCATCTTGTCCTTGGCACTGCACCGCGACCAACAATTCGAGTCGGCCGTGCTTGCAGCTGCGCGGTTGGTTAGTCCTCGCGCGGCCGAGTTGGCCGTCTCGTTGTGGTTCACGTTCCCGCGTTGGTGCCATGTGGCGCGTGCAAATATATGTTTCTGCTGAATAAAAATGCCTTATGTGGACTCCTGAAACAGATTAGTCTTTTGATGACTTATGAAAATTGAATTGTGTGCGAACCAGTCTACGATTACTCATATGTCCTTAGGAATATCTGGCATTTCTAGTAACAATCGCTCATTTGTAGCGCTATCGCAGTTTTATCAGCGTACTCAAAAAGTTTGGATTTCAGTGGCAGAAGGCCGGGATCGGAGGCCTGTAAATTAAAGGGTATTGGTCCTAGCGTGCTTCCTTCTGGCGCACCACATTTTACTAATATAAAATCGCTGTAGGTGTCATCTAGTTTAAGGCATTGCAATCGATAAGTAAAATTATTCAGAAAATAAATGATATAAGTGACATCTAAATCCTAGATTCTTTAGGTTGTTTAGTAATATCTTATGTTCCACCGTGTCGAAAGCCTTTGTCAGGTCTGAAAATACGGCTAAGACTACGATATTATTTCCTGTCGGTGTACTAATATGGACTGAGAATTACTCTAGCAGAGCAATTGTGTTCTTATATTTTGTGAGCAGAGACCACTTACGTTACAGAGACCGCATAATTTTGCAATATATGCGCTATTGCATACAATATTGCGATTGGTCTGTAATTTGCGTAACCACTTCTCCTTCCGTTTTTGTAAGCAGCCTTACGATAGAAATTTCCAGTTCTTTGCGCATTAGGCCTGTTTCAAAAACCCATTAAATATCTTTAAATGTTTTGTTTTAGTATGTGAAAGTTGAAGTACAAATCTCGACGGCGAGTTTTATCAAACCCTTGCGGCTTGAATTTTGCCATGCCTTGAACTATCGCCCAAAGATAAACTTTGGTCATCACAGGAAGGTAAGCTGTAGTGAGCAAGAATCTAGATTAGCCAAGACGTTTGGTTGGCCGACAACACAGGAACGGGCCACGTGATGGTTGCGCTCTAAAACACAAGCATGGAGCATTCCGACGGTGCAAAAGTACTGTTGCAATGAGTACTGCTTTGTTTTCGCTGAAATGTAAGTTGTTTTTATTTGCGCCCATGTTACGTTTATGTCGGCAACGACTTCGATGTTTTGGTATGTAGCTAAATTTTTAACTTCTCCTTAACTGAATTGTTCCGCAATCTAGCTAAAATTCATTTTTGCTATTTGGTTAAAGAAAATGTATTTTTGGAAATCATGACTGCACGCGAGATGATGGGGTACAGAAGTTATCAAAACATGTATTGCTCTGTGCCATAACATCATCCCATTACTCGAATTCAGTGGTGTTGAGATTTCCAGTGATGTCGCGGTTTCTCCAAGCTGTTTGTTTACAAGGCTGTTACGGTGTTTTAGACCGTGCAAAGCGTAGTTACGTGGGAAGTGCGACCACTTCTAGTTGAACTAGTCTCTTACACCAACAGGAAACTTGTGTGAACGTTGGCAACACAAGAGGCTGCCGATAGGTATGTTGGTAGTTTGTTGTAGATCAAATGTGGCCACTATTGTGGCGAAATGATACCTGACCATTATTGTGTGCTTTGATGTTGTAGTTTAATTTTACTAGCGCTATAAACGAAGTACAACGAATGGTAAAGGAACATATTTCCATTAAATAAAGTCTCAGCAGAATATTTACTAATCCAGGCAACAATCAAAGAAGCCATAATAATTTCTCAATGAGAATGGGGACAACGAACACGGACGAGATATAGAACACGGACGATCGCAGAGCAGCAATGTTGGTGCTTGTCCGCGTTCGTCCGTGTCTTCTATCTTGTCTCTGTTCGTTTGCGCCATTCTCCCTTGAGTATGGATTACAAAAACGCACAACAGTCGGCACTAATAATAATTTCAACGTGAATACCGGTCATGTTAAATGTGTGGGATTTAACGAAATGCTGCATAGTATAGTATAGTAGTTCTATGAGCCTTGTGGGCGTCATCATGCTGCCTCTCAACACTTTTGTTAGTTGCTCTTCCGCAATGAAAAGACTAGAAATATTAAGTAAGAAGTTACCAAACAAGGTCAACCTCACTCTAGAGCAAACATCCCTTAAAGGCCACGCGTGTTCGTCAGGGTACCAGCTGTTTTTCTTGGCAGCGTTCACAAACATTGAGCTGACACAGCCAACACCGCAGTGGCGAGAAAGTAAGGTTTGGACTTGGTAAGAAAATGGAAAGCCTAAATACGGTTGTGTAAAAGAAGAAGGGGAGAGTGGCCCATATTCTTCCACAGATATGTAGCGGTGACAAAAAAGGAACCTAAGCCTAACGTGAAAAATGCGTTTTTAATACGGTTGACCTATTGCTTGCCGCAAAGCAGAAGTACAAGCAGATAAGACTTGGACAGTTGAAAAATTTTATTCATAAGGATACTCCGAAAAATAGAAGTATCGGTAAATATGGAAGCGTTTTATTATTGTAATAATAAAAGCACTAACTCGGATCAGCCCCAAATATTGGCACAGCATTTCCGCTGTTTATTGCAGCCATGATATCAAATTCCTTTTTTTAAAAAGGTTGGAGAAGAAATTCCCACGAAGACCATAAACGCGCTTCATATTCCGTATGCTTATATGGAGACATTTGTCTCATATACACCTGGCGAATTTGCACAGCATGCAACCTTCTGATCTTCATCTTCAAGAATAAGCCATCTTCAAGAATAACTATAGTTCACAGAATGTGCACCAATTCAAGAGTATTATTCTCAGGAACTTAGCGTAAACCTGATTCTTCTCATGCCTAAAACTCTGGCAGCTGGAAAATTTACTGCGCTTACCTTTAGTGAAATTTTGCGGCTACCCATGCAATAACGTGATACTTCTCCAGTTCCAACAATCTCAATAAAATATGACCACACAGATACGAATTCGTCGCATTTCATTAGGCTAGACATGTGTGGCCATATACTCTACACTTATTTAAAGAGCAGTCCATTCAGATGGCGCTTACAAGAGATTCACGTGTTTAGGAACGCTGTTGGAATTATGCTACACAACTAATTGTGTCGTTATCTTATCAGCTAGCGGAATGAATTGAATTTTGTGATTTTACGTGCCAAAAGCACTGTTTTATTATGTGGCACGAAGTAGTGGCGGACTTCGCAATAATTTTGACCACCAGAGGATGTTTAACATGCCCGCAATGCACAGGACACCGGCGTTCTTTGTTTTTTTATTTTGTCCCCATCGCAATGGGGCAGCCAAGGTCGGAATATAGACGCGCTACGTCACATCCTCTGAGCCAAACCCCCGCGTAATGGCAAGGGATCGTGGATGACTGGGCTTCCTCAACTGTCGCACTTACTCTAGTGTACACAGCGTTGACAATGACGGTGATTTCATGTCAACAAATAAACAGTTTACCACGTCAATGATTCATGATCATATAGTCAAGAATGGTGTCCACGATAACTAATGCCGTGCTTCGCAGAATTTCGTAAGTCTTCTTTCGCAATTTTCGTTAGAGCAGCTTCTATTTGTACTCACCGGCCGTCCCTTGGCCAGGTGCGTTGTTAAGATGTCAGAACACCGCTCCAATTTTCGTTGACCTTCTAAAGAAACGGCATATAGCTTGTTAGCAGGCTGAATACAAAATTAAAATTCTGCGGCGTTATTTTATAACGAGAACTCTCCTTTATTTATTTTTCGTCCTATTTACTATTTATTCGCCGAATGCACCATCTGGGCTAAAGCTCAGTCTGCCCATTCGACGTGATAGAAGGTCCGTAGTAAATTCGATTAAATAGAAGAGGTGTTTACTGAACATAATTACTTCTATAATCCCATCTCTTTTATGTGAAAATGGGCGGGTTAGTGGTTTTCGCGCATCTCTTCGCAGTGAATTGAGCTGCACTTTTGCACCTTTGCATTTTATAATATGTTGTGCTACGTGTTAAGAAATGAATCCGCTGAGGTTTTCTTTATTAGCTGCAGCCTTCTTGAGTTTATTACTTAGTCTTCTGTAAACATGAACATATGTCTTACCTCGTCGTGTAGAAGCAGGCGACGTAGTTGTAATGCGTGATCTCCGCGCCCTTTGGCATCCCCGTGGTTCCAGAAGTGTAGCACACAGCGAGCACAGTGCTCCGAGGGTCGGTAATGGGACATTCACGGAACTGTTGCTCGTCCAGCTTCGAAAACTCGCAAGCTGACACGAAGCCGGCTGCATGTCCCATGCAAAACAGGGTCTGCATGTGCGAGAGAAGTCGAGCATGAGCTAACGCACCTAAAATGAAATGAAATATTACCGGCACTTACAGTAGATGACTAAACACCATAGATATATTTTGGCGTTGCCTGTACAGCGCACCTATGGGATGCTGCCTGATGCACCTATGGATTCCGCCTGGCTTGTGGATTACTAGGTAACGAAGATAACCTAAACCATCGGTGGATAAGCCACCCCCTGAGGAAAGACGCCCCACATGCTGACCCGTAGTGCCTATAACCAAAGAGAGATAAAACATACACACTAACACTTATCAAAATAAGGAGCGAAAAATCAATTTCTTGAGATATGATCGTCTCGGAAGCCACGGAGACAAAGAGAGCTGGCATGTTCCAATATATAGATTAGATCAAACTATAAGCGAACAATACAAGTGAAAGTTAGACCATTCAACGAAGAAGCCACAAGTGTACACATAACAACTCCCTGCTCATACGGACTAAAAGCCCGTGGCTATTTGAACAGCCAACTACACACTGCTTCAACCAGGCAAATTCTACGTTTCCTGCAGGTTCACTTTGCGTACAGGACAGTCTTGATCCCACTATGACAAAATTTATTTCAAGATGGACCTAACAAAGCATCAGCTTACTTCAACTGCTGTTGTTGATAATAACTGCACCTCAGCTACCTACGTACACACCTCAATACACGAGGCCTCGACAGGTCAAATATTCACTAGCATGCACGGATTAAAAACTGCACTAAACATTTTAAAATGCAGCATAGCTCCAGATCATGAAGGTACAACAAACGCCTAGATGAAAACTGATCTCAAGGAATATCAACAGATGACCATAGAGAACATAACCGACAACAATGTCAATGTACCATGTACTTCAAACCATGTACCTGAAACTAGGGAACGTGCCAGCGTCAGTTAATTGTAAATCACAGTAGCCGAAAAACCCAAAAGCCAAATTTCAAGAGTTTTTTTCTATAATTCTTCGTCACAAAACGACAGACAAAATGGTCCTTGGAGGACTAAATCGAATGGCACCCAGAAAATATATGCCAGCTTTAGCCTGCTTGTACGATCCTTATGTATCACATGTCTCTGCAGGATGCCTCACTCCGCATCAAGGGACGCGTACATCTACTTTGTAGCAAGCCGAATTTCCGAGGGAGGCTTCAAAGCTCAATTTTTGCGTGATAACCGTGTGTATACACACGCCGGGTGTCACGCGTAGAGGTGCATGTACTCATTCTTAAATGCTGGGCGTACCGGTGAAATAAATCGAGTAGGTCAACAGATGGTACCGATAGCGTAGACAATAGAGACATCGCTGACTGACAACCAGGTCAGTGCTGTATCTGTCGTCGAGATTACATATCCCGTCTTTTACGCTGTTCAATTGTAATCAATATGCAACAACCAGCTCCATTCAACACCCCCCCCCCCTCCCGAACACATCGTAATACAAATAGACCAACACCAATCCCTAGAACCCGAAATCTGATCGTTATAATAGTTTACCACATACCGCCGAAGACAATAATGCGCAGATGAACACACAGACATGGCGCTATGTCCATTTCTTCATGTGGGCTCTATGATACTAGTCTGAATTTGAAGATACGATAACAACAAAACGCATGGCAACACTAGTTGACATCATTTGTCAATCAAAATTGACTAGACACACGGGTTCTTTTTCTCTGCACTTTTCGGTGTATTATTGCACGACCCTTCAAAACTACTGCAAAAGCTTTGGCGCCTCAGATTTTGCACCGCCACATACATCACGCTCGTCGTGTTCCCTATATTATAGAAACAAAAATAAACTCAGCGGAAATAGAAATATACATAACTGAAAAATACCTAAAAACTGTGTACTTGTGTTCGTAAGCCATACCACAATATGTGCCATTTACTCCAGCCCAAAATGCCGCAGCAAGGGAACCGCATAACCACTCTACCAGCTTTGGGAAAAGTTTAAAGTAATGTGTTTATTCTGCATTGATCAATTTATACCTAACAAACTTAAAAAGCCAGCTAAACATACACCATGGATAAATAGACGCACTATTCAATTAAAACGCAAAGCCAAACGTCTAAGAAATGCCCAGCTACTGACAATTTAACCAGTGTTCGTGTCGCCCTTTCAGAAGCCATTGCAGAAGCGAAAATTTTTTATTTCAGCAACACTTTACCAAATTTTATTAAGGACGATCCCCAGAAGTTCTGGAACTTTATTAAGGACGGGAATAAATCCATAACGAACATTATCCACAATAGCATTCCAATAACTGATCCCAAGGCTGCTGCTAACCCTTAAATGACCACTTCCACTTTGTGTTCTCACCACCAACTGAACCCTCTTTCCGAACTTCACCGTCCTGCTCTTTTGACGTTAACATTTCTCATGAAGGTGTACTTAACATGCTCCTCCGGTTAAAAGTAAAATCATCTGTTGGTCCAGACGGCATTCCCAACACCTTCCTTCGGCGTTATGCGGAACATTTAAGTAAATTCCTTGTAGTAATCTTTCAGGCCTCTCTACATTCCGCGGTACTTCCGCTTGATCGGAAAGTAGCACGTGTTGTCCCTATATTAAAAAAAGGTGACCCAAGCTCAGTCCTAAATTACCGTCCGATTTCCATATTATCCTCTTCTTGTAAATTTATTAAACACATTGCTGCTGACTGCATTAATGATTTCTTAAACAAGCGTAACATTTTATCTCCTTTCCAACATGGCTTCAGGAAGGGGCTCTCGACAGTCACCCAATTAAGCACAGTCATTCACTCGTTTGCTTCTGTCCTTGACTAGGCTGGCCAAGTGGATGTGATATTTTTGGATTTTCAAAAAGCATTTGATGTAGTTCCTCACGACAAATTAATTTTCAAATTAGAATTCCTTGGTCTTCCTGCCTTTATCCTGTCCTGGGTTTCAGCTTACTTGACGCGTCGCAAACAGTACGTAGTGATTGATGGGCAGCAGTCCGATTCTCTTTCAGTAACCTCTGGCGTGCCTCAAGGCAGCGTCCTTGGCCCACTACTATTTCTTATTTATTGTAACGACATAGTTGAAGTAACAGAGGCCCCTGTCAATATTCGTCTGTTCGCAGACGACTGTATCATTTTTAACGATATTAATACTGTTCATGATCAACTATCTCTTCATATAACCTTAAACAACACTCTTGAGTGGAGCAACAAGTATCGCATGAAACTTAACTCAGATAAATCTGTGCTTCTACGTATAACAAACAATAAACTACCCCTAAAATTTTCTTATTTTATTTGCCAAGATCCCTTGGCCGAAGTGAGCGAGTACAAGTATCTTGGAATAACAATTACTAACAACCTAAATTGGAATAGCCATATTGCTGCTACCACCTCCGCTGCTTTCAGAAAGCTATGTCTACTTCACCATAAGCTTAAACATGCATCCCATGAAGTAAAATCCTTAGCCTATGCCACATTTATTCGACCCAAATTGGAATACTCGTGCGTTATTTGGGACCCGTTTACCAAAATCAACATTTACGCCCTTGAAAGGAAACAGAGAAGAGCCATACGTTTTATTTTTTCCAAATACGGCCGAGAAGAGTCTGTTTCTGAATTACAGCGGACAAATGGCTTTCACATCCTTCAAACGAGGCGAAAAATAATACGCCTGCCGTTCCTTTACTCCTTGATAAACCGTAAATTTTCTTTAGATCCTAGTCCATACATAACACTTTCCGCATCCAGGAAAACCCGTAATTCCCACCCCCTCGCTCTCTCCCCTTACGTTGCCAGGACAAACCTCGTTAAATTTTCATTCTTTCCTCGAACCATAGAAGAATGGAACCTCATCCCGTTCCATCATCTGAACTCACCTGAATCAATTCAAACTCCTATTATTAGTATTTCCTTACTAACATTGCTGTTTCGTGTTACAGTGTTTCATTTCTTGAATTTCATCTTTTTGCAATTCTGCCTTTTATACATGTAGTTTTATTTGTTACCATGCCCCTCCTGCTTGGGCCACACGGCCTGCAGTATGCTATAAATAAATAAATAAAATTAAAAAAATACACAACAAACCAATTTCCTGCTCCGCAATCGCTTCGTCTGCCCTCTTGCGTTCGTAATACACAAAGAAAGAGCATAATAATTTTACTTGTGCCATAGGAGTGGTGAAATCACCGCCCGGTATATGCAGGCTTTTAAGGAATATCAATATTATTCCAGGAGAATCTAGAATATCTTGATATTTTTACGCTCTCTATATGTATCATCTGTCTTTAAAGAAATACCATATAGATATCGCTATTAAGAAAGTCACTACAATTGCTCGCGAAGTGCCTCAGTTGGCATATAATAAGCCCTCATGGACACAAATCTATTCAACAGAATAAATAATAAAATAGACCTCCATTACCAGTGAAACATACTTTGACCTAGAGCTCTTTCCCCCGAGCGCACGTAAAACATATCCCCTTAGCACATGTCCCAATAAGCCCATCACGTATGGCTTGAGCAATCAAGAGTGTTCCTATGCACGACTGAAAATTGGAGCCGAAGAATACAAACGAGTGGAGAGCTGCACACGACCAAAAAGCACCGGAGGAGGTAACTTCTGGAGCCTCTATAAAACCATAGCAAACAACCAAGTAAAACAATAGGCTTTCACCAGATTGTCCAGGCGCTGTCCTCTGCCGATGATGCCACCGTATCTTACACATTTTCCTTAAGAGCCTTTATCGCCTATGCATTTCGATGAGGAACAAGTGAATGGTTGCCTATGAAGGTGACATAATGGGTTTTAAGATAAATAGATGCAGTCGATGGAGACAGCTAATCTTCTGTGCCACAAAAACTTCCAGGCCTGTGTGATGTTCTTCCATCTGTCACCGTCCGTGTACGCTGTTAACCATCTAAGATTGAGCCATCTTGTGCTGAAGGCAGAGTTAATTGAAACATCACAGCAGCGTATATAAAAGCTGATCATAATTATAATTCCCAGTTACTTCAACGGTGATGTACAGTCCATAAGAAACATCGAGAGACCACGGCAATTCTAAATTTAAATTTCTTGTAGCCCCGCTGTGCAATCTGTGATTATCTCTATGCATTGGTTAAGCAAGAGCGCGCATGCGCTAGCACGCGATTTCCGCTTACATGCCTATTTGGTGAGAAAGGAAAGTACATTTCCTGATATTTCCAGTCTCCAGACTTGCAAGCCACTGCAGAAGACAATGGCTGCAATTGTAATTGACCATAATTTTTTTTTTACATGTGCTGCAAGTTTTTAACTAAGCCAAATGTTGAAGAAAACTTATGATGCTGCCCTACCAAAAACAATTTTCTATAGGTGAATTAGAAAATAAGCGAGAGCTTCATGTAGTAATTTTAAATCGCACGACTGGTGAAATCACTAATAGTCCCGGGAAACCTGATGCCGCTAAACTGAACTATAGCGTGACGGTTTTATTTAGTTTGACCAGACAGAGGCATTCATGCATTTGTTAAAAAAATAAGCAGGCGAGCAAAAGTGGCAAGACGTGAATACCTACTTTCATATTGATATTTGCAACTGCTGCCTTGACTTTCTCTGCATACTTCTCTTCAGTGATGATGTGCCTACAATCACCGTCTTCTGCTTGGTAGCGGAGTTCTCCTGCAAAAATACGACACGTCAACAAACTGCTCTTCAGTTGTGCGCCACAGCGCGCCTGCCAGAATTGTACCGTGGCTAGTGTATTGCTCAGCGGATAAATAGGATTCGGATGCCAGTGCCGTGCACGGTGGCTGCCTTCTGATAATGACTAATTATGACTAACTATCTGATTAGGCGGAATTGAAGAAATAATCTGAGTATCGGCAAGTGACGGTCAACAACAGTTTCTCCGTTCGGTCCACCTACGTGGAATTTGCATATTTTTTATGTTTGGCTCAACTCACATGAGACACCCTGTATATACACCCTGCATATATACATCGCCGTATCTGGGCATTCATCGGCAGACACTGCGCAGCAAGAACTGACCAGACGTGTGACTTATGTCGTAGAAAGTGGTAAAACATTTTTTAGGGAAATATTGGGGTAAAATAATTGAGGTGCTTTAATTTGTTTTCTTTGAGTGCCACAAAAGGGATGGTGACGCAAGCGTCATTCAAGCGTAGCTACTTATTTCACACCTGACGTGATCTTTCTTTTTTTCAGTGAGGCTCCCGTATCTGGTATAGGCTTGGGTAACCGCACAACGTGCCATACAGTGCTGAAATGTTTTCTGCATGTGCTCATCTTATGGTGTATTGCTCCTCTTGGCTTGAAGTCGTCCGAGAGAGAAACTTCACCAAGAGAAATTGAAAACACAATTACGACCCCTTCCCCTACCGAAAAATAGGGATATGCGAAGCTTGTCCTGCGTGCACTTGACCTTCGCCATGGTGAAGTAACGCACAGGTAACGGAGCCGCATCGCTTCGGCCTCTCGCTCTCTCAGCTCGGAATCTTCTCGATGCTGTCCGATTGTCTGGGCCCGGGCGGCTCTGAATGCGCGTTTATAGTCCGACGTCATGGCCGCGCATGCGAGCGTCGGAGCCCGTTGGCTGCGTCCGGTTTCGTTGGCGGCGTCAGTGCGTCGAACCTTCGGTCGAACTGTAGACGCTCTCGTTCTCGCCAACCTGACGGAATTATGTGTGCATTCACGCTACGTCGGACGATATTTAGGCCTCAACGGCTGGATAGGCGCGCTGACTGCGAGCCCTTTCACGGGCAGCTTCTCACCGCCTCTTGTCGAACGTTGCCAGTTCTTTGGGGGAACGCAAAACGCGGGGCCGCCCCGTCCATTTTCCGACAATGAACTGAACGGATGCCAAGCCGGCCTTTCCTGCCTCCACCCCCCCCCAGCGGAAGCGAAACGACTCTGATTGGTTGCGAAATCCTTGCTGATGAGTTACGCTCCTGCACCAGCGGAGTTGTCAACTCATCAAACCGCTCTTTTCCGCAGCTGATCTGCAAACTAGCATATAAGTTTAGTATCTTATTATACAGCTGGTACAAAAATTTCAAACATGCGATCTGTCTTCGTGTAGACTGTTTTGGAGGTTAGCCCTGTGGAGGAATGCGGTCAGTGCCTGAGTACTAGGGTAACATGAGTAAATAAACCTGGCGGCTAATTATTCGATCCGTTCCAACTATTCATTTTGATTTTGAGTGTGCGGATTCCAAACCATGCTAGAATACTCTAAGGTTAGACGTACTATTCTTATATAAGGCGTCAGCTTTGTTTCAGGCGTGGCATCTCGTAATTTTCGCCTTAAAACGCCCAGCTTGCGTTCCGCTGGACCACAGATATTTCCAGTGTGCATGAGTGTAACACCATGATATTTCCGCTCACAAGATGACCTAACTGCAACCACCAACAGCTCTTTCTTATTTGGTACAGACACACATGTGGTTTTATCAAAATTAATTTTATTATCACATTTTCACACCACTTCTGAACAGCTCTCAAGGAAGCATTTAGCAAGACCAGTTCAGTGGCACTTTTCACGCGAGTAAATAGCACACGGTCGTCCGCAAACAGTCTCACATCAACAAAAAAATGAACATCTTTTGCGATATCATTAATATACTGCGGAAACAAAATACCTCCCAATACCGACCCCTGTGGCAGTTCGGACGTCACAGGCAACGTAAGTTAACGTGCACCAGAAATATGTACATACTGGTGCCTGTTGTGCAAATAGGATTCAACCCAATTGATAATCTCTAAATCTACACCAATTTCTCACATCTTTTCAATAGGTCTAATATCGCAAACCGTGTCAAATGCTTTTGACATGTTTATTACGATTATATCAATTTGTTCTCTACTATTGCAGAGGCGAAGGTGTGGATTGTTTCAAAAGGCATGGTTACAGTTGACAAGCGTTTAAAAAACCATGTTGCTTGGCGTATAAAAGAATATTGTCTTCACTACATTGGACCAATTGTTTCGAATTGTACTTAAGTGTCCTGAATGTACTGAAATTACCGAAGTACATTCCCAATAACCACAGTAGCTTCTCAAGAAACTACGCGCTAAGCAGTAATCAGGAATCAGCCCATATTGACACTTCAAAGAAAATTATGACTATTCGAATGATATTTCCTGAACTTCTAGACGACCAAAATCCCTGGAAGCGTAGTATAAGTTCTGTTTACAACCACAGCTTCCGTGTGTGGGTCTACAAAACCTTGCAGCAAATTCGCGGAGATCTACAGGCCTAACTGCCTATCTTTTGTTGTTCCTCTGAGCGATCGACATATGTGCGCAACAGGGACCCGCGCAAGAGAAAATAATGAATTGTGCTTGGAAGGGAATAATTGTGTTCTCTAAATTAAATTACGGCGGTGCTAGATTTACAGCTACCTTAAATCGCTTCATTCCAACTTACAATAAAGAAAGAAGTGCTAATAACTGTTACACTGATAGACTAGTGATGCAACTCCAATAATGTCAAAGCAGTATCGTTAGGCAGCTGAAGATAATGCTGAAATTTGACTATGGGTTATTATTACCAGCCAGAAATTCTAAAGTCTTAGGAAGTTTTAAAATAGAGAAAGCAGAAGCTCCCAGCATTTGATTTTAGCCAAAGGCCAGGTTCTCATACACTATGCTTTTATGACAAAGGGATAATAATTTAACAAATTTAAAGAAATCTGTAAGAAAAATATGAGGTACACTGAACAATCCTTGCGTCATTTCAATTCGAAAACACTATGACTTCTCTAATTAATTGGTTACACCCATGAAACAAGACGTCATAAACGGTCACATGTCCTTCACAACTGTCTTATTCTACCTAGCTCAAATTTTTACCATGCTTACTTCACCCTTTTCCTCGTCAATCTACTTGAATTCACCTTACTCCACTTTTATCCACTTTTCTCCAATTTGTATGACCCTAATCTACTTTTAGCCACCTTAAGCCACCTCGTTCTAAATTGTGCCCACTATACTGCACCTTAATTCACTTTATGCAACCCTAATCCACTTATTTTCCCCTTCATTCCCTTTACCTTAATTCACTTTCATCCACCATAAGCGACAGTGCTCATAACTATTTCTTTCACTCTGTGTTAGTGCTGACATCATAGAAGACGGGGATTATGACCTTTATTACCACTCGTTGCGGAGAACGCTGGCTTTCCTACCTCAAGGAACACATAATGCTTTCCCATTAAAAAAAAAAACTACTGACTCATCAAGGCGCTGGACTTCCCATAATGAAAGGTATTCCAAAGTAGTGCCACGTTTTAGGGAGGAGCAAATGAAACAATTGCACAACAGTTAGTGTGCATTACTGGGCGAACTTGCGCACAGAAAAACAAGTAACGCTATAGCACAACTACGGCCCCGTGCACAGTCATCCATCGCAAAATCTGATCTACGCGTCAAGTGCGTGAGCTATATATACATGAACCGTTGAAGGTTCCAGCATGCCTTCCAAAATTCTCGTCGCGGACGCAATCTCAGTACAGAAGGTGCGGCGAGAACGCAGATATCAGCTAGAATCAACGGTGACATACGAGTAGGTTCCAATTCTTGAAGGCGCGTCAAGCATTGTGCGATAACTTTAAAGCTTTTTGCGAGTGAAATGCGGTCTCTGGAATAAGGGTAAACAAGTACGCGTGTCAATATTTTAGCTGCAGATAACACAGCTTCAATTAACGGGCTTTCAACTGTTTTATACGACATTTCTCGCATAAAGTTTACGAGCTTTTTGATGGATAATTGCATCGACCACTAAGAATTCATCTCTTGCACAGTTCCTTTGTAAGGTAAACATCACATATCCAAGCTCACTACAACAATACTGCTGCTCTTGTTTATAGACAACTGGCAGGAACAAATGACATATCTCATCCCACTTCAATATGCGTAAAAAATAAGAGTGGCCTCCTTGATGAGGTAGGCTAATTGAACGCCTGCTGGAAAGAAACGCTCGATACTTGAACCCACTCTGCACTCATCCACTACTTATGCTTGCTTATTTTTGTTTGTTTTTTTGACAGTACAACTTCGCCCCCCCAAGCGTATCTGTCCTGTATTTTATTGTAGTTTTAAATGCCTTGCAGCATTCCTCCCATCGTTGTAGCACTTAATAATTCCAAAATAATTTCACTCCAAGACACGTTCAGGGCGTTCCCGTGACGGCGAGTCTGAATAGATGGGGCGTGCAAGGAGCATCTTATAGCCGAATAAGTTGCTGTTGAAAGGGTGATACAGTGTGTCAGCTAGGAAAAGAGTGGAAGGGACGCGCCCAGCTTGGAGTAGGATAATCCTTTAAAAGGTCTTATTGACAGTTCCACGCATGGGAATAGGTTTGAATACAAGCTACAGCGTGCATTTCCCGAAATATTTCCTCGTGCGCCCGTCGGCAAATGGCATCCAGCGACACTTTCCTTAAAACAGTTTATGTACAAAGCATGGGTCTAGTAAAAACCATAGACTGGAAATATATGCCATGTTCCCCTACTTACGTTCGGTGAGCGACGTCTTGGCTAAGACAACGATGGCTCCAGCCAGGATGCAGCCATACATGGATAATAAATTTCCCACTCCGTTGTCCACGTGAATGCATACCCGGTCCCCTGGAAGCACACCATGCTGCTGGAAACCCACCGCGTAGCGTTCCATGCCTACCAACACCTGAGCACGTGTGAGGCTCACGCCATCACTAACCTGCAGGTACATAGAAAAGAGAACACTGAAACGTTTCATTGTTGCTCCCGCCAAAGATTTGACGATCTCCGGACAGTCTTGCAGGCGTTTTTCAGCTACACAACATTTATTTATGTTGTATTGGTGCAAGAAAAGAGTGGGGCTACTTCTCAAGTGTTGCGGTAATTCATGCTGTTTCTGCTACTTAGCTGGCGCAAACATCTCCTGCAAAGAGAGAGAGTGAAAGAGAGAGGAAACAAGGAGAGGAAAGGTAGGCAGGTTAATGAGATGGCTGTCCGGTTTGCTAGCCTACACTCGTGGTACTCGCGTTAATTGCGCCAATGAAAACAGGCATCACTGTGCTCCCTAAAATTCCAGTTTTTTTTCTTTACGATGCCTGTAATAAGCCTTGAGGCGACAAGTGCTGCAGTTTACCTTCCACAAGGTTTTATGGATTAACTGTGGCAAACAGCATAACTATATTCCAGAGCCTAATTACTCGAAGTGGTGTACTTAATTATCACAAGAAATCGACATGCCGAATCGGCTAATTAGTAATAAATAGCTAATTATGTTGCGCTACGTATTGTAATCTACGAAATGTATCTGGCGACATTGCGAGGCATATTCACTTGCTACGAAATTTGAGAATGGTACATGTTTCCACATTTGCGCTATCAGAGTTGCCTTAGAAGTGCACCGTTGTTCCACTCAACAATCAACATAATTCAGTTTTACGCAGTGAAGCAGAAATGTAACTGGAATTAACATGTATATGGTCGCACAATTTGGGAATTAATATCTCCATACTGGAGGTATGCCCTCAGTTTGTCCCATGAGAATACGCCTTGCATACTCGCTGCCTATAATTCCTAAATAGAATATGTGCCTCAAAAGAAAGAATTAGGAGGCTAATTACTGACCCTTTGTTGATCTGTTGGCTATGGATTTTTATTTCCTGTGCGAGTAATAATCGTCTTTTAAAGTGACACCACTAAGGAGCTACAATTATGCTATCTGGCACAGGTGACATTGCAAAATACTGCATCGTCTAAACAAACAAACGAACAAAATAAGTGCGCATACTTAGGCACTAGTCGTGAACATTGGTAAGCGTAGCAGTATATTAAGTTAGCGGAACCTATTTTAACAATTTTGATGAGGAGAACAATAATGTAGCTGTGGAGCAGGTAAAAGCAGGTCAACTGTCGAAAGGCGTACATATCGGAGCGGTTCTCCTTGCTTACGCTAAGCAAAGCCGATTCCAACGCATCGCATTCTTTCGCTTCTATGTACTCTGTGAAAAATTAGGTCATGCAGGCCTAAGTGTGTGTCGTAATAAGGCGTAACCTCGAGTGGCTCATCATATCAGCGATAGTTCATTAAACCACTTGTAAGAACTTTAATTATTGTGGCGATTCCACAGCTAACACAATGCGTGAGTGTGAATCCTTTTGAGGGACTGGCACTTTGGTTAGACCAAGGTCAATCTGGTTTCACCCGTGGTATCTGGTGACTCTAAATGGCTTTCTCCTGATCGCATGGCCTCGAACTAGCGAAGTTTCTTTCAATTGTCTACCTTATCAAGTATGAATGGTAGGCTTCTCGCGTTCGTTGGTTGTTACGGGTAACGAGGAATCAAGGTACGATTCCGGAGAGGGGGCCTGAAACACGGCTACCATATCCACGGGAGGCCGAAGGGGCTGAAATTACTCACTCCCGGTACAGGGATGTAGGCGACGAAAAATAACACTACGGGACACTTCTGAGGTCCGATAACTAGATTGAGTACAACAAAATTTTTTTTTATTGAGGATCTATTGGAAGGCAGCTCTGTTATTCTCAGTCGTGGTAATTCATCTCTAATAGGGCATGCTAAAGCTGCTGCGGCTAATAAACTGGTTATTTGATTTTCAGTTGCAGACGAGTAGAGCGTCTACCCGATGCGACAGCTCCGATTGAACATCGAGCTGGTCGTTTCTTGCAGCCCATTAGTGTGCCCCTGGAGAGGACCGAAGCTTTTACATTGTAGAAATTAGTGATCAACGCAGGAGAGTAGCCCGAGGAAACCTGCGCGGAATAATGCAGCAATACCTCGTTTATGTTCGGTTTGTTTCTGAAACACGTCATAATAATTGAGAGGCCAGACAGGTGCATGTGCTAGAAAAGAATTCTTGAACCGTCACAAGAACTACTGCGAAAGCGTTCGATAAGAATGCTTGCTTTATTGAAGAACGAAAGTCAGATCTTGGAAGGAAATGAGACGTATGCCTAGTTCTGGACATTAACGAAGCCAACCAGTGATACGCCTGATTTATTCAAGTGGCTCGCTGAGCAACTTCTGGGAAACCAAATTATTTGGGTTCTCAGAGTACCATTGTTGGAAACCTGAAACACAAAGTTATAGTTGTGAAGGAGTAATTTTGAGTGCCGTCTGTGGTTTTGTTTTTCTTAGATCGCTGAGAGACTCTCCCATTCAGCGCACACGTGGAAAGCCGGACGGCTGGCCCGGGAGTTGCAGGAGAAGTGGCCTATTGTTACAACGCGCAGATCCAGAGATGATTGTTAAATTTTCTGACACCCCCCGCGTACGCAGCGCCAGCGTACGGCACGTGGCACAGACATAAACTACTTCTTCCCAGCTCTTACTGATCTTTTGGTCTGCATGGAGAGACAAGGAATAATTGCTGATTATTAAGGAGAACTCATTATTAGGTAACAAAACTTGACGCGAGGAATGCTGACAGGGAGGGCGGACACGACTCTTAGCGCGAACAGGTAGAGCTGAATGTCAGCGCTCCTTGTTTAAAAAGCGATGGCAGCATCCAACTTACGATTACCGTCGACGGTAATGGGTTTAGCAATAAAGGGATATAGTGTCACCACGCATTACCGCCGTCGAAACAAGTTTTCTATGAGGTGTGCACTGCAGCCGGCACTTCTATTTGGCTCTTAGCTTAGAATATTCAGTTCAAGTTTCAGTTTATTTTTCATTATTGTTCGCGGCGCCGTGGAGCGCTGCTTCCGCGAAGCCTACGTCTGGCCTCTGAAATCTACGGCACGCTGGCGTGCGCGAACGCCAAGAAGCACTCATGCGGCCACCGCGTTCCTCTCTCGCACTCCTGTTTTTTTGCTCACACTGCGTCATCTAGTGTCAGTAACGAGAAGTCCGCGCATAAACTCCGACAGGAGAAGCGTGGCGCGCAAGGGCCTACGAACGCTGAGAGTGGTTCCGGCGCTTGCCGCAACCACAGTAGAACATGCTCAGTAAGTAAAGTTGGCGAGAGTTCGTTGAAGGGCGTCAAATACTGCATTCATGCCGCGACTAGCTATAGCGTTGGTGTGAAAGATGTTCATCTAAAAGCTGCACTTATCCATCGCATTTATGGCGCTGCCTTATAGACCGTGGGGTTGCTGAGCTTGGGGTATCCGTGCGGCGTGGACTCGATTCTGTTCAGCCTAGGAGAAAATTAAGGGAACTTTTTCGTCACATTAGAGTGGTGCAATCTCAACGGCGTTCGCTAGTTGCCCAATTTGGCGTCAAAGACGTTGATTGCAGACTGGCACACGCCTATTGACACATGCCCAGTGACCCAAGTTGGCATCAAAGAGGTGCACGGAATACAAGTATGGACCGAGTGGCACATACTCAGTTCACTAAATCAGCACGAAAGGGCTTCCATGGAAAGCTGTACCTGAACAACCTCAAATCGACAGTGACCCATGTCGGCTTGCAAGAGGTTCGTTGAAGAGCGGCACGTATGTACAGGCGCCGACACAAGTGGCATACTCCACGTAGATTGCTACTACAGCGCCGTCGCTAAGCATTTTGGCGAGCTGAAGCACGAAACACTGACACGAGTCAAGCGACATGCCTGCAGATAATAAAGGGCACCCATTGGCTGTCTGGATTCGAGATGCTGCCTGTAGATGGCGCCGCCATGCAGTCTGCCGTTGCTCCGGCTCCCGCGGCGGGGAGTGTACCACTTTTGTCGGCGCCTGTACATAGTGCCACGTGCTCAGTGACACATACTGGTCCGATCGTTGGCTTAGAACTATGTTCCCTCGGCACGGCAGCTTGCTATTTGCTGCCCATTCGACCACAGACTGCCAAGTGACCCAATTAGGCGAAAACTGGTTGCATACCAACATGGAGAACCCTCGAAAAGTGCAGGAATTACCCTAAGAAATCTAACGCATTTCACATTTGGCGGAAGCGATCTCGCAACGAACATCGAGGGTAATGCGTTTACCCTTGAATCAACATTCCGACAAGGCGTTTTGCTACCGTCGAAATGTAGTATGTATGAGGCATTTAATTATTTGCTTAGGAATACTGTCAATCTCGTCAGCGATTATAGCAGGAAAAGTACTCGAAATGTGTATTGGTTTCACAGAGTCATACATAAATAATATTGTACATTGCTATTTTAATAATGCATTGAGTCAAGAACCTTGACTGGTCCCCCATCTTTTCTACAAATGATCCACAAAAAGCATTTGCACTGTTTATCTCTATGCTTCAGCAATGTTTTCATCGTCATTCCGTTCAAGTTAAATGCAAAAAGAAGTACGCGTCGTCTCACAATCCATGGATAACAGATAAGCTCTTAGCCTTAAGGCGCAAAAAGGATAATCTTTATAAGAAAACCAAACGACAACCATTTAAGAAGAATTTAGCCATTCGGTAAAAAAAGTTTTCTAACCAGCTTTCTGCCACACTGAAAAAAACTAAAAGAAAACATGGTATGAAAGAAAAATTTTGGAATGCGGTAAAAACAAAAAAAGAAATGGGAAATTGTTAACTCCTTCTTAAACAGGGCAAATAATTGCGAAGCTATAACAGAAATTGCTTATCAGGGTATGGTATACAAGACCGCTAAAGAAATAGCTGATGCGTTTGCTGATTTCTTCTTTAGCAGCGAGCTACAGTCACCTGCGCATGACAATCCCCTGCCCCAGCGCCTGCCATACGCTTTTCTTTTATTTCCAACTACATCCCAGGAAGTTCTTAACATTATAAACAACATGAAAATAACCGGCACCATAATCGATAAATTACACCCTTCCCATTTAAGATTAATTGCTCTCTTAATAAGTGATGTCCTTGCAGACATAATCAACTTCATGTTTAAATCAGGCAGTTTCCCACAAGAACTAACACAAAGCAATATCACCCCAATTTTTAAGAAAGGTGACCACATTATAATTTCTAATTATCGCCCCATCTGTGTATTGTCTTTCTTTAGTAAGGTAATTGAAAAGCTAATAGAAAAACGTTTGACTAATTACGTTACAAAATCTAACATTCTCTCACCATTCCAATACGGCTTTCGCTCGGGTTACTCGACCGAGCTGGCTCTAGTTGCTCTAACCGATCAACTAAACCTCGCCATCGATGAAGGGAATTAGGCAGCTTCAATATTTGTAGATTTAAGCAAAGCGTTTGAGAAAATAAATCACCGCATCTTATTTCGTAAGCTTGAATCATAGGAAATTACCGGCCCAGCACTCTTGTTACAACAAAATTACTTAACAGACAGAATGCAGGTAGTAACCATTTCAGGCGTCCATTCTAAAACCATGTTCAATAATATTGGCGTGCCCCAGGGTTCCATAGTGGGTCCGCTTTTATTTTTATTATACGTCAATGAACTGCCTAACTGCCTGTCCTCTTTGAAATGTATACTTTATGCAGATGATACTACTATTATTTTTTCCAATAAATGTATTACAACCTTAGTATCTAACCTTAATGGCGATTGACACCGCCTGCTGCAGTGGAGCCATTCTTATCAGCTACAGATAAAGCCATCGAAAACAAAATTTGTTGTATTCAATTCCCAACAACGAATACTTCACTCCATTCCTCCTATCGTTTTGGGCGGAAGTCCTATCCCTGCAAGTTTTTCATGTAATTATCTTGGCATAGAAGTAGACTACAATGTTAAATTTATTGAACACTTAACCAAACTAAAACAGAAGATTACCTACGGGATTAGGGTACTTCTAAAAGCACGAAACATATTTCACCATAAAATATTACTATCATTGTACTTTTCATTTATTCATTGCCACATTAACTACTGCGTTACTTGCTGGGGAAAAACTTACGTAACCCATTTAAACTCATTGCAAATCCTACAGAATCAGGCTATTAGTACTATCACACTTAGCCCATATAACAACAGCGCCTCATATCTTTTACGAACTAATCACAATCTTACAGTCACCCAACTAATTCTCTGTTTTTCCAATAAAGAGCCCTCTCTCTCTCTCTCGTTAAATATAATCTAGGTACCTTTTTGTTCCGTCAAATCAATTACACACGATGCGATAGCTTGATACCACAATCTTCTCTATTAAATACTAATATTACCAAGTTTGCAATAAATAGGAACTTCATTTTACCTAAAATACATACTAATTATGGCAAACAGAGCGTCCATTTTTCATCTATCGCATTCTTGAACACACTACCATTATACATAAAACACTTAAAATTCATGAATTCAAGAAACAACTAATAGATTACATTCTATCGAATACTGATGCCTTGTTCATACCCACAACCATTCCTTCAGGGTGCCTTCATTTCATTTTCACTGCCATACCGTTAAGTTTCTGTTTCTGCCTCACATATACATTCGAATTAGCAAATTATTATACTAAATGTTAGCAAATTCATACTCAAACCTATAATTTCTTCTATGTTAACAATTTGTTGAAACTGCTGTACTTTTGTTTAATTACGTTTACTTTGTAAAGGAGGTCCTATTCCAGTCTTTGACTTCGGGACCTCCTTCTGAATATTAACAACTTGTAATCTTTCTAATGATCTCAATAAAAACTGATTCTGATTCTGATTTACGGCAGCAGGATTCCTCTTTCGTGCTTTAACAGCGCTAGGCGCTATCTAGCGTTGCCTCCAAACCTGCGCGTTGCCTCCGAAATTCACGGCGCGC
Source organism: Dermacentor andersoni (assembly GCF_023375885.2). Taxonomy (NCBI): domain Eukaryota; kingdom Metazoa; phylum Arthropoda; class Arachnida; order Ixodida; family Ixodidae; genus Dermacentor; species Dermacentor andersoni. The sequence goes on along the minus strand of NC_092817.1, from coordinate 178,355,194 downwards.
CGACCCGTGCGAACGCTGAGAAACGCGTCACGCGGCAACCGGGCTGCTCTCTCATGCTTCCTTCTGGGCACGCTATACAATCTAGTGCCTGGTTCCATCTAATTTACCGTTCAGGGTGTGTGCAATAGCGTAGAAATGATTATAAGAATGAACACGTGGTGAACATCTGAAAGAGCTATTTGTTGTTGGCACGGGGGAAGTATACGCGCATTTGCGGCGTTGTCATCGACCCTCTTGGCGGCCTTCCTATTTTAAAAATCTACACAATCTACCTGGAGTTCTACCCTTTTGTTATGTCGCTGATATTTGTAAGGGGCGAAGAAACCGGTGACGAAGAGAACTTAGCCTTGTTGTGCAGTTTCCGGCGAAGCAGGCAACTGAGAAAATAGCTCAGTGTATTGGATTGGACTAAGGATATACGAAGCTAATTTACTTTTGAGGTATTAATTGGAAGCATTACTTAGGCATACCTGTACGATTCTCTCAATAACGCAACGGTGACTCTTCCTGGTCAAAGGAAGTTGTTCAAATTTAGCCCAGCTGAAGCTTGTAATATGTTCCTAGCAGCTCGACTTAGGCACGTCCTTCAAGTGCTACACTGTCACGGCTGAGGTTCCAAGCTTTCCAACGTGTGCTTGTGGTTTCTCTCTGGAGCTCTCGCATTCAAGCCATGTGGCGTAATAGCCTTTTTTTTCCTCTTTGGAGGAAGGTATAGATATGGCTAACTTATTAGGTGACTGGTCTCCTGGGCATTTTTTTTCGCGATGTCAGTAGGCCATTTGTACGAGAAATGTTACGGATTCCCTTATGCAATGTCCTACCATTAATAGTAGGTTTATCATCTGCCAGAAATGTCCGAACTTCAGCCTTCTTCAAAGAAGTTGTTAAAAGTTTTGAATTCCAAAGGTTCTCTTGAAAATGACTAATTTCACTGCGCCCCGCATAGAAATTTCTCCGGTACTTGAAGACACGTTGTGCCCTGTTCCTCTTTATTGTGTACCTTACTCAGGGTCCAATTACCCAGATTTACTTAAGCGTGTCCATCGATTGGTCTTTCCTCCAGGCGTGAAGTATTTTCCATCAAATGGCATTCGGCATCCCTTTCTGTGCACACTTCGATGAAACAAGAAAAAAACGGGGCTTTGTCATGCCGTCGTCAAAAAGCTGTTGTTTGTTGTTTGTTGAGTGCTACCTGCGTTTGTTGATTCTAGAGATGTCGTATTCTTCTTGGGCATTCTCCAAAGATTACTAAAGAGATGTGGATGCCACGCCATGCAAAATTCCTTTGCGTCCTTTCTAGAATCCCTGTGACGAACCATGCAACATGGGAACACTAGGGCTGCACAGCCTTTGGTGCAGCAGAACATATGACAGCCATACTGAATCAACGCGAAGCACTTGGTCGCTATTTAAGGAATGTGCTGCTTACGCTTGTAGTGTGTATGCCGCTAAAGAATCAGCGGCGGACTGGATGTCAGTACAGGACGCTTGCAGTTGCTTACTCGATAGGTACGTGGGTATTTTGGCAGTCATCTTCAATTTCTTAGTGCTCTGCTTTTCATTAGGTACTTTACTCTCGTGTAATAAAGAAAGAAAACAGTGGCAGTTTCGCCTGAAAAGGGAAGCATCGATCGCGGTAGCAAATTAATGGACAGCTATACGAAGTGAGGATAGTAGTTTCATCGGCCGCGTAAACTTGGGCAGATTCGCTTGATAACTGAATTAACAAGCATGATGTCAGCGCACACAGACAAACATAAACACATCACACTCGATGACAGCGGACATTCTTTATCAAAACTCTGGCTCCCGAGTCGGCGGGGCAGCGGCAACGAGCAAAGTGACCTTCAGGTTATCTATCGCTACAGGGTAAACTGAGGGGCGAGAACACAGCACGCACAAAGGTACAAGCTGTCTGCAGATCGCTTTCGAGATACGGCACACGCGACCGCGCAAAGTACGCAGTTGCTGGCGGAGTCGAAGCCAGCTGCTGGCGGCGTAAAAGCCTCCCGCGTTGCCTCCTCCCTTTCCTCCCTTACGCGCGTGGATTGAGCTGTGATTCTCGATTCCCCTTGCGCCCGTTCGCGAAATACCCAGTTGCTGCCGGAGAACAACGCCGCCTCCTCTTCCTCCCTCCCCGCCTCTCATTCCCCCATGGCGTCTCGCGTGACGGAAGCCAGAGCAGTTGTTTTCATCTTTCCCCCCTCTCGCGCGAAAGGCGGAGCCGCGATCGTTGGCTTCCCCCTCGTGCTTTCAGTCGTACATACAGCGTACGGCGCGCGGTGACGGTGCTATCGCCCTTGCACTTCATACGGAACAGCGGCGGAAAAATTGCGCCTGGAATACCATATAATTGCTATCGCAATAAGAATCATTAGTGACCTCATGGGCTTCCGCCATTTTCTTCGAGGCGTGACGTAGGCGCGACGGGTACAAGAAGGCGCTGGTGGCTCCGCTTTCTTTTCGTAACGTGACGCAAACTTGTCTTTTTCCCCGAGAAACTGAAATGAATTCAGTGAACCTACCGCTCTTGATGAAGCAAAATTTTCCTCAGTAAAAATAAAGCAGCTAGCTCAAAGTCTGTAATTCTTCCGTCGAAAACGCGTCTCGCTTCCGTCATGCGCTGCGTACAAGCCTTCATCTGCTTCTTTAGGTAAGTAAGATGCATGTGCCTTGGAAACGGGATGAGTCATCGTACATTGCCGCCAGCGCACTTGTTTTCTAACTTGAGACCATATACGCGACCTACGAGTAGCGATGAGCGCATGTTCTACGACACGTTATCGCTATCTCTCAAAAACACAAGTGACTAAACCCGACTCGGCTGGCTCAGAAACTGCTGAATAACACCGACAGCGTCGCGCGCGCCGGAGATAAGCGCTTGCGCGGCGCCAGCGCCGGCACTGTTATCTCTTGTTTATTGCCCGTGAGGTACGGGCAAAACTTAAGTCCTTTGCAGTTAACCCCTTTCGTTACTCTGAAGGACCCTTTGCAGAAAGGAGTAGCGCCGATGGCACACGTCAGCACACTAACTTCCTTAAGAGGAAGCTTTAGCTCGGGTGCTCCTATCTAAATACATGTAAAAGGAGAATTCGTTTTTCTCGGCAACCATTGCACCAAGTTTGACGGGGTTTGCTGCATTTAAAAGAAAAGTTTAAAATCTAGTGACTGTTGGTTTGGAATGTTCGATTTAGGTTGTCAAATTTTTATAAAATTTTGGCAATAATCGCAAATTTTCAGAAAACGACACTATCAAGTTTACAACTCTGTAACTTAGCAAGAAAAAATGATATCGCAATTCTGCGAATTGTACCTGATAGCACATCTAAAGCGGACAAAATTTATATGTTACACATGAACCTGAAAAAATGGAGTATTGTGTAATTGCAACTTTTGCAGAACCTCTGTAAACAACGTAACAAATTCACGTAAGATGTTAACTGACATATCAAATTTGTCCGCTTTGAATGGTCTAATGGATGCCGTTTACAGAATCGCGATATCTGTTCTTGATGCAGAGCTATTAGCTTGTAAACTTCGTGCTTCTATTTTTTTCAAACGTCTCTATTTTTGAAAATCCTTTTAACAAAATTCACACCCTAAATCAAAATTCCGCTTCCAACAGTCACTAGAATTTAACTTTCTCTCTCAAATGCAACAAATTTCATTAAAATCGGTCCAGGGGTTATCTCAGAAAAACGTTTTTGCGTTTTTACATATATTTAAATAGGCCGCGTCGGAGATGGGCCCGAGCTAAAGCTTCCTCTTAAGTGGTCCCTCAGATGAGCGCCGGAAGAAAAATACCGCTGCTTGGTGTAAAATAGCAAGGGAGAAAAAATTTTTAAGAAGGTGTGTATTTGTATTACATTTCGCTACTGTGGAATCCAAAAACGTTTTTCGTTGTTGATGCCTTACAATGTGCATATTAGTATGTTTGATTCACGTTCTTGCCATCTTAGCAGTAATTTAAATTGGTCCAGCAACTATGTAGAGCCGGTGTTTTACAATGCTGCAGTCTGCTAGAATAGGTGTACATGCTATTTGTTCTGAGGCTGGCCACGTTTCTGTCGTCCTTTTTCACGTCCTTGTTGTCCCTTCCTTCGTACGTGCAGGTGTAACGCGTTTTATTCAATCTGTTATTTGCACAATTGTGATTGCGGGGCAGAACTGCGCATTTGCATCATGGCTCAGCTAAACGCTAGCGTTGAAGCAAGAGTTGAGGTCGCTCTGACGCTTGGCGCTCTCGGATCTCTTGAAGATGAGATAAAGGCAGCCAAGGCGAAATTGGAAAACATCAAATGTCCACTCATGATAAGCATGCCTTATGTTGACTGCTTCGGCTGTGTCCCCTTCAGCCACCAAGCGCGGAAGGTGGGCGTACGTGCTCAACGAATGGTGGTTTCACGATGCTAACACATGAAACACGACGCAGGAAATGACACTGCCGGATTTCAACATGGTGGCACTAGCGATTTGATGCGAACGCTTGAGAGTATATCTAGAGTAAATATTCGCTGTTCGACCAATCGCATTGCCGCGAACTATTAACACGTTTTCGCAAGGTTAAAAAATACTTATGGGGCTCCGTGGTTGTGTGGCAGGCTTCCTTCTATTGATGAGTTGTGCACGCTGTGTGAGAGAGTAGCTCCTTGTCCACTCGAAAAGTTGATGCGCGATGTCATTTCCGGTAAAAGAACTTTGCCTTAAGGGAGATACTCCTTTATCGTGTGTCACTGTGCTTGAACGCCTTTCCAATAGATGTCCCCTTACCTATAAAGGACTTTAGAGTGCCCGTGTGTCAGGGGTATAATTCGCTGCTTAACCACACCTTCGTGACGAAACGTCAAGGCGCCGCCTGGCGTACATTTCTTTCTGTAAAAGCAGCCGTTGTCATAATCTTCGATGATCTAAAAAGTGATTAGTCCTCATTACAATACGAACGCAGCATTGAAAGGTGCAACAAGTCGCCGAAGAACTGTAATGTTCAATCAGTAATACTTCAAGTGGACGTGTCTAGTTGAAAAATTGATAGCCCACAACAAAAATGCCACCACCATCCTAGAGCAATGCAAATGCGATGGGCAGGCGTTACGAACAAAATATGTTCATGGCCCCAAACGGCGGGGAAAATTCGGCGATACGAATCCCTTTCGAACGCCGTTGCACATGGCCGCTTATTAGCGTGATTCGCGGGGCTCGTCACACCGCAAATTATGTCGGAAAATCTCTGAAACGGCGACCCAGCGCAACGTAAAACAACGTCAAATCGATGCTTGTGAAACGGCCCTTTCTGTGACGCTCCTCACGGCACACTCCGCCAGCCAGTCAGCAAGCTGACATGGCGGCTATCTTGGATCGCGAAATCGCAGATGCATTGCACTGGCTTCTGAACGCTACCGCCCATTTTCTTATTTAAACGTTAACGTAGCAATATAGATGCCAATGACCAGAAAAAGTATCTGTGGATAAAATTTGCAACTGCATGTCACCTTTCGCCATCTTGATGGAAACAAAAAATTGCGTTTTGCAAAGCTTCCGCATCTTCTAGTGACCACTGAAACTATGTCAGTGATTGAGGCCACCTGTGGCGGGGATTTTAGGCATAACTTGTGCGGCTCTTTTTGTACGACCAGTGTGATCGTCTCGCGCACGTAATCGGCGCCTGGCGCTTGAGCTTCTGCGCAATTTGTTGTCAGCGTACGGCGGTTTCATTGCCTGGTGCGCAGTTCTAGCCTCTTTTCGATCGTTGTGGCCTCAAAAAAAAAAAAAAAATCCGGCAATATTCCGCGCGTTGCGTAGGAATTCCGCGAATAGTTTTTCTTCGACACCATGCATCAAGAACAGGACTTTCTTCAGTCATGTCGGCGTCGGCGTGGCAGAATAGGCGAGTCATTTCTTCAGTAAAGTTCGTGATCTTCTTATTCGGCAGCTACACGCGGGTTCCTCGTAGAGCTTGGGCTAACTTTTTGTGTTGGACGCACGTGAAGGTCTACGCGAAGCCGCTGAGGAACAGGCCCCATATAGTCAGGTTCGATTATCGGTTCTCATACCACATCATGGCGGCGTCTTCTAAGGTGAAAGTCGCATGTCGCAGCTTGTCGTTGGAGTTCCAGTTGAATGCAGCGACCATTTCGAATGTTTGCAGCCATGGCTTTAAAAGGTGATCCACGGAAGGTGCGCGGCTTTCTGGGATGTTGCAGCACAATGGGGGACGCTGGAGCTGCCACTGGGGTTGAAAACGGATGCGATTTGCTTGGCTGTCTCAGGCAGAAGTACGTGTTTCGGGGGCAAGTGTTCTAGCCTGCGTTAGCTCGATGGTCCGGGACGACGTTGGTGTTTACTTCTCAGTCCACGCTTTGATCATGGCTTGTCGGGGGCGTCCGGTACATGGACGCAAAGCACCTCCACCAGATGTCACGTGGTAGTGACGGTCAAGAGCACAGTAGCGAAACTGCGAATGACGAAACTAACTCTTTATTTAGCGAACCTGTGCCAAGAAATACAGACCACACTAAAATCACGGAGCTAGCGGCGAACACAGCCATCAAAATCTCATCAGTGGGTCAAGTGCGTCGGCTTCTATATGTGAGTCATGGAATATGCCAGAGTAAATGCTGGAGCCCGCGAGTCTTCCAGAATGTACTATGCAATTTGCGTCTCGAGTACAATCAGATTACGAAAGATTCGGTGACAACAGACAGCAGATAGAACAATGGATAACATTCCAGGAATTTCAAATACATTCGGGCGCGTACTGCGCTGAGCGATAACACTTGTAAGAAGGTGAAAAGCGGTCAGCCGAGCGGTCATGTGCCCTCGTCTTAAGCATTGTTTACGACGTTCAAAGATACAACAACTAGCCTAACGTCAATCCCTCGTGCAGTTCACTGTGTATAACAATTATATTTCAGTAAAGAAAACACAGATAGCTGAATACGATGATACTAACATGAATCATTTATGCCTAGCAGGTCCTCAAAGAAAGGTCCCGTACATAGGCTGCAATACATGGCAATAGAGGGCATGCCCTGCTCCCCTAAAAGAATGTGTGCGCAGATCTTCTGGCTGACGATCAGGATAAAAGTTACTGGAAATGTTTGTAGCCTGCACTCTGCGCGTCTAACATTGTATGCGCTGTGACGTTATGACGCCAGGGTACTGCAGTATTTCAATAAGCACACCTGCACGTTATAGATACCGTGCGCCCTGCTTCTACGCACCGTTTTTAAGAACTACGGAAGCTTCAGTTACAGGGTCAGAAGCCACCGGCGTGTTTCGCTAGACCCTAAAAAGCCACGCAGCAGCATGCTCAATTGCACAAGAACATGGCGAAGGAATCATACCACATGTTATACACTTGCAGCACACAGCCGTTGGCGTAAATAATATTTTCCCACTTTTTCTTGGGGTCAATGCGGGGGGGGGGGGGGGGGGGAGGGAGGGAGGGAGAATAGAAATAATTATTCCGCAATTACCCTACTCAGTAGTTTCGCAATGAGGTGAGGCATTATGGCGTCAAGTCATCTAAAGGATCATTGCAAGCATTGCATCCACTTGAAACACACAACAGGAAATTTTTGTCTGTCGTATTTTGGGACGTTGTTTCTGTTGCCTGTCGTTCTGTTTTCTGACATTCTGTTGTCTGCAGGGTGGCGTGCTGTAGTCGAAAGTTCTTTTAGTTCTTGATCAATATTTGATTCAAAATTTACAGAGACCTCTTTAAGTCCATGTAAATTTGTTAGTAGAAAAAGGAAAAATATAAAAGAAACTGGAAAATAGTTTCGCCACGGGGGATTCGAACTTGGAACCTGAGGAACCTAGCCCAGCATCTTACTACTGCACCACGCCGAACACGTCTGAAAGTGTACATTTTAGCTATGTCTACTGTAAGAATCTCTGTCTGCGTTGATGTTTACATTTGCATTTTAAGAGCCAAGATGCGCTTTCACTCCGCCGCGTCAACTGCCGCATCTCTAGAAGAGCAAGTGTTGTTACCATCCCCAGTTACATCGTGGAGTGCTAGAACAATGATTTTGCTTTACGATATCCATATTAAATAAGAAATTCAGAAATAAAAAACGGACACTGTTAGTGTTGTTACTGGTGATTTCGACAGTTGTCTCTCGCTCTTTACAGTTTTGAGCTCGAGTATGATTCGTTTGTTCCATGCAAAATAGCTACATAAACATTCATGGATAACTGTTCATTCTGACAGCATACTGGTTTCTCACGATAACGCTTTACTAGAATAATGAGACACGAGCAAGACAGCTTTTCACGCAAATTTGTGGAAGAACCCCAAACTTCTTTTTTGCTTCGTAAAAGCTTATGCAATATTTCTGGGAAATTAACTGTGTCAGTTTAACGGCATATGTAAGTCCACAGGCCTGTGTGCCACGTCTTACCAAATAGCACAAAGCGGACATGCAGCCATTCCCGCAGATGGTACGGTTTTGATCAGCAGCCGATTTTGAGGAGGCCGGTAGGGCGTTTATGGTGCTTCGTCGTCACGGCACAATTATAACAATTGACCACGGCAACTATAATACTGGTGTCGGTGTTATCAGCATTGCCGGCTTCAGCGAATTACGATTGATTACCGCGCAAGTATCAGTATCAAGATCAAGTATCAATCAAGTATCAGTATCAATATCAGTATCAGTATCAGTATCAATATCAGTATCAGTATCAGTATCAAGATCTCATTAAGGTGCCTGGTGGTGGTCCCGTGCAGACGATGACCTCTCGGTGAGCGCATATTTCCCCCTCATCTTTTAAGAGGTTCAATACTTACAAGCATTTGTCTCGCAAACCATATTTATTTCAAGGAAATTTTCCACGTCTCAATAATTTCTCTCGTCGTATTCGAGTTCTGATTGCCGTGTTATAGTTTGTTAACGAAGCTTTCCCTCAAGTCTAAATATTTTAAGGCAGTTTGTCGGGTGCGTACCAAGGCCACGTACGCTTATATCGCCTTCCGTTTCTCTACCAAGGTTGCGCTTTAAAATCACGGCGCTGCAAGTTTGCTTCAGAGACTTTCCTTTCCTTCCCACTTCTCCGCCCTTAAACTGGCTCTCTTAACTACTACACGCAGAGACAAAGCAACATCGCGCGCATTAGATGCTATAGATAAGATGAATATTTACAAATATTATTAGGGTTATAATTATATTCGAGTGCTGATTGCCGTGCTATCGTTTGTTAACGAAGCTTTCCCTCAAGTCTAAATATTTTAAGGCAGTTTGTCGTGTGCGTATCATGGCCACGCACGCTTATATCGCCTTCCGTTTCTCTACCACGGGTGCGCTTTAAAACCACGGCGCTGAAATTTTGCTTCACAGACTTTCCTTTCCTTCCTTCTTCGCCTCCCTTAAACTGGCTCTCTCAACTACTACATCATCATCATCATCATCATCAGCCTGATTACGCCCACTGCAGGGCAAAGGCCTCTCCCATACTTCTCCAACTACCCCGGTCATGTACTAATTGTGGCCATGTTGACCCTCCAAACTTCCTAATCTCATCTGCCCACCTAACTTTCTGTCGCCCCCTGCTACGCTTCCCTTCCCTCGGAATCCAGTCCGTAACCCTTAATGACCATCGGTTATCTTCCCTCCTCATTACATGTCCTGCCCATGCCCATTTCTTTTTCTTGATTTCAACCAAGATGTCATTAACGCGCGTTTGTTCCCTCACCCAATCTGCTCTTTTCTTATCCCTTAACGTTACACCTATCATTTTTCTTTCCATAGCTCGTTGCGTCGTCCTCAATTTAAGTAGAACCCTTTTCGTAAGCCTCCAGGTTTCTGCCCCGTACGTGAGTACTGGTAAGACACAGCTGTTATACACTTTTCTCTTGAGGGATAATGGCAACCTGCTGTTCATGATCTCAGAATGCCTGCCAAACGCACCCCAGCCCATTCTTATTCTTCTGATTATTTCACTCTCATGATCTGGATCAGCAGTCACTACCTGTCCTAAGTAGATGTATTCTCTTACCACTTCCAGTGCCTCGCTACCTATCGTAAACTGCTGTTCCCTTCCGAGACTGTTAAACATTACTTTAGTTTTCTGCAGATTCATTTTTAGTCCCACCCTTCTGCTCTGCCTCTCCAGATCAGTGAGCATGCATTGCAGTTGGTCCCCTGAGTTACTAAGCAAGGCAATATCATCAGCGAAGCGCAAGTTACTAAGGTATTCTCCATTTACTCTTATCCCCAATTCTTCCCAATCCAGGTCTCTGAATACCTCCTGTAAACACGCTGTGAATAGCATTGGAGAGATCGTATCTCCCTGCCTGACGCCTTTCTTTATTGGGATTTTGTTGCTTTCTTTATGGAGGAGTACAGTGGCTGTGGAGCCGCTATAGATATCTTTCAGTATTTTTACATACGGCTCGTCTACACCCTGATTCCGCAATGCCTCCATGACTGCTGAGGTTTCGACTGAATCAAACGCTTTCTCGTAATCAATGAAAGCTATATATAATGGTTGGTTATATTCCGCACATTTCTCTATCACCTGATTGATAGTGTGAATATGATCTATTGTTGAGTAGCCTTTACGGAATCCTGCCTGGTCCTTTGGTTGACGGAAGTCTAAGGTGTTCCGGATTCTATTTGCAATTACCTTAGTAAATACTTTGTAGGCAACGGACAGTAAGCTGATCGGTCTATAATTTTTCAAGTCTTTGGCGTCGCCTTTCTTATGGATTAGGATTATGTTAGCGTTCTTCCAAGATTCCGGTACGCTCGAGGTCTTGAGGCATTGCGTATAGAGGCTGGCCAGTTTTTCTAGAACAATCTGCCCACCATCCTTCAGCAAATCTGCTGTTACCTGATCCTCCCCAGCTGCCTTCCCCCTTTGTATAGCTCCCAAGGCTTTCTTTACTTCTTCCGGCGTTACTTCTGGGATATCGAATTCCTCTAGATTATTCTCTCTTCCATTATCATCGTGGGTGCCACTCGTACTGTATAAATCTCTATAGAACTCCTCAGCCACTTGAACTATCTCATCCATATTAGTAATGATATTGCCGGCTTTGTCTCTTAGCGCATACATCTGATTCTTGCCAATTCCTAGTTTCTTCTTCACTGCTTTTAGGCTTCCTCCGTTCCTGAGAGCTTGTTCAATTCTATCCATGTTATACTTCCTTATGTCAGCTGTCTTACGCTTGTTGATTAACTTCGAAAGTTCTGCCAGTTCTATTCTAGCTGTAGGGTTAGAGGCTTTCATACATTGGCGTTTCTTGATCAGATCTTTCGTCTCCTGCGATAGCTTACTGGTATCCTGTCTAACGGAGTTACCACCGACTTCTATTGCACACTCCTTAATGATGCCCACAAGATTGTCGTTCATTGCTTCAACATTAAGATCCTCTTCGTGACTTAAAGCCGAATACCTGTTCTGTAGCTTGATCTGGAATTCCTCTATTTTCCCTCTTAGCGCTAACTCATTGATCGGCTTCTTATGTACCAGTTTCCTCCGTTCCCTCCTCAGGTCTAGGCTAATTCGAGTTCTTACCATCCTGTGGTCACTGCAGCACACCTTACCGAGCACGTCCACATCTTGTATGATGCCAGGGTTAGCGCAGAGTATGAAATCTATTTCATTTCTAGTCTCGCCGTTCGGGCTCCTCCATGTCCACTTTCGGTTATTCCGCTTGCGGAAGAAGGTATTCATTATCCTCATATTATTCTGTTCTGCAAACTCTACTAATACCTCCCCCCTGCTATTCCTAGTGCCTATGCCATATTCCCCCACTGCCTTGTCTCCAGCATGCTTCTTGCCTACCTTGGCATTGAAATCGCCCATCAGTATAGTGTATTTTGTTTTCACTCTACCCATCGCCGATTCCACGTCTTCGTAGAAGCTTTCGACTTCCTGGTCATCATGACTGGATGTAGGGGCGTAGACCTGTACAACCTTCATTTTGTACCTCTTATTAAGTTTCACAACAAGACATGCCACCCTCTCGTTAATGCTATAGAATTCCTGTATGTTACCAGCTATATTCTTATTAATCAGGAATCCGACTCCTAGTTCTCGTCTCTCCGCTAAGCCCCGGTAGCACAGGACGTGCCCGCTCCTTAGCACTGTATATGCTTCTTTTGGCCTCCTAACTTCACTGAGCCCTATTATATCCCATTTACTGCCCTCTAATTCTTCCAATAGCACTGCTAGACTCGCCTCACTAGATAATGTTCTTGCGTTAAACGTTGCCAGGTTCATATTCCAATGGCGGCCTGTCCGGAGCCAGGTATTCTTAGCACCCTCTGCAGCGTCACAGATCTGACCGCCGCCGTGGTCAGTTGCTTCGCGGCTGCTGGGGACTGAGGGCCGGGGTTCGATTGTTGTATTCATATAGGAGGTTGTGGCCAAGTACTGCACCAGGGTGGCCAATCCTGCTCTGGTGAGGGAGTGTGTTACCGGTTCTGGTCACCGGCATCAGGCCACACTCCAGGCCTGTTCATGCAATTTTATCAACACGCGGATTTTTTTTTTTTTTTTTTTTTTTTTTTTTTTTTTTTAATCCGGTGGAAAATTGCGCGGCACCGGGATTCGAACCACGGACCTCTTGCACGCGAGGCGGGTGTTCTACCTCTACGCCACCGCTGCACCTTCAACTTACACGCAGAGATAAAGCAACAGCGCGCGCATTAGACCCCATTGATGAGATGAATATTTACAAATATTATTAGGGTTATAATTATATTCGAGTGCTGATTGCCGTGCTATCGTTTGTTAACGAAGCTTTCCCTCAAGTCTAAATATTTTAAGGCAGTTTGTCGTGTGCGTATCATGGCCACGCACGCTTATATCGCCTTCCGTTTCTCTACCACGGGTGCGCTTTAAAACCACGGCGCTGCAATTTTGCTTCAGAGACTTTCCTTTCCTTCCTTCTTCTCCGCCCTTAAACTGGCTCTCTTAACTACTACACGCAGAGACAAAGCAACAGCGCGCGCATTAGATCCCATAGATGAGATGATTATTTACAAGTATTATTAGGGTTATAATTATATTCGAGTGCTGATTGCCGTGCTATCGTTTGTTACCGAAGCTTTCCCTCAAGTCTAAAAATTTTAAGGTAGTTGGTCGTGTGCGTATCTTGGCTACGCACGCTTATAGCGCCTTCCGTTTCTCTGCCACGGGTGCGCTTTAAAACTACGGCGCTGCAGTTTTTGCTTTCCTTTCCTTCCTTCTTCTCCGCCCTTAAACTGGCTCTCTTAACTACTACACGCAGAAACAAAGCAACAGCGCGCGCATGCAATCCCATAGATGAGATGAATATATATATATATATATATATGTTGACCGACTATCACGGACAACAAGAGTCCCTTTCCACGTAAGTGTGAGGCTCGGAGCAGGAGCTGTGGCGCTTGAAAATAGCCTGGGGCATGACGAACCAACCGACTGAGCTATCTTTCCGGGCAACATCGAAGGGTCACGAGTTCAAATCACCTATTATGTTCCTTTTTTTTCGCCCCTTTTTCTTTCTTTTTTTTCTTTCTTTTAATGTCTTTTCCTTTATTTTATCACTGTACGGGAACCCTCCTAAAATAAAAAAAAGAAACATATATACCTTCAAATTTGTATGGCCTCACATGTGCAGATCATAAATACCAGGTTCTCTAGCCGAGTGCCATCCGTGCGGTATAACCGAGCTCAGATTGGTCCACCTCGACTGATCAAATAGGGCACCACAGTATATTAAATGAGGCGTACAACTCCTGCGGGACCCGCCGTGGTTACTCAGTGGCTATGGTGTTAGACTGCTGAGCACGAGGTCGCGGGATCGGATCCCGGCCACGGCGGCCGCATTTCGATGGGGGCGAAATGCGAAAACACCCGTGTACTTAGATTTAGGTGTACGTTAAAGAACCCCAGGTGGTCGAAATTTCCGGAGTCCTCCACTACGGCGTGCCTCATAATCAGAAAGTGGTTTTGTCACGTAAAAGCCCACAATTTATTTTTAAATTTACCTCCTGCGGGGACGGTACAGTATCCGCCTCCCGTGCAAGAGGGCCGTGATTCAAATCCCGGACCGCCGAATTCTCCACCGGAAAATACCAGAAAAAAACAACAACCGTGTGTTGAGAAAATTGCACAAACAGGCCTGGAGTGCGGCCTGATCCCGGTGACCAGAACCGGTAACGCACTCTCTCACCAGAGCAGGATTGGCCACCCTGGTGCAGTACTTGGCCACAACCTCCTATATGAACACAACAATCAAACCCCGGCCCTCAGTCCCCAGCAGCTGCGAAGCAACTGACCACAGCGGTGGTCAGACCTGCGACGCTGCAGAGGGTGCTAAGAATGCCTGGCCCCGGACAGGCTGCCATTGGAATATGAACCTGGCAACGTTTAACGCTAGAACGTTATCTAGTGAGGCGAGTCTAGCAGTGCTATTGGAGGAATTAGAGGGCAGTAAATGGGATATAATAGGGCTCAGTGAAGTTAGGAGGCCAAAAGAAGCATATACAGTGCTAAAAAGCGGGCACGTCTTGTGCTAACGGGGCTTAGCAGAGAGACGAGAACTAGGAGTCGGATTCCTGATTAATAAGAACATAGCTGGTAACATACAGGAATTCTATAGCATTAACGAGAGGGTGGCATGTCTTGTTGTGAAACTTAATAAGAGGTACAAAATGAAGGTTATACAGGTCTACGCCCCTACATCTAGTCATGATGACCAGGAAGTCGAAAGCTTCTATGAAGACGTGGAATCGGCGATGGGTAAAGTCAAAACAAAATACAGTATACTGATGGGCGATTTCAATGCCAGGGTAGGCAAGAAGCAGGCCGGAGACAAGTCAGTGGGGGAGTACGGCATAGGCTCTAGGAATAGCAGAGGAGAGTTATTAGTAGAGTTTGCAGAACAGAATAATATGCGGATAATGAATACCTTTTTCCGCAAGCGGGTTAGCCGAAAGTGGACATGGAGGAGCCCGAATGGTGAGACTAGAAATGAAATCGACTTTATACTCTGCGCGAACCCTGGCATCATACAAGATGTAGACGTGCTCGGCAAGGTGCGCTGCAGTGACCATAGGATGGTAAGAACTCGAATTAGCCTTGACTTGAGGAGGGAACGGAAGAAACTGGTACATAAGAAACCAATCAATGAGTTAGCGGTAAGAGGGAAACTAGACGAATTCCGGATCAAGCTACAGAACAGGTATTCGGCTTTAACCCAGGAAGAAGACCATAGTGTTGAAGCAATGAACGACAATTTTATGGGCATCATTAAGGAGTGCGCAATAGAAGTCGGTGGTAACGCCGTTAAACAGGAAACCAGTAAGCTATCGCAGGAGACGAAAGATCTGATCAAGAAACGCCAATGTATGAAAGCCTCTAACCCTACAGCTAGAATAGAACTGGCAGAACTTTCTAAGTTAATCAACAAGCGTAAGACAGCGGACATAAGGAACTATAATATGGATAGAATTGAACAGGCTCTATGGAACGGAGGAAGCCTAAAAGCAGTAAAGAAGAAACTAGAAATAGGCAAGAATCAGATGTGTGCGTTAAGAGACAAAGCCGGCAATATCGTTACTAATATGGATGAGATAGTTCAAGTGGCTGAAGGGTTTTATAGAGATTTATACAGTACCAGTAACACCCACGACGATAAGGTGAGAGAGAATAGTCTAGAGGAACTTGAAATCCCACAAGTAACACCGGAAGAGGTAAAGAACGCCTTGGGAGCTATGCAAAGGGGGAAGGCAGCTGGGGAGGATCAGGTAACAGCAGATTTGTTGAAGGATGGTGGGAACACTGTCCTAGAAAAGTTGGCCGCCCTATATACACAATGCTTCATGACCTCGAACGTACCGGAATCTTGGAAGAACGCTAACATAATCCTAATCCATAAGAAAGGGGACGCCAAAGACTTGAAAAATTATAGACCGATCAGCTTACTGTCCGTTGCCTACAAAGTATTTACTAAGGTAATCGCAAATAGAATCAGGAATACCTTAGACTTCTGTCAACCAAAGGACCAGGCAGGATTCGGTAAAGGCTACTCAACAATAGACCATATTCACACTATCAATCAGGTGATAGAGAAATGTGCGGAATATAACCAACCCTTGTATATAGCCTTCATTGATTACGAAAAAGCATTTGATTCAGTCGAAACCTCAGCAGTCATGGAGGCACTACGGAATCAGGGTGTAGATGAGCCATATGTAAAGATACTGGAAGCTATCTATAGCGGTTCCACAGCCACTGTAATCCTCCACAAAGAAAGCAACAAAATCCCAATAAAGAAAGGCGTCAGACAGGGAGATACGATATCTCCAATGCTATTCACAGCGTGTTTACAGGAGGTATTCAGAGACCTGGAGTGGGAAGAATTGGGGATAAAAGTTGATGGAGAATACCTTAGCAACTTGCGATTCGCTGATGATATTGCCTTGCTTAGTAACTCAGGAGACCAATTGCAATGCATGCTCACTGACCTGGAGAGGCAAAGCAGAAGGGTGGGTCTGAAAATTAATCTACAGAAAACTAAAGTAATGTTTAACAGTCTCGGAAGAGAACAGCAGTTTACGATAGGTAGCGAGGCACTGGAAGTGGTAAGGGAATACATCTACTTAGGGCAGGTAGTGACCACGGATCCGGATCATGAGACTGAAATAACCAGAAGAATAAGAATGGGCTGGGGTGCGTTTGGCAGGCATTCTCAAATCATGAACAGCAGGTTGCCACTATCCCTCAAGAGGGAAGTGTATAACAGCTTCGTCTTACCAGTACTCACCTACGGGGCAGAAACCTGGAGGCTTACGAAAAGGGTTCTGCTGAAATTGAGGACGACGCAACGAGCCATGGAAAGAAGAATGATAGGTGTAACGTTAAGGGATAAGAAAAGAGCAGATTGGGTGAGGGAACAAACGCGGGTAAATGACATCTTAGTTGAAAACAAGAAAAAGAAATGGGCATGGGCCGGACATGAAATGAGGAGGGAAGATAACCGATGGTCATTAAGGGTTACGGACTGGATTCCAAGGAAGGAAAGCGTAGTAGGGGGCGGCAGAAAGTTAGGTGGGCGGATGACATTAAGACGTTTGCAGGGACAACATGGCCACAATTAGTACATGACCGGGGTAGTTGGAGAAGTATGGGAGAGGCCTTTGCCCTGCAGTGGGCGTAACTAGGCTGATGATGATGATGATGATGACCGCGCAAGAGAAAATTACAGGGCACACCACCGATGCGAAATTGACATACAATTTTAAAGCTTCGCGACTGAAAGCGCTTCTGTCGCGGCGTCAGAACTTATGCTGCTGCGACAGAAAGTGGCACATTTCTACCGCTACCACAGGAAATGTGTAGTCCCGACAGAGAGTTCCTGTTGCGACGTCAGAATCGCTGCTGCGACAGAAAGTTGGTGTTGGGACTTCATATACTCTTGTTGTCGCGACAGAATGTTTCTGTTGCGGCTTCAGAACTCTTGGCCGTCGCGACAGAATGTTTCTGATGCGACGTCAGAATGGCTGTCGTAACGTTAGAGTCGCTGTACGTCTCTAGAAAGCTGTTGTTGCTACTACAGAACTGTTGCTGGCGTGACAGAACGTTTCTGTTGCGGCTTCAGAACTATCCGTCCTCGCAACAGAATCTTTCTGTTGCGACGACAGAATTTCTGTCGTAACGTCGGAATCGCTGTCACGGTAGAAAGCGGTTGTCATGACTTCACAACTCTTGTTGTTCTGACAGAATATTTCTGTTGCGACTTCAGAACTCTAGGTCTTCGCAACAGGATGATTCTGTTGGTACATTAGAATTTCTGTCGTAACGCCAGAAATGTCTGTCGCAACTACAGAAACACCACGAACTTCTGTCGTACAACATAAATTTCTGTAGTGGCGACAGGAATTCCTATTGTCTTGTTTAACTGGGCAATGCACTAATTTATCTATGAACACACATGTTGTAGACAAATACGAATCCGAGCAATGCATACTGAGGCTTGAGGGGGAAAAAATGTCGCCGGGTTTTCGCATCGCGTTTTCTCTGGTAAGCTGGTAAGCTGGTAAGCTGAGTGGTATAAGTTATATTTCACACAGGCACTGAAAGAAAGGTCCCATACACAGGCTGCATACATGGCAAGTTGAGGGCATACCCTGTTCCCTTGAAAAAATGTGTGCGCGGATCTTCTGGCTGACGATCAGGATAGAAGTTACTGGAAGCATGCTGCTGCGTGGCTTTAAGGTCTAGCGAAACACGACGGTCACTCCTGACCATGTAACCGAAACTTCCTTAGTTCTCACCACACTACTGAAGACGATGCAAATATAATAAACAAATTAAATTTACAAAATATCACAAAATATCAACCAGCTTGCCTGCCTGCACTGGTGCCTTATCATATCCTCAACAATTTCTCCTTTTCCACTATCAAAAATACAGCGCAGAAGAATATTGCACGGCGGCTCGGTTTCACTGCCTATTTTCTTCTTAGCTTATATAGTTTACGAAATCTTTCATTTCTTTTATGAAACTGCAGATTTCTTTTATTTTTGGCCAACCGTAGTCATACAGAACAGAAACACTCCAGATATGCATTTCATAAGAATGTGAAGAAAAAAATGCAGCACTTACCAGGGAAATCTTGTCGGGATTGAGAAGCAGCCTCTCTCTTGCGAGAGTGTAGAATGAACACACCGGAATTTCGATGTTCGGGTAGGGCGAGTAGATGACGTTATCTTCAATGCGAGCATTCATCTTCGGAGTTATAGTCGTTGAAACCAGCCTATTAAATAAAAAAATGCCACCGGTCACTGCCCGTCGTTTGAATCACTTTATAATTAGTGCAATTCATTACTTTACAAAATCGTTCAGGACACACAGACGGGTGCATTGCCATAGACTGAATTTATTTATTTGACATACACTCAAGCGTCGATGCATTGCGGAGGGGAGTGGGTTACATACCATATGAATGTGAAACAAAATATAATAAGAAACACGGGGCCCTATGAAGTAAAGCTATTCCAATATGTTTTTATTCCTATCTCGTTACCTCAGACTTGCGTAACCACCGACGCAAGCATCTGGCGTTCCCCCGCAGGGTTGTCGGAACAGACCAATCAAACGCTCTCCTCGTTTATAGGCGTTCACTTTGTGTGCTTGAAAAACGAATAACATGGCCTACAAAGAACGGCTTGTCTTATCTAACTGGTTGAAAAGAAGCGAGGAGCTCGCTCAAGTGGAGAGGAGTTTCATTGGACCGAGCCAATGCACTGAAAATCGATAACCGGATGAAGAGGGTGGTGGCGGCGTCTCCGAGCGGTCCGCTTTGCCATACTTAGCTGGCGGTGGCTGGTTGAAAATTGCGGCGTCATGCAACGGAAGCTTAAGACTGACGCTAAAACTAATCCTCGGGAAAGAAGAGTTGATATAATGAGGTGGTAAACATGCTGAGCGTGTCCGAAAAACCTTACACAGACACGCAAAAAGTTGAAGTATATGCAAATAAAGCCAGGCCTTCCGGCAGGTGCCAGTAGCCAGTGCCTGAGCGATCGGAGGCAGCCATCTTCTATTTCTTTCGGAATGGGGCACCCCGGGGCTATTCAGAAGAAAATGCATTTTTGTTCGGCATAATAATGCATCTTTAACGCGTACACGTTCCCTTGACGCGGTGAGTTTTTTGCGGTTTTGTGGCGTCCCGTGACAGGCAGGTGAAGTGGGCGCAGCCCGAAAACTTTTGACCAATAGCCGAGGGCTAATGGTATTATTCTTTTGTTCGATCAAATCATGCATAATCAGTGTGTACACGTCATATCAGATGGGGAGCTATCGTGATTTTCACGAGGTCGCGTGACAGACAGGTGAAGTGGAGGTTTTCCAAAAAAGTTTTTGACCGATCGCGAAGGGCTGATTGCAGAATTGGAATGGAAAGTTTGGAATAGTTTTACGTTATCAGGCGCGCATGGCCTGTTATCCAGAATTAGCAGTAAATCAGAAAAAAACATAAAGCAGACGGACTGAATGCGGAACCTTTATAATCGCTTAGGTGAAATGTTTTCAATGGATGTTGTCGACATTCATTAACGTTTTTCCTACTGATTCGTTGTATGCGTACACATTGGCAAGAGGCTCGAAACATTAGGACAATTTTCCTTCTGAACAATGATTTCTATTTTATGCCTAATGGTAGGTCTGTCATGACTATTTCGTCTTCTTTTGTGTTCCCTTACTTTGTCTTCTCGGGGGGGCTTCCTGGGCGACCATGGTTCACAGCTGACGCTTACGGAGATGCTTCGGAGTGCATTGCAGTAGGCACAGCACGGATGAAATCCGAAATGCAAATGACACGTGGGAGGCAGTGATGGAGGCAGTGACGTGACGTGTGCAAAGAGGCACGCGCTTGGTACGAATCTAGTCAATAATAACCGTAGAGCCACCGTGGCGTCCAATAAATATAAAAAAGCCACCGTGGAGTCGGGTAAGCGTGTTGGTCTTGCATTCCTAAGGCCCGGGTTCGGTTCCCACCGAGGCTGAAATTTACCTAAGTTTCTCACCTAGGTATTAATATACTTTGTTTAAAGAAAGCTGCCTTACAAATTGACATAAATCTGAGCTTTTTTCTTGTGTGTTTTTACTATTCGCCCCGTTGGCCATTTTTGGCATGATGTTTCCGCCCCATTGCCACCGCCGCCGCCGGATTTTCGCCTAATTGGGCATATAATGCATTCTAATTAGGAGAAAACAAATTACGAGGAAACTCGCAGACATTTCAGCACATGCTTAATATAAGAGAAGCTGGGGTAGGCATACTTCACTCTAAGACGGTTCCAATCGTTATGTGCGTAGGGAATAATAATAAGAAATGTTGTCGCAAGAATGTGCATTTAACTTTGTGGCGATAATCAGGTGGAATTCAACGGTAAGTCGGAGGCATGAGTAGTTCTACACGCAGTGACGAAGGGTGGTATACTTTGGGAAAATGGCGAAGGTGGTAAAACTGGCGACATAGAGAAAGAAATTAAACAAGAGGGGACACTCGACAAAAACGGGCAACAGGAAATGCGCCACGCTAGTATTAAAGCCGCCCGTTTGCTGCCGCGAGCATCGAAAAAAAACATATGAATGAATATGAAATGAGGTTAACAAAAATTGTTTTTTTATTATTTGCCGGCAAAAGTAAAATTACCTGCGTGTAAATTAAATTAAACTTTGCGGCTTACTTCCGTTGCCTAGCGACAGGCGAATCGGCGAATGACGAGCCAGATGCATGCGTCATTCGTCAGACACAGCGCCTAAGCGAGCGACATTGGCTGCGCATTTGAGCGTTGGGCTGTTGGGCGACCCGCCTGCCTGCTTTTCTATGTTTGGATTTAGCCTGGTTTGGTGGGCTCCCATCGAATTCTTGTGTTCCTTCTGAACTTCGACATGGCAGTACTGCATTAATGAACTAGGGCAAGGTGAGAAATTTTGTTCGACAGTCTGCGGCGCATTTCAAGCAATTAGGCTTACGGCACGGCACCTAGGCTAGACCTGCGACGCAGTTAACTAGAAATAGCACAGCCATCGCGGCGCAGTTAAATTGAACTTATGACTCGTACTGGGAGATGTCTGCCACGCTTTCTATAAGCCCCAATAATATTTGAGCTTTTTTCGGTAGTTTTTGGGTACGCTAGTCGCCCAGGGCGTACGCGAAACTGAGGGGCAGTTTCACGTGTGCTAAATCTTACTGCGATAAGTTTTGGCGCTCTCTCTGACCCCCAATATTATTGAAGCTAATTTCGTTACTTTTCGGGGTATTTTTCAGGTGCTGCGAACGTACCTCATAAGTAACAAAATAAAGTACCGAAAATAATTTTCAACAATGTTGGGGTCAGTGAAAGTGCCACGACCTCGTCTTGTCAGTGCATTCAAGCGCGAAACATCACTGCGCGCCACGGCCGAGCTGTTTTTCGCTAACCGCGTCACACAGCCAAGTGCGCCCACTGCGCTGGCGGTGTGACGTTTCGTTTCGGGCTCAAAAGAAGCATCAGAAATATGGACAACCTGACACCTATCTTGTAACTTATTGCGTATTGTAGTAAATGAAGAGCTTTTCTACTTTTCGCATCTTGCTTACCGTTAAGCAGTCAGTGGTCAATGCTGTCGGCAGCCTTTAGAAGGTGTACAAATACGTATCCAGCAAACTGACCACCATCCATCGCTTTCTTTCACTGGTCCGTAAGGTATGCGAGTGCTACAGCAGTTGAGTAACCGCAACGAAAACAAATTTGGTACCATGAAAGAAAATGATTTTTTTAGATCGAAGCTCGATATGACTATGTTCTGGAAAAAAATTTGCGTGCTTCTATCGAGCCGTGTAGATCGAGAATGTGTGCTGATACCGAAGATTGTGCAATAGTGGACCGACCTCCAACCCGTGGCGGAGGTGAAGTAGGCTATGAGCACTCCGCCAAGTTGTAAAATTAAGTTTACTATGTTATGTTCAAATACAACCCATATCAGGAGTTACGCTGATAAGAGCAAATACTACACTTTTACGTGCGTCGGCCATGTCTTCGTTCTCACCGCCCTCTTTTTTTCTGCGTTACCATCACTTGCTTGTCTCCTTCCGCTCTCGTTGTCGTGGCGTTCCCGCAAGCGCTCTGCCCGCCTGGACGGCGAGGCGGAAAGAAATGCGAATCGACCATGTGGCTCCCATGCCGCAAACTTGGATTGTTTGTCCAGATCAACGACCAGATTTCACAGGGAGTTTGTGGGGAGAATATCTTATGCGGCCTTTGTTGTGTGTAGCCCCTTGTGGCTTTCGAGTGACCTCCAACCTTTACTGCACTGCGGTACGTCGACCAATGCACGATCACCTTGTCTGCGTTGAAGCAGTTTGTGCCCTCGGGGTGTGGTAAGGCGCATGTCTGTTCTACGTGCCGGCATTAATCAGTAAAATGTGTCGTACAGCCTTTCGCAACAATACATAGTTATGTATCGCCCCTGGTGCCTCCCTATTTTCCGAGGCTCAACATCGTGGAGGATTGACTAGCCGCGTCTCGCATACGGCGTTTGACGCACGGCAATAGACAGTTCTCCATTCAGGGACCTACATAGAAAGATTTGCTTGTCATCCACCTTCACAGAACGAAATGGCACTGACTTTCTTTTGGGTATTTTGCCAACCGTTTTTCAATTATTATTTGTGGAAACTTACTGAAGAATGATGGAACGTAGACTGGTATTTGTTAGTGACGAACGATAACCTTGCCAAAAACCACAGTAAACTTACCGCGCTGAAGCTAACGAGGAAATTCGCTAGTAAAGAAAGTTAGTTTATTTGTGTTTTAAATTACAAATAATATTGCTCTAAAAATTTATCTCGCATGCCCGAGAATAATGACTTCCAGGTGAGCACGCGATTTATGGAAACATAATTAGTGACACATCCTCGTCCACATTGGTTCAAAATAAATAAGATGATCGCACCGGACCCTTTAGTGGACACACGTACTGATTTCCTTCCACGGGTGCGCTGGTAAAAAAAAAGTCCAATGTACTGACAGTCATAAGCAGATTCGAAAAAGTCAGATCATTGTAATTTATATTTGTAATCAGTCACCATTTCTTTACCATAAGTGAATTAGGAATTTCAATTTTTTTTTGCGTCACAGCCGCAATCAAGTAGAATTTCTTTGTAATAAATGGGGGTGAAAGCTTCTTTAAGCACAGCCAAAAGAGAACAGGAAATCTTTTCTACCGCGTGCGTAGTTTTATATTGAAGGGTTCGCTTTTTGTTTTGTAAAAGTTTTCTTGCGTTCGCGTCACATTGAATAGTGTGTCAATGATATAACACATTGGTTTTGATGTTTTTCAAGGTAATCGAAACAATAACTGTTTATTGGCTGACGCAACATCCGATCGAAACACGTATTTTGCTGTTCTTCGGAATATTAAAAAAATTGCCAGTTGCAGAAAAAATATTTTAATCCTCGAGCTGGATTATGCTCAGAAGTCGACGTTGATTGCATGAGAAATTAAAACTCACGTTCATTTAATTAAAACAAATCACTTATGAACTTTTTATATAATTAGTTTACGGTACATATACGTATTCACGAATTGTGGCCACTGCGTTTGCAAGGCGCATCCACGTAGTATTATTTTCCAGGATTACACCACTTTGAAGGACTGCAGGATCAAACTCACTCTACAAATTCACTGCTGTGCTACTCAATTTTTGACAAAACGCTCTTTTATGCATTGTAGCGGAAAAGTGACTGGAACGCGCATTCATTTCGTTCTAAACTTCGAGGAATCATATCTGGGAAGTGGGGTCATGCTGAAAATTTATTTCATGTGGTATCATCGCGCGAAATCAATAGCTCTAAGTTGAAATTAGCGATAGGTGCCGAACAGTTAAGACGAAGAAGTTAAATACGTTAAGTAAGAATTTACCCATTTATTTTCCATAAAATTACTTGAATGTTTGTTTCGATTCCTCGTGATAATAATGTCCGCCTCATTGAATCTTCTAGCTCAATAATAATAATGATGTTATCTGCCAAAGGCGATTTTCCCAAATTCTCTACACTTAACAACGATCACTCTGTCATATCATTGTAGTGAACTCCATCCGCCACCATAAGTGGTGCGCGTTTACATGGCTAGATTATAGCAGCACTCTGTGAAACCATGTTATACACGTGACCGGGCAAGTGTGTTGGCGCACTGTCCTCCCCCCTCCCTCCTCTTGTCGTGAGAGAACAAAAAGTTAGTCTTTGGAACTGATCGCTCATAGTATCACTGCTATTCGCCCGCGCTAGCAGCCAACAGTGGTGTGATCGAACATGAGCACACCAAGCCAAGCTGACGCAGCTACCGGGCGTGCAGTCAAATTCAAGCTGTCGCCGTTTCGGCCAAAAGACCCCGAGCTCTGGCTCATTGGAGTCCTCACTTGCTTGCGTCCATGCCAGAACGTATCGCATGTCCTCTGAGAACCTCGCTTTGGCTCGCCAAACGTTCGATCACATGCTCGAGCTTGGCATCATCTGGCCGTCGTCAAGGCTTTAGGCGTGTCCACTACACATGACACCGAAACCGGCATGTTGCAACCATGTGGGGAGATTACCGGGCACTCAGTTGAGCAATTGTACCGGACCACTAGCCGTTGCCACATTCTTGACATTACAGCGAACTTGCGCGGTGCTAAAATTTTCTCCAAGGTTGACCTCGTAAATGCACCAGTGGCACAAGCGGACGTGCTAAGGGCCACAACAGCAATACCTTTCAACCTATTTGAATTTCTTCGAACGCCGTTCGGGCTCCGCAACTCTGGAAAGACCTGTCAGCGATTTATAGATGGTGTTTTACGTGGTTTAAATTTTTCCTACATTTATATGTATGATCTTATTTTATCTAGCGCAATTCCATCTGAACACGGGGAACGCGCGCGAACAATTTTTCGACGTCTCTCTGCCCATGGGGTCATTGTCAGTGCAGAAAAATTCCATCTGGGTGTGTCCGAGCTAACGTTCTTGGGCTGCAATTCTGTCCCACCCAGAAAATGTCAAAGCTGCACGCAAATTTCCGATAACTAACACTAAGCGGCAGCTCCGTTAGTTCCTTGGATTGGTGAACTTCTATCGCCGCTTTGTAGCTTAGTGCGCGGCTGTGTTGCACCCTCTACACAGACTACTACAGCAAAGGGAGCACTTACAACTTACAAAGCTTGCAACGCTTTCCATCGGGTCAAGCTGGCGTTGACAAACGCTACTTTGCTCTTGTAGCCGCAGCCAGGCATACCGCAGTGCATCATGGTCGATGCCTTAGACGCAGCTATTGATCCAATGCTACAGCAGCTGAGCAACGTAATCTGGCGCCCGACATCTTTCTTCTCGAGAAAGCCGACCCCTTCAGAAGGGCGCTACAGCACTTTGGGCCTAGAACTGCTTGCCATCTAATTCGTCATCCGGCATTTTCACAACTATCTGGAAGACGTGGATTTCTTCGTGCTTACGGAGCACAAACCTCTCACTTGTGCACTGCCTCTCCTGACATCAGACAGAGGAAGCTTAGTGCTCGTGAGCTACGTCAGATGACTTACAAATCATGAGTTCTCTACAGACATTCGGCATGTGAGCGGTGTCAACAATGCAGTCCTTTCCGGGGGAAATTGATTTCACTCAGTTGGTTTCACCTCAGCAAGCAGGCCAAGAAATAAGCCAGTTGCTGACACCAGTAACCGCTCTGAAGTTGAAACCTGTGCACTGCTTAAAAGTTGGAGTGTGCTGCGACTTATCCACGTACACCCCTCATCCTTTCGTTTCCTATGGCCTTCGTCATAGCGTCTTCCAGTCACTGCACTAGCTGTGTTCGGTCCACATGTGTTCGGTACACACAAAAAGTATTGACGGCGAGATACATCTGGCAATGTATAATTCGAGGAGTCCAGCCGCGGTCGCGAGTGCATCGCCTGCCCGCGCTCAAAAGTCTGACGCCACCGCATGACGCCACTGCCGGTATTCCCAGCACCGGACGTGCGATTTGAGCATGTGCACTTGGGCATTATCGAACAGCTACCACTTTTTAATGTCAGTCGCATTTACTCACCTGTGTGGACATATTTACAGGCTGGCTTGAAGCTGTGCTCATTGCTGACATCACCACTGACACTATCGCCGACGCTTTTCTGTACCACTGCGTGGATCGCTTCAGCGCGCCGTCCACAGTTACGGCTGACCGCGGCAGGATAAGACGGCTGTTCGGCACCTTTTGCAGCAGAAATATCGCCTACCACCATGAGACCAACGACATGATTGAACGTTTCCACCACCCGTTGAAAGCAGCTCTCATGGCGAACAGAAGGGGATAGTTGGGCACGACCGCTACCCCTCGACTTTCCTGGTATTCGCACAACGATGAAAACCGACATTGGCTGAAACGCCGCCGAACTGGTGTGTGGAACCGCACTGCTACAGCCTGACGAAATTTTCACACGCTGTGGAACTGAAACACCGGTTGCTACTGCCGACTTGATCATGAGCAAGCTTTGTGCTACACCACTGCGTCAGGCAGCGCCGGTACTCGTAAACATGAACTCGAAACTTTAATCTTGCACCAATGAGTTTGTGCGGCGTGACTCACTGCAGCGACCTCTCAAGCCATGGTGATACGGGCCATTCAATGTGTTCCATCTGACAAACACGCAGTTTACTGTGTGCATTCACGTTCGACGCGAGGTGGTCTCTACTGCTCGCGTGAAACCAGCTCATGCGGAGAATTCTGGCTGGGGATATTCCGCGGCTGTGGTGACTCGTGCCAGCGCTTCCAATGAAGCAACTGCAACTTCCTCCCAAATAACAACGCCACGCACACACAATGGGGGGTGAAACACTGCGACCATTCGACTAGACCTGAGAGTCTCGGCAGTTTACTGGCGAGAGAGGGATGTAGTGAACGCCATCCGCCACTATCCGGGTGCGTGTAAATGGCTGGTTCATAGCCCCACTCTGTGACATCACGTTATGCACGTGATCAGGCAAAGCTGTTGGCGCCCTTCCTCGCACCCCCCCGTCTTATGAAAAAATAAAACGTTAGTCTGTGTGGAACTCATCGCTCACAGTCTCGTTGCTCTTCGCCCGCGCTAACAATCCATATCAGTAATATTTTTCGCCAAACGTCATGTATAAGAAACTTTTATAACATTGTTAAGGCAAAATGCTGTATGACGCCTCCACTAATACTGATTTTTAGCAATCGTGTTATTATGCCAATGCGCTACAAGAGACCTGACTTTAATATTGAAGGACCGCAGCAGTTCTCGCTTGCTTTAAGCGAACGATCTCATTTTTCTTTGGTTAACACTCAAACTCCGTCGCCTTTTCATCTCTTCATAATAACCTCCTACCTACCGCTCTTAATTGTCGCCCACGCTGTGATCCCTTTCTTCAGCTTTTCATTTACGCTTCGGTTTTATGTCATGTAGGTTATTATTTCCGCAACTCACTCTGTAGTAAAATTTTTAGAGTCTGCTTCATACGAAGCTCTTTTTCATGTGACATAGGAACGTCTCAAGCGCTCAATGTTCACGTTTTTGAAGTGTTTAGCTTATCATGTCGCAACTAGGAAGGCGATTCAGAAAGTAGGGCCTCCATGCCCACTACGTTACCAATATTACTGCGAACATTTTGAACACTTTTTCTTT
The DNA here is from genome assembly GCF_023375885.2 of Dermacentor andersoni. NCBI lineage: Eukaryota > Metazoa > Arthropoda > Arachnida > Ixodida > Ixodidae > Dermacentor > Dermacentor andersoni. The sequence continues at coordinate 178,327,032 of NC_092817.1, read as the reverse complement.
AACACGCTAATGTTTAGGTTACAGATTGACACTTGCGTCAAGTTCCTATTTTCTCCTTCCTTAGTAACCGAACAATTCATGGCATCCGGTGGTTACTTGAAGTTGAAACAGCGGGCTGTAATTGAATTTGTGACTGCGGAAGGTTTTGCGCCCATCATCATTCGTCGCCATTTGACTTCAGCTTACGGGGATGCCTGTGCTGGCGTCAACACCATGCGGAGGTGGGCAAGGACTGTTAAAGACACCAATACAGCAGCATCAACTCTCCGGGATCAGCACCTAAGCGGACGGCCTGCAATGGCCTCTGATGAGGATCATCAACATGAGATGGACGAGTTTATTTGGGGCAATCGCAGGACCAAGCGACACGAGATCGCAACACTCACCATTTCCAATGGTTCACTGAACCACATCATTAAAGACCTCCTGCGTTACAATATGGTTTGCGCTCGTTCAGTACCACGGCAACTCACGACTGACATGAAAGAGTAGGTGAAGCGTACCCTTCGAGCACATACTATCTTGTAACGACCGAGGTATTCAATGACGTAGCTCACTGAACCAATGTAAATGGCGAGTTCTGCTGCGATGTCGTGTTGCTTGATCCTGCGATTTCCTCGAATCAACTCATCCACCTGATGTTGATAATCCTTATCATAGGCCATCGAGGGCCGTCCGCTTTGGCGCTAATCCTGGAGATTTGATGCGGCGGGAACTTGGTATATCAAAGTGCTTGCCCTTCTCTGCACGGTGCTGACACGAATGCAGGCATCCCCATAAGCTGCTGTAACGGCGATAAATGTTGACAGGCGCAGAACCTTCCGCCGTCATAAATTCAGTTACAGTCCGCTGTTTCCACCAGACGTCAGCACTGGAATCCACGAATTGTGTCACTACTCAGGAACGAGAAATGGTCGAAAGATGAGGCAAGGGACATTCTGTAACATTATTATCAGTGCAAAAGTAATAACTAGTTCAAACGTTTGCTTTATAATTACCATAGTTTTTTTGGAGCCATTATTTTGTGAATCGCCCTGGTACATGAACTACCAAAATGTTTAGCTTATTGAGCAATATTTAAGCTTTCCTGCTTTCCTAACCAGGGAGCGAAGTTCTTGCGTACTCTCTAGCGACATCAAACGCGTGTAACAGTGTTGTACTGTCGGTGGTGTATGTGCAGAAAATTAGACGAGCTTGAGGTTCACAGGGTCACAGGGATTTCGCTCAGCGGAAATCAATCCAAGGAGAATGACAGGGATAATAATTGCCGCGGAAAGTCAGCCTCAAGTCTTTTAAAAGGCTTAATAATAAAGGCAGTCCACGCGAATGGCTTCCTAACTTGCCCTTTCGCTGCCCTACAGTAGATGCAACACACACGTGCCCACACACTACACAAGTTTTAAACAGCAAACCAGCCCCATTCTGAGCGCATACTGTGTCTAAGGCTTGTGATTCTAGAACTACAACGCGCGGCCACTTTCTCGTACTATGTGTGCCCACGCTGCATTGCAACTGATGAGCTTTATTTGCAGTAGCCCTTCCAGGCTAATTCATTCAATATGACACTTAGCCTTATGCGGTTCATGGGACGCAAAATCAAACGTCCGGCGTTACGCCGACTACGATATAGCACCAAAATTCAGAGTCAAACCCCTGGACCTCTGCTGGGTGTAGAATTCATTACCTTTGGTGTTCATTAAGGGTAAATTAGTTAAAACCTACGATCTTGCCTGGCAGTGAAATCATCGACCTTTGGTGGGAGTGGAACCTGTGGCCTTTATTGTCAATGAGGGAGAATGAGGCCACCAGTTTCTTTAAAAGAAAGCGTGAAGTCAACGCAAGGAACCGTCAGTACGACCTGTGGTGTTAAGGCAAAGTGAGACACCGTTAGCTAAACAGACTTATTTACGGCACTCGAACTGACCACCTTTGCAGGGAGTGGTTTCCAATTACCATCGCAAACGTCGAGAGTCGAACCCAGCACCTCTGGTGGGATTCCAACGCGCTACCTCTCGTGGGAATTAATACGACGTTAATTAAGACACGTATATGTGCATTAGTTGTGCGAACCCGCCATATCCTCAAGTCGGATTTCAAATGACATCGTGAAGGGCGAGTCGACACAACGTTGGGACTTGTTGGGAGTTGAAGCCCTGACCTCTGGTGAGCGACGTACCTAGGGTCTTTCATGTTAATTAAGGCAAAGTGATTAAGACACTCCAACCCACGACCCACCACTGAGCTATGGGCGTTCGGCAATATATGCACGTTGAATTCCAATTTCAAATCGGAAACATTCAGAGTCGAACACACGACAACTTGTGAGAGTCGGAATCTCGACCTTTGGTGGGAGTTGAACCAATGACATTTCATGTCAGTTAAGCCTAGTTTAAATAAAGCACCGGTGCAAAGCAGCTGCAGCGTAGAGGTAGAATACCCGCCTCGCATGCAAGAGGTCCGTGATTCGAATCCCGGTGCCGCGCAATTTTCCGCCGGCTTAAAAAAATCTGCGTGTTGATAGAATTGCATAAACAGGCCTGGAGTGTGGCCTGATCCCGGTGACCAGAACCGGTAACGCACTGCCTCACCAGAGCAGGATTGGCTACCCTGGTGCAGTACTTGGCCACAACCTCCTATATGAACCCAATAATCAAACCCCGGCCCTCAGTCCCCAGCGTCTGCGAAGCAACTGACCACGGCGGTGGTCAGACCTGCGACGCAGCAGAGCCTGCTCAGCATCCCTGGCTCCGGACAAGCCGCCATTGGAATATGAACCTGGCAACATTTAACGCTAGAACGGTATCTAGTGAGGCGAGTCTAGCAGTGCTATTAGAGGAATTAGAGGGCAGTAAATGGGATATAATAGGGTTCAGTGAAATTAGGAAACCAAGAGAAGCATATACAGTGCTAAACAGCGGGCACGTCCTGTGCTACCGGAGCTTAGCGGAGAGACGAGAACTAGGAGTCGGATTCCTGATTAATAAGAATATAGCTGGTAACCTACAGGAATTCCATAACATTAACGAGAGGTGGCAGGACTTGTTGCTACACTTAATAAGAGGTACACAATGAAGGTTGTACAGGTCTACGCCCCTACATCCAGTGATGATGACCAGGAAGTCGCAAGCTTCTATGAAGACGTGGAATCGGCGATGGGTAGAGTGAAAACAAAATACACTATACTGATGGGCGATTTCAATGCCAAGGTAGGCATAAAGCAGGCTGGAGGCAAGGCACTGGGGGAATATGGCATAGGCACTAGGAATAGCGAGGGAGAGTTATTAGTAGAGTTTGCGGAGCAGAATAATATGCGGATAATGAATAACTTGTTCCGCAAGCGGGATAGCCGAAAGTGGACGTGGAGGAGCACGAACGGCCAGACTAGAAATGAAATAGACCTCATACTCTGCGCTAACCCTGGCATCGTACAAGATGTAGACGTGCTCAGCAAGGTGCGCTGCAGGGACCATAGGATGGTAAGAACTCGAATTAGCCTAGACCTGAGGAGGAAACGGAAGAAATTGGTACATAAGAAGCTAATCAATGAGTTAGCGGTAAGAGGGAAAATAGAGGAATTCCAGATCCAGCTACAGCGCAAGTATTCGTCTTTTACTCAGAAAGAGGACCTTAGTGTTGAAGCAATGAACGACAATCTTGTGGGCATCATTAAAGAGTGTGCAATAGAAGTCGGTGGTAACTCCGTTGCACAGGATACAACTAAGCTATCGCAGGAGGCGAAAGATCTGATCAAGAAACGCCAAAGTATGAAAGCCTCTAACCCTACAGCTAGAATAGAACTGGCAGAACTTTCGAAGTTAATGAACAAGCATAAGACAGCTGACATAAGGAAGTCTAATATAGATAGAATTGAACATACTCTCAGGAACGGAGGAAGCCTAAAGCACTGATGAAGAAACTAGGAATGGGCAAGAATCAGATGCATACATATGATTCTTAAGAGACAGTACCAGTAGCACCCGCGACGATAATGGAAGAGAGACTAGTCTAGAGGAATTCGAAATCCCACAGGTAACGCCAGAAGAAGTAAAGAAAGCCTTGGGAGCTATGCAAAGGGGGAAGGCAGCTGGGGAAGATCAGGTAACAGCAGATTTGTTGAATGATGGTAGGCACATTGTTCTACAGACACAGGCCACCGTGTATACGCAATGCCTCATGACCTCGAGCGTACCGGAATCTTGGAAGAACGCTTACATAATCCTAATCCATAAGGAAGGTGACGCCAAAGACTTAAAAAATTATAGACCGATCAGCTTACTGTCAGTTGCCTACAAACTATTTACGAAGGTAAATGCAAATAGAATCAGGAACACTTTAACTTCACGTGAAGGAATGGACCAGGCAGGATTCCGTCAAGGCTACTCAACAATAGACCATATTCACGCTATCAATCAGCTTATAGAGAAATGTGCGGAATATGTATATATATATATATATATATATATATATATATATATATATATAAACGAGAAGAGAGGGGGTTAACCCAGGGTCCCGATTACTAACACTCCCAGGGTTTTACTAGGATACATAAATACCCAAGAAATTGGATGGAGAAACAGCGCCGCGGTAGCTCAATTGGTAGAGCATCACCCGCGAAATGCGAAGGTTGTGGGTTCGGTTCCCACCTGCGGCAAGTTGTTTTTTCATCCATTTTAATTTCCATTAATTTATCGTTTCTTTCTTTCATTTATTAAGCACAAGTAATTTCCCCTATTTTGTCCTTGGTGTCAGTGTCTGTTGGCTTCTTATGATATATATATATATATATATATATATATATATATATATATATATATATATATATATATATATGTATATATATATATATATATGTAGATTTCATTCATTACGAGAAAGCGTTCGAGTTTGTCGAAACCTCAGCAGTCATGGAGGCATTACGGAATCAGGATGTAGACGAGCCGTATGTAAAACTACTGAAAGGTATCTATAGCGGCTCCACAGCCACCATAGTCCTCCTTAAAGAAAGCAACAAAAGCCCAATAAAGAAAGGCGTCAGGCAGGGAGATACGCTCTCTCCAGTGATATTCAAAGCGTGTTTACAGGAGCTATTCAGAGACCTGGATTGGGAAGAATTGGGGATAAGATTTAATGGAGAATACCTTAGTAACTTGCGATTCGCTGATGATATTGCCTTGCTTAGTAACTCAGGGGACCAACTGCAATGCATGCTCACTGACCTGGAGAGGCAAAGCCAAAGGGTGGGTCTAAAAATTAATCTGCAGAAAGCTAAAGTAATATTTAACAGTCTCGGAAGAGAACAACAGTTTACAATAGGTAGTGAGGCAGTGGAAGTGGTAAGGGAATACATTTACTTAGGACAGGTAGTGACTGCGGATCCGGATCATGAGACTGAAATAATCAGAAGAAGAAGAATGGGCTGGGGTGCGTTTGGCAGGCATTCTCAGATGATGAACAGCAGGTTGCCATTATCCCTCAAGAGAAAAGTTTATAACAGCTGTATCTTACCAGTACTCACGTACGGGGCAGAAACCTGGAGGCTTACGAAAAGGGTTCTACTTAAATTGAGGACGACGCAACGAGCTATGGAAAGAAGAATGATAGATGTAACGTTAAGGAATAAGAAAAGAGCAGAGTGGGTGAGGGAACAAACGCGAGTTAATGATATCTTAGTTTAAATCAAGAAAAAGAAATGGGCATGGGCAGGACACGTAATGAGGAGAGAAGATAACCGATGGTCAGTAAGAGTTACGGAATGGATTCCAAGGGAAGGGAAGCGTAGCAGAGGGCGGCAGAAAGTTAGGTGGGCTGACGAGATTAAGAAGTTTGCAGGGACGATATGGCCACAATTAGTACATGACCGGGGTTGTTGGAGAAGTATGGGAGAGGCCTTTGCCCTGCAGTGGGCGTAACCAGGCTGATGATGATGATGATGATGATCAGGAAATAAAACACTCGAAGCAGTCGAACCGCGACCTTTGGTGGTAGTCAAAGCCACGCCCTTTGGGGCTAATTAGGACAAGGTTAATCCAGGGAAAGTTAATTAGGAAGTATCTAATTGAGGCACTCTTACCCACCACATTTGGTGGGAGCCAAACCCACTTGGAGATATGTGCGAACCGGTCAGACTTCCAAGTTGGATTTTAACTCAGTGTTATAGTCAACTGACAATGTTAAGGCGGACAGTCAAAGCAACGACCCTTGGTGGGAGTCGAACCCTAGTGCGAAGTGATTAAAGCACTGGAGCCCACGACCCAACAGGTAAATGGGCGAACCGTCCAGATCTCCAAGTTGGACTCCAATTGACATCGTGATGGACGCGTCGAGCCCACGACCTTTGGTGTTATGCAGAAAATTTAGGAAGGATCAATTAATATATAGTTAATTAAAGCAACCTAACCCACGACCTTTTGTGAGAAAAAAGAACTGATCGGATGTGACAACGCCGTAGAATAAAAATGTCAAGTAATGTAATGAATATCTCACTTGCGGCAAGGCTTCTTCTGCCTTCATACTGTTTAGCATTTGCTAAAGTGACTGTGAACTTTCAGTAGCTGCCTGTAGCGTTTGACCATACACTATTTAGCTTACATTTGTCCCATTGTACGATGCCTACTACACCTTTGCTGATCATATATCCGCTTGTGTGTTTCCTCCATGTGCTTTCCTATAGGATGGACTGTCGCTATAGGTCAATGCCAGCCACCAGACGCAGACTCTCTTCCGGAGTTCGCGTTTTTGTAAAGTCACGTTATGCAAACTATGTAGGGACTCGTGGCACAAGCTTCATGCGGCGCCAGCAGTAATGTAGCACTAAAGGTAATATCAGCCATGGCGGCATAATGGTCTACCATGGCCGCTTAATATTCGGCGCAATCCTTCCTTGCCGCCTCTCTCTGGGAACGCGTAGTCTTGATCAGCATCAATGTATTTTCTCCATAATTACCCGCTTGCAAGCATTAATTGTTACTATCTCATAAATTTATTGTAAATGTAAATAAATTTTTTCATCACAATTGTAAACCAACGCTTTCTTTACTCTTCCACCGACATTCCCGCTGCTGCTGCTTTGCGGAAAAGCTTTTGTCCAATACGTGGTTTACATGATAAGTAAAGTCGTCATCACTCCATCGTTGTCGTGCCACTGTCATCCTTGATGACACCTTGCTATAGTTTTGGATAAGTGGCTGGTGCCATAGGTACTGCAAATACCCGATAAAGTGCGAATCATGGCGGCTCTATCAGAATGCATGGGTGACATTTAAATAATGTCCGCGAGCCATCGTCGTCGTAGTATTCTGGTTTCTGGAGAGGTATTCTGTAAGAGACCACCTATAAAACTTGTCCATTCTGTTTGCTTCTGAAGTGCTGATTGGCTGTGGCGCCAGGTTGCTGTGGATGGCAGCCCAGCCCAGCGAATCAGACCTTCAACAGGAGACGGAATGTATATGTCCACTAGGTGGACTCTTACAGATTATCTCCCCTGCTATCTCCTGACTAGTCTTGTGTGTGTGTCATTACTGGACATTGTGAAAATTGAGGCGGCCGGCTGTAGTAGGGGCTGCATGTAAATGCGGATAAGAACTTCAACACCGACTCTCCATCGTTGCGATTTCGTAGTCGTTATGCCATCGTCATCAATCCTTCGTCATGCCGCCGTCATGCATTTGCGTTCATGATATCATCCCCATTCCGTCTTTGTTTTGCGCCATTGTCATTTAAATTTGTCGGCCCACTGTCGTTCTGCTGTTCTTCATATGCGATCTTTGTTACATAATCATCGTTCCAGCATCGCCATGGCATTGTGGTGGCCCCATGGTTGTACCATTCTAATCATTGTAGCACCTTCAATCTGTTGTTGTCATACAATCATTATTCCGACACCGTCATTCACTCCGCCACACCATCGTGCTGAGACCATTGACATCATTCCAGCTACAGTACCCTATTGTAGACACGTCGTAGCTTCATTGTCGCTCAAGCATCGTCATGTAGTGGTCTTCATGACGAAGTCGCAATTTTTTTTTCGTAATTCCGTCGTGGTCAGTTCATTGTCATCATTTCAGTGTCTTCATGCCATCATCCTCATTTTATTGTGGATTTGTTCATCCACCATCGTCGTACCACCGTCGTTATAGCATCATCATCATTATAACAACGGCATCATGGTTTCATCATTTCAGAATCATCACCCCATGGTAGTCGTGCCATTGTCGTTGGGCAGTTGATATTATACGGTCGTTTTATTTCCATCGTCTTCATTTTTCTTAGTGTTTCCAGTGTTGCCATGTCAGTGCGCTCATGCGATCGTCACCATTACAGCTTCATCATGCCATCATTTTCTTCCAGCAATCTTCATGCCATTCTGGAGCTTCCGTTGTCGTCATTCGTTCATCGTAATGCCTGGTGTACACAACTGATCCCACCAAACCTACTTTGAGCGTGGTAGTTTCCTTTGAAAATGTGTCCACGGAGGTGATATGGTCTCTTCTTGCAAGAGATCGCTAAACAAGAACAGCGTTCTTCGCAAACATCAGCGAAAGGTTCACTTAAACTGAATCTTATAGCAAATGGGATCTGCCGAATTTATTTTTTGTACATTTGATGTATTTTTTTAAAAAAACGCCTACTGTGAATCATAGAATCCAATTTAGTCTAATTGTTTGCTTTTATATAAAGAAAGTGGTCGTGCCTTAGTATCACGGGTGCTACGTTCGTATATGCGACGTACACCCGACCACAAAAGGTTACGGACCAGGCCATCTCAGAAAATGTTCAATTCCCAAGCAGCCTGCAGCAGTAGCGAGTGAAACTGTATGCGACAATTTTGTTAGGATATTCTAGTCGAGACCCGAAATACAAATACTAGGCTTCGTTGTGAGGTTGCTGAGATATCCAGCTTTTTCTGTGATTTTATGGTCCGTAATATATTGTGGCCGAGTGTACGTCTATATCTTATCTGCTTTACTATGGTATCTCGCCTCCACATTCCCGATAGCAAGGTGCGTCTCCCTCAACCGCATGTCAGCAGCAGTGAACAATTATATGATGAGTACATTGGTAGTTATTTTACTATAGCTATAGCTAACAGAATCGCTTCCAAGATGTGGCATTTCTTATCGCTGCTGTTTTATCACTATTGCACGTATACTAATATGGTTGGCGTGCCAGCTGTAGTATTGTTCCTTGTGGTGTAGTGATGGTCCTGACCTACCTTGCTTCCTTCTTAAAACGGGTGCAAGTGCTGAAGTGCCACAGTTGATATCTAGGCTAGGGAAATACATAAGTGGGATGCTGTAATAAACGCAATACCATTTAATTACTTCATTTAACATGCAGAGTGTACAGTGAGACAAAGGAGAAGTGGATGGAGTTTTCAGAACGTGATATGCAGCGCCGCTTATACGAATAAGAGTTACGAAAGGCCTTCAAATATCCGGAATATGGTTTCGCAACGTAAAACCAATCATACTTCTAAATTCTAAAAAAACTGCATGACTGGTGGAGATTAAATTCCGGAGTTTTAACGCGTGCGCCAAAGTAACCTTGTTTGAGTAAATATTCAACTAGCCTTTTAGGTAATGGGTAGAAAATGTCTCTGAAAGTGATGACAGTGCTTTAGAACCAGAACTGTGTACGAACCTGCCGTGTTCACTATCTGCTCGATCCCGCAAGTATGACTGTCAAGGTATTTCTCCAAGGACATGGAGCGATTTCTTACATGCACTTGCACTACAAAGAAAACACGTATGTCACAATGTCTGGTGTTAGAGCACGGTGGTCTTCCATTTATTCTACCATCCGAGGCAGGAAGGAAGTGAAGGCAAAGCATAAACTATTGCTTCAGATAAACTACTTGAAACCCTCGGCAAATACTACGAACTCAAATGCCCCAAAAACTATAGTGAAACATTCAATTATGCGCTTGGAATGTATCGATCACACGAGTGTCTTGAGGTGCATTGTTGCTTCAAAGACGCGAAAAGCTGTTGCCTGCGTGTCTTCTGCTAGCCGCACTCACATAGCAGGTGCTCTGCAATTTCTGGTTATTTTTTCATAATATTGTCAGCAATGATATGATGACTGTTGAAAACGTTGTAGTTCGGGTTCCCCTCCGTGAAATCCATACCATTGTCGTAGTCAAAACCATACCGGCCAGTTCGGTGCCGGCATGGTACGTGCTTCCTCGTACCTTTGTCAGAACAGCCACAGCTATGTAGAAACTGTGCTACGCTGTACCACCTTCGTGATTGGCCGAAATCGTAAAGGTTTAGCTTTTTATGGGCTCATTCAAAATGATATAATCATTTTAATGTACACCCGATGACATAGCCGCAGGTACGTAAAGTTGTACAACACGTTGCTGCTGATTACGTCCCAATCCGTGCTTCTCATGTTTGCGATCGTCCACTACCAATGTAAATTCACCTGACCTGTCATAAGCGCGCGTCGAACGGATTGATTAGAATTCATAGGACGGGCGTCCCACAATTTTCTTCACCGACTTCCTGCTGCTGTCGTCACACATACGTTCGCGTCAGGACCATAGCAGTTCGTCTCAAGCACACATGTTTGTCCACCTGGTAATGATTTGGGTAATTCCAAACAATGATTGATAGCCAGCGAAGAGCCAAATATTACACATATTGTTACGGCGATATAGGGAGTATAGACTGAACATATTTACAGTATATATACAAGCAAAGTGAATGTGGTCAAGATGGCTGACCAGCAAACACACGCAGCAGCCAGCGTCTCGCGATCTTCTTCTTCCTATCTCTCTCTTCTGTCATCCTCCCGTAACAGCACCTACGGGTGGTGAAGTGCCGTCTCAGCACATGGTAGGTGAAGAATTGCGAGCGAAGTATGGCTTCAGCCGCGACACGTGCACGACGTCAACAGGCGGCGGACTTGAGGTTGGATGAAACTGTAACGCCGCGATGTCGTATTTGACGTCGTTAACTTGACGTAAGACTTCATAAGGCCCTGTGTGGCGAGAGAGCAGCTTCTGGCAGAGGCCAACCCGACGACATGGTCACGAAAGCAGCGCCAAAACACCTGGGGTGAACTGAACATCAGGATGGCACCGGTCGTAACGTTCTTTTTGCAGATACTGCGAGGCTAATAAGCGAGATCGGGCGACTTGGCGGGCCATGTGAGCGCGATCGATGACTTTACGAGCGTACTCAGTGGAGACGCCAGGCACAGAACGTAGGATGGTGCCAAAGGGCAAAGTGGCGTCGCGACCATACAAAAGATGAAAGGGTGAATATCCTGCGGTGCCATGTCGGGACGAGTTATACGCGAATGTCACGTAGGCCAGCTCGGAGTCCCAGTCACGATGATCGTTGGCAACGTAAATCGACAGCACCTCTGTGAGTGTTCGGTTGAGACGTTCCGTAAGACCGTTAGTTTGTGGGTGGTAGGCGATGGACAGCTTGCGCTCCGTGGAAAAAGAGCGCAGGAGGTCGTCCACAACTCGAGACAAGAACAGCCACGGTCTCTAAGTGACTGTCGAGGTGCACCGTGCTGGAGAGTGACGTCGTGAAGGAGAAACTTGGCGACGTCAGTTGCGCAACTAGTCAGCAACGCCTTTGTTATCGCGTAGCGTGTCGCGTAATCAGTAGCGACAGCGATCCACTTACTCCCTCTAGTCGTCGTCGGAAAAGGGCAAGCAGGTCAAGGCCAAGACAGAAGAATGATTCAGAGGGAACTTCAATTGGATGGAGTCGGCCGACAGGCGGCATGGGATGTTTCTTCCGGCGCTGATACAATTCGCAAGTTGCGACATAACGACGCACAGAGCTGTAGAGACCCGGCCAGAAGAACCGGCGTCGTACGCGGTCGTATGTACGCAAAACACCAAGGTGTCCCACCGTCGGTGCATCGTGAAGCTGTTCGAGAACGACAGATCGCAGATGACGAGGAAGGCAAGGAGCAACTCAGGGCCGTCAGGGTTGATACTGCGGCAGTAGAGGATGCCGTCATGCAGCAAGAACATGCGGTATGTGCCTCGGTGCTGCCAGATTGCACTCTGGCGATGATAGACATTAAGTATGCGTCGCGTTGTTGTTCAGCGCGCATGTCGGTCATGTCAGTCAAAGCCATCCCACAGGTCACCGGATCATGCGCTGCATGATCGGGAGGATCCACGGGGTGACAAGAGAGGCAGTCAGCGTCCTTGTGCAGGCGTCCGGGCTTATACATGGCAACAAATGAAAACTCCTGGAGCCGCAACGCCCAGCGACCAAGCCGTCCTGTGGGGTCCCGGAGGGAAGACAGCCAGCCGAGGGCGTGGTGGTCTGTAAAGACCAAAAACGTGCCGCCGTACAGATATGATCGGAACTTGGTGACAGCCCAAACTGAAGCCAAGCACTCCCGCTCAGTGACTGAGTAATTTCTCTCAGCAGGTGACACCAGGTGGCTGACGCAAGCTATCACGCACTCCTTACCGTTCTTCTGTTGGGCGAGAACAGTGCCGATGCCGTGGCCGCTTCTGTAAGCTTGTGCTTCGGTTGGTGCACAAGGATTAAAGTGGGCAAGTATGGGAGGGGTGGTCAAAAACCCAATGAGCGCGGCAAAAGCGTGAGCTTGCTGAGGGCCACATGAGAACGGCGTGTTCTACTTTAGAAGATCGGTCAAAGCCGAGCCACGTCGGGGAAGGTTTTGACAAAACGGCCAAAGTAAGAACACAGGCTGACGAGGCATCACACGTGAGAAGCAGAACGTGGCACAGGGAAACTGCGTACGGCGTGAACTTTTTCCGGATATGGTTGGACACCAGATGCGTCAACGAGGTGTCCCAACACGGTAATCTGACGGCGCTCGAATTGACACTTCGTGGAGTTCAGTTGGAGGCCGGCTTTTCGGAAGACCGCAAGAATGGCAGCGAGTCGGGTAAGGTGGCTGCCGAATGTGGGAGAAAAAACGATAACATCGTCAGGTAACAGAGACAGGTGGTCCATTTGTAGCCTCGCAGAAGAGAGTCCATCATACGTTCAAATGTCGCAAAGAGCAATACAGAGGCCAAAGGGCATGACTTTGAACTGATATAAGCTACCCGGCGTGGTGAAGGCCGTCATCTCGCGGTCTATTTCATCAACTGAAATCTGCACGTAGCCGGATAGAAGATTGATGGACGAGAAGTACTTAGCTCCGTGCAAGCAGTCCAAGGCGTCATCGATGCGCGGTAGTTGGTAGACGTCTTTTCGGGTGATCTTGTTTAAATGGTGATAATCGACGCAAAAACGCCAGGTACCATCATTTTTTTTGTCAAGGACGACAGGCGAAGCCCAAGCTGGCTGATGGTTCAACGACTCCTTTGCGGAGCATATTGCCCACTTCTGTTTGGATAACTCGACGTTCAGCATTCGATATACGATAAGGACGCCGACAAATAGGATTCGTGTTTCCAGTGTTGATACGGTGGTGAACAGATGTTTGTCCTAAAGGCTTCTCGCCGATATCAAAGATGTCAAGGCACGATTCAAGGAGGAGACGTATGTCCGTGACCTGTTCAAAGGTGAGGTCAGATGCAATCATCTTCGCCAAGTCATCCATTAGGGAACCAGAGCTGTGAGCTGCAATTGGGGCTAAGAAACCGCTCTCGGCATTTAGACTTTCAATGTCAAATTCTGAAGTATTAGAAACGCTGCCCAAGAACATGCCGACTGGAAGCACTTCAGGGCACAAGCTGAAATTCAGAAGCGGAAGAACGATGTTGTTATAGTCACAAGCGTATGCAGAAGACCAACGTTCCGGTTCAAAAGCACGTCGATGATGGGGCGAAGGACATATTCATCGTCGGGAATGTGTGGCTGTGCGGTCAAAGCGACGTAAGGGACGGCCTCAGGTGACAGACGCACATCTTGAAGCAAACATATGCGCGGTGGAGCGGTGCTCGCAGCATCGGCGACTTGAGGCAGTTCCAACTGAAGAACGCCGGTTGCGCAGTCGATGAGAGCGGTATGATGGGATAAAAAGTCCAATACAAGAATAATGTCGCGAGGGCAGTTGTCGATCACAGCAAAGAGAACAGAAGTAGGGCGCCCGGTCATAATTATACGCGCAGTATACATTCCACTTACAACCTGCACGCCACCGTCGGCGACTTGAGGCAGTTCCAACTGAAGAATGCCGGTTGCGCAGTCGATGAGAGCGGAATGATGGGATGAAAAGTCCAATCCAAGGATAATGTCGCGAGGGCAGTTGTCGATCACAGCAAAGAGAACAGAAGTAGGGCGCCCGGTCATAATTATACGCGCAGTATACATTCCACTTACAACCTGCACGCCACCGTCGGCCACACGAAGCACTCGGGCAGCTGCTGGGGTGAGGACCTTCTTTACACGTCTACGTAGGCTAGGACTCATCACAGATACGTGGGCTCCAGCGTCGACGAGTGCTTGGACAGGTAAGCCATTTATTTTAACGTCAATAACACTTCTCTTTGTGGGCCCAGACAGATAATTTGCTGCAGTAGTGGCAATGCAGCACCACCTCCAAAGGCTGCACTTAGTTTTCCGAAAAGGGTGCGGTCAAAAGCTACAGGGGACGAAAGGCAACGTGGCTGCGGCGAACGGGAAGATGGGCTACGTATTTGCGGCGAGCGAGACTGGCGTCCGCGCGGCCATGGTGAGCGGCTGTACCACGTGTTCCTAGCAGGATTGTCGGCGCTGTTACACTCGGGGGTGGGCGAAACATTGCGGGAATTTCCATTAAAACGACTCAGGTTGGTCGGCGTGCGAGGTGTTCAGGGCCACGAGTTGCGACAGTATCTGGTGACATGATCAATGCGGCGACTGTTGAAACATATCGGCTCGCCATCCGCGGTTCTCCACTCAGTCGGGTTGCGATAATGCGGAGAAAAGCGTCGGGGTGTAGCGAAAATAGTAGAAGGGCGTTCGTTGGTTCTGGGGTTGGTGACAGCATAGATAGAATCTAGGCCGAAGTTTTCGAGCTCCTGTCGAACGGTGGCTTGCACGAGGGGAACTGAAATAGGCGTAGCATCAGGGCTAAGCGAACAGAGAGCTGCGGGCGCCATCGCACTCAGATAACGTCGAACGATTCGCACCACGTCCTCATATGACGACGCATGCTGTTGTGCGGGCTGATCTTCAGACATCGACGTTGCGGCCGTATTGGAAATTCTGGTGAATGGGTGCAGGACGCATCGGCTTTTGACCTGCTTGAATTGCCGGCACTCTTTGATGATAACATCAACTGTAGAGCTACTTTTGCACATGAGCAGATTAAAAGCGACGTCATCAAATCACTTGAGCACATGCGCTCACTTCTCAGCTTCTGTCATGTCATGATCGGCTTTACGACAAAGTGCCAGTACGTCCCGGATGTACGAAACATAGGACTCTGTGGAGGATTGGGCACGAGAGGCCAGTTCCTGCTTAGCGGCAATTTTACGACCGGCCGGTTTGCCAAACAACTCTCTTAACTTGTCCGTACATTGGTCCCAGCTGGTCAGCTCCTCTTCATGATTTTTGAACCACACCTTTGCCGTGCCTCTTAAATAGAACAACAGGTTAGCTAGCGTTATAGCGTAGGGTCCAATCTATGGATTCCACTCACACGTTCGTACATAGCCAGCTACTCTTCAACGTCAGCGCCATCAATCCCGCAGAAAGTTCTTGGATCCTTGGGTTTCACAACCACAACCGAAGAATGGGATAGCGCCATAACCCATTGCTGCTACTATGTTCGATTAACAACCCATCCTTTAAAACTGACAATAGCTTTTTTTTTAAATAGCCAAACGGACGAGTTAGACGTTGCCACCCCTCAGCGAAATTAACGATGACAACAATATGCCAGGCAATTAAGAGCACTCAAGGTTGGCAAATTTCAGTCATCTGCAGGTCGCGCGTGATTATCTTGCGAGAGCTTGAGTTTGAAATTGGAAAGATTGCATTTAAGCTATAGAAATTATTCTTAAAATCACACAGAGCGAATACGAAGTTTGCTGTGTATACACTATGGGAAAAAATCATCGCACCAATGCTAGCCTGCCTATGTATGTGATTATCACGCCACCCGTCTACAGGAACACACGTGAAGGCAGGTGTCACCGAGCATTTCGCCACAACTGCACAAAAGCAGACAATGCGGTATTTGCATTTAGACATTGTTTAGGCAATCATACTGTTATCCAGTTATGGCCGCCCAATTTAATTTCTCGCTCCCTTCGACTGGGAAGCAAAGTAGCGCTTACCTTTGTTGGGAAAGTGGTCAATTGTCTCGGCACAATTGGTTGCACAGAGCATTGAGGTCGCGGGCGTAGAGCCGGACACGTTTGTTGGCAGACGAAGAAAAAAAAACAAAGATCTAGGACCTGGTGGTAGCTGGTAGGCGTCGGTCGTATGTAGTTCGCTCTTGCCTGCCGAAGAGCTGGAAGTATTAGAAGCACTGATTGTGGACGCACAACTACTCGGCGCTTTGGTGGGACTGATAACGATAACAAGAAAGCTTTGGCGATAACGCCCCACAGAGGGATGGAGCGCCAGACAACGCTTCTTCCCCTTGTAGTACCTGGAAACAGAGAATTATCGTATTCGCCTCTTGCAATAAAATGATTGTCCAAGATCCAAGCTTGGTTTCATTTTATTTTATTTTTCATCCATGACGGATATAAACACCACATTCTTTTAAAACATAGGTCACAGAAAAAGGTTCCTCTCGCGAAATATTCCATTCTTGGGTTGGTCGCACGCCATTCTTCGTGGAGCATTCGTTGTACTATGACATTTGCTGTTTTTATTTTCGTCCTCTTGATGTCATTGTCCTCGTCCACAATATTTAGCAAAACGCCGCTGCTTTTCGCAGCACTTAAGGCGTTCCATTGAATGGTGTCGTGCAAGTTTTTGGTGATTTATGTATTTCGCCGTGTAGTCAAGAAGTTAAGAGGAAACATACGGCGAGAACTACAGATTTGTCACTGAGAACTAGTACATTTTTTCATAGTACAGACTCGCAAAACAAGGAAGTATACAATTAACGGAGACTCTGATACCTTTGTTTTGACGAAATAAAAGGCCTTGTTTGCGTAATAGAAAAAAAAAAGTCACAGGATTGTTACGATCGGAGTGTGTGACGGAAATATGTAAGCGTTAGCTGTCCAGCGGGCTATTCGTTTTCGCTCCCCATTTAAAGCTCGCCGAATCATTTGATTCCTTTTGGTCCTGCTTTCACCGTGACATTTTAGTGCAAATAATTTTTATATTGTTTTCGCTTAGGCTTCTACTTTTCTCTCTGATGTTCGGATGCTCATGAGCCTACTATATGTGCATTGTCGCAATCAAGGGCAGTATAGTGATGATGGTATGATGAGAATCGGAAGATAATTCTGAAATAGTGATAAATGCGTAACGGCGACAGTGTCACCACAACGGGCTAAGGACAAAGGGGTGACTACGAGTGTATGACCACGATGGCGGTACGATGAATGCGGGGAGATGACGGTGTAATAAAATTGGGATAATGAAGCTGGAATGACGACGACGGAACGACCATGGCACAATCACGACGACGGCTTGAAAACGGCTTCACGACGACTAATGCATGACTACGACGCACTGATGACTAGGGCACGACAACGGCGCCATGATCGAGACTGAATGCCAACTGTATGATTACGGTTGAATAACAAGGAAGGAGCGACGTCGATGAAAGGGAAAGGCAGTATTACGACGACGACATAACGACGGGATGGAGACGTGTGCATAATGACGGTCGCTAGCGCAACCGGTTAGTTTCCGCCAATCGTGATGTGCGCAGGGCAACATTGTAGTGGCGTTCTAGGGAACGGAGCTTTGCATCACTATGACAAAACTTTGCTCTCGCACTGGTCGAAACTCCCGCGATGACGCGTGCCCTTCAGCTAACTGAAGTGCTCTCGGGCGCGCTGCCAAAGCATGCGCCTGCGAACAACTCCAATGGCACACAACTGAGCCATAGAGGAAGAAATTCAACTAGAGGGGACAGTCAGCAAAAACGTGCAACAGGAAACACGTCACGCCTACTTTCCACTCCATCCGCTATTTGACGCGAGCATCGGGAAAAAAAGATTGTGAAATGAACTTACAACGTTTTATTTTTTTATTCTTTCTCGCTACAGCTAAAAAGTGATCTGCATAAATAAACTTATACTTCGCGACTCATTTTTCTTGTGTTACCAGCAATAAGTTAGCGTACGCAACTTGTTGCGTATGCGCCATATATGCATTCGCCAGAAATGCCGCCGAAGCGAGCGAGGCCGGCTGTGAGTGTGAAGCTCTCCTGCTCGGCAACCCGTCTATCTTGGATGTAGCCCGTTTGTCGGGCTCCCGGCGTTTTCTTGCGTTGCGTCTGCATTTCTACACGGCACCGCTGCACTACTGGACTACAGCAAAGTGGGGAATTTTGTTTGACAGTCTGCGACGCACTTCAAGCACATTTAAGCTTACTGCACAAAACTGAACCTATATAGTTACGGAGTTATCGAAAAACAGCTCCGCCGTCCAGAATAATTAATTTCAGTTAATTACTCGTACTGGGAGATGTTTGCGACGCTTTCTATGAGCCTAAGCATTATTATAATTTATTTCGGTAATTTTCGGTAATTTCGGCACGCTCGCCGCACCTGGCTTTGTGACGAAAAGCACCAAGGCCGTACGACGTAGTTTCGCGTGTACTGAATCTTACCGGGACAAGTTTTGGCGCTTTCTCTGACCCCAGACATTATTGTAACCAATTCGGCTACTTTTTGGGGTACTTTTCAAGCACAGTGGCCGCGCTCGGCGTAGTGGCCAACTTAGCGAAAAGCAGCTCGGCGGTGTACAGCACTTCGTTTCGCATGCAGTGATTCTTACTGGGAGAAGTTCGTGACGCATTCTCTGACCCCAAAAATTACTGTATTTCGTAACTTTTGGGGATACTTTTGAGGCATGCTCGTCCAACCTGGGGTTCTGAAGCTGTTAGGAAAAAAGCCAGCCGGCCGTGGTGAGTTAGTTTTGCGTGCACTGAATTCTATTGGGACAAGTTTGTGACGCGTTTTATGGCCCTACAATAACATATACCTAATTTCGTTACTCACGCGTGTCGAAAACGCGACGACCGATTACGGAGAGTGATAACAGGTGAGTGTGTTGCTTCCGTCGGAAGGACGCGTAAAAGATAACGCCAAGGAGCTAAAGAACCTGACATTTCGGTCTTCTGAGGGACTGATAACAGGCTTTGCGCCCACGACTGATTCGTGGGTGCGACTAGAAGGCATTCTGCAAGCGTGTAACACGGCCTGGCTGAGAGCCTGTGTTGTAGCTACCTCTGTTTACTTGGCGTACCATCGCATCGACTGAGGCCAAGTTGTTTTGGAAACGCGCGGTCACCCATTTATGTGGCTCTTAAAGGGACACTAAAGTGAAAAATGATTTCTCCTGTACGAGTAAATTACCGTTCTACAACACAAAAAACACCACTCTTACAACGATAAGACGTTTGGTAAGCCAGAAAAAGTGCAAGAACGAAATACAGGTGGCGACGCCTACTTAAGTTCCCGCACCTGGGGGCTGTGACGTCTTGGATTTTGATGGCATCTTCTAGGGCTTACTAATTACATATAGCGGTACAGATTGACTATAATGTGCTCTAAAGGAACCAAATATTAAACATGGCGAGTTTCGGGAACCTTTATTCAGCCAACGCGGCCCAAATGCGAAAACATACTTTGGTATCCCTGACGTCACGTTGACGTACCGTTTCGGCGCGAAATTCGAAAACTGATACATTCACCTTCATTTAGTCATCTAATAATCAAACTATATTTTTGAAATGACTGCCTGCAGGGTTCTCAAACAATGCTTCATTATAGCCTAACTGATTTATTGTTTCGCTTTAGTGTCCCTCTAAAGTGCAGGAAATAATGCCCGGGAAAAGAGGGATGCTTGAAAATCGGATGATTTCTTCAGATTTTATGGCATTGTTTCGGAGGGGTCTAGTTCCGGCGAAATTTATGCAAAAGTGAATTTATCTGCAATGACGCTCATTCACCACTTACGCACATTTCGCCTCTACACGCAATATTCCTGTAAGGTCAATATACCAAAATGATACATGCTTGTAATTTACTTTTTTTTCTCCTGATGGCATCCACTGGAGCTTCGTACGGCGACGGCTACTGCTTACCTGGTGCCACAACTTTGGATGAACCCACAAGAAGCCCGGAACGAGCATTTATATAGAGCAAAATAAACATTTCATCATTTCACACGACGTCTTGCGTATTCTTTATAAAATTGCACGTGGCAGATTTGGTGGAGGCTTGTAATGATCGCTGGCAATCATTTTTACTAAATAATAAAAAGTTTCCGCCCCAGGGCAGTCCGTTGATCAGGAGTAGAAGCGATAAAAAGATAAATAAATGCCGCGCCGATCAGCGGTGCCGGCGTGGCGTGTACCAACTGGCGTTCAAAAGGCGTGCGCCCAAAATCGTAGCCGGAAGGTGTTAATACCATCCTCTTGGTGCGCTATAGTCAATTTGGCCACTGGGCTCTATGGGAGTGTCCGCTCTTCTTAAAATTGATTGAGCCTGCAACGTGGTATCGCGTGCTCTCCCCCGCTCGCATCTCTCGCACATCTCCCCTGCTGCAGTCAGCGCCAATGGCGCGAAACAGAGCAATGGGACACGAAAAAGCTAACACTTTTATTTGCAATTGGGGCTCAACATTTCACACGAATAACATTCAATCCCTTGTGTAACATCCTTATTTTCGTTTTTGTACAATGTTTCCCATCTCTGCTACAAAACACTGCGTTTTTCAGTTCCTCTCCGCATAAAAAAGTGGGTTTTTTTACGACCCTGTAGAGTATTGTGCACATGAGTGACACCTGGGAATCGTTGGGATGGTGGCTTGGTTGCCGAAAAAGAGCGTGGTCGCACTGAAACACACTGTTTTCTCCCCAATACCGCTTGGCTGCAGTGCCGTCCGCTGCAGTGGTTGTTCTTACTGGAGTTATCTGGCATGAATTTGCACCTATAGTGACGACGTTTGTGTCTCAGCAGACCCACTATTAAGCTCATTCTATGTATCCGGTGCTCTTGAACATGAATACCTTGATTCGATGGTCTCGCCAGGTACCAGTCTGCTTTTCTAAATAAATATTTGGGGGCCGTAAATGTCAGTAGCATCTTTCATTTTATAAAGAGAGTGGGTGAGCTCCTTCCACTACTTTTGAAATCAATGGTTTGTGGACATCTCATGTGATAAAACAGTAAAAACGTTTGAAAAGAAGAAAGGAACACGTCGGCTGTCAGTCGAAGTCATGAAACGAGTGAATAAAAGGTTTCGCATTATTCTGTCAGAGCTCGAAGGCAAGGAAACGCTACGACTAGACACCACAACGATTGCGGACAAAGTGAGGTATTTCTATGTGAAGGTACATCCTCTAGCGTTTCTGCAACTTAAGCAAAATGAACACCATGTATGTTTTATAGCAAACAACTTACCGCACCGTAGCGTAGTCACGTCACTACGGAGGCGACCGCACGTCAAATCACCACTTCAGTGCACGCCGTGGTAGCTTCGCGGCTATGGCATTGCTCCATGTCCCGGGTTCGATCTCGACCGTGGCACTCACATTTCGACAGGGGTGAAATACAGAAAAGCTCTTGTTTTACCTTTAGGGGCAAAGTAAAAAAAAAACAGGTGGTCAACATTAATTCGTAGTCTCGGCCACTAAGGCCGGCCTAATAATCACATTGAGCTTTTGGCACGTAGAGCCGCATAATTAAGATAAACTTTAACACTTGATCTATCAAACAGCGTGCTGAGTGAGGCAATGAGAATGCTAACCTTCTCGTACGTTATTATAGGTGTTGCACAACAACGCCTCAAGCAAGCACGTTTAGCTGTATGTTGTATGCGCTATGCAGATGAACAGCAGTGGCTAATGCAAGGTAACGTTTAAGATCAACTCACTAATCTCGTATTCTATTAAACTCTGAAGCAATTATTCATTCGCAATCGAAATCACTACTCATTATCGTCCTCCTAGCCAAACAGAACGGAAAGTTTCGCTTACATTGATTCCCACAGTGCTTCGGTCAGCAGATTTTTTGTAGTTTTAGTAGCCAAGTATACGTAAGATACATTATTGCAAATCAATTTTGTGGCAATTATTGAAGCTTCGCTCCAGTAAATGCAGTAATTAAAGGCTACCATGCACGCCGCATTTACAGTGGAAGCGGTATAGTTTGACATTTTTCATACGTTGTTTGAAGGACTTTTCTAAACTTCGGCTTTGGATGATGGAAACAATGCAACCGTCAGCGCAGAGTATCTTGTAGACAACGCCTGCTTGCTTTGACTTCTTTAGCCACATCTTTATATTGCTACGGAACAGCCGCCACAGTGTGCCTGCACTGAGGAGGAAGAAGACCCCGTGGGCTGGCTCGATACAGGTACCTGGTTACTTGAGAAGCGTGCGTTTGCTTTGGGTGCCTGGCCATAAAGGACTAATCATAAATGAAATTGTAGACTCTCTAGCCACGGCATCGATAAGTGGCCCGATTCTCCCTTGCTGCCCTTTGACTGCTTATGTTACTGCTGCTAGATTTCGCAGGAGTGCCATTATACAGACTGTATCAGGCTCCGCAATTACTAACTCTGTGGATTACGGACATCTCCTACACCGTTGGAATAGAGATTTTTGCCGAACACGGAAAATTGAAGTGTCCCTCACTAGGCTGCGCTGCCGTATACCTGCATTGAACTTCTACCTGAACAGGTCTGGTCTGGTCCCCTAACCATTATGCTTATTCTGTGGCGAGGCGGAGACAATAGATCATTTCTTGTTGTCTTGCAGACGTTTATCTATTATAAGAAAACGACTACTCGAAATCCCGTTTCGCTCTATTGGTCTAACTTTATCAGTACCTGTGATCCTATCTTTTGGAGCCTCCATTATTCGGTTCAGCCATAGAAATGTTTGCTTGGCAATCCAAAATTACCTCATCGAAATCAATCGACTTGCATGTTAGATTGATCGTGCTCCCTCCCAACCATAGCTTTCTTTTATTTCTTATCTATTATTCATTATTATTATTATTATTATTATTATTATTATTATTATTATTATTTTACACCTGGTTTTCATCTGATTGTTTCCTTTTTCTCCAAACACATAAGATTAACTTCTAAACTCCAACGCTCAAATTGTTAACTCCCTTGTTATCATTATTACTTTTATGCACCTAATTGAACCAACCGATTCCTGGCCAATCCCCCACTGTGTGTATGTGCCACGGCCACTCAGGACGACAACAACAGCGTCGCCATTTTGGCCTTCCTTTAGCTTCCCTGTAAATAAATTGTATAAATCATTGGGCTTCAGCTACACGTAACATTAATTTGGTGGAGGTGGACGTTCTCCGTACCCGTCATGGAGCTTCGCAGCGGTCGTAACGGCGATAGTGCAACTTCGGCTCCTGCTGGCGACACTTCATCTACATAACCGTCTCCGCCTGCAGCCCCTACCTACATCGCCATTTCCCCCCCTCGGGAGTTTGGTGTTTTCAACGAAGTCGGCCGTCCTGATGTTGACGACTGGCTTATACGAACGTGTCTGCACCAGTCACAGGTGGGATCCGACTATTATGCTTGCGAACGTTTTGTTCTACCTCGACGGAGCTCCACTTGCATGGTTCCAGACTGACGAAGAGGAGATCTCGAGTTGGGATCTCTTCAAAGAGAAGCTCCGCGACCTTTTTGGCAATCCGTTCGGTCGCCAAGTCAATGCCAAGAAAGCCCTTGCCACACGTGTACAGACGTCGACCGAGTCCTACCTGCCGTACATTCTCGACGTCTTGGCTCTTTGTGCCAAGGCTGACCCGACCATATCTAAGGACGATAAGGTTAATAACGTCCTCAAAGGCATTGCCCACGACGCCTTCAATTTACTGGTGTTTACGAACGTCACCAGCATCGATACGACCCTCAAGGAGTGCCGCCGTCTCGAGCATGCTGAAAGCCGCTGGGTACCCCAGCACATCACGCGACTTCCCAACACAGCTGCTACGTCATTCTGTGACGACCTCTTCCACCAGCCGTCGCGATGTGACAACTGGACCCGCATCATTCGTCATGAGGTCGAAGCGGCACAACCGGCGGCCCCTTCATTCCCGTCACCTGATCATTCTCCGGTGACAATCTCTTTGATCCAGGCCGTCTGCGTCAAGAGTTGTCGAACGTCGGCCTGCAATCCATTCGTTCCGTATGCTCGGAACCTCTCTCTCTACGCATGTCCCCACCGCGCTCTTCTTACTCTTATGGAGAGCGCAACCCCTCCGAATGCCGAACCGTGGACGAAAAGCCGATCTGTTTTAACTGCCGACGCATTGGACGTGTCGCTCGCCACTGCAGCAGCCGCTGGACTTCTCCAACGCGCTATTCTCCTGATTATCACCCTCGCCTCTCGAGCGCATCCTTTTCCTTCGCCCCTTCTATGGCCGCTCTATCATCTGACCCTGCGACACCTTTACCACGACCCCGCTACTCCCGCTCGCCTTCTCCCTCCCGTCGTCAATCTCGTTCGCCCCCGTCACGCCGGGCTCCTTCTGCGACCTACTCGCCGCACCTCCGATCGGAAAACTAGACAGTGCAGCTTCTGAAGGTGAAGCTGCAATGACGACATTGGCACGAAATCCTCGCTTCACCTTACCCACGAACAAGAATCTTTTGGACGTTCTCGTCGACAATGTTCCTGTGTGCGCGTTGATTGACAACAGGGCGCATGTGTTCATTGTAAGTGCTGCTCTTCGCCGTCGGCTCAAGAAAGTTCTGACGCCCGCCCCGAGCGAAGTTGTACAAGTCGCCGACGGAGGGACTGTCACTTTTGTTGGCATGTGCTCTGCCAACCATTGCTGAGAGACACACCGTCGTTCTCTTCACCGTCATCGAGCATTGCCCTCACGAACTAATTCTCGGTCTGGATTTCCTTACCAATCATTCTGCCCTCATTACTGTTCGGGTGGCTAACTTCGCCTTGACTTGCCTCTTCTTGCCGACCTTGTGGACCCGCCTCCAAGCCGTTTGAGCTGCAACGATTTTATTCGCCTACCGCCTCACTCTGTGACACGCGTCGACTTGATATCCTCACCAGCTGTACTTGACGGTAATTACGTGGTCGCACCAATTCCGGCAGTTATACTTACACGTGGTGTGACCGTGCCGCACACTGTGCTGACAATTACTGGCAACCGCACCTGCCTCCCCCTCGTCAATTTCGCGCTAACCGCGCAAGTTCTGCCTCAGGGGACTTCATTGGTTATAATTAGCGCTTTGCAGGGCGATGAGATCGAGCCATTCACAGTGGGAGATCGTCACAGCTCAGCCCGTACCTCGGCGTCATCGCACGGTCGACATTGAGAAGATGGTTTCCTCTGACCTTACACCTGCTGAAGGTGAAACTCTTTGCCGCGTTCTTGAAAGCTATCGCGATATTTTTTACTCTGACAATCGACCCTTAGGTCAAACGTCCTTCGTGACCCATCGCATAAACACTGGCGATGCGAAGGCTATTCACTGACGTCCGGATCGTGTTTCTGCGTCCGAACGAGCTGTTATCCAACACGAAGTAAAAAACATGCTTGCAAAGGACATTATCGAGCCTTCCTGTAGTCCCTGGGCTTCTCACGTCGTACTTGTCAAAAAGAAGGAAGGAGCGTGGCGTTTTTGTGTAGATTGTCGCTACCTCAACAAAATTGCAAAAAAGGACGTGTACCCTTTGCTCCGTATTGATGACGCTCTAGACTGCCTCTACGGTGCCACCTATTTTTCTTCTACCGGCTTACGGTCCGGCTACTGGCAGATATCCGTCGACGACATGGACCGAGAGAAGACTGCATTTGTTACCCCTGACGGCCTTTATCAGTTCAAGGTGATGCCTTTCGGTCTCTGTAACGCGCCCGCCACCTTCGAACGAATGATGGACTCTTTGCTTCAGGGGTTCAAGTGGTCTACTTGTTTGTGCTATTTGGACGATGTCATCGTTTATTCGCCCACATTTGACACGCATCCAGACCATCTTTCAGCGATTCTCTACGTGTTCCGCCGCGCCGGTCTCCAGCTGAACTGCGTGCCGAGATGCGGTCGAAACACTCACAGCTGCTCTTTCTTCAGTTGTTTCAGATCGTCGTAGCAGCGTCCGGCACTGGTTTCGTTTCAAGACACCTGGGAAGATGTGGCGAGGTCTACAACGCATGCCCAAATGGAAACATAGTGACTGCGTGGCCTCGCCTGCATGAACTGACGAAGCGTCAACAGGAACAACAGGTGCTTACACACACCTGCACAACTAACGACATCAGCGACTTCCCCGGAGGACAGTGTCTGGCTGTAATCACTGACTGGTGGTTATGGCCATATCTGGATGTATCTTCAGTACCCAGCGTGAAAGCAGTTGTCACTACTGGTCACCGAGGGCGCACGCTGTTCGAGGAAAGACTATTTAAACGCCTGCTACAGACAAGGCCTTTGGGTTCTGGTGCCGAGATGCGGTCGAAACACTCACAGCTGCTCTTTCTTCAGGTTGGTCTTTTTTACCGTTATAAGCCAACTAGCACGCATGAAAACTCGGTACCGGAGCCCACCTGGTCGTTACGGCGGTTTGTGCTTGTTCGTGCAGGTATCTGTCTCTGTACTGGTGCGTTAGATTTTTTGTTTAGAATAAGATTACTATTAGCTGGTGACGTCGAAGAGAACCCTGGCCCTCTGTCGGAAAAGCAAGAACGTGAACTAATGGAAGCAATACGTTCGTTACCAAAGATATTGGCAGGTCAAGACAAAATAATTAAACAGTTAGAAACACTGCGAACTGAGCACAAGCTAATCGACGACAAAATTGGGAATCTAACGTCAAAAGTTGCCAAATTAGCTGAGGATTTATCTGTTTTGTCTGCGCTTGGGGACAGAGAAGTGCAAGCGCAGAATAACCAGCTCTCAAAAGCTATGCGAAACGTCTTGATCAATCAGGACGAACTCGAAAATCGTTCACGTAGGAATAATTTACTGTTTTTCGGCACAGACGATGAGAACGAGAAGGAAACATGGGATGAATCGGAACGGAAGGTTATATCTGTCTGCTCCGCCAAACTGTGTTTTACTATTGAACCGACAACAATTGAGAGAGCTCACAGGATGAGGAAACATTATAACGATAAACCAAGGCCCATTATTGTGAAGTTTGGACTATTCAAGGACAAACAGCGTCTTCTTTCTGCGGCTTCGAAATTGAAATGGAGCAGAATATCACTGAGTAAAGGCTACTCCCAGCAGGTTCGGCGATGTAGAAGCAAACTGATTGCTTATGCGCGGGAAGAGAACTCTGGAGCTAGATATAAGCTGAAGTACGACAAGATGACTTATGAGGGCAAGACTTATGTTTACGATGATACAACGGATTCCGTAAGGGAGTACATTCAATAGCAAACAAAGCGTGAGCCGCCGCGGCTCAGAAGAAACTCGGCGGATCGCCTGTCCGTCCTCGTTATCAATTGTAGGAGCCTGAAGAATAAAACAGACGTATTCTCTAGCCTTCTGCGCATTTAACAACCAGATATTGTCATCGGAACAGAATTGTGGCTCGACCCTGGCATATCGGATCGCGCGGTATTTCCATTCAAATACATAGCTTATCGAAAAGACCGTAATCACCAGGGAGGAGGTGTGTTCATTCTTGTACATGACAGAATCAGAAGTGTGCCGTTATACTGTGATGTTTCTTCAGAATGTATTTGGTGCAGAATATTGGTTTCTGGTGGTAACAGCCTTGTGGTGGGATCGTTTTATAGGCCACCATCTCCAACAAGCCTAGAACCATTTCACAGCCTTGCACGATCACTGTCGGTCTGATCATCGGAAACTATCCTTCTTGGGGGCGATTTTCACATACCTGACGTTGTATGGCGTGACCGCTATCCTGTAGCGACGAGCGCCTCGGCACTTCACTTGGCCTTCATTGAACTAACACGTAAC
Organism: Dermacentor andersoni; assembly: GCF_023375885.2. NCBI lineage: Eukaryota > Metazoa > Arthropoda > Arachnida > Ixodida > Ixodidae > Dermacentor > Dermacentor andersoni. Next base: position 178,299,013 of record NC_092817.1, on the reverse strand, counting down.
AATGAACTTGCTCAGTTTGTAAATTTCCCAACGCGTTATGGTTCAGCAAAGGACAGTACGTTGTACTTGTTGTTTAGCAACAATGATGATTTAGTTGAAGCCGTTACGGCAGCACCAGGAATAAGTGATCATGAGTTCGTAAAGGCAACAATAGTGTGCAAGAAGTTACAGGTTAGCAAGAATGGCCCGAGAAAGATTTTTATGTATGAACAGGGGAATTATAATGCCATAGACGAAGAGTTACACTTATTCCTGCCAGTATTGCTGGAATACAGCAGTCAGTACAGCATAGAAAGATTATGGGCTCTGTTCAGAGACAAAATCCTGTTTTTGGTCGCTAAATACATTCCCTCGAGAGTGATATCATCTAGACGTAGAATGGATAAACCTTGGATTAACAAAGAACTGCGTCTGTCCATAAGAAAGAAGGCCGGAGTATACAAGGCATTCAAGATAGCACCAAGTCAGAACTTATATGACAAGCTTAGAACTCTAACTAAAAACTTGAAACAAGAATTAAAGGCAGCAAAAATAACATACTTGTCGTCGCTAGCTGATAAAATAAGATCTAATCATGGCGATATGTCAAAAGCAACAGAAAAGACAGTGTCGGCGTTCCGGCTCTCCGGCATGAAAGTGATATGTTAACTGATGACACAAAGAAAGCTGATTGCTGTAACGAATATTTTCACACCGTCTTCACAACATGTCGTCATACTCTGATACCTGAATTACGCGAGCAATTACCTCAAATGCATGACATCGTTTTAAATGAGGCTGGAATTAGGGCTCTGTTGTGCCACATTAATCCTCATTCTGCTCATGGTCCGGATGATATATCAAACCACGTCTTGAAACGCTGTTCCCACAGAATTGCTCCTATCTTGGTTGAATTATTTACCAAGTCAATAAATTCTCAACAATTACCTAATGACTGGAAAATGGCCAATGTAACTCCTATATTTAGAAGTGGTCATCGTGATTTGGCAAGCAATTACAGACCGGTGTCTTTGACATCAGTCTGTTGTAAAACACTAGAACATGTTATTTACTCTGGTCTTATTAAGCATCTTCAGGACCATAATTTTTTCATCCCGACCCAGCATGGATTTCGCATGGAATTATCCTGTACCACTCAACTTACTGAATTTATACATGACGTTGCACTCGGCTTTAACAATAGCACAGAGATTGATGCTATATTTATTGATTTTCGAAAGGCGTTTGATGTCCCGCATAACTTACTGTTGCACAAACTATCATTTCTTGGCCTCCCCGATTCACTTTACGGTTGGATTAAAGATTATTTGTATAAACGGCAGCAAAAAGTGGTTGTGAACGGTGCGACGTCGAGAACGGTTAATGTTTTATCAGGTGTGCCTCAAGGGTCGGTCCTTGGGCCATTGTTGTTCCTCATATTTATCAATTACTTAAGTGAAGGCTGTGTTTCAAATATCAGACTGTATGCGGATGATTGCGTTGTGTAGCATCCTGTGTCTTGTGCCGAACATAAGAGTGTGTTGCAGTCTGATCTCGGAAAAATTTGTTCCTGGTGTGCTAAATGGAAAATGGATTTGAACGTAGCAAAGTGTTATCATGTTAAATTTACGAACAAAAAGAAAAAGGTGCCCAGTTCATACTTAATAAATAATGTTTTAGTACAATGCGTTGAAGAAGTCAAATACCTGGGCGTCGCGTTAACTACGGCATTAGACTGGACATCCCACATTGACGCAACAAGCGCTAAAGCGTGCCGCCTTTTGCACCTTTTTCACAGAAACTTCAAGTATGCGCCAAAACCACTGAAGGAAGCTTTGTATCTTACAAATATTAGGCCGGTGTTAGAATACGCTTGCGCAGCATGGGACCCCTTCACAAAAGTTCTTGAAGATAAGTTAGAGCGTGTTCAGAAAAGGGCTGCAAGATTCGTCACGGGCATCTACGACTACAAAATTAGAGGTTCGCAAATCAGGGAAAATCTAGGATGGAAGTTGCTGTCCACACGCAGAAATATAATCAGGTTAAAGCTTTTACACAATATTAACAGCGGTAACACAGGAATCGATAAGAACATATATTTAAAACCACCTCATTATCAGTCTAAAAGACGCGACAATTTCAAGAAAATAAGGGCCTACCAAAGTCGTATTAATGTAATTAAGTTTTCATTCTTCCCGCGAACTATTGCAGAGTACTTTGCTCCCGGATAAGATAGTGTCTGCACCCAATTTTTCATCTGCCGTTGAGAACTTTATGTGAATCTGTTTTAGACAATATTTCCAGTGTGCCATTTTATGCATTGTGTAACAAATTTTATAATCGGATGTTGTTAGTATTGGATGTGTTGTCTTTCTTTAATAATTACGATTATTGTATTTCTAATACGTACCACAGATGATATGATGCCGTTGTTCGCGAAGTTGACTTTTATGTTTGTAATTAACTCCCCTACGATAATGCCCAACTCGGGCGCTGTAGGTATTTGTAATAAATAAATGTCACTTCGCTCGCCTCCAAATCACCGTCCTTGGACACCTCGTGGACACCAGAGGCGTGAGACCTGATCCGACAAAATTCGAGCCGTTACGAACTTTCCTGTTCCGAAGTATACCAAGGACGTTCGTAGTTTCGTAGGGCTGTGCTCTTATTTCCGACGGTTTGTGAAGGATGTTGCGACCATCGCACGTCCCCTTACCGACCTCTTGAAGAAAGACGCCCCGTGTTCTTGGGGACCTGACCATGCCGCATCTTTTTCGCAGATCGCTACTCTTCCTACCACGCCTCCAGTTCTGGCGCACTTTGACCCGTCTGCCTCAACAGAAGTTCGAACTGATGCCAGTGGCCACGGCATAGGAGCAGTGTTAGCACAACGCCAGCATGGATATGATCGCGTTATAGCCTATGCCAGCCGACTTCTATCACCCACCGAGCGTAATTATTCAAGCAGAGAGCGCGAGTGCCTCGCTCTTGTGTTGGCTCTTGAGAAGTTTCGTCCGTACTTGTACGGACGCCCCTTCTGTGTCATCACTGATCACCACGCGCTCTGCTGGCTATCCTCGCTTAAGGACCCCACGGGACGACTCGCTCGCTGGCCTTACGCCTGCAAGATCATATCATTTCCGTGGTATATATGACGGGATGCTTCCACAAGGATGCAGATTGTCTGTCCCGCTACCCCTTCGACGAACCGGCTGATGCGGACGCCATCGCTTGCCTTTTCTCTGTGTCCCAGTAGCTTGAAATCGGCAACGAGCAACGCCGCGATCCTTCATTACGAGCCCTCATAGACCATCTGGAGTCAACGCCTGGTGGCGCCTCTCTCCGGATGTTTCTCCTTAAGGAGGGGACATTATACCGCCGCAACCTCGATGCACACGGCCTTGACCTTCTGCTCGTAATTCCATCACACCTGCGTTCGACTGTCCTCCAACAACTTCAAGACGCTCCCTTGGCTGGACACTTGGGCGTCTCGCGCACATACGACCGTGTACGACGTCGATTCTTTTGGCCGGGTCTCGCCCACTCCGCGCGGCGCAACGTTGCCGCTTGTGAGCCCTGTCAGCGCCGGAAGAAGCCCTCCACACCTCCAGTTGGATGTCTCCAGCCGATCGACATCCCACCGGAGCCCTTTTTCCGTGTCGGTCTAGACCTACTTCGACCGTTTCCTCTCTCGGGCTCCGGAAATAAACGGGTTGCCGTCGCTACTGATTATGCTACGCGGTACGCAATCACCAGAGCCTCCCGACAAGTTGCGCTACTGACCTTGCTGACTTTCTGCTCTATGACATAATTTTAGTGCATGGTGCTCCGCGCCAATTACTCACTTACCATGGCCGCAGCTTTCTGTCGGCAATCGTCGAGGACATCCTCCGCTCCTGCTCGACAAAGCACAAGTTCAGCACGTCGTACCCCCCCCCAGGCCAACGGCCTCACGGAACGCCTCAACCGGACCATCACCGACATGCTTTCGAAGTATGTTGTGACCGACCACCACGACTGGGAACTTCACTTACCACATTTGACGTTCGCGTATTATTCATCGCGTCACAACACCGCCGGTTATTTACCATTCTACCTCCTATATGGCCGAGCACCCGCGTTGCCCTTAGACACTTTGTTGCCTTCGGCCACACGTTCAGCCACTGAATACGCTCGGGACGCGATCGCACACGCCGACCACGCGCGCCAGCTCGCCCGCACCCATCTCGAGGCCTCACAGGAGCATCAGAGACGCCTCTATGATTGCCACCATCGCGACGTGCACTTTACTTCGGGTTCTCTGGTGCTTCTCTGGTCACCCATTCGACGTGTGGGCCTTTCCAAAAGCTGCTGTCGCGCTACACTGGCCCATACCATGTGGTGCGACAAGTTACCTCTATCACGTATGAAGTCATCCCCGCCGACCTCTCAGCGTCATCGTAGGCTGCAAGTGACATCGTTCACGTGGCAAGATTAAAGCTATGCCACACATCTTTCACCGCAGATGTGTAGATTAAGCAACGGGACGGTGCTTCTACTGCCGGGGGTGATGCTACGGAAGAGCCGCCCCAGTGTGGCTGCACTGAGGAGGAAGAAGACGACGTGGGCCGGCTTGATATAGCGTCGCCATTTTGGCCTTTCGTTAGCTTCCCTGTAAATAAATTGTATATAGCATTGGGCTTCAGCTAGACGTAACCATATGCACCATTTTAAGCTGCAGCTTCTAGGCAGACATTGCCTACTTGGACTTCATAATGGGAGCAGCGCGAACAAGACGACGATGGAGTGAAATGACGCCAATAAATAAAGATAAATAAAGTATTGTGGGATTTCACTCCGTCGTCGTCTTGTTCGCGCTGTTCCTAGTATGAATGTATACCAACTCGCCCAACTTTCCACTTTAATTCACTTGGACTTCACACGTGCTATGAGCACATTTTGAAAACTTCATTAGGTACACACTAAACATTTTAGCACCCGTAACGGCGTAAAACAGTTTGTCGTCAGACGGACGCCCTACGGGTCCTGTTACCTACGCTCTACACCTGGAGTGCTATTATAGCACCCTAGTAGAAGGGTGCCCAACGAAAATTAATTTAGAGTGTTACGGTGCTAGTCCATATCTACACTCATTTTATGGGTGTTGGAAGTGTGTACAACCTTTTTTTGACACTACATGAAAGGCAGTCTCGGCTGCACACTCCTTGATTTGCGATCACTTACAGCGATCCACGCGTAACTCTCCTATATGCCAGAATGTTGAAGTTCGGCGACCACACACGACATCTGAGAGCTGAGCTTGAAGCTTCTATCGGCATACACAAATTTATATGTGTGGATCACACGAAATGTTAGTCATTACAGGCGCATATGGCATTCCCTCTTCGGTGCGCGAATACAATCCAGAAAGTTCTAGAATTGGCAGCGCATATATTGTTATAACGACTTCCAGACTCGTATACTAAGCAATACAGACTAAATGTTAATAAGTTTATTCCAGGCTAGAATACAGAGTACAGTATATAGATAAATAAAGATAACCTAAAAAAGCAATCACTAAACACATTTGTAAGTACAAGGTAACTTCTATTTCCTACAAAGGTATGTTAAAAATAAGAAATGATCAAAGAAGAAAGAATATGGTAACACTACAAGAGACTGAGTGCGCCTTGAAATGTATTGCGCCACTTAAATGTATGATCTTTCACTACTAAGCTGCAACGGCGAAAATGCAATTTTGATGACAACGAAGGATGGCATATTACAAAGATGAATGAGGGAAGCACGTGAAATGCAGAACAAGCATATGACAAGAAACACCTGTTATTGGGTAAGCCACTGTCATGGTAAAGTATAATGAAATGTTCATTTGTAAAGTCGATGTAAAGCTTGGCTGGCCAACATCCTTGATAGACCAAAACATTTCTCAGGCACGAACTTGCTTTAAATAAAATTTCAGCCAGGAGCGTTATTACGAATTTTAGATCTGCACCCCGATAATTTGATTACGAAAATGAGGTGGAATGTCCTTTGACCCTAAATCATTTTTTATGTGAATAGGAAATGTATCTGGCATGAAAGTGTTGCGGAGCACAATTTTAAATTACAATCCTGGTTTATTTAAATTTGTGTAATGCAACGCGCGGCATTGTCCGTTGTAAAACCTAAACATTCCACCTTTACTACTGCTTAAGTGCAAAGTGCAGTATCTGTGGGGGTATATAAAAACAAACCACGGTTTAATAATGTATTCTGCTGGCCACAACAGGTGGTTGAAGTTAGGTAAAGTACATTGTCAATTTCTATAGTATATGTACTCGGTGTAGTGATGCAAGATAACGGCTTGTAGCATGGGACTAAACAAATGAGCCAATATCATTTATTGAATCAGCCATGCTCTCGTCACCGAATAAAACTTCAAATGTGTGAGTTCACATTTTTTTAAGCACAGGGAGTGATGCATGAGTGGGAGGTAAACATGACAATACACCCCAGCTAGAAATGATTGTATCAAACCGTGCAAATATACTAAACAGTGTATGTTAGATGATTAAACATCTGAAAATGTCTGTATGTTGGAGCTGCAAAAATATAATATTTGCAGGAAATCACCTTTAGTTTCATAATAGCGAGAATAGCGTACACGATTTACCACGAGGAACAGGAACTCCGCTGTCTGAGCATCTTGGCCAATAATTTCAGCGTATGGCTATACGAGAATATTGCTTCCTGTATCAGCAAAATAAAACAAATTATGAGCGTTCACTCTGTACAATTTATTAGGATCCTATACATTTCGGCAAATTTCATAAGGCAAATTGCTTCTCGAAGCATCAATCTTTCACAATGTTATCGAACACAAAGCACAGCTTAAGTAACTGCGCATAACAAATGAAAGGTCGGAGAAATTGCTAGCTCCTAAATTTAGAAATTGCAATTTACCGTGAGCACTATAGCACTAAATCATTGAGAATGCAAGATGTCATACACAACCTCACTATAACATTGACTTACGAAATTCGCCATGTAGCTGCGTATTACCCTTCAGAAGAGCTGCAGCAGACTTCACGAAACAAGACACAATAAGGGTACTACACACAACACATGAGAAAATAGTTGCTTTTATTGCAACGTTTATACACTACGAAACCAAGAGCATTATTGTACACCGAGAGCGCACTACACATGAAAATGAAGGAGCCCCACCTTCATTCACAGCTGCTCGGCGAGACTTGTATCCAGCCCAACAATCTACAACTGTGCACTGTAGTCAATAATACCTTTGCTGTACACTTGAATTCATTTATTTATTGTTTGTCATTTCATTGCTGGCTGAGTAATATTGAGCATTTAGGCACATTTCCATGGAAAATTTAGCACATGCTGCCAACTATTTTCCTCAGAGCACAGCCCCATTGTTCCACTGTGTTTGCTTGGCAATACGCTGCCAAGTAGTGACGATGATGAAGATGATTGAAGTTTACTGGCGCAAATGCCGACAAGTAGTATTCCCTTATTTAAACATACAAGTATTCCTCAAGCTTCCAATTTCTACTTTATGCTCTAACCAGTAAGCCTTTCCTCATGAGTTCATGTTGGTCTCCCACTATTTACATGGTCCTTCATATTATTACGTAGGGACACAAACCAGAAGCTACGTACATGTATATTTATAAACAAATACGGCGCACTTTGCTTAGAGGCGACAGACGGCGCTAGCCTCTAATCGGCGCCGCCGTCATCACACTACTGGTCTCTTCGTCAATGTAAATACTGGTCGGTAGCATTACGCCCGGCGGCAAAAGCGCCATCTCAGAGCAACTAAAGGCCGCGCTCGGAAGCAATGTAGTAGGCTCTGAGCCTACTGGCGTGCACGACATCACTAGGTTCCAGAGTACAGGATGTGGTCGAAGGGATAGGAGCAATTTTGTACCTCACTGGCGCCACCCAGCGCCGCATGTGGTAGGGCCCCGTGTAACGCGAAAGGAGCTTCTCTTAAAATCCGACGTAATGAGAGGGCAACCACATGAGCACGACGGCACCAGACGAAAACTGTGCGTCACGAAGGCGGATGTTGTACAGACGCTTCTGAGTGGTTTGCGAGGCTGTCAGCTGAGTACGGGCAAGCTGACGGGCATGGTCGGCAAAGGCAATGGCGTCGCGCGCAGACTCGCTTGTTGAGGTAGCAGCAGGAGGAAGTGCGGCATTAAGGGGCAATGTGGATTAGCGACCGTATATTAGATAAAATGGATAAAAATTGGCAGTGGCTTAGCTCGGCTACGCTAGGATATACGTAGCGATAGCTAAGGCATAGCATGGTTAGCCTTGGTTAAACTTGATTGCATGTCCAGGTTAGTCTGGTTGTCTAGCTATATTGCAGCGTTAGCCAGTAGATCAGCACGCTTTTCGTCTGTTATCTGGGCGATTCTTTTCCTCTTCATCTCGTTAGGATGTCGATTCCAGGCCTCCTGCTTATTAGAATTATCCTCTTCCATACTGCCACCTCAACTGTGGTTGCGGCGCACGCGAGCTCTCCTTTTCAATCATCCGACATGTTATCGGGCATGCGACGCAGCTTGGCGAAACGAACGCAGGCGAGCGCAACGACGAAGAACGCGGTGTGACGTCATACCAAATGGCGGCGGCGGAATGGCGCGACGCTGCGCAGTGGCGGAACACCTGTGGCTCGGTGCTAAAGGTGGCGCATGAACAGTAGTGACTGTTCATGCGCCACCAAACGAGCAAGAGAGAATTATCCGCGGCTAGGGTGCGCGCGTTGGGACGTCATGTGCCTACCCGGAGCACCGCCACGGCAAAATCGCAAGTTCGCGGCCAGTAAAGCTTTCGCTTTAAAATCTGGCGATGTCATGCCGAGTATTGTTCGCAAATGGGACGTTAGGAAGGGCAATGTCCTAGTTATGGTGGTCCGTGGAAACGCACACAGACAGCATATCTGTGAGCGTAGGGTTTAACTGCTCCGTCAATCCATTGGTTTAAGAATGGTACCAGTTAGCTTGTGTTGGGTTGAGCTGGAGCGCACTATTTCGGTGACAACTTTTGACAACAAGTTATGATCACTGTCAGTAACCAGCTTTCTCGGGACGCTATTAAGCAATACAACGTCATGGAAGAGAAAGTCTGCGACGCCAGTGGTCACGGCGATCGCAAGCTTTTCTAAGCGCTTTGCTGTACATTCTCAGGTGCCGGCCAAGCTATATCTGCGAGCGGTTTGACTTCGGCTATCGCTGGACACGACGACCATCATCGGACCACGTACTTCAAGGGCATTTCCTGGCCTAGTGTACTGCGCCTGCGTGGATTCCTGGCGGAGAGCAGAAAAGCCGGCGAAGAACGCATCGACGCCTTACTTGGCAGCAGCAGTCACGGCGATCGCAAGCTTTTCTAAGCGCTTTGCTGTACATTCTCAGGTGCCGGCCAAGCTATATCTGCGAGCGGTTTGACTTCGGCTATCGCTGGACACGACGACCATCATCGGACCACGTACTTCAAGGGCATTTCCTGGCCTAGTGTACTGCGCCTGCGTGGATTCCTGGCGGAGAGCAGAAAAGCCGGCGAAGAACGCATCGACGCCTTACTTGGCAGCAGCAGTCACGGCGATCGCAAGCTTTTCTAAGCGCTTTGCTGTACATTCTCAGGTGCCGGCCAAGCTATATCTGCGAGCGGTTTGACTTCGGCTATCGCTGGACACGACGACCATCATCGGACCACGTACTTCAAGGGCATTTCCTGGCCTAGTGTACTGCGCCTGCGTGGATTCCTGGCGGAGAGCAGAAAAGCCGGCGAAGAACGCATCGACGCCTTACTTGGCAGCAGCAGTCACGGCGATCGCAAGCTTTTCTAAGCGCTTTGCTGTACATTCTCAGGTTGGTGAAATTTTGCCCTACTAGCCTGGGAGCTTTTTCGTTTGCCGTGACTGCTGCTGCTGCTGTTGCATACCAACTATCGCTTGTACTTGCTCTTGTGTACTGTTGTTGTCATTGCGTCATACCAACTACCATACCAACTGTCGCTTGTACTTGCTCTTGTGTACTGTTGTTGTCATTGCGTCATCCGAACTGCAAGCTTACTTTCCCCTTTGCCCAGTGGCAATGTCAAAGGAACTTGTTAAACTTTTTGAGGAATTGAAACGAGAACTTAAACAAGAGTTCCATGAACTACGGGAAAGTCTCGAAAGGGACATAAGAAAGGACATCCGCGACATAAAGAACAGCCTAGGATTCATAAACGAGAGTTATGAAGAAATGAAAACGTCCGTGAACCGCGTTGAATTGGAAAATGGACAGCTAAGAACATCCGTAGTAAAACTAGAAAAGGAACGAGACTCTTTGCATGCTCAAGTTCAAGAGCACGAAGTGAAACTTCTACAAAATGAACAGCACATGCGGTGTCACAACGTTGAAGTGAAAGGTGTTCCGAAGACGCAAGACGAGAATGTCATGGATATCACAAAAAATATAGCGAAGGCTATTAAGATGCCCCTTGAAAGTGGAGACATCGAGGTCTGTCACCGCGTCCGAACTACGGGGAATACAGAAGCGCCAAATATAGTGGTGCAGTTTGTTCGCAGATCAATCCGTGACTGCTTTCTTGAGAAAGCTCGAAAGCTGAGGATAACGTCAGAGGACATTGAACTTGAACCCAAAACCCCCATCTTCATTAATGAGCACTTGAGCCCTTCCATGAAAAAACTGTTCGGTGCGGCAAATGCAAAGAAAAAGGAGTGCCAGTGGAAATATATATGGACTCGGAATGGTAAAATATTTGTGCGCAGAACGGATACCTTAGCAGTCATGGCGATCACCAAGTTTGATGATTTGCCTCAAATTGTGTAGTTATACCTGCAGACACCTAAAATTTGTTTCTCGACATGGGTTATCAGCCACACGAAATTAAGCATATAGTGAAACCAAAAAAATCTGTTTTGTCAGTTTTTCATTTAAACGTCAGATCCTTAACAAACAAAGAAGATGAATTAACTGTTCTACTCGATACTTTCGGAGTGTCACTTACTGCGATCATGTTAACTGAAACCTGGTACACACCAGCATCAATTGTATTTCACCGTCCCGGCTATCAGTGCTTCTATCAAAGCCGCGAAGATAAAAGGGGAGGCGGCGTCGCACTTCTGCTTAGAGAAACATTGTCGTGCGAAATAGTCGTAGAATACACGACCACAACTGCTGATTACGAAGTGCTCACTCTACGAAGTTCTAACAAACTTTTCTGCGTTATTTACAGGCCACCATCTGGCGCCATTAATCATTTCTTTGAATTTCTTGAAAATATTTTTAGCTACGCATCTGATCAATCTGTAGATATGGTCCTAGGTGGCGATATTAACATAAATATGCTTTCATTGAGTCAATCCCAAAAAGAACTCCAGTATTTAATTGCTGCTAATGGTTTTTTTAGCGTAATAACAAAGCCGACGCGAGTGACTCTAGAAAGTGAATCTTTATTAGATGTATTCATTACAAATGTTGACAGTAATTTAGTAACTGCAGACGTAGTTTATACCGACATTAGTGATCATCTTGGAATCGTCATGATAGCTGATAAGGCTGTACATGTTAATTACAAAAGGCAAATAATTTATACACAATCTATAACGAACAAAAATCTTGAATCCTTTCTTGCTGCGATTAGCCAACAGACCTGGAACCACGTTTTCGAGGAAGATAGTAGTGATACCGCTTACCTTAACTTCATCACTACATTCAAGGCTATATATGATGCACATTTTCCACTAAGAAAGACAGCCACGTCATCAAAAGCACGGAAACCCTGGATGACGTCCGACTTGCTCCAAATGGTCAAGCATAAGAACCGATTGTACGCACAATTTGTACAATCAAAAGATGAAGAGTTGCTTCGGCAATTCAAAAAGTACAGAAATAATCTAACATCAAAACTAAGAATGGCTCGAGACGCCTATTTCACAAATGTATTTTGGAGCCCAGAAGAACAGCGGTCGGATGTAATCTGGCGAAAACTGAATTGCTTATTGCAACGAAATACCCGTGATACTTCCGAAAACTTTCCGCATGAAGGAAAACGAATTTATGGGACCTGTTTAGCTGACGCTTTCAACAATTTCTTTATTTTACAGGCATCTCAGAGTCAGGTAGAGTGCAGCCAAAATTACATTGAATTCATGAAGGGAAGCAGCTGTCCATCATCCCTTTTCGTTGCGCCCACGAACTACACAGAAGTTTTCTCGTGCATAAGTAATATAAAAAATAGCAAGTCAGTAGATGCAACTGGTCTCCAAATAGTGCCCATTAAACATGTTCTTCACCTAATATGCCCCGCTGTTACTCACATTTACAATCTCATATTATCTACCGCTGTATTTCCAAAGGCACTGCAAATGGCTCGAGTGATACCGGTTTTCAAAAGCGGCAACAAGAATTTGATTCCTAACTATCGTCCAATTTCTATACTGCCAGTGTTCTCGAAGGGTATAGAAAAATTAATGCACGGTAGGGTACTATCTTTCTTTGAAAAACATAACCTGCTCCTTGACTTTCAGCACGGCTTTCGAAAGAATCGATCCACTGAAACAGCATTACTGACTCAAAAAGAAATCATTATAGATATGTTTCAAAATAAGGAAATAGGTGCAGGCATATATATAGATTTTACTAAGGCTTTTGACTTGATAAACCACAGAATTTTACTACATAAACTGTCAAACTATGGTGTCCGAGGAAAAGCTCATGATCTTATAAAATCTTATTTGTCGAACAGAACACAATATGTTGACTTTAAAAATTCGTTGTCTTCAATACAAAATATTTATGCAGGAGTCCCCCAAGGAAGCATATTGGGACCGCTTTTATTTTTAATCTGTATAAATGATATTGTACAATGTGTACCTGATGGAAAGATTGTATCCTACGCTGATGACACTTCGGTGTTCATAACCGGGAGATCAGAAAGTGACATTGAAGAGAAAGCAATCAAAACACTGAGTGCATTAAATACATGGGCAAACTCAAATTGTTTGAAGATTAATTCTAAAAAGACAAAAATAATATTGTACTTTCCGAAAGGAAAGATAATTTCTAGGCCGTTGAACGTGTTCTTAAGCTCTGATACTGTTGAAATTGTTGATTCTGTTAAAATCCTTGGCGTTATATTTTCCAAGCATTTGACTTGGAATGATCATGTTGACTATATCAGATCAAAAGTGTCTTCAGCTGTCGGTGTCATGTTGCGCCTGCGCGGTATTCTTCCTCTAAATGTAAGGCTATTGCTATACAACTCATTAGTTCTTTCTCTTTTGCAATATTGTTGTACTGTTTGGGGCACTACGGGTGTCACAAATTTATCCAAGCTTCACCTTCTTCAAAAAAGAGCTGTAAGATGCATTGCTTGTGCTCCTTATTGTTCCCCCACACATGATTTGTTTTTAAAATATGAAATCCTGCCAATCTATAGTTTACACAATTATAGACTTTTAATGATCTATAAACGCTCTTCACAAGGTGATGAACATTATATTAATTATCTGGCAAAACATCAGAAAAACACGCATATCCTGCAGACTAGACAAAGAAATTTGGTTAGTGCCGACGCCTAGGGCATATTATACCGAGCAGTCTCTTTCTTATACTGTTCCAGTATTATTAAATAAATTGAACAGAGACTTATTTGACCCCTTTCAGCATTCAAGTGATGTTATTAAGCTATATTTTCTTAACAAGATTACGTAATACTGCACTCAGTTTAAACCTATACCTGTTATTAATTTTTCCGTTTCCCCATGACCAATTATTTGTTTTTCTAATGCCTATGTTTGTGCTGCAATGCATAGCGCTGCCTTTTACAAAGTGTCTTGTTATTTAGTTTCAGTGTTTATTTGGACAATCGATAATCTCTGCCTGTGTACTGTACTGCCGAGTTGATAAAGGGGGCAGGACCTCTGTCAAGCTTACGAGCTTTTAGTCCTGTCTCCTTCTCTGTTCAAGAGAAAAATAAAGACTGAATTGAATTGAACAGGTCGGGAGAGCCCGTGTGATAGCGTATCGGGGAGCGTAATCAATTGCAGCAGCTACACATTTGTTCCCGGACTATGACGTAGGAAAGGGGACGATGAGGTCTATTCCAACGTAAAACAATGGTTCCACAGGGAAGGAGATCAGATAGAGATGACTGGTTGGTAGTTCTTGGGGCGTCTTCCGACACTGGCAGGAATCACAGGCAGCTGCATAGCGAGCGCGACGGCCCAATTGAAGCGGCAGCGGACGCGGTCGTACGTCCTAATTACTCCAAGGTGCCTTGCAGAGGGAGCTCAACGAGCACAGCCAGTTCTAGATGTCTGGACACGACAAGAGGAAGATCATATCCACCAGGCAGAAATTTCTTTCGCATCAGCATGCTGTCGTGGAGAACGTATTGGCGAACCGAAGCGGCGGTAGGCGTCGAGTATAGACGCTCGATGAGTGGTCGCAGCGATAGATCTCTCTACTTCTCATCGGCGATGTTAACGAAGGCAGACACAGAGAAAATGTAAGTGGCGGTACTAATGTCGGCGTCTTCAGGATCGTCGACCGGGTAGCGAAACAGGCAATCCGCGTCCTTGTGGAGACGGTCAGATTTGTAGATGACCGAATACGAATATTATTGGAGTTGTAACACCCAGCCACCAAGTGTTCCTGTAGGATCTTTCAGTGAGCACAACCAGCAAAACGTGTGATGTTTCGTGGAGATTGAAATGGGTCAGCCATATTACTATCGGCGGAATTTCGCAATCGCCCAAACTAGGGCGAGACACTCGAGCTCAGTGGCGGAATAGTTGCGCTCACAGGATGAGAGGAGCCTGCTGGCGCAAGCGATATCACGGTCGTTGCCGTGCTGGCGTTGTGGTAGTATTGCACTAATTTTGTGGCCGCTGGCATCAGTACATACTTCGGTAGTCCAAGAAGGACTGAAATGGGCCAGAATGGGGGTGCGTTGTTAGAAGGTAGATTAGATGCGAGAACGAGTGGGCGTGCTATGGCCACGAAGAAGCGGCGAAAGTAAGAGCAAGGACTCGTAAAGCTGCGCACATCCTTGACGGACTTAAGAACAAGAAAATGCATAGCAGGATGCATTTTGCCCGGGTCTGGTTACACTCCGTTTGCATCAACAATATGTCGAAGGGTGGTAATCTGGCGACGTCCAAGTTGGCATTGGGAAGCGTTGAGTTGTGGAACCCCTCGGCTAAAACCTTCAGGACTCCGAAGGGTGCTCAAGGTGCGGAGCGAGTGTTGGAGAGAATAGCATAGCGTCATCCAAGAGCACCTGGACCATTTGAAACAGGCACCTGGACCATTTCAAACCGTGAAAGGAGTCCATCTTGCGTTCAAATGTGGCAGGAGGGTTACATAGCCGAAATGCGTCGGTTTGAATTCATGACGAACGTCAGTTCTTAAAAGGCTGTTTTTTCGCGCCCTAGATT
The DNA here is from genome assembly GCF_023375885.2 of Dermacentor andersoni. Taxonomy (NCBI): domain Eukaryota; kingdom Metazoa; phylum Arthropoda; class Arachnida; order Ixodida; family Ixodidae; genus Dermacentor; species Dermacentor andersoni. The sequence continues at coordinate 178,283,568 of NC_092817.1, read as the reverse complement.
GTCCATGGCAACCTGCCAGTACCCGGAGCGAAGATCAATAGACGAGAAATAGCTAGCACCGTAGGAGGCAGTCAATGGTTTCATCAATGCGACGTAGCGTATACACGTCCTATTTTGCAACCCTGTTATGGTGCCGTTAATGCGCGCAAAATCGCCGTGAGTCAACTTTCTTTTTCGCCAGCACAACTGGTGACGTCGACGGACTACAGGACGGTTAAATAATGGTCTTGGCAAATATTTTGCGAACTTCTACGTGAACAACTTAGCGCTCAGCCAGCGACACTCGATACGGGCAGCGATGAAGAGGAGGGGCATCGCCAGTATTTATGCGCTATTTACCAGCTCTTAGTTTGTGCGAAAATAATATTGTTAAAGTCCAAAATATACTGGTATGAAAACAAAGCGCGGCAGAGCTCATGAGCTTGCTGAGATGGTGTGTTGGGCGCAATCATTATCTGTAAGTCGGCGATGGTACAAGTTGCCAACTGCGACGGTAGAGCATCGAGGGTCGATCAAATTGTCATCTACTGCAATAGATACTGCTGAGCGATCCTCAAATGAGCAAAGCTGGCCCAGAGGCATCCCGCGTGGCGGCACTTGGGTCGTCAAGCCAAAATTTACCACTGGTAGGCAGTCGCTACTTGCCGTAATAGGTAAAACTATATAAGGTACTCTGATGCCGGTGTGTAAGGAAGACGCCTTGCATGGGAACCGCGATGCAGTGACCGTTAGGTACTGGTGGGAATGACACAAAGTCAGCGTAAGTCAGTGCCGAAGGTGGAAAGTGAACGAAGTCGCAGGAACTGAGGTGAATGTGGGTGGTTCTGTGGGATCCAGAACAGTCAGTGGGATCCAGAACAGGGAGGTCGAGATGGCGAGTACTGGCTAACAGTCAATGAGAGAAGAATGCGCGGAGAGGAAGTCCAGGCCGAGGACAATGTAGTGGGGCTAGTGGGCGATGGATTTCAAGTGAACGATAGTGGAGCGATTGGGGAACGAGACGCGCGCGGTACATATTCCAATTTCCGGACTCCTCCGCCGTCGGCGGCACGGAGGACAGGCGTCGTGACCGGTGTTATTTTCTTCAGGCGGTTACGACGGTCAGCGCTCATTACAGATGAATGCGCCCCAGTGTATATAACAGGAAGACCGTCGACTTGCACGTCAGGAAGTTTCATATGAGCACTTCGAATGGAAGTGTCGTGGCTGCTCTGAGAACTGTACGGGACAGTACAGAATTCTTACGCTGCTTTTATTATATATTGAAAATTGCTTATGAAATTACCCTGGCTATGTTTAGTGCATACATCTTCGGTTGTTCAATTCCAATTTTCTTTCTCACTGTTTTCACTCCGCTTCCTTCTTTTACTGCTTCCTCAGTCTTTCCTACGTTATAATTTCGTATATTCCTTAGTTTTGCATCATTGCTCTGTTTTTACAGTTTCGTGAATTCTATCTCATATATTGATTTGGACACTTGCATTTTATGTTTTTTTTTTATTAGGTCCTTCGCTACTTGGGAGATCTTACCTACTGGTTCTCTTCGTGCCTTACTGCCCACTTCAATTGTAGCTTCCGAAGCCAGCCTAGCTACGGTCTCATTTGTTACCTGTGTGTCATCTTCGTCTCGTTGTTTTAAAGATGTATATTTCTTTGCAAGCACCAGCCTGAATTGGTCGGCTTTTACCCTTACTGCGTGTAGGTTGGTCGGTTTCCTTTAGACTAATTTTTCTCTTTATGTCTTTAAATTGAGGTGAATACTACACCTCATTTGCATAAGATCGGTGCATTTTAACCTACCTAACACTTCGACATCCTGCACACTGCCGGAATTGCCAAAAATATGCATTTATTGAATTTTTTCCCCTTAGGCCTTTTCTATGTCTACTTTCGACCCGCCGTGGTTGCTTAGTGGCTATGGTGTTGGGCTGTTGAGCGCGAGGTCGCGCGATCGTATCCCGGCCACGGCGGCCGCATTTCGATGGGGGAAAAATGCAAAAACACCCATGTACTTAGATTTAGGTGCACGTTAAAGAACGCCAGATGGTCGAAATTTGTGGAGCCCTCCAATACGGCGTGCCTCATAATCAGAAAGTGTTTTTGGGACATATAACCCCATAATTTTTTTAATGTACACTTTCTGTTGGTCAGCTTCCTGAAGAATGTGTTCATGACGTGCAGCTTAGTCCTTTCCGCGAATGCTACCATCTCTCCTCTAGTGTTCATAGAATCGACGCCGTAATGTCATTTTCTTGTTCACCAGCCAACTTTTTGTTCACTTTGCATTGAACTCGCCCATTACTACAGTGTACTTAGTTTGCACTAATCTGTCGCTAAAACAACATCCTTATAAAACTGATATATTTCCTCATCAACATGACTGGAGGTTGCAGCGTAGGCTTGTACTACCTTTATTCGATAACTCTTATTATTTTTATTACGACAATGGTTACCCTCTCTATTATCCTGTTTAATTTTTCAATTTTGCCTGTTATGTCCTTATCGATTAGGCATCCTACTGCTTACTGCTTCTTCTCAGGGAGTCCTCTATAGCGGAGGGCGTGGCCATTAGTCATCATCATCCTCATTATCATCACCCTGGCTACGTCCACTGCAGGGCAAAGGCCTCTCGCATACTTCAACTACCCCGGTCATGTGCTAATTGTGGCCATGTTGTCCCTGCAAACTTCCTAATCTCATCCGCCCACCTCACTTTCTGCCGCCCCCTGCTTCGCTTCCCTTCTCTCAGAACCAGTCCGCCACCATTAATGACCATCGGCTATATTCCCTCCTCATTACATGTCCTGACGATGTCCATTTCCTTTTCTTGATTTCAACTAAGATGTCATTAACCAGCGTTTGCTCCCTCATCCAATCTGCTCTTTTCTTATCCCTTAACGTTAAACCCATCATCCTTCTTTCCATAGCTCGTTGCGTCGTCCTCAATTTAAGTAGAACCCTTTTCTTAAGCCTGCAGGTTTCTGCCCCGTACGTGAGTACTGGTAAGACACAGCTGTTATAAACTTCTCTCTTGAGGGATAATGGCAACCTGCTGTTCTTGATCTGAGGATGCCTACGAAACGCACACCAGCCCATTTTTATTCTTCTGATCACTTCAGTCTCATGATCCGGATCCGCGGTCACTACCTGCCCTAAGTAGACGTTTTCCTTTACCACTTCCAGTGCCTCGCTACATATCGCAAACTGCTGTACTCTTCCGAGACTGTTAAACATTACTGTAGTTTTCTGCAGATTAATTTTTAGACCCACCCTTCTGCTTTCCCTCTCCAGGACAGTGAACATCCATTCCAATTGGCTACCTGAGTTACTATGCACAGCAATATCATCAGTGAATCGAAAGTTACTAAGGTATTCTCCATTAGCTCTTATCACCAATTCTTCCCAATCCAGGTCTCTGAATATCTCCTGTAAACACACTGTGAATAGCATTGGAGAGATCGTATCTCCCTGCCTGACGCCCTTCTTTATTGGGAATTTGTAGCCTTCTTTATGGAGGACTACGGTGGCTGTGGAGCCGCTATAGATATCTTTCAGTATTGTTAACTACGGCTCGTCTGCGCCCTGATTCTGTAATGCCTGGATGACTGCTGAGGTTTCGACTGAATCAAGCGCTTTCCCGTAATCAATTATAACTATAAGGGTTGGTTATATTCCGCACATTTCCCTATAACCTGATTGATAGTTTGAATATGGTCTATTGTTAAGTAGATTTACGGAATCCTGCCTGGTCCTTTGGTTGACAGAAGTCTAATTTGTTCCTGATTCTATGTGAGATTACCTGAGTAAATACTTTGTAGGCAACGGACAGTAAGCTGGGGCGCTATAACGTAAAACTATTCCAAACTTTTCTATTCCAATTCTGCAATCAGCCTTCCCAGATTGGTCAGAAACTTTTTTGGACCACCCCCACTTCACCTGTCTCTCACGCGACGTCAGGAAAACCGCTATAGCTCCCCATCTGATGTGGCGTGCACACACTGTATATGAATGAACTCTCCGAACAAAAGAAAAAATGTCTTTCTGATTTGAGGCCTTTCCGCCTTTAGTCCTCGGCTGTTGGTCAAGAGTTTTCGGGCTGAACCCATTTCACCTGCTTGTAACGCGACATCACAAAACCTCAAAAACTCACCGTGTCCGTGTGATGTGTACGCGTTAAAAATACATTAATATGCCGAACAAAACTGAATTTTCTTCTGAATAGCCGCAGGCTGCGCCGTTCCTAAAGGAATAAAAGATGGATGCCGCTGATCGCTCAGGCACTGGCTACTCATACCTGCCGGATAGCATAAGTTAATTTGCGTGTATTAAAATTTTTGCGTTGCCGTGTAACGTTTTCGAGCACTTTCGGCACGTTTACGACCTCGTTCTGCCAACTCTTCTTTGCTGAGGATCCGTTTTAGTGTGATTCTTAATCTTTCGTTGCATGCCGCCGCGATTGTCGACGAGCTACCGAAGCTGAGTAAGGGAAAGCGGACCAATCACCGACGCCGGCACCACCCTCGTCATCCGATTTTCGATTCTCAGTGCAGTGGCTCGGCCCCATCGAATCCCTCTCCACTTGACTGTGCTCCTCGCATCTTGGGAGCCAATTAGATAAGATAAGCCGCTCAGTGTAGGCAATGATATTCGTTTTTCAAGCAAACAAAAGTGACCTCCTATGAACGAGGAGAGCGTTTGATTGGTCTGATGAGACAACCCTGCGGGTGACCGCCCGATGCTTGCGCTTGCTTACGCAAATTTAACGTCAGAAGATTGGAATAAAAACATATCGGAATAGTTTTACGTTAAAGGGCCCCTGATCGGTGTATAATTTTTCAAGTCCTTGGTGGCCCCTTTCTTAGGGATTAAGATTATGTTGGCGTTCTTCCAAGATTCCGGTAAGCTCGAGGTCATGAGGCATTGCGTATACAGGGTGGCCAGTTTTCCTAGAACATCACCTCACTAGGTATAAACCTCGCCAGTTCTTTTAAACTCACTAAGTCCAATAATATACCAAACAATGCTACATACTTCTTCAAACAGTCCTGCTAAACTGGCTTCACTCGCAAGAGTTCGGCTGTTTAACGTGGCCAGGATCAGTTTATATTATGTGACTATAATTCTACTTCGAAAAATTACGTAAGGTCAGCCGATAATATGCCGTGGGTCACCATCTATAAAGTATGCAACATCAAACTTATTACACACCTGTGTAAGAGCTGTGTACCCACATTGGCCCCCTTTACAGTGGGTGTTTAATCAGTCAAAATAAACAAACAGTGTTGGTGGCACCCTTTGATTGGGATATTCTCACAACGTTCTATCTTCATCCAATTTCTTTACATAGGCACCTTTTAAAATAGGTGTTAATTTTCACGTTTAGGATGTCGTCTCTACGACAAGCCTATCTAAACCCTGATGTGTGTAAAAATGACTACGCTCTAGTTTTAGATTTTGCTGCAAATTGTGTGGAATAGGCAGTATATAATAAATCAAGCGGCAGCTTTTCAATTGGGCCATTCGTTTGCCCCGCAGAATTGTCTACTATAAGCATTACAGAAGACATTCGTGCACTGCAGTCGTAGAAGTTTTGCTGATGTCTACGTATTCAGCAGTGGTATCGTGGAGTGCTGGTAGAACGCCGAGCAACTAATCAGTAGGTCATAAGCTTGAACCCTCGTCCAGATCAATGCATTTTTAGGCTATATGTGGAGCCTGAAATTATCCAAGAAATGCCGGGAGGCAGTGGATAGGTGCAACGAAACTAGGAAGGGCCACTACGTTCCTCATGACTCATGCAATTAACCCGTTGACCTTTGACCGAAGCGGAGGCAGAGCAACTGATGAAGGTAGCGGTCAGACCTGCGACGTCACCGACGATGCATAGTATATCTACATAATATGTACCTGGCAAGGTTTAACACGCGAGCCATCTCGATTGAAGCAGGTTTAGCAGGGCTGTTTGCGGAATTATCAGGGACTGCTTGGGATATTATTAGCCTTAGTGAGATCATAAGAACTGGCGAGAATATTGCAGAGCTAATCAAGGGCAACGTAGTGTATTACAGAGGTCTTCTTACTGATAAAGGATAAGGATTACGATTTATATTTCTTATAAAGGACATCGTGGCCAATATTGATGAATTCTACAGCACTAAAAAGATTCTAGCAGTCGCTGTAATAAAGCTCAATATCATATATAGAATAAAGGTAGTACCAGCCTATGCTCTATTCACAAAAAACACCTAATAGCACTCTTCATAGCAAGGGGGATTATCATTTTGCACTTAACTACCAATAAATACTCCATACTTGTATTACTAGGATTGTTAAATACTGTCAAATTGTAGTGACGGTGAAAAAAGCGTTCAAGGGCATCGGCTTTTTATACATCAGTCTTCGAATGTTCCAGAGTAATCGCTGAGACCTGCGTGTCTTCCACAAAGCCCTACGCCATTCGCGTCGCGCATACATTAAATCAGATTACACAAGTTTCGGAGACAGACAGCGGCTGGAACCATCGATAAGATTCCAGAAAGTTCCGATCCATGCAGGCGCACGCTGCGCTGTACGACAACATTTGTTAGGCAGGGAAACGTGGTCACCCGGTAAAAATGAACAAGTACACGTGTCAATACCCCACTTTTGAAAAGCATCGTCCCGATGCTACAAACGTAAGAGAGCGAAACACAAGAAGAGCCTTATTAAACAAAAGTACAACGCGCAACATGGACTATTTTAGGTGGGGAGCGGCGCCGCTGTGATAGCGAAATGCCGTCTCGTACGACCTCATAGTCTAGTGCACCAATGCGTCGGATGATCTTGTAGGGCCCGAAATAGCGGCCTAAAAGCTTCTCGTTAATTCCGCGTCGGCGAACTGGGGTCCAAACTTGAAGTACCCGGCCTCGATTGACTCGGGCAGGACACTTGAACCAAAGGTGATGATTATGTGCTTCGTCTGAATTTCTTTACCATCTCGCCTCATCGGAATTCTTCTGACATTGATCACATTTTGCTCACTGAAGCCCTCCAGGAGATCCGCTTCAGTCAGCTCAAGTTAATCATCATCCGACACAACACCGCGGGTGGTGCTCATTGTACTGTGCCGGGTTTCTGTTATGTTAACAAACTACCGAAACACTAGTTTCAGTAGTTTGTCATATTGCTTCTGGCCGCGGAGCTCCAAGAGGAGGTCACCGCTTGCCATCCTCGACGCCTTGTAACCTGGTCCGAAAACATCAGTCGGTGACGTTGAAACAAGGAAGGAACGCTGAAATGGTTCGCACTGGTTTGTCTGACTTTTCCGAGTGACTAACGTGAAAGCAGTGGAAGTTCTGGATTTGGCATCCGAAAAACTGGAATAAACCTTCGGTGCGCCATCGTTTCTGAGGGCGATCAGGAAGTGGGGGGAAAGAAGTTTCCATGAAAATATAAAAATTCGGCAACAGCGCTGACCGCCCACCACGGAGCCAAACGAGGGGACGCGGCAAAGCTTGCGTACAAGTCTGCACGACGCCAGTCGTACGCCATCACTATAACTAAATATGGTGTACCCGAGGCAGGATAGCCACACAAGCTTAACCCTTGCCGCCAAGGAGAAAGGAAGTAAAAGGAAGGGAGAAGAAGACAGGAAAGGTCAAAAGTGAGGGAGAAAAACGAAGAATTGAGTAGAGAGAGACAGGAAAAGGCGACTGCCGTTTTCCTCCAGTGGTTTAGTCTGGAGGGGCCGTCTATGTAAAGCAGAGGAGAAATAGGTGTGTTACCTCCGCCGGTGGGTCATAAAGGATCAAACACCCAGTATCGGCTCAACCCCCAGGATCCCCCTTGCGCCAGACACGGCTAAGCCGCGCACGGCTACACGCGGGAGGGTGCAACCCTCGTGTGCTCGGGTACGTGGTGTCGCAACACACGAAACGCCTGCTGACGCACACGCCCCTGCGGGGGCGTAGGAAAAGAGCCAGAACTATCATTCACAGTAGATATGCACTATTCTTATAGCACATCATATCATGTTATCAATGTCACTTTCATTACAGATGCGAATCGCGTCGGCGGCTTCAGTTTTTCGTGCAAATATGTGATGTTCTTTTGCCACACAAACCGATAGTTTATTCCCTGCCTTTTCCACTTGCTAGCCAAAGAAGGCGTTTCTTGAAAGGTATCAGGTTGTAAAAAAAAATTCACGTTTGTTGCTTCACTCTCAAGGGGCGTGCGATTGTGCATCCACATTTCCTTAAGTAGGACGGATGAAAACCAAGCAAGAAGGATAGGCTTCTTTCCCTTTCGTGCAGATAGCCTATGAAGTGCATCAAGGTTCCTGTTTTCAAGCTACGGTAGCTGAAGTTTGCATGCAAGATCATTCATTTTCGCGAGCGGGTCTTCGTTTGCCTCTACTGCGAGGCCATGTACTTCCATGTTATGCCTGCGACTGTACTGTTCCAGCTCATTTAGCTGCAGTTTGACTTCGTGCTTTGGAACGTTCCCTTGTCTATGGTCTCGACCCTACTTTGCAAGACTGCAATGTCGTAGTTTTGCTTGTCTAACTTAGTTAATATTGTATCATATTTGTCAGAAATGTGCTGTATCGATGTTTCAATGTCACTGACTGTTTTCAATAGTTGTGTAAAATTGTCAACTTTAGTGACGAGGGGAAGCATGAGAGTTATCTTGTCATCTAGCTCTTTCAATCTCTTCTGAATGTTTGAGTCTTCTGTTGGTGTCACGGCGTTGCCACATCTTATTTTTTTCCAAGTTCACAGGTTGCACAATTCCAGCTAGATTTTAGTGAGTCACCCTTGGGAGGGAAATTGGATGTTTTTACTCCCGAGCATTTCTCTAGATGGTACGAGTACTTGCAACCACTGAATGTTATATACATGCCATCCTCAGGCAATGCACTATGACATGTCATACACTCTTTTCCTTCCATATCCGAGATCACCAAGACAGCTCTAATAAACACCTCTTTGTGGCAGCAGTGGACACAATCAGATCTACATTCCTTACAAGAGAAGCTAAAAATACCACCAACCTGTGAACAAGTGTAGAAGTTTTTTTAAAAAAGCGTTCAGTCTACCGTACACTGCTGTCACTGCGTGAGTGCCAGCAGAGCCGGTGGAGTCCATCTTTTTTGCAACCAGCGTGCGGTTACGTGGCTTGTCCGCAGTTATTGATGGGAAAGTCGACACGATGATTCTTCGGCTGTCGGCCAGGCGTGCAGGCGCAGCTCCGATAATATCCCAAGGCCTTCGTGATACCCCATTGTCTTCCTGTGAACAAGTGTAGAATTTTTTAAGAACATGTTCGGTCTGCCTTCCGCTTCTGCGACTGCGTGAGTGCCAGCAGAGCTGGTGGTGTCCGTCTTTTTGTAACCAGCATGTGGTCACGTGGCTTTCCCGCAGTTATCGATACGAAGATCGGCACGATATTTCTTCGGCTGTCAGCCAGGCGTACAGGCGCAGCTCCGATTAAAGCCAAGGTCCTTCGTGATATCCCAGTGGCTTTCTGTGAGCAAGTGTAGAATTTTATAAGAACGCGTTCAGTTTACCGTCCACTGCTGCCACTGCGTGAAGTTCCACATCCACAAAGATCCATTATGTACGTACTTTCCACAAAATTGTTCTCCATTACGGACTGCGCTGGAGGACAGTTCCACCCCTTCAACCCGCTATCGAACAAACCTCAGGCTAGCACACTCAAACTTCTGCAAAGCACTTCGAATCCCACTTCTCGGTCCCTTAACAGGATAGATCCTAACCACTCACAGTTTTGCCCCAAATGTGGTCATGACTCCTGCTCTTTTGAACACATTCACTAGCTGTGCCCAGCCCTTAACGCCTTTCCAGCCACCACGAAAGAACAATGGGAGGAATCCCTCAAGAGCAGCAATCTCCACATTCAGCTCCAGGCTGTCCAGAGGGCACACGATATTGCGGCGAGACTTCATCTTCCCGTCCCATCGTGGACGGAGCCACCAATTTGATCTTGAGGTCTCTTCAGCTCCCCTAGATCTTACTTCGTCAGGACTCAATGACAGTTCTTGTCAAGTCATGTCACCGTGGCGCGCAGGCGAGTCTACATAGCAGCATTCAGCTGACTGGGCGCTTCATTCAAAGCGCTGACTAAATTTACGCGTGCTTGTGGTGGATGGGAGGAGGAGTTGAAGGACGGAAAATAGGAAGTAAGAAAAGTTATAAGGAAAACGTGCTGCGCCAGAGACAAGCAAGGACGAGAGAGTACAGATACAGACAAGTACAACGTCGTCAGAGGCGTCCATATAAGGGCTTTATCAAACAAGCGCAAAGAAGCCAAACCCAAACTAGCCATTGAAATATGAGCACGACAATCACATCGGCACAGCATGCCGCGCATGAATCTGTCTTCGCTGTTGAACAAAGAAACAGAAGTTTCATTAATGTATGCGTTCCCTGTCGAGGCCACAGAAAACGCTTCAATCAGCTATCTGGCCGCGGAATTCTTGATTCTGCCCGAAATATTGATCCCCCAAAGCCGCGTAGCACGTATGCAAACTCGACAACGTGCAGACAAATGCACAATACCGTTTTTTCATAACGAAAGCTTATGTTCCCTTGCACGATCTTAAACGCAGCGGCCATTTGGCCCAAATTATCACCTGCTCTACATCCTTCGGTGTGCGTTCCCTTTCTTTTAGGTCGGATTTTGATGGGGGTAAATTGCGAAAATGCCCGTGTACCATGCATTACGTGCATGTGAATAAAGCCCACGTGATCCAAACTAATCTGCAATCTATGGCATGCCTCCTAGTCATATCGGGGATCTGGCTAGTAAAAATCCAGAATTTAATCTAGTAATTCCTTTTTTTTAAAGCTTCATTTAGGGGTAAGTCGTACAAAAAAATACTTTAAAGATAATCAGGAGCAAAATCTGCCTATTACAGGCTCAGTGTTGTCTATAGAGAGGCAACTTAGCAATGTTGGCAAGTCCTAAGGAATGTCGGTCTAACAATTGCGGCCTTGTTGCGCGGCAGTGTTCATATGTCTATTGCATGTGTAATACGAGTCAGCATTGGATCTCTATCAGAATGTCACAGCCCATATTTGCGCCGCGCTGTTAACGTAAGGTCATCATGGGACCATGAATTAGAATGACACAGCTCATATTGAAGCCACGCTGTTAACCATGAGCGTTCATTGTTCCAAGAACTACCAATTCGTATCAAACACTGGCCCGAGCTAAGGTGCCGCGTGTAACAGTTCACACTCTAAGGGTGGCGTGGTGTCAAAATTTGAAAATTTGCCTAAACTTTTCGGGGAAAGCAAATCATTCAAAGCGAATCATTTACCCGTGTTTATAATGATTTCAATTGACTCACTTTGGAATTTTAACATGAAGCGCATTTGAACACCTACCGTTTTAGTACAGGAACATGCGCAAAATTTGAGCCACAGAAAATTTTATTCGTGGAAGAACGGGCTAGCTTCTCAGTAGAGAGCGAGCCAGCGCTGGTCTGTTGACTTTTGCCGTCTCCGTCTTTGGAAATGAGTCCACAAAATAAACACCCCCATACAGGTGCTTGTGCACAGCAAGGTTACCTGCAAGGTAGTAGAACAAAGCGAGCAATTACTTAAAGACTGCTGGGTAAGAGAACATCTGCCATGAAAGGGCACAATTCTAGCCAGTGCTAATCATCTCTTACAGCAAAACAGAGGCGATAAAAGGACTTGCTGAGGGCCTAGTTGGCACATACCAAAGCAATTATTCTGCGCAAAAAGCAAACACAGCACGACAGAAAATCCGGTGGAGACGGAACAAGCTCTACTCGCGAGCGTTTCTTCCACGACATCTTACCGAAACGTACTTACATATATACAAGTAAGCGCAATAATGTCATGTGTACAATAGACGCGTGTGCAAATGCAATAATCAAAAACAACTGCAAATGAGAGGTTTGACAATTTGATATACGTTTCAAGGAATAATGTTTCTTTAGCGCACAAACAAACAGAATTCCCACTCAGGAAACCCTCTACATTTATTTATGTGTAATTCGTCAAGTATGAAGCAGGATAGCTCGTTGCAGCTTTTGTGAATGAGCAGATTTTCGAAGAAATTCTGCTCGAAAATAGAAATTCTGCGAAGTAAATAGCCGTAAAAATTCACGTCCTTAGTCAGACGGGTGCATTAATTGCTTACTTTGTTCAAGGCTTTCTCTCGGAAGCACTCCTTTGCACACCTTGACATTGTCCTGAGAAGCTTCTGTCAAAGGACAATGGTTAACATAGCTTCTACGTAAGCCATATTACGTCATGACCACCTATGTGTTCTAAGTGCAACAATTAGGCGTTCTCGAGCGTATCATCTTTAATAAAGCGAATAGCTGTGCAACAGTGCTCCGCTTACCTTGGAAATCATTCCCCATGGTTAAAGCACAATGTTCTTTAACACTGCAGAACGAGCAGCGCCATCCTCAATTTGTGTCCCCTATCAATCTTGTCGTCCAAAGCTTCGTGAAAGATGATTCATCTTTCACATTTGCACTATCGCGCTCATCAATCGTACCACGTATCCATTGTTCCTTGATTTGTATGATTTCGTGATGAGGCCTCGCACTAAGCCATGGGGATTGTTGCATTCAGTGATCGTTTTGAATTCCTCTTATAGCATGATTGTGGAATCTGCAGCTATCGAACAAAACAAAATGAAGTGAGACAACCGTCTTCGCTCAGTAGGGTTTTCAGTGTCTAAGGAAGGGATTAAGTTTGTGCTGAGGGCTTGTGCCGAATGGAGCAACGAAGCCCCTGAGTGCACATTTCCAAGCATGCCCATACGTTACGTTGTAGGGAGCATGACTTTTTTGTTATATTTAAAGAGAGTAAGGCCCGTGCACACAAAAGCTGTTTGTGGCTGTTATGCAGAACACCTAACGAACTTTCTCTGAATGTATCGCGCATTCAGACTACCAACTGGAGGCACACGAGTGTCCATTGTACACGTTTAAAATAGCGATGCCAATCATCCTGAATTTAGTGGCATAGTTCCGACATTTGAATCCCGACTACCGACTTGAACCGCACAAGGCGGGTAAATGTCCTGACGTTTACATCATTCCGACTGAGCACCAGGCAATTAACCAAAGTTCCCCTTTTTGCAGACAGGTGGTTGCACATCATGTTGCACATCCTTCTATTTTGTCTTCTGTTGCATTGTTATAAGCATAGGGGTGGGTAAATTTTTGTTATGGATTTAGTTTACTGCAGACTCTGACCTTTACTGCATCTTTATTCTATTGCTAGCCGTGTTGATAGCACAATAAAGCTTGAGAAATTTTACTGCACTTCAAGACTAGCGGCTCTTAGCAATGAAAGGGTTGGCTGCTGCCGCGAGCCCCTACCCCTTACCCCGTCTGTTCCAGCCTCGTCAACTTGAGAGCTGGCAAGCATGTTGGAACCCGCCTTAACGAATACTGGGGGCTCTTAACCAGTTAGAATCATAAACATTTTCGCTCTGGAGCTGGACCTTAACCGAAAGAAGAAACGAAAACCTGAACCGAGTGCCAGAAAACGTTGGATCGACAACCCGCCAAGAATTCAAGGGCAGGTCAAAAAAAAAAAAAAAAAACATGCGGGTCCCACACAATGTAGCAATCAATTGAACCGAAGATTTCTGTCCAGCTTGCCTTCATTGAAAATATTTGCGCGGGATGGGAACGGCTCACGACAGTCGTTATTTGGTGTTAATTTTTATTTTGAGCATACCGCATGTGTTTGTCCAAATAGAACACAAACACACAGCGAGATGCCTTTGCTAGAGACATTGTACACCATTCTTCGTAGCATGCGAAAAAATGTTCTCATTTTGGAACAAATCTACATTGCATTGTGGCTAAGTGTTTGTTTGCTGGAGAGCCAATTGGGTGTTCTTTTCTTGGTGCTGAAGTGCTATAGAGGAGCTTTGTATGGGCACACCCTGCGTCAGTTGTCTGCATCTGCAAACTTGCAATGTATTTATTTTTTAAAATAACTGAAACAGGTCATTCATACCTTGACTCAAATCTTTTAGTTTGTCCGGAACTGTCGCATTGTCTACTAGTAGGGTTTCTTTTATATAACAGACACAAAACGAAGCATGCTTTCTGAGGTCGTCATTTCCCTACCGCGCGATCATTCCATGTCTGGAAACTGCCAGGAGCAACAAGTGGCTATTATTAACCCGTTTCATCATTGCATTGCCTTTGCATATTCTCTGTCTCCTCTTTCTACCACTCTTTATCTGTTCTGGGTTGTTGCACGTATTTGAAATGTAAGCGCTACAGCTTCTGCAACATTTTTGCGGGCGACTAATGCTTAATTACCGCCGCAGTCCAGAGGGCACAGGTCAATGGCCAGGGAGTTACAGAGAACCTTGTGACAATGACTACGAAACTCTAGAGGGCAGTGTGGCGATGCCCATGAGGTTGTCGCTGGATAGAGCTCAAAGAAGCCTGTCCCGCATCCCTGCCATACGCTACATACAAATTCTCAACTCCCCTCCCCCCCCCTCGCGGCGTGCAACACGACGACCACAAAGACGGCGGTGGCTGTGGCGGCAGCAGCAGCAGCAGCAGCAGCAGCAGCTGTGCAAAAGTGGAGAGAAAAGGGAAGGAAAGCGGGCTTTAAATATTTAATAGGACGTGCGCGATTGCGGAGGACTGCACTCGCTCGTGATGATGAAGAAAGAGCTCACCAGTAAGGCTGCGTTGGCTGCTTAGTAAGTCTTTCTTTAAGCACCTTTAACTTCAAATATTCTTCTTTCTAACTAGAATGTGGAATAGCATGCGCAGTATGATGATTACATTTCTTGAAATTATCAGAACTCAGAAACGAAGGCGCAGAGTAAAATTCTTAATTATAGCATTGTTAGCAGACATATTTCTACGATGGGGAAATTTGCATCGCCAACATACAATAAATTGGGAATAGATAATACCATGCAGCCGAATATGAATCGATAAATTTGCTGTTAAGTCAGTTATGATTCTTTACTGCACTCCCTCATATTCAGATATTTTGCAGACTAATGTTCTAAGGGCTCCCTATAGCTCCTTGCTTGTCATTGTTGGGACTGATCTGCACAAATCAACGAGGGCATCGTTTTTCGTCAAAAACAACTCACTGGCAACAGTGGCCTTGATCCTTTCGGCGAGAGTCAGCAGGTCGTGCCTGCTGCCCACTTCCGAGGGGACAATGGCAGCCGCAGGTGCCTCGCCATAGTCAGAGTGCGGAAGGCCCACCACGGAAACCTCGGCGATTTCTTCCGCATGCTGACGGAGTAGCAGTTCTTCCAACTCTGCGGGGACGACCTGGTTGTCCATGCACTTTATCAGCTGTTTCAGCCGCTCGACGATGTACAGGCGGCCGTTCTCATCATAGTAGCCTGCGTCACCTAGGTGAAAGTAATAATTATATCTACACCCTCTAATATAAAACAACCAAATCCTATTCTGGTTACTCTAATTTGTCATCGCAAGCCCTTTAATCTCTTCCAACTGTTATGCACGAGCGAAGAAGGGAAACCGAACTGCGGATTTTTTTTTTATGCAGGAGGGTACAAACCCAAGGGACAATGAAGCCAAAGAAGGCCTATTAGAACATAGCTCTGTTCAAATTGAAATCTATAAAACAATGACGATAAAGGAAAGTAAAGTGAGCGAAACGATAACTTGCTGTCGTTTAAGACCAAGGCCACAACCTCCACATTATCTTGGGCATTTATGCGTACCAGATGTAGCCCTAGGACCATTAGCCAGCGCTACTCAAAGCCATGACGGCCGGAATTGGAACATCTATTTTTGACCGATGGTGTCACCTAACACATGAGCTTGAGAGAGGGGTCACGTTGCTAATAAACCTCTTAAGCTACCTATTGGCATCAAGGTTGGCAGATATGAGACTGTTTGTATGAATGAACGATAGCAGGAGGGAAACTTATGGGATATATATTTCTTAATCTAGACGATATAACGCTAAAAGTTAATGAAGCCAAAAAAAGCATATCACAAATAATAAGTGGTTGAAATCACCCTAAGCAGCTCTGGTTTACATTCCTTGGGCTAGCTCTGGCACACACACATAGTGGAGATAATGGTCAGAATCATAGCTACTACTCTAGCAAAATGGGTGGCGAAACGTACGCGTAATGCGGAGGTTGTGGTTTTGGCTCCCACTGTTGTCCAGTTATCTTCTCGTCGACTTTTATTTGCATTTTCTTCATTTTTCCATAGCATGTTCCTACGCATCGGCATTGATATAAATTGCCAGAGCTAATAAGCAGATAGTTGGTGCGCCCAAACTGTGAAGCCATGACCACGGATGCAAAAATGATTTTTAATGATTAGGGTTAGGAGAGTGAAAGTGTAATAAATTATGCAGATCCCACGCACTGTGGGAATCCATGTAAGCGAAGCCTTCCGTGCTGGATGCTTATATTGACGATAATCAGCGCTTATGTTGACAGCTAAAGTTCAACTTCTTCAACGTTTAGTCGAACACGAGAGTGGTGAGTTGATGTCACACGTTATCTTGCGTTCAACACTGCTGTTTGTCTGCGTAGTACACAGGACACACAGGGAGAGGTGTTTCCTTGAGGCGTTGTGCGCCATATTTTATAACATCTAAGAGGCTAAAGAGTTCCCGTTTTCTCTCATGGCACGTCGCATCATGACAGAAACATTAAACTTGAATTGGATTATGGGGCGGTACGTGCCAAAATTTGACGCCGATTATGAGGCAAGCCGTAGTGGCGGACTACGGATTAATGTTGACACCGTGATGTTCTTCCACGTGTCCCGAAATTTAAGTGCACGTGCGTTTTCTGTTTCGCCTCCGTCGAAATGCAGTTACCGCGATTGGGATCAAATCCACGACCTCTAGCAATGCCATAATTTCAAACCTACCTCCAGCTTCTGATTACATGTACATTTTTGGAGATGTTAATTATCCCAAAATTAATTGGTCTTCCCTGTTTTCTCCCTGTCGTAAATGTATGGACTTCAATAACTTAGCTTTAGATTTTAATATATTTCAGGTCATTAACAAACCAACTGGTGGTCAGGATTTCTTAGACCTAATTCTTAACTCTGCTCCTGATACAGTCGGACAAGTACTCATCCTCGATGAATTCAGTGATCATAAATTACCACAAATACCTCTTTACATACCACTTGAAAAGGCCAGCTTTACATCCAAGAAAATACGGTACTACAATAAATGTAACTATAAAGATAGTTACGACAGCTTGGGTTGAGTACAAGAACTCTGTAAAAAGTTACTGCTCTGCTACATCTGCGGGCAAAAATAAATATTACGACCATGATTTACCCTCACTCCTGAAGTAGGACCCAAGGAGGTTTTGGAAAACAATTTCACCGGACAATGGCTCAACTTGCATTTCCCTTCATGGAGCCAACAATATACTTCTAGCTGACCACGACTTCCCTGTCGCTTTTAACAAATTCTTTTAATCAGTATTTGCGACGGAGGATCAGTCCACTGTACCCCTTATCCCTGATCCCGACTACACTTTCATGAAACCTATTCACACTACCATCGAAGGTATTTCTCTTTTAAATACGAACCTTAAATTATCTACTTCTGCCGGTATTTATAACATTAGCTCCAACATACTAAAAACAGTCTCCATTTCCAGCCAAAAAATATTTCACATATTCCGAGAATCATTATCATCCGGTCTCCTTCCTTCTCAATGGAAAATTGATAAAGTAATGCCTGTATTTAAGGCGGGAGATAGAAATTCGCCTGATAACTACCAGCCTACCTCCTTAACTTCCGTTTCTTGTAAATTACTTGAACACATCATCGCTTCTCATGTCTACAGCCACCTTGAGTCTAACAATTTTATTTTTACTACCCAACATGGCGTCAGGAAAGGGCCTTCATGCGATTAACATTTATTTGAACTTACAACCGACCAACATTTTAGCATGAATAACAACAAAGAATTCTATTGTATTTTCCTCGATTACTCAAAACCCTTTGACCATGTCTCTCATTATCGTCTAATCTCGAAATTATCTTCACTTCGGCCAGATTCGCTAGCACTCTCTTGGTTACAGAATTTTTGTCACTTCGCCAGCAGATAATGTTATTAACAATTTGTATTCACCCCATTGCTTTGTCACTTCCGGTGTTCCACAAGGCAACGTTTTAGGACCCTTACTATTTTAGGTATACGTCAACGACCTGCCTACTAAAATATCTTCTTCCATCCGTCTTTTTGCGGACGGTTGCATAATTTACAGTACCATTAGTTCTATCGACGACCACATTGCAGTTGAAAATTACCTCAAAAATGTTTCTCATGTTTCGCAGTGGCGTCCATTCCTCTCGTACTCACGCCTGTAATCTATATACACGCTCTGAACCACACCCCGAGGCGGTGTGCGTCACAGCATCAGCCACAGCAGTCCACAGCAGCTCACAACACCAGCAGCAATAGTGGGAAAGTCGAAGGAAGAGCCAAAGAAAGCTTCGTTTAAAAAACGTGCATTTGCGTGAAGTGTCGAACACCGGTTGTGTGGTAGAACCCTGCAGATGATGGGGAGCTTAAGCAATCGTGTATGTGTTCATGTATATGTATGACTGCTTAAGAGTATGTATGTGACAGGCTTGTACATGTTACAAAGAAACGTAACCCATCGCCATTGCAATTACTTCTTTCAAAAATGCAACTCATTACGGTTCTCTATTACTGCCCCATGAATTTAACTGAGCAACTATTTAAAAGTAATTTAAGAGTATTTAAAAGCGTGGAGACCGGTCGGATGGGCTCCACATCTGCTTTGCACAGAAGCTACATTTTCGGCGAAATCACCTCCGCATCCAGATTCTACGTAATGACCATGTGCCTGAAGTCAGCCAGAGCACGTCAACACCAAACTTGAGGATGTAAATGCAATATTTTGCATTTTACGGCCACATCAAGTTTCGAAGCGGGGTCGCCCCGCTAAACCCACTTCGCTAGTGGCGAGGCCTGGCAAAGGCTTCGGCTGCCGCACCGCTGCAGATGGCAACGCGCTGCTCAATTTCAACGCCGACAAAGCCCACCAATCGTCCACCGGACCCTGGAGGAAGAAGACATGGAAATTCGCGAATCCCAAGGACTTCTTCCGGCCGCTGAGTAGAACGAAGAAGACAATGAGCCTTGGATCAATGTTACCAGTCGTGTCCGTCGCCGTCGGCTGCAGACACGCTTCACCATGTCCCAACTTTCCCGAACACCCCCGAAGCCCGTTCTCCGCCAAAGACGACCGGCGATGCGCAATCCCCGACAACTCCCCCTTCCTGCCGATGATTGCAAGTTGGCGGTTCGTCCACGGAACGGCCTCCAGCTCAACAAGGTGAGCCCAGGGAAGTTAGTAGACGCCATCACAAATGAGGCAAAGCTACAAATCGGCTCCATCGGATTCAAAATACGCATCGACGAAGACCAAAACATCCTTGTCCTGAGCACTGCCTCAGAAGCTACGGCATCAGCGCTAAGCAAGATGCAAAAAATTACAATTGATGCAACAACATATGATATTGCATCATACGGAATTTCCCCCGATAACTCTTGCAAAGGGGTAATATACAACATCGATCATGACACCACGCCCGAAATATTACTTAAACGCATTGAATCTCCCCGATACGAGGCGCTAACATGTAGAAGACTGGGAAACACAACCACCATGGTGATCACATTCCTGGGGAAAACACTGCCACATTGCATCGAATTTTCCGGCCTTCTTCAGCGGTGCTACCTCTACAAGAGAACCGTGCCACATTGCCGAGCCTGCAACGAGACAGGCCAGAGAGAGGACGTCTGACCGCAGCCCCCCACCATACCCAAGTGCAGAGAGTGCGGCACTTCGCTACCAACGGAGCAGCACGAGTGCCACCCTCGTGCCACCCGACGGCAGCGTAAACCTGCCGCAACAGGTTCCTGCCTCCCGTCAACCGCCGGAAACCGCAGCAGGCCCTGAGAGCAGGCTCCTCGTTTCCAAGGCCACGTGGCGAGCACTCAGAATCCCGCAAGTCGCGGTCCCCGAAACGACGCTGAGCTGTCCACGGGAGGCGCAATTCCAGGCCGCGTTCCGGTTCCGGTTCCAGGCGCAGGACCTCATCGCAACGACAGACGCCATCCCATGGCAGGAGCTCGAGCCGTGGTGGTTCCGCAAGCGGCAGGAGGGGAAGCAAGCGAGCAGCGCAGGTCATACAACAGGTGAGCTGGGCACAGGTGGTTTCTCCCAAAGCTCGCCCCCCCCCCCCCCCCTGTTGACACAGAGCTGGCACAGGCACACGCCCAGATAAGGCGTCTCACTGAAGAAAACGCAAAACTCAAATCAGAAATCACTAGCGTACACGCAGAATTCGTAGCACTTAAAGATGAATTGCTTGGAAGAAATAGCACTACCCCTACACAAAACACTTCAACCCCACCCCGGAGAAGCGGAAACGGGAAGAGCAGCCCGCTCACACAGTCACTTCAAATCCGACACAGCAACGAGCAACCGCACAGCCCCCTGCACCGCAAGGAGTCATACCCGTCCAATATGCCACTCTCCATAAAGTAGAAGAGGTAGTAGCAAAGGCAATTCAGAGCCTTCAGACATCCCTACAAGCTACTATGCAGCAACAACTCACAGCAATAAGAAGTCAGCGGCACAACAACAATTAGCAACTCAACAACAACACTCTAACACTCAGTTGGCGGACCGCATTATGAGATTAGAGGAACGCATACTAGCACTGGAAGCTCGTCAAAGCCGGCGCCCCAAGAAAACAGCTCATCAGACCCTACCAGAATTGCCAGATTCTCTGGGCTCCCCAGAACCCCATCTTGTGCACGCATCACCACCCCTTGATAACCAAGATGACTCCTCAACATATATGCAGTAAGCGCGGTGGCTCCCCAGGCGAAACCACGGTGTGGCAGTGGAATTGCCGTGGTTACAAGAACAAGTATGGATCACTGATACAATACATCGCTACATGAACAAGACCACCTGAAATCATTGCACTGCAAGAAACGAACACACACGTCCGCCTACCCGGATACGTCACGTATGGCACCGATACAGGCGACAGCCTTCACACCCTGGTCAGTAAGAAGCTAGTGGCCGTTCAACACCATCTCCAGCCATCCGACCCGCTTGCCGTTTTGCTCGAAATTAACCCACAGGCAACAAAGAAGAAGGGTCCCATGTTTGTTCTGAAGGTCTACTGTCGGCCGAAAAGCGTGCCATCGGTCCTCAAACTGGTTTTCGAGCAAGCCACGCACGCAGCAGGCAACCATCCGCTTCTAATAGTAGGCGACTTTAATGCAGCCCACCCTCTCTGGGGTTATACGTACACCAACCCCAGGGAAACATGCTTCACAAAGTTATTGAGGACATGGATCTCACACTCGTCAACGATCCAAGGAATAGCACGAGACTCAGCACAAGTGTTCATAGCGAAACAAACCCCGACTTAACCCTCACCAGAAGTATCTCCCAAGCTTGCTGGACCAATCTGGAGGAGTACCTAGGCAGCGACCACGCACTGCTAGCCACCACTCTCCATGGGCTCGAATACAAAGCCAGGATAGGCACTTCTCGCCTCACGGATTAGACCAAGCTGCGGGTGATAAGAGAAGAAAGAGCTGTAAACGAACAGAGCCAACAGCTTCAGTCAATTAAGGACTGGATCACTCAGCTTCACCAGGATGTGAAGGCGCACACCAAAACGCTTGAAACATCCACCACTACTCCGAGCATCGACGCTCGCTCGCTCAACATGTGGGCAGCCCGGCGTAGCCTGTTGAAGCGTTGGAAAAGGAAAAGATTAAATCGCAAGCTCAAGAGGCGAATCGCACTATTCACACAAGAGGCTGCGGAATACGCTGCCACGCTATGCCGAGAGAATTGGCTATCCCTCTGCGACAGCTTGAGAGGAAGACTGAGTACTTCCAAGACGTGGATGTTATTGAGGTATTTAATCAACCCGGCCAGCAGCAAAACGGAATCCTACCACAATATGGCCCGAGTAATTCCCCAATTTCCTGGAAATGAGGTGGACCTCCTTTTGACTCTCAAGGCCCCGTACTTCCCCACACAGCCATTGGAGCCTCTGCCACCCTACACCGGCACCCCTAACGAGCTCCTAGATGGGGACATTCGTCTACATGAAGTAACAGCGGCGATAATGGGCTTGAGATGCCACACAGCCCCGGGAATGGACCAAATTACCAATAAGGCACTTGTAAATCTTGACAGCCCCTCGCTACTAGAGCTTACCGCTCATCTTAACGAAGTATGGAGGAAAGGTAACCTTCCCGAGGACAGGAAAATAGCCGAGGTTCGTCTGATACCGAAGCCTGGGAAGCCACCAGCCATTGAGAACCTACGACCGATCTCCCTCACTTCGTGTGTAGAAAAGCTCCTAGAGCACATCGTTCTCAACCGGCTAAAACCATTCCTGGAGTACTCGGGAAGCTTCCAACAACGATGATAAGATTCCGTCCACATCTCTCAACTCAAGACATCCTACTTCAGCTGAAAGAGGAAGTGATTGTACCAGCGACACGCAACTCCCCCACGGCTATCCTCGCCTTAGATCTTAGAGGGGCGTTCGACAACGTCAAGCATACAGCAATCGTACAGAGGCTAAACGGGCTGGGCTGTGGGGCCAGGACGTACTCCTATATTAGAGGTTTCCTCTCAGATAGAAAAGCCATCCTAAAGGTCGGGGACAAAGCCACGAACCCCTTCCTCCTTTTCAATATCCCCCTAATAGGCCTATCGCCGCTCCTCGATAACATCCCAGGGATCCGGCATGGCCTATATGCCGACGACATTACCATCTGCTCGTCCACAGGGTCCATCGGGGAAATGGAGAACCGCTTGCAGGAAGCTGCAGACGTGGTGAGCCACTATGCTAAGTCATGCGGGCTCAGCTGCGCCCCCCAAAAGTCGGAGCTACTCCTGGTCTCACCGCGAAAGAAGCACACATCCGACTCGCCCACTATCAACATACAACTGGAGGGACACACCATTGTTCCCTCTCAGAGCGTAAAGATATTGGGAATGGTTTTCCAGTCGGATCGCACCAATACAATAATAATTCAAAAGCTTAAGAATATAACAGCGCAAGTTACGCACATGATCCGGCGAATAACAACCAAGACAAGAGGCATGGGGGAGGCGGACACGCTTCGGCTTGTCCAAGCCTTCGTCGTGTCTCGAATGACTTACGCTATTCCATACGCACTACTCAAGGCAACGGAACTCAATAAAATCGACACAATGATCAAAAAGGCATATAAGCAGGCGATCGGCCTGCCAATCAGTACGTCCACAGAACGCCTACTACGACTAGGTGTGCACAACACGGCCCAGGAGCTGATCGAGGCACATTTATCCAGTCAGCGAACAAGGCTGGTGGTTACGGAAGCAGGGAGGTCCATTCTCTTACGCCTGGGGCTCTCTGCCCCTCTGAGCCATCCGCCGCCTCAGACTGCGAGCTTACCCCATGCCATCCGGAGCAACATCACCGTACGTCCTCTACCTCGCAAAATGCACCCAGTGCACCACGCAGAGCGAAGGGAGGCCCGCGCCCTGGCTATACACAAGCGATACGGGACTCTACCCTCTACAGCCTACACTGACGCGGCTTCTTACTCCAGACGCACAGCCACAACAGCCACCGTAGTCGTCAACAAAGAACATCGGAGCAGCATTTCGCTCACACGAAACAATCCCCTTCAAGCCGAGGAAGCGGCCATTGCCCTCGCGCTCTCCCAAACAGAGGTTGAAGTCATAGTCACCGACTCTCAACAGGCGTGCCGCAGCTTTGCTAGCGGCACAATTCATGCCACTACGCTCCGGATTACCAATCAAAAGCCGCCAACGAGATCAGTAATGATCATCTGGGCGCCAGCTCATCAAGGCATTCCTGGCAACGAGGTCGCCAACCACGTGGCTCGAGATCTGACCCACCGAGCCGACGCCGAGGAATCTGAACCCGAGCGCATGCACCCTCTAGTCTCGTACCAAGACAACACAAAACACTACAAGCTAACCCGCAGAACATATGCACCCCCACACAAGTCATTACCTAGAGAGCAGGACCGATTCCTCCGAGCTCTACAGGTTAATACATTCCCCCACCAAACCAGAAATCACCTCATAGACCCCACACAATTCCCTCCGTAATGCCGCTTCTGCGCAGAGCCCGGGTCCCTCAGGCACTTAGTAGGGGGTTGCAGAGTGGCACCAATAAATCCTCCGAACCCTTACCCCACTAACGAGCCTTGGGAGAGAGCCTTGGCCCGCTCAGACCTCGAGGAACAGCAACGGCTGATTGCGAGGGCCCAGGACGCGGCCCGAGCTCAAGGCATTCTGGAATGAGGACGTCTCTCCAAAGCTGCATTCACCCAATGAAAATGTTCCTTCTATCTCTCTCTCTTGCCTCAACGCTATTGCCCTCCCTATTTTACTAACATCGCAGAAATACCGTGAATAAAACTAGCCGCCCTGGCTGTTTGATTGCGTCCCCTTCAGCCATTCACACGCTATCGTCCTCACTACGCATTGATTTTCGAAATGCGCTTCGATACTCTTCCCGAGTGTTTTTCTGGAGACATAAGCAGAGACACTGAAGACTTGCTTTAAGTGGTCGTACACGATGAGGGTTGTGTTGTAGCGTACAAGAGCCTTGCTTCCGATAGCGGGGAGCAAGATCGCGACAGGGCAAGTGAAAAACTTAAAAATAAGCTCTAGGTGATTCACTGGCTTCAACAATGGACGTTACTATCACTCCATAGAAACAAAGCTTCAGTTGAGGTGATTCACTGGCTTCAACACTGGACGTTACTATCACTCCATAGAAACAAAGCTTCAGCTTCATCATATGGACCTTTCCTGTACCCTTTACTCGTTTTAGGTGACATACCAATGAATAATTGTAGCAGACGCAATCAAAGGTTCCCGTTTCACGAAAAAGTGGGAGAATATGTAACAATGTAATATAAAGCTGCATAATGTTTAGCCCCACAATAATGTTTGCATGTTTCATTCGCAAGAATAGGCGGATGTAAGTCAGGTACGCGGGGGTTATTTTTTCTGGTAAATCAATTTGCAGACATCACCGTTGGCACGTAGAACAAATCCGCTTCGTTAGATACAGCTCAGAAGCGGACATTAGTTGCCTGAGAAATCAAAGTGAATATATGTTTAACAAAGTTTCGCTAATTCGCTGTTTACTTATTAACTTATTCGTATATATTACCATTTATGAGTTGTAGCTGTTTACATGAAAATTGACATCCACATGGAAAGTATTCTGAGAGTGACACCAGTTTCGAAATAATCGTTCCCAAACTTTGCAAGGAAACGCGTTGCTGTTCCAGTAACTTCGGAGTTTCAATGCATAAAACAGCCGTTTTATTCAAGTATGCGGAAGAACACTGCATTTTTACCGCAATTTTAGCTGCGGATATGTCAAAACTGCTGATACGTACAAAATTAGTTCTAAGTGAATGTGCCTAGTGAAATCACTGGCTTCAGTGCCTTCCCTCGAATATGTGCTCTGAAGGTATCGTTAAAAAGCAGATTAGCGAAATAATCGCAATACAATATAGTTCGATGCACATAGAATATAGTTTGTAGCTAAGCTTCCGGGATGGGTTACTTGCGCACGACTGTTTATACGTTCCCCGGGTCTGGTGTTTAGGCATCTTGATGTTTCTCCGATATACTGAGCTTCACCTCTTAAACGTCATACTCATCAGACCTCGGCGCATGTTCAACAGCGCATTTCTTTAACTTCCCGTATGTATTTTGTACCATTGGCTTTTTAGATAAGTTTATCAATTTTTCTGTACGGAGAAGTTGACGGGTATACCGCGTTTGCATTTCTTTTTTTTGCAGCTGAGCTGATATACGCTAGCTTCTGAGGGTTTCTGTGCATGGGCAAAAGCGATTGCAACCACCGAAGATTTAAAGAGCTAACACATCAAGCAAAAACGTATTGCCGGCTATGTCCCCAACTACGTTTAATCGCGAGAAACGTCAAAACGTAATGTGATAAAAGTTATCGTAATAAAAATAGCCAGACCACGTAACCCTATCTCAGTTTTTTTGCACCCGTGCAATGGGTAGGCCGCGTGCGGTGGGCTTGCGGCAGAACAGTGTGCCTACGAAGAACACCGTCTGCTAAGCATGAGTTGTCGAGATCGAATCCCGGACACGGCGGGCGCATTTCGATGGGGCGAAATGCGAAAATACCCGTGTATTTACATTTATGTGCACCTTAAAGAACCCCAGTAGGTCCAAATTTCTCGTGTCTCCCATTACAGCGTGCTTAATAATCGTGTCCTGATTTTGGCGCTTAAAACACCACAATTTCAAGAACACCGCCGTGATCAGAAGCGGAAATGGGCGAGGCGACGGCGTGTGACACGTAATACGGACGAAGATCATGCCGCAGGCGACAAGCGTAGGCACCTTTGGTTTCATCACCCCTACTAACAGCACTCCCACCATTATAGTGGGTGATTTAACATATACATGTCTCGGCCAGACGGAAAGTGGTTCCCGGCATTTCTCGTGGGAAGGTTCGGCAGTCAATGTCACACAAACATCAGGGTCTCCACGACGCGTCGTTGGTCGCGTACACAGAGCTCACATTCACCAACAACTTTTCCAGCGTCACCGCAGAGCCACTGGCCGCATGTCATAGCGATCATAGAGCGGTAGCCACTATGGTGACAGACCATTAAATAAAAGAAGCAAAAAAAAGTAAAAAAAATAAAAGATTGCGAATGTTACTTAATAAAACAAAAAAATTAGAAAAAAAAAGATTCTTCGTGGAATGTATCTCATTTTCAGTCAACATATTGATTACCAACACATCTACTTCTCCGCTGCTCATCCACCTTCACAGAGTGGATTGCCTCTGTGCTTTTTCCGGAAAAGCTTTCGCACTCTGTTATGGATACATGGGTTAATTACCACCTTTTGTTACAATCTTCCTAATCCTAAGTTTGTTGTCTTTTTCCCCGAATCATTACTAGGCATCTTTTCAGCGATAGAAACAACCGAAAAAATCATGAAGCGCAGTAGTCATTAACCTTGTCTCTTGCACGTTGCAAAATTTTGAAGATAACGTTTTCACATAATTAAAGATGCTAATAATTAATATTGAAGTGTAGCTACACGTATCATCACAATTGCTTTGTTAATGTTATTTTAATTTATTTATTGTTAATGTTGCATTGTTGTTAATTAGGAGTAGTGCGCTACCACATTGGCAAAAGTATCATTTTTGATTCGCTTGTATTTGGTAACTTAAAGTGCTGATTTATCCACTAGAAACTGACAAAATATTCGTATTAAGAATTATGTAATGCTGAAGTTATGTTTGAATTATGTGCATCTTAGTTGAAAAAATAAGAAATATTAAGATAATAAGGCATGATTTGACGAACATGACGTTATTTGTATAGGAATGTTTTATCAATGTGCAGAAAAAAGCTAGTTGACCTCGTTGTGTCCTAGGCTTGAAAAAATATGGAATTAGGCAAAATAAAAAAATCGGCAGAGACACTTTCGGCAATTACGACGCTGTTGGCGTCGCCGTGAAGTTAAGTATGAGTGAAAGCGTGGGAGGGTGAGCCGGCGAACGCGGTTCAATCTTGCGTGCGTGAGCCAGGAACGCGGCTCGGATGCTCGCCCTTACCGCGCAAGGCAGGGGGCGAGGCGAGAGAGGGGGGGCGTTATTCTGCGGCGCCTGATACGGTGCCTCGATCTCCTCCTCGCCTGACGCTCCTCAAGGAGTGGAGAAAACCGCGGCGTTTACTACGACGTTGGCCACGCGAATCGCGAACGCCGTGGTACACGGCTTTGGCGGACACCGTAAGGACGCGTTGCCGGCACTCCTGTGTCTTGAAAGCGGCCTGAGACGCGGCCAAAGTGCGCGCCCGCGTGGACCTCGTCTTCAAAGCGATCTGCAATGTTTGCAGATTGCGCGTGGTTCTGGTGCCTTCGTATGCGCTGTGCTTTCGACGTCTCGCACGCATTGAAGCCACAGATGCACGGAGGTCAATTGGATCGAGGCTGCTGCCGCGATTTCTAACTCCAGCGTTTTTAGAGACAGTTTCCTCTGTCATTGAGCAATGTGCGTTTATGTTTACCTGTGCGCACGTAACACCGTGATGGTTCATTTAGTTAAAACACGTTGACGGGCTAGTTGGTTTGAATCCATGATAGAATGTGTAAGTGCGACTGAACAAGGACGTACAAAGAAGCAGACACACAAAGACAGCGCTGTTTTTTATGTGCCTGTTCCTGTCTACGTCCTCGTTGAGTCACGCTTGCACATTTTATCACTGTTAATTTAGTTAGTAATCGAATGTTCACAAGTTTATACGGCCGATAAAGCTACCATCCTGATTTCGTACAGCTATCTACAAATTTGCTATCGCAATCAGTGCGAAGCAAAAACTGGCAAGTTTTTACTCTTTGCGCCGTCAGCCACTTTTGGTACCCCCCCTAGGTGGCGACGACGACGGATGCCCGCATACTGCGGCATATTATGCTTTCGCATCAAAATAGTGTAACTTGCTCGATGCAATAGCTGAGAAGAAATATTTGGCCGTCCTTCCACAGTGCTGTGGCATATTTCTGTTCTGGGCTAGTGTTAGCAGGGGCACATTGTTTGTGCCATCAAGCATTTAACAAAACTTTACAAGGGCTCAAAAGCGCGCCGCTATTGGTAACGGTGTGCCTACCCGAGATACACCAGCCCTCTTCGTCGAAGAGTTCGGCGCTTTGCTTTGGTCGCTTGTGATAGCCCCTCACCACAGTCGGTGAGCGGTAACAGATCTCGCCGGTCTGGTGGGGACCCAGCTTTTGCCGCGTGTGCACATCCACAACCTGGGAATGAAAAACAATTTTTTTGCTTTGGAATATGTGAAAATAAAGTGAATTCGACATATTTTATATATGTATGCGCAAAACCTAACCTTTGTGTCATAAGGCAGGCCACGATGAGCAGAATGCGATAGTGAAAGTATGCTCCTGATAATGAAGGGCAAAGCATAACTTGCGAATGGCTTAACTGTATCCAGGCATGCCATGTGTGAAAACCACGCCCGTGTAATGTAATTGTTTTGAAAGATAAGGCATACAGCAACAATTAACATTATTCAAATTCGGTGTAGGTGTCAGGTCACGATGTTATCGCATGCGCGCGGAAATGAACAGTTCTGGTAAGAACACACAAAATTACTTTGAATGATCTGCGAAGCTAGGTTCAACACGAAGATGATAGTAAATACCTGATGTGTTTGAAAGGTATTGATTATCAAAATTTGCGACATTTAGTGAACGCCAACAACGGAATACAGAAGAAAACTGCATCCGAACGCCAGCCGATACGCAACAATTAATTGTCATACATGTTTACAGTGTAATAAAACCACGGGACAAATAGAGAAAAAAACTCCTACGCAATGCAGAGAATAATGTTAGTAAGCCAACTTATTCCGAGAAGGACATTGCACCTGGAGCAGACGACGCAGAAAACGGGTGTGTCTGGTGTGCAGGTTGTCCAACATCTTGGCTGCTGCTGTGTACCTCGGTGTTGATACATTGGAAATAGTCACACCTCGTGTCATTTTACGGAACAATATTCTTCGCGAGCAGCGGGGCATAGTGTATGAGACCCGCTACAGAGAAGACAAAGTGGCGAGAAGAACGTGCGGCTGGTTTGGGCAACCGTATTGCGTATGCATCGTTGCCGTAGTTTTCACTTGTAAATTACTTGTAAGTACAGCTGTCATTCACTAATTCAACCCTGTAGCGTTTTGGTGGAGGAGCGTGGTAGCCCCGCGAGCGCTACCACATGGAAGTTCGTAGTGGTCGTCCCCTTGGTATTATAATATTATGATGGAGGAGGCAGGACCTGCGCCATCGCCAACAACCCCAGCCGTTGTTCTGGCCCACGAAAGACCCACGAACGTTCTGTGGTACACGTAACGTCTAAGTGGCAGATTGGATGGCCATGCATGAACGTGTGCGTAATAAAAACATATACGATGCAACTGTCATGTTGGCCAACCTGATGTTCAACTTGCGAGGCACAGCGAGGTTTTGGTTTGACAAACACGAAAATGAGCGTGTTGACAGGAAAAGCTGTCAGCAGAGGCGGAAGGACTTCTTCGGTTCTTCGTTATTTTGACGGAAGACCGCCGCTAATTGTTAACAAGAAAGTAGCCAAAAGATTACGCACACAAGAAACATACAAGAAGAGAGGAAAGAGGCTGGAAAGAGGCCGCTATTCTAGATCTCGCGACGCGCGCGCGAACGTCCATGGAATCGTGACCTCGCTTACATCCAGGCATGCTTTTCTCTGTGCCGCAAGGCTGACAGGGACTAGTGCTTGTCGAAGGAGGTCACGGCGTACAATGCTTTCAGCTTTCTAATGTGTAAGCTTTGTGAGACAGTCGCCGATAACTTGAAGGAGTGCGAACTCTTTCAGAAAGCAAAGAGCGGCCCCATTGCAACATTGTTCGCCTGCTTTTTGAAGGAAGGCGTGACTCCCTGACCGGAGGACTGCAAGCTGCAGCGGCCATCGACTTCAGCAGACGTGACACCAATTGCTCGGCGCAAAATTGAAGAATCGCAGCTGCCACTCTTTTCCCGCGTGTCAAAGTTCTCCACAGCTCACGCGATAGCGTTAACAGGAAGCTTTAGCTCTGGTCCCACTCGCAAAAACGCGTTTCTTGGGTAACCTGTGGACAATTGTCAATGAAATTTGTCGCATTTGAGAGAGAAAGCTTTGTTCTAGTGACTGTTGGAAGCGAAATTTCGATTTTGCCTGAATTTTGTTGAAAGAATTTTTACAACGTCGATAGTTCGAAACAAAATAGAAGCACGAAGTTTACAAATTAACAGCCCTGCATCAAAAACAGATATCGCGGTTCTGTAAACGGAATTGATTAGAACATTCAAAGCCGACAACTTTGATGTGGGAATTTATAGCGTACGTGAATTCTTTGCGTTGTGCACTAGGGTGCCGCAAAAGCTGTATTTCCATATCATCAACTTTTTTTTATGCCAAGGGCCAACAACCCTTGGCTGAAACCTAGGCGGGGTCCAGGCCTACCCCACCAAATCGCAGGGCACTGAATAAAGTTATTTGAATGAATGAATGAACTTTTTTTTTAGATTCGCGTGTAACATATCAATTTCGCCCGCTTTAGATCTACTATGACATGTAATTCGCATAATTGTGATATCATTTTTATTGCTGTGTTATGGGGTTGAAGACTTGCTAGTTTCGTTTTCTGAAAATTTTTGATTTTTGCCAGCTTTTAGTAAAAACTTGACGACCTAAATAAAAAAAAATTTAACACAGTCACTACATTATCATTATTTTTTTTTAAATGCAGCAAACCTCGTCATGTTTGGTGCAGTAGTTGCCGAGAAGACGAAGTTTACTTTTACGTGTCTTTAGATAGGAGCACCCGAGCTAAAGCTTCCTCTTAAAGGCCCGTCTCGCAGGAAATCCGGTGTCACAGTGAGCGACCGTGGTCATGAAAACCATGCAGAACGACCGATCCCCAAACACGCAGGCCCTCTGCGTGGCCCAGGACATTACTGATTGAACTAATTTCTTATGGTAACATGCGCCACAAAATAGCAAAATACGACTTACACACAATCTACAGACATTCTAGCGTTGGATTGTAATATGAATGTACGAAAAAACATAATTCTCTTACATGGAAACTCAAACACAAACTTATTTTCCAGCGGCCAACTTCATTGCTTGCAGCACCATCAAACAAGAAAAGAAAACCAGAAAGCAAGGTCCATCTAAATAGGTCGCGAAGCTTGAAACGAAAAGCGTGCGTAATACTATCGCCAGAGATATCATTTAGCGGTACGCGATTGACTCACGACCAGGTTAGGGGTGGGGGAAAAACACTAAATCTAGAAAACATATGTGAAAAAAAAAATTTCAAAATTTTAAACCAGAATGTGTCCAATGAGTACACACTCCGCCTCAAATATTTTTGCTGTGCGAAAACTACAAATGTTACCTTTTTTGATGTCAGCTATCAACCAGTGATTATGGCGCAAGACCTAGCAAGACCTCACTGTGCAAACGAGCGGGCTTTTATGCCGTGCGCAATGGCGTTGCTTCCTTTGACGCGGCGGACTCCTTCGTGTTTCTTTAGTAGCATGCGTTTCTGTTCAAAGTGGGGCTTGCGCTTCACTTGAGATTTTGCCTGACCTAGCGGACAGCAGTCATTGCCGCAATGTGTGAGTTCAGTTTTTTTGTTAACGTGCGAGTTCCCGCTTCGGCATCCGACGCGCGGTGTCTCGTCGTGACAATATATGCGGAGCGCTCCGTGAAGAAACGTCGCGCTATGTTGGTTTGCTATGCATAACACAGGCTCTGACGGTCCGACGGAAAGCAAAATTAGTAAGTCTAATATTTTTTAAATTTTAATTGGGACAATGCTGTTTTCTCTGATAACTGCTGGATAAGCATACATGTTGTCACACGGAATTGCGGATGATTCGGTGACAAGCTTTCGCATATGTTGCTATACATTACAACTGTGTGCTGACCGTAGTACTATTTCATCCTTTAAAACATGTTTTGTTTGGTCAGTTATATGGGCCGCCTTATTCTAGACTAATAAAAGCAAAGTTGCTTTTGAAACCTTTGTGCCACTGTCATTTGTTTCCATCCTATTTTTTATCTCCTTCTGGAACCTACTGAAGCAATCGCCATCAATACCACCCTTATTATGTTCACATTAAGACATATGTCACTCCTGTAGTTTAATGACACGCTAGCGCTTCAGCTGAGGCGCCTCGGAGCCTCGGAGTCACAAGAAAACGAATTCCTGGCGTAGCGGTCCAAATGCCGGACGTTATAAAAATTCAAACATTCGCTCCAAGCAGCATGAGATCTACACAGCATTGCCATTTCCAATAGTGACGTCGCTTTCTTTAATTTTTGCTTGCTCTTCGTTGTTCTCCATCATAGACAGATGGCGGTGGTTGCAACTAGCTGCCAGTTTCTTGACAAGTGGACTTCTATAGAAGCTTCGCTACCAGTTTACATATACCTTGCCGAAAACTCTCCTGGTGGTTTACCACCAGCGTTTCAAAGAAAATATATGGTCACTTAAGCTACAGCTGACGGGCAGCATGAGCCGCAGTCAGAGATGTTTTAATGCTATCGCGCTCCACTCTAACAGGCGAGCATTGAGCGTCCTTCAAAATTTCGAAGTGTTAGTTTGCGATGAACATCAAAATCTCGGAGTTCATTTTGTCGGCTCTATTGGCACTTTGCAACTTTCTGATTGACCTTAACCTTCGCCTAGCCAGTAAAAAAAAAAAAAGAAACGGCCGAGAGGCCTACTGCAGAAGATATTTTAACATGCGTTGACTTCCGTAGCATGATACACATTAGTTTTTCAACGCTCTAAACCTAGCCTTATCCGGCCATCTTATCCGCGCATTGCGCACGCTGTGGATGCAAGCCTCTGTTTTATCGCACGCGTTCGAAGGCGCGAAACCCTGACCAGCTCCCATGAGAAATAGTAAAAGCTGCAGAGATTAGAAACAGGAATTGTGGAAGTTGCCCATTTTTCTCTTTATCGGATAAAGAAATGTTCTTTTCACGTTATCCGCCTGTGTCAGTTGAATTTGCTAGATAGATTCGTTTGTATCTTCCTCTTCCCTTCCATTCATGTGGTGATATATATATATATATATATATATATATATATATATATATATATATATATATATATATATATATATATATATATATATATACATATATATATATATATATATATATATATATATATTGTGAGACAAGGCTTAGGCAGCCAGCCTGTTCTTTATTATCCCGAGTGAGATCCTCACCACCAGGCCCCAAAACAGTGATGATTGGTATGTACAGGTGAGAATATGAAGCGCATGAATAATGCTCACACTAATTCCCCGCGCGCGCAAGCGGCTAGCCAGACCGCGACTTAGCCAGGAGGGTAACGCCGAAAGAATCGTTTGAGGCACGAAACGTGAACAATCTCCCAACTACAATAACGATGGTCCGAAGGAGCGTCTACGGGAGTAGCGCGATAGTTCACGGGGCATGTTTGTTCATTAATAATGTAGGGCCCAAGGAAGCGCGATTCAAATTTCTCACACAAACCGGGTGTATGAATGGGCGTCCAAAGCAGCACTTCCTCTCCAGGACTAAAGAAGACGTCGCGACGAGAGATGTCGTAACGTTGCTTGCGATACAGCTGACTGGCTTTTGTGATGAAGCGAGCACGTTGGCGGCATTCCTGAAGCGTTGAGACGAACTGTTCGGGTACACTGACCGAGGGGTTAGTTGGGGCATTGAAGAAGGCGGCGTCGATGGTGAATGTCAGGGAACGGCCGTAAACTAGGTAGAAAGGTGAGTACCCCGTAGTTCGTTGGATGGCGGTGTTGTGAGCAAACGTCACAAAAGGTAAACGTTTGTTACTGTTGTCGTGGCTTGGCCCGACGTAGATTGATATCATATCTTTTCGTGTGCGATGAAATCGCTCAGTTAAACCATTTGTTTGAGGGTAATATGCGGATTTCATCTTATGAACTGTTGTACAAGCTCCGAGTACTTCTTTGATCATTGTTGACAGGAAAGTCTTGCCACGGTTACTTCACAGCACACGAGGTGCACCATGATGCAGCACAATGGCATCCAGAAAGAAGGTGGCAACGTCTGAGGCCGAACCAGAGCGTAGAGGAGCGGTCTCTGAGTAACGTGTGAGCTCGTCAACAGCTGTCACGATTCATATATGACCTGCCGGCGTTATGGCCAGAGGGCCGACTAGGTCTATCCCAACCATGGCAAGGGTGTCTCGGGACATGGGATGGGCTGTAAAAGCCCAGCAGGAGGCGAAGTCGGTCGATTCCGCCGTTGACATTGGACATAAGAAGCGACGTACTTGGGCACAAAGGTAGGCATGCCTGGCCAAAAGAAACGGCTCCGAACGCGGTCGTATGTTTTCTGGAAACCCAAATGGCCAGCAGATCGGTCGTCGTGAAAGGCTTCAAGGACTTCTGTACGCAGCAAACGGGGAAGAACAGGCACCTAGCGGTGTCCAACGGAGTACAAAATGTAGCGGTTCAGCAAATCGTTGTCAAGCTTAAATAGTCGCAGTTGTCGACGTAACCTGGTATTTGGTGCAGAAGTAGTTTCGCACAGGCGTTGGATAATGCTGTTACAGTAGGGATCAGAACTTTGACACGAGGTGAGCTGAGTAAGGCGATTGGAAGATAACATGACAGTAACCGCTAGAGATAATAACGAGAGTGTAGACTTCGTCTCATCAAGTGGCGAGCAATGAAGAGATGTACTCGAAGGTAATAGTGGCAGGGGGCAGCGAGAGAGAGCGTCGGCATCTTGATGCTTTTTCCCAGACTTGTAAACAGGGTTAAAATCGTGCTCTTGTAAGCGGACCACTGAGCGACCAAGGTGTCCAGACAAATTTTTGGTTGACGACAACCAGTATAAGGCGTGGTAGTCGGTTATGACCGTGAAGTGGCGTCCATAAATATATGGTCGAAATTTTTGTATCGCCCAAACTACTGCGAGACATTCGTGCTCTGTGATCGCGTAGTGCTTTTCGGCAGCAGTTAATGCGCGACTGCTATATGCAACAAATCTCTCTCGTGAGGCGGTATCACGCTGTAGGACAGCGTCGATCCCATGGCTACTAGCGTTGGTGTGCAAACAAGTTGGTGCGTTCTCATTGAAGTGACGGAGGACACGGTCAGTCGTTAATGCTTGCTTGAGCGCTTGGAAAGAAAGTTCGCAATCCTTTGTCCAAGGAAAAGCAGTGCCCGACGTGATCAACTTGTGCAGCGGTGACGCCACGGCAGCGAAATGACTGATGAAGCGGCGAAATTAGGATGCCAGGCCCAAGAAACTGCTCAATTGCTTTTGATTTTCAGGGCGAGGGAAGCAAAGCACGGCCGCCACCTTTACGGTATGTGGTCGAACGCCATCTTTACTGATAACCTGGCCCAACACTTTGATGTTCTTTCTGGCAAAATGGCATTTCTTCATGTTGAGTTGGTGTCCAGAGTTGGAAAAGCACGTGAAAACTTCGTTGAAACGCTGAAGGCGATGACGAAAAGTAGAAAAAATAACGATGTCAACTAAATAGCACAGACAGGTCTTTCACTTAAGGCCACGTAAAACTGTATCGATCATAAGTTCAAATGTTGCAGGAGCATTACATAACCCTAAAGGCATGACGTTGAACTCCTAAACTCCGTCTAGTGTTGCAAAGGCTGTCTTGTCCTTGTCCGCTTTGTGCATGGGGATTTGCCAGTGCGCGGATAAGAGGTCTAGACTAGGGAAATATTCTGCACCCTGGAGGGAGTCAATGGCATTGTCAATTCTTGGCATCGGATATACGTCTTTGCGCGTGATCTTATTAAGGGCTCGATAATCGACGCAAAATCGAACAGAGCCGTCTTTCTTGCCAACCAACACAACAGGAGATGACCAAGAAAAAAAACATCAAAATCAAAATCACATTATTTCAGGGCATTTCCTGCGGAGACAGAGACTAGAGGCTGGAATAGCCTGACTGGGCCCTGCCCCCGTTCAGATCATACAGCATGTACGCGTACAATAACATATACAGTAAGGTGCACATTATATTAAAATTACAGTTGCACTGAATGTACAGCCGATGAAGGAAAAGAAAGTGACTTCTAATACATCAGATAAGAAGTATGAGATGCATACATGTGCACAAAGACCACGCAGATAGATATACATATAGAAAATGTCACACCGGATTCATGTGTTAGATAGCTAGTAGACCCTTTATCATGTTACAGATATGTAGAGAACGATTATGTACCAGTACATTGTGCTTACAAAACAAAAAAAGAAAACCAGAAATGCCATGGACATAGTAGAAAGTAATGTAAAAAAGTCTACAATACACATGCTGTTCTGACAAGGAACGTTTGGTACATTCTTTTATGTTTACCACAGCTGTCCGCCCAATTTATTATGTCTTTCTGTTTATTTAGAATCTGTCTAGCTTGATACGTTACCGATTGTTTCCCGTAATTTGTCCTAATCTTCGGAAGCGTCCTCCTATGCTGCCTAAACCCGTACTTATGCTCAACTACCATATCACTGTCTTTGTATATGTTTGTGGTGTGGATATGTTGCACTAACTTATACAGATAAATTTGATTGGCCATAAGCATGTCGTGTTTCAGAAATAACTCCCTGGTACGTAAGTCACGGATATCTCCTGCATAATTTTCAAGAATACGTAGCACGCGCTGTTGTAGTACCGTTAATCTATTGTAGTTGCGCTGAGTGGTGGTGCCCCATACTAGCGAGCAGTAGGCAATCTTAGAATATACTAGAGTGTAATAAAGAGTTTTTTTTAGCCGAAGCGGTATTAATGTAGAAATCTTTCTAATACTTCCTATTGGTCGAGCTATATCGACTGCCAAATGGTCGGCGTGACATGACCATACCAAAGACTCTTGGAACCAAAGACCTAGGAATTTTCGCTCAGGTGTTTGCTCAGTAATCTCGGTTCTATACGTAATATGCATGTCATGTCGGACGCGTTTATTTGGAGGAGAAAAAATGATGTATTTAATTTTAGAGGCATTTAATTGTAGACAATTATAATTTAGCCATTTGGATAGGTTTTGTAGATAATGATTAGTTTTTTCTTGAAGTACACGTTTCGTCCGGGAAGTAAAAAGTACGTTAATATCGTCCGCAAACATTACTATATCAAGGGTGTTGTCAATCTGAGTTATGTCAATAATGTATAACAAAAACAGGGTAGGACCTAATACTGATCCTTGGGGTACTCCATTTGTTACATTTAATGACTTCGAGGAATAATTATTAACATCTGTAAATTGGAAGCGTTTCTCAAGATAGCTGGTTATTAATTTCAATGACATGGCACGTATTCCATAACACTGCAGTTTTAGAAGTAGAATATCCTGATTTACCGAATCAAATGCTTTCCGCAAATCTAGAAAGAGACCTAAAGTAAAATCCTTATTTTCAATACCTTGAATAATTTTCTCCTTTGCACGAAGTAGTGCCTGTTCAGTTGGCTTGTGTTTTTGAAATCCGGATTGCGAACTAGATATGATATTATATTTCTCTAAGAACTTTGTTATGCGATCATTAATTGCCCACTCAAAGACTTTTGATAAAACAGGTAATACCGATATTGGCGGATAATTTGCAATGGCGTTTTTGTCTCCGGATTTGTGTACCGGAATAGGACGATGGCAAAATTAGGTCTCTTTTGAGCGTCTCATTAACGTTATCCGCAATGATTTTCCGTTCTCCGGAAGACACGCGATACGGGTGGCGGCGTACAATCGAATCGCCTTCGGTTTCAACGCGATGTACAGCGATGAAAGTGCGCCCGAGAAGCTTGGAGTGAACGTCAAATAAGGCACTGTGTTTGTGCAGGAGTGCCAAAAGGTCTTCTCTCTGCGCAGCAGTCAGATCTGGATTTATCGCCGCCGTTAAAGCAGCGGCGGCAGTATGATCATCAGTTGTGGTAGACAGAGGTGGTGATTCGGTGCGAAGCTGTACCAGCGAAAGAGTTTCGGTGTCAGTGAAGCAAGTCACAGTAGTACCCTGGGAGAGCACAACTGGCGAAGGAAACCGCACCAGGCTAGAAGTAAGGCTAAGCCCACCAGAAATGCAGCGACCGCTCGGCGCAAGGAACACATCCCCATTAACAACTGTGTCTAAAGTCAGTGTGAGAATATGCTCATGGCCAGCGCGAACGAAACAGTCGGTAGACGTGACGAAACGTAGGCTGTGAGCATCGAGAGCGGACGAAGATTCAGTATCCGTCATATTAATAGTTCGCTGACGGCAAGAGATGAAAACTGAGGCGCAGGACAGGAAGTCCCATCCCAAATCGTATGTACACCAAGACATCACAACAAACTGAATGTGGTGAAGCATGCCATCGATGAAAAGATGCGCAGTGCAAATACCGGAGGGCTCAACCAGAACTGCATTGGCACAATGGTACAATGGCACAATCAAGGCTTCGGTTCGGACACCTTCGACACACACCATATGTACAGTTGACGGGCGCTCTGGAGGAGTTTCACGCTGTCCAAAGGATGCAGATTTCCCTCCTGGAGCTGTACCTTTTGGTTTTCCTAGCGGTGATCGGAGGACGAAGTAGCCGGTCGAAGAGGGGAAGAGGAGCGCTGCATCGGTGATGGAGAGCGACAACGCGGGAAACGCAATGAACCGGCAGCGTTGAAGTCCTGCGGAAATGGGGAACGTCGTGGATAATAATCGTAGTAATAACGCCGACGTTGTGGTACAGGGCTAGAAAACTCATCCCTGTCAAACGCGTCATAGGCACGCCTTTCATCTTGTTGACGGCGTCGGCAAAACCTGGAAATGTGGCTACGAATGCCGTAATAGTAGCAAACCGGTCGAGGTGGGCTCCATGCGTTATAAGACGGAGGAGGTGATGATCTTGTAGTGATAGGACTCAGGGGAATGTGCGGTGAAGGTGCCTGTTGTTGTGGCTGCTCGGAGTGTGGCACTACAGAGGCAACCTGAGCGTATGTTGGCGTAGGGATAGGGTGTGGGCTCGAGACTTGCGGGCAGGTCAAGCCAGCTATATCTACCCTCACAAGGTGGCGTAGGCCGCCACAAGGAGGCGTCATATGGACCTCAGGAGGGATTCACGAAGTTTGGCCGTGCAGTTCCTCACGGACGATGGAGCGAATCAAAGCGCGTAGCTTACTGTCATTGGACACCTTGAAATCAGAAGTGTCAGGCTGTAAGAGGAGCATTTTAAGCTCGTGGAGACGCTGACAGGTACTGATAATGTCTGCCACGATATTGGGGTTCAGCACTACAAGAACATTGAATGCCACAGTCCTAATACCCTTGAGCAGGTGGCGTACGGGTCACTCTCTGCCATCGAATTGTTCACGCGCCGGCAGAGGGCGAGGACGTCCTCTATTTACGAAGTGTGCGACTCGCCCGAGTGCTGAACACGCTCAGCAAGCTGCTTCTTGGCGATATCGGAGCAGACAGACAAGTTCGCGAAAATCTGGCGTAGGTGGTGTTTAAAGGTGCTCCAGTTGAGGAAATCGAGCTCACGATTGTAAAACCAAGGTTTTGCTTCGCCGGTTAGGCAGAAGGCGACGTGAGGAAGTTTTGAGGTTCGTTCCAGTGGTTAAAGTCCCTCACGCGCTCGTATAGCTCTAACCAGTCTGGTTAGAGCTATACGTCAATACCTGGAAGTCGCGGGATCAGGGATCCACGAGGTCGCGGGATCCAATCCCGGCCATGGTGGCCGCATTTCGATGGGGGCAAAATGCCAGAAAACCTGTGTACTTAGATTTAGGCGCATGTTAAAGATAATGCAGTACCCGTTCAGTTGGTAGCGCTCTGACCCGTGTGTTTTTTTCGCCGTTGATGTGCTTCTACACTGCCATGCAAATAAGATCTATTATTATGATTGTAATATTGCGCCGCTGCTTGAACGAAGTTCTCCCACCTGCCGCTTCAAGAACTCTCCACGTCACCGACGTAGGAACGCCCACCTTGATCGGAATGTCCATTGCTCACTTCAGCTTCTCAGGTCACCTTACCACATTTTGTTGCATGAAAAAGCAGTTTTTTTTTTTTGAAAGAAAAGAAAGTACCTGGAAGGCCACTACATTTGGTCGGACACATTGAAAATTATTATTTCGGAACTGGTGATGTCGATAGAATTTGTTCGAAGTGAATACATCCTGCGAACTCAGCAGCTATAACCCTTAGATTGAAATATGCGGTGCGATGTAATTACCGTAATTACGGCAAGCATTATATTAAAGATTTTCATTTCTCGATGGTATAATGGCTGCCTCATCGATTAATTTTAATCAAGGGTTAGAATTGTGCTGGCTGGAATAGGTTATTTTTAAAAAGTTTTGTGCAGCTAAAAGAAAGCACCCTGTATGTTGTACTAATTGCTTTCGTATTCCTCATTGTCTTGTAATTGTTGTGTTCCAGTTGAGTTCGCGATTACGTATAGTTGCTGTGACCATATGGGTGGTAGGTTTATAGAGTTTTCATATATATTACTTCCAATGAGTGTTTTCCTGTATTTCATGTATTTTAAAATACTGAAAGTACGGCATTTCGTGTTTCCTTTACCTGATAATGAGACACCTTAGTTCTCAAGTTTGTAGCATGTGTGCCACTCGCTGTATTTCTGTTAACCACATATTGTGGAGTGTTAAGGTGGCTTCAAGCCGCTCTTGTGGCTTTTCACCCCTAACCGGTTTCATTTCCTATAAAACCAATGAATAAATGCAGTTATACAGCACTAAGTCGACAAAATACTGGCTTAAGGCGTCTTCGTAGATTTTTCTAGTCTGTTGACCAAGCCTGTTGTCCTTCTTGGGAGGAAGGGTGCAAATTGGCGCTTGTGCGTCGATGAGCGACTTCTGAATGAGGTGACGCGCTGAGACGTCTACCCGCTGCCACGTATTGATGACGCCTTCAACTGCATTCATGGAGGCAAGTACTTCCCGTCCGTAGACTTTCGCTTTGGGAATTCGCAAATCTTTTTAGATGACATGGAATGTGAAAAGACGTTTCATAACAGACCACGATATTTACCAATTCAATTTACTACTTATGCCGCTCGGTCATTGTAATGCCCAGGCAACCTTTCGCGGAATGATGTAGTTGAAGTATGATGTTTATTGACCACATAAGAACATTGATGTAGACAAGTGGTGCGGATGGCTGTATAAAAGCTGCGTAACGGCAGCTTGACTGGTCCCGCCTCCCCGTGAACGACAGGCACGAACATATACGCACAGACACACAAGCACACACAACACACACACACACACACACACACACATATATATATATATATATATATATATATATATTGTCACGTGTCTTCAAAGAGGACTCGCGGCATTTAAAGCAGACAGCTGGATCCCATAAAACACGGTGGTGCGGCCTGGCTATCGAGCGGGCGCGGGTTAGCATGCGCGCTTCCTTCTTGTTCTTGCCTTTTCTCTTTCACCATGCCCACTACTGCAGGCGGCATTTTCCCCCTCGCTCGAAAAGAGAATCGGCTCTGCCCACACACAAGTCACTACCTAGAGAGCAGGAGTGACTCCTCCGGGCTCTACGGGTTAATACACTCCTCCACCCAACAAGGAATCACCTCTCTGCCCCTACACAATACTCTCCGCAAGCCCGGATCCTTCAGGCACATAGTAGGGGGTTGCAAAGCGGCACCATTAAATCCTCCGAACCCTTACCACACCAAAGAGCTTTGGGAGAGAGCCTTGGCCAGCTCCCACCTGGAGGATCCGCAACGGCTGATTGCGAGGGCCCATGACGTGGCCCGAGCTCAAGGCATACTGAAATGAGGACGCCTCTCCAAAGCTGCATTTACCTAATAAAAATGCTTATTCTCTCTCCCTCGATGGTGAAGAAGTGGTGTAAAAAAAGAGGGGGCAAAGAAACATGGTTAAGGCAGATGCTCGAGCAAAGAATACAGTCACAGCGACAGGAGAGCCATAAGTGCACCAGTGGCGAAACGTGACATGAACAGTCTGTAGAACCGGAGGGGTAACTGCATTAGCTGGAAGTATGAGCAGCAATATAAAAAAATAAATAGATGAAGGAAAAATAATAATCACGAACGCGCAACATATGGCTTCATGCGTACGACGTTAACAATATTGACACTTGTAGTTGTGTCTTTATTGAGCGACACGTTTCACCGCCTAACAAGTGTTATCGCACAGCGCAGGACACGCCTGCATGTATCGGAAGTTTCTGAAATGTTATCGATGCTTCCATCCACTGTCTGTGACCGAACCTTGTGTAATCTGACTGCATGTGTGCGCGACGCGAATAATGTAGAACGTTGTAAGGCACGCGGGCCCAGCGATTACTCTGGAACATTCGACGACTGATGCATAAAAGCCGACGCACTTGCCCCGCTGATAAGATTTGTTATGTACTGGGAATTGCTTTATTCCGCACGTAGTACACATAATGGACGTAGCCTTGTCGGAGAGATGGCGACCACACTATATCACTTGGCGCGAACACACTGTCCACGTGACTGTCCTACTCCAGGGCCTGCCAGGGATGTGGCGCCACCCATCGGCACAGTGGCGAACGTTACCATGTAGTTCCGGACACTCCCACTACGCGGCTGCACCCGTCCGCATCCGAAGACCGAAACCCGAACTCTTCACGGACACAACAACA
This sequence comes from Dermacentor andersoni, assembly GCF_023375885.2. Lineage (NCBI taxonomy): Eukaryota > Metazoa > Arthropoda > Arachnida > Ixodida > Ixodidae > Dermacentor > Dermacentor andersoni. The sequence continues at coordinate 178,240,189 of NC_092817.1, read as the reverse complement.
TTATCGACGATCGCAGGCTGTGTTCGCAGCTACCTTTGTTCTTTGAGTGTAGCCTATTTTTAGGGCACACGTTCGCCCGATCAAATTTCGTCAATCCCAGTTTTGCTGCTCTCTTCACCGTCACAATTACATGATATCTGGTGGAGGTTCTTGTGCGCTCATGTACCGAGTGCCCCCACAAGACCGTGACCCAAGCACGAACGCGGAAGACAACACCAACGTAGCCAAGAAAGGTAGCCGCTGGCTACAAGGATTGCCCCCGGAGCACGGACTTTTGCCTGAGACGACAAGGAAGATAGTCGCCAAGTCAACCACAATAGCTGCCCAGCGTTCCCAATCGTGCTGCAGCCGCTCAGGGAGCCACCGGCCCTCCGTGCATCATCGTCTGAAGACTCAGAGACCTGGCTGGAGACCTATAAACGAAGCGTGACTTTCAACAACTTGGACTGGGAAAATGCGGCGTGTATATACTTTGCCTTAGAGGACGCCGCCAGAACGTAGTTTGAGAACCGGGAGTCGACCTTCACGACATTGGACATGTCCCGTAGTGGCTTCCTGCGGACATTTATAGACCTCAGACTCTGCCCAGGCGGCGCTGCGGAAAAACCCGTCACCAGCGCCCCCATCGGAGCCTTGGCGTGAACGGAGTAGTGCAAGGAAAGCTGTCCGCAAGCGAAGGTGCATAGGCCACAATGGACCCTTCTCTTTCGTTTGTGCTGAGGCACGGTTTCCTTAAGATCAAGGACCTGGAAAGCTTCTTCCGCCCATCTACGCTTCGAAAAGGAAGCTTAGCAGGGCGAAGTCCGTGTACAATATAAAATAAAGTCTCAAGTGTTATTTCGGCGTGCTGCAACTCGCAAGTACAGAGAGCATCAGGTTTGTCATATCAGCATAAAAATCTAAGCATTTCAAATTGTTTCATATTAAATATGTCCTGAACACAAGACTTATTAAGTATCTCCTATATTTTTATGTATTTTATCGTAATGTTTTGCCTCGTAATTATTTACAGAGAGTAAATCATTTCATAGCCTTTTCCAGGGCAGCAAACAGAAAACGTTTTCCAAGGCAGCAAATAGCGTGCGATCATAACGAAAGTAAGCTTCCTACAGTGCCTACGCGCTGCATCTTTCTTTCTCGCAGGAGCTACAGCATCGCTCAGTACGTTAATTTGAACTTTTTGCAGACGCTTCGAGCAACAAGCGCGCACAAATAAATATAAATAAATGCGAAATTTTTTTCTTTACACATGTGCGTTATTTCGCAATTACTAATCTAGTGCTCCTACAGCAACTTTATTGCTCAGATTTGAAAAACGCAGTCGAGCAGGCTCAGCACGTTGCGAAGCGTGCTTGTTGTATCGGCGCAGGACATACAAAATACCGAAAGTAGAAATGAGCTCGCGATGCAACGATGCTCTAGAACAGGATTTTGAATTCATAAACGAACCAAAATGTTTGGTTAAGCTGACCTGCCAGATATCTCCGTTCCACTTGTTGAGTCAAGCGGAGACGGACGTCTGTTAAAAGGCGGAGATATCGATGGCACATAAGCAAGATGGTTCGCAACGTTGTTTTTTCGGTTACCAACGAAGTCGCGGCTGCAGATTCTTGAGTTATCGCTTAGTTACGGTCTTCCGTCAGGGCTACGCAACAGAATTACAGAAGAACAAAATTGTCGCACTTTCTCATGCGAGCCGCTGTGTTGTGGGGAATGCAAGTAATCCGATTACCCAACAGGTTGAACGGCCCGTATCGAGCGCTCTCACCTTTCCCCTTCATACGATCACGATGGAAATCGGTAAAACTGAACGTTGTTATTCCGTCCTTCACGTTCATGGCAATTTACAACACAACAGTAGCGTCGATTGCGGCGTTTCTTTGTAGCGCGCGGAGCTATCGCGGTTGCTGTCGTTTCTGCCATCAGTCTGACGAATGAGCCAGCAAGCGCTTTATGGCAATTCGGAGGCGCGTCCGACTAGCGTTGAAATTCATAGCTCTCTGTCTGGGTGTTAAATGCGCAAAACGCTCGCCATATGGACTAAAATCTAGTTAAATCGCTGTTTCGCAGTCGCTAGCTGCATAGGCAACTTAGCAAGGGAGTCGGGCTTCGCACTACTCAATTACTGACTCTTCGCACAGGCAGGTGGCGCTACGCGTCGTGCAAAACTCCAGAGTCTGACGTCCATGAGCGTCGTGCGCAATAAAATGACCGAAGCTATGCTGAAAGCCCCAGCACAACTACCAAACGAGACCACAGAGATCTTCACCGAGATGACGGGCCTGTTCGGTCGCGCATACCCGGATATGTCTGAGAAGGAAATTTGGTTCCTCATGCGTGGGGTAAAGCAGGAGCTCTTTGCCGGATTGATACGCAAACCGGCCAAGACTGTTGGCAAATTTATTTCAGAGGCCACAACTATTGAGAAGACGCTAGGCATGCGGACAAGGCAATATAATCGCCGACCGCTGACCGCAAACGAATAGCGACGTTCAAGCACTCGGCCGCGGCAACCTGAGGGAGACCATCAGAACGATCGTTCGCGAGGAACTGCAGAAGCTTTTTCCAAGGTCGCAGCCTGAAGTGGCCTCGATCGCCGACTTCGTCAAAGAAGAGGTACAGCGATCGTTTAATTAGAGTTTCTGAGGTGCAACCTCAATTACGGCATCCCCATCCAGAAACGATGACATACGCCGCCGTCGCACGCCGTCAAGGTCCCCCTCCGCGACCGCGGCAGGGCCCGGCAACGCCGATATTCCGTCGTCCGCCGCCGCCGCCACCGCCAGTACGCCCAACCGTCGTCCAGCGCACCTATGCGAGAAAGACGGACATTGGGCGAGCCCCGGACAACCGCCAGCTCTGTTATCACTGCGGAGAAGCCGGCCATGTGTGCCGCCGATGCCCATACCGGGAGGTGGGACTGCGAGGTGACGACAGAATGGCGAACGACCTCGCGATATCGCCGACTACCTCGCCACCACTCAGTGGAGCCCTCGACGACCGTCCCCTTCGCCGTCACCAGGCCGCTACCTGTCGCCGCAGCACCGTCCATACACTGACCCAGCCCTGGGCCGGTCCGTCAGCCCATATCTGGAAAACTAAAAGCAGCAACCGATGGAGGTGCGGTTGCTGTGCGCCGAAGAAACTACCTCCACGACATAATGACACGCCGCCGTCCCGACGAAGTCTGGAAGCAAAGAATACACCGACGACAGACGTCCTGACAACGCCACGTACCAGCCGCAGGTCATCGCAACGCAGCCGTGATCCGACGCCAAGACCTAACTGTAACGCAAGGCAAAGAACCACCGACCTCTACGTGCTTCCCGACGGCCACGCAGTCACCGCCTTAGTAGACACAGGAGCCGATTACTCCATCACGAGTGGTCCCGTCGCCGCCCAGTTGAAGAAAGTTAAGACTGCATGGGAAGGCCGTCAAATTCGGACCGCTGGTGGACACCTCATCATGCCGACTGGAATCTTCTCGGCAAGAATTACCGTTCATGACCGGGCTTAGCCTGCCACTTTCGTTATCCTCCAACAGTGTTCACGAGACGTCATTCTCGGCATGGACGTCCTGAACGAACATGGCGCAATCATCGACCTGAAGTTGAAGTCGATAACGCTGTCGGAAGATCGAGTGATACCGCCGGAGAGTTCTCGTAGTCACCTCAGCCTAAGCGTGCTTGAAAGTCAAGTCAGCATGCCGCCCCACTCCTGGATTGTCATTTCCCTCGGCACCAAAACACCTGCCGACGTGTAAGACATCATCGAGAGTGACCAACGTCTATTGCTAGACAGTGAAATTTTCGTCTCAAGAGGGATCGCTCGACTGCACGGAGGAAAAACTAGTGTTGCTCACAAACTTCAGCCAGGAGTTCAAACACATCAACAAGGGCGCTACGACGGCGTACATTGAGGAAATTCTGGAAATCAGTAATGCGTTTTCCTCTCGGATTCTGCCGCATCTACACCGACGACCATAGTTCCCGAACCAGACTTCGAAATAAATCCAAGTCTCCCCATGATTAAGCATCAACAGCTCAGAAGTCTGCTCGGATGATACAAAGGCTGCTTTTCAACGTCATCGAGGATTCGGCAAGCACCAGTCGCAAAGATATCGCATAATACCGAAGAGTGCTCTCGACCACTCCGCCAGAGCCCTTGCCGAGTTTCGACGCGAGAACGTGAAGCTATATGACAACAAGTCGACGAAATGCTGCGCGATGACACCATCCAGCCGTCGAAAAGCCCGTGGACATCCCCTCTAGTCTTGGTGAAGAAAAAAAAAAATATGGGGTTTAACTTACCAAAACCACTTTCTTATTATGAGGAGGCCTCCGGAAATTTTTACCACCTGGGGTTCTTTAACGTGCGCCTAAATCCAAGTATATGGGTGTTTTCGCATTTCGTCCCCACCGAAATGCGGCCGCCGTGGCCGGGATTCGATCCCGCAACCTCGTGCTCAGCAGACCAACACCATAGCCACTGAGCGACCACGGCGGGTCTTCGTGAAGAAAAAGGACGGAACCCTACATTTCTGCGTCGATTAGCGTCGACATAACAAGATCATTAAAAAGGTCGTATACCCCCTTCCACGGATAGACGACGCATTAGATTGGCTCTGCAACGCAAAATACTTCTCGTCAATGGATCTCAAGTCTGGCTACTGGCAAATAGAAGTTGACGAGAGAGATCGCAAAAAGATCGCCTTCGTCACCCCAGACGGCGTCTACGGGTTCTAGGTCATGCCATTCGGACTGCGCTCGGCGCCTGGAACGTTCCAGCGCGTCATGGACACGCTATTAGCAGGATTGAAGGGCAGACCTGTCTTGTTTACTTGGATGACGTCGTCATCCTTGCCAGGAATTTTGATGGCGGATTGCGACAGTATTAGAGGCCATCAAGTCATCAGGGCTCACTCTGACGCCAGAGAAGTGCCGCTTCGCTTACGATGGGCTTCTGTTCCTAGGCCACGTCATCAGCAAGTCTGGAGTCCGCACCGACCCGCAGAAGACAGCTGCCATCGCAAAGTTCCGACAGCCCATCGAAAACAAGGCAGTGTGTCGATTCCTTGGCATGTGTGCTTACTACGGGCGCTTTGTCAAGGACTTTTCACGCATTGCTGAGCCGCTGACACAGCTAACTAAATGTGATGTCTAGTTCAAGTGGAAAACGCCGCAGGCCGGCGCATTTGAAGAACTCAAAAGACACATGCAGTCGCACCCAGTACTTAAGCACGTCGATGAGGACGCCGATACCAAAATCCACACTGACGCCAGTAGCCCAGGGCTTAGTGCCATCCTAGTCAAGAGAAAAGATGTACTTGAACACGTGATAGCTTAAGCAAGCCGGTAGTTGTCAAAAGCGGAAGGCAATTATTCTGTAACTGAAAAGGAATGCCTCCCCATCGTTTGGGCTACCGCGAAATTTCGCCCTTACCTATATGGCAGGTCATTCAATATTGTCACCGAGCATCGCGCCTTTGTTGGCTAGCGAATTTAAACGACCCTTCAGGACGGCTCGCGTGGTGAAGCCTAAGACTGCCAGAATGTGATATCACTGTAACCTACAAGTCCGGACGAAAACACTCTGATGCCAGTTGGCTATCACGCACCCCCATCGACTCGCCGCTGCAAGATGACGAGGATAACGGCGCCTTCCTTGGAATAATAAGCGCGGAAAACTTCGCTGAACAGCAACGAGCAGACCCCGAGCGGACAAACCTCGTCGAGTATTTGGAAGGGCACAACGACGTGGTCCCTAGGGCATTCAGGCGAGGATTCTCTTCGTACTCGCTTCAGAACAACCTACTGGTAGAAGAACAACTTCTCACCAGTACGCGCCAACTACCTTCTTGTTGTTCCCTCAGGGCTACGTCCAGAAGTATTACACGCCCTTCATGACGATTCGACTGCTGGACACCTCGGATTCTCCCGGACACTATCGAGGATACAGGAAAGCTATAATTGGCCGCGCCTGACCGCCGACGTCACCCGTTATGTATGAACATGCCGAGACTGTCAGCGACGCAAGACACCGCCGACAAAGCCAGCGGTATTACTACAGGTAATCGAGCCTTCTTGCCGACCGTTGCAGCAGATCCTGATGGACTTGCTGGGATCTTTCCGACGTCAACAACCGGAAATAAGTGGATCGTCGTGGCGACGGACTACCTCACCCGCTTCGGTGAGACGAAAGCATTGCCGAATGGTAGCGCAGCCGAAGTGACGAAAATTTTTGTCGAGAACATCCTGCTGCGACATTGCGCCTCAGAAGTCCTCATCACCCACAGAGGAACGGCCTTTACAGCGAAGCTCACTCAAGCCATTCTGCTGTACAGTCACACAAGGCACAGGAGGACAACTGCCTACCACTCACAAACGAATGGTCTTACGGAGCGCCTGAATAAGACCCTCGCCGACATGCTAGCAATGTACGTCGACGACGTCGAACACAAGACCTGGGATGCCTTCCTGCCATACGTAACATTCGGTTACAACACGGCGGTGCAAGAAACAACACAGATCACGCCGTTAAACTGGTTTACGGCAAGAACCCGATGACGACTTTCGACGCCATGCTGCCGCACGTCACTGACGAAGAGCATCTTGACGTTGCTATCTATCTCCGACGCGCCGCAGAAGCACGACAGCTCGCCCGCCTACGGATCAAGAACCAGCAGCGTACCGACCGCCGACACTACAACCTACGACGAGGTTTCGTCGAGTACCAGCCAGGCGACCGCGTTTGGGTCTGGACCCCGATACGCCGACGAGGACTGAGTGAGAAACTATTGCGATGCTATTTCGGACCCTACAAGGTCACTCGACGTATTGGCGCACTGGACCATGAGGTCTTGCCAGACAGCATTTCGCATTCACAGAGGCGCCGCGCACAATCAGAATTGGCCCATGTGGTGCGTCCTAAACCATTTTACGGACGCTGACGAAGTTCCTTATTTTGTTGTTCTCTTTGCTACGGGTGTTTTTCTCTATTACTTTAGTTTGCAGCATCGGGTCGATATTTTTAAGAGGAGGGTATTGACACGTGTACTTGTTTGTTTTTGTTCAGGCGACACGTTTCACCGCCTAACAAATGTTATCGGCCAGCGCTGGACGCGCCTGCATGTATCGGAAGTTGATGGAATGTTATCGATGGCTCTATCCGCTTTCTGTTGTCACCGAACCTTGTATAATCTGATTGAATGCATGCGCGACGCGAATGGTGTAGAACTTTCTGGAAGACAACCGAGCACCAGCGGTTAGTCTTGAAAGGTCGATGGCTCGTGTATAAAAGCCGACGCGTTCGACCGCCAGAGCAGACTTTCGGCTATCGCCGAATATATCTAGTCGTTCGCACAACAATGCCGACTGTCATTGCCCTCTCCCATACGATAGTCCAGACGGTGGTGCCCACGACACCGATGCCAGTGTCCTCACCATTTCAAATTTGGGTGACATTCACAATGAAAAATTCTGTTATAACTAATTAGATCTCCTCATTGATCATGTAGCTTCCCGAAACCTTGACTCGCTATTAGCATCTTCGTAGTCCGCGACGACGTTCTGTACCGATGCAGCTTTCGCCCTGAATGCCCGTAACTCTTGCTCGTTCTATCTCGACAACTTCAAGAACTAGTTTATGAGCAGCTGCATGACGCACCAACTGTCGGTAATCTCGCTGTATCCCGTACCTCCGACTGTGTACGATGCCGCATCTAGTAGCCCGGCCTGTCCCACTTCGTGCGACGCTACATTGCTGCATGTACACTCTGTCAGTGCCGTAAACTTCGTGCTGTACTGCCCGCTGTACGCCTGCAGAATATCGATTTCCCTTCCGAGCCATTCTTTAGTGTTGGCACCAATCTCGTAGGCCCTTTCTCTACGTCTCAAATCGGCAACAAATGAGTCGGTGTGGCGGCTCACTACACGAAGTGTTACGCTATCACGTAAGTATAGCTGTCAGACTGCGCTACTGGCGTTGCGTATAGTATGCGGTATGACGTCATTGTACATATCGACGCGCCAGCTAGCTGCTCCCTGACCGCGGTTAACTGTTCTTGTTTCGCGTCGTGGAAGATCTCTTAAGTTGGGGTTCTTCTGTGCACGAACCATCCCATGTCACCCAAAGATCATTCAACTAGATTAGTGGCTCAATTGGACATTGATGGAAATGCTATACATTTACGTTTCTCCAGACCACAGTTACACATCATGTGTTTGCATACAATTCTTCCCCTTACAAGCTCACTGTCTTTCTTCATTTTATCTGCTGTTGGTCGTCGGATGACTGTGATGTGACTTAGTGTAGATGCATTGCATGTGCTGAGCTGGTATGTGGCTATTATTATCAGCATTGCAAATGATGTTCCAGGTTTTTCCCCGAATATTCACAAATTGCGCATGGTAGCACCCTATATTTTTATTCCTTCATGGCTTCATGCATAAACTGTTGTATGTCAGCGCTGTATGCTTGTCGTTCTCTCGTGTCCTTGCGTTGTTTGCGCTGCGTCCTTTTTGCGATGTCCTGTGAACCGCTCCTTCCACCCGCGACCAACATTCCAACTGAATGTGATCGCGATATTGTTCTTCCGGGCGCACACAGCCCGCACGCGGCTCACGGCCTCTCAGGTTGCACCCAACACGAGGCATGACAGCCGCCACCGGGACGTCGTTGATTTGTCCCCAGGATATCTTGACACAATTCCACCGCATTGACGTGTCTGAAAAAATTGCTCACGCGCTACACATTGCCTTACAAGATCCTGCACAAGGTCTGCGATGCCAACTACGAGATATCTCCGCGGGCGTATCTCTCATCGTGTTCCCCTGTACCCACTGGTGTTGTGCAAGAGCATAAGCGGAAATCTTGACCGCGATTTCAATCCCTTAAGCGCACGCTTCGAGTCGACAGCTTCCCGACTCGCGCGTTAAATTATAGAGCAGTGGACCATGGTGTCCAAGAGATGCGGGCTATCGACAAGGAAGACAATTTGAGGAGAGCAACCTGTGGCTGGTTCGGGGAGTAATCTTCTAAATGCAGTGTTGCCAGAGCTTCTAAATACCCTATAAATAGACCTACGCTTCACTAGTTCTGCCTCGTGGCAGAACTAGTGAAGTGAACTAGTATTCACGAATATACGTGAAGAAATACAATGTATTAATCGCTCACATTTTGCACGCATTGCTAAGAGGTAACAGAAACTTGTGAACTGTTGTAGCCTTTGACGTCTTATTCGTGGTACAATACTTGAAATTACATAAAGTTAAAGCGGTTGTGATGTGTTTAGAAATCGCCACTTGATATAATGCTGCTTTACAGCGCAACACGCACATGCATTGCAATATTCTTCAACTGTCGAATAATCTAAATAGGACAGATTTTTTTTTTATAAAAACAATATTATGGTCAGCTATTTTATCCTATTTCCTGGAAAGTTTTAGATTGCTTCGGACAGTTCATTTGGAAAGAAGCTCCAGAAGACATTTCGAGTTACATATGCTCCATCATAAAGTGGACGAACCCACATTACGACATATAAGGTCCGAAAAGTCTACAGTATATTCATTTCATTTATAGCTGAATAGGTTTGTACTTCCTGCCAACAAATAACTAAACGATTGTACAACTTCAGCTATGAAAGCACAAATAAGAAAAAAAATTGAGACCTTATCAGTTACTTTTGTATATATTATGTGTGTAAAGATGAAACTAATAAAAATCATATTTTAAACTTCATTGATACAGAATGCAAAGCGGAAGTTTCGTGTTTCGATGGGTATTGAACACTACAAATGCTTAAGATGTCCAAGGAACTTTTCAGAAGGGTTCTGATTTTACAGCACTGGCGCTACAACATTATATAGCGCTACAATTCTACAACGCTATAATGATGCTAACATACCCAAGTAGCCTTCCGCAGCTTCTATATAGAAAATATATTTTCGTGCGTTTTCTTTCATTTTTTGCTGCTCTTTGCCTTACAATGCGCGACCAATACATATTAGCTACAACTCACAAAAGCAAGCTTTTCTCAATGACGACCTTGACCTTGACTGTAGAAGAAATGGTGAGGACGCCACTTTGCAATTATTACTAATAATTGTCATGTACATAGCTTTATCTAATCTTGCATTACACTACTCTACAGCGCTTCATTTTAGTAAGTTCGAAATTCAGGTAGAACATTTGCATCTTGAGATTTCTATCACCGTAGTGCTGAAACGTGAAGCAAAGGAGAATTTTCCTCACCGTAATCTCTTATTCTGTACAGGAATTGTGTGACAGGTACGGTTACAGCGCTGTGATACCCTGTGTCAATCTTCACTGCTTTGCATGGCTGAGTAACGTAACCACTCACTCGCCTACATTGCTCACGTTAATTGTTCAATACTGTTGCCTGCAGCAGCAACTTATAGATGTGACACAAATGAGGCAGCAGGACAGATCAAGCAGATGCCTCCTTTTTTGTAATATATAAATTTATTGTTGCCCGAGTGTAATATTGAGCCAATTAGGGCAGATAACGTGGTTATGGAATTACTGGTTTAAAATACTTTCCAAATGGGTGTTTAGGACTTTTCGTTATCAGCGGCATTTGCTGCATTTTGTTTATGCCAGTGCTTTTTTACTCAAATGGCTGCCCTTTGTAGCATATGAGCTTAGGGTAAAGCAAAAAAAAATATTGTTTGTCACAAAAAGTACCAAGAATAACCTACCTTTATCTGGAAATTGCTTAGGGGAACACCAACATCAGCAGTGTTGTGGGGCTCGCCTGTCTTTGATTGACAAGTGGCAAGGGCACACGATTCTGTCATTCCGTAGACCTTCTGCAGTACCTTGAGACCACTGAAACATCCATGCACTGCCTCGGCTGTTGCAGCCGTGAGCACGCTGCCACCAACCGTGATCGCTCGCATGCTTGGCAGATCCCGTCCTGTGCGCCGCATCACACGCACAATAGCTTGGAGCAGGGAAGGGAAGAAGAGCGCCGCCGTTGGCTGCACAGATACCGGAATATTTCGGAGGAATGAGATTTGAGGACAATGAGGACGTTAGTGAGACTGTATCACTTTTTAAACAAGTGGGCAGGCTTACTTATTATTCTAAAGCTGCTTAGAGAACGACAACGGTTGGCCATGCGGTACATAAATACATTTGCACCGTCCAACTAAGCTCCCTGGGGGTAAATGAAGGAATGTATAATACATCTCGCATTTTTAAAAATGCGTGCCAAAAGTGAATGCATTATTTGCAACACTTATCTGAGCAAGTGGACAGGGCTGGTAACCGAATAGCGCTGGAAAGCAGAATATTTTTACAATGACGCGTTAAAAGTTATCAGCAAGACACCCGCGACAAGTATTACCAGGGCGCTCAGGAGCTCCGCTTCATTCAGTTTGCCCGAGAGATCCCCGGTGCGCGTAATGCAATTTGTCGAGCCTACCAAAGCTTGAGTTACATTCGCGAGGCCACAAATAACCACACAACCAAAGTCATTACCTGGCAGAACTGAATTGTCAGTGACACATAACTTTATGGTCTTTCAACTGGGGCGTTTTCCTTTTCTCTGACGATGAAAGCTCTCAATTTCCGACATGCTGATTTCATAGAAATGAGCCGTACAGAAGTGTCAAGGTGCTGCGCCTGCTAAGCTGGGGTTCTTGGCAAACTTTTTCCGAGTAGCTTGAGGCCATGGCAACGTCAAATTTATGCATTCCTCGGTGAAATCAAAGGACGTATATGGCTTTAGCCATCACATAGGAAGAGTGGAGACCTGCGCAACACACGCACACACACACAGGCACACACACACAGGCACACACACACACACACACACACACACACACACACACACACACACACACACACACACACACACACACACACACACACACACACACACACACACACACACACACACACACACACACACACACACACACACACACACACACACACACACACACACACACACACACACACACACACACACACACACACACACACACACACACACACACACACACACACACACACACACACACACACACACACACACACACACACACACACACACACACACACACACACACACACACACACACACACACACACACACACACACACACACACACACACACACACACACACACACACACACACACACACACACACACACACACACACACACACACACACACACACACACACACACACACACACACACACACACACACACACACACACACACACACACACACACACACACACACACACACACACACACACACACACACACACACACACACACACACACACACACACACACACACACACACACACACACACACACACACACACACACACACACACACACACACACATATATATATATATATATATAGATGAAAAGAAAGGTCATATGCGTTCGGGTCGTGCCTTATTGGCAGAATATGCAGGCGACACACACTTCAAAGGGCCTGGTTCTGTATTAAGGTCGCAGTTAGTATAGAAGCGATACCGAACATTTTCATAGCGTTTATCTGAGACGATAAAAAAAGATTTAAGCAAAAGCCAAGTAAGACATGTTCGTTCTTAAAGCACCAGCTATGTCCACTAATGTCCAACCAAATTATTTCTTTGAGACGATATAGACAACGTCTGCCAAACTTTTTTCAGAAAGATGGTCTATAAAATAAATATTTTATTGTTCTTCGAATATTTAACTTCTCACCGCCTTTAGGAAATTACCAAAAAGCTGGACTAGGTATGGCTTTTAAAGGTACGGAATAATGTGAAGCTAATTTTAGTATAATCCAGAGAGTGGATCGTCAAATCGTAGGCGTTAAGTACAAAATATAGTGCCTCGCTGGCACCTAGGCTACTATTGCCTACAAAGGCAATTGTGCCGCATGATAGTTAACACGGCTATGAAAAAATAGTTATTCCGGAATATATACCACCTTCAGCATGCAGCAATCATCAGGCATATCAATGTGGGAATGGCATCGTCCTAGGAAATATTGGCCGAGTCTTCAAAGGCGGCCACACCGGGCATGTTGCGCCGAATGTGAATCAAGTGAAAATGTTGTGATAAAGCAATACATTATTCACTGTGTACGAGTTGTGCTACGTTTTCATAAAATAAACACAAAGAATGTAAACGCAAATAAGGGCAACTCACAATGAGTAGAACTCGTATAAAAAGGATGTTTAATGAGCTGCATGAAGTATTCACATAAACAAAAATGCTTAACTGTAAAACTGTAGTAATTATTTGCAAAATCATGGAACGTGCCTAAGATCCTTATCAGCATAATAAAGACCATGTGCTGCCAAATGAATACTCGCAATACCTATTTAGAAATAGATATCCCAGCAAATGCAGGAAGTGTGCAGCCAGCAATAATAATAATCATAATATATGGGGTTTTACGTGCCAAAACCACTTTCTGATTATGAGGCACGCCGTAGTGGAGGACTCGGGAAATTTCGACCACCTGGGGTTCTTTAACGTGCACCTAAATCTAAGTACACGGGTGTTTTCGCATTTCGCCCCCATCGAAATGCGGCTGCCGTGGCCGGGATTCGATCCCGCGACCTCGTGCTCAGCAGCCCAACACCATAGCCACTGAGCAACCGCGGCGGGTGTGAGCAGCCAGCAGAATGTGATACCTACAATCGCCTGCAAACAATGAGAATATGGAAGCTTGAAACGGACACAAAAAATAACTCTACGTATTACAACAAAACAGAGCCATCTCAAACACCAAGGAGTAGGAAGAAGTATTGTCTTCATTGCAGTTAAAATATAGTACTGGCAAGAAAATCAGAAAGAAATTCTAAACGAAATTTATAGAAGAACCTACCCCCGCTGTAGTTCAATTGTTTGCATGCTTTCGGCGGTGGTTATTTGTGGCAAAATAATTGCATAGTCTCTTATGGGTGACGCTCTCCTAAAGAGTGGGCCTTATCTGTACACGGGAGCCAACCAAAGGCGTCTGCGAGCGCCTCTAGTCGCAGATGCAGTGACCAAGGGCACGGCGTATCAAATGGTAGCAACATCATCATCTACCACAGGCTCAACGAAAATGTCTGTATAGGATTGATTTTACTATGGGTGATTGTCAGAACGCTTTCTTGACGACCGTGCCACCGCGTGGCGCTAACGAATTGGGACCTCTCGCATCCCTTTGTCCGCCGGTAAAGGGCCAAGAGATCAGTGACGTCTCCCGTCGGGAACATGTTCCTTCAATGGTTTCGACAAGCTTTAGACGTAAATATTCTTTTGAATAGGTTTTCTAAACATAACAAAAAGCCACTTCAAATCTGTCTGATCAGAGGTGTCTGTGTAGCTCGGAAATACATCATACATCTGTTTAAGACAGTTCATCATTCAAAATAACGTAGTTATATTTCGTGTGCTTCTTTGGCTTTTAAGAATGGCATGGCTTTTGTAAGAGTGAGCAATTGGATTACAAAGCTCAAGGGTAGGCCCTACCAATCAGGGAAGTTAATAAAGTAGAGAATAATGATATATCAGTGACAATGAGGAAACATGATTACCCTAAAGTTACATGTGACATTCAAGGCATTTGGAATCTTAACTTGTGTTAACAACGCATGTTACACCCTATACAATACGTGATACAGAACAGTGCAATGAAGAAAAAGAAAATCAGCAAAAGAAGAAGCACCAGCAAGCACTATCACGAAGCAATCATAAAACGCGTTTTATAGCAATGTGTGACAGGGGACCTTGTTAAAGTTTTAGAGGATGGCTAAATGAATGACACCAAATTTATCAATTAAGAAGGACTATATTATTCACCTGTCGTGATTAATTTCAAAATGAGACTGAAGAATAATGGGTGTAATTTTATTAAAGTAGTGACCGTGTATAGACAATGGCAGATTAAGAAGACTGGTGGCATAGGTCCAATGGATACTAAAACTAATTCTAAAACTAATTTATGTTTCGCCGATGTATTGAAGTATTCATGTCGCACATTCCAGAAGACAGACGGCGTTAGCGCTCGAAGACATGCGGTCACCGATATTTGATTGTATACATGCTTGCTTACCTACCTACCTACATACCAACCTACCTACCTACCTACCTAACTACCTACCTACCTACCTACCTACCTACATACCTGCTTACCTACCTGCCCTCCTACCTACCTTCATACACAAGTACTACATAAATACGCACATGGGTACATACATGAATAAACTTGTCGGGAGATTTTACTCCAGCACTTAGGATGACTATCGGCGACCTTCGTGTTCGTCAGTCTTCTCATCATCTTTTACTATGGCAGTGCCACGTAGCATGACCCCGGTGGCGAACTCGCTGTCCCGGAGCTTCATACGTTTGAGTGATATCGCTTCAGTCGAGTGACGTGAACGATATCACAGGAAGATCGTGCTGTGGAGGTATCGAGAGTTATAACTCGTAGGTCACGTCTGTCACTTGACGCAAGATAGTGTATGGGCCTGGATAGGCTGAAACCAGCTACTCTTGAAGCCCAACTCGCTGTGCTAGTTTGTGAAGAAGCATGATGTCACCAGGGTAAAAGTGGGCTTCCGGTGACGAGCGTCATATATCCGTCCTTGCTAGTCTTGGTAAGCGGTCAGACGCAGGTGTGCAAGCGCACGTGCCTCGGTAGTTCTAGATATGGCATCTCGGGCATATTCTGATATTGTATGGAGGACATCTGGAAGGATTGTGTGAAATGGTAGTATAGGGTATCGTCAATACTAGAGGAAAAATGAAGAGGAACCAGCAGAATCATGGCGAGACGTATTTTAGGCGTATGTGACGAACGGACCCGTCACGGTGGTCGGTAGAGACGTGCATGGTGAGCATTTCTGTGGTAGTTATATTGAGCCGGTCTGTGAGGCCGTGAGAGTGAGACACAGTTGTAAACTTGTGCTATGTGGCACAGGTGTGCAAGATGTCCTGGACAACCTATGAGAGAAAGTAGCGGCCCCGATTGGTAAGGAGTTGTTGAGGAGCGCCGTGGTAAAGAATCACAGCGTCGAGAAGGAAGTCAGTGACGTCGGTTGCACAACTGGTAAGAGGAGCCAGCGTGATCGTGTACCGGTTGGTGTAGTTTGTAGCAACAGCTATCCACTTGTTCCCACTAAGCGACAAAGAAAAAGGGCCAAGGTGATCAAGACCAACCCGAAAGAATGGCGCATATGGTATTTCAATGGGCTGAAGACGGCGAGCTGGCAGTGCTGCTTTTTCTGCAGTTCTGACAAGATTTACAGGAGGCGAGATAACGGCAAACGGAACTGTAAATACCAGGCCAAAAGAAACGACGCCAACCATGGTCATATGTCTTTGAGACTTCCAGATGACCAGCGGTTGGGGCATCACGCAACTGTGCCAGTACAGTCTCACGCGCACGCTTGGAAACGACCATTAGCAGTACAGGGCCATCAGGGTGCATGTTATAACGGTACAATAGGCCATCTTACAGCACAAACATACGCGAAGAGGGGGATCTTGTCTGATCCGTCAGGCTGAGAATGATGTCTCTCAAGTAAGGGCCTCGTCATTGCTCATAGGCCATGTCACTAAAAGCGGAAAGTGCGAGGGCGCAGGTTGACCCGCCAGTCTCAGGTTGGTCTGGTGGCTCTACTGAATGACGTGACAACCAATTAGCGTCCTCATGGAGTCGGCCTGTCTTATACACCACTGTGTAAGAGTACTCTTGAACCTATACAGCCCACCGACCGAGACGTCCAGCTGGATCTTTAAACGACGGAAGCCAGCATAGTGTATCGTGATCGGTGATAACGGTGTGAAAGGCCGTTGATAGAGGCAAGGGTGAAAGTTACATACAGCCCAAACGAGGGCGAGACATTAACATTCGGTGATCGAGTAATTGCGTTCTGCTGGTGACATAAGATGGTTAGCATACACAATGACACCCTCGCAACCGCGCTGTCATTGTGCATTAACAGCGCCGATACCATGGCTGCTAGCGTCGGTGCGAACCCCCATTGGGGCGGACACGTCGCACTGACTGAGAAATGGCGGCGACGGGAGTCGCGCCGTCAGCTCAACGAGTGCACTAGCTTGGTCGGGATCCCAGAGATTAGTCGCGTCTTTCATAGGAAGTTCCGTTAGTGGGCGTTCGATGCCAGAAAAATTTTTCACGAATCTCCGGATGTAGGAGGAGAGCTCTACAAATCTTCGAACGTCGGTTGCGCAAGTGGGCACAGGAAAATCCTTAATCGCGTGGACTTTCACCGAATCAGGACGAACACCAGATGAGTCGACGACGTGTCTGAGCGCAATAAGTTGGCGGCAACCGATGTGACATTTCGTCGAATTGAGCTGATATCTCGCCTTGCGGAACACTGAATGAACTGTCAAGAGACGCCCCAGGTGTGTCTCAAAAGTTGGCAAAAAGACTAAGACATCATCAAGCTAGCACAAGCAGATTGACCGCGTTAGGCCGTGAACGAGGGCGTCCATCCTTCGTCCGAATGTGGTGGGAGCATTGCCTAGCCTCAATGGCATCACCTTAAACTAATAAGAGTACATCAGTGGCCATTTCACGATCCATGTCATCAACTGCAATATGCCAATACCTGGAACGAAGGTCTACCGAAGAAAACTATTTGGAACCACTGGGACAGTCAAGGGCGTCATCTGTCCGAGGTACGAGGCACACGTCTTTTTTGTTACTTGGCTAAGATTCTGGTAGTCGATAAAAAGCGCCAACTGTTGTCCTTGTTTCTAATGAGCGGGAGAGGAGATGCTTTATGGGCTTGAAGAAGGTTCAATGTTATCACGGGCAAGCATTTCATTAACTTCTTTTTGTATAATTTGGTGCTCAGCTTAGGAGACACGATCGGGACGTCGGTGTATCCGATGCTTGACAACTGTTGTTTGGCCCAGTGGTCCTTGATGGATATAAAAAATGTCTTGGTACGACATGAGCAGGCCCTCAAGCTACATATACGTGTTCGACCGGGAGGTCAATGGCGATTATCTCTGTTATGTTATAGATCATAGCGAGGTTCGAAGCAATAGCAGCAGGAGGCGGTGCAGCAGGCTAACACGGAAACATCATAGTCGGAGGCTGGAGCTAGGGTTGCAAGATATTCTGGGGAATCACTTGAGGACATAATCCAAAATTCACAATGGGCAAACATGCAGCATTGCCACCTATACTGATGACAGAATGCGGGAAGATGACATTCTGTGAACAGAGGACGGTATCATTGGGCGACACAATGTAATCGCCGTAGTCCGCAGTGGGATCCGGAGAGACATCATTGTACGTCACGGCTAACGAATGTAATCGAAGGAACAGAGCCAACTCGGAGCAGGCTAAGAAGGCTCAATGGCATGAGTAAGGCAAGCTGGATAAGCCCTGCAGAGCAGTCAATAAGAGTCGAATGTGCCAAGAGAAAGTCAAGTCCTAAGATGATTGCATGTGGGCTCTGGTCCAAGACGTAAAACAAAACTGAATTGTGGCATTCGGCAACAGCTACACGGGTGGTACACAACCAAGCAACAGCAAGAGTCGCACGTGGGCTAAAGCGATCAGAGCAGGGGTACCACTTTCTTCAGACGAATACGGAGGTTTGACTACATAGCCGATATGCAGGCGCCGGTGTCAATGAGTGCGATAACAGGTATACCGTCCACGTCTACGTTGATTAAGTTGTGATGTCGAGGAAGTGTGAGATGAGGAATTACGAGTCGGATAGTTGTGGCAGGCTCACCTCCTGGAGCTGCGCCTGTGAGTTTTCCGATGAGCGGCGGCAATATGAGGAAGAAGGAGAGTGACGACGCAATGGTGAGCGGGACAGGTATCTGGATGGCGAAGGCGAGCGGTTTGATAGTGCTCGCTCTGATAGCACAGCGATGTCGTCGTCATTGCGTAACGGCACTCGGGAACTACCACCTGTACATCGGATGTTTCAATAGCTCGGCCAAAGCCGCGAGTTCCAAGCACTGCGACAATGTCGGGAAATGTGTCCGACGCGTCCACAACAGAAGCAGATGTGCCTTTCATCTAAGTGCACCATTCTGCGAAATTCAGATAACGAGGATGAACGGTTGGCATTCTTTATAACTCGAGTGCGGCGGTTGGGCGACAGTCAGGTCCGTTGAATGGTAAAAGCGTCTGTAATCCTGCGTTTGCTAGTTCTTGAGGTACAACTGTTTGGATAATGGAAGAAGTTGCACGGAACTCGTCGGGGTTACGCACATGAAGGGGAACTTTGGAGGCAGCTTCAAGCTCGTGGCGGATGATGCCCACAATATTCCCGGATGCAGCAGGAACGGGTGGAGCAGGTGGGAGAAGGAGGTCATCGCAGGTAGACGTCGCAGTCGTGTTGGGAAGACGTGTGAAGTTCGGAGTAACGCGGCGAATTTTTGCTTCTTCAAATCATCAGCATTCATTGATAACGTCTTGCACTGTAGATGAGTTGTTAAAAACCAGAAGTCTAAATGCGTCATGTGGGATACCTTTGAGGATATGCGCAACCTTTTCCATTTCCGACATCGTGTCATGGGCTTTGCGACAAAGCACGAGCACGTCCAGGATGTACGTCACATGGGACTCTGTGCAAGTTTGAGCTCGGCATGCAAGTTATTTCTGCGCGGCACGACGGCGTCCAAAGGGCTTGCCGAACAAATCAATGAGCATTACTTACATACCTCCCAGCTGATAACTTCCTGTTCATGGTTTAGAAACCACACTTGCGCCATGTTCGCCAGGTAAAATATAATGTTCGCTAGCATCAGAGTCGGGTCCCAGTTGCTGCTAGTGCTCACCCGTTCGTACAGTTGAAGCCAATCTTAGACGTCGGTAGTCAGAGCTGGAAATGTTATCTGGGTCACGTGGTTGTGCTAAGACGACGGCGCGGTTGGCGGAGGATGGTTGAGGCACGGTTGGTGACCTACTCGAAGCATTCTCGTCCCCGCCTTGCACTATCATTGTAGATGCTGCCAAGGAGCGTGTGCTGCGTAAATACGTCTTGAAACATGAGAAACGCACACCTCCACTAAAATGGTTCGGAGTGAAAAGACGCTTGACAATATATTTACAAGATATATACAACCGGCAGAAGACAGGCATACACGATGGAGCTTTTGAGCACGAATATCGGCGATAGCCGTCTTAATCAGTCCTGTCATCATCGTTTCCTATTGCAGTGCCTCGTAGCAATAAAACAAGAAATCCGAAATATGTTTACCTAAGTGTCAATGCCACTTGTGCGGGAAGAAGAACAGTCATTTTGGTTTTGCAGGCACTTGTGCCCCATAATTTCACTCGTAGTCATCGTCAATAAAACACTTAGAGTGAACTTCGGTAATTGGATGCGTTCAAGATTCTTTAGTGCTCTCTAAATAAATCAGACATAGGGATCAAATATTTACGGAAATAACTGAGGGCTTTAGATTTAGGGCATAAGAAAGTGCAAGTGCATAGGAGTTATAATAGAGATGAAATTTTAATAACTATTAGCCATCAATCGGCGTAAGTTAGCTATCAATCACATTTGTAATAGCCATAAAGAAAATCAAATGCTGTGCAAGTGCAAGTGTACTTCACTTTCGTCAAACCAATGAGGACATTAAAAAGTGTTTTTGAATTAATGAAATATATACTTAGTGGCTCGAAATATATTAAGTTGCATAGGGCACCAGCGGCGCCAGCACGAAAATCATTTGGGCGGCCCATCTCGTCGAAAAGAAGCAGTGCCCAGAGGACACGGCCCGTCAATGAGGCAAGATTTTACAGCATAGGAACGATCAGCAGCTTCACTGTACTTTGGTAAATGATTGTGTAAAGCGCCACATATCTCTTTCTTTTTCTGTAGTGATCGAGATAGTCTTGTGGGAGTTAGGTAGTCTTCTCTGGTCTGCTTTCTTGTCGCATAAAGACACGAAGTTCGAGTGCATCTAGAGGCGTGAAATATATGCTTCCCGCTGCACAGCTTTTAATCCTAGATTACATAGACGCAGAGAAATAATGCAGGCGAAAACAGGAAATGCTGTTGAATGTCTTGGGCGGAGGTGTTTCCAAGGTATTTATTTGTCTGTTTCAACCACCAAATAAAGAATCGGCGTCAGAATAATGTTGAAAGCTGCTGATATTCAGGCACTAAACACAACGCCATGGAACGACGGTCACGTTATACACAGCACCCAGTTTTTTAGCGACTTAGCATATGCGAAACCTACTGCTTATGGCTTTGAAGAACGCTGTAGTGAAAGACGGCAGAGCAATTTAAATATATGTTATGAAAATGGCGGGCTGCGTGGGAGGGCGGCACGTTCATACATATAAACGAAATGCATTACACATGCTTTGGCGACTATCTCACTGAAAGGCAATGAAGTGATATGGTGCATGACATATAGAACGTCTTAAAATCCACATAGCGTCATGCCAACGTATACTGGCTCTGAAATAGTAAGGAGAGTACGCGTAATGTTTCATACGACCGTAGCTATAAGAAGTGCGAAATTACAATGTTGCACATGTCCATGCTGGGATTGTGTGACAGTAACAAATATACAGAGTTACAAAGAAAATAATAATTATTCCTAATTTAGCTTCATGTCACAGACAGATGTTAAAATTGCTTTATGGACAGCACAAGTGAAATAACAAAAGACTGCTCACTAAATTCTTAGGCACAATTTTATGAAGTATTTCTAAATAGCAACTGATATTGCCGCTCGGAAAAGCAAAACGCTTCGCTCAAAATTGTTGGCCCTGACCTGTCTTGGACCAAACAAAAACTAAATATTTGCAGCCTCACCAGCCTTTGATATGTATAATTCATTTCTGCATTCACACATTAACGAAGACTTCAGCTAATTCAGTAGCAGTAGGCAAAGGCACAACATAGTAGGTCGAGGTGACTGCAGGAATTCAAAGTAAGTACATATTACATCTAAAGAGACACGGAACTAGACGGTATTTCGTATTATGGAGGAACCGGGCTTCACGAATAATACAGGAAAGAACATTTTGAAGATACAACCCACAATTTGGAATCTGAGAAGCGGGTAAATAAATGCCATCGAACTGATTTTATTTTTCAGGGCGTTTTGCATTACACCAAATACCTGCCTGGCGGTGGAAGCGGCAAGACATGGAGAACCCCAACACGTCATCCACGTGACAGCGTCTCCACGAAGACAGTATCCACGTGATACTGTCTTCAAAAATGGCTAATGAATCCGAACGCTTCCCAACGACTCCGTTTCAAAACACTATCACGAGGCAAGAGTGGGAGAACGCTCCTCTTACCACCGCGCAGCTTCGCACATCACCACCAGTACCAGTGGTACCATCAGTCCGCAGGTACCGAAGCAGGGTTGTACTTTTGGTTTTTATTTTCAGGTTAGGCTGCACTCTCTCCGGGTTCAGCCCACCAAAACGGTTAACACAGTCACAAGAGATCGAAGTTTGGTAAAAATGCTGAACAAATTAAAAGGTAAAGAATCCTCGTGTAGGAGACTGACACTTTCCGTTGACTTGAGCCCAATGTATTTTCGTAGCTCTACCCGCCGTGTTTGTTCAGTGGCTATGGTCTTGGGCTGCCAAGCCAGAGTTCGCGGAATCCAATTCCAGCCCCGGCGGCAACATTTCAATGCGGGCGAAATGCCAAAACATCCGTGTATTCAGATTTAGGTGCACGTTAAAGAACGCTAGGCTTGCCTCTCAACCAGAGTTGTCTTAGCACGTAAAATGCCATATTTCTCGTAGCTCTAATCCGATTGCCGTCTAAACACTAAGGTGAAATTGCTATCGCTGAACCGTTCTGTATAAAATAATAATTCCGGAGAGCAGGTGGGGGTTAGTTTTCCTTTCTTCTATGCTTGCTTTATATAAAATACTTGATACTCTATGTCACACTACTTTTCTTTCTTGCTAATGCGTGCAAATACCCACAACCACTCAGGTACACCAAATCAACGTTGTTCTGCTACTGTACCCACTTCACAAATTAGTTGAGCATAGAGAGTGCCTGCATACATACATGTGCTTAAGTTCCTAATAGGCTTATCTCGGAACAGTTATCAAACATACCTCAGAACAAAAAAGTTATGTGGATGCTTGAAAAACAGCGTGTAAAATATAAGCGCAGCGCATTAAGCACTCGTCCCATTTGAGGATCTTTTTTCCGAAGTAAAGACATAATTATGTACTAACTACCTCACTTTACAGAAGTACTAGAAAGTATTCTTCAATGTCATGATTACTGAGGCGCATCTGGATAATTATTTAATTTCCTTAATAAGAAGCGCACTTCATAAAAATTGGTTACCTTGTACTTGTCGACTGTGTCCAGGATTTCCGTAGGGGTCAGCTTGGCTGAGACGTGAGCGCAACAAGCTCCCTCCAGAATAGCCATCATTGTGTACGCCATGCCTGATATGTGTGTAATCGGCAGCAAACCCAACAAGATGTCTCCTTCACCCCACGGCATGCTTAACCTGCGTAAACAATGAGCACTGAGCACTTCTCTCCCAATGATAACCATTTCTGCCCGACAAGAACTTTGTAGGAAATACTTGGGGTAAATAACAGCCTCTAATACTTTGTGTTGAAATATTTTGTGTGAAAAGCGCAAACGTTCACCAGCGACACTCCAGCACGGTGTCGTTGGTGGAACACTTATTTCAGCGGTACTTGATGCTTATGTCAGAGAGGCAAGTGTTTGAACGCCCTTTTGCACGAGCACCATAAAACTGTGCGAAATGCAAAGCAGGGTTTTTCTTATAGCTTAATTGCAATAATTGTGTCTATTGTCCATCGTGTCAGCTTATTTTTCACGATGTATATGTACAACTTATTTAACGAAAGAAAGCGTGCTCTTTTGTAACGCTTCGATATTCAACTTTTCGGACGGGGTAATATTAGACAATAACACACATATTATATACGTATATATGTTACTCTGGCGGAAACATTAGACGTAGATTCAGGAAGAAGAGAAGGACGACTGGTGGACTGACTGCTGGACTGTGCGATCACGCCATCGTCCGTCGTATGTAAATGAACCCTTTAATAGTAAAAATTTTAGTGGAGGTGTTGCCAACCTCCGAAAACAGAAGTTGACCCATACCTGCCAGTTTTTCGACAATGTTGTCGTCTTGCTGGACCTCCGCTGAGTCTGCCTGGGTTAGGGATCTCCTACGACTCCGAAAAACAGTGGCACGTTCCAACCACGAATTCGGTAAAGCGAATGATATTTGAGTCCCTTCGCAGGAAAACCGGTGAAGTACGTCGTGGAAAGGCTGATTCATTGCAAATGAGTGAGTGACTACAAGCACTGGAATAGCGCTCCTGATCTTAAGAATATCGATATCTTTCCAGCACATACAGCGCTCCCGTGGTTTGGCAATCACTAGGAAACACAACATGAGGCCACTTTGCTTCCAAATTGAAGGAGCGCTTCGGCGATTAAGCGGCGAAAAAGAAACGGGCAGAAGAGACGCTACTACTGTGATAAAAAAGCTTTGCAAGACGGTGGACTCTGCAACATCGGAAGACCATTGAGCCCGGCACGCTGTGAATTCGCTAGTATAGCTACCTATTCGCAAAAGAGAACATACCCTCTGTCGCCAACGCATTCCGGCACTTTCAAACTTTATCACGACGCACATCACGCCGACGTTCGGCAGGCTAGCCAACGACACGACCGTTTCAAGCGCTGACAGCAACCAGTACTCCATGTTTCATGTTGCCACGTTCCAGTCAGAGGTCAACGCGACGCAGCCGTGATCCTACGCCTAGACCTAAATGCAACGCTAGACAAGGGACGGCCGACCTTGAGTTGCTTCTCGACGGCAACGGAGTCACTGTCTTAGTGGACACATGAGCTGACTACTGCGTCATGAGGCACCCATCGCCACCAAGTTGAAGAAAGTTAACACTGCATTGGAAAGCCCTCAAGTTCGGCTGGTGGAGGACACCTATTAACACGTACTGGATTTTTATGGGAACAATTACTGTTATGACCGGACTTACCCCTGACCTCCGCCAGACGTCACGTAGTAGTGATGGCGAACACAGAATGACCGACAAACATACAAAGAACTTTAATGAGGTCCAGAGAAGTGCCACACTTAGAGCAGCACCGCGGGCCACTCCCACGCGGGGACGGGGAGGCCTAGCCTCACCGCCGCAACGTGGGCTCTCTGGACAGCCCGGAGTTGTGCGAGAAGCACAGAACTCTCGATGGCAAAGCTCCACTCCTTCTCGGTGACTTGACTGGGTCTTTATAACAAGGGGCACCGCTAGAGCATATGCCTAAGCTGCTTAACGATCCACAGTCCAGGCAGGTAGCCCTAAAGGCGTCCGGAGCAATAATGCTGAGGAAAGCTAAGCTGGGATGTGACCTAGCCTGCAACCTTCTGAGTGTGATTTCCTGAGGCCTGAAGACTTTACCGTGCGGAGGCGGAAAAACCTACATGCCCGTTTGATAGTGCTTGGTGACTTCATTAACGGTAAATAAAATGTCTTTGAATTCCCCGTACCCATCCTAGAGACCGGCGTCCTCCCCGGCGCGGAGGCTTAGAGTGCGTGCCAGAGAGTGAGCAGTATCATTGAGGCTGGTGAGGGAATCTAGCTCAGAATCGAGACGCGCCGGAGACATAGCAATGATGTGCGGGGATATAATCTTATTGCCGAAAATTTTAGAGGCTTCAGCAAAAATGGAGCCAGAAGGAAAGGCCCAAGCCACCATCTAGAGTCTACACAGATTTGCGATCTACTATCGTTTAGGAGGGCGAGAGCTATGGCCGCCTGCTCGGCCCTCAAGGCAGTAGACTCTTTGAGCCTGATGGAGAGGCCATGCTGGGTGGCATCTATGAAGCAAGCTGAGCGAGATTCATGCGTAACGTGTCTTAGAAGTGTGACGGCCCTGAACCTGCGCCTGCCGACCTTGTGCTGCGGATGAACGCTGCCAGGAAAAGGAGAGCCCTGAAAGCTGGCACTGGGGGTGTCCGAGAGATGATGTCTCCACGAAAATCTTCCTTCCCGCCGGCGTAGACGACAGCCGAGCAACCTGGGCAGATTGCTGTGCATTGATGATCTCTTCCAGGGTGTTGTGAACCCCTAGCTGCATGCGGCGGTCACTACTGACTTGCATGGGAATGCCCGGCACCTTCTTTACGCTATTCCAAATCAGCGTGTCCAGCTTCTTCGTCTCGTGGCCTTGCCAGGAGTTTCAACCTCTCCCTCAGTGCCGGCAGCACACCAGAGGGTGATGTCGAGGCGTAGAGAGTGTGGTTGGTACCATGGACTCTGGAGAGTGATTTGGATAGCTTGCACATGGCAATGTTGAATAAAAGCGGCAAGATTACCGCACCCTGCGCGTACCTTTCGGGCCCAGCTCCAGGGGGTCGGACTTGAGATCGCCAATCTTGAGCGTGGCTTTCTTAGATCGTAGAAACGAACTGATGAACTTGTGGAACTTCTCGCCCAGCACGAGCTCCAAAATGTAGTCGAGGATGTGCGTGTGGGTAATGTTGTCGAATGCTTTGCTTTTTCCAAGTTGAGTCCTAGGATGGCCCTGACATCCGTCATGTTCTTGTTAATAAGTTGGTGCTTGAGAAGCTTTGTAGCGTTCTGTATAGACAGAGAGGGCCGGAAGCCGATCATGTACTGGAACAGAATGTTCCCCCAATGTGCCTTGAGATGCTGTGTGTATAACGTGCTCTGCCACCTTGCCTACACATGACGTGAGGGAGATGGGTCTGAGGTTAGCCATCCCCGGAAGCCAACCCAGCTTCGGGATGACGAAGGACGACGCCGTCTTGCACGACTCTGGGACGGAGCCCTGCTCTCAGATGCGGCTGATTTCTTCAGTGAGGGATTTGATGGAGCATTGTCCCAGGTTTCGAAGTGCCCCGTTGGAGATGCCATTGAGATGCCGTTGGAGAACTTCCCTGACCTCGTTGACGTTGAAAGGATCGCCGAGCTCCAGGCAGGGGGACCCTTATAGGACGGGTAATCCGCCAGGCTCGAGGTACAGATAAGTATGTACCTGTTTATCAGCGCGTCCAAGAAGGCGTCTTCTATCTCGGACATCCTGGCCTCGTGGAGTACTCTGCTAACGGCCTGAGTGGGATTAGATTTGCAGTTGGTCTCGTTCAGCAGGTGCACATTTACACTTCACTTGCTGCCGACTCGCTTTTCGCCATCGACCGATTTGCGCACCTCGTCTCATTGCTGCCTGGTGATGAATTGGCAGTGGTCTTCGATCGTTCTCTAGAGCTCAGCAATCTTCTTACGGAGGCTACATTTGAGTCACTGCCCCTTCCACCTGTTGAGAAGCACCTTCGTGGCCTCCAGAAAACGTGCGAGGCGGCTGTCCATTCTGTAGATCTCTAGGTCCGTCTGGACCTTCTCTGTCGCCGATTTGACACCTTTAAGCTATGTCACCCAGAGGTCCAGATTGATAGACGAGCCCTAGCTCTGCGCCCGCTCCTTTCGGATCTTGCGAAACTGATCCCAGTCCGCTATGGTGAATTTCCTAAGTGGTTCGCTCTTCACGTTGACGCTAGTCGCGACTATGTTGTGATCACTGCCTAAATCCTCGTTCAGGCTGTGCCAAGACACAGCCCCGGCGTTCTTGAGAAAGGTGATATTGGGCGCAGTGTCTCTCAAACATAAGTAGCCGATCCTGGTCGGGAGCGCTGAGTTCGTGACGAGCGTGATGTCGTGATTAGCCGCTGCTTGCCATAGGTCGTCTCCCTTGCGTGTCATTCGCGAGTACCCCACGCCCGTTGCGGGCCGTTGAAGACGCCAGCAACGATTAGCGGGGAACCCCCGCTCTACCAGCTGCCCTGCTAGAGAGCGGTGCAAACTTCTGTTTTATAACCTTAGGTGACTGTCGATGTGGTGTACAAAGATGCTATATTATAGCTTACTCGCGATGATTTCAACGAAGGGATGTTCAACTTTGCTGGAGTCTAAAAAAAGAACATGCGCAACGGATATGCATTCTCTGGAAACGAGCGTACAGATGCCCCTCTTCCCTTCACCCTAATTGACGTGCGAGGGCCAGCGAGTCCTTGAAACGCCCTCTCGAGGGAGTCCTGCTCTCACCCGGCTCCCGGGATCTGCTCCCGGCCAGTCGTTGAACGACCGGTCTAGACGGCGCGTCTATCGGCGGAAAATCCTTGTTGTAGTCGCGTCGCTCTTCTCTGTCTGATATGTAAGGCACTTGATAGCTCTGCTTACAGGACTTGTCGGCCGTGGGGTGAGACCTCACTTAGAGTGCGCACTTTAGTAAACAGACGTGTTGGTCGCTTAGGGAACTGACTCCGCAGCCCCTGCAGACCACGTTTTCGGTAGTCGGGCAGACGTCGGTTCGGTGACAAAGTCTGCTACAAGCGTAGGATACCTCCATTTCTCTTCGGCAGAGCGTCCATCTGACCATGCTGAGAGGCCACACATGACGTAGTTTGGCATCTTGAGACTGTCAAAGAGTATGACAACCATGGTGAAATCCTTGATTCTTCTAGCTTCGAGAGCTTTGGGGTTCTTTGGCAGTACGATGAGACTGTTAAGGCGCTCGTGATCCCGTTCCAGGTCGATGTTTCTGATAATTCCCTTGCACGTGTTGTCGGGCGCACCTAGGTGGGAGCTAATGCCGTAGTTTGCTGAGCCGAAGGAGATGGCTTCAACCCCCACATAGGTCTTTGCGTTGCATTCCGAAGGGGTGCTGATAACCAAAATGTCCTGCATGGCGTTAGGACCGTTGCTGTCTTCCGCGGCATTCGTGAAAGAAAGGTCCTCCGCCGTCGCAAGAGCGTGGGCGATCTTGACTGATATTTCTAACATTTAAGCCTCCCCGAGGCCGTACGATGACTCTAAAGTGCTCCCTCGTATGGCGAGGCATTCTCGAGACAGGAGCAAGACGTTTTCTCACGCTAGAGGGTGTCCGGGAGTCGCCATTGCTACTGTCACTTGGTTTGTCTCCGGGCTGCTCCCTCTCGACGGGCAGGCACTTCTGGGAATATTTACGCTTTGGTAAACGCCGACAACGAACTGGCGAAGGAAGCAGCGAAACGGCAAATGACGAAACTAGCGTGTTATTGGGCGAACTTGTACCCTCAAAACAGGCTACACTGAAAGAACAGCAATAGCGGTGAACGCTGTCGGCGATCATCGGAAATCTGCTCCGCCGTCAAGCACGTCTGCTTTCATAGATGAGTAATCGATGTTTCCAGAGAAAGCGGTGGCGCCCACGTGTCTTCCAGAAAGTACTACGCAATTCGCGTCCTGTATTCGTTTCAAATGTCGGGTGCTTTCGCAGTGAGAATAAAATAAAAACCGCAAGAGCTTTCGTGAAGGAAAGAAATTATTTTTGTTATTTTTTGATAGGGCTCTACATGTTCGTCGTGGAATGCTTATCAAGATCTGTCAAATATTTTAGGAGGAGGGCAATTATTTTTTCGTAGCATATGTTCACAGTAAAAATAATGTGCGCAGTTCTAGGGGGCAGTAAACAATGCAAAGCTGGTCGCCTTCTCGCAGCGCACGCGTGCATTTCTGATTGCATAGAACGCGCTCGCTGAAACGCCCGCGATCAAATTGGGCAGCTCAAGCGCAGGTAAAATAAATAGGTGTACATAAACCACCTTAATTGCATTTGCGAGTTCTATATTGATGCGATGTTAAGCGTTGAATATTCACTCATGATTGGGCGACTGATGCGACAGCTGAATGGAGAAGCAGACGCAGGCGCCGAAGGACTCGTTTCATGAATGGGATCGGTACGAGCGCTATTTCAGCGCTCCGCCTACCACATGTCCAAAGGTAAATCTACAATGTGCCTTAGTAATAATTGAATACCTAACCAGATTATTGAAGACATTGAACAGAAAGCGTTTAGAATTTGGGCGTAGAAATGTTCCACGCTGTGCTACATGTCCTCATTTTATATATCTGCTTTCGTTAAGGCCGATATAAAGTCACTGTGTCTCTTTACTGTTCTAGAATAATAAGTATAAGTTGCAAGGAAGTTGTACCGCGGCATGTCGCTTGATTGGATAGAAAATGCGAAGTGAGCAATATCGAAGGAGAGTCCGTAAAAATATACCTCGCATATAAACAGATGAGCCGGTTTGTCTTTGATGCGTTTTGTTTTAAGCTGTATATACAGCTCAGCATCTTACCTCATCGAATAGAAGGCAGCCACATAGTTGTAGTGCGTGATCTCAGCGCCCTTCGGTAGCCCTGTGGATCCGGACGTGTAGCACAGCGCTAGCAAGGTCTTCTTAGGGTCTGCAATGGGGCACTCGTGGAAGTCTTTCTCGTCAAGCTTCGAAAACTGGGAAGCCGACACGAAGCCAGATGAACGACCCATGCAGAAGAGGGCCTGCAAGAGGAGATGAGTCTGCTGCCAACGTCTCGCTTATGTAAGGTTACCATACGAGCTACACTTAGGGAAGATTTCAGGCCACCAATATCTCTTCGAGCTACCATTACAAGACAGCTTTGGGTGATCTTTTGGAAGGAGGCCTACTGGAAGGCCAGTTTATGCTAATTAACCAGACTGCTACGTGCATCCGTAACAGGGCCTCGCAAGAAACGGAACAGGAACTCACCCAAGTGACGGAAACTATATTTACCTTTCAGAACAACATGCAAAATATTCCAGCCAGTGACGGTAGTAAAATATTGTCGCGTTGTAGCGATGGTCAAGTGCACAGCAGCAAAACTGTGACTGACGAAGACAAAACAAAATTTTTATTAGGCTGACCTGTACGTTGAAAGACAAGTAACAGTCAAGCAGAAAGACAGCGACAAACACAGTCAGCAATCGTCGCAAGTCCCATCTGCGACACAAGCGGGTCGGCTTCTATACATTTCTCATCGAAGGTCCCAGCGTAATCACTAGTGCCCGCTTGCCTTTGAGAAAGTACTACAGAAATCATGTCGTGCATAAAATTTGATTACACCATGTTCGGCGAGAAGATAAACAGGAGATATAATAAATGATAACATTCCAGTAAGTTCAAATAATGCAGGCGCGTCATGCACTGAGCGAAAACGTCAAGTTGTTATGAGGAGAAATGCTCTCCCCGATAGAAGCATAAATAAGTACACGTGACAATATAATACAGGGGTAGTTCAGCCTGAAAAAAAATGCGCCACATGCAGCACTATAAGGGCAATCCCGCCTATATCACCTGTCACCGAGTGTATGTGAATATTGCAAATTCTGAACACAGATCGAATAGCTTTTATATTGGATTGGTATTTAGGTCCCTTGTAACCCACTGTGAAACTTCGGAAAGTTAAACCACGGAATATTTTTGCAATTCCTAACGGATATCGGAACCTTCTGCGGAATAAACGTTATTTATGCAATCCTATGCATATTATAAATAAGGAATATACTGTACTTTTATCGGGCGGTTATTGAAGGCGCGTTACCATTAGCAAGCTGTGAATCTTTCGAATAGGCTAGAAAATAGACAATCAGGCACAGTCATACTTATGGGTCTGCTATTGGGTACGTTTCATGGCAATTTCAAAGCACACAAAAATGCTGGAAACCTATGGATACTGCATTTATATTGGCCCGCTAAAACCATTTCCTGAACTACGCGAGGCAAAGATTATCAGCACTTTTCTGCCGACAACGCAGCGTAATCTTAAGAAGCAGACTCGATGTGAGTCGGCGACGAGGGAAAGCGTTCATCACTCAGTTAGCGTTCGGATATTTTTCCAAGTTATTTGCTATCGTAAAATGTGTGATCAGTTTCTGTAGCCGCGTGTCTGGGCAAACAGTCCTCGAGAGAACATACTTCCGCCTCGAGCATTCACGCTTCAATAATTTTACGCATGCTATCTGAAAATATCTAATAAGTATGCATAAAATTTATATTCGCCTCAAGCAAGACATCGAGGGGGTTAGTCACAAGGCATATTTGAAACTGTGCATTCCCGATGCTATAAATTTTGCCTTGCGCCGAATCATACCAGAGAACTTCGCTAACAGTCATGCCGGCGCTTCTACGGTGAGGCGCGCATAATCATTCGTAGCTGTTCGTACCATGGAGGCAAAATGGGAAAAATCTGTTCCATGAATACTACATCACCACTTGGTTGGCGCTAGATGGCATAATATCCTCTGCATGCGGGATCACCTGTGAATTCTGTTGTAATATGCTCAAAGCAAAAACATTTGTACGCGTCAAGATGAAATCACTCTCTGCTAGAGCGTCCAATATTCTGCATGACAAGTGAATGAACTCCACAAGACAGTCAAGGCACCAGTCACATGTACGTCAGCACAAGTGGTTTGTCTTCGTCATTCCGACTAAGATACGTTGCCGTGCGGGAAGGTCAAGATATCACAGCAATCCTACCGCATGGCCCTAAATATGCATGGTGTCTTATATGCAAAATTTGATATAAAAATGGTGCGTGTCAGACGAACGCGACTAATGGTATAGGGATCGCTATCTTCCGACATACGCGAAATACCATAATAAAGCGTTTCTTCAAGCATATTCTGGCGATTTAGAGCCGCATAAATAAATGATCTAGCTAACGGGTGTCGCGTCATGCTTCGAGCGTACTCTTCTTGCATGTATAAATGCTGACTGCGCAATTCGGGTAGCTGGTTACTAGATATCTATGAGAAATATAAATTATTGCTAAAGTATTCGGATATATCTTAGCACTTTGTTCATGAGTTCAGCAATGTCAAATTTCCTAAAGTAAGTACTGATGTTACTCTACCAAAAAAATTATCTAGACATATAAAATACAACGTGAAACACGTCTACCGCAGTGTGTAATATGGGTGAAACATAGAAGCCCTGTAGTTGCCTGTAGAGCTGACGATGCAAGGTGTGATTTCGGTTTGGAAAACACCAATGTATATGCACCTGTACTGAAAGAGAGCATGCTGAAAAGAATATGCGCTCGTTGCTGCTTACCTTCATATTCAAGTTTGCAACTGCAGCGTTGACCTTTGTTGTATACTGCTCGTCGGTGATGACATGCGTGCAATCGCCGTCTTCTGCCTGGTAGCGGAGTTCTCCTACGAAATATGCAATCACGTCGCTAAGCTCCTCCTCAGTACTACATGCGTAACATGTTTAGTTAGCCAGGCCCTAGAAGTAATTGTTTAGCGGTTAGTGCATTCTGCGGCGTATGACGCTAGGATCCGGATATAAGCAACGTTGCTTCGAGCAACTAAGTTTCGCCGCTACGCCTATTGGCCAGTGCAAGCATGGGGCCCACGCGGTGGTCGCGACAACTAACCGCCCTGCGGTCCAGTCGTGTTGTTCCGTCGGTTGCTGCTGTAGTGGCGTGGCAGCTTGGTAATGCACACACGTTCACTGGTCTAGGTCGATTTATTACTACACTGAAAAGATATACTCCCTTAGTAATTAGAGTTTGCGGTTCTCACTATAAGTGATAGCTACGGAAACGCAATACAAATCCTAAGAGCGATGTGTACGCTTCGGTTTCAACGATTATGCTACACTGCGAAGCTAGTCCCACAAGTGTGATTGTGCCTGCTGGATAAAGCCATTCATAATCAATTATGCGCGAGGAGGATAAAAGCAGAAATAGCCAACGATGGACGAAGCTAAAAAAAACTACCGGATAGTACAAAAAAGCTTTATAAGTTGTTCTTTCCTGTGCCATCTGAAAATGGAGAGCTACTTTGCGTCTTATATGTGTTGTCCCTTTCCTTGAAGAAATTCACAGTCATATTGCGCGATTACTGACCCCATATTTGTGTTAGCCCAACCTCAAATTTCGATCAGCCCACCTCCCAATTTCAAGTTGGCCCACCCAGAAATTCCAAGTTGGCCTTTACGCTGGCGCATTTCCAAGTTTGCCCACCCCCAAATTGCCTGTTGGCCCAACCGCGCATTTCAATTTAGCTCTCTTAGAAATTTCAAGTTGGCCCCCTCCCGAATTTGAAGTTGGCCCAGCCCCAAATTTCTTTTGGCCCACCCATACTATATGCTTCCCCATGCATATTCTATGCAGGTTTATAATCACTACGTTTATTCTCTGTGGCCTGTTCTATTTATCTTTTTCTTGAAATTATTCCTGATCGCTTATAAAGCTACCAATCAGCAACAATTTTTATATTACTACAACGACTAAACGTCTTCGTAAATTACACATTTTCGTGCAGGTACAAGGCATACAGCTTTCGCGTGACGGAATTGTAGTACCCGTCAAAGAATACCTGCCCAATAAAGGAGGCGGTTAGCTGACGGCTTGTAGCTGCTTTTTCAACCTGGAGTAAATAGAGCACGTCGACATACTGCCTGCTTGACACAAGCCAGGTTTCACACTTCCGCAGACCAGCGCGAGCTACGAATACTCACATCTCCAAACGAACTTCTGCAGGGCAGAACAAATGCACATCAACAAAACAAGTGCACGGGACGCAGCCGCAGCGAGAAGCCCGCAACCAAAAGCGCTGCCGGTAACGCGATGCGATCGCAACGCAAGTTATGACGACCTCCACGCGGCCCATGTTTTAAGCGAAGCTGTGAAACTGAGTTGGTTCTAGTAACGTTGGCACAAGTGCCTGGTGGAGTAGCTGGATCATGATACAACCGGAAGTGTAGGCTCCACATGCTTTCGTTTCGTTTGTGTAATATTGCTGCACGTTGGACAAGCAAAGGGAGATTGTTGATCGAGGAGAGCAAAATATCGCTCTACTTGAAAGCTCCTTTGTCTGAAAGTGCCAAATAGATCATTTCACCATCTCGGCACTCGCCATCGGAGATGCACGATAACGGTGTATGCATGAAAGCAGCGTCAAAATTATTTATATGGCGAATAACAGAATTAAATCGATACTTTCTCTTTCAGTGCCACTGAAGCATGCCGATGCATGAGCGCTTCGAATGAAGTCAGTTATTTTATGTGAGGCATAAAAAAAATTATGCTGCCCTTGAAATTATTCTGCATTTATTAAACTGGGTAGAGGGCAGCATGCGTTAAAAGGCACGGCTAGCCATTCTCAACGGCGAATGCATGAAAAAATAGAGCGACGGGACCGATTATCACAACATTTAATGTGGAATTAGTCCAACATTTTGCAAGAGAAAAGCCCAAATAATTCGGCAAACTAAGCTGCCTGATACACTATCACGATTTCTTTATGAGAAGCTAGTTCTAAAGATTGGCAAAGCATAGTTAGATTATTTGCATACGTAAAGTTGTTAACACATGCACTTTCCATGTTATTTATTTGTGTCCACGGACACAAATAAATAAACAAAAGTCGCTGACGTTTGCGATACTCTTAATCCTAAATTTTAGTGCACCTCTATACGTGTTTTCATTTCCCGAAATATTGACTGGCACGGACAATTTGTCTCGTGCCGCACGTTGCAAAGGAAGCGAAGTGTGGCGCGACTGCCTCGCTAATTGGAAGAGTCACGACAGGCAAGGCGTGGGTGACGCGTGGGTGCGATTCACGACAACCGTTATCAGCAGACCTCCCAGAAGAACCACTCTACTCTGGCGCCATCTCGTAGTCATCGTCTCAGCGCCAAGTTTTAACGCGAGAGTTAAAGAGTCCGTGTCGCAGAAAATCCAGCAGACCGCGTCGGCGTCCACCGCTCGGCGTCAGACGTCGCACCGACAAAATATGATTTTCAGACCGCGCATACTGAGGCCGTTCATGTGACGCAAGGAATTGACTGAACTAATAGTATTAGTCAAGATAAAATGCGTGGAAAAATTGTAAATTACGACTTGCACGCAACCTACAGACACGATAGCTTTCGCATTCTAATATGCACATAACAGAAAACAATTTTGTTACGCCAAAACTCAAACAAACCCCTTTTCCAGCGTTTTTACAATGAAAAGACCGGAGACGGCGTCAGCCATTTGAGCACGCCGGCGCGCAAATGTCTCAGCCCACTATGCAGTCCACAGAGCAGCGCGCGCTTTTCGTTGAAAGATTTCGATCGCAGCCCCTGCAAGAGGCCGCGTTTCGACCGGAAAACCTACAACCCCTTGATAATTTGAAAGTAGCGACACTCTCCTCCTTGCAGCGCTTTACTCCTCGATTCTCCTCGCCCACCGGCTGCGCACGGCACGCTTTTTCTCCAGGGCTCCCGCGGACGAACCGCAGCATTCCAGGGAGGCGTGTTATATTGGGCCAGTTGCGCACCCCAGTGGTGTTGAAAATTTTGAGAAATGCTGAAACTGCATCGATAACGCTACAGGCAACACTTATGAGGAGGTTCACTTTTTCTTAATGCCGTATGAACTGGACATACTGATGTAAAAGCAGCTTTGGTGCGAGTTCTATACTCCAGACAGTTTTTCTGCCATATGATGAGATGCTTTACTTCGTCTGAGCTAGAATCGCTTGTAGCATATCCCTTTGTGTGGGGCTTATAAGCTAAAGCGTTAGATCCCTGTTTCAAGGTCGCGTTGTGATGGATGGATGGATGGATACAACTTTCTTGTACGTCCGGCAAGGTTCAACGCTACCCGGGCTCAGGTCTCCCACGGAGGAACGTCAAGGCGCTGCCTCAACGCCGCCTCACGGGCTTGCTGGACTGCCCACATCTGGATTCCGAGGTCTGAGCTGCGCAGAGCGGCGGCCCACCTCGACGACAGGGTCTCCGGAGTAACTAATATCCCTCCTATAACTACAATGCACTCCCACAGCATGTGTTTGAGTGTTGCTGGTCCTTCCTGGCACAATTTGCACGTGTCGTCCTGATGCTTATCTGGGAAGATACGTTTGAGACGGAATGGATTAGGGGACGTGTTTGTCTGGAGTTGTCGCCAGGCGACGGCCTGCCTCCTGTTCAATTTGGGACTCGGCGGTGGGTATATCCTTTTGGCGTTCAAATATGCACTGGTGCCTGTCCGTTCTGCTCGAGAAGCGTTCGCTATCGTGCGAGAGGCGTTGCCCTGTTCGGTGCGGCGGGTCATGTCTCGCGCCGTCCGGTGCGCCGTCTCGTTTAGGTTCGGGAACGCGTCGCCTTCCGTGGTGACGTGCGCGGGGAACCATATGATCCTCGAGCTC
This sequence comes from Dermacentor andersoni, assembly GCF_023375885.2. NCBI lineage: Eukaryota > Metazoa > Arthropoda > Arachnida > Ixodida > Ixodidae > Dermacentor > Dermacentor andersoni. The sequence continues at coordinate 178,203,124 of NC_092817.1, read as the reverse complement.
GCAGTTTTGGATCTGCCCGCTTTGGCCAGAATGGACAGGGCTTCCTTGGAAATTCGACCTTTGGCATAATTCTTTACTACCGTTTGCGAGTCACTTAGTATGACTTCGCATTCCTGTTCTGTGAGGGCCAGCGCAATCGCTACTTCCTCCGGTATTTCCGAGTGTTTGGTGCATACACTGCATGTGGTTCTGATTTTTGACTCTGCGTCTCTGACTACGGCGGTGTATCTTTGGCCGTTCGCATATTCGGCTGCGTCGACAAAGCGCGCGTTTGTCTCCCTGGCGTTGTGAGCCACAGAAAATATCACGTGAACGAAGGAATGCCGGAAGCAAATGAAAGCATGTGCAGCCGTGTATAAGAGATGATTACTTAATAGCAAAGTTAAGTAATGGTTTATTAGTGATTGAATTAAAATGAATTAAGGTGTATTGAGTAGGATTAAGGTGTATTAAAGAGAATTAGGGTGGATTAAAGTTGATGAAAGTGGATTAGAGTTAATGAAGGTGGATTAAGGTGCATTAGAGAAAATTATGGTGGATTAGGTTTGATTAACGTGAATGAAGAAGGAGTATGGTGGATTAAGGAGGATTAAGGTTGATGAAGGAGGGTTAGGGTGGATGAAGGTTGATTAGAATGAATTAAGGAGGATTATGGTGGACGAGGTTGGATTAAAGTGAATGAAGGAGGAATAAAGAGGATTAGGGTGCATTAAGGAGGATTAGGGTGGATTAAGGAGAATTAAGGTACATTAAGGAGGATCAGGGTGGATTAAGGTACATTCGGAAAGATGAGGCCCGATTAAGATGGACGGATGATTAGTGTGGAATACGGTTTATTACAGTGGGCCTTACAACTTTATTCCTCTTTCATCCACCTTAATCCACTCTAATCCTCCTTAACCCTTGTTCATGTACCTTAATACACCTTAATCATGCTTAATACACCCCTATCCACTTTAGTACACCCTAACTCACCTCCATCAACCCTAATCCACCTTAATCTATCCGAATCCATCATAATCTGTCTTATTCCTACTTGATCAACCCTAATTCACCCTAAACGACATTAATCCTCCTTCATCCACCTTAATCTTCCCTAATGCTTGTTTATGCACCCTAATCCATCTTAATCCACTCTTATCGTTCTTAATACGTCATCAACACTGGTTCACCTTACTCCACCATAATTCGCCTAATACACTCTAAGCCACCTTAATCTTCCTAAGACACTCTAATCGACCCTAATTAAATCACTAATGAATCAATAATTACCTGGGCTAATCATTATCTTATACTGGGGTGGACATGCTTTGGGTCACCTCTGGCCTTCCTTGGGTCACGTGAAATTTTCTGTTCACAACGCGACCTTGAAACAAAGATCTAAAAGCTTTCGCCTTAAAATTTTAAAGAAATGCAATGTGGGCTAGCTAGTGCTCATCACCTGCAAACCACGGATATACTTGCCACTAATTCTTTCAGGGCTTGCATTCATTGTATCTGAGTGTCGCGCAGTACGACGTAAGCTAGAATAGCTCCTCTACAAGCCGCTATTTCAATTTTCACTAAATGTGCAAAGGCGAATCTATAGTGCTGCGTTTCCGAGTGAATAACAACTGTTGGCGACGCGCGAGGGGATGGAGCCACTGCAAAATATTGCTACGGGATAGTATTTCCAATGACGAAGAGCCGAGCAGTAAGAAGACGACGACGACGATTGGAAGCTAGCGCGGGCTGTTGCCTCTTAGCCAACTGCGGCGTAATGGCTTGTAAATACACTTGTAAATACCTTTTCGTCGGTGTCTTCCCACGTAACATATCTGGTGGAGGTGGACGTACCCTGTACCTCGTCACGCAGCTTCGCAGTGGACGGTACGTCGAGCCTTCCTTCATGGCTCCCGGCGACGACAACTCAACACCGCCGGCTCCGACACCTGCTGCCACTTCGACGACCTACATCACTCTCCCCGCCCCCCGTGATCCTGGCGTATTCTCGGCAAAAGATGGGGAAGACGTCGAAGACTGGATCAGCCTGTACGAACACGTCAGCCGCAATAACCGGTGGTACCCTACTATCATGCTTGCCAACGTAGTCTTTTACCTCGGTGGCACACCTCGAGTTTGGTATCGGACGCACGAAGATGAGCTCACCAGTTGGGATTCGCTTAAGCAAAAGCTCCGAGACTGGTTCGGCAACCCCTACGGTCACGAACTTGCCGTGCAGAAAGCGCTTTCCGGTCGTGTGCAGACGTTAACGGAGCCCTACGTCACTGACATTCAGGACGTCTTGGCTCTGTGCCGCAAAGTTGACGCACACATGACTGAGTCCGACAAGGTCTCCCACATCCTCAAAGGCATTGCCGATGATGCCTTCAACTTGCTCGTATTTAACAACGTGGCGACGGTGGATGCCGTTATGAAAGAGTGCCGCCGTCTGGAACTCGCTAAAAGCCGACGTATCGACCAACAGTTTGCCCGTCTACCCAACACCCCAGCGACATTTTCCTGTGCCGACGCTCCTTGTCCCAAGAACACTGGCGATGTTACCAGGATTGTCCGGCGTGCGATCGAGGCCGCCTATCCGGTTGCCTTCGACTCCAGCCCCTCCAATGCATCTGCAGTCACTGTTTCCCTGATCCAGGCAGTTGTCCGCCAGGAGTTCGCCAACATGGGTATTCACATCATCTGCTCGGCCCATCGCCCTGATACCCACCCGGCTTCTTCGATTCCGCCCCGTCCCGCACCTTCTTACCCACCACCTTTCCGCAACCCCTCTGAATGGCACACTGCAGACGACAAGCCAATTTGTTTTCTCTGCCATCGAATTGGGCACATTTCTCGGCACTGTCGCAGTCGCTGGAGTTCCCCGAACCAGTCTACATATACTGCCTACTCTCGCCCACCAGGTGGCCTTTCTCGTCCCTATGCTGCCCGCTCAGATAATGCCGCCACCAATTCTCCTGCGCTGAACCGCCCCTATTCTCGTTCGCCTTCGCCCCAACGACGACAATCTCGCTCCCCCCAGCCCCGTCGCTCCTATTCGCCGACTCCCTTCGGACGCCACTGCCAGCCGGAAAACTAGACGATGCAGCGCCTCGAGGTGACGCTGCATTTCTCCCTACGCCGCCCAATCCTCTCCTGACGTTGCCCACTCATCTGAACCTTCTTGTCGTGCAAGTCGACGGTGTTCCTGTATCTGCTCTCATAGACACTGGGGCGCATTTGTCGGTAATAAGCGCTGACCTTCGTAACCGGCTGACAAAAATAATCACGCCCGCCACGACGCCTGTTGTCCGTGTAGCCGATGGCGGAACAGCCCCTGTAATGGGTATGTGTGCCGCCCGCGTCTCCTTCGCCGATCGCTCCACTACCGTGCTATTCACAGTCATCGCTCGCTGTCCCCACGACATCATCCTCGGCTTAGACTTCCTCTCCGCACATTCTGCTCTCATCGATTGCTCCGCCAGTACTCTCCGCCGCGACCTGCCTGTCCTGGATCCCGCTGAACACCCTACTCGCCTCAGTTCCGTCGACTTCGTTCGCTTGCCACCTTCGTCACTGACTTACGTTGACTTCGTGTCATCCCGACCAGTCCCCGACGGTCACTACATCGCGGCTCCTATGCAAGACGTCCTCCTTAAACACGGGATCACAGTACCTCATGCAGTTTTATCTGTCACGGCGAATTGCGTCTGCCTGCCAGTGGTCAATTTCGGCTTGACGACACAAGTGCTGCCACGCGGGATGTCTCTGGCCCAACTTTGCTCATTCGAGGATCACTCTGTAGCATCGATTTCAGTAGACGACAATTCAGCCGATCCTCCTCTACCATCGCAGTCGGCAACTTGTACCATCGCCAACTTACAGAAAATGATCGCACCCGACATGCCGTCCGAGCACGCTCGTGCGCTCTACCGCGTTCTCATTTCCTACCAAGATATTGTTTACTTTAATGATCGTCCTTTGGCCCAAACAACAGCTGTTAAACATCGCATTAATAACGGCGCAGTACTGGCACAACGCCAGCGTGGCCACGACCGTGTTATCGCTTACGCCAGCAGGCTCCTCTCGCCCGCGCAGCGCAACTTTTCCATCACTGAGCGTGAGTGTCTGGCCCTAGTTTGGGCGGTTGCGAAGTTCCGCCCCTACTTATATGGCCGACCATTTTCCGTTGTCAGAGACCCTCACGCGCTTTGCTGGTTATGCCCATTGAAAGACCCTACAGGAAGACTTGGTCGCTGGGCCTTACGCCTCCAAGAATATTCGTTCTCTGTCACCTACAAATCTGGCCGACTACACAAAAACGCTGACTGCCTGTCTCGCTACCCGGTAGACGAGCCTGACGACTCCGACAGTAGTACCGCCGACGGTATTTTCTCTGTGTCTGCCTTCGCTAACATCGCCGATGAGCAGTACCGATACCTATCGCTGCGAGTACTCATCGATCGTCTGCGCTCTACACCCACCGACGCATCCGTTCGCCGATATGTCCTCCAGGACGGCATTCTGTACCGAAGGAACTTCCTCCCTGATGGCCCTGATCTTCTTCTTGTCGTGCCAAAACATCTACGACAGACTCTGCTCATTGAGATGCATGACGCACCCACTGCAGGACATCTTGGAGTAACCCGCACGTAAGACCGCGTCCGCCGTCGCTTCTATTGGCCTGGTCTTGCTCGCTCCGTCCGACGCTATGTTGCTGCCTGTGATCCCTGCCAGCGTCGGAAAACACCTCAGGTGCTACCTTCCGGTCATCTCCAGCCGATCACCGTCCCTGTGGAACCGTTCTTTCGTGTTGAATTAGACCTCCTCGGTCCCTTTCTCACGTCATCCTCTGGGAACAAATGGGTAGCCGTCGCAACTGATTACGCCACCCGATACGCTATCACGCGGGCTCTCCCTACCAGTTGCGCCACTGACGTCGCGGACTTTCTCTTTCGTGACATTATCTTAGTGCATGGCGCCCCGCGACAGCTGCTCACTGACCATGGTCGTAACTTCCTCTCGAAAGTTATCGCCCACATTGTGCTTTCCTGCTCTATTCAACACAAGCTGACTACCTCATACCATCCTCAAACCAATGGCCTGACAGAGCGGTTAAGCCGTACTCTTACCGACATGCTGTCCAAGTACGTTTCGAAGGACCACCACGACTGGGACGTTGCCCTTCCTTACGTCACATTTGCTTATAATTCTTCCCGGCACGACACCGCCGGATTTTCTCCATTTTATCTACTCTACGGTCGCGAACCGACCTTGCCCCTTGACACGGTACTTCCTCCTGCTGCGACCTCAACAACCGAGTATGCGCGCGACGCCATCGCCCTCGCCGACCATGCACGCCAGCTTGCCCATGCTCGACTGACGAACTCGCAAACCACGCAGCAGCGTCAGTACAACGCCCGCCATCGTGACGTACAGCTTTCGCCTGGTGCACTCGTGCTCCTGTGGTCGCTCTCTCGTCACGTCGGACTTTCAGAAAAGCTCCTTTCGCGGTACACAGGGCCCTACCGCGTGCTGCGCCAGGTGACGCCTATGACGTACGAAATTGCTCCTGTGAGCTCATACTCGTCATCTACTCTGGCATCTAGTGATGTCATGCACGTCAGTAGGCTCAAGACCTACTACACAGCTTCAGAGTCCGGCCTTTTGCTTCAGAGTCGGGCCTTTAGTCGCTCCGCGACAGCGCTTTTGCCGCCGGGGGTAGTGCTACGGGATAGTATTTCCAATGACGAAGAGCCGAGCAGTAAGAAGACGACGACGACGCTTGGAAGATAGCGCGGGCTGTTGCCTCTTAGCCAACTGCGGCGTATTGCCTTGTAAATATACTTGTAAATAGCTTTGCGTCGGTGTCTTCCTACGTAACAATATTAAGCCTACTGAGGACAACCGCATTTTTATTCAACGTACAAATTGCTGCAACAAAAACGTTGGTGAGAAGGCCGGAACAATGAAAAAAATGCAGCATTACAGGATGCTTTGCTACGAGCCATAAGAAATACGCTTCTCCTCGCAAACAATGCTATTCTTTGTTGAAACAAAGTTTTTTCGGCGAATGGTTATGCACCCACTGCTTCCTGCGCAAGCCGTCACGCTTCCCTTGTGGTATCATAAAAACGGCATAACCATCTTCAGGCTTCTTGCTGCAGTTACATGTGCAACAGCATCGCATAGCGCTAGCACAAAGAGCAGGAAACACAGCGTACAAGGTTCATTACGCTGAGATAAAGCGCCGAGCCAGCCGAGCTGACGAGAAAAATGGCGCGAACGCAAAAGAAAAACACAAGGAAAACGCAAGTGCCGCGCGTTTCGAAGGACGACAGCAGGGAGACCAATCGTCGTGAAGAAAAACGGGGGCAGAACTGGTTGCCGTGGGGGGGGGGGGGGGGGGGACGCACAAGGGGTGAGGAGGTCACGCGGCAGCGGCAGAGTTCAAACAGTGGCGCTGCTTTCAAATTATCAAGGGACTTTAGGAAAGCCCGCCTTCGTACATAGCGTTCGCCGCGAGAGTTTACTGTCACTCATTGCGGTTACATACGCTGCAGTTGCCGGGAAGCGTGAGAAGCAGTCAGGAGCCTTCGAATGCTATCGCGTTCCGCTCTTAAAGGGAAGCTTAGGCGTCGTCAATTTTTTTCTTCACACGCTTTCGCAATACCATCGTCCGGTTTCAGCCTGACGCTTCCCATGGACCCACTTCTTCGCATTCCTCCTCGCGCCTTTCAGCCACCTCGGCGGTCCACATTCGCTTTGATTTTCCGCTCTGCTCGTTGCCTGGCTTACGCCATCACCGAAGCTTGCCGCAGGTATGGGCGCCAAAGAGCTGCACTAACCCTCAAAGATATAAATCTATTTTTCTTTGGAAATTACTGCTAAAAGCGCGTTTTCATTTTTGTGTTCAAAGGTTACGAGATTTTATTTCAGGATATCTGATCACCCTTCAACCTGATTTAGGTGATCATATGTTTCACCTATTATTCATCCTACACCATTTTCAGAAACACAATGAAAGAAAGATCTTATTGGCCAAAAGAACCCGCCTTCTACGCAGCTAACTGTTGAGACTGCTGTGCAATTTAACTAAGCTCATGACTATAAGAATGCTTGCTCTAGTTTAATTGAGAATAGACGTAAGTATGAAATGGCTACCGGCAAAAGCAGATTGATTGGAGATCATACTAGACACAATCTTAAAATGGGTGTAGTGCATATTCGCAACGGCAGACACTACCACAGCACAATGCACTGGTTTATATGGACGCAATTAGCCCCGACAACGACCTAGAGGGGCGCTGCGAGTGCTGCGAGCGTGACGTCACAGCACGGATTCGCGCCTGTCGTCTGCTGCAGCTCGGGCAGTGTTCTGCAGTGTTTCCGTTTGTTCGCTCTCGTTCCCAATGATTGTATATATATGACGGGTCTCTCAAATATATATTTTACGATACCGTCGTTCGCGAAAATGAAATCAAGGAACCTATTTCCTAGACGAAAATACATTTCTCGAAGGCAACGCTATAGTGCCACCCGAGGGAGCTCGACCAGCTCATTGCGGGTTTTTCATGCGCGGATCTACATTTTCCAGCGGTTCTTCACGTGAACAATAAAAGCATAGACGCAAAAGCACAGCACAAAAGTATCTAGTTAAGATTCCATAGCCACCATGGTGCAATATCCCATCATCATCTCCCATCTAACCTCCCACCATATTCTGGAGGTGACAGCACGTCTTAAATGCAGCCGCGCTGGGAGCACACAATGTTTCTGCAGCCAGTATCTGAATCGGAATTTGTTACAACGTACACGAGTTTAAAAAACAGCACAGCCACAGATAAGATGGATCTGCAGATAAAACCGGTAAAATTCGTTATTGACCTGATCGCACATTGCTTAACGCATATAATTATCAATTGTCTTTCATGTGCGGTATTTCCTCGTAAAATGCAACGTGCAAAAAGTACAGCAATCTACGAAAAATGTGTTCTATTCTACCAGTCTTCTCATAAGATCTTAAAAAAAATAATTTTAACGCGTTTAATTTCATTTACTGATCGGTACAACTTGCTAACTGGCTCGCAGTACGGCTTCAGGAAAGATAAATCTACAGAGCTGGCATTGCTCATGCAAAAAGAAATAATACTTGAAATGTTTGAAAGTCAGAGCTTGGTCCTTGGTATCTTTCTAGATTTCACAAAAGCATTCGATCATATTAATTACTACATACTTGTGAAAAAAATTGAGAACTATGGCATTCGAGGAAAAGCTCTGTCACTCATTTCATTATACCTACAGAATCGGTCACACTTCGACATGATTAATGGTCACTCTCCTTTAGTCAAACCAGTTAATTTAGGTGTTCCACAGGGAAGCATTTTGGGTCGTTTTCTCTTTGTTCTTTACATTAACGATATTGTTAGCTTTGATCATATTGCCAAGTATATATTGTACGCTGATGATACTAGCCTATTTTTCACCGGCTCGGATGTCGCATGCTTATCTTATCACGCAAATGAAGCACTTCAACGCATTCACTTGTGGGCTACAAATAATAAATTGAAGCTAAACATTAGTAAAACCAAAGGAGTTTTATTTCATCTGCGAAAGACGTTCTGCAAAATCCCACGACTATTGCGAAACGATTTCGAAATAGAAGTTGTAGAAAGTTTCAAAACCGTTGGCATGATTTTATCCAATAATTACCTAACGTCAATAATTACCTCACATCAATTACCTAACGAAAAAAACTGTCCAGAGTAATCGGCCTCATGCGTTGACATTGCTTTACGTTCCCCCTTTCTATTAACAATATTTGGTACAATGCTCTATTTTCTTCTACGCTAAACTATGGTTCGTTAGTTTGGAGAACAACAACTAAAGAAAATATAACGAAACTTCTATCACTTCAGAAGCGTGCAATAAGCCTTGTTCTCCCTACCTAAGTCACACACAGGACATGTTTAACAAGCTTATGCTTGTAAACGTACAATCTCTATACAATTTCAGGCTACTTCGACAACATAAACTGGAAACAAGCATGAAAAACAACCTTCTGAAATCACTAGCGAAGTTTCAAAAAAATTCCCCTGCATACCACACGCTATCCCGAAACATGGAAAATTGATAGATGCCGTACGACCTACGGTAAGCAAATGTTAAAGTACACGTTACCGACCTTGTTAAATGAGTTGGCCAAAAATGGCACGGATTTAGAATTTATCTCTTTCAATCAGGTACCTAACATATATGTATAACTCTACATTGTTCCATTTTTGTTGAAACGCTACTTGTATTTTCCGTACTTTTTTTCTCGTTTTCTGATCCAATGAATTTCCCTCGATGTTTCTGTACATTCATGCATTGGTTCATGATTCATTTATTATCTTCGTTATGCATATATTTGCCTGTTGTTTTCATTGTTTTGTATTTTCTGTAGTTCTTCAATTTTCTGCAAGTTGATTTTTTCCTGTGCTTTTGTATGGAATTGTTGCCACTGTATGCCATGCTATAGTGCACAGACCCAGTCAAGCTTTTTCAGGCTTTTTGTCCGTGCTCCAAACATCTGACAGATGTTGAATAAAGCTGAATTGAATTGAATTAAATATGCGCGTCACAACTAAACGCTGACTATAAATGACTTCTATACATTTATCTTGATTTTAACCCGCTAAAGCATGTTTGCTCCCGACGAATACTTCATGGTATAGTATCAAAATTTTCTATTTCTTTGCAGGAACCCTTGGTAGTACCACGAACACTTAACTCCCTCTGCAGTTTAGATTTGGCCAGCACCACTTGCGTTTTTAACTGGTTCTCAAAATTAGGCCGTTCCTCACCGGTTAAATTTGGGTGGCGGTAACTTGAAGCAAAGTTGATTGAGGTTTACAGCTGTTCGCAGCACACAGAAAGGAATGTACCAATAGTTATTCCCTTTCCGTGCTACACGTTCAACTCACTTGAGCAGTTTACTGGTGCTTCTTGCTTGAGAAACAGACATGGTGAATCTGTTTGGAGAATTGACACAGGCTGCTCCGGTCAAATATTTGAGTGAAATATGCCTTTGGGATGGTTCGCTGCATCCAGCAAGAAGCCAAAGGCCCATTCATTAGTAGTGTTGTACATATTGAAGATATCATGGTTCCCCAGTGGAGGTGAAATTGTCGTGTGAGACTTGTGGTGTCTTTATTAAGAGGCGGATACGCAAGGTTTTCGTTTATGCACTTACCAAGCAAATAGTTTTCAGTCACAACGCAGGATCGAGACATGTTGAAGCAGAATGTGTTTGCATTTTCCATTTCAACGCAGCCTAAGCTGCGCTGTAGTGCCTCGACTATGCTATAGGCATTGTAATTGGAGCTGTGAAGAGCTAGTTCATGGTTTAAATTCGAGGTTGTAATGAACTGCTGGGTTTCGCGAACAATGCGCGCCTCGTTGCTGGAGGGGTGTGCCATATCGTCGATAAAAGATACTGAGGGTCACTATGACACATTTCATTGCTTGCATTTCATTGCTTCGCGATCTTAAACGCAAAATTTTCTTTCATATGCTTGCTGTTATGGTATTCGCAAAGTATATATATACTATACACAATGCGCCGTCGTGTTAACAGCCAATGCGTTTCAGGGTGCCTATTTCAGAGAACGGTGAAAGTCGCACCAAACCTTTTCACACAAAATGCGCGCCTATCTCTTCCATTTAGCTCTTTATACAGTTGCCACATTTGATTAAAACAACTCACCAGAGTGATAAGAAGTATGATGAAAGCTTCGCTCGGCAGTGTCCTTCTAACACGGTTTTATAATGTTGACACCAAATATCAAGGTATTTCTTCCATGTAAAATGCTGTCTCTCATACTTAAGTAGTAAGGAAATGTTAAGTGTTTAGAGGAGCACCATAAATAACATTGCGTGTTGAACTTGCAGACGTTATTTTTAAGCAAACTTTATGAACAAACAGGGTGCATACATGCATTGCAAGACCAGTAGACCTCCTCAGCGCTACATAGCTTGTGATATCCAAGTCGCAAATTTTCATGACTCACGCGGTTTCGAAGAAGAAACTGCGGTCCACGTATGGCAACAGAAATAATCCTAAATAACCTTCTGTAAGTATGGCTCAATCCGCCAATACCCCAAGCACGCACCAAGAAAACAAGCGCGCGCGGCAGCCGAGTGAGCGGGAGCGAGCGGCGTCCTGGCCGTCACGTCACTCGCGAGAGGGCGCCACTCCGAATTCTCGCCGCTGATAGTTCCCGGTCACAGAAAAGCCTCGTTGCAAGTCTCCTCTCGGCCAAACAGCCATCCGCGGCGCGCTCGACGCTGCCGCCACGCCGGACGCGCCGTGGAAGTCACGGACCACTGGCGTTGAGAAGATAACAGTAAAATCCGACTCAGCACCAAACGACCACAATAAAGTGCATCGTGCCCTGTATCTGGAGCTTGAACGTGGCTATTGCAAATGACAAATAAAACGTAAGCATGCTATAAGTTACAGCTTGTGTCATATTGTGAACAAATATTATGAAGAACACGCAAGCACTATTTGTTGTTACTTGTTTGGGCAGGTTATGGCCTTTGTAATGCGGTCTTGTCTGGCTGTCTGGACGATCTCGTTTCCTTCTGGGAACGCTGCCTACATGTTCTCGTTCTATTCTCGTCTTGAGTGCCGGGATAACGGTTCAAGACTTTGGCTCAATGTCTCTTCATGTACCCTGACAACGAGAACCCAAATTAAGCACTTGATGTCTAAAACTGCTGTCTTATTTCCCCAAATATAACCCCCATGCTTATTGCAAGTTTCCCCAGCATCTCTCATGCCTACACGGCCGACCACGCAAGGTGATAATTAAAAATAAATCTTGCCAGAAATTCCCAATATAAGCGAATAAAATTCTGTATAATCTGCTGGTGAGCAAGCGAAATGGCATACTCTGCTGATGTGCTTATAACTATGTAACGCTAAAATAGCAGGTAACGCGATTTCTGTACCTGCTATCACAATTTCGTCGAAGCTCCTTGCAGCGTTATTGCCAGCTGGTACCCTTAGCATTCCGGGAACGATTACAACTTACCGCTATTTCCGTCTGCGGAAAATTGAGTAAACCGTTTGTCAACAGCATCGTGGTTTCTGAACGCACGAACAAAGAGGTAATCATGCCGTTTCAATAGCTGATTACGCAGCGCTTATGAAGCTCCCAGCGTAAGCGCTTGAGAAAAGTACAGTGGAAGCGCACAATTGGGGACTAGCATAATTCTTTCTGTTCACACAACCATACCGACTTTTTCGAGCATTACGCTACCTTTTTGTCGTAGGAACAACACACACAGTTGAAGTGCGTTCGGCTAGGCGGGGGTGTCTTATTGCTCATCTGAGGTATCCACGGTGCACGCACGCCCCGTGGCTGTAGTGCCATAAGGTCACCAAAGAGCTGCCCACAGCGAAGCCAATTCATAGCACCGTTTTGCTTTCGGTCCCTGGGCATGAACGTTGTGCGCTAACATGTGGACATTCTTGATGAACCGCAGCTTGCAAGCCACGCCGCGCGCGGTGCATACGCAAGTTTCAGTCGAGCGGACAGCAGATGTCAAGCTGAAGACACATAAACTTTTCTGTCCGGGTGCTGACAAAGGCTGACAGCTTTCCGCATAGCTCTAATATTCACGTGGAGGTGCAACACCTATAACGCCACTGCCCGTGGGAGGGAGAGAGAAGCTCGGTGGGGAAGGCAAGGAGGTTGAACGGAAGAGACTCTGGTTTGCTACCCTGCACTGGAGTAAGGCTATGAGCGAGCAGATAAAGGAAAGGAACAAGAGACAAAAAAAAACGGAGGAGACGTGGAATGTCCTTGCGAACTAGTCTAACAGGCCGCTCGAATGCAAAATCTTCAAGAGTACCTTGAACGAATTGGGGTGTTACAACTGTATAGGCCTCCGTTACAGGACTGTAAGCTCCGAAAGTGGTCGGTCGTCAAGGCGGGCCAGCGCGTTCGCTGCTGAATGCCTGTGTGCGCTGGGACAACCGCAAAGAACGTGTTCAATACCATCCTCGCTGTGGCTGCCAGCGCTCCCCATTACGATCGCATTCTTATTGACCAAATGTATGCCATGGTGCTGTTTAATGCATCGCAGCAGCAGTTATCTCGGGTGTTCCGTGGCACCAATTTGGCGCTTCTGCGTATTTTTAGAACACTGGCCGGTGATCTAGGGCGCACCGCTAAACCTTGCTAACGCCTTCAATGTTTCACTTTCTGTGAGCAACTGCCAATTTTAGGCGATATTTATTTCACTAAAGCCTCTCGCCATTGTAGTCGTTAATAATTGTTCGACCAAAACCACTCGCACACTCTTTCATGGAAGGTATGTCATAATGGGAAAGACACGCGGTGGGAATTAATGCCAGATACTTGTCCTGCTTACTTTCTGTCAGCGACGTCTTGGCTAAAACAATGGACGCTCCAGCTAGGATGCAGCCATACATTGCTAATAGATTTTCCACTCCGTTATCCAGGTGAATACAGATCCGGTCGCCTGGAAGCACGCCATGCTGTCGGAAACCCACGGCGTAGCGTTCCATGCCAGCCAGCATCTCAGCACGTGTGAGGCTGACGACGTCGTTAACCTGCAAGTATTCACAGGACGTAATAAGTCGCTTCTGCGAACATTAGCGCAATCGACGCTCGGGAAAATCCGGGCGTTCAGCGATTTGTTTCAAAGCGAATAGTTTTCTTTAGCTCTTTTAGTCGTTTCTGTGGCGGTAGCTAATACTCGGGATTTTACCGCCGATTCAAAGTGCCCATGCTCTCACACAACCAATTTGCTGGCGCATTCGTCAGCCAATGCTGAGCATTACATTACGTTTAGCAATGCAGTGCAAAGCAATATAATATCTTAAGTGTGTTTAAGTGCATGTAAATGCCAGCCGTACCCCTAGAAAAACGGCGTTTCCTCAAATGAAGCCGCCAATGCAATGAGTGTTGAGTTGTCTCAACACCTATTTTTTTTATTGGGTGTAACGCCTGCCAATACACTCATTGCCAAAAAGTCATGCATACGTGTGTTACTAAATGCTGCACCTTGCTAACCCAGTGATGACAATAATTAGGTTTAATGGCACCCTCTTGGGGCGTTGAAAAATAGTAACCTAACCTGCTTGATTCAATCATGTTTTACTACATCTGCCACAATCTAGCATACTGACCATGATCACTTTTCTATTTAAAGCCTGTTTCGCTATATTGTGTCGTCACCCATGTTTACATCGAATCCCTGTCTATAAATGTTTTCTGTGCTTTTGTTTACTAAAAATTGAACTTCGAGTGCTGACCAAGTAATCATTCCATCTTTGCATCCCAACAATATTGAAATGAGGACACTCCCTGCGGGTTTCGCTGGATGAATGTCTTGGCAGTACGTTATGATTTGCTGAGTCGTTTCTCAACTTTTCTTTCAGCGAACACCTATTGTCACCAGAGGGAACGGCAAAGCAGTCAGATCGGAGGGGACGGCCCTTTACTTTTTTGACAGGAGACAGAAACCCCACCGAATGTCGTCTTTATCGACTACCGCTAAGACGGAGTTATATCCGCTTCCAAGAAAGAAGGGCATGATGCCAATGCTTATGCACTGCAGTACAGTAAAGAGGTTAGCCAGAAAAGCTGCAGTGATGATCTAAACGGTAGAATGCTAGGTACAAGTACACGGGAACACTACAAAGTTGGAGCATCGATATCAAGATGAAGTGGTAGGGTTTCCTCCTGGCAGCATGAACGTCGTCAGAGAACAATGGCCTACCGGAATGGTGGAACGTTTTTGTTAGTAGAACTTTGTAGTTGACTTCGTTTAGGTAACCAACACTGTAAGGTCCAAAGTAGCGGCGTAATAATTTTTCGGTGTGCCCTCGTTGACGAATAAATTTATAAACCCACACCAGGTCGGCGATGTCGTATGGGATGGCTCTATGGAAAATGCTGTATCGACGAGCATCATGATGTTGCTGAGGCAAAATACGGAACGGCACGAGCGGCCGTGCGTCTTGGACACGTTACACAAAGAGATCGGTAGCTGACGTGGTGACGGGTATGCAGCCCATGGAGTGTTGTGGTGTCGTCGGGGCGGTCAGCCAGGTGAAAAGTAGTAAAACCGGTTGTTTCGCCGAGCACAGCTTTGTGGGCAAATGTGGCATATAAATGAACTTCCTACTACTTTTTGGGATCGTTGGTGATGTATATGGTAAGGATATGAGCAATTTAATTGTTTAGTTGTTCAGTAGAACCATTTGTGCGGGGGTGCATGCAGTGGCAGTTCCGCGGTAAGTACCACTGAGTTGTGGGTCTGCTAGGAGAAGCTGTTTTGTGAACGCAGTGCTACAATCTGCGATAACGACAGCCGGAGCATGGTCGCGAAGCTTGATAATTTTTCAATAAAAGTCAGCCACATAAGAAGTAGTAGCTCTCTGGATGACTTCCGAGAGCTACTGTTTCAACGGTGGCTCCAAAGAAGTCATTAGCCTAATAATAGTATGTTCTCAGAACTGCCTAATCAGCCGTTCCTAGTTTCCAAGCCAGCCTTACATGAGAGAACAGGAATGAATGCCCCGTAAATATGACCAAGTACCTTCCGTGGCTGATGATAGCGGTGCACTTTCTGAAGAAGAAATGTTGCGCTCCGTTTTCAAGAAGCTTCGTTTATTTTATTATATAGTTATTTTCATGCCTGAGATGCAGGGTTCTCACTTTGCATTGATCACTATCTCTTTGAAGGTCTATATAATTGTGACCTCGCTGCTGTTTCTGTATTATTTTGTTTAGGAAAAGTGGTGGTTCCCATTTCATTCTCTGAACTACAATATGCTCACCTTTTTCTACAAGGAAATTGATGCACCCAGCAAGCCTTGCATGCTAAATGCGACATCAAAAAATTAGGCTGGGAGGCCGAGACAACATGGGTGCTGCTTCATCTTCTTGCTCTCATTACTGGCCATGGGACTGATGACATTGGTGTCGCAATGTGGAAATTATATCTCAAACTGAGGAATACAACTGGCATAATATGTGCGCGCACTGTAACAGAGCAAAAGGCAGGATACCTGGCTGTCCTTGTAGAGGAGTACTTCGAAGACAGATGCAAGTTTTTCCCGTAGGAGACAAAAACAAAGAATTCCTCCATGCTTCACACTTTTCAAGATTGCAGCTAAACTTTGGTCCACCAATAATGGTGCGTTTGCTTTCTTTCAAAAGTAAATGTGCTTGCCTCAAGAACTGTGTGCAACTAGCGAAAAACTCTAAAGCCATAACGAAAGCTTTTGCTGAGAAGCATTGGTTATTGGTAACATTTCTTCACTCAAAGCAATTTTTGGTCTACACATAAGCCGCAACACTGATACACCATATTTCTACAGGGACTGCGCCCCAGGTGTCCAGATATGTGTAACGCACCTCGACTTCAATGAGAACAATTGTGCTGGATTTCCGTCCGTGTGTGTAAGGCACAACGTACTGTGTTTAAGATTTTGAGCCAGTTCTTTCAGCAAGCTTTCGTGAATTATATTGTTGCTGAGAGGCTATTCATTGCGAAGTTTTTTTCCACATTGCATATTTCAAACTGTGTGAGCCAAGTTTCTATTTATTAGAGCAAATGGATAAACTTGCTGACTCATTTACACTTCCATCATATGCAGTTGGGACGTGCAGTTCCCAAACAGTATGGAATATGTGCAGCTCGATCTGGTAGGTGCACTTTCGAGTTCGAAGGATGACGGCATCTGTTTAACCATGTTAAACTTTGTTACATTGCTGTAAAATACTGCGCCGACCTTGTCGTTCTAACGGAAGACAACCTACGTGATTTGATCCGCCCTATCCAAAGAAGCAGACTTATTGCTCACTTCTAGAAACGTAAGATTTCCATCTCTTCAGACGGTGCAGAAAATAAATTATGAATTTTTTCACAACTACCCTTCGGTATATTAGTGATTTTCAGGGTTCATTTGTATTCAGTGTCATCTTTGTGTACATGGTAATGTTGATAACCTAACGAACGTCCATTAGCATAATGATGCATGAGCTAACGTGATAAATTTTTACTAGAATAATAAGATGTGGGTCTATCAAGAATGTGTAGTGCAAGTAATGGAATAATGTTCTTGTAGAACGGGTAATTTTACTGTCATGCCTTTTCAAGGAATTTTACAGATGCGAAGACACTTTCATCCCTTACTTGCCTTCAGCGTGGCCGACATAGGTGGTCGGGTGGTCATATCAGTGTGTTCAATGATTACCCAGAAATGGTTAAATATATTTTAGTTACTCTTAGTAAGGACATGTTTTAATGGCAGTAAAGTACGTGGGCACTGAGATAGGCATAGAACATTAAGGTAATTTTAAAAGTGCAATCTCTTTTGCAGGTATTTGTCGACAAAATTCACAATTTGATCACAAAACTAGGCCATTAGAGAGTGTCCCGAGCAGTGCCAATGTAATACCAACCACCTGGTTGGTTTCTTTAGGTCAATCACTTCACCGCCGGTGTATGCCTCGTATATCGCCAAGCCTGTCGGTAGGCGACCGATCGTCACTTGCGTGGTGGTACGAAATGCTAGAGTGGGTGATTCCGCAGGCAACCGAAATGAGGTGTTGTGTATCACGATCATAGTAAGGACAGTGCGTCCCTCTCTGTTTCTGCGACCTATTTTGGAATGGGATCTAGGAAGTAGATTTTTTTACTAATATCTGAACGAGGATCACATTTCTTTTAATCAAGAAAAGGGCCTTAGCATCCTACAGTGCCCCGAGGGTTTACGATAATTGCAACACGTGCCCTAAACGCAGGGTTAGAAAAGCCAAGTACTCATTTTTTGTCAATTACCAAATGCCAATTTGCTTATGACAAAGACAATTGGGGACAAAGACAACTGATGGATAAATAATCTTTGCATCACCTAGGTCGTAATAAAAATTTCTTTCATTAAAAAAACGCTGACAACCTGCGACAGTTATATCATATCTCTGAACTCGCTCTCTGTACCTGACGTCAGGCATCAGCGTCGACATTGGCCTGGTCAATCTGTGCATCAATGCTGCATCCCCGTAGCGCAATAGTGAAAGCGAGGTAGGTCTCGTAAGGCACGCACGTGTCTTTGATCGGCTGACGGCAGACGAAAAGCAACCGACATTGGGCGCTAGCGCCAAACCTTGCTTATATCTATTCTTGTTATCCAGTCTCTGTTCGATGTGCTAAAAGTGTGTCTCCCTTCTGTGCTTTTTAGTCTTGCTGTCGCAGTGGCGCTTAGGCGTTTTTGATCGTTGTTCAGAACAGTGTGCGGGAAATCCTGGCCCTGATGCCATGTTCAGCAGGCGTCAATCCCGGCTTAAGTCCACGTTCCCATTCTAACATGTGCTTGTACAAACACTAACGCCTGCAACCGTGCTTGTGCGTTGCCTTGTCTTCGGTTTGATGACCCGAATATGGATACTTTCGACGGAGCAATGAGAAAGTTTCTTTGTGGCGGTACTTATAGACAGGAAGGAAATAATAGAAAATAAGTGGCGAGATTTCGTGAAATTATGCACGCATTAATAGGCTTGGCTTGCTTTGCTTGCGAATTATTGTACTTTGTGCCATCTTTTGTTTGCCCCTGGGAAAGCTCGGTGCAGGCTGTCACCGCCAGGGTGGTGGCAACTAAGACCTGCCGCTGCATGCTCCCAGCGCTCGAGACAGATGGCGCTCCCGACTAGACTCTAGGAACTTAGCGGCAGCTTTACGGCGAGCTGTCTGTCCCACTTGGGCAGCGATGGGATAAGTATGTAGGGTACAGTTCACTTCCCAACTACTCACAACATCAATATCACTGCCGATTCCACGGTGCGGTCTTTTATCTTTCGGCAACGCTAGTCATTTAGAGTAGCAACACTTCAGATGTATATTTCACGAAAATGTGAAAAAATGCAGCGCTTACCAGGGCAATCTTGTCGGGGTTCACAAGCAACCTTTGTCTTACGAGAGTGTAGAAAGAACACACCGGAATTTCGATGTTTCCATAGGGAGAGTAGATGACGCGATCTTCAACACGAGCCTTCATCTTCCTAGTTAGAGGCAATGAAACGACCCTGCGCAACAGAAAAATGATACCTTGTCACTACCTAGTATTTCATCCTTGCTGAAATTTCTCTTTTCCTACATTTACTATAGAAGAACACCTTATTATATGATTAGTTCAAATCATTCTGCGACGGCTTCACTACATTTTCTTCCCTTGGCATCATTTAAATACTTTCGATTTATCAAAAGCCACTTCCTGATAGATCTCTTAATGTTTGCCTCCAACCTTTATGCAAATAGAACTATCTCGTTCGTCTATGTGTCCCCAAGTGGACATCCGTCATGTTTTCAGCTCTCAACAATAAGCCTTCCTTCTTCATAAATCTTCCTTCTTGAGGCTACCACATGCCGCCATTGGTTAAAGCTTTCGAATGCGCGCTCTGGTTTTGCTCTAAGTCAGTTCTCGCTCTAAGTCAGCTCTAAGTCAGTTCTCTAAGTCAGTTCTAATAGCGTGACCTTTTTTTATAGGCATTTAGGTAAGCTTCTTTTATATTGCTAAATATGTTCCAGAGCTTTATACTGAACAATCTTTGCATTGTGAACCATTCCCTCTCATATTCTAGTCAGTTCGCGGTAGGTAGGTAGCTAGGTAAGTAAATTTGCGTCTTGGATGCGAATCTCTGCCGTCGACCACAGCATGCTGATGCTTGCACCAGAAGTACATAATCGCATGTACAGTTCTCTCATTTCAAAGCCAGCCAGCTGTCTGAAACGTTTCGCACATGCGCTGTTTGTTGTTCATCTGCGCGAGTGGGCACACACACCATATGGGATCAGCCACGAAATGGACGATTTGCACAAAATGAGTAGAAGATCGGCCGAAGAAAATGTTTTACAGAGGTAAAAAATTATGCAGTGTATTGGTCACCCTATTACAGTAAATCGATTAACATGTAATAATCATTGATTTATTTCTTTGGGATTGGAGCAAATTGGTGTCACAGTAAAGCATTTCATAGCATTGCAAACATGTACCCCAACTTGGAAACTCCGAGAGAAAGCAGTATGAGGACATTCACGTGGAGTCGAGCCTTCTTTATAGCATGTTTCGCCTTTCTTAGACAAGAAAATTGCCGACAAAAATGAATTAGTGGTTGTTTTCGGTTCGCCGCGCTTTATATACACAAAGGAGATGCCGTCGAAAGAGACCTGTGTGTATAGAAATGTAGGGGTGGGATGCGGAAGCGTAGCTTCTTCATAATGTGGCCTCCATTTGCATATTGGGCAGAATTTGCGATTCCGGGGTATATTAGGTATTGGATGTGAGGATACGAGGCCAGACTCCATTTACACAAGTAGTTCATTGTTAATTTTACGAAAAATAGCAGTAGCGGTATAGACGGTTGAAGGAAGGGCAAAAATTACAGGGCCACCCTTGTTGGTATTTGGAAAATTACTAATGTTCAAAAGCCATATTTATGCTGGCTTTGCCAATGAGTTGGTTCTTATACAATTACTTTTCCATCCTGTATTTTTTTCTCCCAGTACTACATTGAAACGCATTGCGCCACCCCATTGCGGTTATTACATGTCTGACATCGCTTTTCGAAAATGAGTATTTACTTGCTAAAATAATCAATAATCAAATTTTTTTCTCACGTTATTTGTATTTCTTTCATTTTTTATTTTTGTGTGGCTTCACTTGCGGAGTGTAGCTACCATATCTAGTTTTCTAAGAACCTGCATTTCTGTGATGTATGTTATCAGCTGTACCGAACCCTGAACTAACGCTCCTAGCCAAGGAGCCTTTAAGACAAACAATCTGAACTCAGCAATCATACAAAGGCCAAAATTTGTGTGGAGGTGCCTCAATTATAGGAAGTCGCAAATGAGACGGAGCCAATATATATTACTGGTAATACATTCGGGTCTTTTCAAGAGTCTTTTCACTTTTCACGAGTGAGCAGTTGAATAGAGCTGCTTGAATAAACCTATGAATCCTGCTAGACAAAAAGGAATGCCATCAGGAAGTGTAATCTAATATGAACGATCAAGCAAACACGAGAAATCTGCAACGTCTCCGCTCTCTCTACGCTGTAGGACATTCAATAACATAATGTTGAGCTGAAGATGCTTCAAGTGACCATACGGAAAGTCATCGATAATTCGGGAAGAAAGTTAGCTTCATTCGCGTATATGTTAGAGGAAATAATTTGGAGGGAAACGTTAGTATAATTGTCTGGTCTTATCTAATAAAGCTTTACATTCAAGGGTCAAAAAATAACTCCACAAAGACCACGTTTGACTGAAGATAATGTGGCCCAGTCAACAATTAAATGAAGTTGGCTGGCTATTAAAACACTGTCTGGTGATTTCTAAATCAAGATCCATGCATTGAGCGGTCGAAATGTCGCCATTAAGGAAGGCACACACATTTCAGGAGCCCAAGACAAGCTTGAGGAGGGCGAAACCAAAGCTGAATGCATTCGCTGCTTGGGGAACAAGGAAACCTATCTTACATAAAAGAGAACACACTAAAATTTTACCATTGGGCAGACATACATGCCGTATATCAATAGCAGAGCATGTCTTCGCGTTCTTGAAGAATTATTGCTCAGTCGTGATAATAATCACATACCGCGGCATGCTTTCGCAGCAATGTACTCAATATACGGTGACGAAATGAGTTTTTGTTACTGTGTCCCCTTCCTTGTGACATTTAGTGCTTTGGGTCGCTGTGTTACTACATTGCAATACCATTGCGATTGTTCAACATTTGCCAGTACTTTCCTCGCTGCGACTAGCGCTATGTGAAAATTGTCTGACGTGGCACGGCCTTTATGACCGGTCCAGGTTCACCACGTTCTAAAGCATCTTAGCCGGACAAGTTCCATTGTCGTGTTAACGTAGATCACATTGATCACATTACGTATGTTCTACAACCGTATGCATGGTTTTAGAACATTCACGTCATCAGGTCATTATACAATCTAGAGTGTATATCACTCGCAATCACGTAACACTAAGTGTATATCTCGCAGATCTCTGCAGTACCAATGCAGAACTCAACAAAACACCGGTATATACTTGTGTCGAGCGGCGACCGTAGAATTCATGCCGTTGATGTTATAGGATCAGCGTCAACGTGGCCGTCGTCTTGTTGCTATCGTCGCACACACGTACACTCGTGTCACGCGCACAACTAGACTTAGGGAAACATGTCTTCCCGCCTGGTAACATTTTCCCGAACCACAAACAATGCTACATAGCAAGCTACCTGCAAAATTCTTCGGGCTACATCAATTCCTTCGGGGGGTGGGATCCGCGAAAACCTTTTTTAGATTTCTTTTGTGTTTTTTTATCACCCCGCCACCAGTTATACGAGCTCAATTCACCCACAGATTACATTTCTAGTCTCACGGAGCACGAGTACATTCGTCATGCTCTTTGTTGTGAGTTGCGACGAAGCACATTGTCTCACCGTTGTACTTTTCACCGTTGTACGTTTCAGGAAGCTTCCAGAGAAAATAAATACTACTCGTACTCTGCAACGAGACATGCTACACACCTAACAAGAAAGGTTTTGCGCGCAATCCGTTGTCCTGCATGCTGCGTCGCTGCCCTGCCATACTTGCAACGAAACGATAACATTTATTTCTATATGGCGAAAGGGCACCTTTGTGTATGACCACTAACTCATAAAACGTATGATTACGCATACAAGGAATAAAATTTCCGCGTGCTGCTTCCATACATGTTGTATTCACCACTGAGGAGTTTCCTGTGCCGTAGCGTTTTCAATATAAATTTACTCGCCATCCCGGCAAGGCGAAAGGGGCCGTGCAGCCAAGCTGTTAAAAGCCACCCATGCAACTGCTGAGGGGGGTATGCACTGTTCTAATAATTTAGAGTAATGGTAGTGAAAGTAATTTAGTGCACTGGTAGTAATGAAAGTAGTGGTAATTTTAACAGCACACGGTTGCCCATAGCGGGGCTGCAACAGCACTGAACACAGTTGCTAGGCTGGTTGTTCTATACACGAAAGGCTAGGCACGTCACTTCCCATGTCGCCAGCTGCCGTCATCGCGACAGCTTGGGCAGCCGTAATCTGCACCAGGAAACGTATGCGAGGAGCGCTACGTGCTTCTCATTGTTACCAGGAGTGCCTTAACACAAATTATAGTATAAAGGTTATCAACAGCGATAAGGTGCCTCAGAAAGGCTGGCCAACGCTTCAATAGGAGGACCTATTTTCGTCAAAGGTGGCCTCGTCATCCTCGGCATGTTAGTTTTAAAGTTTTGGTAGAGTGATGTCGCGTGCGCTTGTTGTCTGGGACGGCTTCTTGTAAAGGGAGATACTTAAAAGAGATTGAGCGCTGTCACCCGACGTCAGTGAGCGTGGTTCCCAAAACGAGTGGACAAGAGCGGGAGAGTGGGAAGACGGGGAGAAAAGAAAAGAAAAAGGATTGACCAGAAGAGGAAAAAAAGAACAAGAAAAGAAAAAGAAGGGCGTGGGAGGGTGTTGGGGAAGCAAGATATTAGGGAGCATTCAGGGGTGTCGTTCGCGGCATGTTTTTGTGGATTTAGAAGAGTCGGTCAGGCGGTCCGTGCGCGAGTAACAGAAAAGACCCAAAAAGACATCTGTTAAAATAATGACTTTAGTAGCCTAGCAGCAATGCGTCGAATAATGTTGAAGGAGTTAAGATGGCGACAAGGAGTCTGAGGTGCAATGCATGATGTAACTGGAAGGCAACAGCATGGTCTTTCAAGGGACGTTAGCCCCATTAGGTGTCGTTACGTAGGTGTCCTAGAAGAGTGGATTGTTGAGCTAGTTGGTGGTTCATATTTGAAGTAGTAGCTTAGCGCGAGTAAAACCATGGAAACCAGAAAGACGGGAAACGACAAGCGCTACTCACAACTGTTTATTGGAAGGAAGGATAGTACATACATAAATCCTCTTGTCACGCAGGCGCCTACTAAGCAGAAGAGAAGCCGTTACATGCACATCAAAGGCGGTTGCGCAAGAACTTAAATTCGGCATCTAGTAATGTGATAGAAGGCTCACTCACACATCTATCTCTATTCTTCTTGATAAAGAAGGCTTTATGAGCGAGCCTGGAAGGGGCGTTGCCGCTTCTGCCAAGAATAGTCGTAGCAAAAAATCGAGTGTCACAACCACACGCGCTAACATGAGCAACCAAATGTGCGCCCTTATCCTCTTTCTTTTTCTGTAATTTTTGAGCATGTTCCCTTAAACGGTCATTCACACACAAAAATATTCCTCTATCTATGTATGTTTGTATGTAAATGTTTTCTCTCATCTGTTTGCCTGAGTAGTCCGTGCCTGAATATTTGGTGCATGGGGCTGCTATGCTGAGTGAACAGGTTTCAGAACCAACAGTCAGATCAACTTGGGTCACCGAGCATGTCCCAATGCGTACATCTGTGCCACTCTTTAACGAACCAAGTTTCACTCCAACACGGATCTATGTGCATACGGGACTTGGTCGGTACCCTTGTTCGAAAAAACTCTTGACGCGGACTACTGGGTGCGTACTACTCGCTCCGTTCTGGTCTTCAATGAACCTCTTTGATGCCAACTTAGGTCACTGGGGTTGTGCCATTAGGTGTTTGTGTACTCGTCAATCAACGTCTTTCACGTCAATTCGAGCAAGTATATATGGCTCACTGGGAATGTGGCGTTCTACAATGACAAAAAAAGAGCTCTTAAATTTACCCGGTGTTGAGCGGAAACGAACCAACATCAAAGGGGTCGTTCAAAGACAGCAGCTCAACGCATTAGCTGGCTCCGCTACTGCGGAGCCCGCTAATGAGTGGCACTGGGTGCGTGCCACTCTTCAATGACCAAACCTCTCGCTAGCTTGAGTCACTAAGTATGTACCAGTGCGTGTACGGCAAGTAAAATAAAATTTTTAGCGTTCAAGGCATTGGCTCTCCAGGATTCTCTTGTCTGAATCCACGCGCAAATTTCTGTGCTGTGCTACATTGCGCAGCGTGTTATTATATATTAAGATACAAATATATTGACACGTGTACGCGTTTATGTTTATGGGGTGACCGCGCTTCACCGACTAACGATTGTTATCCCTCAAGGCAATACTCGCCTGCATTTATCGGAAGTTTCTTTAATGTGATCGATGGTTCTATCCGGTGTCTGTTGTCACCGAAACTTGTGTAATTTCATTGCATGTATGCGCTACGCGAATTAGGTAGTATTTTTCGGAAGACACGTGGGCACCGCCTAATACATTGGAAACTTCGAGGAATCATGTATAAACGCCGACGCGCTTGACCCACAGATCAGATTTCGATGATCACCGACAGGGTTGGCCACTATTGTTGTGCTTCGAATGTAACTGATTTTTGTGGGCAGAGGTTCGCCAAATAAAGACTTATTTTTTTAATTCACAGTTTTGCTTTAGTGCTCTGCACCGTAACTCCTAAGGAAAAACATATAGATAACATAGAGCGATATAGATACAACAGAGTACCAATTGTATGGGAAGGCAGAAAATTTAATGAAGTGGCAGAACTTCCACAAATACTGAAGCATTTATGTCCCGTTTTGCAAATGCTGTTCATGCTTTTAGTTTATATCACAGAAAGATGACTGGAAAACTATAAATTAGGGTTTGATTTTTCATACATGCGTAGTGGACAAATGATGTAACAGAAGGTCCCAGAACTAATGTATGCGGACGACATATTGCTACTAGAGCACAGTGCAAGACCTACACTTTCGAATGCGTGGGAACCAAGCGAAAATCCAGGCGCTGGGTTAGCATAGAAAAATCGAGAATTATGATCTTCAATGAATAGACCAGTGATTAGGTGGTGTCAATGGAATATCAAGCCACACCCTAAACCAAGCAAATAAATACTTCGGCGCATACATAAACAAAGTACACACTTTCTAGAGCACACACCAAGATAACCTGCAAATAAAGGAGAAGCGGAATGCAGGAGTAATTAAACATAGAACATTTTGCGGTCGCAATAAATATGGGGTGGTGCGTGTAATCTGGTACTAGCGCTAACGCTCGAAAATACC
The DNA here is from genome assembly GCF_023375885.2 of Dermacentor andersoni. Classification (NCBI taxonomy): domain Eukaryota; kingdom Metazoa; phylum Arthropoda; class Arachnida; order Ixodida; family Ixodidae; genus Dermacentor; species Dermacentor andersoni. The sequence continues at coordinate 178,177,029 of NC_092817.1, read as the reverse complement.
ATTCTTTGCTTAAAATCATATCTGTTGGCAGGGGTGAAAGTTAAGCAAAATAATTAGGCCGGTTGGCTTTGGGAGCCATCGGCAAAAACAATGTATGAGGCAGTTGAGGGTGGCATGGGTTGGGCTGCGTTTGAAATCAGAGAAGAGGAAAATTGATTTTCAAGAAATTATTAGGAGCATGGATCAAGATAAGTTGGTGGCTGAAGTGTACACTTATCAGTACTGAATGGATGAAGACGTCAAGAAAGTTGGCAACCACGTACAGAGTAATTGAAAGCGTAAATTGACAAGCAGCAGGCGTCAGAAAGAATTTGAGAGAAAGAGAAACAATGAATTGGTCGCAAAGAATTAAAACAAGAAAGACCATGGAGATTTACGAGAATGAGAAGAAGGAATTTAAAAGGCGAGAAGTCTACGATAACACGAAGGGAAGTGCCTTGCTACTTGAAGCTCGAGCTTGTTGCTTAAAGACAAAAAAAAATACCGCAGCAAATATTCGCAGTTAGACGAGGTATGTGTACGCTGCTGCAACAAATCCCGAGGCAAATCAGCACGTCTTAATGAAAGGTGCAGGTATTCACCAGTTGAGACCCGTCAGTGACGCACACCTTAGAGAAGCAATCCGAGTTAAAGTGCATGAAAGCATCAACCGGCCATCAGTTCAGATAAGCAAAAGACCTTTAGAGTACAGATGAAAAAAAAATAGGGAAGAAACAGGGCAGGATCAGTTACAGGCATAGGCAGCTGTATAACGTAGGTGGAAATGTTATGAGGAAAAAGAAAACGATTACAGAAACTTTGAGAAAAATTCTAGCATGAAACGCATGTATATCATAATTGAGTAGCTCAAGCAGGCTAGGTGACCATTTGTCACCGCCAGCTTTTAAAGGCGACGCCAATAAATCATCACCATTCTCATCAGAAGCGCGGGAGTGGAGTCCAGTGACCGTATGACCCGTTTCTCAGTTTTCGCATGCACCGGCGCACCAAGCATTTGGAAGGCCAAGCACAGGCTTCGTGGCGTCGGCGCTACATGGCGACGAGTATTCCTAGGGAAACGCGAAAGATCTATCCCGCTGCAGTACGTGCCTCCTATGTAATTGGTTTCCACGGTGGCAATAAATTACGTCAATGTATTGACTCATTGCTAACGCATTAAGGTCCAAAAAACTGTAAGATGGGTTCTACCTCAGTGTTTATGCATCTAACCGTTTTCCTGCGAACTCGCTTGACCCAGAAATCCGCCGGTCTAAAGGCTAGAGCACCGAGCCGGTGTGCTGAGTGAAATAGGTTCACAACCAACCACCGCACCATCCTCTGTGACTGGGTATTTGACCTTAGGTGGGTGCAGAAGAGTGGCTATCCAACTTTACGCCAATTTGTGTGTCCTGTTATGTGGCAATGTTTATAGCCCGCTTTTCAGCAAACTTCACTGACGGCAAGTTGAGTCACTCGGTATGTGCGACAGGTTATGCGCCGCTCTTCAATGAAGCTCGTATGCGCCGATATGGATGACAAGGTATGTGCCACTGTGTAGCACCGCTACTTATTAACTCAATAAAGTTATTTCCTTATCTCTCTCTGTTCGCTCTTTTACGTCAACCGAATCATGATGGGCCGCACGCTATGTGCGTCTCTTCAATAGCACAAAGCACCTAAAATGTATGTGGTGCGAGCGCGGAGTTGGTCAAGCGTCATAGATATTCACACAAACCTTCTTGAATGTATATTCACACAAGTGCATCTCCTACACTTCGCGGCGTAGCCACTCAAGGACCCGGCACGTCCACAGTGAAGCCCGGCTACGTGCAAGCCGTACACATGACTCGTCTCTGTGGTGGCAGCGCGGCATGTACTGAATTACTTCATTGCTAAGCGCATGAATGTGAAATGCAGTGCAATGTCATTGCCTCTTCTGCGTACGGTGGGTTCGGGCATCCAAGCTCCATCTGTAACAAGCGATCAAATTACAAAAGATTTGCAACGCATCTACCACGGAAACGCGGCAGGAGGAGATGAAGTAGGAGGCTATGTAATTGAAGATGAAGGGGTGATTACACTTTATAAAGAGCTTGCCACCCTTTAGACAAAACTTCAGGCAACTTCAAGCATACTAGAGTATTCGGATAATGCCAACAATATGATAATTCGCAAAAAGAGAGTCGCTGAGAAAGTGATTAAAGCATTTTATACCGGTAGCTTCGCCTCAGAACTGTAGAAAATATTTACCAAACCACATTTTATTAGGACCAGGGCTTCACTTCATTTCATTCAACCATGAGAACTGGCTTTCTTCAGGGAAACGGTTCTAAAACGCATCACACTCGTGTCGGCACTGTGAAAATTCAGAACTTTACGTGGTACAACCACCATCTCTATTAGGCTTTCATATATTACGAAATGACGTTTGACTCAGTCATGAGTCATGCCAGGAGTCATGAGTGCGCTGCGGGACGAAAGAGTGAAGCCAGCATACATTTATATTTTGTTAGATGTCTAGAAATACTCCAAAGCTACCCTGTTCTCCAGAGGAAAAGCGGAAAAGCGCCTGCCTAAATAGAGGTCCTATAAGGAGGCATAACGTCGAATGGTATTCAGTGCATGCTCTAACTATTCCAGCTATTCGACCGGAAAGGATTGAGACTGAATATCTCATTGAATATCTCAGCAAACTATGATGTGTAAAATACATTGTCAACTTACTATATGCTGAAGATGATTTCGGAAAATGCATTTAGGATATTGAGCGATAAATTGCAAAAGTAGACTTGGAGATTGTTGAGCAGACGGCAAATATATTGTTCGATAGTTTGGGTATAGAAGAAGAATCCATAGCTGACAGTTAGCCATTGGAGCCTGAGACGTTGCATCTACCCAGGTGCATTACCCACAGCGGGGCCAGTTTATGAGAAAGACAATGTAAGAAGACAAAACATGGGTTGGAGCGCGTACGGCCGGCATCATTAAATCATGACCGACAGCTCAGCGTGATCCTTCGAAAGAAAAGTGTACAGTCATTACATTGTACGGGTACTGTGCACATATTTGGGTTAACTTTAAAGATATTAGGAGTAAACGCCATTAAAACAGGACGCGCCATAGATTAGTTCACAGCTCATGAAACATTGCGCTCTATCGGAGGATGTTATCTGTTCTTACATCCTCGTCACGAATGAGCGCTGTCGCCCTTCACGTACAACGGCCACCTGTCGCCAGCAGTAAACGATGTCGTAAAGGAAGCTGTCTTTAGTGCGTTCCGCTTACCGGACGGTCACTCGCGTTTCAGCATTCCTCCACAAAAATGTCTGGTGATAACTTGGCGCTATTGCACTCACACTTGTAAGGTAGGCATGTCAACTGTATTTTACTTTATGATCTCCATTTCTTCTTTTTTAAGAATGTGTGAGTTTTTATGTTCGGCAGGAGATATCACAGCAGCAATTTCCGCCAGTAATACGCTTTTCATGACAGGTAGAACTGCCTTTTTGAGGCAGGTGCAAAAAGAAAGCAAGAGGCTACGTTTTTGCCAGCCTTCGCTTAATGCGCTACAGGGTTTGTCATGCAGCTAGTGTTCGTGGTCTTGATGTGACGATAGGTCTTTCTTAACGTGTAGAACCTCTTTCCTACGAAGAACTGAAAAAAAAAAAAATCTACCGCCTAATCTCCCCCAAGGGGATTATCGTGGTGCATAGCAATACATAGTGGCCCCTCAGTTACGCGTTTGCGAACTATATAAACGTTCTTGCATCTATTCTTCCGCTGCATTACTGCGTGTAGCTCTGCGTATCCTTAGCTGTTATGGAACATGACGCAGATGAAGAAGGTAAGCATTGTTCACGTTCTGCAGTAAAGCCATGTCAGCAGTCCCGAGAGCCAGAATGGCTGCGGTTAAATCCCCTCAATAAACAAAAAGAAACGTAATGTTTTTAAAACTTCCTCAGTCCTTCAATTCTAAGCGTTATCTCGACGTTCGAACCTCCAGCTATCCACGAGGGCGTGGGATCGAATCCCTGGCACGGCGTCGGCATTTCGATGAGGGCGAAATGCGACTTAGCTGCAGGTTTAGGTTCACGTTAAAGAACCCCAGATTGTTAAAATGTCACAAGACCCCATTGCAGTATGCCTCATAATCAGATTGTGGCTTTGAGACGTAAAATTCCGTAATTTAATTTTTTTAGCATGTCTTCTTACATGTACCGTGTTCCGTATTAGCGACGTCGGGTGGTTCTGCTTTTGGGTGCAGCACCAGTGAAAGTGAAGCGAGCTACTTTCCAGGATTCTGTCGGGGAAGTGAGATGCGGAGAAGAAGAATGTGTCGCTTCAAAAAATCAGCCGCGCTAACTTCAACGTTGCCTTTACAGAGAAACTGTTAGCCTCTAGTTGGTCGGGATTATTCGTCGCGTCGTTGTCACGGAATGAAAAAGCTTCAGCTAGTGAAACAAAACGTGGACACATTCCTTGGTACCGGGCATACAACATACAGCACAGCATTCGTTTCAATAAAGAGCAACCACAAAACAAGAAACCGAACCACATATTTGGTGAAAAGGTGCTCCTGCTTACAAGGCGAAGGGCCTAGCGCTCCCCGTTTACGTTTCTCGGTAAAGATTACTGTTGCTCAAGCTGCCGCCGTGTCGGCAGCTTGCGAGGTGAGTAGTGACGACAATAGCCGTTCAAGTGTAAAAGAGGCAACCTAGCAACCTAGCATCCTACGAGCAGTGTTCGTGTATATTCCCCGCAGGGAGCAGAATTCATAATTATCCGTCGCCGCTCGCACCGTTCTTCGCCGAGCGCTATCACGTGGTGCAATTTTTTTGAATTACAGTTTAATAACTCTGACTAGGCATCAAAGTTCCAGTCAGTGGAGCAACTGTGGCAAAGATTTAAAAGTGTCGCCATAACTTGCCTTGAGCGCTTCCGTTCTACTTGTACTAAGAACAAGCACAAGCGAAATCGCTGGATAACACGCAATGTTATCCATATGAAACGGAAAATTACAAAAAATTACAAATTACCATTACAATTACAAACGGAAAATATTACAAAAACAGAAAGACCGATGGAAGTCCCAGCTATAAAATTTAAGTCAAAGAAGCTCTAGTAAAATGGAAAAATAAAGTTATTTGATTGCACACTTGCCCACATTCTTAAAAGTTCACCCCGCAAATTCTGGTGTCACTTCATGGAAAGAAAGGAAAAAAAATTGAGCATATCGAACATGCCGAAAAAGTCCTCACACGAGTTGAAGACTTAGGTAATTCTTTCAATCGCTTCTGTCAGTTTGTTTATACAACAGACAAAGGTGATTACACAGGCGGTTTATTACTCAACATAAACGGTGATATGAGGACTGCAATTGAACCAGTTATTTCCAGCCGTTCAGATGTTTTACAATTGCTGGTTGAATTAGCCGCGAAGAAAGCGAGCGAAGCAGATGGTCTATCAACTAAAGTTTCAAAATCATATGCCGAATAGGTTTATTTTTACTAAGAGATGATATTTTAGGAGTCAATTGGAACGCATTTACTTCCACTAGACTGGAGCAATGCAATAGCGATCCCCGTTTTTAAATATGGCAACCGTTCGCAAGCATACAATTATCAACCCATATCTTTGGCGTAACTTTGATGCATGGACCTTAAAGAACACGCTATTGCAAAACATGATTACTTCACACTAACGAGTTACTTTCCACAAACCAGCATGAATTTAGGAATGGTCTTTCTACGGTGACACAGTAACCATAAACGCTCCATGATTTCTACATGAACATGGATGCGCACCTTCAAACAGACGTAATAAGTGTTGATTTTAATAAATCTTTCGGTATGGTTTCTCACCGCAAATTAGTTTTTAAGCTTGATAGAATAGCAATAGGTAATGCACTAATAAAATGGATGGAGGCATATTTATCTATTCGTAAAAACAGCCTGTAAAGATTGAGATTTGCACGTCAAGTCCATTGCATGTGTACTCGGGATTTACCCACGGTTCCGTTTCGAGACCAATACTGTTTTTGTTGTTTGTTAACGATAGCAGTGCACTATTTGAACCGCCCTTTATAATGACACTTTTTGCCGATGGTTGGTTCATTAATTCACCAATAGCTTGCGAAGGTGACTAAATTAATCTGAACAGACGCTTACAGGCACTAGATGAGCGGTGTTTCAAATGGCACATGGAAACAAACTATAGAAAAACAACATTTATGAATATTTGCTCAAGTAGGAGCAAACTTTCCTTCATACCACATCGGAAACCATCTTTTGAATAATGCAGCTTGTTTCAAATACTTAGGAGTCAGTATAATGCAGACGTTGCAATGTCACTCACATATTGACAATATGTGCGCCAAGAGAAACGAAAAACGATTTTTTAAAGAAAAGGTTGCAATGTACTACACGGGACGTGAAATTAAGAGCCTACAAAAATTTTGTATGACCAGTCATGGAGTACGCTTATGTTGTGTGGTCCCCTCATCAGAAAGTCCTGAAGGCAAAAATAGAAAGAATACAAAGGATGGCATTCCATTTGATATGCGGTAAATACCGACGCACGGAGTCTGTTAGCGCCTTGTTAAAACGGACATTAACGGACTCCGGGCGTTGGTTTTTGTAGGAACGCAGACGTGAGCATAGGCTAAAGTTTCTTTTTCAAAATCATGAATGGGTGGACAAAAATAAAGAAAAGGATATGTATTTTTATGGTGGGAAAAGAGGGCAAGGTTGTCGACGGTGAAGACGGCGAAGTGGCAACAGTCTCTAGGGATTCAGGGTTTATGTTTATGTACATCGTGTTTATATACATCGTGTAAATGGTTTTATACCCTGACATCTAGATGGAGCTGCTGGGTACGCGTCTTCGCCATGGAGCTGCGAAGCGGACGTCTCACTCAGTCTGCGACCATACTTCCAGAGGAACACACCGCGTCTGCAACTGCAATGCCTACTACGCATACCCAGTAGGTTGGTCTACCTCAGCCACAAGACCCCGGCAAGTTCATCGGCCTCGAAGGCGATCGCGTAGAACAACGGTTGAAGATGTATGAGCTCGCCAGCAAGGTGAGCAGGTGGGATCCGACTATAATGCTGGCCAATATCGTGTTCTAACTCGGCGCAACTCTGCAAACGTGGTTTTATATACTCGAAGAAGAGCTAGCCCGTTGGGACTTATTCAAAGAAAAGCTGTTCGACGTTTTTGGCAATCCGACCGGTCGACAACAAGCCGCCAAGCAACAAATCGCCAGGCTTGCCCAAACTGCTACCGACTCGTATGTCTCATACAGTCCGGACGTCGTAGTCCTCTGTCGTAAAAGCGAAACGTCCAGGCCAGAGGCGGACAAGGTTGGACACATTATCAAAGGCATCGCGGACGACGCATTCGACCTTCTGGTCTTTAGAAACTTGTCGACTGTGGACGCCATTGTGAAGGAATGCCTCCGTTTCGAGCAGGCGAGGATTCGCCGTTTATGCAACCAGCTTGCACGGCTTCCAAATACTGCAGCGACCTCTTCCTGTACCGACCCCATCGATCAATCTAGCTCGCCACCACCAAGTGAAAACGTGACCCGAATTGCACGCCGCGAACTCGAAGCAGCGTTTCCTACCTGGTCTCAAGATATGTCTTGAAACAATACTGCTGAGACGATATCGCTGATCCAGTCCATGGTCCGCCAGGAAATAGCTAATATGGGTCTTCTCAGCGCCTGCTCCTTGAGCCACCCTGACACCCGCCCTGCTCCTATGCTTCTGTCCTATCACAGTCCGCCTCACAGTGTCCGTTATCCCTACACTACCAGGAATCCATCGGACTGGCGCACATCTGACTACAGGCCGATCTGTTTCTGCTGCGGCCAAATCGGTCACGTTTCCCATCACTGCCGGAGCCGTTGGCCGTCCCCTCCTCGAAACACCTTCCAGAATTCCAGTTCGTCTCGAAGTTCCTCACCCCGTCGCTTCTACGACGCTTCCGACGCCACTACCTCGACTCACCGCTGTGCTAACTCGCCCTCGCCTCAACGTCGACAGCCACGTCTGCCCCAGCTTGCCCACTCGTCGTGACCGAGCTAACTAGGACCACCCCAGCATGAAAACTAGGCAATGCAGAACCTCGAGGTGGCGCTGCAATGTCGGATTGGCCACAGAATCCGCCTTTGACGCTGTTTACTAGACATAACCTTCTTGAAGTCCAAGTTCATGGCGCAGCCGTCTCAGCACTCATAGATAGCAGAGCACACATTACGATTGTGACCAGCCGCCTACGCCGCCATTTAAAGAAAAGTGTTACGCCAGCCGTTACTCGGTTCGTACGAATCGCCGACGGTAGCACGGTGCACGTGGTCGCAATGTGTACTGCACGTGTGAGTATTTCCGGCCGCCATACTGTCGTCCTTTTCACTGTGCTTGACCAATGCCCGCATGACCTCGTACTAGGCCTGGACTTCCTCTCTGCCCTTTCAGTGCTCATAGATTGTTCCTCAAGTACTGTGCGTCTTGACCTGCCTCTACTGGACATTCCTCCGACACCACACTAAAAAGCTGTACTTGAAGTTTTTTGCAAGGCTGGTCTAGAGCTCAACTCCAAGAAATGCAATTTCCGCGACCGTGACATTACTGTCCTTGGACATGTCGTCAATGCGACTGGCATCCGACCGGACCCAGAGAAAATTCGTGCCGTGAAAGAGCTTCCTGTTCCGCGGTCAGCAAAACATGTCCGAAGTGTTCTGCGCCTTTGCTCTTACTTCCGCCGCTTTGTTTGCCACCATAGATTTTGCCACCATAGCGCGCCCTCTCACAGATCTCCTGAAGAAACGTGTGCCGTTTTTATGGGGATCCTCTCAGGCCACTGCCTTTTCTCGCCTTATCACCATTCTCACCACCCCGCCGATTCTTGGACACTTCGGTGCTTCAGCCCCCTCATAGGTGCGCACCGATGCCAGTGGCCACGGAATCGGTGCCGTATTGGCACAAGTTGAACATGGCCATGAACATGTCATCGGGTACGCTAGCCGTCTTTTGTCACCTACGGAGCGGAACTGCTCTATTACCGAGCGCGAATGTTTGGCCGTTGTGTGGGCAGGGGCGAAATTCCGCCCCTGTTTTTATTGCAGGCCGTTTTCTATTGTAACGGACTACCATGGCCTCTGTTGGCTTTCGTCCTTAAAAGGTCCCACATGGATTCTTGGACGATGGGCTTTGCAGCTGTAACAGTATTCTTTTTCGGTGGTGTATAGGTCTGGTCGCCTACAAAAGGACGCCGACTGCTTCTCCCGTTACTCTGTACACATGCCCGCCAAAGCTGGCATGGATGCTTCCGCAAATGTTATTTCCATTTCCGCGCTTTTGGACATGGCCGACCAGCAACGCCATGACGCTATTTTCAGGACCCTCATTGACCGAATGGAATGTGCTCCCACTGATCCAGCGCTTCGGTGGTTCTTCCTCAACGACGGGATATTGTACCGACGCAGTTTTCATCCTGATGGTCATCCCCTTCTCCTTGTCGTTCCTCAACAACTCCGCTCAACCGTGCTTTAGGGGCTTCATGACGCCCCAACTGCCGGACACCTTGAGTTTGCTCGCACTTACGACCGTGTGCGCTGCCGCTTCTGCTGGCCCAGCCTCGCCCGCTGCACACGGTGCTATGTAGCTGCTTGCAAGCCCTGTCAGCATCGCAAAAAGCCAGCAACGCTTTCCACCGGGTACCTACAGCCGATCGGCATTCCATATGAGCCGTTTTTCGCGTTGGTTTGCATCTCCTTGGCCCTTTCCCTGAGTCCAGTTCCGGGAACAGGTTGATCGCTGTCACTACTGATTACGCGACGTACAATGCCATCACTCGGGCACTTCCCACGAACTGCGCAACCGACGTCGCAGATCCCCTACTCCGGGTCATCATTTTAGTACACGGCGCCCCGCGACAGCTCCTTACTGATCTAGGCTGCGCCTTGCTATCCCAAGTCACCGCGGATATCCTACGCTCATCTTCTACCAAGCACAAACTGGCTCCCTCTTATCATTGCCAGACCAACGGCCCTACTGAGTGACTTAATCGGACCATTACTGACATGCTATCTCAATACGTTTCACCCGACCATAAGGACTGGGATGTGGCTTTCCCTTATGTCACGTTCGTCCATAATTCACCACGCCCCGATACTACTGGGCATTCCCCATTTTACTTACTCTTCGGTCGTGAACCTGTATCACCATTGGACTCTTGATACAGGATTCGAGGACCGAGTATGCCCGCGACGCCAGCGCCCACGCTGACCTAGTGCGCCCTCTTTCCCGTACTCCTCTGTTGGCATCGCAGGAATCTCAACGGCACGCTTACAATCGCCGCCATCGTGATATGTATTTTTCACCAGACTGTCTCGTGCTACTTTGATCCCATTGCCGCTGAGTGGGGCTCTCTGAGAAACTCCTTCCGTGCTACAAAGCCCCTTACCGTGTACTACGTCAAGTGACCGATGCCACTTACAAGATAATCCCCGTGACATCCATCATGCCGCCCGGTTCCACATCACCAGACGTCGCACACGCCTCTCTAGGCCCTTACCGACGGCCCCGTCTGAAGCACCGGGATGGTGCTTTTTCTGTCGGCGGTCGTGTTATGGTGGGAAAAGAGGACAAGGTTGTCGATGCTGAAGACCACTAACTGGCAACAGTCTCTAGGGATTCTCCGCTGCCGTTTATATAGGCATCGTGCAAATACATCGTGAAATAGTTTTAGACCCGTGACAATACCTCCAACATCCAACAAGAATATGCGTTCGTCTAAATATAATAGAGCTATACAACCTTATTTAGCATGTACTGAACAATTTTGTTTGTCGTTTTTTTTTCTGACACGATTGAAATGTGGAATGGACTGCGTAATTGCAGTTGTGAACAAAGAGGATCTGTGATTTTTGAAAATGCGTTAGATAGTTTCTTTTGCGATGACGTGTACTAAATTCTACTACGAGCATTTGTTTATTTGTTGACTTTTCTTTGTTTAACCACCCTTTGTTCCTTGGTTTTGTTGTTAACTACCAACATCGTTAGTAAATTTAATGTTACATAAAATAGAGTGAAAATTATGTATCATGTATTCTTGACACATAACCATCCCTGTAGTGACCCGAATAATGGGGTTAACAGCATCAAATAAATAAAAAAATGATGTGAAAGGCTGAAGTGCCCCGCGGCGACGCCAACTTTACGGGCGCGCCGCTGACTCGTTTCCATTAGTCCCATCGAAATTGCAATCAGCGGACCATTGAGGGTGCGTTGCACCAATCCGGTCCAGGTTCTAGGTACTGTATTCGACGATATTAAGTTAATAACTTTAGTTAGATGATATAAAACACATAATTTAAACATTTCTCTTCCAGTAAGACGACGAAACCGCACGGAAGGTGGCAAAGCTTCTTCCGGGGTGCCCTGCGGATGGACGAGACCGGCCGGCTCCGAAAGGAACCAGTATATTCAAGGTGTGTTCGCCTTGTTCAACGAGTTCAGGTTGACTTGTTTACGCTTAAGCAGCATTTATCTCAAGTAACACTCCTGTACACGCTGAAATGCGTGCGCCTGGCATGAGAGGTAGTTCAGTTGTACAAGTTTTTGAGTACATGTCCAGCACGACACAGACGCGGGACAACGAATCAACGACACGTCTGTGTCGCTCTGCACATATATGGCAAGAATGTTAACTTCCAAACTCGCCCAATTCACTGCGTTGCTTGTACGATTGTTCTGACTATGCGGCTCCAAAACAGTGGGTTCAAAACATAGTAAATACTAGCAGATACAATTTTTCCGTGCACACTTGTCTTTCTCTACTCTGTGTGTGTATTTTACTTTGTTTGTCGGCGTTCTGATTTTCATGTAAGGTCGATTGATGTGTTCGTGTTCATTGTTTTGTAGCAAGCGAAAACATCGTTTGCCTATGCTGATGAGATACCTGTGACAGCTTCAGCATATACTGCCCGTAATATGTGCATGTTCTATTTTCCTTAGCAGATGTGAGGAATATAAAATTCATTTTTTTTCCTTTAATAAGCGCTTTGTTATAGTAAATTAACCTGAGTAGTATCAAGAGCTAAAGAAAAAATTGTGTTGTCATATTACAGTCTGCAATGTGCGAATAGTTGCTTTGCCAGTTTTCAAATCTTATGTGATAAGTGCAATAAAATATAACGTGTTCTTACTCTCAATAACATTGTTGCCTTTCCAGTGCCTTTGAATTCTGCCCCAAAAGCTCAAAGAACCAGCACTCATCCGCTGCTTCAACCAGCCACTGCTCATTCATTTCCTCGTACGAAATAAATTTGATCTAGAAGCTCGTGCATCTTGAATCTTCTTTCCACTTGCAGATTTGCTGCTACGAAGGAGCTGTTAAGTTTGCGGTATGAATCGTAATAATAAGCTTTGCGTAAAATATGCACATGTGAACATTTGAAATGCGTTTAAATCTACATGTCTGCACTGTATGTATTGAAAACGCTCAATAAGAATTAAATTATCGGGTTTTACGTGCCAAAACCACTTTCTGATTATGAGGCAAGCCGTGGTTAGGACTCCGGAAATTTCGACCACCTGAGCTTCTTTAACGTGCACCAAAATCTAAGCACACGGGTGTTTTCGAACTTCGCCCCCATTTAAATGCACCCATCATTACCGGTATTGAATCCCACGACCTCGCGGTCAACATCCCAACATCATAGCCACTGAGCAACTACGGCGGGTATCGAAAACGTGCAGCTACTGTGAACGACAGTTAGTGATGAATAACGGACACGGTTAACGGTCACTGACATAACTGCAGCTGTGATAGTTCTCTTGGCGACGATCATTATTCGTCTGGTTTCGGTAGCCAAAGTGTGCTCACATAATTCTCTACACGTGTGTGAAGTTTTCTTTAAACACCCTTCAAAAAATTTCTTGCCTCTCGGGCTCCGCCAGAAAACTCTATATGCATGATGAAAACCATTGCACCGCTTTTTGTTGCAAGGTAATGCACGTTTGCATGCTAACTTTCGAGCTCTTCGAGCCACGGGCGCAGTCAGGATTTTATTTATAGTGATCGAGTGAGTCATGCTCCTTCTGTGTACGTTCGTGCGTGTGTTTTACACGTGCGTGTATTTATGTACATACAAACTAAAATTTTCGGGGGGTTGGCAGCCCTCCGGCTACGGCAATCGTTCGAGCGTGCCCTACATTAAAAAGTGTCATCTTGCTCAGTGCTTGCGAACACTTCGCGCATGTAGCTCGCGACCAGCAGACAAAAAAGCAAATGGAACACAGCGTGGTGTTTGCATCGTCCGTGCGCGAGGAGGGGCTTCACTGCAGAGATGGAAAATAAAGAGGACCTATGCGTAACTGTGCTCCCTGCGTAAGTATATTCTGTAAAAAAGTTTACACCCTTTGGGGTGTATATCTGCAACACAACAATAATCGTCATCTGCCTTGCTTGCGTTTCCTTTCTTGAAAACGCCACGCCCGCTGCTTTCCTGTTGGCAATGCTATGTCACCCTGATAACGCGCAAGCCGTTGGTTACTAGGAAGTACCAGTGTCGCAGCGGACGGAAAGAAATGCGGAAGGAAATGCGGAAATTCGCAGCGGAAGGAAATGCGGACAAGACAAATGACGTTTTTTGTAGTGTAGCAAGATGCGACTCAAATGGTGTACACTTTTGTTAGTGTATACAGGGATGCTCCCTGCACCAGTGGTGGCGTGCTGCCGCTGGCCGTATTGCTGTGGAATTCCATCACGGAGGAACTCCGTACGTCCGTATTCTACTCTGGCTGAATAACGCGCCGGGGGAGGAAATTAGTCATTAACCATTGGTATATGTAGTATATATAGTATATGTAGTGGTGGTTTTCAAATGCTTCGCTGAATATAAACTCTGGCAGAACCGAGGTGGCGAGTAAATTTTTTTGTGTGTGTGTTGCAGCCAATAGGTAGACATCCAAAATAAACGCAATGGCTTGTGTTTTACTTCAAGTTCTGTGTTTCCTGTGTGAGTAGAAAGGGCAAAGATTTGTTTCTCTCTTCTCTATTCAACCACTGCAGAACCATGCGAATCCTTATAACCGTATTCACCTTGTGCATCCTTATAAAATTTGCATGTTAGCCACTAGTACAGTTAGAGTGTAGTGGGTATCAACACTAGACACAGTCTTACCAGCCTTTATAGTATGAGAAGGTTTTCATAAATACTGATTCTGATTAACAGCGCCTGACATCCTTTGTGGCACACTGCAATTGGCAAGAAATCAAGAGCCTACCTGCGTGCTGCAACTTGTGAATGTGTCGTTGCACGATATGTGGCACGTCACTTTTAGGTCGCCAACGTGCAACCGACGCGTTCGTTAGGAGACAAAGAGGAAGGCAATGTGGCTTGCTCGGGCTCCGCCTAATGTCGTTCAGCAGAATGACGTTTACTCTTGCTCAAGTTCCAGAGGGGCTCATATTACGGTGTTATAAGCCCAGCCAGGATGCCCTTGTGGAAGAGATAAGGTTCACACTTATGGAACCTGCAGAAGATTACACCACATAGTGAAACACGGCGCAGACACTGCTGGCCTTTTATAAACGGCTGTTTAGAGATAGCAAGTGCAATTTCTTCTGAGATTTATAGCAATAACTGTGAAACGCAACTGCAGCGAAATGTCACTTTGGCTAATTTGGCAATGGGTAAAAGGCCGGATACCGGCCAACCGGTCAAAACAAATGTTTCGTTTTACTTTTCTACGTGGAGGTGCACGTAGCAAAGAACTACTTCATGCTGTTATATATATATATATATATATATATATATATATATATATATATATATATATATATATATATATATATATATATATATAATAAACGAGAAGAAAGGGAGTTAACCGAGGGGCCCTATTTCTATTAGTCTTGTCCACTCTTCAAATTTTCACACCCTTATGGGTGTAATGCGGGTTTACTTATCTTTTCACCCTTGTAAACCCCCTTGAAACACCTTCTTTAACGGAAAAGGGTGTTCAATAAGAAAACACCCTTGGAACGCCCCAGTCTTTCTAATTTACACCCTAATTATAAGGGAGTAAGTGACCCAGCTTACAGTATATGATAAATGAACATTGGCAGTTAACGCGTTGATATTGGCTATACATGAAACGCGCGCTACCTGCGCTTTAATCAGGTCGCTGGAATGGTTAGCTCGGGGCAATGATTCAGGTAGCTGAATCCGGTAGCATCTAGGCAGCAGCGCACTGACTCCGAACAGTGGTTAAAAATGAAGTTTTCCACGAATGTTGATATCGAACGGATGACACTAACGCGCCGACTTTGAACAGCCAAATATCTGCAAAGGCTTCGCATGATCAATTGCAAAATATTTACAATGCTATAACTGAATACTTAAAGGTGTGCAACCAGTTAGACTGGGAATGGTTAGGATTGAGGGCTAACGGTATATAGCTCACCAACTTACGGTTTGTAGATGACATTGGCATACTCAGCAATGCTGCACACTATTTGCAACAAACGTTTGAGGACCTTAGCGCAGAAAGTGTAAAATTCTGATTGAAAGTTAGTATGCAGAAGAAAAAAGTAATGTTCCGCAGCCTGGCGAGAGAACTAAATGTCACGGTCGGCAGTCAGCCTCTAGAACCTGCGCAGAAATACGTTTATTGAGGTTAATTACTCGCAGGGGTCTCTGATCAAGGAAATTAACAGAAATAAAGAATTAGCTGGAGAGCTTACGGCAGGCATTACTAAATCATGACCAGGGAGCTTACTGTTAATCATTGCTTTCTACCGTTACTAACGTATGGGGCCGAAACTTGGAAGTTACCAAAGAAGCTTGGGAAGACCTTGAGGACCGCGCAACGAGCGATGGAATGAAAAATATTAGGCATGACGACAGCGATGTGGATTATAGAGCGAACGGGGATAGCTGATATTCTGGTTGACATCAAGAGGAACAAGTCGTGCTGGGCAGTCATTGCATTACGTACGGGAGATAACTGCTGGTCTATTGGAGTTGCAGAATGGGTGCTAAGGGAAGGGAAGCATAGTCGAGGACGGCAAAGAATAAGAGGGGCGTGATCGAATTAGGAAACTTGAAGACACGTGGAATCAGTTAGCACAAGACAGAGGTATTGGATATCGCTGGAGAGGCTTTCATTTTGCGATGGACATGAAAATAGGCTGTCAATGATGATAATGTCACGACATTCATGCCAGCTTCACGTCATGTCATTCATGTTATGTCATGCATGCGCGTCATGCACGTTCTGCTAGCTCTATTTGCGTCGATTGCGGGGGGGGGAGTAGCAGCGTAGACAAGTGGGGCACGCCGGGCACTTGTAACGCTCACTAACCGCTTTTTTTTTGCTTCTATGGCAATTGCCCGGCTTCTCCCTCTCCACGGCCAATTGGGATCCCCCCCTCACACGAAAGCTATTCTGGCTACGCCACTGTGGGGAGGGGGGTGTACGATTGCTCTGGAACCCTCCCCCTAACTTGTCAACGGAAACAGGGGAGGGGAGGGGAGCTGCCGCCAGGCCGCAAACCTTAGGCAGCCCAATTACCGGCTGCATTTCCTTTTGGACGTGGATACTGCTCTAATGTCATTATACACTAGGATTCATAGCGGTTCGAGGGCATGCGACAATAAAAAAAAACCACATACAGCCATCAGCATGTCTTAGGTTGAGCAGATCTTTGGGAACTGGGCAAGACTCTCATAAAAAGAAAAGCCTCCACCCCTCTTACATGCATTGTCAAATCTGGTTCACCGCCGACTACACATTTTCGGTAAGAAAAAATCACACAGGAAATCCTCTGGGATTTGTCTGAGTATGCGTAAGCATTGTGACTCTTCCTCTTCTACACGCAGTCCATGTCTTTATCAATGTTATGACACTTGATCCGACGTGTATAAGCGACAGCGCTGCGGCGACACGAGCTGCTGTGGGCGGCGGCGCGAAGTGAATGGCGCAAGCAAAGTACTGGAGGTGGCGGGGCCAGGTGCGCTAGTGACGTTCCGTTCAGTTTGAGCCGTTATCACTCTTTAGCCCTACTCATCCGCGTCGAACCGTTATCAACCGTTCTCGGGCGGCTGCTGCTTGTAGCACGGCCGAGCGAACCGTATCATGAAAGCGAACTGCCATGCGGACAGAGTGTGCCCACTGCTGAAAACTTCACGCGCTGTGTTCTCACCATTTACATTGCTTTGAAAACAGACGCCCGTACACGAATCTTGAAAGTGATCGCGCAACGCGCATAGTACGGCATGAGCTGAAAGCTTCGTGAGCGCTATGTTCTCGCCGCTTCTGTCGCGTTAAAGCGAGAGCTCACACGAAGGCGAATTCACTCGCTGCTGCGGGTTCTATTCTGAAAGATATCGTGCGATACGGACTGACACACGGATGGTTTTTCTGGTTGGTAAGTATAGAAATGCTTACGTTATAAAAAAATCGCAGGGTTCATGAATTTCGCGATAACTACCAACACCAACCTACTCTCCCGCCTCCCGCTGAGCGGTGCGGTCTTGGTCGCCCCCTCCCAACCCCCGGGAAAAGGGACACCACGCCTCTATCTCAGTTGAAGAAGCGATGATGAAACGTTAACAACGACAAGAACGGCGTATCCTATGGCCTCCGAGATTTGCATGCGAAGCTGGCGCACGCGAATCAAGGTGGCCATAATTGACCACTTAATCGCATAAAAAGACTAAAAGAATAATGCCAAGTGACACAGTAAAAAAGGGTAAACAAAGAACTGATCTGAACCATACTGTTTGGGGAAAAGAAATAAAAATTTATGCAGCCGCAACACACGCCACTACAGCCACCACCGCAGGCATAACCTCGGAACCGACAGTCGGCAACGCTAGTTCACCGCAACACCGCTGTTTCGTCTCCGCAAAGAGAGCCGCCATCTTCTCGCGCCTCAAGTTTTGTATGATTTTGTTCTCTGCAAGTCCCCGCACGCAACTCATCGGTGGATGTACGGCTGCACGGCGTCGCAATGCGGCCTGCGTCATTTTCTCGTGTTCGCATAATCGGTGTGAGACATGTCGCATATGAAATGTTTGATAGAAGTGCCTCCCGCCCAAGTGAAGCGGCCGTATGGGGTTCGGAAGCGTCGACGGGTTTCCGGCATGCGGATTTCAGGTACGTGCAAATGAGTTTCGCCCTCCTATTGAGCTCCGGAGCAAAGCGTGCAATGTCTCATGTGAAAGATGCAGTGCCCGTCATCGTGGTGTGAATTTCGAGCGGCAAATGAGAACTGCGGCACTTAGCGAACACCGCGGCTACTAACTCAGCGTGGAAATTGTTTTACGTTACCGTAATATGTTGCTATCAGTCTAACCTGCGGCATGTGGACAGCTAGCCCATTGACTTTTGCTTGTGGCAGCGACAGGTATGTAAATGGCAGCGCTAATAATTTTCGAGAGCAGACAGTTGTTCCGCTCGATGTTTGGTCGTGTTCATTGCGGTATGAAGGCTAGAAATCTGGCTTGACCGTGCTTAGTACTAACTTTAAGAGGCGTAACGTTGGCGCTGTATGTGTTTGTTTTCGGTGCCGCGAGTACCATTTCCACGCTTTTGTTGCATGAGAGTGGTAGCTGCTACATGCCGCCTGGGCAGAATACAATAAAAGCAATTTCCTCACTTTCATACGTATGCAATGGGACGTAACAAAATTTGCAGCGTTTTATTCGGAGCGTAAATATCCTGTATAGTTTAGTAGGAAACTCAAATTCTGTCTTAGCTTAGTAGGTGTGAAACAAGTGAAACTCGCATTCCTTTTTGAATTGTTCGCCCAAACCACACCGCCCGCAGATGCGTCATCGGGTATATGGCAGTAGCTTCGCTACGTGAGTTGTTTTATGCGCAAATATTGTCCGGTTAAGTATCCTGTTAATTTATGCCGACGCTCGTTCATCTTAATTTTTAACGATCACTATCCCCAAGCACCGGACAATGCCAAACTTGTTGTGAGCTGTAGCAAACGGGGGAAATTCACAGTGGCGTGGCTGCAAGTCCCTGTGTTTAGGTTTCTTGCAGTGAAAGCCAACAGACACAGTATCACTGATTTATTTCCATTTCTGCTGTAATCGATCAATCTAATCTGACAACTGTATTAGCTCTTTAATATTCTCCATTTATTGTGCATTCAACTTGGCTGCCAGAAAATGCTTGTATTTTTTTCAGTATCCAAGTGACGGAATATTTCACTGACTGCCGCGTGTGAAACACACAAGATGACAAAACAGATAGCAAAATGATGAGATGTTTCTTTTATAGAGTTCGGGCTCGACTTTTGGTGAGGATGTCGATCGACTTTGGGCCTGGTGACAGCACACCGGACAAGGCCAAAGAACAGCCTGTCAGTTGAGTGCCCCCGAATGAACCATCAACATCGAAAAATGAAGCAGAGCCAGGTAGGGGCAATTTTCACTTTGGAACACAATACTCACAGCTGCCTTCTTTTAATGAACTAAATAACATATTTACAAAACAATCCTTTCGCTTTGTGCAGCCTACATATAATTGTTTTTTGCTTGTTATACAGATCTTGAGAAAGCAGTTCTTCTCAATCTTTTTTGCTTGCACAAATAAATAAAGAGTGCACTTTCTGAAGAAATTGATGTACTGAAATGTGCATTCGGCACACACAGAGATGCAAAATAACCAACAACTTTAAAGCGGTAAAAAAAAGCAGGTTTGAAAGTTGTTGTAACATCCTAACGCGCCTTGGCATACAGAACTAAATATAACAGCAACAGAGGTGCATGTAGAGAAGTGTTCGTAAATGCTTGCAAGAGATGGAGATTGTCTAAGAAATTGTTTTTATTTATTCGGAGCTTCTTGGTGCCATGGCAGTGCAGTAAAAGCTCAAGATGATGTCCTGCTCCTCATAAAGCACCTTCAGATTTTAAAATTAAATTAAGGACTTTTACATTCCAAAGTAACGACCTGAAGTTTTGTGAACCTGGCCTTCTTTAATGTACACCTGAATCTAACTGCATAAGCGTTATTGCATTTTAACCCCATTGGAGGGCAGCTGCCATGGCCTACGTTGAAGCTGTGACCAGCATGACTGAGCAGCATGCCATCATAGTAACTGCGCTACAACACCAGGTCAGAATGAGAAATAGTGCTTAGAACTACCAACTTCTTGGCTCACCAACACTTTGCACTAAGTTAAAGGAGTATGGAGTACTGACAGCGACCGTTTATGTACCTATTTCTTTTTAGGCTGTAGACTCCATTATTAGAGTGCAAAGCTTCAATTAGTGAAAACCAGCCAAAATTACAGAACCAGCTCAAAACACGCACCATGTACAGCTAGATTTGGACATGAAAAGGGAGGTAATTCATGTGGCCGAAAATGGAGGTGGCAGTCACACTATTTCATGTATTTTGCCTAAAACATAGTGAATAATACCTAATCAATTTCTAAAATAATCTCAAAAAGTGTTTTTTTTTTCTAGCATGAAAGAAGAAGCCAAATGGTGTTCAGGTGGACGAGTGGTTAGTTGCACAGCACTTCTTGCATGTATTCACAGGCTTCTTTCAAGCTTGAAAAAAAATTGTATTGCACCTATTGAGCAGTAGAAAGCTGGATTGGGAATCTTTCAGGATGCTCTACAATTTTCGCACTGACACTTTTACTTTGAATATAATATCTGAGCAGTTAAATAATCGTTAATAACTAATTATCTCCTTATGAATAATGCAAAAATTGGTTTCACTTGCTCAAAACGATGGCAAACGACATTACCTTCGTTCTGTCCAGCTAAGTGGCACTTGTACATATTTAAACTTGCACAAGTCACACAGACCACCTGGTACTTACAAGGCGTATATAGAAGCGGCTAAGTTGTGTGAGCCAGCCATGTGTAGCGAATCATGAGAAAGCCATGTTTCTTTGACTTAAGGGCACGATGAGATATACATGTTCGACACCTTGTATCAGTGTGTTCTAGGCCTGTTCGTAGTTCAGCTGCTATATAAACAATATTTCTCCACATCAGGCTCGTATGCATCTTTCAAGTATATTGCCTCGTGTTTCCAAAATAAACCATCCTCGCGCTTCCTTCATTATGTCTTCATCCGTTGCTGTACAAAATTTTTTACCATGCAACTGCACAAATTTTCATCTGGTTTTGATATTTCCTCGTTGTTTGGTGGCTTTATTTCTGAACAAATTGTTTTCTTTAAACCCTGTTGCACAGAGCAGTACACAGCATTGCTGTCTAGAGTGGGAATTTTTTTTTTCAGATTTACATTAATACACCTTGCCTGGGCAATGTAAGGTTTTCTACGTAACACGGCCCTGCAATAATGTTTTATATTGCATTCCAGCATCATGCAAAAGCTGTTTCCTCACCAGATGAGAATATGCATGGGTGTTGGAAGTAACAGAACTGGAAGAAGCCAACAGATAATGAGGGCAAGAAAAGCATACAGGAACATGTTTTCAGTTTATTATATGAAGTATAGAAATGATAAATTCAAGGGAAATGAAACTGGATGAAAAGACATCCACCTGTGGGTGTGGAAAGGACCCATAACGTTCACATTACGCATGTGATATACTAACCACTGTTGTACTACGGCCGCGTTCGAGCGTCGACATTCTGAGGGGCCATTGTGGACTCTTGAATGCTGCCTTGGTAGCACAGTGGTTAGTGCATCGCATGCCTAAGGCAAAGGTTGTAGGTTCTTTCTCCACCCATGGCTGTTATTTTTTACCATTTTCACTTGCCTTTATCATTTATACATTTAAATAGAAAATTGCAAATAAGTTTCCACGTGCTTTCCCAGGCATCTCCCAGCTGTGATTAAGAAAAATTGTGACCCTCAGTTCCCGTTCTTCTCGTTGGGAAGAACAGGAGCTACATTTTAAAAATAATGAATTCACCTTGTACAGCATCTCAATGTGGTCTCAAAGAAATGTTATCACAGCATGTGTATTACTAAGTGAAGTTGTTAAGATGATGACATAGCATGGGACCTAATTAATAGCCTTTATGTACAGAGATATAAATAGGTGGATTTTAAGAAGCACTTCTAACATGGTCTGATCATGTGTTTAAAAAAACTGTAATCTAATATGATTTCAGGCATAACGGTTGCCCCTGAAAAATATTTGGATCATCTGCATTGACATTGTTTTTAGAGAGCAACAATACTTCGCTGATTGAAGTATTGGAAGAAACAGTTTTTTCGCCCCCCCCACCACAAGTTGTCTATCACGTGCCCTATAATTATTAGGAAACCTTAACAGGGTGGCAAAAATGAAAAGATGATTGCGGCGTTAGACATGTGTCCACTTTTGTGCCTTGTAACACTAGTATAGTTTATCAGATTCCTCTCAAGTGCGGGAAGACTTACACTGGACTGAGCGGCAGATGTATTAATATGACTAAAAGAACACAAACATTCACTTAACAACCCTAATTCTTAACATCTAGTGCCAAATTGTTTCAATTGCTGTTGTAAAACTTTGTTTGAAGACACAAAAATTCTTTCAAGACACAAATGCCAAACCACGCGGGAAATAATCGAGGCATTCCACATCAAAGATTAGGAGAGACTTGTGTTAGCTATGCATCTTTCTCTCTGTTAAAATGCGAATTTCAGTATCTTCACAACATGTGTACTAATCTGAAGTATTGTCCTTTCGTTCTTTCCTTTCTTGACTTCCCTACTTCCTGATACGTTTAACTGATGTCTTCATACCTTGCCATGTTCTTATGCTGCGGTTTTTTGCAATCACCTATATATATATATATATATATATATATAATGTTCTTGGTTTCAATAAAAAGTTTGTTGAGAGTTAGCGCTCGTCCTGTCTGCTTCTAGTCTGTGTACGTGTCACTTTGCGCTGCAATCCAAAATCGTGTTACCGTACAGACTCGCCCAACTTTCTATCCTTTTGTTCACATAGACACACTCAGACTTGTTCTTTCTTATGTGGCCGGTTATTTTCGTACTTTATGATAAGATGCAGTGCTTTTCGAATGAAAACATGTGATAGTTCGTAGTGAGGTTATTTATTTTAACAAGTCTGTGCCATTATTCAGTGCTTATGTCTTTGTATTGGTAAGGTTTTACTCCTTACGTTCCTTTGTTACTTTTAAAATGTGCAAACTATTTGATGTAACCAATTCTCTTTAATGAAATAATAAATACTTTTCTTCTGACATTTCGTCACAAATTTTACGATGATTTTATTCAATTAGGTAACCTTAGACTAGCTGATTGTTATTCTGGTAGCTTAACTTGCAGTGCCTGTGGTATATTCAGTGCAAGCACGTGGTGAAAAATAAACTAAATTTTTGGGTATAAGCAGGTAACTGGCAGTAAATGGAGCATTCATAAATTTCAGGAAATAGTGCATGCTTATATATTGAACAGCACGCACAGCTACACATACAGTTTTGTTTGTGAATGCAGAGACATTGTTCTAAGTGGAAGCGCTTTGTTGCACTTTGTTCCTTGGCTTTCGGTGCTACCTTTAGGTCATTATACATGTGAAGGTACTAGTAGAAGCATCCCGTGGAGATAAATGACAACTTTGCTGAATACACGTATCAAATATGTGCTTAAAACGTCAAAAAACTGCTTGACAGGCAAACGAATGCTTCTGTAGTACTGCACTGGTTACCGTCGCCATCCCATGCATTGCTTGCGCTCTATTGCATTCCATATGAGCTACAACAATGAACTATGGTGGCTTTCCCTCCTGGTTATGCTGGTGTTGCTACGAAAATTTTTGACCAAGAAAAGTGAAGGCGTTTAATTATTTCAGAAATGAATGTAACATCATGCTTTTGGTTGTGTGCTGTTTCCATGGAGTGGTAAGTACTGGTGCACCAAGGTGCGGGAGATCCTGTGTCCTTAGTGCAGCGTGCGTTGTTATGGCGCTCTGCATCCTGCCGGCAGTGTGCCATCACTGCAGAGCAAGATGACGAAAAGCATAGGGTGTGGGCATTGCTGCGATCTTGAAACTTAAATTTTTCTCCTGAAAGGGTCGCGCGTTATATATGCTACTACATGACAGGCCAGAAGCGCCCCAGGCGGCACGTCAGGTCGGGCCAACGTTGGAAACATATTGACACTTCTTGGCCCAATGACGGCCTAAGATTAACAGCGGGGCGCGAATATTGGCTGTGCCATTCTGATAGAGATCCGACGTTGGCCCACATTACACAGTCAGTAAACAATATTGGCACTGCCGTTCAACAAGGCGGGAATTATTGGACCGACTTTCGTATGGATTTGCCAATATGGGTTACTAGTTGGCTTTCTTTGGGGGACATTGGCCCGTAATAAGCCAATTTTCGCCTTGTCGGTTTTTAGTGCTCTACGACTTGCTTAGATTGAACAGCGTGTTTTGAAAACTAACGCACTGATCACAGGCACACTGCGCAAGGAACCAGAAATATGTTCTCCCATGTCAACTCCATGCATGGTACACCGCCATTTTTGCACTTCTCCTTCACCGAAATCCGTCCCCTAAAAAGAAAAGCCAGTGTACCACGTAGCAAGCAGGGGAAGTCGCATAAAATTAGCCGCTGCTTGATTGATCGTGCATAAGAACATGAGCTTTCCATAAAAAGCAACGGTATTGCGAATTTGCCTGCGCATTGTATATTTTGCATGTTCGCTCCGCGGCTTTGGTGGATCAGGATACTGAGGAAAATCGAGAATTAGTGCCACAGAGCTGATGGAACCGTTTTATATTGCATCGAGATGGAGCGCATATGTATTAGTGAAACTTTTGTTTATTTAGCATGCATGGCATGTTGCGGTGACATAATCATCATGCTCCTATTCCAATATATTTGTTTGTTCGTGCATGTGTAGTAAGCTCCT
This sequence comes from Dermacentor andersoni, assembly GCF_023375885.2. NCBI lineage: Eukaryota > Metazoa > Arthropoda > Arachnida > Ixodida > Ixodidae > Dermacentor > Dermacentor andersoni. Next base: position 178,152,151 of record NC_092817.1, on the reverse strand, counting down.
TGTATCAATGTCCTTGAAAGAAAAAAAAAATTAATTGCACGTTTTGGCTTTTCCGTGTCAACAACCTCTTGTCTTTGCCTTCAGTTGGCACGGCCCATTCCGGATTTTTTTTTTCGGCCTAACTTTCCGTCCTTCAGCCCCCACTTGCCTCTCCCCCACGCACACACGTGAGCCTGGTCAATGCTATCAGTCAAGCGCTCCGACAGCTATAAGCTGCTGTGTCGAATTGGGTGTTCTCGGAAGCAGGGGGAAAGCGTCGGGGTCACTATTGTCCTCCTTGTCTCCCTCCGTCGCTGCCACTCCAAAACGTAGTCGGGCTAGGTCCAGCGGTGGAAAGTGGCGTTTACGCAATTTTCTTCATTCACCCTTTCCTTTCACTCTTTCCTTCTATGCATTGCTAGCATGCCGACTGGGTACTTGCCGTCTTGTCCGTTCTTGCCAGTGCACTCCTATCGTGAAAAATGCTCGCTTGCGGTCGTCATTCCTGCTGAGAAGCCTACATCTTGAAATACGCAGCAAAGTGGCCACGAATTTTTGTGAGTGTTAGAATTAATATAGGCGAAACAACTAGGAAAAAAGTCGGCGCTCGTGACCACCGTCTTCGATGCGGGATGAACTCGGATACAAAGAAGCATAGATCTTACAATGGTGAGTGCATTTGTTTTGCGCATGTTATAAGTTTTGTAAGGTGCAATATCGCCCAAGCAATCTCACGCGGTATATATATGACTGAAACAGGCCTGGCTAATGTAGAGTGCCTGTAATTGCATAGCTCTTTTTATTCGCAGCCTTTGAATAGTGCCCGGAGTAGAACACGTGTAAATCTCTGTGAATTTCACCCAAATTCCAGGACTATGATTTTATCAAGCCACGCGCGCGGCCTGATCCTGCTAGTGATACCGAGGAACCACGCTTCTTCTCACTGTTCAAGGTCAAGCATTATTTCCAGCCGGCAGTATTTCTTTCTTTTCGTATAATAAATGCCTCTTTTGTTAGTGTTTCCTGATGGAACTTCTCGGTTTCCACATTAAAAATTTTGCGCGAAGGCTGCATTGTGTCTAGAAAGCTTGAAACTAGGCTTTTTGTGCGGTACCAGGTTTTGATGCAATTTTTTAATTATAAAGTGCTACGCTAATTAGGTGTGGCGTGTAAACAAGGCGGACGGATCCTGCGCATTTTATGTATGTTCTAAATATTATGTTACACCTTCTACAATATATGCCATATATGTCGAAATATTAAAAAGTGTTACCTGACAAATCTTTTGCAAGAAAGTTTCTTGATTCACCCCTTCGAACTCTCTGCTCAGACTTATAAAATTGTTGCGGTATGGCGATTTTTCAAATGAAAACGCTGCCACATACATTTGTCATACCTACATCTCTGATAATGTTTCTTTTTATTTTACAGTGCAAGCATTTCCTCCAAGTAATGGGGAGGTCGCTATGGGATGTGGTAGCAATTTCAACGAACCCCCCCGTTATCGTGGTTCTCGGGGGCCTGATCAGCCCTCCGTCATCCAAGCACTGACCAACCTACCTACCGACATCAGCTCCCTGCCCTGAAACCCCTGACCAGCCCACCGTCCTCGGCACCTTGCCCAATTCCCATCCTGAGGGCAGTGCCTGTAAATAAACTGTTTGAAGATAACCAAGCGTCACCCATCTAGGTCCACGGAAAATGCCTGTCTGTGAAAATTTATTCGCAAATAAACTATCATAAACGTCAATTTTAGTATTCTTTTATTATTATTTGCAAGCATATATGACTTCTGCTTTTGACAACCTTTTGTCGAGCTTTCCTAGCTACTATTGAGGAAGACGGTATGGGGACAATTGCTACAAAAAATGCCGCTAGCAAAAAGTCTGCGGTAAGAATGTCTGCGTGCTCTAAAGCCAGCGTATCTAAAATATTCGTCATGCAAAGGGCATTGGCTCAAAGCTGGCATTAATAATGGCAACGATATGGCTCAACACTGGTCCTACGCTGGCAGCACGATGGCTACTGCATTGGCATAGCATTGGTCCAATCTTAGCTTTAACGCTGGTCCTACGATGGCTGCTGCATTGGCATAACATTGGTCCAATCTTGGCTTTAACGCTGGTCCTACGCTGGCAGCGCAATGGCTGCTGCATTGGCATAACATTGGTCCAATCTTGGCTTTAACGCTGGGCCAGCATTGGATTGGGTTGCACTTTGCCGATATGCCAACATTGGTCCAACATTGGTACCAATTTCTGCCAGCATTGGGCCATGGTTGGACCATTGCTGGTGCGCTGCCTGGGGCGATATGACGACGCCTCACACATTCTGGCTCATACTGAACAAGGTAGTATCATAGCTAAGGCTAGGCAGCATTCACAACAGCTAGCCTGTCCTTTAACTACATGGCTCTAGTGAACACTAAAATATTGCACGGATAACTTCCTTTTGGAAGGGGGTTGTCCATGCTACACCCATATTGAAAGGGTGGTGTCTGTGTTACACTCATATAGGAAGGGTGTTCTTTGTTTTACACCCATAGGCAAGGTGGCGTGATATGAACACCTTTTCCTTTTGGGGTGTTAATTTACACCCCTCTGCTTGGGGTGTAGCAATACACCCAAAAGGGTATCACTCATTGTTCACGTCATTTACACCCTTAAGGGTGTTAAATTTTTTAGGGTAGGAAGCGAACAAGCACTGACAACAGTGACAAGTTGTCCTTGGTGTCAGTGTTTTCGGCTTCTTAGAATATGACTATATGTGTATATGCATATGCATATGTGTATATGCATATATATATATATATATATATATATATATATATATATATATATATATATATATAGTGTAACGCTAAAGCTACAGGATGGACGAAAGAAGAGGAGAACGAAGTGTGCGCTGGCTATTGCAGCAGCTCGGTGTCGGCAAGGCCCCTTTTCATCAATTCATTTGTAAATAAACGCACCCCATTGTAACAGTTTTGTTGGACGGTGCGGGGTAAGACAACGGCGCCCGCGAAGAACGACGACGAAGCTCCCCCAGAAGCGCAATCAATGAAACTTTGCCGAATCGCCGGTCTGCCACCAGAGATGGCTTCCGCCGGCGACAAACCACCGCCTTCTTCCAGCGACCCATTGCAGCCACACATCAAACCGCGAACCTTCGCCGGAAAAGTCGGGGAAGACGTGGACAGATAGCTGAGCGTTTACCAACACCCAAGCCGGTTCAGTGGCTCGAATTCCACCGCCCAGGTTAACAGCGTTGCCTTCTTCAAAGGAAACCGCGTTTGTGTGGCTTGAAAACCACGAAGAAAGCATGGCGACATGGGAAAAGTTGGTACATGAAATTAGGAAATCCTTCGGAGATCCGGCAGCTAAAAAGAAGGCGGCAGATCAAACCGTATTGCAGCAAAGCTAAGTTACCGGCGAATCCAACACGACGTACATTGTGGAAGTGCTGAAGTTGTGCAAGGCCCTGAGCCCTCAGATGCCAGAAGACAAAGTTGCTCAGCTTTTAAAATGAATCGCCGAGGACGTGTACCAGTTCCTCATAGTGAAAGACAGTCTGGACTCCGTAAGTTACGCCATTCGGCACTGCCGCACATTTGAAGCTTTGAAAGCTCGGCGTGTCACACCGAAGTTCGGCCGCCTGCCCAACATAACCAATTTCGCCAGCGTTGACGTGGTCCACGCTAACCATTCACCCTTGCGTCAGTTTTTCGGCAACTGCTGCGCGAAGAGCTTGAGCGACGTGAGGCGGCTTCCCTTCGGACTCCGTGGGTTCGAGATCCCTTTTCTAGCTGCGACTTCGGTGGGACGACCATCACCACAGCCTCAGTAGACGCCTGCAACTTTGCTCCTCGTTCAAGAGCGCAAAACCCTACTATGAACTCGTATCCCAGTTATGAGATATACGACAGTTACTCAACCAGACCACCTGCAATTTCTCAAGAGTGGGATGGACGTGCCAGTTATCGTGCTACTGACAATTTCAGTGCGTCGCGTAAGTGCCACATCTGCGTCCAAGACGATATTCGCGGTCACGTCGCCAGATTTTGTCCTCATTGCCGTAGCATATCACCACCGTCCTATGAGCGACCACGCACTTTTTATCGGCATAGCAATCAAAGCTGCACGGCGGTGGGACACGCTGGCCTTCTGACTCCGATAGTAGGACAAAACACCAGGCGAATTACCGTAGCGACTCACCAGCTTCTGTGCGGAGCTTGACACCACCGCCTTCACGCGAGCGCAGGTCTCCATCGCCGCGTCCACATCTCACGTCACCGCCGCCGGTAAACTAGGCGGCGCGACCAATGGAGGTGAGGTCGCCAGTCATCATCTGCTACACGCCCCTATGCCTTCGCCAGTCATCATGTGTCATAACACCATCGGTGTTTTAGTGGACAATGTTGCTACGTTGGCCTTAGTGGACACAGGAGCGAGTGTGTTCGTTGTCAGCCTGTATTTCAAAACCCGACTAGGTCGTAAAGTGATGTTTTGCCGGCATAACGCTAATGCATTTCGTGCTGTGAGTGGATAGTGGATAGTGAGTGGATAGTTGCTCCGACCTTTTGGAGTGTGCACCGCGAACGTTTATTTCTATAAACGAACGAACGCTTATTTCGATAACGTGTATCGAACCGAATTTGCAGTGCTTGCTCAATAGACTCACAGCGTAATTCTTGGCCTCAATTTCCTACAACAGTGCGGTACCACTCTTGACTGTGACTCCTCTTGCCGACCAACCTGCTACTCGTTCACGCACTCTCGCTGTCATTGAAGGTGCTGTCTTACCGGCACGTTTCTTATCCAGAGTCCGAGTTGCTGCTTGCAGTGTAAACGCCGATACATTTGATGCAATGGTTGAGTCTGTGCCTTCGATGGTTGTGAAGAAAAGTGTGCTCGTACCTGGAATGCATCCTCTCTGTGACCTGCAGAAGAACTACTCTGTGCGCGTAAAATTTAGCCTCCGAGTCTGTTGTGCTACCGAGCGGTATGCGACTTGCCTCTTTTAAAGTGGATATCAGTCTCACCATAGGCGCTTTAAATGATTACACGTCACAAGAATTGCGAGAGCACGGGGCTGGCCCCGGTATCCCCTGAAGACTCGTCGCCTTTTTTAATGATGATCAACAAATCACTGTCTTCAGGGAAGCGTCAAACCCTGGTCTCACTCCTTAGCAAGCATGCCTCATTATTTGATTTCGCGCAGAATGCTAACAAAGTTCGCGTTCCAATTACGCGGGCTCGCCACCGGATCAACGCGGGGTCCGTGCATGCCATGACGCAAAATGGTTACCGCGTGTCCGCGTTAGAGCGCAAGATCATCGCCCAACTGGCGGACGACATGCTAGCCCAGGGGGCGCCCCAAGGCTCCTCTAGCACTTGCGCGACGCCGGTCAGATGAGTCCTGGAGGTTTTTTTCTCGACTACCGGTGTCTCGATTCTGTGACGAAAAAGGATGTGTATCCACTTCCCCGGATCGATGATGTTATCGACGGCCTTCATTCCGCATCCTACTTTTCATCTGTGGCCCTACGATCGGGCTACAGGCACCCGTGCATTCTGTTGACAGAGAAAACCGCTTTTGGGACCCCAGACGGTTTGTTTGAATTCAACATCATGCCGTTTGGTTTGTGCAATGCGACTGCACTATTTGAAAGATTTATGGACAAGCTACTGCTAGGCCTGAAATGGGAGGTTTGTGTTATCGAGTTGACGTCGCCATTTGTGGCCGCACTTTTGCAGAGCCGAACCTTCGACTGGACGTTGCTCTGATGTGCCTTGAACAAGCTGCCCTTATCTTAAACTCCAAAAAATGTCACTTTGGCCAATGGGAGGCGCTAGTAATTCGACATCTACAGGACAAGCGGGGGTGCGACCAGACCCACAAAAGGTCGCTGCAGTTAGCGGCTTTCGACAACCGCAGTCACAACGGTAGCTGAGGAGCTTCTTGGGCCTTTCCTCGTAATCCGACTTTTTGTGCCTTACTTTGCCGACGCTGCCTACCCTCCGACCTCATTGCTGCGCAAAGATAAGTCTTTCACCAGGACAACAGACTGCCATTTCTCGTTTCGTCAACTTAAGTTCCTGCTCTCTTCCGGACCCATACTTCGTCATTTTTACTACCCTGCCACAAAAGAATTGTCCACTGACGCGACTGGACTCGGCCTCGGCGCCGTCCTCGTCCATTGTTTTGGTGAAGCCGAGCATGTCATTGCCTATGCCAGCCGTTCGTTGCGCAACGGCGAACAGAATTATACCGTCACTGAAAAGTGCCTCGCTGTCGTCTTTGCAGTCCAGAAGTTCCGCCACTGTCACTACGGGCGCCGTATCACGATTGTTACTGATCCCCATTCAACATGTTGGTGGGTTGGTTGATTGGGGATGGGGCAACAGTGTCTGGTGCGGATGGTGATGTGGCTCACGGTCGGGGGTTTCCACCTCTTGGTCCTTTTGCCTTGTCTTTTTGGACAGTATAGCAGCAGCTCCAATTTGGCGAAGGAGCACTTGAGGCCCATGCGGTCGAGATATGACGGCTGTTTCGACTGCCTCCTGCATAGTGGATTCGATAAAGCTGTCCAACGCCACGGAGCACCAGATGATGTCATCTGCGTATACCGTATGGTTGAGGCCTTCTATCTTCGAGAGGCGTTCAGAGATCCCGATCATCACCAGGTTGAACAGCGTCGGCGAGAGGACGGAGCCGTGGGGAGTGCCAAGCTGTCCGAGCTCGACTTCTTCCGACGTGAAATCTCCGGCACAAAAAGACTGTAGTAACATTTTCTAAATTGTCCGGTTGAAACACTCCTCCAAATAACGCGTTTTACTTCCAAAGAAACAATGTCAAGAGCATTTCTAAAAGCGAACTGATACTCAAGCGTGGCACTACAGGTGTCTAACAACTAACCAATACTTGATAATACAAGTGTATCTAAAAAGAAATAAAGCCTATCTGCTAAACAAAACGAAATATCGAAAAAGCAGAGTTTCCAAAATTTATGCTTAAGAAAACTGTATCCTTAGCCCGTACTCGAGGCGGGTGTCGTCTGAAAGCTCCTGTTAAAATTGTCAAACCGGGAATACAAAAGGCACGTAAAGTGTTCCCCTTACTACAGACGCCCGATACCTTTCGGACTGGCCATCTTCCTTTCTGGCATTTCCATCGGAATGCACTGCCGGGTATCACCACGTCGCGTCGCCTGACTACCACGTTTTCCCGTGTCATACAGGCAACACCTCAAAAAGAACGATGGCGGACACAATTGCCCCCTGGCTTTTGTCCTCCTCCGCGCCAAACGTCGCTTTTTTAACCTCATCATGTGACTCGTTTGCACTCTGACTCGTAACATTCCGAACGACTAACGCGCCTTTCTAACTTTTCATCTGTGCTCCTCAGCGGGTTTAGCGGCTTTCGACTGATTTGGCCACCTTTCCTTCCCTGCCGCGTTTCTGAATTTGTGACGTCTCTTTCTGTTAGCATTGTTTCTGTTGCTCATTTTCGAGCGCCTTTATTTCCCTCCGGTGGTGGTTTCACAGCCTTACGAATTTCCTGAATTTCTGTTGGGGAAATCGCGAAGATTTCCTCCGGCTTAACTATGCCTCCCGAACTAGCTGCTCCATGCTCCATCTCTGCACTGTGTTCAGCGTAGCAACCCAGCGCGTCACCCTCTTTCTGAATTTCTGTCGAGGGAATAGGAAGAATTTCCTCCTCCGGTTTAAATATGCCTCCCGAGCTAGCTGCTTCCTCGTCCTTCTCTGCAGTGGGTTAAGCGTCGCAATTCAGCTCTTGACTCTCTTCCTGAATTTCGGTCGGAGAAATCAGAAAGATTTCCTAGTATGGCTGAACTACGTCTGCGGAACTGTCTCTTTCGTTCTCTTTCGTTGTGGTTTGGATCCCCCGAGTACATGATTGTGGTCTTCGGGAAGGCTTTTGATAGTATTGTGCGATAATGCTGTGTGGCCTGAAGCCACAACTTGCCACATACTCATGGGCCAACTGTGTTGCACTCTTTACAGACACACCTTCCTGAATGTCTTTAACCGAAAGGCACACGTTATACATCAGGGTCTCATCACACCGCACTAAGCAGCATAAATCTGCCATTTTACTTCTATTGTCCGTCTCTGTTTCTCACCCAATCTCCAATATTATCCTTCAGGCGACATGCTATCTGGACAAAGGTTTCATTACGCTTCTTTCTTTCCTCTCGAAATCTCCTCTGAAATTCATCTGCGGAGAGCCTGAATTTCGCAAGCAAACTGGCCTTCACTGATACGTACACGCCTGCCTCGGCTGCGCTCAGACGGGCTACGACCTGCGCGGCTTCTCCCGGCAACAGCTCAAGCATCCATGTGTCCTGGTGAAATGATCGGCTCTCACAATTTGGATCAAAATTGATCTGGTAGAGACCAATGTCATCGCCTGTTTCGTGTGGCTGAAGGACCATCGTCATTTCCACGCTTTACGTTTGTGGCGGCGCCGTATCCACCTTGCGCGTTAATCTCGGTATTGTTTTCGCGAGCTCAATTTCATACTGTCTCTTCACGCGCTCATTTTCTGCCTGCCATCGTTCCCTCTCGAACTCAATTTTTATCAGCCATTCCTTTTCTTCTTTCTTGCGTTCATTCTCTTCATCCCTTTCTTTGCTCTCGTGTTCCTTTTCTTCCTGCCGTTCTTTCCTCTCGCGCTTTCTCTGCTGCTCTTTGAACATTTCGCACTCTTTCTCTTTCGCTCTTTCTGTCCTCTTGCGTCCTTCTTTTCCTTTTTTGCGTCATAACTTTTCCCCCGCATTTTTGAGCTCGGCTTCATTGAAACCCACTTCATCAATCACACTACGAATTTCTGGTTTCCGTAACATATGGTTGTTCTCAGTACGGAGCGCTGCTGTTAGAGCGACTCTTTCTTTTACACTGTAATATCCATGATTTTATAGAGGTGATTACCACTTCCCCTATATTGCCCGCACACCCGGTGGTGATCAATCGCAGCTGACTGCCCGACAGAACGCTGTCCTTATCGTCCGGCAAAACGTAGTCGCTCACTCGTCCAACGTTGAGCTGGCAAAAGTCGTGTCTGCCAGAGCCACGTTACCAGGTCCGACGATCCCAGATGGCGGGCCTGTTTTCTGCTGCTCTTCCTTCCAGCTTCCTCGAGTCGTCCAAAACTTCACGTCATTATATCCGCGGTTGTGCTTTCCTGAGCCACGAAGAGGAGGTTTGCTGATCCCGGATCCGCAACCGTCGATCTTCTGTCCGTAGTTTCCCTCGATCTTCCGAAATTCGTGTCTCCCAGAGTCACGTACACAGGTCCGCCTATCCCGGATCGTGAAGAGTGCCTTCTCGACATCACCGCTGTCAACCAGTTTGTTGTGGCTTAGGGCGGCGTTAGGGCAAGGAGTCAAGCAATCCCATCGACGAATACGTCCTGTTGTAGGAATAAAGGAAAAGGAGGTATTGTCTTAGTTACACGGCTCCACTAACTGAAGCCTACTCCATGCAGAAGCAAGCTAAACGCCCGATTTACCATCAGGACCCCTTGTCACGTTCTGCTCGACAAGCCGCTGCTTTTAATACTGTTGCCTTCCCTATGCGAATCGACTAGAGAGTCTGAAGACTGTCCAGCAGCAAATCACAATCGCCGAATCTGTTGCGATACCACGGCCATGTCCGTAACGCTCCGCAATAACCCTGCCTCCGAAGCCCGATTGTATAGAACATGCGCCAGACAGCAGCCTGGGAACCCAAGGTCGGCGCCGTTGTTCGGTAGCATTTGACGGGGGCCTCCCTGACGGTGGCCTCAGGCTGTCAGGTAGTGATGTGGGTGGTGACCTTTTGTGGACCCGTCAACACTTGGTGTCCATGCTGCGTTGCCATCTGCATAGCGCCGATAGATGGGCGGGGTTTGACTCGTGACACGCGACCTTTAACGTCTCTCTCTCTCTCTCTCTATATATATATATATATATATATATATATATATATATGTATATATATATATATATATATATATATAATGATATTTTAAATGAAATAAAGACACATAAACATATCTGTTTGGAATTTGCAGTCAATCCAAATTTATAATGCGCACATCACTGCCGAAAGATTATGGCAGAAAAAGGCAAACAACATTGCAGTCGTGAAACGCAAATCGTTTTCTAGGCCGTATCAAATCGAAAAATCGCTGTAGTGCAGGGCCTCGTGAATGGAAGTAGATTGCAACATTAACGAAGGAACCGCAAGAAACGTTAGAACTTCAGCACTAATATACGCAAAAATCATGGGTTTTGATTGACAATACCCAGTAGTTTAGAAAATGAACAAAAGTTTTAAGACAACGGCATCAATAAATTTAGTTCATCAAAGCACTCTTGCTTTTAAATTGCGCCACCTTATGCGCCGTTTTCTAATACACTCCATCTGTCACCTTACGTAATGCACAACATGAGGAAAACAAGTACGCACACCTTTTGCGAGATCCACGCTCTTCTGTTTCCGAGCTCATTGCACATCGAAGACGGGGACCACAAGCGTAGACTTTTTTTGTGGCCTTTCCCTTTAATCATGTCCAACACTCACAAAGCTCTGTGGGTACTCTGCTGCATACAGACTTCCTAGTCAAAATGACGACCGCAAGCGTGCATTTTTCACGATAGCAGTGCGCTGACGAGATCGGACAAGATTGCAAGCCAGTCACCAACCCAGTTTCGCAGTAACCCAGCCAGTATGTCAGGTATGCATAGTAGTAAACAGGACTAGAAGAGGGTGACCGAACAAATCGGCGTAAAGCTCACGCTGTCCCCCACAACGCTGAGCCCTGGTGCATTCTCCCGGCGCATGCGAGAAGAGAGAAAACGATGACCCATCGCATTCTCCCAAGCCTAAACGTGAATCCGATTCTACATAGCAGCATGCAGCTGACTGAGCGCTTCATTCATAGCGCTGACTTGGCTTACGTGGGTGTGTGGGGGATGGGGGGAGGGGTTGAAGGAGGGAAAATATGCAGCAAGAAAAGTTACAAAGTAAAAACGCTGAGCCAAAGACAAGCAAGGAGGAGGGAGTACTGACAGAGACAAGTACAACTCCGCCAGAGGCATCCATATAAGCAGTTCATGAAACATGCGTAACGAAGCCACAAGCAAACTAGCCATTTAAATATGAGCATGATGATTACTTCGGCAGAACATGCTGCTATTGAATCTGTTTTTGCTGTTAAACAAATACAGATGTTTCAATAACGCATGTGTTCCTTCTCGAGACTATATAAAACACTGCAATCAGCTCTCTGGCTGTGGAATTCTTGATTCTTCCCAAAATATTGATCACCCGAAACCGGCGAACGCGTGTGCAAACTGGACAATGTGCAGACAAATGCACAATACTGTTGTTTCATAACGAAAGCTTATGTTCCCTGGCACGATCATAAACGCAGTCGCCAGTTGGCACGACATATCACTTGCTGCTCTTGTTGCGGTGTCATTAGCTCTTTGAAGTCGCATTTCGATGGGAGTGGACTACGAAAACACCCGTATACCATGAATTGGGTGCACGTGAATGAACCTCAGTGGCCAAAAGGAAGATAGAAAAGATGCATAGAAAGGCAGGGAGGTTAACCAGAGACAGATCCGGTTGGCTACCCTGCATAAGGGAAATGTGAAGGGGGATAAGAAGAGAAAGAGAGTGGAAGGGGGAGATGCAGAGAAATAGAGACGAGCCCGAACAAACCCCGTACACTACAGAGTGGTAGGGGGCGGCGTTCCTGAAGTCTATCGTGAAGCCCCGTAGACCGCAGGAACCATAATGACGCGAGTAAGGACTTCCGGGTGGATGTTCTGTGGGAGTACTGACTTAAAGCTTTGAGTTCTCATGCTGGACGATTGTCCAACTGGTCCAGTACTCTGCACAGCACTTGTTTCTGGGCAGTGTATCGCGGGCAGACACAGATAATATGTGCGAGCGTCTCATCGATGTTGCTGTGGCACACTTGGGGCTGTTGGCCATTTCAATAAGGAAATCATATCAGTTCTTAATGCAACGCCTAGCCACAAACGGTACAGCATGGTCTGTTCACGTCGTGGTAACCCAGCCGGTAGGTGCATCCGTATATGCAGAGACAACGAACCCAAACAACACACGGTGAAAGCATTCGAGTCCCACAGAGGCAACGCACATTCTCGAGACATCAATCGCAGCCTAGCCGCAGCGTCCGCTCGCGAAAGCGGAATCAAGATACGTTGACCAATTTCATGTGCAGATCGGGAGGCTTCGTCGGCGTGCTCATTCCCGCTGATGCTACAATGTCCTGGAAGCCATTGAAATATAATTCTGTGTCCCTTGTCATGGCTGCGATGATAGATTTTTCGCATTTCTGAGGCGAGCTGCTCATTGGGTCCGTTGCGCATTGGGCTTTGTACGCACTGAAGGGCTGCCTTGGAGCCACTAAAGACTGTCCATTGTTGTAGTGGTTCCAGATTAATAAAATCAAGTGAAACACGGCGTGCCGCAAGGTCAGCACCCGTCGATGTGGTCACACACGAAGTTTTTAATTTGATTTCTTCAGATTTTGTCGGGGTGATGACCGCGGGAGCTTAGCTGTTTAATTTTACCGAACCAACTGCGTACGCATGTTGCCGTGTACGTTGTGAATATGTGCCAAAGTTGCTTGTTTCGAAACTTGCAACGGCGCTCCAGCTTTCTTTCTGATGCCTGGAATTGTCAATTGCACTTGCGGCCGGTGTACACACCACAACAGGTCCGATAATCTTGTAGAAGGCGTAAATAGGGACGGCAAGTAGGACTGATGCCTTACAATACTTTCGGAAAAAGTTGAATGTGGCCTGTTTTCTGGCAAGCAAGCAAGCTTGCCAGAATCCGAGTCAGGTGTCATATGTGGGCTCTCAGGATATCTGTATCAATGCAGATAGTCAAAGCAGCTTCTCCGGCAATGGCCGCTGCCGCAATCGATGACGTAGTTTTGAGAAGACCAAGACAAGTTCTGAGTGCTAGTGTTTGTACACTCTAGAGTTTGCGGATACTTGTAGTGCAAGTATTCCCTAGCACAACATTGATGGTACTGTTGCGCCCCAGGACTTCCCGCCGAGAAACGCAACGTCCACGATGGCTGCCAAACGCTTTGCCATGTACGAGACGTTAGGGCTCCAAGACAAGTCCCTATCAATGATGACGCCAAAAAATTGGTGCATTCGTCTGTGTTGTGCAGTTTGGTCGTTAATTCGCAAAGCATACGGGGCATCGCTTTTGTAAGTGAAGGCAACGGGTGCACATTTCTCACGGCAGAGTTCGAGGCCTTGCCTTCTTAGGTGTGTTGACACGACCGATGAAGCCTTCTGAAGTCGTGTGCGGACTTGTACACGTGTCACTCCTGAAGCCGATATGCAAATGTCGCCTGCATATACAGAGAGCTGACCGGTTTGCGGTAACAAGTCGGCGACACCAACGAGCACCAGGTTGAACATGGTCGGGCTGAGTACTGTGCCTTGCGGTACACTGTGACTGGTATAGCTAGATGGCGCTCGTCCGTTTTCAGTCAAAATAAAGAAAGATATTCCATTCAAACAGCTGCTTATCCCGCGAAAGGCGTGCCTACTAATTCCTGCAACTTCTAAGGAGTCCAGAATCGCATGATGATCGACACTGTCGTACGCACCTTTGACATCATGGAATAAGGCCGCAGTGATTCTTTTCAGATGTTTCTGGTGATGTGTTACAAGGTGAATAACGCTATCTATTGAGGAGCGTCAGCGTCGAAATCGAGCGATTCGCTCTGGATAGACGTTGTAAAATTCCAAGTACCATTCTAACCATGTAAGGATCATTCTCTCTATTACCTTGCCGACACAGAAGACCAGCGCCATCGGACACTAAGATGACAAGTCCAGTGGAGATTTGCCAGGCTTGAGGACTGGAACAAGGCGACTGGACTTGATGGAGAGCTAGAGATTTAAATGACCGGTGCTGTTAAGAAGCTGTTCGAAGTCCGGGAACTGTTCTCCGGAAAACTGACAGAGGTTTACGCGGATCGAGAGACTCCCGAAATGATTTGCAGCATTGATTTTGCAGCACAGCAAGACGACGTTGAATTTATTTTGAATGCCTCTGGCCTCTCTAAGGCTGTAAAACAAAAAAGTCCGTCTGTACAGTCGCTACACTTACCAGCGGATTCGACGGAGGCTTTGTATTTAGGCATCAGAATCTGTGTCTCCAATGACAGAAATGAACACACAGCATCCTGCATAACCTTGGCGATCTGAATTTCTAGTGTGGACGAAAAGCTTCCGTGCCATGCATCTTCCATAAGTGATTTAAACATGGACCAATCTATTGTTTGGTTAAAATTTGATGGAACTGATTTCGTAAGGCTTGTAATCTTCAGGTAGGTAGGAATGCGGTCGTTTCTGTGGATTTATATATCTGCGAACCAAAGGACGCGGCGAGTGAGGCATCACGACACAAAAGCCAAGTCTGAACAACTACTGTATTTCCGGCCGCTCAGAAATGTGGGAGTGCCATGGTTTGGACAGCAAAGTTCATGGTCACCGGCAAAGGAAACAAAGTTTCTTCCTTTGGAATTTATCTTGACGCTTTGCCAAGGTGAATGATGTGCGTTAATGTCCCCAACAACAATCTATGGACCAGGAGTCGCATCTATAATGTCACTCAGTCTCTGTCTGCCGAAAAACTTGATGGAGAAAGCTAAGCGCCCACTAGAGTAAATGAAAGTTTGCGCTTTTTCATGGTCAACCAGACATACTGATTACTGTCAGGTGACAGCACTGGATGAACAATATAATTCAGTTCGCACCGCATGTTGAAGATCACCTTACTGATTTCATTACAAGTCGACTACGCATAAGGGTCATAGCGTGAGATCCGGACGGGTTTCTTTAGGTTCGGGTCACATACGACAATAATGAGGAATCTATTGGTGAAAACGCAATGGCGAAAATCAGCAATACGGTACTTCCGTCCACGGGCATTTAGTTGCATAATAAACGCTTCCTTGACTTGTCTGAAGAACGGCTGACGCGATAGAGCAATTGTGCTTGCTATTTCAGGCTCGCAAGAACCGGATCCAGACTGTCCAGCACTTGCAGTGCACTCGAAGCCGATGTCATCTATCAACCCGCGAATTAGTTTCATTAGAGACTTGATTATAGGAATTACTTGCTTGTCTTGACCTTGCATGCGACCTGTACCGTCAATCGTACGTTGGTAGTCCACCATCGATTTCTGCTCTGCTGAAGAACTTAATGTCAGAACTGCCGGTCAGGCAACTGCAGTAGACATATTCAACTCGTCACCAGACACCGTGTAGCTAGTGTGGGTGAGCGTCTTGGGATCACAAGCTGTTGGAAGTAGCGTCTTTCTTACGGCAGTCTCAGTATTTCTAGTAGTTTAAGATCGTCTGCGGATTATTACGTCCTTTGGAGACGTACTTACATGTATACGCACATGTATAATACAGCTATGTGTACGTCAGGGGAATGTGTATATGCAATGCCGAAAAAAAAACAAAAAATAAAAGGTCTGACTGTTTGAAATACGCCTCGCGGAATCGTGTTTCCTTTGCGTGCACAGAAAGAGAATGCTCACTGACTCAGTGCCATGCCTTTATCTACGCAAAATTCTTCCATTAGGAAACGGGATCGCTTGTTGCAGCGTTTCTGAAGGAGTTTCTTCCCGACGAAATACCTCATAACCTCAAGAAATCACGGGCTCCGTCAGATGAGTGTAATAATTGTTTTCTATGTTTAAGCACGGTCTCGGAAACGGCTCTTTAGATAACTTGACCTTCACCCTATATAACTCCTCTCAAACGACAGTGGCTAACATGGCTCACGTATAACCCATAATAATGTCCTGACTAGCTATCTGTCCTAACTGCAAGAACTAAACACTATCGACCGAATAATCTTTAATAAAGCGAATAGCTTTGCAACAGTGCTCGCTATTCGCTTACATTGTAATTAGTTCTCCATTCTTTCAGCCCAATTTTCTTTAACACTGCAGAAAGATCAGCGCCCTCCCCAACTTATGTCCCGTATCAATTTTGACGTCCAAGGATTCGGGTAAGATGATGCCTTCCCTTTCGCACTGATGCGCGCAACAGTGGTACCATGTATCCATTGTACGCTGATATGAAGGAGGTCTAGATGATGCCTCGGAATACGCCAAAGGGCCTTGTTCTATTCAGCGCTCGTTTTGCATTCCTCTTATTGCATCATTATGGAGTCTGCTGCTATCCAACAAAACAAAACGAAGTGGGACAACCGGAATTTGTCAGCACGGTCTTCAGAAGGTATCGAAGAAATTGAATTTGGGCTGATGTGTCGTTCCACATGGCGCAACGACGCCCACGAGCGCACATTTCCAAGCATGCCTATACAGTACGGTGTATGGTGCGTGGTTTCCTTGTGATTTTTCGAAAACGCAAGGCGAGTGCAAACAAAAGCGGTTTGTAGCGCTCCCACAAAACACCATAATGACGTTATACAAATGTATCGCACATCTAGACTGCCTACTGAAGGTGCACGAAGGTCCATCGGAAACGGTTAATCTATTAAAGCGAACTATCCGGAATTTAGCGGTATAGTTCCGACATTTGAGTAAATGTCCCGAGTCCCGATTTGACCCGCACGGACGGAGAAATGTCCGAACGTTTCCACTATTTGACCTAAATACGAATGAATATACCAGATTTTCTTTTTATGATGACAGCTCGGTTGCACATTCTTCTAGTTTGTCTTCCGTGGCATTGCCATAAGCATAGAAGTGGTCTAGTTTTTGTTATGGATTAGGCTTTTGTAGACACTGACCCTTCACCATACGTTCATTGCATTGGTAGTCTTGTTAGCCAAAGATCTACCGTGTATTCCTTCTTTGAAATATCGACGTCATATAAAAGTAAAGATTATGAAAAGTTTCTTGCACGTCTAGACTTGAGGCTACTGGCAATGAAAGGGTAGGTCATTGCCAGCAGCCCCTACCCCTTGCCCCGTCTGTCCAAGCCGCGTCAACTGGAGACTTGACAACCCTAGTTTGAACCCGCGTTAACCAATAGTGAAAGTTCTGAACCAGTCGCAATCACAATAATTTTGTCTCCGGAGTGGCCATTAACCGAAACAAAGAGGGGGAATTAGAACTGAAATCTCAAAAATTTTGGATCGACACCCCTCTTTGTGCAAGAATTTAAAGGAAGGCCAAACATAAAAAAATTATGCAGATTTCACGCACTGTGAGAAAGGATGTAATTGAAGCTTTCTGCGCTGATTGCGTTCATTGACAATATCTGGCGGTGATGGCAGCGGCCTACGACAGCCGTCATGTGATGTTAAATTTTACCATGAATGTACCACTTATGTTTGTCTAAGAGCCGTGTTTGCTCGAGCAGTTGTGCCTTATTGTTCGTAGGCTGCTAGAAAACACTGTCATTCCCACACAAACTCACATCGCATTGTGGCTAAGTGTTGATTTGCTGGACTACCGCATGCGTGTTGTCGTCTTGGCGCTGCAGTGCTATAAAGCGGCGTTGCGTCTGTACACACTGCGTCAGTTGCCCGCATCTAAAACTTGCGCAGTGCCTATTTCTTTTTTAAGACAACTCAAACGGGACGTATCATAGATTGAATCAAATCTTTTGCGTTTTCCACAACTGTCGCAGTGTAGTAGTAGTGTTTCTTTTATTTAGCAGGCAGAAAACGAAGCATGCCTTCTGATGTTACCTTTCCCTTCTCGCGCGGTCATCCAATGTATGGAAGCTTCCGCGAGCGAAGAATGGCATTATTCACCCGTTTCGTCAGTGCATTTACTCTGCACATTATCTGTCTCCTCTTTCTACCGCACCGTCTCTGTTCTGGGTTGTTGCACGCGTGTAAAATGTAAGCATCGCAGCTTCTGAAATGCTCTGGCGGAGGGTGAACGCTTAAGTACAGCCGTTTAAAGGGCATTGCGTCGATGGCCAGGCAGTTCCAGAGGGCATTGTGACAAAGCCCAGAAAGCTCAAGAGACCACTGTGGTGATGTCCACGAGGTTGTCGCAGAAGAGTGCCCTCAGACGCTTCTACCGCGTCCCTATGCTATACCATATACCCCTTCTGAAGCACCCACTGACACGGCATGCAAGACAGCGAGAGCAGCAGCAGCAGCAGCAGCAGTGGAAACGATAAATTAATGGAAATTAAAGTGGATGAAAAAACAACTTGCCCCAGGTGGGAACCGAACCCACAACCTTCGCATGGGAAGGTTGTGGGTTCGGTTCCCACCTGGGGCAAGTTCTTTTTTCATCCACTTTAATTTCCATTAATTTATCGTTTCTTTATTTCATTTATTAAGCACAAGTAATTTCCCCTATGTTGTCCTTGGTGTCAGTGTTTGTTGGCTTCTTTCAGAATTGTAATGCATTACATCTACCTATTACTGCTCCACCAAAGTAATTCAGCATTTATTAAAAAATTATCGATTACCTTAGGGCTATTGTCTTCCCTATTTTTCTAACATCGCACAAATACAGTATTTGGAACTAGCTGGCTTGACTCTTTTAATACGTGCTATTCAGTAATTCACATGTTTTTATTTTATTTACAAATACTGCTACCTCATTTGGAGACATAGCAGAGGTGCATTACCTAACTTATGAACAGAATAATGTTTCTTGTCTTCACTACACATAGATTTTCGTATTTTGCTTGATATACTTCCCTTGTGTTTTTTGAAGACATTGGCAGAGGCACTGAAAACTTTCTCAATGTGGCCGCAGAAAATAAAGTCTGTACTGTAACTTACGAGTACCTTGCTTACAAGATTGGGGAACGAGCTCTCGAGAGTGCGCGTGAAAAACTGAAAAATTGCCCATGGGTGAATACCTGGCCTAAACACCGCAAATCACCATCGCTCTAAGAAGTGCTGTTTCAATTCGCTGCGCATAATTCCATGCACCTCTTTCCGGTGCCCTTTATTCCTTGGTCATTTAGATATAAAAGACTAATTGTAACAGAGGCACAGCAGTTTGTTCTTGTAAATACCCTCTAAATACAGCTACGCTTCACGAATTCTTCCCTGTTACGATTTGGTGGAGGCGGGGGATAGCCCCAATACACCACAGAGGCCCGTAGTGGTCATCGCCTCGGTATTAACATCACGGAGGAGGTCGAGCCTGCGTTAGCAGCGACAACCCCAACTGTTGTCCTGGCGTATCTGAAAGACACACGAATGTTCTGTGGCACCGATAACGTCGAAGTGAAATATTGGATGGCCATGTAAGAGCGTGTGAGTAACCAAAACAGATGGGATGAAACTGTAATGTTGGCCAACCTGATGTTCTTGTATTTGAAAGGAACTTTGAGGATGTGGCTTGAAAACCACGAAATTGAGCTAATTCACTGGGAAGCGCGTAAACAGATGTACAAGGTCTTGCTTGGGTCTTTATAATTCTGACGGAAAATTGCCTCTAAGAAAGATCTACGAAACTACGCAGGCCCGCCGCGTGGGCCAGAGGCGTTACTGATCGAACTGATTGAATTTCTTTAAGTAATATGCGTCAGAAAATTCGCAAAGTACGATTTCCCAACAGCCTATAGACAGGGTAACATTGTATTGTAATAAGAATAAACGAGAAAACCTAATTCTCCTGCGCGGAAACATTAAAACAAACCATATTTTCCGGCTGTCTTTTGGGGTCTCTCAAAGAGTGGCGCGGCCCGCTGGGTTCATTGGAACCGCTATCAAAACGACAACCAGAAAGCTCGCTTTCAGTCACAGCCTTCGCCGCCAGAGTTTGCAGGAACATTTTATGGTCATATAAGCTGCACTCGCCGGTAAGCGTAAGAAGCAGTGAGGTATCTTTCAATGCTATCGCGCTCGGCTCTTATAGGCGAAGCACAAGCGCCACCTAAAATTTCTAAACATTAGCCTGCGAACACCAAATGTTGAACTTAGAATGAAGTTGCTTGAATTGCACTTTGCTACTTTCTGATGACGTTAACCTTCGGCTTGCGGGCAAAATAAAAAAAAAAACGCGGCCGAGTGGCGAACTGCAAGTTAGAGTCCAATCTGCTTTCACTGCAGTCGCGTCGAGCAGATTACTTTTTCAACGTTGAAAAACTAACATTATCAGGCTACGTTCCCGCACGTTGCACACGACGCGGATGTAAGCCTATGTTAAATCGCGGTCGTTCGCCGGCCAGAAAACATGTCGAGCTCACCAGAGAAATAGTAGAATCGGCAGTGTTATTAATCTACCCAAATTCCGTAAATTGCGCTACACATTTCGCAGAATTTGTGTACCACTTCCGTTGGCAGTTTTGGAACAGTACCCTCACGACAATACACTAGGATTAGAGACGTAATCATTTCAATCCGCCCACTTTCACTGCGCCTTGGGTATAACTACGCTTCGACTGCCCTAGAGCTGCGACATTCCACAAGACATACAAATGCGCTCATTTTCCTTCGACGACATCGGCCTGTCACCTAAAGCCACCAAGTGTGCTACTGTAACATTAGTTCATCCTGTTCTTGATGGCGTCTATGTGCTGTTACGTTTCGCCTACGACGCGCGGTATAGCCGGCGCGGATGCAACGGACGCCGGGGCTTCGTTCAAAGTGGCGGACATTTTGGCCCGTTCAGCACTGCCGCAACGCCTCGCCGCCAAGCGCGTCCAGGCATGTTTCAATGCCACGTGTCTTCGAGTGCGCGCGTGTGTGTGTGTGCATGTTGGTGCCCACGCTTGTCAAGGCGCGACAGCCGGGGAGAGGAGCTCCCCAAGTGTGAGGCGAGGAGGTCTGACCGGCGCCGGCCCGGCGGATGCGTCACCTACTCGTCCCAACGTGCCCGAGCGGCGCCGTCACGTGCGCCTCTATCGAGGCGTTCCTTCTTGCCCTCAACTCCGAGTGTATAGACAAGAACGGCACCGAGAGCGGTGCTGCTGCGCCTGCGTTGAGAGCGCCGCATGCGAAGCAAAATTCTATTAGCGGGTGGTACCCCTCTCCCATCTCTCGTTCGCGCTGCCTTGATTGCCTCCTGCACTGCGCGTGTTTGGGGACGTTTCGCGCCGCGCGCGGTGTGTGCCTACGTGTGTGCGCGTGAAGGGCGCTGTACAGTCTGTTTCACATTTAGGGGAAAACTCGGAGCGCATTGCATCGCGATGCGGCGAGCGCTTGAGTCAGGCGGTGGCAGCAGCTCGCGCAGGTGCTCAAGGGGCGGGATCTAGAACGGCGTCGTCTGCAACGGCGGCGCGCGCTGGCCGCATTGTTGCTAAACGTTCTACTATCAGTTGCAGGGCGCCGATCTCATCGTTACGGCGTGAAATGAGCCGGTATTCTTTACTATGCGTTGTACGACGCCAACTGATATGCCTCGAAGGTAAGTTCATCGCTGCAGGGCAGTCATAGACGACGTACTGATTCCATACATTCTTGACGGCCCGTTTCTGGAAGGCGACTACATATTCTAACGCGATAGGTCGCCGATCCACACTGCTCGTGTGGTGCAACAACTGCTAGAAGAGCGCACAGTCACTCTCTTGGAGTGGCCGCCTCAATCCCCGGGCGCCAACATCATTTAAAATGTCTGGGGCTCGTTGAAAGTATCGCTGGCGCACCATCCCCTCTATCAGTCGCCCGAGGATAGGCTTCGATCCACCATCGTCAGCGACTGAGACGTGCTGCGAATGAACACATCCTTGATCAAGTCATTCTGCACTTCACTTCCTTCCAGGATGAGCGCTGTCATCGCTGCCGCTGGGGACATGACGAGATACTGAAGTTCCGTGCGTGACGTGTCCAATTCCCCGCCGGCGGGCAGAGTCTGTCTGGTGTAGCGAATGATTGTCGAGAAAAATCATTTCCAGCTCATTGTCTGAACCTGAAACATTCATTTAATCGTATCCGTTTGTTTCATCGTGTTCGACTCCCATAGTTATCATTGTTGAGTGCTTTGTTTTCCTTTCGAGTCAAACAAAGACTGAACACGTTGCGCGCACATCTTAGTGCGTCTTGTCGCTGCTTATTACGGTAGCACACACAGTTAAGAAATATACGTGCACTGCCCCTGACAGTAGCACGCTTCCCGACAATGCGGCCAGCGCGCGCCGCCGTAGCAGACGACGCAGATCACGACTCCGCCCCTCGAGCGTCTGCGCCTGCTCGAGCTGCTGCCACCGCACGACTCCATTGCTTGCCGCATCGCGATGCAATACGTTCCGAGTTTTTCCCTAAGTGTGAAACAGACTGTACACGCTTCTATTTGCCTTTAAGAAGATCGGTACGCTTGACGATTGTTTTTATGGCTGCAATGCGGCGAAAGGGCAGCGTCTGCGTAACCATGTAAGTGACGCTGAGCAGGTGATTGGAAACGACATCGTATGTACCGCCGGAAAAATCCTCAGCACATACGATGCGGCACATACATACGGCACATACGAGCTAAAGTCATTTTTGCAGTTTCTCACAATATGTTTGCTACAAATCCGTGTTGTCTCTGATGGCGACAACGGTCTTCCATCGACACTGTGCGGAAATAAACAAAATATATCGATGACTTAAATGATATTGCGCGACAAAAAACGACACGGACGTGAGAGACGACACACCAAGCGCATGTCGTCGACACACCAAGCGCTTGGTGTGTCGTCTCTCACGTCCGTGTCGTTTTTTGTCGCGCAATATCATTTAAGTAATGGATTACCAACTTGCCCGGAATGCTGCTCTCAAAAATATATCGCTGCATAGCACAAGTATGACATGCGAACACAACTTTAACTAGTGCGTCCCCTACAATATGGAATAGAAGCAGCAGTGTAGACAGCTTGGCCATTTTTTAACAGTGCTCAAGAGACGGAAGTTGAAAGTATTAGTAATCATTCCTGCTTCAGCAATGCCGGCGCGACCAAGACGCGGGCGTGTATCGTCCAGCAACTCGATCGATCGGTGCAGTGGTGAAGCGGGAATGAACTCCGGTCATGTTCAATGCATCGTGCACATATTCAATTCCTCGGCACGCGTGAACTTCGGCCACTGCTAGCGCATACAACAGAAGTGGTTTCCATTCTTGGGCAGCGCACACATAAACGAAACACGAGAAAGAAGACAGGACAAGCGCTCGTCGAACAACTTAAAGTTTTTATATGAATAAAAGGATTATGTACCGAGTAATTATTAAATTCATGTGGGTTACATATAAAAACCGTCATACACTCAGGAGTGATCAATGAACGAGCTCGCTTCGTTTTCCACTTGTTTACTTCGCTCGGCGCACCGCAGTAATCCATGTGTGTCGTCTGCTTATTCCGTACCATTTTCTTGTGAATCGGCAGAATTTCACTGGTGGCATCAACCCTTTCGTGTTTACATTGCTGTCGTGACAGTTAACAACACAATAATAATTTCCGGTCATCCGAAGAGGCGCCGTCGCAAACAAGAGACGTTTCGCGCGCAGCGCGAACTGAACGCGGGCGCGACCGACGGAAGCGGCGGCGGAAACCTACACCCGTTGGAGATGAAATCGTTCCGCCAGGGGAGAAACGAGCGCTGGCGTCTAGGATGAAACTTGGCGTGCGGTCGTCTATAAAAGCAGCTGCCCCCGGACGCCAAGAGAGAGGCTCCGATTTCTTCCGTTGAGTAACGTGCTCTCCCGTCTCTCGACTTCGGTCGATCTGACCGGCCGCTCTTTTGCGATGCTAGCATAAACAAGTTGTTCTGTTCGCAGTCGACTCATCCTTTGCCAGCACCTTCGAATGCTTCCAGTTGTGCAACAGGCCGCCATGTTAACGCTACCCTTGGGGCTTGCGACCCAGATGCAACAACCGGTGCCAGCGGTGAGATCGTGACAACGGAGGCCAGCAGCGAAGATATGCGGTCAACTGTATCCCAAGCAGCACAACGACCATCCGGGAGCAGTGCAACGAGCCCTGTGTGATGACTGGTTGCCTGCAGCGGAACGACTGCGCTGAATTCTGGGCTGCGAGGTTTGGTGAGTGTGGGACTTTCTTCTTCTAAGTTTTGCCAGGCTTTTGTTAGTGTCAGAAACAGAGCTGGTAATTGTGGCTGTCGTTGCTGCCGGGTTAGTTTGCGGCAAGACAATAGTAGGCAGTAGAGAAAGCAGCATTCAGAGCAGCCATGGATTTGAAGTCGTTGCGCAAACCGAAATTGCTGGAGCTTGCAAGAGAGTTGGGTCTGGATGTCTCAGACAAACTCAAAAAACCAGAACTGCTAAGGGCTATTCTTGAGTTAGAAGCTGAGGATGACGAGCTGTCGGAATGCCTTGAGACCATTGAGGAGAGGGAGACGGCAAAAAGACAGGAGCGCGGACTTAAAGAGCAAAAAGAGAAAGACGAGCGTGAAGGAAAGGAACAGACAGAGAAAGATGAGCGCGAACGTAAAGAACAGAAAGAGCGAGAGCAACAAGAGGAAGAAAAAGAGCGCGACCGTCAACACGCTTTGGAAATGAAGCGTCTCGAGGTAGAGATGGAACGCGCTCGTAATGGAAGTCAGGCACACGGTGCAGGAGAACGAGTATTGTTCAAAATGACTGACCTGATGCGGCCGTTTAAGCTTGGAGAGGACATTGGTTTGTTCCTGGTTAACTTTGAGCGAACGTGCGAGAAGCAGGGGTTCTCTCGGGAAACGTGGCCACAGCGCTTGCTCACTTTGTTACCCGGCGAGGCGGCCGACGTAGTCGCTCGCTTGAAGAGAGAGGAGGCAGAGGATTTCGACAAAGTGAAATCGAGTCTGCTAAAAAAGTACAGGCTGTCAGCGGAGGCGTTCCGTCGGAAGTTTCGGGAAAATGAGAAAGGCAAAAGTGAGTCATATACAGAGTTTGCCTACAGGCTTATGTCAAACATGCAGGAGTGGCTCAAAGAAGAGAAAGCGTTTGGTGACCACGAAAAAGTTCTGCAGTGTTTCGGGCTGGAACAGTTTTATAGTCGGTTACCTGAGAACGTGCGGTACTGGGTCTTGGATAGGCCAGACGTTAGTACGGTGGCTAAAGCCGCCGAGCTAGCCGAGGAGTTTGTGTCGCGTCGGGCTCGCGGAGCTAAGGACGCTCAAAAGGGTGAATTTGGCTCGAAGTTTGAGAGGCCAAAGTTCACGCCCATGAGAGCAAGGGGGGACACACGTAGTGCGGATGTGAGTGAAAACAGTCCGACCGAACGTAAGGAAACGGCGGCAGCCGAAGCCAAACGCAGAAAGCGGTTCGAAACGAGACAAGCGCGCGTGTGTTATACGTGCCAGAAGCCGGGTCACTTTTCGGCGCAGTGTCCGGAAACAAAAACAAAAGTCGTGTTTTTGTCATTATGCAGCACTGACGAGAGCATGAAGCTTCTCGAGCCTTACATGCGAGACCTCCTTGTGAACGGGAAAGAGTGCCGAGTGCTTCGTGATTCCGCAGCTACAATGGATGTAGTTCACCCCTCTTACGTAGAACCCGATATGTTCACGGGCGAGTGCGCATGGATCAAGCAAGCCGTGGAAGCTCATAGCGTGTGTCTGCCCGTAGCAAAAGTGCTTATTGAAGGACCTTTCGGAGCACTTGAGACGGCGGCCGCAGTGTCATCTATGCTGCCCCCCCAGTACCCGTACCTATTTTCGAACAGGTCCGATCACCTCCTGCGCGAGAAGGGGCTTTTGTTTGGTGAGGCTAGCGTTCAGGCCTTAACCCCATCGAGAGTTCGGGAGCTCGCTGCAAAAGCGGTATTTGCGGGGCCGACGTTGTCGAACAATGAAAAAGGGTCAGAGGTGCAGCAAGCTGATATTCAGAGCACGTCTGAACTGAACAAAATTAAGCCTGTAGCGCTGAAGGCACCAGATACTGGAGAGGAAATGCCCGACACGGGAAAGTTAGAAGAGCTATCTGCAGATTTTCTCATCGCGCCTACGTCAGACGGACTTAATAGGTTGCTAAAAGTCAGCCGGTCGGCTTTGATAGCCGAGCAAAAAAGGATGGCAGCCTAGAACACATACGCTGCAATGTCAAGGAAGGTATCGCCAAGAAAAATGCTCGTTTTGTGGAAAGAGGTGGGGTCCTGTACCGGAAGTATCTAGACCGCAGGGGAGTGGAGTTCGATCAGCTGATCGTGCCTCAGTGCTACCGTCAGGATCTGTTGCGCTTGTCGCATGGGGGTTCGTGGTCCGGACACCTAGGAGTTAAGAAAACTAAGGACCGTCTCTTGCAAGAGTACTATTGGCCAGGGTGTTTTCGGGACGCAGACCACTTTGTGAGGACATGTGACACCTGTCAGCGGGTGGGCAAACCAGGGGACAAATCGAGGGTGCCGTTGAAGTTGGTACCTATCATTACGGAGCCCTTTAGGCGGCTCGTTATTGATACAGTGGGACCTCTGCCGGTAACAACCACGGGGTACAGACACATTTTGACTGTGATCTGCCCAGCGACAAAGTTCCCTGAAGCAGTGCCGCTTAAAGAACTCAGCTCAGTTGAGATAGTCAATGCACTACTGTCCATATTTGCGCGAGTTGGTTTTCCTGCGGAAATTCAATCAGATCAGGGCACAGTGTTTACTAGCGCTTTGACGACATCTTTTCTCGAAAGGTGTGGGGTAAAGCTGTTACACAGCTCAGTGTACCACCCACAGTCGAATTCCGTTGAGAAGCTCCACTCCGTCATGAAGCGCGGGTTGAGAGCATTGTGTTTTGAACAACAAACTGACTGGGAGCTGTGTCTGCCTGGGGTGATGTTTGCATTGAGGACCGCACCGCATGCGGCTACGGGGTTTTCGCGAGCTGAGCTGGTGTACGGTCGCTCGCTGCGATCTCCGCTTCGCATGCTTCGAGACGGATCACTGCCCTCTCCAATGGCTGCAGACCATCTCTTCCACAAATGGCCGCCTCCTGCGCTGGAGCCTCGCTTTGCAACAATATTCTTTTGAAGCGCGTTACAAAAAGGGGAGTCTCAACGGTAACGCCGATGGCTTAAGTCGAAGCTCCTAACGTAGGAATCAGCCTCAGAGTTGTTTGTTACTGATGTTTTTCTTCCTGAGGCAGGATTTTTAACATATTGCTTTTGTTTAGTGTTTCAAAGTGATGACGTGCTTTCTAGTGCAATTTTCGAATTTGTGGACGCGTTCTGAGTGCTGCTAGACTACTGTAAGGAACTAGGCAGTAGTATAAAAGGGGAAAGAGCCTGGCAGGGCTTAGTGAGGGTTGTGCCGTGCTTGCTGACTGAGCGGTTGAGTTTCGGCGTAGTTCTAACGCTTGCTGGGAACGAGATACAAAAATGGCAACTCTCCCGAAGTCACTTTGCAGTGTCCTGTGTGAACCTGAACGTGAGAACGAGGCCTTCTCGGTGAGCTGCGCTCAAGAAACGCCGAGGGACGACCGGCTTCGGTTACGAGCATCATCGACCGACATCCCTCCGGACAGCGGATGCAGTCCCCTGTCCATCGGGATCTCCTTCTCCCGGCGGGGCGGTCTGTTACGTTTCGCCTACGACGCGCGGTATAGCCGGCGCGGATGCGACGGACGCCGGGGCTTCGTTCAAAGCGGCGGATATTTTGGCCCGTTCAGCACTGCCGCAATGCCTCCCCGCCAAGCGCGTCCAGGCATGTTTCAATGCCACGTGTCTTCGTGTGCGCGCGTGTGTGTGTGTGCATGTTGGTGCTCACGCTTGTCAAGGCGCGGCAGCCGGGGAGAGGAGCTCCCCAAGTGTGAAGCGAGGATGTCTGACCGACGCCGGCCCGGCGGATGCGTCACCTACTCGTCCCAACGTGCCCGAGCGGCGCCGTCACGTGCGCCTCTATCGAGGCGTTCCTTCTCGCCCTCAACTCCGAGTGTATAAAAGCAGCTGCCCCCGGACGCCAAGAGAGAGGCTCCGATTTCTTCCGTTGAGTAACGTGCTCTCCCGTCTCTCCACTTCGGTCGATCTGACCGGCCGCTCTTTTGCGATGCTAGAATAAACAAGTTGTTCTGTTAGCAGTCGTCTCATCCTTTCCCAGCACCTTCGGATGCTTCCAGTTGTGCCCCAGGCCGCCAGGCCAACGCTACCCTAGGGGCTTGCGAACCAGATGCAACAACCGGTGCCAGCGGTGAGATTGCAACAGTGCTGTGTCCATGTCCTCAGGTAGTGCTAGAAAGGAACGCCGCTATTTCGAATATGCTAGTTACTGATGGAGACTACCGGACCACACTCCCTCTCCTATAGTTAAACTATTTAGCGCAAGTTATCCCGAGAGGCACGTCACTGCCTCACATGTAACCTATATTTGAATGCGAAATATCCGTACTAGACGCGGAAATTGCACCATCATCCGCAGGTACGTTTGGTCCGTCCAATTCTGCGCCAGACGAACTAAGCAAGATGATTGCGTGTGACCTCCTTCCTACGCAGGCTGATGACATACGACGTTTTGCCTTTTCATGGCCGTTGCTTAGGCCAGCCGTACTTGGTCACCCTGGTCACCTTCAAGATTGTGTCCGCGCGTCTCGCTCCAACGCAAATCAAGCGGCAAAAAAAAGACAGCTCACATGAAGCTATCACCAGTTTTCGCACAATATGCAAATCGCAGATCGCTTTCCATATAGGGACGCCGTGGTCGTGCCATACACAGCCGACTAAGCGGCAAGAACATAGCGCACACGAAGCTATCACTAGTCGCCGCACAATTTCCTCATCGCAAGTCGCATTCCAGATAGGGACCACGTGGTCGTCCCATACACAGGCGACTAAGCGGCAACAACATAACGAACACGAAGCTATCACCAGTTGGCGCAAAATATCTCCATCGCAGATCGCTTTCCAGTTAGGGCTACCGTAGTCTCACCATACACAGCCGACTAAGTGTCAAGGACAGTGCAGATGAAGCTATCACCAGTTGGCGCACAATATCCGCATCGCAGGTCAATTTCCGGAGAGGGCCTCCGTGGTCGTGCCATATACAGCCGCCTAAGCGGCAAGAACACAGCGCACACGAAGCTGTCGCCAGTTGGCGGACAATAACCCCATCTCAGGTCGCTCTCCAGATAGGGCCCCTGTGGTCGTGCCATGCACAGCTGCTTAAGTGGCAAGAACATTGCGCACATGAAGCTACCACTAGATGGTGCACAATGTTCCCATCGCAGGTGGCTTTGCAGTGGGCGGTATTTGTTCTGCAGGCGGGTGGGGCAGGGCAGTTGGTATGGTTATGTGCGCGTTTGGGCGAGCGGTTTGAATTGTTTATATTATGACTTTCCAAGATTTGATCGTTTCCGCGGTGCTTTCTGTATCGAGGATGTTTGTGCCTACATTGATAATGAAGTGTGTGAAAGCAACTGGCTTATCACCAACTAGCGGGAGAACATCTGATGTTTGCTCCCCATTGAGCACGGCGCGTGTGGGCCTGGTGCAAAGTGTTCCTTCAGGTATCTGTACTGACTGTCTCCAAGGACTGCTATATGGGCAAACGATAACAAGGGGCACTTACCTTGTTCTCGCATCCTCAGCTGGCAGGAAAATACCAAATGAAACAAGGGGCTGACAGGTGGAATAGCACACTGTGGTATGAAGGTTTTAGCCAGGGATAACGTGTCGTATCATTTCGAATCTTAGTTGCTGGAGCCACATTGTTATTAAGGAAGCAGATAAGGGTGCAAGTATAGTTTTTTTGGCCAGTAGAAAAATACAAGCACGAGGCTTACAAACAATTAAACAACCCAGAACACTACCGTAAGATTGATAACGATCGGACATTATCATACACACTGACAATTACGAAAAGCCTGAAATCACTTTTGGCTGATGAATTGATACGACCGTTATTGAAACTCATCCGAGTGGTCAAGACGAGAAAGAAGAAGACGGTGGGCTCCAATGGCGAGCGCGGTAAAAAACAAAAAAGAGAAAAAAAGGAAGAATCTTGATTTTGTTCGTATCGTACGCAGCTGTCTCGTCTCGTTTCTGCGACATAGTGCCGGGACCAGGATTGCGGCTGCTCATCTTCCGACAGGCCACGGACCACAAGAACGACGGACTCGCCACAGAAGACGGATGAAGATGAGGCCCAAAGGCGAACCAACAGCAGCAAGGCGAGACATCGACAGCAAGAAGTCGCATGGACACAGAGGGCGACCAAGACTCAGATGACGTCTCGCCACTAGAATCTGTAAGCGACCAGAAGTCTTCTCAGTTATTCAAGATTAACAGAGAAGTGATTTTGAATAAGCGAAAAACGCTGAGGATACAAATAACAAACTTAGTCAGCGATGCTGAAAAGAAACTAGAGCAAAATCAGAAACCTACAGCGATATCGCTGTTAGCCAGCCAGCTTAGAGGTAATGCAGACTCGCTAAGGAAAGCAGACGAGCAGATGTAGCGGTTCATAACATCCGAAACAGCTGACGCGGAGTTTGCGAAAACCCCTGAGTACGAGTTAAAAATAATAAGTGCTCTGCACCGCATCAACGCGTGCCTTTCTCGACAAGAAATACAGGAGACAACGAAGGAGCAACACAACATTAATGGCGAAGCTAGACAATCGCAGCAAGCAACAATAGCGAAGCTGCCAAAGCTAGAAATTATGAAGTTCAATGGCGATAAAATGAAATGGCAGAGATTTTGGCGGCCATTTGAAACAGCTGTACACGAAAGAACCGGCTTGATGGAAAATAAAAAGTTTAGGTACCTTCTGTCATCACTAACCGGAAAAGCGGCAGCTGCCGTGTAGGCACTACAGTTTTCCGACAGTAATTATGGGAATGCCATTTATCTGCTCAAGCAGAAGTACGGAAAAGATGACGTGCTGGTAGAAATGCATATGCAAGAACTAACTAACTTGAATACAGTAGCAAGCTACAACGACCATGACGGTTTAAGAAAGCTGTCACAAAAGGTGCAAGTGCACATGCGTGGATTGGAATCCTTAGGATTGAAAAGCGAGTCCTATGCATCGATGTTGCTTCGGATCCTTAAAAGAGCTTTGTCAGTGGATCTGTACATTGGATTCCAGTTAAAACAAAGAGAAGTGATCAGTAGATCTTTAGCACAAGATCAGAATGGGGCCTTACGTCAAGAAGATATCCTCACGCGCTGGATAAAATACGTAGAAGATCAAGTTGAGTGCAGAGAGGAATTGTCGACAGAAAGTAGAGAAGGCTACGGGAACAGAACTGAGAGTAAGCAGCAGACAAGAACGGTTAATTTGCAATGTACAGCTGCAAAGGTTTGCATATTGTGCGAGAATGCTACTCATTTACTGGTGATTATAGGAAAACTATGCCTTATGAAGATAAGAAACTGAAGCTGAAAGAGGCAAACGGATGTTTCCGCTGCACCAGGCCTCGCCAGACTGCGAAAATATGTCAGGCAAACAACAGGTGCAAGATATGTCAAAAATGGCATGCGACGTCTATGTGCCGAAGCAATGAACTGATAGCACAGTGTACAGCATCTACTCCTGGTGCAACTGAAAATCAGGAAGAGGAAATATCTAATTGCCAGTTTATGAACCTCTGATCAAATGTTTTTCTGCAGACTGCAGTTGCATTAGCAGAAAGTAGAAGGCAGTCATGATATTGTCGCGTTCTGCTGGATACTGGCAGCCAAAGACCATTCATACTGAAAAGCCTATCTGAGAAACTTGGCTGTAAAGTTAAAGGGAAAGAAAGACGAACGATACGCTCATTCGGAGGAGGTCAAAATGAAAGAGTCATGAATTCGGCTGAATTTACACTGATAAGTGCCTACAGTAGTGAAGAAGTGTTGTTAGAAGCACTGGAGGTAGACATAGTTTCAAAAGAAAGATCACCGTTCCTGCCTATACCACCGCTAAAGAAGTATGAAAAGGACGGATTCAAGCTGGCTGACGGTTTATGGAGAAGCACATCATGCCTAGAAATCGGACTACTTATTGGATCGGACCAGTATTGGCAAGTAATGACAGGTGGGATCCGAAGACTAGAAGAGAGGTTGACAGCAACAGAAACCATATTGGGTTGAACAGTAGAATGTCAAGCTAAGATAACAGCAAGAATAATGGAGAAGTCAACCGTAATCGTGCTTGACGTCAACGTGGATAACTCTGAAATATAGACACAACTCCGGAATTTCTGGGATATTGAAACTGTAGGCATAAAGTGCCGTGAAAGAAAAAACAGCAGAGAAGAGGAAGTGATTCAGCACTTCAACAGGCCCTTAAAATTAGAAGGGAAGCGATATTCTGTCAGACTCCCATTTAAAGAGAATGTGGAACTTGATGAAAACAAGAATGTAGCTATGAACAGATAACGACAACTCACGCTGCATGGAAGAATAAGCGTCACATTATCACAGCTTCGCAGTGAGTACTGGATAGTACAAGGAAGACAGCTGGGGAAGAAGATAACTCATGGATGTCTAAAGTGCCCGCGATTTGACGCCAGACTGCTGCACCAAGAAACAGCCCCACTTCCTGCTAACAGAATCAACGAGCGACAACCATTTAAAGTGATCGGTGTAGATTTCGCGGGTCTGTTACTTATAAAAAGACGCAACGAAAGTCACTACAACACAGTATGTTGCAATATTGTATGTGCTACTACACGAGCTGTACATCTCGATCTTGTGGACGACACGACAACCGAAGCATTCTCACATGAATACCGAAGATTTACAGTGAGACAAGCGTTAGGTTGCACCATTTACAGTGATAACGCAAGGACGTTCAAGAAGGCCCACAGAGATATCAATCGTATGTATAAAGAACTAGAGGAAGCCAAGGAAAAGAACAAGCCAAGGAGATAAAATGAAATGGAAGTACACTGCAGAACAAGCGCCTGGGTGGGGAGGCTTTTATGAAAGGATGGTACGAAGCATGAAATCAGCAATGAGGAAAGTTATTGGAAAAAGACTGTTACCAAAAGAAGAGATGCAAAAAATAACAACTGAAGCTGTACCTAATAACAGACCATTGACCTATGTATACAGCGAACCGGATGAACCTCTACCTATTGTGCCGGCTGATATAATAGATGAAAAGCATAGGAATAAAGGCATTACCGAAAGTGAAAAAAAAGCGTCAGTATAGAAAAAAATGTGGAGAAATAAGCAAAAAATCACGGAAGCTTGGTGAAAAAAATGGAACAGGGAATATCTGAAAGAACTGAGAGAGCAGTGTGACGCAAGAAAGCAAGGAATGACAGTGAACCAAGGAGATGACGTTTTGATCGGCGTACGCACTCCTAGATCCTTCTGGAAACTGGCTAAAGTCATTGAAGTATATTTTGGAGCCGACGCGAAGCCGCACTCCTGTCTTTTAAAAACGAAAGGAAGACTCGTTCAACATCTTCACATACTTGAAGGTTGCTTCCACTGGTGAGAAGAAAACGTTTTGCGGCCGGTAACTTTTGAAACTCATGGGAGCGAACAAGACTAGAAAGAAGAAGATGGCGGGCTCCAAAGGCGCGCGCGCTAAGAAAGCAATAACGAGAAAAAAAGAAGGAAGTATCTTTATTTTGTTCGCATCGAATGCAGCTGTCTGGTCTCATTTTTGCGACAATCGTGAGAATACAAATTTTTTAAACCAAGCAACAAAACTGCGGGGCATTTCCAGCTCCTTCCAAAAATTAATTCCACCCACTGAACTCTACACCGCTATTATCGCAGGTCGCCCGACAGTATTAAACAACAACACCACGACAGAGAGCATCTCCACATTCCTTAACGACTTCCTTGGTGACATGCCAAAAGCACTTCCGTCATTTGTACAAGATACGCCCCACCTGCTGAGTATTATGGAGGACATTATTACTAAAGGCACACTGCCCCACAACATAATTCTCGCAACACCAGACGTCATGGCCCTGTACACCAACAGTGCGATCCCCGATGGTTTATCTTCGATAAAACAAACGCTGTTCTATACACAATGAACAATTACACAATGAACACAATTAGTTCTAACATATAACTGCTTCGAAATTGAGGAGAGTTACTACCTATAAATACATGGGACAAGCATGGGTACGCCTTTTGCACCAACCTACGTGAACATATTTATGGGGATTCTAGAAACATATTTTCTATCACGCTGCACCGACAAGCCGCACACGTACCTACCATACATAGACGACATATTCATAATATGGGAGCACGGAGAAGACAGTCTACATAAATATGTAGCATTTTTAAATCCTTTTCACCCAGCAATAAAATTCACGTCAGGATCTTCAACGGAGCGCACAAACTTTCTGGACACAACAATATACATTGACAATGGGGCACTGAAGACAAGGCTGTTTAGGAAACTTTTGGACAAACAATTGTACCTAGAATATACGAGCCACCATCCCAGACATTGCAAACAAGGCATCTTTAAAGACCAAGCACACGACTACATCGCATCTCTGTTGAAAACCAAGACTACATAGATGACTGGATCACCTTAAAGAAACCCTATCAAACACGAACCACCCGAACAGTGCCCTTCACAAAACCTATACCGAAACAACCAAACTCGATCGAGCCGAGGTCCTCTAGCCTAGCCCTAGGTTCAAAAGTACAACAACGCCTCTTCTTACTACTAAATTATCAAACGCGCCCCCAAACGTGAACAACATCATCAGTAAATATTACCCAATTCTCACGAGCACCCAGAAACGTAATTAGATTTTTTTCGGAATCACTCAGAGCTCCCTACAGGCACCACCACTAATTTTAAGGATATAATTGTGCATGCCAAACTAAGGACAAAGACGAAGTTGGGAAGCTGTTCTTGTGACCACGCCTGGTGGCTCTACATGCAAACATATTCAGTGTTCAGCTACAGTAAAAAGTACAGCGTCGAATTACACAAGGTAACGTCCACTTTCACTTGCAAATCAAGCAACGTAGTCTGCTGTCTAGAATGTGCCCCTTGTAGCAAACACTGCTACTGTGAGACTGGACAACAAATTCATGCAAGACTCAACGCCCACCACGCAGTTACAAAACACAATCTACCTAAAACAGTAGCCAGCCACTTCAATAAGCATAGTCATATTTTCGACGAAACAAGGCTCTATATACTACAAACAAATTTCCGTTCACCTCGCGAAAGGAAATATATGCACTCATATCGCATGCAGAAGTTTAAATGCCTCCACCCGACGGGAATTAATTTGGCATGTGGCACCTTTGAAACATTAAAAGCGGTAACTTAGATCTGAAATTCTCATATAATCAACCAAGGCACAAAACACATCGTGCCACCAGCGAACCTTAATCCTTCCCCTTTAACCTCACCTATTCCCCAATTTCGAATTTTTTGAACCCTGCCAGTCACTTGAATAGTCTCTTTGATATTTTTACGTTTATATCAACGGTAGGGCCCCTTTTCCCATGTACACCTGGCCCCGCCCGCTTCTACTCATGCCGCCCTCCTATTCCGGTGTGCCCCCCCCCCCTTTTTTGCGTGTTTTTATTATATATATTTGTTAAACACCCTCACCAACTTTTTTCAATTTCCAAACGCCAGAATACCTTTTTCACGCCTCAGCCACGCAGGATATCGCCGCTTCTTTATACCGCCATAACGACGCCTATTTAGCTAGTGGGGCTTACGGCCTTTGAAATAACATGCCGCTACCTTCCAGTTACCCAATGTATTGCACCCCAGACTCCTTCTCGACATCTTAACTCCTTCAAAATTACCCGACTCATTGCTGCTACGCTACTAGAGTCCTTCTTTCAAATGATGTCTTATTGGGTCTTTTTGTTACTCGTGCACTGACCGCCAGACCAAAAATTACAACGACGTCTCTATGTCTTTAAAGTAGAACATTAATGCATGAATAATTCATATTCTTATAATGTTGCGCAACGAATATCCACAGTCTGCCCTAGAGGAACAGTCGGAAGCACTTGTGACACAAAAAGATTTATTGATGGAAAAAAAAAAATACATTCCTGGACTCGGCAAGAGACAAGCCTAAAGTCTAGAGACTAGGCTCTTAGAAGAGAGCGAGCCAGGGCTGATCTGTTGATTTTTGATGTCTCCGTTTTCGGGAAAGTATCCACGAAATAAACGCCGCCGTACAGATGCTTGTGCACAGCAAGGTTACCTGAAAGGTAGTAAAGGAACATGCACCATTACTCATAGTCATCTGTAGGTTCACACATTTTCCATGAGCGAGCGATATGCTAAGCAGCGCTATCCGTGCCTAGCTACTGAAGGCAAGTGGCACAAAAGCGAAGGGAAATATAACAACAGCATGAAGATTTTCTAATCTATGCTCCAAATTACTATCATTTTTAGTTTATTTCAACAGTACCAGTGTATCATAGATCACACTGCCGCAAGCAGTGCGAATGATGTGCTCAGTCCATCGCTGGCCACGCGCATCATACATTTAAAATGGGAAGGTTTCTATGCAACTCACATTCTTTCATTTGTCATACGTTGCTCTTTGCGCCTCAGCAGAGTTCCAAGTTTAGAGGTGTGGAACGGTACGGTAACGTATTGTAGGAAGACGGATGAATAATACCGGAAGAAGCTTTCACACATTAGGTTGTAGATTGTTAAACTTCACAAAACAAATAGCTCATACTCCGAGGCAATAAAGATGATATTTCTGGATAGCCTAATTGTATTTTTTTTTTTTATGAAACACGGAGGTGAGAGCTGAACTTAGAAGATGGGGTATGTGAAAGGGGCAATTGTAGAGAAAAATATAGAAAGCATGTCCTTTCGCTGCGTAATGAAATTATACCTGTTGTATATAGGCATTTGTCAGGGAATATAGTTTAGCAGCAGAAAACAGGTGCTGTGTTGCCCTCGTGGACCAGTCTTACCTGCACTACGCCAGACATGGGCTACTCGCTCTTTTGTTTGTTTCAGCCACGCCCTAATGGTCACAACGGTGCAACTTTGTGGCCAAATATGCGAGCACGCATGTGCGTATTTAGAAGCATCCTGTGATAATTACGCGCCCAGTAATTATCGTTATTTGCTGGACTTTTTGTCCGAAGGCGGTAACAAGCCGTTCTAGCTAGTGGACTTGGTAAGATGACAAAGAAAGAAATAACACTTGTGTAGGATCTTCAACAGTCATACCGAGTCATGGATGATTGCGAATGTTTTACCTATGAAATAGGCTACGTATATTAGCTGAGTTATAGCACTAGTCTAATTTTACTGGCCCAACTGCCGGCACACCTGATATATAAAACTTTATTCTCGTATTTGTAGGAATAGACGCGTAAACATCGTGAAGCAATTAGAATTAGATTAAGAAAAAAATAACTGCTCCCGACGGATCTTCAAGGCACTCGTGAATCTATTCATTATAGAACGTCTGCTATTTTAGGGGACAACTTGCTAGTGGCGCAGGATATCCTGAAAATAATCTAGCACCTGCTAATAGGAGCATTAGAAAGCCATGCGCAAGCCTATAAAGTGGAAGAAAGCGAGGCTATGATATGGTGTGCGTGAGTGCGGAACACATTGGACGCTTGTGGTAATGAAGGAATGAATCAACCATCGTAACAGTTCTCTGCGTGCAGTGGCAACATTCGTTTCTATAACTGAAGTACAAGCAGAAATATGTAAATGTATGATGTGCATTTACCGGTTTCACAGTAGCTATCTCGCTATGAATGAGTAGACGTTTACCGCGCAAAATCAAAACAGATATACGAGACATAGACAAAGCATAATCTGTCGTCTTGCTGTGACCTCTATCAGGATTCTATACCACCCCACTGATTGTCAGATATCACGGATATTAGCAGCCAGATAATGCATATAAAGCATTGCATTAATGCTGACGGTAATGTGCATAAAATAGTCCAAGCATCTCCACAAACAACTCACTGGCAACCGTGGCCTTTATTCTCTCGGCGAGCGTCGGCAGGTCATTCCTCCTGCCTTCTTCCGTAAGGACAATGGCAGCCGCCGGCGCCTCGCCGTAGTCAGGGTGCGGAAGGCCCACCACGGAAACTTCCGCGATCTCGAGTGCGTGCTCGCGGAGTAGCAGTTCTTCCAACTCTGCGGGGACGACCTGATTATCCATGCACTTGATCATCTGTTTCAGTCGCTCGAGAATGTACAGCTGACCGTCTTCATCGTAGTAGCCTGCGTCGCCTGGGCCAAAATAATATTCATAATATCGAGGAGGCCTTGTTCAGACGATTGGGCCTTCGCAGCAACCAGCATGCTTATTAAATGCTACGCTGAACACGACTCTAATTACAGGGCCTTGCAGCGCTTTCAGCATGATCAGCGATTGCATCCGTTTATATAAACTTTTATTCACTATGCCTCAAGGCTCCCACTACAAAGGAAAAGGAAAGGTGCACATATTATCAGTATCAGAATCGTCATAGAATTTCACTCCCTCGTCTTCACAGGGCCTTGAGTGCCTTTCCCCTTTCTGCGTTTCGTCCCAGCAGTAGAGCTTATAGATTCTACACTTCCCGTCTGCAAAAGACACTTTGTTTCTGATATTCCGGACTTGAAGTTTAGCATCGTTGCGGAACCTGATTGCAGAACTGAATGCGGAGACAGCTTGTCTTACAGGTTGTGATTGCAAGAATATTTCCACACCCTGTCAGAAACCTCGAACATTTTATCGGCTACATTCCAATAATTCATTATACTGAGGCGGAGCCGCTTGACAGCAGCCAGCAGCACCGTCCGGTCCTGTTTGTGCCACTAAAGCTACATGCTCTAAATATCGTAAGACCGTTTGCGATGTCCGCACGTATATTAAGTAGATTGAAAAAAGTCTCACATTAGCTCTTCTTCTTAAAATTAAGTCTTATGAGATGTGTTTGTATCTAAACTATTACCATATTTTTTGTAGCCGATCAACAAGGTTGTAGTTGGAAAGATTGGATGCGCTTTTTAGACGATCACAAGGAAGAAGATGGGACAGGCGCAATTCCGCGCCTGTCCAATCTTTCCAAATACAATGAACCAACTTGCCCAACAGCGCATCTTGCTAAGCAACATTGGATGTATTGTCACTTTATGTTATACAAGTTGCCTGTGCAGCAAAAGGCAAGACAGATAAGTGAGTTAGAAAAAAGCTCGATGTTCGTAACATTACATTCCTAAAAGTCTGAAATATTCGAAACTTTTAGCAGTATTTGGTGTACTTACATACATTTGCTCGGAAACGCAGAAAGCTGGGCACGTTTGCAATAACACTTTTAAACGAATGCCTAGATGTTATTGAAAGTGCAGGGCCATCAAAAGTGCCGAGCTAAGACACTGCCTACCTGACCTACACCAGCATTCTTCGTCGAAAAGCTCGGCGGTCTCCTTCGGTCGCTTGTAATATCCCCTCACCATGGACAATG
This sequence comes from Dermacentor andersoni, assembly GCF_023375885.2. Taxonomy (NCBI): domain Eukaryota; kingdom Metazoa; phylum Arthropoda; class Arachnida; order Ixodida; family Ixodidae; genus Dermacentor; species Dermacentor andersoni. Next base: position 178,112,903 of record NC_092817.1, on the reverse strand, counting down.
ACTGGAAGCAAATCTCGCCGGTCTCGTGGGGACCAAGTTTCCGACGCGTGTACGCGTCAACAATCTGCGAATTAAAAGGTCGTTTGATTGTATGTAGTATGTGAAAGCATCTATTATGAAACTTCGTCGATATGCAGTCTTGTATAATCACTTTGGTACCATGACGATGCACGAGTATCTTTTTTTCATTCATTGTTAAATACAAGGCGTGAGACAATAAGCCTGCTTTATAAATTCATGTGTAAGTGCCATCTCGCAAAAGATGAGCAGAAATCGGACAATACCACTTTAACTGAAAGAATAAAAGGAATTTGCATCATGCGCGAGGATACATATTTAAGGGAGAAACGCTGGAAGTAAACCTGAGGAACTTTTGATGTTTTTTGCACTCAGTGTGACAATTGGAGCAAAGAAACAACGGCGCTCCCTAGAAAACAGTGAATAACATTGTTTTTTTTTAGCTTGTTACCAAAAGTTTAAAAACTGCGCCGGTCATAAAAATGTAGGCAAATCGTCAGGTTAATATAAGCTCTATGAGCCCAGTCAGCACTGCGACAGAGACGTTCTTATATGAATCCTGGAGAGGCTTGCCTAGCAGTTTGGCGTGCGTGGAAAAGTGTTTTCGGCACCACTCACCCGTGGGCCGCATTATTTGCTTCATCTTGTTTAAGAAACGGCTACTTTTGAGGCTCACAGGCTGCTAATCTCGCGGCATTTTAAACGAGAGTGTAACTGCCAGCTCTTGAAATCGGTGGTGTTTGAAGCCAAGAATCAAGCGAACGTGGAAAGCAGAAAGGCGCCTAGGCCTACATGCTTGCTCCTATTTGCCTGCGAATTTCTTCTGAACATTTCATTAGCACTATGGGCCACAACAACGCTGAAATTTCAAAACAGGAATTACTTAGCAATAAATTGCTAAGTATTCTTCATACCCTTCAAAGTAAAACTTTGAACACGAAATATGACATGAATGTGCCTGAAAATGCGTTGCTTCAATGTTTGGTACTAACGGATAACGAAAAAATTTGTGAAAAACCAACGAGGCTTACTATACAAGAATACGTTAAGCATGCATTGGGAGGTGGTTATTTGCGGCGCTACATTGCACTCTCTTATAGTAAGGCACTCCACCATGCCTGACGCATACGCAGAAGCCAACCGGTACTTTGAGCGCCCCTTCCTCAAGCAACGCGCTAGGAACCACGTGCAGCGCCTACCATCACTTCTGATTCCAGACGCTGCGAGCAGAGGGTCAGCGTCTCAACGGCCGCGTCTCAAAGCGTTAGCTGTCACGCGGGAAGAATGCGAGGAAGCTCCCCTTACCACTGTGACACCATGCAATACTGAACGGTACCACCATACTGCCCCACGGCACGGTTGTACCCGGTGGCGCGGGCTTTATCTTAAAATCGGTCTCGTTCGGGGGCGCAGTCACCGCGGGCCCAGCGCTCGCAGTTTTGCGTGCGGTGTATACTGGCCGCTCAGTTTCCATTGAAGCGATAGAAAGCACAAAGGTCACTTCGGTCGCTGCTACTACCGTGATTCCTCATACCAGCGTTTCGACAGCGAGTGTCTGCGGTCATCGAATGTGAAGTTTTCATGCTAGCCTGTGCGCACTGCCAGCATGCTAGGCAATTTAGCTAGTAAGTGAATGTTTCCACTCTGGCGTTTGCTCCATATGGCGTGTCCACGTGAGTCCTTTCTTGAATAGGATCGGCCTTGCGGACAGTCTAGGCCTTGAGGCGCATTCAGGGCCGATAGCGTCGTGTGCACTATAGCACCCATACGCTAGCACGTCAAGCGCGTTCACGTGTGATACGTCACTGTAACTTTTGTATCTCGCGCGCGACGAGCAAAGCACGAAAGTATACTTACGCAGGACATAACGCTCTCAATATGATTAAACAGGGTGTTTCAGGGCGCAGCAGCTGTTTATTTTCATCGGAGGTCACGGTTTTATTTCAGGGAAGGTTATAAATTTCTCTAATTACTTTTAATTATGCAGGGTATTAACACACATAACTATTCTTGCTGCGGTTGATTACTGATGGTCGAGCAGAGGACGAGGACAATCCCTGCAATGAGCCGCAGCATTTCATCGGCTATCTTCAGGATTCATCATCTCTGCCAGCCTTCTACTGTTAATAAAGAACCAATTATCTAACAGTTTTTGTGGAGGTGGCGGCATACCTTGACCACGCCATCACGGTACTCCAACCGACAAATCTTCACCTAAACTATGGCCTTGCCTCACTGTCTCCATTCCCAGTGGTGTTCGAGATGTTATGCAATTAAAATGGAGCCAGGAATTTACCAGCTCTACCGGCCTCTTCGGTGCCACTATACGTGGGAGCGGGTTCGTTGCCACGCCAGCACCTCATGGAGCTTCGATTTTACGTAGGCAAGTCCGGCGAGGATGTTACGATTGGCTCAAAGACAACAAATGGCTGTGGAATCACTACCACTGGGACGGAGTAAGTCAGCTCTCAGATGTTGCCATTCATGACGCACACGGCGGTGATGTGGTTCGATAAGCATGATGATACGCTTAAAACATGGGCTCGCATCATTCCGGAAATAAGAGAGTGCTTCGGCGATTCCGTCGCGAAGAAGCAGACAGAGCAGACGTTGTTTCGAAGAACCAAAGTTCCGGGCGATGTGTGCACAGCGTATATAGAAGCCAGACTGAAGCTCCCCAGAATGGTCAGTCCTCGAAATGTTAGAGGAATATAAATTTGCCCATTTCTTGAAGGGAATCGCCGAGGGTGTTTGTAGTTTCCTCACCGGAAATAAGAGCCTTAACTCAGTTGCTGACGTTATACGTAATTGCGGCACTTTTGAGATGCTGAAGACGCGGTGCGTCGCACCGAAATTTTGCTGACTCATAAATGTTACGTCTGTTGCCAGTGTAGACGGCTGCCTATCAGTCGATCTCACATTAATTATTAGGTAGATCGTGTAGGAAAAACAGAGTCAACACGCAGAAATGACCAACTTCCCAATAAACCGCTTTTACCCCTGGTCCATCACTGTGCGTTTGCCGTTGGATCGAGTCCGGCTCAGCTCACCCTATTGGGCACAAGCCTTATCGAGTGTCTTCTTCTGGACTGACTATTGCAGAGCAAGTGCAACGAGATGTTAAAGAGAAACTCCATGCAAGTTTTCTCGAGCCAATAAACAGCGAAGGTTATGCTGCTGAAGAAAAAAAGAAGGCTCTCGGAGGCATTGCAATGATTATAGGCAGCTAAGCGTGGTAGCAAAGAAAGATGTGTACGCGTTCCCATAAATCGATGACGTAACAAACCACTTGCATTCAACCTCCTTTTCGTCGATTGGTTTAAGGTGAGTTTATTTCACATTCGTATAGACCCCGTCGAAAGAGGGAAGACCGCATTTGTGACACCACGCGGTTTCTCAGAATATAACGTGATACCGTTCAGGCTTTGTAGAATGCCCGACTCTTTTGAGAGATTCATGCGGCCAATACTTCGGAGAATAAAATGGAAATATGCCTGTGTTTCTTGGATCATGTTATTATTTTCGGTGGTACGTATGAAGATCACAACACCTGCCTTATCCCGATTTTGCATTGCGTGAAGAACGTTGCCTTGATTCTCAACTCCTGGAATTGTCGGTTTGGTGAGCGCCAGGCATAGCTTCTTGGACAACTGAACAAGGATGGAGTCCGACTTGACCAACAGAATATTGAGGCAGTCATCACCTTCAAGTCCCCGCAGTCTGCAGGAGAGCTCCGCAGTTTCCTTGGGTTAGCATGCTCATACTTTTGTAGGTTTCTTCCGAGATTCGCGGACATAGTACATCAGTTAACCTGTCAGTTGCAAGAAGATATACCCGTCGTTTGTACACCAGAGAGCAAGTCATCGTTATATAAGACCAAACTACTTCTTACGTCGAGCGCTATACTACGTCGCTTCGACCCATCCATCCCCGCCAATATTGATACTTACGCCAGTGGGATAGGCATGGAAGCAGTGCTCGTACAAGGATACAACGACGTCGAACATGTTGCTTGCGTCAGTCGTCCCAGCAATTATGAGCGAAAGTACACTGTCGCGGAGCCAGAATGCCTGGCGGCTGTTTTTTTCTGTTCAGAAATTTTGCTGTTATATTTAAAGTTGTCTATTCCCGATCACCACCAAACACCGTTTTTATGCTGGCTTAAAAGTGTTTCTGCCGTCATCTGGCACGATGGTCTTTGGGACTTCAAGAGTTTAATTTCCTGGTAACGTACAGGAGTGGCCGCCATCATGTATTCACCTACTGCCTTGCTCATCTACCATTGGCAGTGGCACACTTCAATGAAGACAGGTTAGTTGATGGTCTTGCTGCTTTGCTCCTGAATTTCCCGATGTTACCGCTTTCCAGAAGTATCAGTGTAACGACGTAAGTATCAATCTGTCTCTTTCGCGGCCCACACTCGATGCCAGTGGTAGAGGGAATACTGACTGGATGAAAAGTATCTGTACTCAGACACGAGGCCATTATTGTAAGGCAATTGATGGCGCCGGAAACTGACATTACAGGTACAGAAACTCAAGTTCGATTGGCCAATAGGACGGTACAGCGGATTCCCGTGGCGCGAGTATTGCTTTTGACTACTTGTTGCTATGGATCGATTGAAGCCCTTTGTGTTAAAAAGCCAGTTTACTACGTCATTCTTGGAAATGTCCGAGGGGTCAGAAACGTTGATAGCCCAGATGCCCTTTCAAGTTATACCGGTACAAAAATCGCAACTAGGACAAAGCAACAATCCACCGAAGTCGTTCTCAAAGACGATGAACGTGCGGATACACATACGAGGAAACTACCACATCTTTACTTGTATGGGACTGAGTTTGTTTACGAGACTGAGCATCAGCCACTGGAGTACCTATAACGGGTAAATCATAAGATTGCCATAGTCATGTCCTGGGGCCTCCTGCTACAAGAGTATAACTTCTTCATGTACTATATTAAAAGTAAGACAACGGAGGTGCCAATTTTATGAGTAGTGTGGTGCTATCGATAACCAGAGAAGTGTCACTCGAAGAGTGCAACAATACTTTGGGAGTAGTGCTGTTGTTGACATAGACGTGTTTCTGAGAATCAACGAGAACTAACGTGCTCTGCGCGATGGTGTAGTGAAGCGTGCTGCCCGTCGAAAACGAAGAGGTGAACAAGCATTGTTGAAGTTCTCGCGGAGCGAAACACAAAAAATAGGGGGCCATGGTTAGGAGTAACGAGTACAAGTAAAAGAAGAGGAAGAGAAAGATATGGTACGAACAAAAACAGACAAGACATTGGAAAACGGAAAAATGGAAAGGCAAGACGCCCTCTTCGAGATGGGGCGCGCGCATAGAAGCACGTGGTGGCCGGGGCGGAGCGTTTCGGGGAGAAAACGGCTAGACGTCCTGCCCCAGTACCGTGGCGATATAGTGAGGTCCCGCCCGAGTACCAGGCTCGGCGAGCAGCCCACCACCGGGTCCAAAACTACCGCTGGCCTGTACCTACGCGTGAAGACACATCAGCGTTTGCGCCGCTGAACGTGGACGGGCGAAGGCTTCCTGCACCCAGTCACTATCCAGCCAACGGACATGAGCTGGGCCAGTACGCACCAGCGCCAGCCAGCACAACTCCCGCTCTGCCGGAGCACGACAGCTCTCGAGCGATTGTGCCTTCGTCACTTCAACGGGGCACCGGCGACGCTGGACAGCAGCGACGACGGATCACAGACCGGGCGACGAAGGCATTCGAGATGGACATAACTGGTACTGTAAGCACCCTGAAGTTAGGGTATAAACGATCGCCCCATAGACCTAGCTTAACCAGGGGGGGGGGGGGGGGGGGGGGCGTCGAACACGACACCTAATTAAAGAGGACTCATTCTGTGCGCAATAATTGTTGAATGGTAAAGTGTGCGCCTTTATACTCATAATGCAGGGAATGTTCTCGTGGTATCGAAACTTGCGTCCATGCGGTCATTCTGCATACTCAAGCGAAAGTACCAAGGGCTGACGTACGCGTGACAGTTACATTTACTGCTGACTACGTTGCCATTGTGCCACTTTCTGCCATCTGCGCTGTTCTCGCTAGCTGTCTAATAGTCAGTTCTTATGATGTCGAAAGATGTGAGGGCACTGTTTGATTAGCTAAAGCGCGAATTATGACAGTGTTCAGGGAATTCAAGGAAGTCTTCGAGCGAGACATTCGCGAAGAGATATTTAACTACAGGTGGAAAGGAATGCGATAAACTGAAGATTGAGAGCAAGGCTCCGAAAACATGATACGCTGAGCTAAAAGGATGGTGCTCTGATCCTGAACGACAGGTAGCAGACCATGGAGGCAGAATACTTCAGGCTGAGCAATGTTATCTAAAATTAAATCTTGTAATTAATGGTATTCCATGTGATTCTTCCGAAGGCGCAGTTGCAATATTAATAGATATCGGTAAAAATATGGGTTTGCAGATTGTTGGGGCTGATATAGAGCGAGCACAAAGCTACATTTACAAAGAACTCAAACAGAAAGAACATGGTTGTGCAGTTTTTGCAAAGGCAGAAGAGGGACACTGTTTTCAGGAATGTGTGTGAAGCAGACCTGACATCGATTCGCGATAATCTGTGTTTGGGAATGATCATTTGTGCCGCGAGTTGAAACGACTTCATAGTCAAGCCAGGGTGCACAAGCGCCAGGCTGGCTGAAAGGATGTGTCGGTTTGCGATGGGAAAATTCTAGCGCAGCAGCTTGATAATGAGCCCAAGACCAAATTGAGAGCAGCGAGGACGTGCACAGAATGAAAAGTTCATCACGAAAGCAATGCAATGAAGTCACCGTTTTGTGCTGTAAGCATAACTTCGGCGCTATTAAAAAATTACACTGGTGTAAAATACGTTTTGTTTGTTTCACTTGCTGGATTTAAAAAGTGGAATCCATGAAGGAACATAAATTATGAACTTTGTCTGCTAATGTCATTGTCTTCTCTCTACGCGTTCTTGAAGAAGAAACTCGCTTTAGCAGGTAATAACATTTTGAGGTGTCCGTCCTACGAGAGGAATTTCTGTTACTTGTCCTTCTTGTGTGACACGGTAGAGTGTAGGTCGCCGTTGCTTTCCTCGCTGACATACCATTTCCCGCAATTTATCTGATCTCAAGCTGTTCAGCTGATTCTTTGAAAAAAAAAGTCACTCGCAGTTTTGAATGCTGAATTGTTGCTGCAATATCCTATTTCATCATCAGTGTGTACGAATTATACTACGGCCAACGTCTTGTTGACACATCCGACTTCTCTGTGAACAAAGGTAGCACTAGTCGTTCTGAAAACGGGACTCCTCTCTAATTTCTATACATCTAAATAAGCAATCAGCGCGCAGCGAACAGAACTAGTTCTGTTTTTTCCTTGAAACTTTTTATCGAATTTTACAAAGATCGAAAGATGGCTCTCCCATCACAATGACTTGTATTGACAAGGTTACAATGCATCTTTCCAGAAAAGGACAATGACAGGAGGTGGTGGCGTATGTATGTTTTTCAAGCAAGGTATCAGTTCTGGACTTCTTGATAAATAATGTTTATGAAGTGTATATTTTTAAGTGATTTGCTTGAAATGCATAAACTCTATTTTCCTTGTGGCATAGGTCCTGCCATGGGAATGTAAATGCCATTTTTTTTTTTGCGTGTAGGTGTCATGTTTTCCTACATGAACACACATCACTTTCATTTAGTTTTAAGTGGTGGTATTGACATTGACATGCATGCTAAAACCTGCAAAAAGGTTGAGTATTCTGTGCTTTTCTATTTTAGTTCTTATCAAACACAATACTAGAACCAAATCGCATAACAACAAATGACGCAACATTAATAGACCATTTCATTACAGATCGACTTCGTGACCGCCTGTTGTACAATTAACATAACACTCAGTGATCGTTTACCTATATATCTAATTGCCGATAGGTGCCATGTGAAATGCAAGTCAGTTCCAAATATGCGATGCCATGACATAACTGCGAATTCTTCTTTCTCATCTCCGAGATGAACTCTCTGCAACTGGCTGGGAGCTGGGACGGGGTCTTCTTTTGCTCACTAGTGGACGCAGCATGCCAAAGCTTTAGGGAAGTAGGTATTTCTAACTACAAGCGGTGTTTCTTATACGAAATAATGAAAAAATGGAAAGCGCTCACGGACACCATGGGGGACAAGAGAACTGCATAAAACGATAAAAGACCAAAATAACTTGTAATTATTTTTGTGGCCTCGCTATCTATAGACATTGTTATCATTGCAGAAATTTAAAAATGGCCCAACTAAGTTCGTAGACAAGCACAGTGTAAATATTATCCTCTCATGTTTGAAAGTGTTACAGCGATTAAAAAGACGTGGAGTAAATTAGCTTTATTGCATCCTTAAGAAAGCTAGTTGAAATGATGAAGAAACTTCAACCAGTGATTGAATACATAAAGCTGCCGAGAACTTCAATTATCTCACTTCATTAGTGCTCTGTGTCAATGGCATCGCTGCGATGCATGTCGTGCCAGCACCAGTTGTTCCTTCGGTGTTTCTTTCTTCCACTACCGAATATGAAATTGCAGATATTTTTATAATGCTTTAAAAAGGAAACTCTGGCGATATCGACCATTTCAAGATAAAACCACGTTGTGGTCTACTTATTGGTCGCACATACAACATACATTTACAATTTATTTGTAAGCACGTATTCTCTGCCGCAGCGCATGACGAATACAAATGTTACAGTGGTCTTCAAAGGAGGGGACAACCTTGACCTCACTAACCACAGGCCCACAACTATCTTGCCCCTCTTCTTAAAGCCCATAGAAAAATTACTCTGTCAATTATCGATCTTTTTTTGAATTCCGCTAAATATTCATGCCGGTTCTGTTTGGTTTCAGGTCTGAAAAAGAGCATTTTTACGGGCAAAAGTAAATCATATTAGCCAACATACGAGACACAAGACTTACTCTAGGCCTACTTGTTGAATGGCATTCGACCGTAATAACGACACAACTGTATCACAGAAACGACCGTATTATCGCGTTCGAGACATTTCACTGGATTTATTTACGAGTTATCTAAACAATAGGCAACAATCTGTAGCCATAAGCACAAAACATTATGATTGCAAAAAAATACACAACGTGTACCACATGGTAGTATATTGGGGCCCATACATTTTATTATTAATGATAATCACATTGTTTGCATAAATCGGTCGATCCAGTATGTATTACACGTGGATGGCATTAGCTTGTTTTTCACAGGTATGGACAAGGACGACCTTGTTTGAGTAGCTAGCACAATCTTAAGCGATCTTTACGTATTGTCTGCGACTAACCCTTTACAAATAATCTGTTCAAAAACAACTCGTTCCTTTCCGTTCCAAAGAAACTCTCGGCTTCTTTAATCCTTCGTGCAATTTTCCCCGAAGCGGATATGAAGGCCTGTAGGAACCCTGACATACTAAGCCGGGCTAGGTGCCCTGACATGCAACTCCCATGACTCCCCTACTCACCTGACACGTCGGCATACCGGAAATTCTTCGGTACGCCGGCGATTGCCTGATTCTTGTTAAGGGAAATGAGCGGTTTCTAGAGATGGTGAACGTATTGAAACTTTTCAAGGAGCAAGGAATGGGGTCGAAGTTCTCGTGTGAGAGGGCAAGATGATCTAGAATTCAGTTTATGAACGTACAGTTATGCTTCGAGCCTGACTATCTGTGCTGGAAATACCAGCCCAGATCCAAAACGCCTCTCCTGGACTTTCGTTCCAGCCACTCCAAGTTGATCAAGAATGGTATAGGTCTCCATAGCCTAAAAAATGCTTTGTTGAAGTCGTGCTTCCATAAAGTAGGCGACAGCGTGTCAAGGCAAGTAGCGCGGCTCCAAATGGCGGGTGTCGCTAACGCCGTCATAACTGCATCAGGGATTAAAGCTCGATTAAATGATCGAAGGATTAAAGAAGCGTGAAATGAAAGAGGGTAAACATGAAGCTAGGGAGACTCAGAAGAAATAGCTTGCTGTCAACCCCTATCTCCACTGTCTGTTGCATATGTTGAAAAAGTTAACATCTCGCTATGGCCTAAATGTCATTTTCTCTGCAAAGAATGAGCTCGCCACCATTTGTTCAGCCGTACGCAGGCGTAGTGAAAGATCGAGCAACTTCACAGCAGATATAAGCAATAAGTCTGGATGCTGTGCCTACTCCTGTAAACAATTTCGTCTCATGCTCAACTTCAATGGTTCATTTCGTGCCTTTCACACATGGAAAAGATATGCGAGCTAAACTGGCGGATGTCTTCACGCTAGGATGAGAGACCATTCTAACTTCCCCAAAGTGATTGTGACCACACATTTTGGAATGCACGTAAGATACTGCAATTCAAATGGTAAATGCACACCGAAGTTTGACAACATTACGATCATTCATGAGCACAAAGATCGAACAGCAAAAGGAGTTGTAGAGACCAACGAGATAAAGGAAACAGGGGCAGCTTGTGTCAGTTTTACTTTTATAGCGCTTCATGGCAATGAAATATCTTTTTAAATACGACCTAAAACGTAGAAATTTTTTTGGCCAGTTAAACACCTATTAATATTCTTTTTTTGTGTTTTGTTTTGTTTATCTTTGCTTTTGTGCCGTTTCATGACTTGGGTTTACATAATCTCTAACCTTCCAATGAACTTCCATTTCCAAGTACCCCCGTGTCTTGTCCTCTCTTGTGCCTGGGTTTCTGTCCTAGTAGTTCGCGCTTGGGATTTAGCCATGCTCCGAGGCCAACTCACCCATTTTTCAATTTTGATTAGTTTAGTAGACTTAGACAGAAATGGAGTATCTCAGTATCTCACAACCACCTTTAGAAAGAAACGGTTCGCTAGGCAACTTGTAGACGTCGTGTGAACACGACAGTGGCAATAAATGGTACCTGATAATGTCAAGAGTATGTAGTGAAAGTCAGCCACATAGAATATAAGAAAAACAGTATATGTGGTCGAAAATGGGATAGGGCGTGAGCCTCTGTGTTGCTGTCGCTCTGTGACGTACCGCTACCAATCAACATTAAGCTTGATTGCAGCGCCCTCCATCCGATGATGTGGAGTGCCTGATGTCGATAGGGTGCGTCGCGGCGCGCTAGCTGGCGCGCAAATTTGGAAGGAGGGCGCCTGCATCGAGGCTAGAGCTCGAGGGGGGGGGGGGGGGGGGGGCGTGAGTTGAGCTCAATTGCATAATTACGTCATGGTCCGCAAGCGCAGTGTCGCATTTTGAATGGTGGGGCATTATTATAACAGGCCCTATCTCCCACCGGAGCCGCTAGACCGGAGTGCATCGTGCGCTAGCTTGAACGGTCGCAGCATACGGGTCTACAGCTTGAGTGAACAGTAGAGAGCATGCCTAGTTTGCGCCTTCACAGAAGGAAAAGCGCTCGCTCGTCGTGTACAAGGGACCATTCGTTTCGGTAACAGGTGATGGCTGAGCTGCTACGGACCACGTTCAGCGCGTCGACATTTAGAGTGGAAAAATCGTCAAATCTACGTCGAGGAGCGTTTGGGGTTCCTAGAGCAAGAGAGTCGCCTAAAATACACGCGTCGCTGCTAGGTTGTGCGATGGCCAAGGAGGCCAGATGTGTTCAGATTTACTTTATGCGGAAGCGTGCATGCCCCGCCTGTGAAATCGGCATAGGTGTGCGTCACCGGCAGGGAAACAGGCGGCCGATCAGGACGGCGCGATGAGGTGAATAGAATCGCGTGCCGCAGAAAGTACGGAGAAGCGCACTGAGCACGGTCCTCTGTACTTCCTCCGGCGCGCGATTCACTTCACCTCATGGCGCCGTCCTCCTACGGCGGCTGCTGAGCACGCGGTAACGAAACGACGCCTAGAATGAAGTCTAAGTGGCGTTGAGCGAAGCAGTGAAGGAGCAAGGGGGCGATGCGTCGCGGAGGAGGAAGGTAGGGGGAGGCGCGCAGGGTTGACCTCCTGTAGCAGTTGCTACGATTTGTACGTGCGCTATGGACGTGCCGGGTTCGTCTCGTGATCGAGAAGCCTAGCGAGAAGGATACAGCGGCGACGTAAACGGTGGTAGAGCGAGCGTGAGTCAAGCGACCCCATCTCGTTGCCACAGGCCGGGCACAGGCTGAAGAAGTGTGGAAAAAGCCGGAGGCATGGCGCGCCCAGGAGACACCAGAAGCTATTTTTGTAGTTTCACCTTTTGTTGACTAATACAAAGCCTTGTTATTGCTTAATACATTCATCTGCTGCTTTCCTGTTCATTTGTGCCTTGTCTCCTAAAACCTTTGTTATCGTAAATTTTACATGTTGCAATTGTTGTTTTTTAGTAATTCTAGTCATCATGCACAGGAGATCCCATTTCAGTTTCTAACTACGGGACCTCCTTCTGTATATACTTATCAAGTAATTATACCCATTTTTATCTGTAATAAAACTGACTCTCCTTCTGATTCTGATTCTGGCAGAGAAAAAGGGGAAAGTTAATAATGTGAAAAGGAGAAGGCACTGTACACAATATAAATACAGAAAAGCGGACATAAAAATACAAAAATAAAGCATCAGGGTTGAGAAAAGCGCCGCACCCACACACTCAAAGCTTCTTCAAACCTGCTACGCGCAATGCACAAAAAGGGAATAGCAACCTTATGCTTGCGTGAAACCAGGGTTCACGAAGTGAAACATCCGTGCAACGTTATAGCAATATGCCTAATGCTAGCTGTTACCCGGTACAGACTCGCAGTACTAACAAATATTAAAACAAGAATGATTGTTGGTTTTGCTTCACAAGTTTCTAGAGTAGCGTACCTTTATCCGAATACCGGTTGTTGGAACGCCAACACTAGCATTGGTTTGGCCACCACCCGTCTTCGGTTGACCTGCAACAATGCCGCACGATTCCGTCATTCCATACATGTTGAGCAGGACCTTGAGGCCACTGAATGCTGCACGCGTTGCATCGGCTGCGGAAGCTGAGAACACACTGCCACCCACGACGATTGCTCGTATGCTGGGCATCGTCCTTCCAGTGCGCCGCATATGACTTACGATAGCTTGGATCTGAGACGGGAAGAACAGTGCCGCCGTCGACTGCACAGAGATAAAAATAATTAAGAGAAATGGGGGCGTAGAAAATGTGAGTCTTTTTGATGTCGGCGCAGCTTTGTTAATACACTACGCGGCTGATATATTTTCTGAAAGCACTATATTCTAAAGCAGCTGAAAGAATGCGAAGGCTGACAGATTAGAACAAAAGCCGTAGTATCGCAGGAAATGCGAGGCATTCGTAGTCATAGCGTTGTGTTATATTATTAGACGAAGTAATGTTGTAAACTTATTGACCGTGTGAATTACAGCTAGCATTCGCTAAGTTAATAAGAAAGCGTATTGTAACTTTTCCAGTTGCAAACAGCAACAGTTTCAACTCAATGAACACGAGCACGCGCTGTCACAACTGTGGAATTTTCAGGACCGCAGGGTCGCGTGTTCGTCTAAGGAGCTTGTTGCGCGCTGCCACTCGCTTCACCATTTAAGCTCAGCCGCGTTTGAGAATATCAGATTATGTGTCTTAAAATTGTACGTGCGCGGGAGCACAGCAAGCCTGAGGCCACCTGCCTTCCTGGCTCATCTTTGGACCTGGAAATCCCTTCTGCTGAACTCGAACATAAGGCGTGCGGGTTGCGTGTGCGTTTGGCGATGCTCTAGCACTATCCAGCCTCTCCAGTGGTTACTGGAGAGGCTGGATAGAAGAGGCTGGAGAACCACACGCCACGTTAGGTTACGCGAGCTCTTCCCCACTAGTCCAGATGCGTCGCAGTGCTGAGTGAAAAACGTAACCTCCAGAATTAGGCGCAAGGTGACGCACATCAAGCCTCTGGCCTTCTTGATTTGCCCTCGCGCATGCAGCAGACTCCATTAGAAAACACATACAGTGTGGGGGCCTCTCATCCTCGCACATGGACTTAACTGTGAATCCTCCCGAACGGTGCCCGGATTTGATGAATAAAACGACAGCCTTGAAACGCACAAACACTTTGTTCTAACGAAGCTTTCTCTGGATAATTTTTCGATGTTTGGCCTGATCGGTTTTTTTATTGCGGAGTAAACTAAGGGGGACACATAGTGCAATATAAAGTTTACCGATCCTAGAGTTAAACGTTTTGCAGATGATAATTTGTCTATCTTCAGGAAAGCTATACAACTATGCAAGTTGTACTGCTTCACGAAAGCTTCTTTTTAAATAGCTTTTAATATAAGTCGAATCTGTATTACTCTACAGAGAAGCTTTGTTAGCGACACATTCCGCTATATCGCTTGGCGTCATGATCGCCCAATGTCTCCTCGACTAGTAACTGCGACTGCTGCATCCACGAGACCCTCGACTCCGGCATCAGGCAATTGAGCACTACAACTTGCCGTGCAGGAACGTCAGGTACTGCGCTCCAACAAATAAGACCTTAGGCGCGAGAACACGTTATTTCAGCAGCAGCTAAGTGTACCAGAAAACTACACCTACCACTGAGCGCGCGAGTGCCATACCTAACTACGATTCCACTTTTCACCCGCCTAAGCTTACTGCTCTAAAACCGAATAGCTCCATGGACACGGCTACCTCCACGCCATCAGCTTAAACAGTCTGCGCAACCGTTGAACATTGTCTCGAAGAGGTCACTGTCAAGGCCAAGGAGACCGCCACTGCCACCGCGACTTAAGTGCTCAAAGGAGAGAAAGAACAGCAACATTCAGAGCTCGCTTATAATGTCGTAATTTCTATAAGAAACTCGAACGACGCATGACAGACGTTGAGAAATGCTCCAACCGGTTTAAATGAGCCATATTCAAGAAATCGCACTCATGTCTTGACGATGCTTCCGCCCCCAAAAACTAACTCACCTACGTACCAAATTTGGGAAGCGGAATTGCCGCAGCTACTCACGGAAATGATGAGTTCTACAACAGCGTCTTCCTACGCTCACGTCACACAGACCACCCAATATCATGGCCCTTCAGGAGCTCATGACCACGATGAAACACCGCTTATGCAACCTAGCACATCCCACGCGCACACTACCAATCGTCAGCCATCTCTCACCACACTCCTCCACCGAAGAATTATCGTCATACAGCGCGCCCCTTTCAGGACCGCCAGGCGCATGTTTACGCGACAGCGTTAAGGGTCCCGTGACCCTGAAAACTACGGTGTCATAGTCCCCAGTCCGGCGTCGGCGTTCCGCGTCCACCGGCTTTTCGGCAAACATGATTCCGAACCATGCAAACCCAGCCACGCCCACCAAATCACACGGGCACTTCGTCCTGTACAAGGAAGGCACTGAACTAACACAAATTTCTCAAACTAAAATGCGTCAAGAAATCGTAAAGTACGACTTACGTACAACCTACCGACGTGATAGCACCGGATTGTAATTTTATTATACGAGAAAACATAATTATGTTACGCGGAAACTAAAACGAAGCCCTTTCCCCCGTTTCTACGAAGCATAAATCGGCCACAGCGTCCGAGGCAGGCGCAAATCTCGGGCGGCACGAAGCGGTGCGCCCTATTCCTTGCAAAACCTCCAGATGGCGCTCGTCTCCGCCGCATCCGGGCCTATGCAAGAGACCGTGTTTCTACCAGGAAGCTCGTCTACTTGCATAGCATACACCACCATCGTTTCCCCGTAAAGATTACGTTTACACAAGCTGCAGTGGCCATGAAGCGTAAGAAGCAGCGAGGAATCTTTGAATGCTATCGCGTTCCGCTCCTAAACGTGACGCTTAAGCTTCCTCCAGTTTTTTTTTTCTCGACATCTCCTCTAGTGTATCCTCAATCTGTAGAGCAGTTCCAGACTGCAGCAATATCTTCTACCGCCTCGTCACGGTAGTGGGTCGTTTTGCTCAAGCCTTCCTCCTCTCTGACGTTGGAGATTTTAACGACCGTGCACTTACCTGGGAATAACCCTACAAGAGATGGAACGGCCGTCAGATGGGGACAGGCACCTAGCAACCTCACTACACCGTGCTCACTGACATTGCCAGCCCAACGCGCATTGGTAACAGCGTCTCCAGAGATACTACGCCGTATCTAACCTTGAACAAGCATATTGCGGCGGCAGATTGACTCAATGCGGGACACACTGTCAGCAGTGACCAATTCATTATCCGGGCTCATATCACGGCCGGTCCTAGTAGACGAGTTAGAAAATTACCTAATCTCGCGGACTGAGATGCCTTTCGGGCACGGCGCGCACAGCGCATGCTTGCGGACGGCCACCGCCAACTCTTCATGCCTGGATTACCGGTTTCTTGGAGGACGCCCGGGAAGCAACCAAAGTGTCTCTGAAGCAGCTGGCCTACCGCAGTTCGACAACTGACTTCTTGATATGCTAGAGGCCTCTGAAGAATTTCATAGGCAATAGCAGCATCCGAAACACAAGTGTAAGCTCCGCAGACGCATCGCGCTACTCAACAGAGATATCGAACACTATGTGTATAAGCTCAACAATCATCAATGGCATGCCTAAAAGGGGCCTCCGTTGCTAGGCGACAGCCGGCTAGGCGGAGCATTCGCTGAGCGCGGCCCACCCATAAATGAACTCCTGTGAGGAACTGCTTCGTGCGTAACGTGAGACCAACGTCGACATCTGCTGAAAAAGAGAGGGAAAAAAGGCTTTGGCTGTTCTGTCGTAGCTCGTCCGAGAGCGCTGATGCTTTTAATGTATTGGTTACAGGTTTTATATAGTTCGTTATTTGTATACTACTTACGTGGCACCATGAAGAATGCAGCTGTTTTAAGAGATAAGATCTCTGCCGGAAAGCTAAAGCTTGTCACCAAGCAAGTTAAGAAAATAAAAGTTTGGAAACATTTCCTGGAAGTTGTTGACGGACACACCCTATAACCACAAGGGCATCTGCAGTGCAAAAGCTACAGAGCTTTCTGGAGTCTCCCACTATTGCGTGCCTTATCATAAGGCTGCGGTTTGGCTGGTAAAGCCCCTAATTTAATTTATAGCGAAGCCGCTTACGACGCTGCCCGAGCAAGCGTCCTCCGGGTACGTCGCTCTTCTTCGGCCCAGTGGCTTTCCAGACGGCCTCACCATCAGCAAGCCCTCGGTCCCGAGGCCTTAGCCTCCTTGTGCAGCTACGCACGCGAGCGTATGATCACCTATACCCAGATCATCACGTACTACCGTAAAGTCCGTCTGCAATGCCCAACCCCTGACGAGTCTCTCAACAAGCATCAATCGACCACGCGGCGCCTACTACAGACGCGCACATTCATACAGCATCAGTTTATCATCACGTCTACACTGATTCCTTGACACAGAGCTGCAAAATAGGCCACGCGCAGATCTCGACCACATTATCTGACCACATTACCTAAACGCCCATAAGGGGCGTTTATAGTCCAATGTTATGGGCGCATGGGCGAGCTTCCGCAGATACCGGGTGCGTCAGAGCAGGTTGGCTGCGTCGTGTTAGGTTGGCTGTGCCAGTCCGTCGAACCATAGGTCAAATTATAGAGGCTGTTGTTGTCGCCAATGTGACGTAAAATATGCGTGCGCTCACGCCGCGTCGGACTATATTTAACCCCGAATGGGGGGGGGGGGGGTATTCTGTAAGAGACCGCCTAGTTGACTGTCCATTTCGGTCGCTGCTGATTGGAAGCTGTACGAGACAGGAGGAGCCGAACGACCCTAGCCAATTAGCAGCGGCCGAAATCAAGAGTCCACTAGGTGAACTCTTACAGATAGGTGCTTGTGATTGCCGAAGTCAGCTTCGCCATAGTGAGAGCGGACTTCCTCACCTATTTCAACCTGGATGTTAATGCTCACAATCGGTGCCTAAAGGATAATGTGACATCCCTCGATGTACTTCGACTGCAGTCAAACCTCACCTCATCAGTGCTCCGTACGTTTTAGCCGGTCTAAACATACAATGTACCTGCTGAGTACCCGCAATTCATTAAGACCCGAAACGATGCGCTACCTGTAAAACACAAAGTGACTCATCATCTCTCCACCACCGGCCCACCTGTCGCCGCCTGGCTACGGAGGCCCACTGGACGCAGGTTAGAAGACGCACGCCGTGAGTTTGAACACATTCTTCAGCACTGCGTTATTCGTCCTTCCTGTAGTAGGTCTTCACCTCTTAATCTGGTTCCAAAGCAGGACAGTAGCAACTGGCCGCGCTGTGGTGTTTGTCGAGCTTTGAGTAGTTTCACTACTCTGAAACAATATCCCCTTCCCCACATACATGACTTCGGCGCCCATCTCGCAGAAACCAAAACATGCGGCAAAAAGCCGTTAAGGTTTGTTTCCAAGAAGAACAGATCCTCATACTCAGAACTTGAGCTTCAGTAACTTTCCTATATCTCTTAATTTTCTACGGACATTCGCCATATCTATGGGACCAAAAATTAGGCAGCCGACGCACTGTGGTGAATCGGATGTTTGCCTTCTGGCCCTGTCGAATTCCAAGCTCCAGCATCTGCTCAGCATAACGCATCTGAGCTGCGTAAATTCCCGCGAAAAGGTTCCTCGTTCCAGGTTGTGGAGGTGCCGCTTCTGTACATAATGACATTGGTCACGTGAGACACATCCCAGGAAGCTCGTCGCCCATTCGTGCCCCATTACTTTAGGCGGCCAATAATTGATTGGCCGCCTAAACAGGCTAAGCTATTCCGGCATCAGAGCAACAGAGAGGAGTATCACAGAGCAGTTCGTCCTGCCAATGATCAACAAGGATGTTCGAAGCTGGGCAAGAAGTTGCCGAGCCTGTCAATCAGTTGTTTGTCAGCGCCAGTGCTTGTCTCGTCTCTTTGCGGGTTGTCCTCGATTATGCGCTGAATTTTTCACCTTCAAACAGCCTGCCAAGCCGTCAGGGGGACCCGGTAAACGTGTTGAGCGGCGCAGCTATTCTAACGCCAGGGAGCCGTACCTCATCACGGCTCAGGTACCTTATCACGTGCGTCGACTGGTGCTCAAGATGGCCTGAGGCGACGCCTCTACAAGACATCACGGCCGAAAGAGTGGCGGAAGTATTTCTTGCTATGTGGGTGTCACGGTACGGTTGCCTTTTGAGCATAACTACTGACAGAGGGCGGCAATTCCAAAGCTCGGTTTTTTCGGCCCTGGCGGACCGCTCAGCACGCACCTACATAACACGCCGGTTTACCACCCACAGAGCAACGGCATGGTTGGCCGTCTCCAGCGGCCAGTGGAGGCGCCATTGACACCCACGCTCGGCAGACAGCCCTTGCTGGAAAGGCTAACCGTGTTATTACTGGGGTTGCGAACAATAATCAAGGATGAACTCCAAGTCAGTATAGCGGAGATGTTGTTTCGGTCAGCAATGCGCATACGAGGCCAGTTTTTCGGTACCCAGCAAGGCAATCAGCCAGCGGCTGTGCAGCTCTTATAGGCTACATTCCTGGCTCGACCAGGTTCGGTCTACACCCGTTTCTATCACCCGCGGGCAGCCTGTGTTTAGCTTGTCGACAATGGAGACATCCACGCACGCCTTTCTGCAACAAGACTTTATCACGCCACCATTGACTCCATCCTATGAAGGTCTCTTTTATCTGGTTTTGTGTTCAAAGAAAACTTGAAGATTGACGTTCGCGGCAAGGAGGAGACAGTGCTGTGTGACCGCTTTACACCAACCTATCTTGAATATTAACCCTTTATTTCTTCCTCCGTGCACAGCTAAGCCTACGGCATTCTAGGGGGAGAGGTGCCCTTTTAGCGACCGTCTGTCACTACGTTGTGCACGCTTCGAGGAAATCCAGATTGCCACTCCTTGCCTCGCCATGGTGGTCATTGCCCCCTGTCCTTTCTTGGAGTCACGGTGGCTGCGCGACTAGGCTGTCACCGAAGCCACTCAGAAAACATGCTTTTACATTCGAATAAAGCCAGTCCACTGTTTTCAACCTGCCAAAACGTGGATTCATTGCCTCCGCTAAACCAGGCATCCAAAACACCCATTCTCGCACCGCACGGAGTGTTCAGAATTTTTTTTCAAGTTTCCACAACAACGAAAAGAAGAGCAAATATCCTAGTTGGAGAATATTCACGCGAATACTTCAGGTGTGCAAAATTAATGGGCGAGAACCAGATATCCAAAGCACAATGTTCTCTGCATGTGCGTGCATCGCTTCTCATTAAAATGCGTTGACATCAATATGTTCCAAAGAGCGATGTGACAGACAATTTTATGGTTGCGTTTACAAAATCAGTACTTCAAAAAATTGGTTACCTTGTACTTATCCACAGTGTCCAGGATTTCCGTAGGCGTAAGTTTGGCCGACACAACAGCGCAACTACCACCATCCAGTATAGGTGTCATAAGGAACACCAAACCGGACTGGTGCGTGATTGGCAGCGAGCCAAAAAATATGTCTCCTTCCCCCCACGGCAGGTGCAACCTGCACAAAAATCGACACCGAGTGCGGATGTCAGTACAATGATCGTTGAAATGAACTTCGAAGATGTCTACCTATCACTTTGTTGTTTATGGAAGACCATAGATGATTTTTTGTATATTGAAGGGGGGGGGGGGATGTACGTCACCCAAGTAGCTGCACTCGAGGGAACTGTTCAGGAGAGAAATCTGCGCCACTGGTACTTCTTCAGACAACAAACTTCTGAAATTTCACCTGTCCCTTTCACTTTATTACCTTCAAGGCCTTACTGTGGGGGTATAAACACAATGGGTGGGTGTACAAAAATGAAGACACGTTAGGCATTCAAGATGAGGGGTGAGCGCTTACAGCATTAATAAAGGCGTGGGGGTTGGTGAAGGCCATGATCATGCGCGGAAGGCTGTTCCAATCTACAGTGGTGCATCAAAAAAAAAAAAAAAAAAAAGACGAAAGCGTGAGAGTATGGGTTCGGGGGAAAGCAATACTTAGGGAACGACCTGTACGGAGTGATATACGAGCTGCTGGTAAGATGTAAGGTATCCGATTGAGAGCACTACGATATAATTTGTGAATTAGGGATAAACATGCAATGCGACGGCGACAGCAAAGGAGGGCGGGAGGGCAGACTTGTTTCTGGCTTTAATAAATTGATGCTTATGTTGTATGAATACGAGGAGAGGGAGAACCTTATAGAACGATTCTACAACATCTCTAGTGCATCTATAGTAAAAATTTGATGAGGGTTCCGAATTGCTGACGGATATTCCAGTGTAAGGTCGTTTAGACACGTATATGTAATGAGTTTGAGATGAGGAGGGGAGTTTCGTAAATGACATCTGAGACAACCTAGAGTTTTGTTACTAGATGAGATGATATCATGATGTTGGACACATGCGGAATCCAAATAAGATCTTGAGAGATAGACCTAGATAGTTAAGGGAATTACCTGTCTCAATGCGACTGTTAGCCGTTGTGTACGAAAAAGAAGGAGGGTTACCAGAACGAGTGAAAGACATTGCTCTACATTTCTTGGGATTGAGTACCAATAGCCATCGATTGCATCAGTTTAGGATATCATTTACGTTGCACTGCGGTGTGACCTGGTTGTTAGCGTTACTCATTGATTGGTAAATTACACAGTCGTTGTTCAAAGAATAGCCTACGCCTTCTTTCACAGTTTTCCCGAGAGCAGCCTGCATGTATACTCACAGGTAGTTCTTTGGCTAGGTGCACTGTTAGGGATTTAGAACACCACTCGAATTTCCGTTTCCCTTCTAAAGAAATGGCATACAGCTGGCTAGCAAGCTGAATTCACCGTTGAAATTCTGCGGCTTTATTTTGTAACGGGAATTCTTTTATTTATTTTTGCCTCGTATTTATTATTTATTCGTCGAATGGACCATCTGAGCTAAAGCTCTGTTGGCTCCTTCGACGTGAAGGAATTGATGCACACAACTGTATACTCAGTATTAATACTTTTATAATCATAGCTCTCTTGTCCGAATATGGGCGGGTTTACTGCTGCTTTACGCCCTTCCCTCTTATCCTATTTTCTACCAAGTGTTAAGAAATGGAACCGCTATAGCCTTCTGTAATATCTGTAGCGTTCCTCATCTTAATACTTTGTCGTCTGTAAATATGAGTACCTGTCTTACCTCGCCGTGTAAAAGAACGCTACGTAGTTGTAGTGCGTGATTTCTGCGCCCTTCGGCATCCCCGTAGTTCCAGACGTGTAGCATACAGCGAGCACAGTGCTCCGAGGGTCGGCAATGGGGTACTCGCGGAACTGTTGCTCGTCCAGCTTCGAAAACTCGGAAGCTGACACGAAGCCGGCTGCATATCCCATGCAAAAGAGGGCCTGCAAGTTCGAGAGCAGTCGAGAATGAGCTATCACATATAAAATCAGTCTGTACAACTAACGCTCACAGGATACGACTAAACGCCATCGATATACCTCGGCACTACCTTTACAGCGAGCCTATGGAATACTGCCTCAAACAACGCTTGTTGGTTGCTAGGTAACGAAGACATCATGGCACATAGGTGTATTGGTCACGTCCAGAAGAAAGACGTCCCTCATGCTGACCCGTAGTGCGCATTACCGAAGAAGGACAAAGTGTACACACTAGGAATTACTAGAATAATGCGAAGAAAAATTAGTTTCTTTATAGATGGCTGTTTGGCAAGCCACGGGGCAAAGCGAATCAGCATGTTCCGATATAGGATTTAGATCAAATTATAAACGAACAATACAAGTTACACCATTCAAAGAAGAAGCCACACGTGTACGTATAACTTTTACGTGAAAATACCGACTAAAACCCTGTGGCTATTTAAAAAGTGAACTACACACTGCTTCAGCCGGGCTAATCTCATATTCCCTTCACGTTCACTTTGCGTACAGGCAAGACGTAATCACACCATGACACACTTTATTTGTAGATGGGCGTAAGAGACCTAACAGAGGGACCTGGCGGCTTAATTCAACGGCTGTTTCTCTCATTAACTACACATCAACTACCTTAGAACCCAGCTTCTCAAGACACGCAGTCTCGAGAGATCGAATATTCACTTAGAATGCACGGATTCAAAGCTGTACTAAAGATTTTGAAACGCAGCACAGTGCCAGATCGCGAGGGTAGGGGAAACGCCTAGATGAAAGTGATCTGAAACATTATCAACGTATTAGTATAGAGAACATAAACCAGACCATGCCAATAGAGTGCGCACACTGAACAAGGTAACGTGAAACCAGCATTTCAGTGTGTAAATCAAGATATCAAAAAACCCAAGAGGCAGTTATCAATTGTTTTATTTAGATTATAATATTCCGTGAGAAAACAACGAAGAAAATGGTCCTTGGATGGCTAGACTGGGTGTCAGCCAGAAAACATACATGAGGTTTAACCTGCTTGCACGGTCGTTCGGCATCACATGTCTACGCAGGATCCCTCGCTCCGCGTCGAGAAGCATGTAAGTTCGGTCTGTAGCAAGGCGCCTTTTCGAGGGAAGTTTCAAAAATATTTCTATAGTACCTCACATGAAGCAATGCATGATAGCTGTACTCATACACACGTTGGCTGCCACTCGTAGAGGCGCATTCACTCACTCCTAAACGCTGGGCGTACCAGTGAAACAAATGCAACAGCTTCAAAGGTGATGCTGATAGGGTATACGACAGACACAACGCTTACTGACATCCAATAGGTCAGAGCTGTGTCTGTTGTCTATATTATATATGCTGTCTTTTATGCTGTTCCAGTCTACTGCACATAGACCAACCAACTGCGTTCAGCAAAACCCCCAAAACGCACCGTAATAGAAATAGACTGACACCAAACCTTAGAACTCTAAATTAGATCGTTAGACTAGTTTACCGCATACCGACTAGGACAACAGCACGCACATGAACATAGACATGGTACTATGTCCATTTGTTCACGTGGCTTCTACGCTCCTCGTCTGTATTTGAGGACAACATACCAATGAAACATCATGACAGCACTAGTTAACGCAATTTGTAAATCAGAGCTGACTGGCAGCAACGCTTCTTTTCCTTTACACTTTTCAACATCGTGCTGCACGACCTTTCATATGGGCAGACCGGGTGGCTTCGCCGGTGAGGTCATTACCACCAATGCCGGTATGTCCAGGTATTCACTGGAATATAATTTCATGCCTATTAGCGATAACTTGACGGTGTTCTTCTATTATTTAAAATGTCAGCTGGTAATGAGTGCTGTGATACAGGGCAAAATGCAAGCTCTGAAGTGCTTCTTTACAGTCACAAAAGATGATCAATTTTTGAGGTGTCTCTTGCAGGAGGTATTTGACGGCAGCACGCAGGGCAGAAATCTCTTCCCCCGTTGATGATTTCATGTGTGACAGTTTGATTTTTATTTTAGTTTTTTTAGGCGGAATTACAACGGCACTTGAAGAGCTGGTAGATGAGATCGAGCAATTAGTATAAACATGCATTCGATCCCAGCAAGTCTGAATTATTAATAGCAGCATCATCTGTTCTGGAGCTCTTTTTGGGTGATAGGCCTTCCTCTGGAGACCCGGTATACTTAGGGGCACCTAAGGCTGTTGGAGACAACCCAAGGGGAACTACGGCCTTGCTACTGGTGGCAATATTGCCATCAGTAGCAAAGCAATACCGGGAAGGCAATATCGCCACCCACTGATATTGCCATCCTGATGGAAGGCATTATCAGTGGGCGGCGATAACCTCAGATAACATGGCACGAGGCCTCTGCCAGGGCAAGAACGCCAAGTGGTGATTGTGGACGCGGGAAAGATGATGGCTGTGAGTGCTGAGACAATCCACAGCAACGTATGTTTGAATGGGACAATTGTTGGTGAGCACAATCGTTGGTGAGCTCAGCAGGAAGTCCTAAACAGGTAGCAATACTTGGCCCTGCATATTTCCCATGAGGATACATTTGACTTGCACGTACCGGACAACACTGGAAGACCAGCGCCTAGGAATATATATCCTAGGAATAGGATATATATATTCCTATATATTCTAGGAATAGAGCTCTGTACAACTGATGCATGGAGTATACAGATTTGCCCCATATTTTCCCGCACATGAAGCTCCGTACCTGAGCAATCGACGGCATTTTTTTCTTCAGGCACGTGAAATGAAAGCTCGAGGAAAGGCTTCGATGGATTATTATACCGAAGAATAAATTAGTCTTTCCATATGGGATAATGTGCCCATCAATGGAGACTGGGTATGGCGTAATAGACTTACATGTGAATGGTATCAAAGCACATTTCTCGGTCGATGCAGTCAAATGTTGCGTTTGAAGGCATGAAGATGTCAAGTTTGCCGCCCGCTGCAATCGTACGCGTACCTGAAGGCGAGTGACTGAGGAAGTCCAAAGGCAAATTTCAACTGCGTATATCTAGACGTAAATACTTTTAGGTAAATCTTCACCTAGTCGAATGACTGTCACACTCAACAAGCTGGGACTCAATACTGCTTCCTGTGGCCCAGTGTTTTACGTGTAATATTCAGCTGCTGGCCATGTTCTTCTTTTTTTTTTTTGCAAAAGACGACCGGCGAGATATGCAGTGGGATAACCAGCGAAGCATATGGCCGCCGACTGCAATAGTCTCTAGGGGGTTGATCATGGCGTCATGTTCGATGCTGTCATACGTGCCTTTCACGTCGAGAAACTGTGCAACTGATATGTGCGTATGACTGTTCTCCTGTTGTATAAATGTTCTCAGATCAATGACGCTATGAAGTGAGGAATGACCCCCCACAGAAGCCTGCCATAGAAGCGGGGTAGATAGTGCAAAGCTGCAGATACCACTCTAGAAGTGCAAGGACCATCCTTTCCATCACCTTTCCGATGCAGCTGGCCGGAGCGATAGACCGATATTCCGCCAATTGAAAACGGAGATCTTCCTGGCTTTAGGCATTATACCAGTCGACTTAACTTCCATAGCTGGGGAGCTTTACCTCTATGCCATGAGCTGCTGAACTTGTTCAGAAGCGTTCTTCTTGCCTCTTGTCCAAGGTGTCCCAGGGCAGAATAGGTGACACCGTCAGTGCCTGGTGAGGAGGGTGGTTTGGAAACCGCCAGGGGAGCTTCGAGTTCTCCCATGGTAAAGGACTTGTCCATTTCTGTTAGCCGAGCCGCAGGAAGGTCCCTCACGTCGAGGTTTGCATTGAAAGGCTTGCTAGGGGTTCTACCACAGAATTCCTCCGAACCCCTAAGCTCACTTAGGCCAAGATAGTTAGCCAAAGCTGCGAATGGGTGTCGTTCTTGCGTGGAGGAAAATAGACCATGGCCTGTCCTCCAGTTTTGTGAAAGCGGCTTGCTAGGGTCCAGTGATTCAGAGAATGTCTTCCATCGCTCACTCTATAGTTTGTTGAATGCATCGTTGAATGTTGAATTTCTTATGAATGTGTCGTGCGTCTCTGATATTATAAATGGATTTGGTGAGTCTTTATTGTCGTTCTGCACACCGACGAATTGCACGAAGTCTCTCTAGTCGATATCCGTTGGGCTTGACGTCAGCGATAATGAACACTGGGCAGTTTTCATTGCTTCTGCAATGGCGTCGTCGACACCGCCGATGAAATACCCCTGACATGCTTATTCCATTAGCGAATAAACAGTCTAGTCAAGAGTCTTCAATAGACCACGAGGGAAAAACTGAAAGAGTCTATTATACTTTAAGCAGGTGGAAATGTGATCACTATCATGAGTGCAGACGTCGAAAAACCATTTAACGTGATCAGAGGCTCCGAGACAATATGGCTGAGTCCAGGAAGCAGTTTTACGTAAATACGTCGGGCTACCATTGTTCATGATGCAGAGATCATTATCAGAGATAAACGAGCTAACGCTCCATCCCCTAAAGTTTATCTTGGTGCTTCCCCAAGCAAGTGGTGCACATTGAGTCCGCAGTGATGAACAGAGGCCACCAGTTTAATTGTATTTCAATCTTTCACAGTGAAACTGCTTTGATGGGGATACGTTACAACCATTAAGAGTGAAAGAGACTTTGTTTTAACTGCGGAGCTATTAAAGCTTTAGTTTCGCCGTGGCGCGTTACCAGAAAACTCAGCCCAGCTGTGCGCCGCGTCGCGTTGCCTAGCAATCACCTGCGAGAGCACCGAGCCACGTAACCTCCTCGCGCACCACGCGCGTAGGGCGGAGTCGTGACGTCACAGTTGAGTAAAAACTCGGAACAGCCAATGCCACTTAGGTGGCTTTAGAACAGCTCGCGCAGCGACACACCTCTCGCCTCCTCTACTAGTGCGTACGTGCTGCTGCCATGGGAAGACCGAAGAAAGTGCGCACGCCCGAAGAAGAAGCGGCTTACCAGGAAGAGCGCTGTACTGCCAAGCAGGAAGCTATGCGGCGCCGGAGCACCGCGCCAAAGCTGCGGCAGAGAAGAGGTGACGGCGATTCGAGGATACCGAGTTTCAGTCCAGGGAACGCGACAGTCGGCGCCGGAACGCTCGACGTTGCCGAGAAAGCGATCCCAGCCTGCGACTGCTCGAAAACTTCCAGCGGAAAGCCCGTCGAAACAACAACTTAGGAACACCTAGCATAAATGTGCAAAACCCAGAAATAACTTAAGCAAGGCTACGTAACCTCAGAGAGCCTTGAAACGACTCAGCCAAGCCTACTCACAACTTACCAAACCTTTCATATTCTCGCAAAACGTACAAATAACTTGGGCAAGCTACGTAAGAGCTAGTGATCACAAGCTCCGCTGTTGACTACAGCCTTGCACCACTAGTGCAAGCTGCGCACGCTTTCTTTTCTAATGCGGAGGCAAACGTATTCGTTGTATTCATGAGGCTGAACAGTATGCGAAAGATAAATCAAGTTTGTTCTGCAGTAAATGAGGACGTGGCTCTGTTCCTCCCATGAGGAGAAAATCTGTAAGGAGTTGATAGATTCAGTACGTGAATAAATTTTATTTGAAAATTATTCTTCAAGCCAATTTGGCGCAAATCTGAGACGTGAGTCTTCACGCCTCTGGTATTCCATTTAAAATTCGTCGCACTTCTAACTTCAGTGCGAAAAGATAGTATTGGGGGAGCCACAGTGCTTGTATGTGACTTGCAAGTTCTAGACTCGCTGCATGCAGAATTTGCAATAGGCTTTGTGCTGTCGGCTTATTCAGTAGAATTGGAATCGTATTCATTAGTGACTGCACCATCACAACAACTTGCCGATACTGTTTAGTCAATTAACCAGCTGGAGATGCCCGGGGTGGTATACTTCCATCGGAATACAGTGATTCTGTGTGGCGTTGCCGTTTTGTCATCGCGGACCAGGCTTCGGTATCCGTATTCTTCTCGGCGCCCTTGTCCTTCGTAAACCTTTCTGATATGCGTTGCCGTGGTGGCAGTGGAGGAGGTGATGGTGGACGTGGGATACGTGTCATATCCGTAGAAGCTTCTCTTGAAGAACGTAGGCAACGGGAGCACCGCTCCCTAATTTTATCGACGGCTTCGTGATCAGAGCAATTATCCATTGCCAGCTCTTTTAAGACATCCATTTGTTTCTTAATTTCTAGGCAGTCCTTCGATGAAGCGTTGTGAGTTCCGCGGCAACTTGGAAATTTCATGACAGTGGTTACACATTTATCAACGGCGTATGACTCAGCGCAGAGGGGACACACTTTTTCTCCCTCACAGACCCTGCTGACGTGTCCTAGTTTCAGGCACTTTAGGCACTGCAGAGGCTTCGGAATGAAAGGCAGGTGAGGATGTCGAAATTGGCCTATCTTAACGGTCGACGGAAGACTATTGCCCTTGAACCCAATCCTCACGCAACGTGAGTTGCCCAGGTGGACAAAATCAACAATGTCGTCACGACTACTCGCTGCTTTAACCAGAAGCGACGAGTAATTGCTGAGGATCACCAAGTCAACGTCGTATATGACACCGGTGATGACATCAGAGCCATGCAGGATGTGAGAGTTCCACTGCATGCCATCAAGATCTGTTACTTTGCGCGGAGGGCTAAGTGCACCCGCATGCAGAACATAAGCGACTGGTACATTTTCGCGGGTATTCACTATGTCCGTGATTTCATACGGCGCCATGGTCTCCAGCTGAGTCGAGGCAGACTGCCTATTAAGCCGCTTCATATTACTGTTGAATATCACAGGCACAACCAGGATGGTGTTGGCCTCGGCGCTCCAGGTGGGCCCAACAGTTTATGTACTGGAGGACGGACAGGAACTTGTGTTCCTTCTCTTCGCCTTTCGGTTCCGCACAAGTTCGGAGTCATCATCATGGGAAGGGTCCTCGCTGCTGAACGAGTAGACATGGATACAATCGCTGCCTTAGACAGTCTGGAGCCCGATGCGTTTCCTGCAGGTGGTGTTCGCTGACACGACCACTTCCGGCAGCCGCCCTGGACGGTGCGCTTACGTCGTCATCAAAGTATACTCCCCCAGCGAAATATCCTACAAACAGATGTACTGGTCTTTAAATGTTTCGCTTGCCCTCTCACTTTCGTAATACACGAAGACGAAATATGAGTGTAATAATTTTAATTGATTCACAGGAGTGGTAAAAGTATCGCCCGATGAAGGCGCGGTTTGAAGGAACATCTATAACGTTCTAGAATCTCCTAAAATATCTCAACTTTCGTGCGCTCTGTATTGGTATCATTTGTCTTTAAACCTATAGAAAATAAATTTCGCAATTCTGAAAGTCACTACAATTGTTTTTGAAATTCCACAGTTCGCAGAGAATAGATCCCTAATGGACACACATCTACTAAACTGGTTAAATAATAAAGGTAGACTTCCATTACAAGGGAAAGACATATTTCGACCGAGTGCTCTTTCCCCCGAGTGCACTTAAAACCTATCCCTTTAGCACTTGTCCCAAGAAGCCCATCACGCCTGGCGTGACTAAATAGGAGAGCTCTTATACATTGCTGTAAACTAGAGCCGGTCACGAACTATTCGACAAATGAACACGACCAAAAGTGTTGAAGAACGTAACTTCTGGAACCTCTGTAAAACCACAGCAAACAAACAAGTAGAACAATACGCTTCCACCGGATTGTGCAGGTGTTGCCGTTTGCCAATGATGCCACCGTATCTTACACATTCTGCTTAAGCATGTTTGTCACCTTTGCCATTCACTGAGGAGCAGGTGAATGTTTGCCAATAAAGGTGATATAACCGGTTCCAACAGAAAATAGATGCCGTCCATGGAGGTACAGAATTAGGTGTGGCACAAAAATTTCCAGGCTTAAGATGACGCCCTTTAATACTCAATGCACAGTTAATTGGTACATCACAGCGATAAATATGAAAGCTGATCATAATGATAATCCCCAGTGATTTTAACAGTGATTTACCGGCGGTAGGGAACATGAAGAGAGCACAGCCATTTGAAATTTAAATTTCTTCTGGCACAGCCGTGCAATGTGTAATTTTCTTCATGCGTTGGTTGAACACGCGCGCATATGCGATAGACTCGATTACCGCCCACAAGTCTATTTGACAAGAAGAAAAAATGCAAATTTCTTGAGATTTGCAGTCTCCAGACTTTCTGGCAGGTGTAGAATACAATGCCTAGAAATGTGATCTACAACTAAATTTATTTTTCTATTTGCTACAAGTTTGTAACTAACCTAATTATTCTAGAAAACTTATGAAGCTGCACTACTGAAAACTATTTTCTATGCGTAAGCGAGAGCTTCATGTTGTCATGTTAAATTGAACGAGAGGTGAAACCGCTAATATTCTCCGGAACCAAACCGTTTTGCTGTGAAACTGAACTTTAACTTGAAAGTTTTATTTAGTTGAACCGGACAGAAGCATTTATGCACTTCACTCTAAAAACTAGGAAGGGTATCGCAGGAGTGAAGCTGCCGGTTCACTCTTCAAAGCGTCGTTTTACTCTCGCCAAATGTCGAGGAGAGTGAAATGCATTGTTCACTCTGTCACCAAGGAGAGAGTGAAATGTGCTTTCCACTCTCCCCTTCAGAGAGAGGGAGTGAAAAGACTCTTGCGACAATAGAAAAGAGAGACGCTTGCGGCAATAGAAAACAAAACGTAGCGTAATCTTCTGCTTCAACTGTAGGTGGCTGGCCCCGAACATGGCAATGTATCATTCATGCACGCTGAGCAAAGAACACATCGTTTTGCTTCTAAGAGAACAGGCCGCCGCAGTTCAAAGGAACGCGTAGCGAGCGCTCTACTTTTTCACTCGGAGTAGCTCCACCGCGCGCGCGCGCGCTCAAGATCGCGGAACAACACAGCACCGGAGAAAGGTGAACCGTGCAGCGAGCAAAGGCCAGCCGAGGGAGATCGTGTGTCTGCCATCTAGCGTCGCCACGAAAACACGACAGTCGTTCGTCATGCCTTGGATATAACAACAAATCCTCCACGGTAAGTGAATTCTAACTTAGGTGCACATTCTCCGTATATATCATGCTATCGCCAGGAAGTCGTCGCTGCGCTTAGCCGACGCGATTGACAAAGGACTAGGCGTACGCGCAGTCTCTCGATGTCAATCGAAAAAGCCAGTCGTCGCGATAACTGCATGTGATTTTATCACTTTGCCGTTGTCCGTAAGAGCTTTAAAAATCGCAAACGCTGCCAGAACTGTGGTATGTTCAATAAGACACCAGGCGAGAGGACGCTTAATATGGTTAGTTCACCAGCCCGTGATTCCTAGCCTATGCGGAGCGTGATTAGCGTGCGTTTCGTGTGTTTAAATTTATTCAGTTTGGCAGTCTACTGTGTACGGAACGCTGTTGAACTACGGAATCACAGAACAGAAGGCGTCATTTTGCTGGCAGCATGCTTTTTTTTTCATAAATAAACCGCGCGCTTGACGGTGTCTCGCGCAGGGGGAATCTGCGACCACTGAAGTTACGTGCAGCACCAGTGCTAGTTAAAAACTTTGCCGCAGGCATTCAGCTGAATGCTGCAAGAGGTCAGTTGGGCGCGTTATCTTGAACTTACTGAAAACGCATGAGGAATCCATGTTTTATGCTGAAAAAAGTATAAACCCCATATAAGCGATCTTGCGCGCGGCAGCTACAAGCGACGCGACGGAGATGGCTGTCGCGTTCGCTCGTCGCCTACAAGTCGTACTCCGTGCGAGCGACGGTTTTGAGCGACGCCTCCCCGGTGTTGCCGGCATGAGGGCTGCAGTCACGTGTGACGCGTGCTTTAGTAATTTACGTTGATGTATTTTACTATAAAAAGTAGCATAAAATATTTCCGGAGGTCTTGCAGTACGTTCTTATCCTTGCACGTATAAAAATTGAATCATTTGCTCGTTCCGCGCGACAATCGGTAGTATTTGAGCAATGTATGTACATCCAGTTCCGGCTTCGCGCTATTGGCTAGTCGCTCATAGCACTTCTGGGCGACGAGCGACGATTTCTAGATTTCCAGAACCGAGCCAGCTGTTCAAGCGACGGCCCGTTTTGTCGCTCGAAGCCGTCGCTCGTCGCCGTCACGCACTAAATCGCTCTCACAGTGTTCATCCCTAAGACTGAACTGTTTTTGCTCATGTTGAAATGGTGTGATTATAGGTCTGGTTTTGTCTCCTGTTGCGGTTTTCGTGCACGGTGCGAAACTGAAAGGATGCTTATGTCTACGAACTCGGTGAATTGTCGAGCAGCTAGTTAGGCATCGGCATCGAATATAACGGCTGCTGTGTGGAATTACAATTGCAGGGGCGCTTTGCATACGCTTATTGTTTTGGACATGCCTGTGCATTTGCTAGTATGAGTTGGCGTGTCAGAGTTATGTCATATGAACAGCTAAATCAGCCTTCCTCTGGGGGTTACAAGCGCAATGTGTGCATTTTGCTATAGCATGGCAGATCAAGATGTGTTTATCGCTTGAATATATTTAGTAGAGAAATAAAATATCAAAATAAAATGTTGCTTTAATTCCGTGTTACCAGTCTGTCGTACACAGAACAATAGGTTGGTGTAATAAACTAATAACAGCGGTTTAACTGCAACTTTTACATGCCTACAAGAATCTAAAATGCTAGATTTCAAACTGCAGCAGTAGTCGGGTCTGTCAAAAATGAACTCCACTGCGCACCTCATGCATGAAAATAAGTTCATGCCTTTTAGTAAGCTTAGATGCAGGCCGCAGTGAACTTGTTAGTATTGAAATGTAGGTAAGCTTGCCATAACAAGCCTTGTTGCCCTTTTTTATAGGCACATCCATATATCCATTGAGCTGAAGGACAATATTTTCATCCCTACTGAGCATCATGTTTGCAGCTATAATCCTCAAATTATGGCTTCAGCAGTGGCACAACCAGGGATGGTAACGGGCCACTGGGCACGTGCTTAGGATGTGTCACAAGTGGTGTTTGCGATACACCAGACTCATGACAGACCTATGACGTCTGAAAATGACCAATATTCTATTCATTAGCAGGAGTATTCTAACATTCATGAAAAACAAGGATGAACTGTGGCTTATTTGTTTTTTTGCTTAAATCTAAAAATTGAAGTTAGTTTAGCAGTTGACTGTTGCAGTCATTTGGACGTTTTGCATGCATTTCACTAGGAAGACTAAGAGCTAAGACTTTTTTATTGCCATGGCCTTGACTGTCTTGATGTTGTTTTGCACCATGCCCTTGTGTTGACTTTTGCATACGATATTTTTCAGGCACCCGCTTTATATAACGCAAGAAGGCAGCTGCAAGGACACGAGGATGTGAAAGAGCCAGTGCAGCGCGACTTCACGTAGTGCAGAGGAGCCAATGCCAAAAAATCAAAATACATTGGCATGTTATTTGGACAAGAAAACTAGTATGTGGGTATATTGGTTGTACCATTTGACCAAATGTCAACAAAATCAAGATACAGTATGTTACACGAAGATGAAAATTCTCACGTGCTCCAGGCAGTCATCTTAACATGGTATATTTATGTAATGTCTCTGATTGGAAAGTCAAATCAAGTATGCTCTCTGGAGACAAACACATAGCAGCAAGTGTCATTGAAAAGTTAAAAATGTGTTTTAAGAAAGCTGATTAGTTCTGAGAAGTGACTGCTTTTTGTCTTGCCTCTCAACAGATATATCCATGTGATAAAAAAATAGTGGTACAATGAAATTGCATATTTGCTTAGCGACATGATACATACTTGCAATGAGCACGGTGCCTGTGTTTACTATAAAAAGCAACAGCCAATGCTTGGTTAGGTTAGGCCCACTACAACATGCAGGCATGCGTGATTGGCGCTTTTTTTATTTCTGTGTCGTGAGGTTTATTGACGTGCGTATAGGTGCAGTGGCACGCAGTATGGCTAGTACAAAAAGGGGGGGGGGGCAGATATATGTAGCTCACTGTACACGACACAGGGCAAAGGAAATCCGTGTTCTGGAACTATGTTAAATGCCATGTACGTAAATTTTACAACGCTACTCGTTCGAAGCGCGCACAGGTGCATATTGAAGAAAAGTTTCCAGGGTAGATAATTTAGTTCGTAATTTACACTAATTTTGCTCTAACCACGAGACATAATAATTTGAATATACTGCACGGAAGAACCTAGAGCGAATTAAATTGTGTGTCAGCTTCGTGTGTATACATATAGTCTTTCCTATGCATTAGGTTTTTTGCGTAATGCATTCACAGTTGACAGCCTATCTTATGATGTGTACTCTGTTTACATTACAGTTGTTTATTAGTTTACTCGTTTGTTTTGCGACTGATGAAATGCCGGCATATATATATTTTCAACATTTGACATAACCCTGTATGTTTTGCAGGGACAACCCAGGACGTGCATTTCTCAGCACCCAGTCAACTGCCAAAAGTGACTCAAACACAGGCCATCAGTAAGTGGACATCAGTTGCAATTTCACATTATGCAGTTGGCGGCTGCCTTGTACGGAGGCTTTTTTTTTTAATGAGATGTTGATGTCATTCTAATGTACATTTTGACCACAAAGGTGCGATCATGTCTCACAGAGGCATATATGGTTGCTATTCTCTGCGAGGGACGTGTTCTCGTGTTCGTGAAGCATTTGTGTTTGGCAGTATTGTGGCCCAATGAGTCGGATATAAACACTATAACTCGCCACTGCCGGTAAGTAGTTGCGAGAAGCAATATATTATGACGCTGCAAAGTTATTTCATTAATTCGAAGGAAAGTTTTGCAGCAGGAAAAAAGGTTGCTATTCCAGGTAAACATGTCTTTTTCTCACAAGTTATTTAACCAAACTGTGGATGCGTGAAATTCGTGACTTAAGAATCGATTTTAATTCATCCTTTAGTAATGCTTCTA
Source organism: Dermacentor andersoni (assembly GCF_023375885.2). Classification (NCBI taxonomy): domain Eukaryota; kingdom Metazoa; phylum Arthropoda; class Arachnida; order Ixodida; family Ixodidae; genus Dermacentor; species Dermacentor andersoni. The sequence continues at coordinate 178,077,683 of NC_092817.1, read as the reverse complement.
AAAGAGACTAGAAATAGCATGTGACTACCTCTGCAATCAGCAGACCATACATTTACAGTCATAAGTGGCAGTTCCATGCAGTCTCGCGCTTTATATAACCTTTCCTTTCAGCAACATTGGAACTGGTGGCTGCGTTTTCAGAAGGAGAAGTGCACTTGACACTGTATATGTATGTGTGAATTCGGTTTTCTTTGTATGTGTCGGCTCACTGACAAACAGTGCAAAAATCTGTTGTACCATGAGCCTGACGACGCCTTCTGCTGCTAGAAATGCGGCACTTCGTAATTTATAGTACTGCATGACATTTAAATCAAAGCTACCACATAAAATGATCAAGAAAACTAACCGCTGTTATAGCTGTTTTCCTCAAAGAACGCTTGTCCTTTATGGGCTGTGTTAATCTGAGCTCTCCACCGATGTTTCAGTAGTATTATCCCTTAGTGAGTGAGAGATTGGGGGCAATTAATCGTGTTAGTGTTTAAGTGGTGTCCTAATTATGTGTTCCAACAAAGTTGTCTAGATTACTTTATTTTGTAGTGTAAAGCTTATGAAACCATCAGCAACTACTGAGTTGCTAACACGCATATGGATTTGTCACTATACAGGTGGAACTCGGCTGTACCACTGCAGTGCTGCGGAAATTGCCTTCACCAGCGGCTTTGCAACAGCTGTTTCGCAGCATGTCGGTATGTGTTAATTTATAGTTATGTTGGGATGGGCTAGTATTATGGACCACTGCTACTCTGTATTGTGACAGATCCATATGATAAGGGATGTAATGGGCACAGCGAAAACCTTTGAATTTTTTTACTATGGTACATAAACAGGCTGTCCTTTTCGTCACTGGAGCAGGAGAGAAGGGCATGCAGGCACTCCTGAATGTACATATATTTCAAAACATGAGAGAGACATACACACACACACACACACACACACACACACACACGCACACAATTAAACTAAAGGCAGGGACGTTCCATCTTTCATCTTGAATTGAATTGTGCAGCGCAAAAATACAACACAGACCACAGAGAAGCACACATGTTAACAGGTTTGATACACACATTAGTTCAACAGATTTGATACTTCAAGTGTGCTATTTTACACAAGGGGGAAGGGAAAGGGGAGAAAATCTGAAAAAAAGTGGAGTGGAAAAAAAGGAATCGTGCCAAAAAGCATGAGAAGCATCGCGCAGCCAGGATCACCAGCAGGACATCTAAAAAGCACTCTGATAAAATTACATACAGGACAACCTTACGTATAGTTTGTTTCAATCAACTCAGATCACATGCAGCCATTACTGCAATCAAGTTGTTTCCTTATGTCATATGAGGGAATGATGTGGGCCCAAAAATCTGTTTAGAGCTGAAGGATTATGTTCCATTCTAGCCTCATTGCCTGCTTTTTTATCATATTGTTATCAGCTGCTTATGTTAGGGACAAAAAGTAAGAGTACGAACTGTTTCCCGATTCGCCATTCCACACAACATGTCTTTGTGACTATATGTACATGCAGATGATCCATAGTTGAAAAATATTCAGTACAGTAGAATCTCATTACAAGATGCACTTGGTTGTAAGAGACATCTGAAAATGGTTTGGTTGGTTTTCCGATGTTTGCCACGTTAACAATACTGTATACAAGAGACACCTTTGTTACTAAGGATGACTTTTTAAGTATTCACTACTTCGAAGGGACACAACCCAGACACATTCACTTTGTGCACCTTGTGTGCTCCGAAGGGCGTAAAGATAACGCAATCCTTACACAAGTCAATCGCGCATGTCTCTTTTAGCATTAACCAGAAAAGGAGGGCAATGAGGACAGTGCAGGGCAGAAAGTGTCGGCAGTTGAAGCTGACGAGCGTCTAAGAGCACCTCAAAGGTACTGTGAGCAACAAGGCTTGCAAAGTGAAGTGTTTAAATTCCAGAAGTTGTGAAGGAAGCTAACACAATCTACAGTCACTAAAAAGCTGTGAATGTCTTCTTTAAAGGGCCCCTAAACCACCGAGGTTGAAATTTAGTTGCGGTGTTGCAGTTCTACACAATAAGGCAATGAGCAGGTAGCCACGAGAATTTTTCGAAACGGTGCAGTAATAGTGGAGCTACGTGTGTTTGATTATCGGAAAGTAGTCCCCACTCATTTTACTCTTTCATCTGGTACACGCCATATGGACAGTATCGTCTTTTCCTTGCCTAGTACACCTCCAAATGTTACGGGACAGGCCAACACCAACGAGCTCTGTTGCTGCCGCGCTGGCCCGTCGTCCTGCGAGGGGTGGCGCTAATACAACGGAACTGTATGGTGACTCGTGTTGAAGAGCCTCATAGAGAGACCCTTCTGTTGGCGTTTCTGTTCTTTGCCCCCATTGGCTGCCCACAATGGCATCGCGCGCAACGCGACGAGGAAGAAGGAGTGTGTGTATTTGCTTGCAGGCCTTGCCGGCAGTCGTACACTTTCGTTCGACCAATCGACAGCACCGGAAACTGGTGACATCATCAGAGACAGCCTGGTGACGTCAGGACAAACTGGGGGGTGCAGGATAGGTCCAGAGAGGCGCACGGGGTCATTTTCTTCATATTGTGGTGCTCCGGCAGTGCTACGCACTCTGGCATTTGGCTTCGTCGATCGTGACGGCATTCTGATTTCGATACGCGTGTTTACTTGAAATGTTAAAAAAATGTCGAGAAGTGGTTTAGGGGCCCTTTAAGCCACCCTGAGCATTTATTCCTTCAGATATATCAAAACATACTTTAGTGATGATGCATAATAAAGTGATCTAGTCTGGCTCCTCAGTGTCTCAAAATGTTTGGTTTCGAGAGACATGTTTCCCGTGCCTCTTGAATATCTTCTGATGAGGCTTTACTGTAATATACACAAACAATTGTGTAACTCCTGCAAGTATTATTCATTAAGCCCGGTCACTTATGTGCAAAGCTTGTGGTCAAGTCTTGATGTCCGTACTTTATAGAGCTATGTTTATTAATTCATGCTGTTCTTATTGGTTCTTCGATGCAGGAGACAATGCCTACGAAATTATTGGCCCTGATCATGAGAGTCCTCAAGGGGCAAACAAAATCTCTGTTGCAGAAGTGAGCCCGATACCACTTGGAAGTTACCATGACAGATGACACGGCAGCAATAGATACAGAGACTGCCATGTCTACTGCAGCTGCAACAGTGTACGAGGCAAGCAGCAGCGCGTCAGCATCAGCAGCAGTGTCAGAAGGAACCACACCAGGCCTGGTAGAGCAACATGTGTGCTATCACTGACTTTTTTTGTAGTGGATACAACTCATTTGCTCAACATACAGAAGCTTTTCACCACAACTGTGAGCCAGTGTTATTGTGCAGCAAGTGCAAGACTAAGTTAGGTGTTATAACACAGTACAAGCATCACTTTAATACATGCAAATGCAAACATATTACAGTTGTTGCCTCCCCAGCCAGCCCACATAGTGACAACAATGTGGAACACATGGTGGGACACACCTCTCCCCCATTACAAGATAGTAGAGACTGTCAGTGTTGTTGCTAGATTGACTGGTCTTTGTAGGCAACTAGAAGGACAACACAGGTGTCATAAGATTGTTGTTGATGTTGTTGTTGAAGAGGTAAAAAAGAAGTTTGATGCAGCTGAAGTGCCAACTGATATTGAGCAAATCAAAAGCAACCACCTGAGAAAGCAACACTATCGAAATTTGGGTATCGATGTGCCGCCAATTCTGGTAAGAATGGCATAGGACAGAAGTGTGATGAAAATCACGCAGACACTGCTGTTGCATCACTGGCCACAGTGAGCAGCGACTTGTAGGGCAAGAGAGTCAACTGAAACTAACATTATTATATAGTGTCATGCTCCCATGTGACCACTTTTCAAGTTATTTTGCAAGATACAGCTCAACCTCCAGAAACGAGACTGCAACTTGTCTGTAAAAAAGCTTTCACAAAAAATTATTTATAACACTATTAACATAGCAGTATCTTTTTTTTGTGTCGGTTCGAGGTTCCCGGCTGTCCATTAATGCAAAAATTGAGGAAAGAAAGATCATGTGTCGTACTTACACCTTTTTAACAAGTACGAGGGGGACAGAACTTTTCTAGTCATGCATCTTCATCATACTATAAAGTTTTTAAATGCCTTTTATAATTATTATTACCAGTTATATCTGAGTGCATTGTATGCATGTAGCAGGTGTAAAATCAGGTCAGTTGGATCAGATGCCTTATCTGCAAGCGAGCCCTATATTCAAGAAATTTGAATTAAAATAGTTACGTTAGAGACGCAGTCTTTCAGCACTTTATTGCCGGTGGTTTAAGCATTGCTCAATACTTTTGTGGGTGGCAATTTCAACCGGCACAGCACTGCGCTTTGCCACAGTCACATTTGTCTTCAAAGCGGTGTTTACCATTTGTGTTGATCTGTTTGTGTATGCATAGAGCAAGATTTTAATTTATATTTTTCTGCATTCTTGTGCTTGCACTAAGCTTGTATAAGGCAGTTACAAAATGTGCGTCACTATAACGAACTGTTCTGTTGAGCTTACACTTGCAAATTATCGTGTTCAGATGGCCGCACTTCTATGCGGGTGCACCGCTAGCTTTGTGTATGTTCTCATGTTTGTATAAAGCTTATATAAGCTAGTTAGAAAATGTATGTCACTAAGCATTGTGATATTCTTTAAAGAACTGCTTGGTTGGTTTTACACTTGTGAATTAGTATTGAGGCGGTGGTATTCCCATGTATGCCCACTGCTAGCTTTCTGTGTCCTCACGTGTTTGTATTAAGTTTCTACAAGGGAGTTACAGCATGTACGTCACTAAGCGCTGTGATATTTTTTAAAGAACTGCTTTGTTGGTTTTACACCTGTGAGTAATAGTACTCGGGTGGCACTAGTCATGTGTAGGTACACAGGGACCATTTGTATACATTATGCTCATGTAAAGCAGTTACAAAGTGTATGTCACTAATTACTGTGATATTTGTTGAATTGCTGTGATGGTTTTACACATGTGAATAATAGCGGTCAGGACACAGTACTTGCGGTGTATAGTTGAATTTATACACTGCCAAGACATGGGCTGTATACGTACCAAAAGAAATGTATGTCATTATATTGTTGTGATTATTACTGTTTGGATTTTATTAAACTGTAATAAAATTGTTTCTTGTATCTATTGAGGTATGGCAATTTGTCATGCAACCAAACTGAGGACCTGAACATGTGCATACAAATAAACAGCTAATTTAAGAGTATACTGCTCATATTCTGCTAAACCAGTTTAACAAATCTTGTACTACAATGCTGGAAAAATGACAGAGCTGACTCGGATGTACAGAAAAAGTTCTCTACTGGCTGAAGGACTGCCCCACACTGGAGTTTGTAATGTTGCGTTTATTGGAGTAGAACAGAAAGTGCACTTCTATTAAAAATGCGACAGTCGGTGCAGAAACATAAGGCAGACGAGCGGATGTGGCACATTTTTTTCAGGGCCCTCCATGCCTACTACTGCATTTCTAGTCTTCCTGTGCTCTGCGTATAAGCCCCTGTTCAGCCAAGGTTTTACTCCATGACAGTTGTTCTGGGTTCGTAGCAATATTGAAGAAAAAAATTCAATGGTTTTCAAGGACTTTCGAGGCCCCGACACAGTAACTTCAAGGACCTCGTGCAATGTGTGTAGTAGTTTGGACAGTAGTTTGGCAATAACTTGTTCAAGAACACCGTTAACTTTAATGCAAACAAAAGAAAACAAAACAAATCGCATTTCTGTGATTTCAAACATTTGAAAGACTGCTAATTTGCCTTTCACCGCCCACCACTAAACGCACACAAGGAAGCATTTCAAATTAAAAAAAAAATTAAATTATGGGGTTTTACGTGCCAAAACCACTTTCTGATTATGAGGCACGCCGTAGTGGGGGACTCCGGAAATTTCGACCACCTGGGGTTCTTTAACGTGCACCTAAATCTAAGTACACGGGTGTTTTCGCATTTCGCCCCCATCGAAATGCGGCCGCCGTGGCCGGGATTCGATCCCGCGACCTCGTGCTCAGCAGCCTAACACCATAGCCACTGAGAAACCACGGCGGGTAAGGAAGGATTTCAAGAAAGCGCTCAAAGTTTTTCTGCAATAGCACAGTTAACTACTTGGACCTGCAACATTTGCAGTTTTTGAATACTGTTTGGTTTGACAGTGTATGTGATGTCATCTGTTGCCTCAGCTTTTTTCACCATCAAATAAGCAATAGTCATTTCAAATTTCTTTTTATTGTGTCTGTCGCTCTCAATTTACTCTTCACGGCTTCTCTTCGAATGCCTCAACTGTTGAGCTTTCTGCTTCTACTCCTCCAAGCACATTTGTCGCCGGTTCCATGTGCATAAAACTGGTATCTGCAGCTCCTTTGTAATTTCAACTTTAAGGATGTCGCTTTCCTTTTATTACCTCCAGAGACAATTTTCTGGGACATGTGAAAGAGTGTCACAGATGGGAAAAAAACCGCTTGGCAATGTCTGCTAAGTCTAGCCAAGTGTACAAGTTTAAGGACTTTCCAGTACTTCTGAAAATTCAAGGGTTTTCAATGCCTTTAAAATGGCATTTTAGAAATAAAGGATTTTCAAGCATCGCTACAAACCCTGGATTCTAGCACCTAAATAATTTTACAAGCTTATTTTGGCATGGAGGTAGGAAATTCATGCTTTCTAGCTAACGCTGCACTATCTCTGTACAGTGAAGCCACGAGAGCGCAATTATTTTGGAGTAAAGAAAAATACTGAAAGCTTTTAATACCACTCTTCTTTTTTTCTATGGAGCTTCGTATTGCCTAGTTAAGTTTACGAATGTGCCTGGTTTTGGCGGGCGTTTCTTCGACATTTTCTGGAAGAAGCAGATGTCTAGCCCCCGTATTCAGAAATGTATCTTAATACAAAGCTCATGCTTGACTTGATATAAACGACGCCTGGTGCGAACGTCCCCCAAGACGCTCACTGCCTTTCTTTTGGTGCATTCACGACTTGCGTCGTTTAGATCAAGTCAAGCATGGGCTTCAAGTTATGATGCATGTCTGCATATGGGGGTAAGCGTGCACAATTCCGGGCAACGCACTGTGCCATTGACACTGAGAGAAAACGGGGAAAACAGAGTTAACCACTTATGCTCCTAAACTTTCGCGTACCTGTGGTGTGCGTGTATCGTGGAAGAAGAAACAGCGCAAACACAAGGACGAAAAAAAGCATCAACCACACCAGCGCTTCGTGGTGTGGCATGTTTTTGCGTCGTCCTTGTGTTGCGCTGTTTCTTCTAAAATGCTCAACCAACTAGCCGGCAAGTCCATCCTGTGCATATATAAATTGAACACACGCATGAGTGTAGATGGTCTTCGAAGCTTTTAGAACGAGCACTGCCACAGGATACGGGCAGTGCACGCGTAACAAGTGGACACATTAGTCATTTAAACATGCGTGCCAATGCATTTGACGCGGCTATCGGCATAAGCAGTCTCCAAATGCTGGAATGCATGCGCTTCAAAACGCTAACGATCCGCTGCTAATGCAGGACAACAGCTCACAGCGGACTGAACCAAACTCTAAACTAATGCACTTGAAAAGAACGCCTACACGGCAGCGTGAGGCACGTCGAAATGCCTGGTACTGGCGTCGCAGTTGCTCACCAGTATACGCGCGAATTAAATTCACATACGTGGATGGTTGGCGCAATACTTTGTATCCGCGTATTTTGGAGAACATGGACTGGAGAAGCACTCGATCATGAGCTGAACGGCACATTTGTTATTTTCCTGCGGTGACGACAAGCCGTGAATAGTTCTCACGTTGTCGTCTACGTTGTCTTCCTTCGTTAGTCGTAGCAAGGAATGGAAATGATGCAAACGCACACGTATTCCAGTACACAACAGCACAGCACATTGCAGAGAAACCCCACCCACCACAGCCGATTCGTCAAATACGTTTGGTATATATATAACCTCTAAAAGAACACGACTTGGCGTGGCGGCGCTGTGGTGTAATGGTTATCATGTGCGTTTTGAATTGTACAAATGCGAGTGTACGCGGGTTCGAATTCACATGATGTATAGAGCATTGTGATTCTTATGATTCCCTTGACAATTGTATTCTAATTAGATTGTGTGACTCCTGATTGTGAAATTTGCGAAGATATTTGCAGATTAAGTGTTAATTCGATTTTTTTTTCTCCTCAGTGGCGTTCGTGACGCATACGCATAGGCCGCTTCAGACCAGTCACGCCTCACGGTAGGCAGCAAATAGCCAGGAAAAAATGACTTTAAAATCCTGCATAACTTTGCTCACGCCTATTCTGAAGGCCGCTTGGAATCGGGCCAGTGTCTCTGAGGAGCCGCCTAGGGAACAGTATATCAGCGGCCCTAATTTGATCTGATTTCCTGCCTGCATGCGTGACCAGGACTTGGCTAAGAGGGTATTGGGAAGAGTACTAGCACTCTGTTCTGAAGGAGTACAAGCACTCTGGGGGAGTAGAAGTACTCGGTCTGGCGGTGTACTATTAACCCTGCGGGGAGAGTATTAGCACTCTGCGGAAGAGTACTAGCACTCCCTGTGGGAAGAGTATTATCACTCTGCGGAAGAGTACTAGCAATCCCTTGCGGTGGAGTAACAAAACTCTGTCAGGAGGAGTTGACCTACTCTCTCTCAAAGAGGGTCGATCTACTCTCGAAAAGAGAGTGAAATATGGGACAAGCAGCTACTCCCTCAAAGAGAGTGCCCGGCACTCCCTTAGTTTTTAGAGTGTTGTTTCAAAAATAAGCACGCGAGTAAAAGTTTCAAGGCGTGAGTACTTACTTTCATATTGATATTTCCAACTGCTGCCTTGACCTTCCTTGTATACTGCTCTTCAGTGATGATTTGCGTACAATCACTGTCTTCTGCTTGATAGCGGAGTTCTCCTGCAAAAAGGCGACACATCGCCATACAAATCCCCAGTTGTGCGTCACTACCCACCTTCCAGAATCGCAAAGTGGCTTGCGTATTGTTCAGCGGATAAATAGCAGGCGGGTAAGAGTGCCGTGTGCGATGGCTGCTTTCTGACGGGGTCACAAGGCAAAGATATAAACGTTTGTGGCCTGTTAATGAGCTATTAAAGGTCGTAGCAAAGTTACGGAGGCAGAAGCGACAAAATATTTCACCGATGATTAGGATACTACGTAATGTAAATTTTGGGCGAAGCTCTTCAGGTGTTTTGAATCCCTGATATAATATGACAACCATTTTTATTCTGACCGACAGGTTTCTCTCTGTAGCGGGGTTTCGCCTTTGCTCGGGCAGCTCGTTTAGCAGCCGCCGGTGAAAAAGCAATTCTACCGGTTGTGTTGCTTATTGTTCAGAATGAAAGCCTGGACACGAGAACGCGTGGCTCGCGTGGAGCGAATTTTCTAGCGGCGGCGGCGGCGCAAGGGTTGTAGCGCATGTGAAATTGGCCCGAAGCCAACGTCCGCGCTTTGTTTCCATATAAGGTATCAATAGACACGCTCGCCGCATGCCTCGTCGCCGCCGTGAACCATGTCTAGTGCGGCCTTCAACTTTCCTTCTCACCTTGTCGCCGTACGCTCGCCCTCCGCTTTCCTCCTCATGCTGCCATCGCACCTACCACTTCCCATTTTCTCCTCGCACTCTCTTCGCTCACGCCGTCTTTCATCCACCGCTGGACTCCGCGTTCGCTCTTTCATTCTTCACTGTGCTCGTTCTTTCGGCCACGCTGAGGGACGCCGACGAAACCGACGATCAACACAGTACCGGGCGCCTAAGAGCTGCGCTTTAAGTTAACACTTTGCGTCCAAGAGCGCGGCTGATAAAAACTGCTACATATACAGGGTGCTTCACTTCACTTGAACTAAAATTAAGAAATATGCAAATGTTACTTAGATCAACAGAATCAAGGTGATGTTGTTTGCCGTCGCTTGGAGATATTCACATTAGTTTTTGCATCAGCCTAATAAGATAATGAGTCAACTATTTAATCAACTTGCGAATTTTGGTAATTGGATGAAAAGTGTGAATTAGCAAATTATAGAGCAGCGCGAGAAACTTCCGATAGTTACTTATGTTACTCAATACGTGCCAAACATTTTTTTTTTCCGAGCGTGAAAGAAGTCCGCGAATACACGCAAAGTGCCTCGAGCGGCGTAATGCGAAGTGGTGGGATCTTTCCCCACTTGCGTCAAGTTGTTTTTCGATCCACATTGATTTCCATTAATATATTATTTCTTTAATTGAATTATTAAGTAGACCTGATTTCCCCTGTGTTGTCCTTGGTGTATTTGCTTGTTCGGTTCTTATTATATGAATATTGAAAATGGACCGCCTCGCTAAACCCCTTTCTTGTCGTTCATTACATAACCAGGGTCTCGAGTCTGGCAAGGTTAATAGCTTCAAATAGCACGTGTGGGTTTCTTCACCACTTGCTTTCACTAAAAAAACATCACGTACTAGTGATGCCTGCTAGAGAAAGGATGTTCCGCAGCCAAGATTTGTGAGTGGCGGCGCTGGCTAGCACTGCTTGTAATAACACATAAATACCCCAGAAAGTGGATGGGAAAACAACGTCGCGGTAGCTCAATTGCTAGATCATCGCACGCTTAATGCGAAGGCGTGGGATCGTTCCCCCACTGCGGCAAGTTGTTTTTTATCCACATTCATTTGCATCAATATACCATTTCTTCAATTCAATTATTAGGTAGACGTAATTTCGACTGTGTTGTCCTTGGTGTATTTGTTTGTTAGCTTCTAACAATGAGACGCTAAGGTCGTCACTAATTATGATCTTTTTTACCACTCGTTACGGACAACGCCGGCTTTTCTAGCTAATGTGACATATAATGTTCTTGCATTAAGATTGCTGACTCATCACAGCATTGGACCTCTCATAGTGAACGGTATTTAAACATTTTGCCATGTTGTCGGGAGGAGGAAATAAAGAAACATTCGCACAATTGTTAGTGTGCATTGCAGGTTGATGTTGAGCACAGAAAAGCAAGTAACACTAAAGCGCAAGTTTGGCATCATGCTCAATTGATGATGGCAACATCTTATCTGCAGTTCAATCACGTCGGCTATCTATACATGATTCGTCTAAGGTTCCAGCGCGGCTTCCAAAAGGTGCAGCACAATTCTCGTTGCGGACGCAATCAGATTACAGACGGTTCGGAGAGAACGTGGACAACAGATAGAAGCAGCGATAACATATGAGTAGAAAGGTTTTGGGTGCGACCTAGTTGGTACGGGTCATTCATTTTACATAGCGTCAAAAAAAGAAAAGAAAAACGACATGGAAGAGCACAGGACCAGCACGTGTCAGCGCATGTCAGTGCGTGTGAATATTTTAGCAGCAGCTAACACATTGTTTCGGGTAACCGGGTTTCACCTGTTTTATACGGCAGTTCTTCCATAAAATTTACGAACTTTCTTGATTAATATGTGCATCGCCGCTACGATGGCATCTATTGCACAGCCTTTTTGTAATGTAAACAATGTCACATATTCAAGCTCATTACTACAATAATGTTGTTCTTGTTAATAGATAAATAGCAAGGAAGAAATTACATCCCATAACACTGTAATTTGCACAATTTCCATAAGAAAGAAGTGGTACCCTTGATAAGGAGCGCTAGTTGAACGCTTGCTGGAATTGATCGCTCGATACTTGAAGTCACTCACCATGCATCCACTACATAAGCTAAGCTCCTGACTTGCTTTTTCTATTTTTATTTTTGAAAGCACAATTTCCACCTCCAAGCGTTTCTCTCCTGGAATTTCCTGTATATTAAATACCCTGGAACACTCTTCCCGCCATCGTAGCACTTCAATAATTTCAACATAATTTCCCTCCAAGACACATTCAGGGAATTCCGGTGACTACGCACTTGAATAGACGGGTGTTGAAGGAGCTACGTATAGCTGAATATGTTGCTGTTGAAAGGGTAACAGAGTGTGTCTGCTAGGAAAAAAAACTGGAACGAACGAGCCCAATGTGGAGTAGGGTTATTCTTATAAAGGTCTTGACCATATCAACAATTTAGCGTATGAGATGAAGTTTTCGTACAAGCTGTAGCATTGGTTTGCCAAAATATTTCCTGGCGCGCTCATCAGCAAATGGCTTCCAACGACACCTCTTTAAGACAGCAAGTATAGAAAGCATGTGTCTAGTAAAAAGAATACGCTGGAAATTTACGCCGTATAATTTCCCTACTTACGTTCCGTGAGCGAGGTCTTGGCTAACACAATGGTGGCTCCAGCCAGGACACAGCCATACATGGCTAACAGGTTTTCTACTCCGTTGTCCATGTGAATGCACACCCGGTCCCCTGGAAGCACGCCATGCTGCCGGAAACCCACAGCGTAGCGTTCCATGCTAGACAACACCTGAGCACGCGTGAGGGTCACGCCATCACCAACCTGCAGGTATTTGGAAGAAGGGAAGCTGACGCCTTGTCTCATTGTGGCCTCCTCCAAAGCCACGAGATTTTTCTGATATTCTTGCAGGCCTTTTTCAGGAGCACAACATTTATTTACCTTACATTCGCGCAAGATTTAGTGGGGCTCCTTATAAAGTGTTGCGGAACCAGCGACATTTTTTGATCGACATGTAATCAGATTTTCGTGGCTCAATAGCACTATTTACTTTTTAATGTTGCTTCAAAAAGGGCTTTCTACAAGGCACTTGCCATTGAAAAGGTACAAAAGGATGACTGCAATTTACTATAGATGATTATGATACGTGGTTCCAGCGCTAGTGTGGAAGAAGACAAAACACAAGCTTCACAAGGGTGGCGCTGTCTCTCAACTGGCTTTACAAGAACAACGCTTACATCCTCGAAAGGCGGGCTCACACCAAATCCTGAGAACGCGTGACTGATCGTTTAAATTGCCAATGGGGCGCGGTTAGGGTGTGTGGGCTCTGTAACCTTGACAAAAAAACGGTTGTGTGCCGCGATGGAAAGGGGCATCACTGTGTTTTCACAAAATACCTGTATTTTGGATTTCGATACCTGTTAGCATGGGCTTTGAAGCGGTGAGGGCTGCGGTTTTACACACAGAACGAATTTTTATATTATACATAATTTTTAAAAATTAGCTGTGGCAGACAGCATAATTAAAGTACTTGAGCTGCATTACTCGAAGAGGTGGACATTAGTATCGGAACCAACCGACATGCATACTCGGCTAAATAGGAAAAAAATAACTAATTACTTTACTGCAGATGTTGTAATTTAGAAAATGTATGCAGCGAGTATACAAGGTGTTGTAAACTGTGGTATCAAACCGCCGCGTCATGTGCGCGCTGTCAATGCGCAGGCGCTAAGTTCTTTTTCTATGTTCACTCCTCCTTTTCCCTTTCCCCTTTTGCTTTATATATACGTGCATTAAACACTTGTGCGTTGTTCTCGGCTAACCACTGGGTCGTCAACGTCTCCCTTCTTACATGACGGCAGCTACGCTGCCGCTGCTATGTTACAGTGGCGACGAGCCAGGAAGGCACCCACGCAGTCAAGGCAGAACCCGACGCTAAGTACCCGCAGACAGCCGTACCGCTGACCACGATGGCCTCCTACATGCTTCCGAATTTCGACGACGTCGCAGATAAGTGGAAGCCTTACCTCATCAAAGTGGAAGCGTATTTTGAAGCTAATGCCATTTCGGATTCTAAGAAGAGGGCACTTCTAGTGGCTGCACTTAGCACGTCGACGATCCAAATCCTAATGGGAAAGATAGCACCTGCAAAGCCCAATGCCCTAAGCTATGACGAAGTAGTCAGGGTGTTAAATGACCACTATGACCCAAAGCGCAACGAAATCGCTGAAAGTTTCCAGTTTTTCAACCGCTGTCAGCAGGAGAATGAAACCATTCATGATTCTTTCGTCGCAATTCGGCGCATAGCAGACAATTGCAATTTTGGCGACTCGCTGAGCAGGCTACTTCGAGACAGAATTGTCTGTGGCGTGCGTTCAAAGGCTGTGCAAAAGCAACTTCTGTCAAAGGAATTAACGCTGGAGGAAGCGGAGTCGACAGCAATAGCCGCTGAAACTGCCGAAAAAGACGCCAGGACAATGTTCGTAGACGTACCGCCTGTGCTTAAAGTGGAAGCACATCGCAAGCTACCATCGAGATCAATCGCGGAAAGCGCAGGGCGACTGGAGTGCGGAAGGTGTGGCAGTTTTAGACACGACAGCAACAGCTGTCGATGGGCTAAAGCCCTATGTTACTCTTGTGGTCAGAGGGGTCACTTGGCAAAAATGTGTCGCAGCCGCAATGGTAACGGTGTTCCCAGCAATCGGAGAGTCCATCGCGCGAAAGCCTTGGCGGTGGAAGACGCCGTTTCAGAAGAGGACAACAGCGATAGTGCGCACATCTGGACGTTGGCGTCAGCACGAAAGAATGCTCTTCAGCCACCAATTAGGCGAACGTTTAGTTGGGGAGGCGTGGATTTATCCATGGAAGTAGATACTGGTTCCCCGGTGTGCGTAATATCGCGACAGCTTTTTGATAAACATCACAAATCCTGGCCAAGCTTGAAGCCTTCACACGTGAAGCTATCCTGCTACAACGGAATATTTCCGGTGGTGGGCGAGCTTCAACTTTGTGTGAAATACCGCGATATTTCTGTTAACTGTGCCCTTGTAGTGCTAGACTGCCCCGGACCAAGCTTGTGCGGCCGAGACCTGCTAATGCTCCTGGAACAAGCGGGCGTTCCGGTACTACAAGTGACGGGTGAAGGCGAGGCCACGGCGAATCAAGTGGACTGTCACAGAATCCATGCCATCTGCGACACATACCAGGACGTTTTCGCGGAAACCTTGGGGTTGATCAAGGGACCACCAGCCAGCCTCCTGCTGAAGGGCGACGCTGTTCCCAAATTCTGTAAGGCGAGACCTATTCCATATGCTCTACGTGAGAAGGTATCTCAAGAACTTGACCGGTTAGTGTCGCTGGGTGTAATATCGCCAGTCAAGCATTTGAATTGGGTGACGCCCATTGTACCCGTTCTGAAGAAAGATGGCTCGGTCAGAATTTGCGGTGATTTTAAAGCTACTCTAAATCCTGCTTGCGCCACGAAGCAGTACCCACTTCCAGTAATTAAAGATATCTTTGCGCAATTAGGAGGAGGCCAGTTGTTCAGTACGCTCGACTTGCGGGATGCTTATAACCAGGTGCGTTAGGACGAAGACTCTCGGAAGCTTTGCGTTATCAACACTTACAAAGGCCTGTTTTGTTACAATAGGCTTCCGTTCGGCATTTCCTCGGCTCCCGCAATTTTCCAAAGAAAACTTGATACCATACTATCTGGGTTACCTGGCGTTCAGGCTTACTTGGATGACGTTCTAGTCGCGGAAAGGGTTGACGAGTGCGGAGCTCGATTCCAAATGGTGTTAGAACGGTTCAGAGAACACGGTGTGAAGCTCAGATACGATAAGTGTAAATTTAGCCAGCCATCTGTCGCTTATCTTGGGCATCGTATTGATCGTACCGGCCTTCAGCCAACTGGGAAGAATGTGGATGCTATCATGAATGCCCCTAGTCCCCAAAACCTAAGTGAGCTGCGTTCGTTCCTTGGTATGATCTCGTTCTATTCAAAGTTTTTGCCAAATATGTCAGATACATTGTTCCCATTGTACCAGTTGCTAGAAAAAAACGCACGCTGGCAGTGGAAGTTATCACAGGAATCTGCCTTTCTTAAAGCAAAGCAGCATCTTAAGGACGCAGAGGTCCTTGTGCATTTTCATCCACCGAGGAAACTGAAGTTGGAATGTGACGCATCCGCTCGTGGTATAGGCGCTGTTCTTTTTCACAGAATTGGAAGCACCAACAGACCAGTCGGGTTCCGTTCCCGAACCCTGACAAAAGCCGAAAGAAATTATTCTCAATTGGAACGTGAAGCAATGGCACTTGTTTTTGGGGTGACTAAGTTCCGGGATTACCTTTTAGGTCGAGAGTTCGTCCTCATTAGCGACCACCACCCACTTCTAGGACTGCTGAGGCCCGACCGCCAGACGCCTGCCATAGCTGCAGCTCGCATCCAACGCTGGGCCCTCTAGCTGGGAGGCTACCGTTAAAAGCTCGAATATGCTCCGGGAAGGCTGCTACTGAATGCGGATGCACTGAGCAGACTGCCGCTGCAGGGCTCCGATCTCGTCACGCCACCTGACCCTGAAGAGTACGTATTTTGTTTGAAAAGCCTCGATGAAGGGATAGTCACAACACGTGAGCTGAAGGAGCCGACCGCCAATGACTCAACCTTAGCTCGCGTAAAGCAAAACGTGTTACACGGGCGGCCGAAAGGCGCAGGGCGACTTGACCCTTCCTTGGTCCCCTTTGCTGATTGCAAGTTGTAGCTATCTCTGGCACACAACCTCTTCTATTGGGGACACCGTGTCTTCATACCTGTCGCAGCGCGTGAGCGCTTGCTACAATTATTGCATGCATGAAACGCGTCAGGGGTCCTCGGCAATGAAAACAGTTGCGCGGTCCTTGTTTTGGTGGCCAGGCATAGACCACGAAGTAGAGCTCACGGCAGCTCAATGCGAGAACTGCATTGCCAATTTGCCTATGCCACCAGCGGCCCCGCCGTTAAATTGGCCTCAAGCGCAGGACAGATGGTCGCGGGTTCACGTCGACTTTGCAGGACCAATAGAAGGTAAAATGGTTCTCGTGGTAGTAGATTCCCACACTAAGTGGATAGAAGCAGTGCCGCTGAAGCAGGCTACTTCGGCAACCACCATTGACTGCCTACGGGATATATTTAGCCATTTCGGGGTACCAAGAACCCTCGTATCCGACAATGGAACTCAGTTCACCAGCCAGCAATTTGCAACGTTTGCTGACAGGAACATTACACACCTAAGAACCGCCCCCTATCACCCGCAATCAAACGGAGTGGTGGAGAGGGCAGTACGGACAATCAAGGGTGGTCTCCGGAAGATGCGACGCGGAAAGCTGGAGCATAACCTTATGCGTTTTTTGCTTAATTACAGGACTCCCCAGAAAACCGGAAAGTCGCCATCGGAAATGCTGCTGGGGTACCAGATACGATCGCGCCTGGACACCTGCTTCCCTGCGGCGACTGTGTCTAATTCTAAAAAGGGAAACGACGAGTGTTTGCCTCCAACGGACTGTAGTGTACGTGTCCGCAACTACGGGTGAAATGGTAAATGGATACCAGGACGGGTAACAGCGACATCGGTAGGACTGATGGTCACAGTGGAGACTCCTCAAGCAATCGTGCGGCGTCACATCGACCAAGTGCGCACCCGCACTGAATCTTCTCCAGATGAACCACCAGGAACCGACCCAGGCTCGATCAGCAGAGACCGTACTCAGAGCGCACCGCCACTCTGCCAAGAGCCATCCGCGAGCCCCGACGACGCGGGAGAATCTTCACCCCAAGAAGAGTTTCGAGACCTGGACCACCAGATACCTGCTCCAACACTCGTGGCATCCGGGGCAGACCAAGTACCCATGCAACCTGTTCGACGCTCCACAAGATCCCGCAAGCCAGTGCAGCGTATTTAAGAGGGAAGAAATGTGGTAAAGAACTTGGCGCCTGCACACTGCCAGCGCGCACAAGTTCTTTTCTATGTTCACTCCTCCTTTTCCCTTTCCCCTTTTGCTTTATATATACGTGCATTAAACACTTGTGCGTTCTTCTCGGCTAACCACTGGGTCATCAACGTCTCCCTTCTTGCATGACGGCAGCTACGCTGCCGCTGCTATGTTACACAAGGCATATCCACTTGGCACGAAATTTCAAAATGGTAGTATTTCCGCCATTTCTACCATCAGGTTTGGCACAGAAGTGGACCATTGTTCCGGTTATCATTGAACATAATGTACTTTTATAGATTGAAGCGGATATGTACCTGGAACGGTTATGCATTTCTACGCACGCTTTGGGAGTCAACTGCACAAAACAGGTGTCATCCTAAGAATTCGTCGCATGAGAATTCTTGCGATCTCGCGGGCTACAATTCCTCAATTACTATATGTGCCACAAATATAATTATTGGGCTAATTACCAAATTTCGCTTAATTCGTTGGTTATGCATTTTCATTTCTTCTGCATGTAATGGGCGTCTTTTTGAATAATACAACTAAAGATCAAGAATTATGCTATCTGCCACAGGCGATTTCAAAAACTCTGCGTTGTGTAAAGAAAAAAAAATAACTGCCTATATTTAGCCACTAGTCGTGGACATTCGCAAGCGTAGCAATATATTAAGTTACCGGAGCGTATTTTAATAAATTCCATAGGCAGATTATTATCTAGTAGTTGAGTAGGTAATTGCGGAAGGGCGTACATAACGAAGCGGTTCTCCTTGCTTACGATAAGCAAAACCGAATTCGAACTCATCGCATTCTTTCGCTTCTATATACTTCTCTCAAACATTCAGCCATTCACATTTAAGTGTGTCTCGCAATTGGGCGAATTGGGAATGGCCTATTAAATCCGCTATAGTTCATTAAATCTTTTCTACCGACTTCGACATTTGTGGCCATTCTACAGCTGATATAATCTGTGAGCGTGAATCCTCTTGGTCGACTGGTACTAGATTGACCAAGGACAATCTTGTTGGACGCGTTTTCTGTGGTGTCTATAGATGACTTTCTGCTGATAGCATGGCCTCGAGACGGCGATGTTTCTTTCAATTGTCTGCCGTGTCTTATATAATGAACTATTGATGCTAGGTCACTCGCGTTCTTTGGTTGTTACGGGCAATGAAGAATCAGGGTTCGATTCCGGAGAGGGAGCCTGAGACACGGCTGCCACATCCACGGGAGGCCGAAAGTGCTGAAATTACTCACTCTCGGTACAGGGATGTAGGCGACAAAAAATAACAATACGGCACTGTTTTGAGGCTCTGTAAATAGATCGGGTACAATTAAAATCGCTATAATTATGATATATTGGGTACAGCTCCGTTACTCCCAGCCGCTGTAATTCAGCTCCAATAGCGCATGCTAAAGCTGCTGAGGCTAAAAAACTAGTTCTTTGATTGTCAGTTGCGGACGAGCAGTGGATCTACCAGATGTGACAGCTGAGACTCAACATCCGGACGGTCGTTTCCTCAAGCCCATTAGGGGGCCCCGAAGATGACGGAAGCTTTTACGGGGTAGAAATGAGCTGTCATTGCGGGAGAGTATCCCGAGTAAAGGTGTGCGAAATAATAGAAGACCTCGTTTATGTTCGATTTGTTCCTGAAATACTTGATAATATTTAGGAGGCCAGACAGGTGCATACGTACGGCGGCGCTAGAGGAGAAATTCTTGAACCGTCACAGGACGAACTACTGCGAAAGTTTGCCAAGAGTGCTTGCTTTGTTCAAGAACGAGACTCAGAGCCTAGAAGGCGATATGATACATTCCTATTTATGAACATAAAGGAAGCCAACCAGTTATCCGTCACGGTCCGCCATTTATAGTAAATCGAGGTAACCTCGCTGCACAAAAGGATAGGCGTCATTTGTAGCCGCAGTGCGGGGTCCAACTTACGCAGTCGGAAAATAGAGAGACTCGGAGAGTTCAAGTAAACTGTACCTTTTTGAGGCCGAGCAGGCGAAACTTCCGCGAAGCATTCGTCCTCACCAAAGGTATTGCAAACGCCTGGGTCTCTTCGTGGACAAACTGGGCAGCTATTCGAGCAGAGTTATTGATGACAATGCCGCAGCCAGCCAGAAAGCTGTGATGGCTGAATTCGAATCCTGTTTTCAGATCATGACGGTTTATTTGCCTGATGTCGGCTACCATCTGCTCATATGTTATCTGATGTAAAGCAGACAAAAATCTGTGGCGCGATATTTGGAAATCATAAAACACGACCCATTCCTTTGTGGCTTCAACAGTAACGACCCGCATGCCTGTAATTTGTGCCACAGTAGACGTCGTTATGTGGGATTCGTTGAGTTCTACGGCGACCAACTTTATTAGGACAACAAAAGTGGCTGCTGAGGTCTTAGGCGAGATCGAATTCTCGGTATATTGTCAATCTACGCGGTATCAGTACATTCGGTGCAGTAATAGCAACGTAAGTTGCTTTAGAGCAAGCAATGGATGATTGGCCCTCCCTTCAATTCCGGAAACAGCTAGGTTGACTTGCGGTAGCGAAAGCCACCACAGAGCAGTGGAGGTTTCGTTACAGGTGCCTGCGTTGTGCGTATGCCCTGCTCATAAACATAAATTGCTAGTAAAAATGTCACCGGAGGGTTCTCTGGTCGTGGAGAAGGTAAGTGATGGTGGGGAATCTTAGAGGCTGAATGTGCTCTCTGAGAGACTCGACAGCTACGGGTATCTAATTCATTTGGTCTTTCACGGTGGCGATTGTTGCTGGTGCTGTTGTGCATAGAGGTAGCCTAACACGTGCTCCTAGTATACTTACTATAGCGCGAATTTTCGCCTTAGAAATGTTTGGCAAGACTGGCAGACTGGAAGTAGGAGTTCCAGGAAGAGCGTCTTGTACAACCACAGTGAAGAATGCACAGGTGTAGCCAAAGTTTTTTTGCAGAACAATTCAAATACCTTAGTAATGGCAGATAACTCCTTCCGTATATAAACGCAGTGGGAGCTCCACGAAACGCTGGGGGCGCCACGATGACACCCAGGAGACCATGCGTGTTAACATAGGGCACAGGTTGGCGGTTGATCGAAATGGTATGCAACAATTATGTTCGCGCAAACGCACGGAACGCGTACTTCTCCGTTCCCACATTTTGGCCTTGTCGTCAGGAATAAGTCGCCTTTATGGCGGCTGCCTGCTGAAGCCTGGCCCGCAACTGATGGCGAGTCAACGCAGGCGGAAAAATTCATGTTCAGGTATTAACTGTCTGCAGAAAGTACTCAGAAAGCCCTACAAGGATAAGATTGAAAAGTATGCTGTACACCCCACTCAGTGGTACACCGCAGCAGAGGTAGTGCTCGCGCTTGCGCCATGCTTGGTCTAACGGGAAAAGCACCTCTAAGTAAAATATTCCCGTATCCAATTATACACCCGGTGAACAAATTAGCAAGTTTCTGTAAGCGGAGTAGGACCTTATGAGCGACGTCGTGGTACGTTGTTTTGACATCGAGAAAATGTTCCATTGAGTGGCACTTGAGACTTTTGTTATTTGGCGCAGGCAACGAAGTCAATAACGTTGTTGATGAATGAGCGAGCTCTCCAACAGCCCGCCATTACCTTAGGGCAGATATTGAGACGCTCTAGGTGACCTTCCAAGGGAGGAACAATCATTCTTTCCTTCATTCTGCCTATGCTGGGAAGATGATAATTCGAGCGAAGAATTCGTAGATCTCAGAATGGGGATCAAGCGGCTCGAATTCAATTGTCTAAAAACGAGGCACTTTTGCCAGTTCTCATTGCGGTACTTAGCAGTTCATCGCGTGCGCCACGTGCAAGGTGGCGTATAACAACGTGGGTGATGCGGCTTTTCTTGGTGACGAAAATGCCAGCAGGTAACCAATGCAGCCTCAAGCTGCTGGTGTGAAAACGGCACATTCATTCCTTAAACATGGGCCTTAGCGAAAACATTCGGAACTGCGTCACTAATGGTGACCATAGCCGCAGCAACGAGTCTGAAGAACTCTTGCGAGACATCATGTGCCAGTGGCATTGCTAGTGGACACGGCATGAAAAGGCTGCATTTGGTGCGTACCCCTTTAACAGAGACACTTGATTATCTTCCATAAGCACGACAGTGGTTTTTGAGAACGAAGCCACTGACATAATAGTATCCACCGCCACTTGTCGTCCAATTTATGGCAGTAAATACATTACATGTAATAAAAAATAATTCATCTTCTTCCCTTAAGCTTAAGTGATATATTTTTGCAATCACTGAATACTGGCATACACTTTAACATTGAATAAAAAAAAAACTTTGGCAGAAAGTTCAATGTTGCCTCTTCCTTGCTTAAAATGTTCAGCAACTCCGCCAAATTGACAAAACAGAAGTTAAGATTGCTGGTTTCTACGAATTTGTGGGGGTAAATGACATAATCACGTTATATCAATAAATAAAAACACTTCGATTTTACCTGCCAGAACCAGGCTCCGATTGTCAGGTAGGCCTTAGTGGGGAACTGCGAAATTACTTTGATCACCTCATGATCATTAACGCGCGTTTTTGCAGTCCCCGCACAACTACATGATTCCACCACGGCCGGGTTAAAACACCCGACTTCACTAATGACTCCATATATAATAAAGGCAATGTAAGTTGTTGCAATTCACGGTCATGCAAATATGTATACATTGGATAGGCTGGACGTTGCCTGACCATACTCATGCTCGAGCGTTACATTGCGCAACAGCGCATTCCAGCGTGGCACTTCTTAATGTATCGCTCGAAAGGTTCTTGCGTTCGGGTACTGGAGCCCCATTTGAGTTCTTTTGAATAAAGTTCATTGTACACGCTACTAAAACAGGGAAAGCAGGAAAATAACTGAAGCACTTTCTTTTATTAAAATGGGCGTCGCATGTGCGGAAACGTAATGACATAATACGTAGTAGGTCTACTCAACAGTCATGTCAACTAGTAGAAATAAACCACCTGCTCTGGCTGATATTTACGGTCTGTGACCGGCTGCTGTACTTTACCTGCATCAATTTTATACTTAAAATCGGCGAAACAGCTAGGAAGCCACAAAGCCCTCTACTCCTGTAATAAAAGTAATAAAGAAGACACTGAAACGGCTGTAGTCAGCAAGTTTAGCAGGGAGCTTTAAAGCTCGAAGTTGACTACGATTTCCCATTTTTAAAAGGACAATTCAAAGAGAATGATTATTTCATGAGGTAAATAATGATGTAAGTGAGGTTTCTCGCAGTTTACAAAGGATTATACATTTTATGAACTCTTGAATCACATTTCTAATTACAGAGGTCAACTTTTTTATAAGTATTGACGAAACCACAAAGCTAAAAAATAGAAGCACGAAGTTTACAGATCCCTAACTCCACACCAAAATGGTTTATGCAGTTCTGTGAAGGGTATCTTATAAAGTATCACAAGCGGAATAATGTGATATATCAGGCAACTGCTGACATTAAACTCCTACAATATTTGCAAGGGTTTTCCCAAGTCCCACTCAATTATTAGCGACTAACCTCAGAGCTGTGTGTAATATAATTATTTTTCATGAGAATGACGTGGCATGTAATAATCCTTTACAGCGATGGCACGCAGTGTTTCCTCAAATAAATACATGAGAACAGGCGCTAAAAAGATTGATACGGTCGCTTCCGTCACAGTTCCTGAAATTATGGTGCCGTAAAACGGCGAAAGTAGCGTAGCGTTAGACTTCTCCCCAACATCCCTGGTATAGCTTTTAAACCAAGTACTCCTCCCATGCAATAACACAAGTGTCATTTGAATAAGTTCTACTATGGCTACAATACAGGGCGCGAGGGCAGTTATTTTCTGTACCTTTTCGAACCGGGTACTTTACCAGGTACTACTGTACCGGGTACTTGTCTACTGCGGTTAGTTTGAGTTGTGAAATTGAACTCCCTGCACTAGTTAATGTAAGGGAGTTTTTAGGCCATGCTCAAGTGAATAACACATTGAAACATTTATCGTAGTGCCGTTAGGTGAAGCTGATATACGAGGCATCTACAGCACTTTAGGGCATAAATAAACACCGTCTGAGAGCACAGGAAAGACAGGATAGACTGGGGGCCTGTTTCCAGATGGAGTTCCTCACTTGTTTCTATAGTTTCGATATACGTAAAATCTACCTAACCTCGATTAAATGCGCAGGCTCACATTGGCGTCCTAATGGTGCGCCCTCTCAAATCACCGAAATAGGCTCGAAAAGGTGTAGTCTTATATTTGCACAGTAACTACATTGCCAGGGGTTGGCTTCAGACCATGTCTGCAATGCTCAGACACCCGATGCTCCAACTGGTAAACCACGGATAAGTTTCTTGGTCTTTAGAGCAGCGTAGCCATGCATGTATGCCTTAAAAGGAGGCCTGAAACCTGCTCGAAGGAACTTCGTAAGGTTGCTTCATTCCACCTTTTCAGGCATGTAGGCCACGGACACATGCCTAAAGAGGAGAAATGAAGCACTCTTGCGAAGGCCCGTCGGCCAGGCCAGTACCTTGACGCACTTCATGCGTTAGCAGCGATAGCAACTACTTACTTACATAAATGTGGGCGTGCATCTTCCGGTGGACGATCAGGATAGAAGTTGCGTTAAGTCTTCGTCTTGCCGACACTCACGGTGCGTTTCACATTGTAAGTGCTGTGACATTTCGAGGCCAATGTACTGCAGTATTTAAATAAATACATCTGCACATTGTGCATACCGTCTGTTGCGTTCCAATGCACCGCCATGGAAGAATAAGGAAGCTTCAGTTACGTGGCCAAACATCCGGCCAGATATTCTAATAAATCCACGCAGGAGCATGCTCTAATACACCGAAACATGGCGCACCGGTCGTACCGCACGTCATACGCCTGCAACACACATGTCTGTGGTATAGATAATAGTACTTTTTTGCCTTCTTCTTTTGGGACGTGGGGTCGGGGGGAAAGATAGGACAAGTGCTTGCACATTTATCGGACTCCGTATTTTCGCAATGAGGTCAGACATTACGGCGTCCACTCAACTAAGAGGTCATTGCAAGCGACGCCAATGCAGACATTTATCTACGAGCATGCGTTTTCTAGGCCAAGGCAAAATAGAGATACGCAGACCGATGTTTGAGGGTCACATATGTCATCCGGTTTCTGCATCACCTTTCCTGTGGTAAGCTGACCGACTGAGGTCATATTCGACGCATTCACTCAGTAGGCGGTCGTGTCGCCACAATACTGAAGACGATGTAAATATAAGAAAACAAATTAAAGTTCAAAAGATCACGCCCACTCAACAAGCTTGCCTTCCTGCACTGCTGCATCATCTTATCATCAGCCATTTTTTCAGTTTCCACTATCAACACTCAACATCCCAGTACATTGCACGGTGTCTTGTTTTCACTGACTGTTTATTCTAGCTCATATGGTTTACGAAATCGCACACTTTTTTATATTCTGTATTACAACTGGCATACAGGGCAGCAAAGCTCGTGCTGTTTATATTGCGTTCATGTAAAAGAAATTAAGTGCTTACCAGGGCAATCTTGTCGGGATCCACAAGCAGCCTCTGTCTTGCGAGAGTGTAGAAAGAACACAGCGGAATTTCGATGTTTGGATAGGGCGAGTAGATGACGTTATCTTCAATGCGAGCCTTCATCTTCACAGTTGTACACGTTGAAATCACACTAAGGAATAAAAGATGCCGCACGTCACTACCCACTTTTTGAAGCAAATAATAAATAAATGAAATTTAACATTTCACAGAAAGTTTGCAGAACAGGGTATACAGAAGGACGCGTAGCCATAGACTGGATTTATTTATTTGACATACACTGAAGCGTCCATGCATTGCAGAGGGGAGGGGGTTACATGGCATATTAATGTGAAACAAAATAAAATAAGAAAGAAGGTATATAATCCAAAATTAGCAGCAAATCATAAAACAGAAAAGAAATATCGAGCAAACTGTACACATTGAAGTACGTACCACAAAAATAGGAGGAAAGGGGGGAGGCTAGGGATATATCAGTCTAAGGAGGCTCCAGTCATTCGGTTCGTGTGGTATTGAGGCTTAAGAAAACGTGTTTGTGCCACAGCAAGTGCGTTTAACATTGTTCAGACGATAAGTCCGAGACGAGCGATATGTCGGAGGCAGAAAAAGTTCGATAAGCAATGATGAATGGTGGTAGACTATATGAAAAAGGCAAAGGTGGCAAAGGTAATGGCGCCGTGATAGGTTCGGCAGTGATAGACTGCATTTCGTTGTTTTTTATACTTCATTCGTGTTGGCAATCACGTAGATTGAAACGAAAGGCGTTATTTTTGAAATGATCCAAGAGCCCTAATCAGAGCTGTGCGCGTCTGGTTCATAATTGGCATCTTATGCACCTAATGAACCTACAATTTACATTCACAGTAATAGTGACCAGCGAATTACAAAAATACACAAAAATTAGATACAAGTACGAAAAGAAACTAGAACATAGATACGCATCGATATGTTAAATAGTAACTGTACTGTAATGGAATGTCAAGTATACAGAAAAAATCATTTAAACAAACATATCTAGTGCAGTAGGATAACAGATAACAGAAAACGAACTCAATACACTGTGACATATATGAATAACGTGACAAAATACATGTAGAACTCTTCAATTAAACTGTGATTTTGTGGGGTTTAGCTAGAAATGGGAATGACATTCCATAATAACACAGCCGTGACGTAGTCTGTACGTCGCAATGAATGCAAATTTTGTTGAGATGAATTCATTATTTCGTGCGAATCGTGTTCCGTTTGGATTAATTAAAAATTATTCGGGAAGCAACGGCAGCCAGATTTGATTGTTTAATAGATTTAAAACGAAAGTAGCTAGGCTATATTTAACAAGGGCGGCTACATCCAGAATGTAATGTTCTTGTAGGTATTTCTTATCATGTTGATATACGGGCCCACCGACACAGTGGCCGCTTTGCAGGCAAGCACCCCGCGCCCCTTAAAGCAGCGCACGGCACCAGTACAGATGCCATGTCTGCGTTGAGACTGAAACTAAAGGAAATATGGCGACGCTGCGCGTTGTGGCTATCCGGGAAGCCTTAGAGACTGTCACTGAGGGTGAACAACGATGCCATACTGAAGGAAAGTTGCACCACAGTGTTCACCGAACGTCGCTATGGCGTCCGTTTGTTTGTGGGCACATGCACATAGGCGAGCGTTATCCCTACGTGTTCAGCTCACCGTAAGCGTCTGACCACATCTGCATTGCAGGCAGTCAACACCGCAAGGATCGCTACTTACGGTCATTGCTCGCTCTCTCTCAGCCTTGACCTGAAAGATCAATTGGCTGGTTCATTATACTTGCCGATGTGAAATTCGCAATCCTCAGGCACGATTGCTTTCGTCATTTTGGTCTTTTGTTAGACGTGCACAGCCGGTAGTTATACGATCCTGTGTCGGAAGCAACAGTTCACGGCAAGGCCTCAAGACGCCGTCCGTTAAGCCCAACTTTGGTCGGACCAGCCTTAACATCACGCTTCGCGAGAATACTGAACAATTTTCGAGGACTTATACACCAAGCTTAGGCGCACACTGAGGCTCATCATAACTTGCTCTATCCGAATACTGCGACTGGTCCTCGCGTCCATGCCACAGCGTGTCGCATGTCCCCTGAGAACTTCATTTTGGTTCGCCAAGCCTTCCATCACATGCTTGAGCTTGGTATCGTCCGGCCGTCATCAAGCCCTTGGGCGTCTCGTCTTCACCTGGTACAGAAACCGGCATCAAATCACTGGCGACCATGTGTGGAGATTACCGGACACTCGATGGAGCAACTTTACCGAAGTGTACCCGTTACGACATTCCTGATATTATAACCAACTTGCACGGTGCTACAGTTTTCTCCAAGTTGACCTCATGAATGCACACCACCAGTGGCCGAAGAGGACGTAATGAAGACCACGATAGCAACACCTTTCAGCCTACTTGAATTTTTGCGAATGCCGTTTGGGCTCGGCAACTCTGAAAAGCCCTTTCAGTGGTTTATGGAGGCTGCATAGCTGGTCTAAATTTTTGCCACGCTGATATAGATGATCTTATCGCTAGTGCGATTTTATGTGAACACGGGGAAATTGTGCGAACAGTTTTTCGACGTCTCTCTGCATATGGGGTGATTGTCAATGTAGCAAAATTCCAGCTGGCTGTGTCTGAGCTAACCTTCATGGCTCATACTATATCAAGTGCTGGAGTGCTCCCCCACCCGGAAAATGTCAAAGCTGGGCGCAAATTTGCGAAAACTAACACTAAGCTGCAGTTCCGCGAGTTCCTTCGATTGGCGAACTTCTATCGCCGTTCTATCGCCAGTGCGCGGATATCTTGCACCCTCTACACGGGCTACTATCAACTGCGGAGAGCACAGAGCGAACCCTCTTTTGGACTGACGAAGCATGCAGCGCTTTCTATCGAGTCATGAAGGCTTTGGCAAACGCTGCTTTGCTCTTGTAGCCGCAACCAGGCATACCGCAGTGCATCATGGTCGATGCTTCATACACAGCCATTGGCCTAGTGCTACAGCAGCTGCGCAACGTAGTCCGACACCTCACATCTTTCTTCTCGAGAAAGCTGATCCCTTGGAAGAACACTACAGCACTTCCGGCCGAGAGCTGCTTGCTGTCTATGCCGCCATTCTGCTTTTTCATCACTATCGGGAACACGTGCATTTCTTTACGCTTACACACCACAAACATCTCACATGAGCACTGCCTCTCCTGACATCAGATAGAGGAACGCACACTGCCCGTGAGCTACGTCAGATGACTTGCATATCCGAGTTCTCTACGGACATTCGGCATCTAAGCGGCGTCAACAATGTAGTCCTTTTCGAGGGAAACTAATTTCGCTCAGGTAGTTTCACCTCAGCAAGCAGATAAAGAAGTAAGCCAGTTGCTGACAACATTAACCGCTCTGAAGTTGCAATGGTTACCTGTGCATGGTTTAAAAAATTGAGTGTGCCGCGACGTGTCAAAGTACAGCTCTCGTCCTTTCTTTGCCTATGGCCTTCGTCATAGCGTCTTCCTGTCGCTGCACAACTGGCACATCCGCATGTTCGTGCCAAAAAAAAAAAAAACAATGCTAGTGACGGCGAGATACATCAGGCCACGTGTAAATCGAGACGTCAGATCGTGCACGCCAGCTGTCCAAAGCCCGGCGCTACACTATGATGCCACTGCCACCCGGGGTTTCCAGAACCAGACGCGCGATTTGAGCATGTGTACTTGGACATTGTCCGACGGCTACCACTTTTTAATATCAGTCGTATTTACTCACCTGCATGGAAATGTTTACAGGCTAGCTTGAAGCTGTGTTTATCGCTGACATTACCACTCACACAATCGCCGACGCTTTTGTGCACCAGTCCGTAGACCGCTGAGTCGTGGTCCACAGTTACGGAAGACCGCGGAAGCCAGTGTCGATCGGCTCTTTTCGGCAGCATAACACGGCTGATCGGCACCTCTTGCTTGAGAACTCCTGCCAAGCATCCTAAGACGAACTTTCCACCATGTCGACGCTGTCAAGCATGTAAGAACCATGGCCACCACTCGGCGGCTAATGTGCCACCGAACTGATGTGTGTAACCACACGGCGACTGCCTGGCGAAATTTTCACACGCTGTGGCGGTCGAACACCTATTGATACTGGCTATATTAGCCGCTTGCGCAAACTTATGGGCAAGCTTTGTGCTATACCATCGCGTAAGGCAGCGCCGCAACCCGCACACATGCGCTCTAAACTTCGGTCTTGCTTCTATGTGTTTCTGCGGCATGACCAGGTGCAGCGGCAGCTCCAACCACTATGATATAGGCCGTCTAAAGTGTTCCATCACACAAAAAAGCAGTTTCCTGTGTAAGTTGGCATTCGATGCGAGGTAGTCTTGAGTGATCGCGCGAAACTAGCTCATGTGGAGAATTCTGATTAGCCATGCCCTGCAGCTGTGGCGACTCTTGTCAGCGCTTCGAATGAAGCAACGGCGACTTCCTTCCGAATAACAGCGCGGTGCACACGCAGTAAGAGGCGAAACACTGCGACCATTCGACTGCACCTGAGAGGTTCAGAAGCTCACTGGCGAGGGAGTGATGCAGTGAACGCCATCCGCCGCTATAACTGGCGCGTGTTTAAATGGTTGGTTCATAGCCCCACTCTGTGATATCATGTTAAGCACGTGATCATACAAGACTGTTTGCGATCTGCCCCACCTCCTCATCCCCCCACCTTCTTGTGAGTGAATGAAAAGTTAGCCTTTAGAACTCATCGCTCAGGCTCTCATTGCTCTTCGTCCACGCTATAAACCAACATCACTCATTTTTTTACAAACCTCATTTATAATTTATTTTTATAACATTGTTAATGCCAAATAATGTAAGACTCCTCCACTAATATTGTTTTTGGCAATGGTGTTATAAGGCCAATGTGCCACAAGAGACCTGCCATTAAGGACTGTTCTATTTATAGCTTGCTTTAGGCGAGCGATATCATTTTTCCTTGGTTAACACTCTCAAACTTCGTCCGTTTTTCAGCTCTTAACTATAACCCACTACTTCTCTTAATGGTCTCCCGCGCTGTGATCCTTTTCTCCAGCTGTTCATTTACGCTCCGGTTTAGTGTCATATAGGTGATTATTTCCACAACTCACTCTGTAGTAAACGTTTGGAGGTTCTCCTTTATACGTAGGTCTTTTTCACACGACATAAGAACGTCTGCAGAGCTGCATGTTGACCTTTTTTAAAGTGTTTAGCTTATCAAGTCGTAACTACGAGGGCGATTCAGAAAGTAAGGCCTCCATGCCCCCTACGTTGCGAATAGTAGTGCAAACATTTTGAACTCTTCTTTTTTCATGTGCTGATGTTTAAGGTATAGAATGACACATGCCTGACCTTCCTATCTATTTTCGTTCCAGAGTAATTGAGCAATTCACGGCAGCCAGTGGTGACACGCAGTTGAAACACCGGGCTGTAATTGAATTTATGACTACGGAAAGTATTCCGCCCATCAACGTCGCTATCTGACTACAGCTTACGGGGATGCCTCTGCTGACGTGAGCGCTGTGCGGAGGTAGGCAAAGACTGGTAAATCCAACTGCAATAAATCTGCAGGATCAGCACCGAAGTGGACGGCTGGCAACGACCTCTGGTTAGGATCAGCATCAGGTGCACTAGTTCATTGGGGGAGACCGCAGGATCAAACGACACCGGACGGCAACAACACTCGCCATTTCCAATGATTCACTGAACTACATCAATAAAGACCTCCTACGCTACAAGAAGATTTGCGCTCATTGGGGACCACGGCTACTCACGACTGGCATGAAAGAGTCGAGGTAACGTACTCTACGAGGCCAAATCTTCTTCGACCGCAGGAGGTCTTTAATGATGTGGTTCACTGAACCAATGGAAATGGTCTGAGCTTTTCCGACCTCGTGTTCCTTGATCCTGCGAATGCCCCGAATCAACTCGTACACTTGAGGTTGATAATCCTCATCATAGGCCGTGGCGGGCCGTTGACTTCGGGGCTAATCCTGTAGATTTCATACGGCTGGACTTTGGTAAAACGATGAACGAATGACGACGACGGACGCACCACAATGGCATGATTACTCGAAAAAAATCATGCCATGATGACGCTGTAATGGTGACGCTGGCATGAAGCAAATGACATCACAACACTAGGATCAACAAGAAAAAAGAAGTCAATGGAGCTACAACGAGGGCATAAAGTCAACTTCCCGACGACAATATCATGACTACCATGAGATGATGATGCTGAAATGATGAAACCATGATGTCATTGCAAGAATGATGACGAGTTCTTCCCACCTCCGCACAGAGCTGACGTGAAGACAGCCATTCTTGTAAACTGCTATCAGACGGCGACAAATGGCGATGAGCGCACAACCTTCCGCAGTCATAAACTCAACCACAGCCCTCTCTTTCCACTGGACGTCACGACTGGAATACATGGATTCCATTGCAGCTTCGGTATCCCTTTGTAGTCACATCGTCACTTCATTGTCGCTCAACTATAGTCGTCTATAGGTCTTCATGACGAAGTCCAAAATTTTTTCGTAATTCTGTCGTGGTCATGCCATTGTCATCATTGCATTGTGACCATGTCGTCGTCATCGTTTTATTGTGGATTTGTTGTAGTGTGTCACCTTGTGGTCGTGTCAGCGTCAACAGTCGTAATTTCAGAATCGTAGTACCATTACGTTTTCCCGTTATCATCCATCATACGATTTCAATCATGCTGTCGTCTTTACTTTATCGCTATAATTCCCTTCGTCACACCATCGTCGCCATGACATCGTCATCATTTTAGCAATGGCATCATGGTTTCGTCATTTCAGCATCATCATCTCATGGTAGTCATGATATTGTCGTCGGGAAGTTGACATTATGCCCTCGTTGTAGCTCCATTGACTTCACTTTTCTTGTTGATTCTAGTGTTGCCATGTCATTTGCTTCATGCCAGCGTCAGCATTACAGCGTCGTCATGGCGTGATTTTTTGCGAGTAATCATGCCATTGTGATGCTTCCGTCGTCGTCATTCGTTCATCGTAATGCCTTGGATGCATAGCTGTGCACAGCGAGCGTATGTTGAGTGGGATGGTTCCCTTTGAATATGTGTGCACCTACGTGGTGTGGTCCCTACTTGCAAGATATCGCTAAAGAAGAACGGCGTTCTTCACAAACATCAGCGAAAGGTTCATTTAACATGAACTATACAGCGCATGGGATTCCTTGTATATTTAAGGTATTCCGTTCAGGAAACGCCGTCTGGGAAAAACAAAGTTCAATTTAATCTAATTGCCTACTTGTACATAAGGAAGGTGGTTGTGCCGCATTATCGCGGGTTCCGTAGCGGCGGAGAGCATGTTCTATTTCCCACAAAAGGCTACGTATGTCCAACTCTTATCTACTGCTTCAAAGTTATCTCGCCTCCACTTTGCGATATAAAGGTACTTGTCCGCCTGCCGCATGTGAGCCGCAGTGAACCATTTAATGATGGGTACTTTAGTAGTCGTCTTCCTGTGGGTAATAGCTTTATAGAATGGCTTCCAAGATGTGGCATTTCTTATCGCTGCCTTTTTATCACTATTGCGCGAACACTGATATGGTTGGTATGCCAGCTGTAGTTTTTTCTCGTGTACACTGCTTCTTTCGTAAAGCGGATGCAAGTGCTAAATTGTAACAGTTCATAACTAGGCTTCGTTTATAACGGCATATGTAGTATGCTGTAATGAACGCAACACCACTTGAATACTTGAGTTAGGACAAGGATTGTCCTAGTTGAGGACTGTACAATTGTCCTGGACAAGGACTTTCCTACTTGAGTTAGGGCAGCAGCAGCGGAGCAGACAGTTGTACGGCGGCTAAAAACGCTTTTGACGAACGTTATAGGTTGGAACTGTTGCCTGAAACCAGTGCCTGTGACGACGAAAGATGGAACGGACGAGCAGGATCGATTAGATCAACCGTAGGCCACGCGGACTATCACGTGTGGTACAGCCACCGCTGCTGCCTACAAAATGACATCGCCCCCTTGGACTATCGCACACGCACTCAGCAGCAGCAGCGGAGCAGAGAGTTGTACGGCGGCAAAAAAACACTTTTGACGAACGTTACAGGTTGGTCTGTTCTGTTAGCCTATCGACGGCACTTTTCTTCTGTTACGTTTCCTGCTGCTGCTGGGTGCACTCTGTGAGCGAACTTTACTAGTGTATGTGTGCTGGGTGATATGACTGACATATGTCCAGCATGCGACGGCAGGATTCACGAATGGGACTAGTGGTTGCTGTGTTCCGAATGCAAGTGTAGTAGCCATATCGGCTCATGCTCTGCGGTAACTGATAATGCTTACAAGAAGAAGTCTGTTGCTGCAAAAAAATCTTGGATATGCATGACGTTGCAAAGCGTCGACTCGAGGCGCCAATTCCGCGAAAATGCAGAATGAAACGTTAGAGAAGAAGTTCACCTCAAAGCTTGCAGCAATTTATCGCAAGCTTACTGAGTTGCTGGACATAAAATCAATGGTTGACGCTTTGTCCCAAATTAAAGCAATTGTTGATAGCATTGAGGAATCTATGAAAGTTATGTCCAGTAAATATGATGAAGTTCTTACTCAGATGACACGGCAGTCCGCAGACATCTCAGACCTTAGAAAGCGGGTTGTGAAGCTTGAGGCCCACGCTAAAGAAACATACGTGCAAAATCTTCAGCATGAGTTGAACGAGCTAGATCAGTACAGCAGGCACCTAAATCTTGAAGGGGATGGCTTGGCCTATCACGAAAATGAGAACCTTCTGGAAAAGCTCAACCAACTGGCAACTGATCTTGGGCTTCCACAGCTTTCTGAGTCTGACATTGAAGCCGCCCATAGACTAGCTTCTAGAAACGAGAGGAAGGGAGACAAGCCCAATACTGTGATGGTGAGGTTTTCATCTCGTCAAACTAAAGAAAAACGGCTTGCAATGAAAAGCGAATTGCAGAAAACAAAGTCAGTTATATTCTTCAGTGAAAAACTCACGGCATGCAATAAGAAGCTTTTCTGGAAATCAAAAATAGGGCTCTTGAAAATAAGCATGATTTCATATGGCACAAGAATGGCGAACGTTTCGTGCGCCGCAGCCCGAGTGATAAGGTGATTAAAATTGCAACAGTGCATGACCTAGAAAAAATACAACAAAATGAAAGATAGCTGATCGCAAAAAGTGATTGCGTGCTCTTCACAATCATAACAAACTACTATGACGCTGAGGCCTTCCAAAAAATTGCTTCACGCCAGAAAAAACAGTTGTCACTGATTTACCTTAATGCGCAAAGTCTTCAAAAGAAAAAAGAATGTGTTGACTTCTTTTTGAACAACCTAAATCACCAGTTTGATTTCTAAGCGTTTACTGAAACGTGATCTACTGATAACCATGATACCGTGCCATTTGCGAACTACAATTGTGCATCAATCTACAGGGAAAACCAAAGGGGTGGTGGTGTATCGATTTATGTTCATGACAGCGTTAAATACAATATTGTCAAAGAATATACTGTAATAACCTCTCACTTTGAATCTGTCATGATAAAATGTCGAACCCTTTTAGTAGTTGCTATATATAGGGTGCCCTTCTGGAACTGTGTGTGATCTCCTTAATTTTATGGATGAAATGCTTGAGTACTGTGAAGAGAATGGCGCACGCGTAATTGTTACAGGAGATTTCAACATAGATATGCTATCACCAAGCAACAACAAAATTTTCTTGACAGAATGCTCTCTTTTGGCAATGAAAACACAAGTCATGTAACTACAAGGGTAACACAGTTGACTGAAACTGCCCTGGATTTATGTTTCACTAACTACAAAAATGAAATATGCACAGGGGTTCTAACACCTGAAGTCAGCGATCACCTGCCGATTTTTGCATTTTTGCCGTGGTGTGCAAAAGAACGAAATCCAGCAAATCCTACGCAGCGTAGAAAAATTAACCAAGAAACAATTAGGCATTTTCAGAATGTTGTCGCTGACACTGATTGGAGCTGTATTTTCATTAATACTGACCCTGTGAGTGCCTATGACATATTCATAGCAAAGTTAAGAGACCTTTATAATTTAGCGTTTCTGATTGTGATGCATAAAATAAACAAGAGGGCAGGAAAACCATGGGTAGATGCTTCACTTTTGAAAATGATGAAAGCAAGAGATAAGCTGTTCATTGAATTCATAAAAACAAAGCGCTTAGACTACTTGGTTGAATTTAAGCAGGTCAGAAATAAGATAAGATCTCAAGGTATTTCTCTAAGGACATGGACCGATTTCTTACGTGCACATAAAATACGAAGAAAACGCTTTTGTCGTAATGGCTGGTATAAGAGCACGGTGGTCTTCCATTTACTCTACCATCCGAGGCGGGAACGAAGTGACGACAAAGCAGGATCTAGTGCTTCAGATGCAATACTCGAAACCCTCGGCACATACTTTGACGAAAAATATCCCGAAAACAATAGTGCAAGCTTGAATTATGCACTTGAAATGTATCGACCACACGAGTGTCTCTAGAGGCAATGGTGCTATCAAGACACGAGAACCTGTTGCCTGCGGGGCTTCTGCTTGCCGCACTCATATGGCAGGTGCTCTGCAATCTCTGTTTTTTTACATACCATTATCAGCGCTGATATGACCATCTGTTAAAGACATTTTAGGTCGGGTGTACGTCCTCGAAATTCATACCATTGCCGTAGTCAAAGCTGCACCGGCCAGTTCGCTGCCGGCGGTGTACGCACCTCCTCTTACCTTCGTCGGAGCAGCTACAGCTATGTAGAAACTGCGCCACGCTGTACTACCTTCGTGATCGGCCCAGATTGTGCAAGTTTAACTTTTAATGGGCGCAGTCCAAATGATATTATCATTCTAACGTACGGCCGATGATGTAGCCATATGTACATAAAGTTTAATAACCCATAGTTGCTGATTACGTCCCAATCCGTGCCTCTCTCGTTCGCGAGCGTCCACTGCCATTGTAAATCCAACAACTGGGATGTCATCAGCACGCATGAAACGGCCTGGGTAGAATTTATATCATCGGCGTCTCACAACCTTCCTCACTGACTTCTTGCTGCTGTCGTCACAGACACGTTCGCGACGGATATACAGCTGTTCCTCTTAGACATACACACATTTCAATGTTTTGAGTAATCCCAAACTATGATTGAAAGCCAGATAAAAGCAAAATATTTCGCATGTCAATTCCCACAGAATGTGGGGTCTGCTTCATTTTTTTTAATGAAAACTCTGGTGCCTTCTGGATACTGACAGTAAATACATGTAAAGCCATATATACAAATACTAAGTCCCATTGACGATTCGTTGGCTCCAAAGAAATGTGGTGACAACTGTTTGCTATTTGTCGTCTTCAACTTCCTATAAGCGGAACCCCAAAGCAATAGGCTCAATTATTTTAGACTGATCAAACGGTCTTCGAAAGCTTTGTTGTTAACTTCGAAATATTAGGTTACTTATTAGCAGAAAATATGAAGGTTAAATTTAGACTTTTGAATATCATGCCGAAAACCCGGCGCAAAAACCCGGCACTGTGCCCTGAAGAATTTCAAATTATGATTATTATTCTTCTATGAAGGCCGCTTTGGCGCAGCAGAAGTTCCCAAAACTCATCTTCATCCTTTGCCACCTTAGAACACAATGTAGTCACGTTTACCGCGAGGTAAGCTTTAGAGGCCGCTGCCAAAATCCGCTACGTGACAGCGAGCTGGTGCGTGAACTTCAAGGAGACGTCGCCACCTGTCGTTTGTGAGTACGCTTTTTTGGCTTACCAAACGTCTTATCTTGATATTTTTGATAGTGAGGAAGTGGAATTCACTGACGCAGAAGACATCATTCTTCCATTGTTCCACCTAAAGCTCTATCTTTGCACGAAACCTGAATACAGTGTTTCTTGGCGGTCACAGGGCAGCTCAATATCCTAATTATGATATCGTCAGGAGAGAAGGCGAAGTTAGTGCCTTGGAGGTCTTGCTGAAGATGTGAGGTCCATTGCGGTGTCAGTTAATGAAGCCAAGTTCACCACTACATTGGTTCTCATCACGATTTTTTCTACTATAGAAACAGGCAACCTCCATACAACCAAGCCGGAATAAGAGTTTCGCTGCTAGTCACATTACTAAAATAAAACTAATATGAGCGGATGCTTTCCAGAGAGGATAATGGTATAGCGCCAGTAACACTTACTACATATGCAAGAACATCTTACATTTTGTTATTATATGTTCGATCAGCACCCCATGCACTAAAATGCCAATAGTTTTGTTAAGTATCTACGACGGGTGATTTTCACGGTGCAAACACTCAGCGAAATCAAACATGACTACACTATGGCAGGCAATTAAAAGCCCCCAAGGTGGGCAAATATCATAGTGTTCTGCAGGTCACACGTGATTATTTTTCCAGAGCTTGAGCTTAAAATTGGAAACAGCGTATTATAATTATAGAAAATATTATGAAAATCACACGCAGTCAATACGAATTTCGCTGTGTGGATTGTCTGGGAAGCACATTTTCACAGCTATGCTAGTCTGCTTATGTAAATGATTATCAACGCCGCCTGTCTAAAGGTATACACATCATGGCAGGTGTCATCGAGCATGCCCCCACAACTTCACTTAAGTAGAGAAGATATTATTTGCGTTTAGACATTGTTTAGGCATTCATAACATTACGCAGTTATGGCCGTCCAATTTCATTTCTCGCTTGCTAAAACTGCGAAGCAAAGTGCTTACCTTTGTTGGCAAAATGCTTGATTGTCTCTACACAATTGGTTGCACAAAGCTTTGGGGCCAGACACGTTTTTTGGTAGACGAAGAAAGAAAGGAAAGGTCTAGACACTGGTGGTAGGTGGTATGCGTCGGTAGAATGTGGCTCGCTCTTGTCTGCTGAATAGCTGAACTTAGTAGGAGCACTGATTAGGGGTGCGAACCAACTCGGCGGTTCTGCGGGGCTGATAACGCTTCCGATAAAGAGCGCCGCTTTCCGCTTCTTCCCCTTGCAGTAGCTGGAAAGAGAAAATTATGGTATTCCCCTCTTCCAATAAAATGAGTTTCCAGAGAAGCGACGCATGGTTGCATTTTAATTGTTTTCCATCAGTCGCAGATATAAACACCACATTTCTTAACAACAGAATTCTCAGAAAAAATTTCTCCCATAAGATATTCCATTATTGCGTTTATCGCTTGCCATTCTTCGTGGCGCATTCGTTGTGCATTCAAATTCGGTGTTTTATTTTCGTCCTTTTGAGACCATTGTGATCGTGCATGATATTCTGCAAAGGGCCGCTGCTTTTCGCAACACTTCTAGCGTTCCATTGAATGGTGTCGTGCAAGTTTCTGGTGATTTATATTCTTGCGGGGACGTTGGGGCTATAACAGGTATAGAATGTATGTACAAGCAGAGTCAATGAGGTTAAGATGGCCGACTAGTAACAACACGCAGCAGCCAGCGTCTCGTGAGCTTCTTCCTCACTCTTCTTTCATCCTTCCGTAACAGGACCCCCAGGTAGTGAAGCGCTGTCTCGGCGCATGGTAGGCGAAGAACAGCGATCGAAGTATGGCTTCAGCCGCGAAACGTGCACGACATCAACAGGCGGTGGACTTGAGGATGGGTGAAACTGTAACGGCGTGATCTCGTCATTGATGTCGTATATTTGACGTAGGACTTCATAAGGCCCTGTGTAACGAGAGAGAAGCTCCTCGGAGAGGCCGACCCAAAAACATAGTGACCAAAGCGGCCCCAAAGCAACTGGGGCGAACTGAACATCGTGATGGCACCGGTCCTAAGGCTCTTTTTGCACATGCTGCGAGGCTAATAAACGAGTTGGGCGACTTGACGCGCCATGTCAGCGCGATCGATGACTTCCCGAGCGTGCTTACTGGCAACGCGTGGCACAGAAGGTAGGCTGGTGTTAAAGGGCAAATTAGGGTCGCGACCGTACAAAAGATCAAAGGTTGAATATCCTGCGGTGTCATGTCGGGATGAGTTACACGTGAATGTCGCGTAGGCCACCGTGGCGTCCCAGTCGCGGTAATCGTTGGAAACGTACATCGACAGCATCTATATGAATGTTCGGTGGAGACGTTCCATAAGACCAATCGTTTGTGGGTGGTAGGCAGTGTACAGCTTGTGCTCAGTGGCACAAGAGCGGAGGAGGTCGTCCACAACTCGAGACTAGAACGAGTCGCCGCGGTCTGTAGGTAAGTGTCGAGGTACACTGTGCTGGAGAATGACGTCATGAAGGACAAAATCGACAACCTCAGTGACGCAACTAGTCAGCAACGCCTTTGTTATCGCGTAGCCAGTCGCGTAATCAGTAGCGGCAGCGATCCACTTATTCCCTCTAGTCGTCGTCGGAAAATGGCAAAGCAAGCCAAGACCTATGGAAAGAAAGGTTCAAAGTGAATTTCAATTGGATGGAGTCGTCCGACTTGTGGCAGGGGAGGTTCCTTCCGGCACTGAGACAATTCGCACGTTCCGGCATAACGACGCACAGAGGGGTAGAGACTCGGCCAGGAGAAGTGGCGTCATACGCGATCCTATGTACGCAAAACTGCAAGATGTC
The DNA here is from genome assembly GCF_023375885.2 of Dermacentor andersoni. Lineage (NCBI taxonomy): Eukaryota > Metazoa > Arthropoda > Arachnida > Ixodida > Ixodidae > Dermacentor > Dermacentor andersoni. The sequence continues at coordinate 178,037,911 of NC_092817.1, read as the reverse complement.
GCGCCGTCGGTGCATCGTGAAGTTGTTCGAGAATAACGCATCGCAGATGACGAGGAAGACCAACGAGCAACTCCGCACCATCAGGGTTGATATTACAGTAGTAGAGGATGCCGTCATGCAGCACGAACGGGCGGTACGTGCCATTGGTGCTGCCAGATTGCACTCCGGCGATGATGGACTGTAAGGATGCGTCGCGTTGTTGTTCAGCTCTCATGTCGGTCATGTCAGTCAAGCCACCGCGCAGGAAACCGGATCATGCGCAACAGGATTGGAAGTCTCCACGGGGTGACGAGAGAGGCAGTCAGCGTCCTTGTGGAGACGTGCGGACTTATAGTTGACAACAAATTAAAACTCCTGGAGCCGCAAAGCCCAGTGACCAACCCGTCCTGTGGGGTCCGGGAGGCAAGACAGCAAGCCAGAGCATGGTGGTCTGTAACGACCGAAAACGTGCGGCGTTACAAACATGGCCGGAACTTGGCGACAGCCCAAACTAAAGCCAAGCACTCGCGTTCGGTGACGTAGTAATTTCTCACAGTAGGTGACAGCAAGCGGTTGGCGTAATTTATCACACACTCGGTACCATTTTGCTGTTGGGCGAGAACAGCGCCAATGCCGTGGCTGCTTGCGTCAGTGCGGAGATAGGCACAAAGAATGCGCGCTTACGCACGTGCTTCCAGCCCTTGCTATGAGATCAGCTTCACTTCGGTCGGTGCCGATGGATCAAAGTGGGCAAGTATGAGAAGGGTTGTCAGAATCCCGATGAGAGCAGCGATAGCGTGAGCTTCATCAGGGTCCGATGAGAACGTGGTGTTCTTAAGAAGATCGGTCCAAGGCGGAGCAACGTCGGCGAAGGTTTTGACGAAACGGTGAAAGCAAGAACATTTGCCGACCAAGCAGCGCACGTCAGAAGCAGAGCATGGGAAATAGAAACTGCGAACTGCGGGAATTTTTTCTGGATCTGGTTGTACACCGGATGCGCCAACGAGATGAACCAACACAGCAATCGGAATGTGCCCGAATTGACATTTCGTGGAGTTCCGTCGGAGACTACCTTTTTGGACGACCACAAGAACTGCAGTCAGTCGAGTAAGGTGGCTACCGAACGTGGGAGAAAAAACAATAACGTCGTCAAGATAACAAATACAGGTGGTCCAATTGTAGCCTCGCAGAAGAGTGTCCATGACACGTTCAAATGTCGCAGGAGCATTGAACAGGCCAAAGTCATGGCTTTCAACTGATATAAACCCTCAGGTGTGATCAAGGCCGTCTTCTCTCTGTCATTTCATGAACTGATCTCTGCCAGTAGCCGCACCGAAGATTAATGAACGAGAAGTATTTAGCTCTGTGCAAGCACTCTATGGCTTGCACAGAGCTAAGAGCACAGAGCTGTGGTAGTGGGTAGACGTCTCTTCGGGTGATCTTGTTTAAGTGGTAATAATCGTCGGAAAAACGCAAGTACAATCCTTTTTTTTTTTCACAAGGACGACGGGCGAAGCGCAAGGGCTGGTTTATGGTTCGATGACCCCTTTGCGGAGCATTTTGTCCACTTCTGAATGGATGACTCGACGTTCAGCTTGCGATACATGATAGGGATGCCGACAAAGAGGATGTCTCCAGTGTCGATACGTCGATATGGTGGTGAACAACATATGTTTGTCCTAAAGCCTTGTCACCGAAATCAAAGATGTCAAGGTGCGATTCGAGGAGGAGACGTATGTCCGTGACCTGTGCAGGGATGAGGTCAGGTGCAATTGGTGCTAAGAAACCGCTCTCAGCATTCTGACTTTCAGTGTCAAATTCGGAAGTAATAGAAACGGTGGCGAAGACCATGATGGCTGTAAGCACTTGAGGGGACAGGCTGAAAGTCAGAAGCGGAATAACGACGCCGTTATTAGTAATCATCAGCAGCGTATACGGAACAGCAACGTTCTGGTTCAAGAACATGTGGATGATATGGTGAAGGACATATTCGCCGTCAGAAATCGGTGGCAGTGTGGTCAAAGCAACGTAAGTGACTGCCTCATGTGACAGACGCACATCTTAAAGCGAACACAAGTGCGGTGGAGCGGTGCTCGGAGCATCGGGTTCTTGAGGTAGTTCCAACTGAAGAACGCCGGTTTCGTAGTCAAGGAGAGCGGAATGATGGAATAAAAAGTCCAATGCATGGATAATGTCGTGAGGGCTGTTGTCGATCACAGCAAAGAGAACGGAAGTAGGGCGGCCGGGTATTCTGACACGCGCAGTGCACATTCCAAAATTTGACAAGCATTCAGCAGCAGCGGCACCGCAGGAGCTGCTATCCGGGCCCTAAAAACTTCGCCTTAAATTGCTGGAGCCGATTCCGACCGCCGACGCAAGCATCGGGCGGTCACCCGCAGGGTTGTCTGAACAGATCAATCAAACGCTCTCACCGTTCATAGGAGGTCGCTTTTGTTTGCTTGAAAAACGAATAACATTGCGTACGCTGAGCGGCTTGTCTTATCTCATTGGCGGACAAGAGGCAAGAAGCATGCTCAAGTGGAGAGGGATTTGATGGGCCTGAGCCACTACACTGAAAACCGATAACCGGATTAAGAGGCTGGCGCCGGCGTCTGCGATTGGTCGACTTTCCCTTATTTAACTAGCGGTGGCTGGTCGAAAATCGCGGCGGCATGCAGCGGAAGCTTAAGCATGACGCTAAAACGGATCCTCAGCAAAGAATAGATGGCAGAACGAAGTCGTAAACGCGCTGAAAGTGCTCGAAAATGTTACAAGGCCACGCAAACAGTTTTATTACACGCAAATAAGTCCATGCTATCCGGCAGGTGCGACTAGCCAGTGCCTGAGCGATCGGCGGCAGCCATCTTTTATTCCTTTCGGAACGGGGCAGCCTGCGGCTATTCAGAAGAAAATTCAGTTTTGTTCGGCATAATAATGCATCTTTAACGCGCACACGTCACTTTGACGCGGTGAGTTTTTGCGGTTTTGTGACGTCGCGTGACAGGCAGGTGAAATGGCTGCAGCCGGAAAACTTTTGACCAATACCCGAGGACTAATGGCGCAAGGCATCGAATCAGAAGTAACTATTTTTCTTTTGTCCAGTCAAATCATGCATAATCAGTTTGTACACGTCATATCAGATGAGGAGCTATCGCGGTTTTCATGACGTCGCGTGACAGACAGGTGAAGTGGGGGTGGTGCAAAAAAAGTTTTTCACCAATCGCGGAGGGCTGATTGCAGAATTGGAATAGAAAAGTTTGGAATAGTTTTACGTTATAGCGCCCCTGCTTCACAAGCATTCAGCAGCAGCGGCACCGCACGAGCTGCTATCCGGACCCTAAAAACTTTGCCTTAAATTGCAGGTTGGTCTATTGTATTTTTTGCACTTTTTTTGGTAGCCGCTGCTGCTGACTGCTCGGTCTGTGACGATAGGAAAAATGGCTGACACGTGTCTTACCTGCAACGAAGAGCTTTCTAAGAATGCAGTGTTCCTAACATGCTCGGAATGTCATTTTATGTATCATATTGGCACATGTTCAGGGGTAAATGAAGCCGCATACAAAAAAAGACACAAGCTACAAAAAAAGCATGGAAATGCCCAACATGTAAAACAGCTAAGGCTCGAAGCAACCAGAGTGGTAAGAAAACAAGCGAGGAACCGGAAGCAAATTTTGCAAGCGAAATTGCGGATATTCGTCTCGTGCTCACAGAAGTGCTTAAGATTAAGTCAAAAATATATACACTACGAGAGATAAAGGCCACTGTGAGTGGTATTGAGCAGTTTATGCAGGGAATGGACACAAAATACGACGAAGTTGTCTCAAAAATAAAACCGCAGGATGCAGGCATGTCTGCCTTCGGGAAGCGAGTAGAAAACCTCGAGGCTTGGGTAACAGAACAAGCAAACCAGGAATTAAGGCAACAAGTTAACGAACTAGAGCAGTACAGCCATGGTGAAAATTATAAATAATTATAAATTATATATAGCTATTATAATTATAATAATTATTATGAAATATACATTTTCCTTATTTCATCTCAATGCTCAAAGCCTTCGGATAAACGCGATTCTGTGAAAATCTTCCTAATGAATTAAGCCATAAATTTGAAATGTTAGCTTTCACTGAAACTTGGTTCACCAATGATTATGATGTTATGCAGTTTCCAGGATAAAAATGCGTATCAATTTCACGGAGCGATAAGAGAGGGGGAGGTGTGGTTATTTATATAATGCACTACTTAAATTAGGTCACCATAGAGGAGTTTTGTATAATAAATCACACTTTGAATGTCTCATGTTAAAGTGTGCTAGTACCATACTGACTGTTGCATATAGGCCGCCTTCTGGATCACATGCTATTTTTTAGAATTTCTTGAAAATATGTTAGAAAAGTGCATGCAGTTTAAGTTGCCTGTAGTGTTTTGTGGTGATTTCAATATTGATCTTTTATTACTTGTTTCTAATCAACAAAGAATGCTTGATATGTTTCTCTCGTTTGGTTGTAAAAATGTAATACATATGCCAACTAGAGTGACAGACATGTGCCATACTTTACTTTACTTTACATGTGCCATACTTTACTAGATGTGTGTTTTACAAGTTACAAAAAGGATGATGTGCAAGTAGGTGTACTAACAGCTAATATTAGTGACCCCTTACCTATATTTATGTTATTTAAACCCTACTCTACACCACAGAGTCATTCCAAAACATGTGCACCCATTACATACATAATCATTAATGAAGCTAAGGCCACAATATTTAGAAACTTAGCAGCAGAAACAAGCTGGGCCTGTCGACCCGTCGTAGCACATGACGTCTTTATTAAAACAATTACTGAGCTCTATAATCAAGCCTTCCCTACCGTAGAATTCAAAAAGTGTAAGAAAGCCAGAAAGCCATGGATAAATGTCGACCTTATAAGAAGAATTAGAGAACGTGACAGACTATTTGCCTCTCTCATCAGAACGAAAAATATGGACTGTTTGACTGAATACAAACAAATTCGTAATAAGTTAGGCTCTGATATTAAAAATTCAGGACTAGCTATTACGAACATAAGTTTACTGATATCCGCAACAACCCTAAATAAGTATAGAATACAGTAAACAAGCTAATGTCCAACAACAAAAGAGACGGCATCTCTGAACTCGTTATAAATGGAGTGCCTTACACAGGGGCGTCGCTTGCTCACAAACTAAATGAGCACTTTGTTATATCAGGGGCTTCAAGTAAATCTCAGGCAAGTATATGCATATCATATTGACCGCAAATAAAGACGGGGACAGAGGGAGAGAACACATAAACAGCACGGGCGGTCACCGTCTTTATTTGCGGTCAATATGATAGGCAGTAAACACCAAGTAGGCCAATGTGAAGTTCTTCTCAGGCAAGTAACTGCGATATTACAACGTATATCACGTCCAACATCCAAAACTCAATTTTCATGTTTCCAACTACAGAATTAGAAATCTACACAGTAATCAAAAACCTAAAAGATAACAGTGCATGTGTGCTGATGGCATTAAAGTTCAACCTATAAAATCCATCTGTCACATGATTAGTCAGCCACTTACGCTTATATGCAACCTGATTTTGACTACCGGAATATTTCCAGACAAATTAAACATTGCAAAAATCTCTGTCCCACACAAGGGAGGTGATAGAAATGACATAAATAATTATAGGCCAATTTCAGTCCTACCAATCCTTTCTAAAGTAGTTGAATAATTTATAAACATCAGGCTACTAAACTTCTGCAAGCGAAACGATACCATCGCCGAGCAGCAATACGGATTCCAGAAAGAGAACTCTACTGAAATGGCGCTAATAAAAATTAAGGACAACATAATAGAGAACATTGAGCGGGAAATATATATAATAGGTGTTTTTCTAGACTTTAAAAAGGCATTCGACTCCATTAGGCACCCTATTTTACTGTACAAGTTATATGAATATGGCATTAGAAGAACGGCTTTCACATTAATAAAGAATTACCTCTTAAATCGTCACCAGTACACGAATATTACGAATGCAAAGTCCAGCTTAGGTCAGATACATTATGGAGTTAAAATAGGATCAATCCTTGGGCCGCTGGTATTTCGGCTTTATATAAATGATATAATTAACGCGCCCTCTACACCAAAAATAATACTCTACGCTGATGATACCAATGTACTCATCTGCGGACAAGACCTAGAAGTCCTCCAAGTAGAAAGCAATGCATGGCTGGAAAAATTTGTCCACGTGGCTCCGAGGTAATGAACTAGAGTTGCACACTCAAATAACTAAGTACATTATATTGCGCGCTCGTAACCCACAAGTGTATAAAACAAGATTGACTTATCCAGTTTCGCGATGAATCTATGGAACGTGTAGCAACACATAAATTTCTTGGTGTCATATTTCACGAGCATCTTGACTGGTCACCTCACATAGAAAAAAGTTCTCAGTGGTATATCTAGGTCCATTAGTATCACGCATAAAATAAACAACCGTTTGCCTATCTGGCTAAAAGAACAACTATACTACACATTGGTACATTCGCGTTTCCACTATTCTCTTCTTGTCTGGGGCACTGCACCTAAAACGAGCATAGAAAACATATCTTTATTACAAAAGAAATTTTTGCGCCTTATAGATAATGCACCATACCTTAGTCACACTGCCCCATTGTTTAGAAAACATCAACTGCTTACACTGTGGTATGTTATAAACAGAAAAATAGCGTTAGCTAGTTACCTACAAATGCATTCCGATCCTACGGGTCTTTTTCATCAGTATCTAACGAAACCACACACCTATAACACCCGGCACATATGTTACAATAAGGAAAAGATACGTGCGAACTACGGCACCCAGTAACTTAGCTACAGAATTTCCAGTTTTTTTTAAACGATCACCATCCTGCTGTAAACATTATCCAGGAAACTAAATCATTCAAAGCTTAAAAAATAGCATCACTGTGTATCTATTGTCACTGCTGGCATGACCACTCCTTTTTTTTCTGTTGTTTCTTACAGCACTTTCCCAATTGTACATAGATGTTCAATATGAAATAATTCCCATTTCAATGTTAACCAACCACTCTGTATTTCTATCTCATTTAGTGTTTATTTTATGCGCTGAATGTCTTGTGCTCTCGAATGGGAGAAAGAAGGGCGCAGACTCCTTGCCAGTCATCCACTTCCCTTTTGGTCTGCGCCCTAAGCAACTGTACCATGCGTTGTCTGAATAAACTCTTTCACTCTTAAAGAACAACCAGCACGCCGCCGTCGTCGGTCTCTTGAAACACTCTGGCAGCTGCTAGAGTGTGGACCTTCTTTAAAAGTCTACGTAGACTACCACTCATCTGTACAGTACGTGGGCTCCAGTGTCGACGAGTGCTTGGACAGGTAAGCTGTCTATTTTAACGTCAATTACACTTCTCTGTGGGCTCAGAGACAGGATTGGCTGCAGTAGTTGGCAATGTAGCACCACCTCCAAAGGCTGCATTTATTTTTATTTTTCCAAGATGGTGCGGCCAAGCACCACAGGGGACGAAAGACGACGTGGCTGCAGCGAATGGGAAGATGGGCGACATGTTGGCGGTGAACGAGACTAGTATCCGCGCGGCGATGGTGAACGACTGTACCACGTATTCCTAGCAGAGTTGTTGGCGCTATTAGACTCGGTGGTGGACGAAACATTACGGGCATTTCTATTAAGGCGGCTCAGGTTGGTCCGCATCCGAGGTGTTGAGGGCCAAGAGTTGCGAGAGTACACGACCAATGCGGCGACAAGTTAAACATATCGTCTGGTCGTCAGTGGTTCTCCGCTCATTCGGATTGCGATAACGCGGAGAGATGCGTCGGGGTAGAGCGAAAATAGTAGAAAGGCGTTTGTTGGCTCTGGGGTTGACGACAGTACAGACAGAATGTAGGCCAAAGTTTGCAAGTTTCTGTCGAAAGAGCGCTTGCACGAGGGGAACGGAAAAAGGGGAGGCATCAAGGCTACGCGAACAGAAAGCTGCGGGCGCCATCGTGTACAGTTCACGTCGGTCGATTCGCACCACGTCCTCTGATTGCGACGCATGCTGCTGTGCTGGCTGATCTTCGCACGTCGACTTTGCAGCAGTATTGGGAAATCTGGTGAATGGGTGCAGGAGGCGTCGGCTTTTGGCCTGTTCGAATTGTTGGCATTCTTTGATGACAGCATCAATTGTAGAGCAGCTCTTGCACATGAGGGGGTTAAAGGCGTTGTCCGCAATTCCCTTGAGCACATGCCGTACCTTCGCAGGTTCTGTCATGTCATGATCGGCTTTACGACAAACCGCCAGCTCGCAATGGATATACGAATTATGGGTGTCCGTGAGGGATTGGGCACGGGAGACCACTTTCCGTGTTGCGGCAATTTTACGGCCGGCTGGTTTGCCAAACAACTCTGTTAACTTCTCTCTGCGTTGGTCTCGGCTGGTGAGCTCCTCTTCGGGGTTTTTGAACCACACCTTTGCTGTGCCTCTTAGGTAGAACAACAGGTTAGCTTGCATAAGCGTAGGATCTCATATGCTGATTCTACTCACAGGTTCGTGCACCGCAAACCAATCTTCAACGTCGGCTCCATAGGTCCCGCAGCCGGTTCCGGGATCCTTGGGTTGCACAGCCGCAGCCGAAGAGTACAGGGACGTATCGGGCCATGGTGACGTCGAAGGCCGCAAGGACATTGATCTCGAGTGATCACCGTCATTCATGGTGACGACGGTGATGCGACGTCCACTGCGGAGCTCCGTTTCCAGCCGTGGTACCCCGCACCTCCCACCAATATGTTACGGGGGTGTTGTGAGTTTAGATAGACTCTGTTTATAATGTATATACAAGCAGAGTTATTGGGGTTAAGGTGGCTGACTAGTAACAATACGCAGCATCCGGCGTCTCGCGATCTTCTTCTTCCTCTCTCTTATCATTCCTTAACAATGTATTTCGGCGTATAGTCAAGCAGTGAAGCCGAAGCACACCAAGAAAATAGAGATGTGTTTGTTGAATTCTGTATATTTTTAGTAGTACAGGCTCGATAAATAAGGAAGCATACAATTAACGGAGATTCTGGCACCTTCGTTTTGACGAAATAAAAGGCATTGCCTGCGTAATAGCAAAAAAAAAAGTAAACTCGCATTATGCTTACGAATGAATTGTGTAACGCGGAGATTTTAGCGTTAGGGCTGTGCTCCGGGCTACTGGAACTGAGATGGAAGCGTTAGCTTGCGCCACCACTCAGACATCTTTGCGGAGTATGTGGGACATCCTTTCTGTCACAGGCGTCAAGCTGCGGCAAATTATTTTTTCAACCATATTGATTTACTTTATTAATCATTACTTCAATTCAATAATAATTTAGCAATATTAATTTCTTCTGTGTTGTCCTTAGTGTCGTCCTTCGTTGCCAGCTTTTGATGTATATTCATTCCTCTTCTTCTCTTTCGTTCATAATGGCTAGGGTATCGAATCTAGCAGCCTTGATGTCATGAGGTGGCATACAGTTTTTTAGCAATTACCTACTCTCCTAAGACCCCATGTGATGTGACGCCATCAGGCAACAAACCTTTTCCACATCCGTCCACCACGGCTCTCAGGGGCGCTGGTTAAAGATCCCAAGGCTAGATATAGCAAACACAATAATAGAGTCAGTACACGAATTGACAGCCGTCACTGTAGCACAAAGGGTAGTTCAGCGCACGAGTAATGCGGAGGTTGGGGGCTCGGCTCCCACCGGCAACAAGTTATTTTCGTGCACTTTCATTGTTCTTTTCCTTATTAATTTGTACGGTTTAATTGCAACCACAGTTAATTATCTCGATTCTTTATTTTGATGCTTTGGCTCAGTGATAAGTATGGTCATGGTTAAGATTGAGCCGCTCGGGTTCCCATGATCTCTTTTGTTCTTACACACACACACACACACACACACACACACACACACACACACACACACACACACACACACACACACACACACACACACACACATATATATATATATATATATATATATATATATATATATATATATATATATATATATATATATATATTGAGACGAGGTTTAGGCAGCCAATCTCTTCTTTATTCTGTCGAGGGAGAGCCCCACCACCAGGCACCAAAATGGTGATGTTAAGTATGTACACTTGAGAATATCAAGCGTATGAATAAAGCTCACACTGATGTCCCCGCGCGCGCAAGCGGCCAGCCAGGCCACAACTTAGCCAGGAGGGAAACGCCGAACGAATCGTTTTAGGTGCGAACCGTGAACGATCTCTGAACCACGATAACGATGGTCCTAAGAAATATCTACGGGAGTAACGCGATAGTTCACGGGGGATGTTTGTTCATTAATAATGTAGGTTTCGAAACAGCGGGATTCAGACTTCTCAGACAAACAGGGAGTACGAATGGGCGTCCAAACGAGCATTTCCTCTCCAGGACGAAAGGAGACGTTGCGACGAGAGATGTCGTAACGTTGCTTGCGATCTAGCTGACTGAATTCTGTGTTGAAGCGAGCACGTTGACGGCATTCTTCAAGTCTCGAGACGAACTGTTCGGGTATACTTGCCGAGGTGTTAGTTGGTTTATTGAAGAAAGCGGCGTCGATGGGGAATGTCGGTGAACGGCCGTAAACTAGGTGGAAAGGTGAGTACCCCGTAGTTCGTTGGATAGCGGTTTTGTGAGCAAACGTCACAAAAGGTAAAAGTTTCTCCAAGTTGTCGTGGTTTGGCCCGATATACATTGATGTCATATCTGTTAGTGTGCGACGAAATCGCTCGGTTAAGGATTTGTTTGTGGGTGATATGTCGTCTCATGAACTGTGCCACAAGCTCTGAGTACTTCTACGATCAATGTTGACATGAAGGTCTTGTCGCTTAACTGTACACGAGGTGCACCATGACGCAGCATAATGGCATCCGGAAAGAAGATGGCAACGTCGGAAGCAGAACTATAGCGTAGAGGAGTGGTCTCTGCGTAACGTCTGAGCTGGTCAAAAGCTATCACGATCCATCGATGGCCTGCCGGCGTTATAGGCAGAGGGCCGACTAAGTCTATCCCAACGATGGCAAACAGTGTCTCGGGACATGGGATGCGCTGTAAAAGCGCAGCAGGAGGCGAAGACTGTCGTTTCCGCCGTTGACACTGGACCCAAGAAGCGACGTACATGGCCACAAAGGTAGACATGCCTGGCCAAAAGAAACGGCTGCTAACGCGGTGGTATGTTTTGTAGAAACCCAAATGGCCAGCAGACGGGTCGTCGTGAAAGGCTTCAAAGATTGGTGTGCGCATGGGCCATGGAAGAATAGGTACCCAGTGGTGTCCGTCGGAGTTGTAAATGTAGCGGTACAGCACATCATTGTCAAGCTTACACAGTCGCCGTTGTCGACGTAATCTGGCATTTGGTGCAGAAGTAGTTCCGCACAGGCGTTGAATAATGCTGTTGCAGCTGGTGTCAGAACGTTGACACTAAGCGAGAAGAGTGACATGTTTGGAAGATACTGTGCCAGTAACCACTAGAGGTAATAACGGGAGTGGCGACTTAGTCTCATCATCGAGTGGCGAACAATGTAGAGATGTACTCGAAGACAATAGTGGCAGCGGGCAGCGAGAGAGAGCGTAAGCATCTTGATGCTTTTTCCCAGACTTGTAGACAACTTCAAAATCGTACTCTTGTAAGCGGACCAACCAGCGACGAAGGCGTCCAGAGAAATTTTTGATTGACGACAACCAGCATAAGGCGTGGTGGTCGGTTATGACCGTGAAGTGGCGTCAGTAAAGATACGGTCGAACTTTTTGGATAGCCCAAACTACTGCGAGACATTCCTGTTCTGTGATCGAGTAGTTCTTTTCGGCCGCAGTTAGTGCGCGACTGGCATAGGCAGCGACTCCCTCTTGTGAGGTGGTATCACGCTGTTGAAGGACAGCACCAATCTCATGGCCATTAGTACTGGTGTGCAAAAAAGTTGGTGCGTCCTCATCGAAGTGACAGAGGACAGGGTCGGTGGGTAATGCTTGCTTAAGGGCTTGAAAAGAATGTTCGCAGTCGTCTGTCCAAAGGAAAGCAGTGCCCGAAGTGAGCAACTTGTGCAGCGGCGACGCCATGGCAGCAAATAGGATGATGAAGCGGCGGAAGTACGATGCCAGGCCCAAGAAACTTCTTAATTGTTTTTGATTTTGAGAGCAAAGGAAGCGAAGCACGGCAGCAACCTTTTCGGGATCTGATCAAACACCATCTTTGCTGATAAGGTGGCTCTACACTTTGATGTTCTTTCTGTCAAAATGGCATTTTTCGTGTTGAGTTGGAGTCCAACGTTGGAAATGCACGTGAAAACTTTGTCCAAACGCTCAATGTAATGACGAAAAGTTTTAGAAAAAATAACGACGCCATCTAAATAGCACAGACAGGTCTTCCACTTAAGGCCACGTAAAACTGTATCGATCATGCGTTCAAATATTGCAGGAGCATTACATACACCGAATGGCATGACGTTGAACTCGTAAAGCCCGTTTGGTGTTGCAAAAGCTGTCTTGACCTTGTCTGCTTCGCGCATGGGGATTTGCCAGTATCCGAATCGGAGGGCTAGACTGCAGAAATATTCTGCACCCTGGAGGGAGTCAATGCCATCGTCGATTCGTGGCATAGGATATGCGTCTTTGCGCGTGATGTTATTCAGGGCTTGATAGTCGACGCAAAATTGCACAAAGCCGTCTTTCTTGCGAACCAGCACAACAGGAGACGACCAAGAACTGGAAGATGGCCGAATCATGTCTCTTTTGAGCATGTCACCAACGTTATCCGCAATGATTTTCCCTTCTGCGGAAGACACATGATACGGGTAGTGGCGTGCAATCGAACTGCCTTTGTTTTCGATGCGATGTACTGCGCCGGAAGTGCGCCCCAGAAGCTGGAGTGAACCTCAAATAAGGCGTTGTGTTTGTGCAGGAGTGCCAAGATGTCTTCTTTCTGCGCAGTGGTAAGATCGGGATTTATCGCGGCCGTTAAAGCAGCGGCAGCAGTATGATAAGGAGTTGTGGTAGACAAAGGCGGTGATTCGGTGTGAAGCGGTACCAGTAAAGCATGTCACAGTAGTGCTCTGGGAGAGTACAACTGGCGAAAAAACACTGTTACGAACAACGACAAACGCTCTATCGTCCTGAAATCGCACCAGTCTAGAAGTAAGGCTAAGCCCACCAGAAATGCATTGACCCCTCGGTGCAAGGAACACATCACCATTAAGAATAGTGTAGGGAGTCAGTGCGAGAATATTGACATGTGTACTTATATTTGTCGGATGAACATAGAGAACCTCAGGCCGATATCGCTCACTTCTTGCGTGGGAAAGGTCCTCGAGCACGTTCTCATGAACAGGTGGCAGCGTTACCTGGAAGAATCGGAGCTTTACCCAAATTCCATCATCGGGTTTCGGAAGAAGCTCGGGACGCAAGACGCCATGATCTTATTGAAGAACGAGATCATCGACGATACGACGGGCACCAAGGACAACAAAGCCATACTCGGGCTGGACTTGCAGAGCGCCTTCGATAAAATGAGGCACTCGGCTATCCTGGCCCAAGTATCCAGACTAAACATGGGCAGAAGGACATACCAGTACATCAAAGACTTCCTGACAGAACGGACCACCGAAATCTGCGTGGGAGACCTGCAGCTCGAAGAGAAAAAGCTGGGAAGCGTCGGAACTCCGCAGGGCTCGGTGATCTCCCCGCTTCTCTTCAACCTCGTGATGATCGGGGTGGCCAACCGGCTAGAAAGAGTAGCGGGAGTCCGACACACCATCTACGCCGACGACGTTACGCTATGGGTACCGGGAGGAAGCGACGGACACATCGAGACGACGCTACAAGAAGCGGTCAACGCCATCGAGGAGCAGCTGGGCGGGTCTGGACTCGTTTGCTCTCCGGCCAAGTCAGAACTGCTGGTGATTCCACCGACAGGAGCGGGCAGGAAAAGAAAGAATATGGAAGTCGAGTACGAGCGGCCCAAGATCACGGTCAAGACAGCGGGAGGACAAGTAATACCGGAGGTCGAGAAGTTTCGAGTGCTCGGGCTGCTCATCCAGCGAAACCGAGTCAACGGTGAAACGGTCAACAAGCTCGCGGCCAAAGCGGCCGCGGCAATGAGACTCATCAAGAGGGTGTCCAACAGAAGAGCGGGGATGAAGGAGGAGAGCCTGACTAGGCTCGTTCAATCCTTCGCAGTTAGCCACATAACGTACGTGGCCGCTTTCCACAACTGGAGGCCGAGCGAACCTAACAAGATAGACGCCACCATACGCAAGGCGTATAAGGCGGCACTCGGCCTCCTCGGGAGCACGAGCACCGAAAAATTCATGGCGCTGGGAGTCCACAACACGCTGGACGAAATAGCCGAAGCACAGAGAACGGCGCAACTCGAGCGTTTCTCTGAAACGAGAACCGGAAGAAAGATACTGCGGGACCTTGGCCTCGAGCCGAGGGAAGGCGAGCAGCAGGAAGACGTACCTATACCGGATAGCATCAACAGAAAGCTCAGGGTCTGCTCGATCCCGAGGAACGTGAACCCCGAGCACAACAAGGAGCGGAGGTTGGCGAGGGCCAGGGCTCTCGTGGACCTCCACGCCAGAGAAGAAGGTGCCATCTACGTGGACGCGGCGGAGTACCGAGGGAGCAGCGACGCATACGTGGTGGTGGCTGTCGGGGCATCGACAGGTGCAACGAAGACCGCGGCGAGCGTCCGGACTCGAGAGGCGCACCGGGCGGAGGAGGTGGCCATCGCCTTGGCCGTCTCCGACCCCGGATGCACTACAGTGTTGTGTGACTCTAGAACGGCAGTGAAGAACTACGCCAAGGGTAGGGTATGTAGTGAGGCTGCGCGCATACTGCGCAAGGCCGAAGACATCGGACGCACAAGTGCTGTGGTGATCAAGTGGTTTCCGGCCCACATGGGCAGTGACGTGTCGGAACGCGGGAACGTGAACCACAACGAGACGGCCAACTCGGCCGCGCGAGGACTAGCCAACCGCGCAGCTGCAAGCACGGCCGACTCGGATTGTTGGTCGCGGTGCAGTGCCAAGGACAAGATGACCACCTTCAACGAAATATTGATGTGGTACAGACTTAACAAACAGACTATGCCGCCACCTCACCCGGGGCTTACCCGGAAGGAGGCAGTGTTATACAGGCAATTACAGACGGGGTCCCTGCTCACCCTGGTGCTAGCTAAACACGTGTGTCCGAGCGTGTACGCGAGTGACGTGTGTAGACTGTGCGCTAAGGAGAGAGCCACCGCGGCTCACATCCTTTGTGACTGTAGTATAAATCCACGAGAAGCCAGCGAGAAAACGACGATCCCGCCGCAGTTAGAGGCTGCAACGAGGAGATATGAACAAGATACACAACTCAAGGCCGTCCAGCAGGTCTCGGCAGCTCTAGTGAGGCAGCAACCTCGCGAAACCGAGGAGAAGGGGGGCAGCACCCCGAGGACGGGAGCGGCGGCCCTCTCGGATCCGCGGAAGTAGCGAGGAACCAAGACCTCGAGGAGCACAATGCACGAGATTGACGTAGTGGCCACGTCGCGGTAAAAGCTTGTCCTCCCTGCGTGGAGGGAGCCTAACCGACTCTGCAGGCATTTTCACTAAAGTTGTTCTCTCTCTCTCTCTCTCTCACCACGTTTCACCGCCTAACAAATGTTATCGCACAGCGCTTGACGCGCCTGCATCTATCCGAAGTTTCTGGCAAGTTATTGATGCTTCTGTTGTCGCCGAACCTTGTGTTATCTGATTTCATCGTGTGACTCGAATGGTGTAGAACTTTGTGGAAGGCATGCGGGTCCCAACGATTAGTCTCGAACATTCGATGTCTGCTCTATAATAGCCGGCGCGCTTGACCCGCTGATCAGATTTTCGACGACCGCCGATCGCGTTCGCCGCTACCATTGTTCTTTGAGTGTAGCCTGTTTTTGAGGGCACAAGTTCGCCCAATAAAACGCTTCTTTCGTTAGTGACAGTTTTGCTGCCTTCTTAACCGTCACTACCATGTGAGAATATGCTCATTGGCCGCGGGAATGAAACAGTTGATAGACATGACAAAACGTAGGCTGTGAGCATCGAGAGCTGATGAAGTTTGAGTGTCCGTCATATGAATAGTTCGCTGACGGCACGAGATGAAAGCTGAGGCCGTTGACAGGAAGTCCCATCTCAAAATCATCGCGTAAGTAGACAAAGACAGCACGAAGAACTGAATGTGGTGAAGGATGCCATCAATGAAAACGCGCGCAGGGCAAACACCGCAGGGCTGAACAAGAACTGCATTAGCACAACGAAGGGAAGGGCCATTATAAGGTATCTTCACTTTTCGCAATCCAGAACACAAGTCAGTACTAATCACGGAAAGCGATGCAGCTGTGTCAACCAAGGCTTCGATTCGGACACCTTCAACACACACCAAAAGTACATTTGACGCGTGCTCCGGAGGAGTTTCACGTTGTAGAAAGGATGCAGCTTTCCCTCCTGAAGCTGCACCATTTCGTTTTCCGGGCGGTGATTGGAGGGCGAAGTAGCCGGTCGTAGAGGGGAAGAGGAGCACCACATCGGTGATGGAGAGTGACGAAGCGGGAAAGCAATGAACCTGCAGTGTTGAAGTCCTATGGAGATTAGGAACGTCGTGGATAATACTCGTAGTGAGAACGCCGACGTCGTGGTGCAGGGCCAGAAAACTCATGCTTTTCAAACCCGTCATAGGCACGTTTTGATCTTGCTGATGGCGTGGGCAAAACCTTTATATGTGCTCACGGATGCCGCAGTAGTAACAAACCGGTCGAGGTGGGCTCCATGCGTTGTAAGATGGAACAGGCGGTGCTTTTGTAGTGATAGGATGCAGGGACACTTGCGGTGCAGGTGCCTGTTGGGGTGGCTGCTGGGAGGGTGGCACTATAGAGGCAACCTGAGCGTAAGTTGGTGTAGGGATAGGGTGTGCGCTCGGGACTTGCGGGCAGGTCGCGGCAGCTATCTCGTCCCTCACGATATGGTGTAGGCCGCCACCAGGAGGCTTCAGATGGACCTCAGGATGGGTTGACAAAGCGTGGGCGTGCAGTTCCTCAAGGATAATGGAGCGAATCAAGGCGCACGTACCTCGCAGTCGTTGGACAGATGTGTCAGGGTGTAAGCGCAGCATATAAAGCTTATCGAGACACTGACACGTACTGATAATATCTGCGACGGTAGTGGGATTCAGCAATACAAGGGCATTGAATGCCGCCGTCTCAATACCCTTGAGCAAGGTGGAGTACATGGTCACTCTCTGCAATCGAGGTGTCCACGTGGCGGCAGAGGGCGAGGACGTCGTCTATGTAGGAAGTGTAAGACTCGCCTGAGTGCTGAACACGCTCAGCAAGCTTCTTCTTGGCGATATTGGAGGGGACAGACGAGTTCGCGAAAATCTGGCGTAGATGGTGTTTAAAGGTGCTCCAGTTGACGAAATCGAGCTGATGATTGTAAAACCAAGTTTTCGCAACAACAATTAGAAAGAGGGCGACGTGAGAAAGTTTTGCTGATTCGTTCCAGTGGTTAAAGTCACTCACGCGCTAGTATAGCTCCAACGAGTCTTCAACGTCGCCACCTGGAATCCCAGCAAACATCGGTGGATCCTTCTGAGGGCTGGCGACTGTTCAAAAAGGGGGTCCCGCTGGAGTAGGCAAGCTAGATATCGTAGTATTGGTCTGCTCGTCTTGCGACATGGTTGAGTGCAGTTGGTAGAGGCGGGGACCCGAGCGGAGCTCCAGGGATGTAGCACAGGTGAAGCTGGAGAGAGACCGGGAGCGAGAGGGCGAAGGAATCGGACAGCACACTCCCCCACATGTGAGACGAGGTTTAGGCAGCCAGTCTTTATTCTCTCGAGTGAGAGCCCCACCGCAAGGCCCCAAACGGTGATGTCGAGTACGCACAGGTGAGAATATGAAGCGTATGAATAACGCTCAGAATATATATATATATATATATATATATATATATATATAGCACATTTATTATATAAAACGAACTAAGGACAAATAAACAGCACGGTTCGCACTCCCGAAAATACTGCCTCAAGATTATGGGAGACAAATGCAAACAACATCTCATCGAAACGCGAACCTTGCTTTAAGCCTGCTCATTGGAAAAATCGTTGCCATGCAGGGTGTCGTGAATGGAAATAAATCGCAACGGTAACGAAGCAACTATTAGAACTTGAACAGTAACATACACAAAAATAATGGGATTAAAGTAACAAGAACAAGCGCTTTAGAAGCTCGACATTATTTTTGAGGCATCCGTATAATTAAATACAGCTAATCAAAACACTCTCGGTTGCAAAACACGCAACTTTAGGCACCGCTTTCTAATACAACCCTTCGGGCGCCTTAGAATATGTACAACACGCGCAAAGCAAATACACTCACCTTTGTGATATCTATGTTCTTCTGTTTCCGAGCTCATTCCACATCGAAGATGGTGGTCGCCAGCGTAGACATTCTTTGTGCCCTTTGCCTATAAATATATCTAACAGTTACAATATTCAGCGAGCACTTTGCTGCATATTTTATGATGCAGGCTTTGTAGGCAAAATCACCACCATAAATGAGCATTTTTCACCATAGCAATGTGCTGACGAGACCGGACAATACTACACCCAGTCACCTCACCCAGTCAGCATGCCCGCTATGCATAGAACGAAAGAGCAAGGGAAAAGCGTGACCTAAGAAGAGGGCATAAACGTCATGCTCTCCCCCTGAAGAATGAGCCCCACTGCATTCTTCCGGCGCCACCGAGAAGAAGGAAAATAACGACCGACCGCGTTTGCACGAGGGGATAGGCAGTGTCCATCACATTCTCTTAATTCTGTGGCTTGTCAAACCCAGACCCCCCGCGAGATATGAGTATACGACTGTGACCTCTTTTTTGAAAAATCAGGAGTGAAACAGTCCCTCCAGACAAGACACATTCAAAGCTGCTAGAGAATCTGTGCATGGCAGGTAAAGGAGCTGCCAAAGAAATCATTACGGATCTGGAGGTTCCTAAAAATGACTCGAGACTCGCTCAACATCTGGAGACAAAACGCGCCCTCTTGGCCAGTGGGAGACCCAGAAGCTTATTGGTAGCCTCTGAGCGAAAATCGCGCTTCTTACCAAGCAAATTGAGTCCCATGCGGCCCAGCTCGCCCGGCAGCAATGGTATGAAACGTGTACCGAAACGTACGGGCGTACGCGAACAAGTAGCAAATGGTGTTTATTGAAAAGTCTCCGCAACCATAAACAGTCTCAGGGCACCCTTAGGCTTGTAACGGATAGGCTCATAGAGAAGCAAATTGCAATCGGTCTCACCAAAAGGGAATTGGCCAACAATCAAGCACATACTTATCTCCCCCTCGCCGAAGACAAGGGATCGTCCGGTAGAGTGTGTAAGCTACCTGGGGCTCTCGGCCCCTGATCTATACGAACTATTCACTGTTTAAGAGATCAGACATGTTCTCTGCAATTCAAAAGTCAGATCAGCTCCGGCACCCGATGGAGTCACGAACAAACTTCTCAGGAACCTAGACAATAGGACAATCGAGATAGTCACGGCCGAAATCAATGAGGTATGGAAAACTGGACAGATCCCAGAATACTGGCGCACTGCAAAGGTTGTACTCATACTGAAACCAGGAAAACCTCAACACATAAATAACCTGCGGCCTATTTCTCTTACGTCATGGATTGCCAAGGTTGCGGAGCACGCGCTACATAACAGGATCACTCAACATATTGAAAAAAGGAGCTCTTTAGACACAACGTAATCGGCTTTAGACAGACGTTTTCCACACATGACGCAATGCTTTTGCTTAAGAGAGCAATCTTTCATAACTGTACGCACGACGTGAGAGGGATTGTTGCATTGGACCTATCCAAGGCCTTCGACCGGATGGCGCATAAGCACATCCTCACGAAGATTTCCTCTCTTAACCTGGGTCAGCATTTTCATGACTACACCAAATCTATCCTCGCGGATCGCAATGCACACATTCGACTAGGCACGGTTTCGGGAGGGCCCTGCGAGCTAGGAACCTACGGCGCGCCTCAGGGTTCGGCCCTCTCCTCAATCTTATTCAATATAGTCAGGCGCGAAATTCTGTCTATTATGCTCAAGTGTTGTCCCTAGAAAGCCGACTTATCCACGTTGGCAAGCCGAATGGAATGTCGGTACAATAATTCAAACTTTGTTGCTGAGCAGTGTTCGTATTGTTTATTGCATGTTTAATATGAGGCTGCGTTGGATCTCTATTTTAATGATGCAACCTATATTCGCGACGTGCTATTAACCTTAGGTGATATGGGGTAATGAACCAGAATGGCGCAGCCGCTATTCATACCACGCTGCGCCGTTAACCTTGCGCTTTCATTGGCCCAGGAACTGCCGATACGTATCATACATTGGTCCTAGCTTATGGGCCGCCTGTAACAGTTCAAACACTCATGGTGACGTGTTATGAAAAGTTTAAACTGTACCTGAACTTTTGGACGAAAGCAAAACATTTACAGGAATCATTTACTCGTGTTTATAATGCCTTCAATTTCATTTATGTTTCGCTTTTCACATTTTGAAGATCTACCCCATTTGGAATGCGGCCAGTTTGCTACTGGAAGAAGCACAAAAATTTACGACACAGGAAATTTTATTCGTAGAGTAAAGGTCTAACTTCTCAGTAGAGTGCGGGCCAGCGCTGGTCTGTTGACTTTTGCTGTCTCCGTCTTCGGAATAGAGTCCACGAAATAAACACCGCCATGCAGATGTTTGTGCGCTGCAAGGTTACCTGCAACGTATTAAAGCAAAACGAGCGATTCTTTATACACCGCTGGGTATGATTATACGCAGCTAGGTATTTATGCACCGCTTGGTACTCACGTACGGGGCAGAAACCTGGCGGCTTACTAAGAGGGTTCTACTTAAATTGAAGATGACGCAACGCGCTATGGAAAAAAGAATGATAGATGTAACGTTAAGGGATAAGAAAAGAGCAGATTGGGTGAGGGAACAAACGCGAGTTAATGACAATCTAGTTGAAATCAAGAAAAAGAAATGGGCATGGGCAGGACTTGTAATGAGGAGGGAAGATAACCGATGGTCATTAAGCGTTACGGACTGGATTCCAAGAGAAGGGAAGCGCAGCAGGGTACGGCAGAAAGTGAGGTGGGCGGATGAGATTAAGAAGTTTGCTGGGACAACATGGCCACAATTAGTACACGACCGGGGTAGTTGGAGAAGTATGGGAGAGGCCTTTGCCCTACAGTGGGAGTAACCAGGCTGGTGATGATGATGATGGGTATGATTAAATCTACTATAAAGGGAAAAATTCTAAACAGTGGTAACTACTCCCCGCTGTAAAAGGCGGATGATAACAGTTCATGCTGAGGGCCTAGTTGGCGGATACCAAAAAATTATTCTGTGCAAAAAGCAAATGCCACATGATAGAAAATGGGGTGGACACCGAACAAGTGCTATTTGCGACTGCATGTTCCAGAAGCCCGTTATACTTAGTGGTACGGGATGGAGCACCTTTCTTTTATATTTTTCTTTTAGCTCTTAAATAATTCATGTATATTCCAGAAAGACCTTTCTAAACGTACTTACATATAGACGCGCATGAGTGTATCACACGTATGTGCAAATGCAAAAATAAAAATAAATAAGCAAAATAAAAGGTTTCACTACTTAATATACGCCTAGAGGTATAGTGTTTCTCTAGTGTGCAAATAAATAATTCTCAGTGACGCAGCCCTCTCCCTTTATTCATGTAAAATTCTTCCAGTATCAGCAGGATCGACCGCTGTAGTTTTTGTGAATGATCTGCGTCCCGAAGAAATTCCTCATAAGTGCAAGAATTTACGTGCTCCGTCAGATGAGTGCGGTAATTGTTTTCTTCGAATGAGCGATCGTCCAGGAATGGGCTTTTTACACACCTTGATGTTCTCAGAATATAACTCCTCTTATATCACAGTGGTTAAACATGGCTAACGCGTAAGCCATAATAATATCATCATCATGATCGTCGTCAACCTTTTTTATGTCCTCTGCAGCTCGAAGGCCTTTCCCTGTGATCTCCAATTACCCCTGTCCTGCGCCAACCAATTCCAACTAGCACTCGCGAAATTCCTAATTTCACGCACCACCTGGTCTTCTGACATCCTCTACTGCCCTTCCCTTCTCTTGGTACCCATTCTGTAGCCCTAATGGTCCAACAGTTATCTAACCTGCGCAGTGCATGACCTTCCCAGCACCATTTATTTATTTTAATGTAAATTATAATATTGGCTATGCCCGTTTGCTCTCTGTTCCAAACCGCTTTTTTCTTGTCTCTTAAAGTTATGCCTAGCATTCTGCTTTCCATCGCTCTTTGCGCGGTCCTTGACGTGTTCTCAAGCCTCTTTGTCTGTCTCCAAGTCTCTGCCCCACATGTCAGCACTGGTAAAATGCACTGATTGTACACCTTTCTTTTTAATGCTAATGGTATGCTTCCAGTCACGAGCTGACAATGTCTGCCTTATGCGATCCAATCCGTCTGTATTCCTCTATGAATTTCCTTCTCATGATCAAGGTTCCCTTTGAATAATTTACCAAGGTAAACGTACTCCTTCACAGACTCTAGAGGCTGACTAGCGATCCTTAACACTTGTTTCCTTCCCGGTTGATGAGGACAGCTATAGGGGCTTGTAGATACGGCATGGCTTATTGTTTTTTTTTTTTTGTAGCGCAAGCTGAACAACAGCGACACAAAGTCACATCTGACACTCACATTGTACCAAGTAGCTTCATCTCTGTTGTCCTTCTTCAGCTTGCGCTATAACAAAATAAGATATGCCGTACCAACGAGCCCCTAAATGAAAATTAGCGCTGTGTGTGTCAGATGTGCCTTTCTGTTGTCCTTGTTCTTCTCGCGCTACCACAAAATTCTCGCTGTCCTGTTCTTCTCGCGCTACCACCCAGATATTCATCATTATCTTTGTCTTCTGCATATTGTTACGCCCTTGAAAGGGGTTTATTTTCAAGCCGGGTAGAGTTAGACGCAATGGCCCTGATCAGCTGAGTGCCTGTCGAGCTTCAGCTACACAGCCACACGTCGTCTTTCTCGTTCACCTCTCTTCGATGGCCCCATACTGCTTGTTGAGGCGTAAACACACTACGCACGTAAGAGTGTCACATTTCCCTCCACGCAGACGAGACCCTTCGGGCAAGTCAAAGAGGCAGTCGAGAAATAAAGGGCTTTAAACCGCCGAGATGCGAAAGTTGAGTCTTTGCTGACCGTCGGCAATTTGACGTGAGGCGTGCTATGCGGTAGGTTAATTTGCTGATACGCTGAGTAATAACATAGGGTATAACATAGTGGGCCAGCAGTTTCTAAAATAATCCACGTTTTCTGATTGGTTTCCTGAGCCACACTCAATCACGAGGGTCATATGTCACGTGTCGGCGTCGGCGGTCGAAGCGTGCTTTCGAGCGGTCTTGGGAAACAAGAGCGCGCAAAGAAGCAAGTCGTCGGGCTTCTTGAGCAAGACAGACTGTCTCTCATATACAAAGATTATCGTGGCTGGAAAACGGGAACATAGT
Source organism: Dermacentor andersoni (assembly GCF_023375885.2). Lineage (NCBI taxonomy): Eukaryota > Metazoa > Arthropoda > Arachnida > Ixodida > Ixodidae > Dermacentor > Dermacentor andersoni. The sequence continues at coordinate 178,014,299 of NC_092817.1, read as the reverse complement.
GTCTAGTGTATAACGAGGCGAACGAGCGTAAAAAAGGAAAGAAGGGACTGTGGCCCGTAACTTCGTGCTGTGAGGTGTTAAATGCGTACGTAATGAAAGGCAGCACGCTGTCCCGGTTCTCATGATTTGACGCGACGTTCATGGACAGCACGTTAGCAAGAGTTCTGTTCGAGTGTTCTGTAAGGCCATTTGTTTGTGGATGATACGGGGTGGAACAGGCACGTACCCAGGGGGGGGCCCGGGGGGGCCCGGGCCCCCCCCCGAAATCAAGTGGCATAACCCCCCCCTTCCCCACCCACGCCACCACTCCTCACACATTCCTTAAGCGCCACCAGATCAATGTTGATACTTGGCACACATTCCTTAAGCGCCACCAGATCAATGTTGATACTTGGCAGCTGTTCATCGGTCAGCATTATGCTGCCTCTTTCACTCCTTTTAGATGGCGGTAGTTACCGGCATCTCTTGTAATGTGAAGGACAGTTTTCTCAGATTCCGCACCCATGCGATTAACTCGAGATGCGTTCAGTTGTCACCATCTATTCAACCGTCACGCGCATAGCTGTTGCTTTTGTTAGTTCAACCTTCTCTGTTTAGGCTGATCCTGGGACGAGGAGAGGGATACGGCTGTTACTTAGCTGGTCTGTACTCTCATGGAACGAGTTGCGGCCGGAGAAAACGCCAATTGCGTTTAACTTTTCCATTTGCTTCATTATTTCCTCGAGTTACGGTTCGCCGCGACGCTGGCAGATGCCCGGAACCATATACACGTGATATGGGTGGGAAATAAAATAATGTGCAAGAGCGTCCATCATGAAACCCTGCAATAACCCTTAAACCCATAAGCAAGATGACTGTCGCCCGTTACCTCGTCTGTTTTCCCTAATTGTATAGCACTTTTCGTGCAAAATTGGCAACTGGAAACAAAAAATCGCAAGGAGTTGAGAAATTAAGCGATCTACTAAGGGAGAGAGCCAAGGCAACAACCAAACTGCAAGCAAAAGCGAATAATAAAAAGTTACGCGTTGTTTATGAGAATATTTATGCATCAACATCTTTTTATTTAAAAAGGAAGTAGAGAAAAGGCCGCCAGAAGTGGAAAACAATTACTTGTTTTCAATGACGCTTGCACAGTTATCGGTCGAACCGCCTCACGTAGCCACTTCTCTGCTGTGGTTATGTGGGTGTTTTTCTAACCTATCGCGGTGAGCGCAGTACGTCTAGAATCGCAGAGTCCTGCGCTCTACGCGGTTCTATGGGACTGGCGGCCGCACAGCGTTACGCAATTCGCGGAACTGTCAAAACTGATCAACAAGCAGATAATTACTGATATTCGAAACTATAACATGAGAAAGACTGAAGAAGCCGTAAAAAATGAAAGCAGCCTGAAATCAGTAAAAAAGAAACCTGGCATAGGACAAACCATGATGTATGCACTAAAAGATAAGAAGGATAATATCATCAGCAATTTCGAAGATATAGTAAAAGCAGCGGAAATATTCTAAGCTGACCTGTATACAGTACCCAGAGGAGTCACGATACCTCACTTAGAAACAGTAATGACCAGGATAGAGAAACTCTCCTATAACTAGCCATGAGGTCAGAAGGGCCCTGCAAGACATGAAACGATGAAGAGCAGGAGGAAAAGGTGGAATAACAGTCGATTTAATCAAAGATGGAGGAGACATAATGCTTGGAAAACTGGCGGCTCTTTCTACGAAGTGTCTATCGACTGCAAGGGTCCGAGAAAACTGGAAGGCAGACATACTAATCCACAAAAAAGTAGAGGTTAAAGAATTGAAAAATTATAGGACCATTAGCTTGCTCCCAGTATTATATAAAATATTTACCAAAATAATATCCAATAAAATAAGGGCAACACTGGATATTATCAACCAAGGGAACAGGGTGGCTTCAGGAAGAGATACTTTACGATGGATCACATCCATGTCATCAATCAGGTTATCGCGAAATCTGCAGAGTACAATAAGCCTCTCTATGTGGCTTATATAGATTACGAAAATGAATTTGATTCAGTAGAGATACCAGCAGTCATAGAGGCACTACGTAATCAAGGAGTACAGAACGCTTACGTAAATAGCTTGGAAAGTACTGCTACATGCGTGTGGTATTTGTTTGTTTGAACGATGCGCGTGGGCGCCATCACTCCAGAAAAGAGGAGGAAGAACGAACTGGGCTCGCGCTGTGAATCTAACCGGTCAGCGCTGCAACCGTTGTCGTAAATATAATCTGTAAATAGTTTCTCGTCTTACTGACTCGTCCTTCGCGGAAGAATATCTACAGAGGTTCTACAGCTACCTTAATTATATACAAGAAAAGCAGGGGAGATACCTATAGAGAAAGGGGTCGGACAGGGAGACACAATTTCTCCAAAGCTATTCACTGCGTGCTTAGAAGAATTCAAGCTATTAAACTGGGAAGGCTTAGGAATAAAGATCGACGGCAAATATCTCAGCAACCTTCGGTTTGCCGATGACATTGTTCTATTCAACAACAATGCAGACGAGTTACAACAAATGATTGGAGACCTTAACAGAGAGAGTGTAAGAGTGGGGTTGAATATTAATATGCAGAAGATGAATATAATTATAAATAGCCGGACAAAGGAACAAGAGATCAGGATCGCCAGTTGGCCACTAGAGACTGTGAAGGAGTACGTTTACCTAGGTCAATCAATCACAGGGAACCCTGATCATGAGAAGGAAATTCACAGAAGAATAAAAATAGGTTGGATCGCATACGGCAGACATTGCCAGCTCCTGACTGGAAACTTACCATTATTATTAAAAAGTAAGGTGTACAATCAGTGCATTTTGACAGTGCTGACATATGGGGCAGAGACTTGAGAGCAAGTTAAGGACAGCGCAAAGAGCGATCGAACGAAGATTGCTAGGCACAACGTTAAGAGAGAGAAAGATAGCGGTTTGGATCAGAGAGCGAACGGGTATAGACGATATTCAAATTGAAATCAAGAGGAAAAAATGTAGCTGGGCAGGTCATGTAATGCGCCGGTTAGATAACCGTTGGACAATTAGGGTTACAGAATGGGTTCGAAGAGAAGGGAAACGCAATCGAGGGCTACAAAACACTAGGTTGAGCGATGAAATTAGGAAATTCGCGGGCGCTAGTTGGAATCAGTTGGCGCAGGACAGGGGTAATTGGAGATCGCAGGGAGAGGCCTTCGTCCTGCAGTGCACATAAAACAGGATGATGATGATGATGATGATGATGATGGAGGGGGTGGGCCTCCCCCGAAAAAAAATCCTGGGTACGTGCCTGGGGTTGAATGTAGAAAACATGAAGCACATAGACGAAGCATCTCTTCGACCACGTCTGCAGTGACTTGCCGCCCACGATCGCTGGGAGGTTCATGTCGGAGAATGACAAAACGAAGCAGAAAAATAAACCCTTCGGTTGCAGTAGCGGATGGTATTGCACCTGTCTCACAGTAGCGTGTCAAGTGATCGGCACACACGACAATCCAGCGATTCGCATCAGATGACCGCGGGAAAGGACCGAGAAGATCGATGCCAAATTGCTCAAAAGGAGTGCTATGGGGTGGCACTGGATGTAGTCGACCAGGAAGAGCTCTTGTCGGACGCTTGTGACGTCGACACTCGCTGCAGCTGGACACACACTGGGTGGTCGTCTGGCGCATTTTAAGCTAGTAGAACCTTTCTTCAAGGCGGTACAGCGTTCGCGTAGATCCCGAATTACCAGTTGTTGGATCGCCATGTATAGTGTGCAAGACGGAGACATGAACACTCTCCGTGACCACCAGAAGATATCGTGGGCCTGCTGCAGAATAGTTCTTTTTGTAAAGAATCCCATCACGAATGCAGAGACGAGTCGATGGTGATGATTGCCTTGCAGTAATGAGCAGTGGTCATAACGTTCAGTTTTTTTGTTGTTTTTTTTATTGCTCGACCTTGAAGGTAGTTATATAAGGAAATCCCGGCTCCAGTGATACGATATAGCCGTTGAAGTTGTCCGCATCACAGTCCAGCGTTCAAAGCGGCATGCGCGAGAGGCAGTCAGCGTCGACGTGTCGGCGGCCGCTTTTATAAGAAACAGTAAAGTCACATTCCTGTAAACTAAGTTTACAACGCGCAAGCCGGCCCGACGGATCACGCAGATTAACCAGCCAGCGCAGAGAATGATGGTCTGTCAACACGGTGAAGGGGCGCCCGTACAGGTATGACCGGAAGCACTGTACGGCGAAAACCAGTGCAATACATTCTTGCTCTCTGACGGTGTAGTTACGCTCGGACTTACTTAAAGAGCGACTCGCATAGGCGATGACATGTTCTTTGTTGTCGACGCGTTGAATAAGGACAGCGCCGATGCCAATACCGCTAGCGTCCGTATGAACTTCTCTGGGAGCCGCATGGTCGAAGCGTCCGATAGTGGGATGAGACGTCAGACTAGACTTCAGCTCACGAAAGCTAGCTTCACATTCAGGAGTCCATTCAATGGGAACGCCCGTCTGGAGGAGGTATGTCAGTGGATACGCGATGTTGGCAAACCCGCGAATAAACCAACGGAAGTACGAGCAAAGCCCTAGGAAACTGCGTAGCTCTTTTACATGGCGAGGTTGCTTGAAGGCTTCCACCGTAGCAGTCTTCGCTGGATCGGGTCGTATGCCGTCCTTATCCACTACCCAGAACCACTTTTTGGCGCTCTCCAAAATGACACTTCTTCGAGTTGAGCACCACACCCGCTTTGCCGAAGCAGTCTAGCACAAGATCGAGACGTGCGTTGCGCTCAATGACCGTGCGCCCGAAAATAACAACATCGTCTAGATAGCACATGCATACTTCCCACTTCAAACCACGCAGTATGTTTTCCATAAAGCGCTCGAAAGTTGCAGGCGCATTACAGAGTCTAAACGGCATCACATTAAATTCAATAAGTCCATCTGGTGTTACAAATGCCGTTTTCTTTCTGTCTGCCTTGTGCATAGAAATCTGCCAGTACCCCGACCTCAAGTTAAAAGACGAAAAATGAAACGCTGATGAAAGGCCGTCGATAGCATCAACAATACGCGGAAGAGGATTACGTCCTTTCTGTGATTGTGTTCAGACGGCGGTAGTCAACACAAGATCGCCATGTACCATGCTTCTTTTTAGCCAGAATGACTGGCGCCTACTCATGGACTACAAGGGTCTTGGATTGCATCCTTATTTAGCATTTTGTGAACTTGGTCGTTGATCACCTTGCGGACCCATGGTGAAACTCTGGATGGTTTATGTCGCAAAGGTTTGGCAGATCCCGTATCTATGGGACGGTGTATACGAGAAGGAGGCAACAATGGTGGCCCCTCTTGCTGCAAAAAGTCAAACAGTCGGGCATGTTTCAGCAGAATATTCGCCACTTCGTGACGCTGCTTAGTGCTGAGTGACTTGTTCACCATTGTTAGAATTGAGGAGTGCGCAGGAGGGCAGGCATTAACGAAATGGCGTTCATCCGCATATTAGGGGCTCGGTAAGAATGGCAAGCGATAGCACTTGATCTTCCTTGTAGGCGGCAAGATTCAGACACTGTGGGGGTATTGCAGGTTCACTCGAACAGTCTGCGGCCCATAAGTTAGTGCGTCCCTGAACAACTGACAGCGTTCAATACGGTATCAGCACATTCCTCTTGATGCAAGTCACATGAACGGGCTCCGCGGTAGCTTAAAACGTTCCGTCAGTGGTAGGGAAACATACAACTGAAACGCACGTTGCGGATAACCGAGGCACAACTGTATCCCTGGATACACAAAGCACACTTTTATGATACGGTGGGCCTTCCATAAACGTAGCAGAAAAGCTCGTACCTACACTGATTTCACCCGTTTTGCAGGCGACAGTGGCACCACACAGTTTCAAAAAGTCAAGGCCAACGATTACATCATTCGTATAATGAGGTAGAACAGCGAACTCTGCGTTAAATATTTGACAACCCAATGTAACGTCTACATTGCGCACGCCCACAGGATAGAACTCCACACTCACTCCGTGAAGCGTATCGGCACGGTTCCAGCGAAACATCACTTTTCGTCCTAGGAGGCTTTTAAACGCAAGACTCGCCCCTGAAACGGTTGCTCCCGTGTCCACTAAGACCATTGATCAGACTCCGTCAATTAATACAGACACCTTGTTCTTAAACATACAAATGGTTGGAGGTATCTCTGTCGACAACATAGATTCTCCAGCGACCTCAACTCCAACGGCCGCGCTGACTAGTTTTCCGGAGGTGGCGACGGGTAGCGACGCCACGTAGAGGGCGACCGGCTTACGCGAGGAGCAGGTGGTGGTGTGAAGCTGTGATCGGATGCTCGAGAATGGCTCCACAGTGGCTCCGGGGGCTAGTGAGGTAAGGTTTCTGGATATGTGTGCTAGGGCGAATAAGTTTCGCCAAAGGGAGCGTACTACCGCCTAGACATCGTCAATCGGTTGAACCTCCGTGGTTGGTAGCGATTGCAATGCCTTGCAATGTGACCGAAGTCGCCACAGCTATAAAAAACAGGTAAACGGCGATCGATGAACTGCTCCTCGAATCGCTCAGCCGTGGAGGGTCATGTAGCAAAGAGAAGTGGCTGAGCTTGCTGCACAGGAGGAACGGTCTGTCTGCGTGCAAACCTGCTGGGGCGAGGGTGTTACGGAAGCCGGTGTTCGGGCAAAATGTGCCCTCACCTGGCCATGAAGCTCCTCTGTGGTTGACGTCTGTGACACATACCGCCGGTTACTCGAAGCGCAGTGTGCGGCAGGCGCCATGTGTTGCGGGTAATAAGCATCAGGTTGTTGTATGGAGTTGCTCGCAAGTTCCTGGTGTCGTAGCAGTTCTTTACGCATGACCTGCCGTATAGTAGACGAAAGATCGGCGGACGAGCTCTCATCGACACTGGCAATGGTTTTTACATTCGCCAGGCGTCCAAACTTTGGCACAATGCGACGTGTTTTCAACGTCTGAAACGTGCGGCAATGACGTACGACATCTGAGACGGAATCAATGTGTTCCATGCTTATAAGGAAATTGTAGAGGTCTTCAGCAATTCCTTTGAGGAGATATCCGACTCGGTCTTCCTCAGATATCTGCTAATTGACAATTTTGCACAGTTTGAGGATTTCCTCTACGTTATGTAATGAATGTTTCTCCAGGAGTTTGAGCTGTTTGAGCTAATGTCCTCTCGGCGCGTTTCTGTTTGGCGTAGCAACGGTCAAAACACTTCTTAATTTCCTGAACGAAGCGCTCCCACATTGTTAGGGAGTCTTCGTGGTTTTCATACCACATCAGCGCTGTCTCACTCAGAAAGAGTACTACATATTCAAGCTGAGTGACAGAATCCCAATGGTTGTAGCGGCTCACTCTTGCGTAGTGCGTCAGCCACTCGTCGACGTCTTCGCCTACATTTCCCGCAAACGAGAGTGGTTCCATGTAGTGCTGCAAAGGTCCAACTGGCGCTGACCATTGACACATGTGAAACTAGAGCTGGCATTTGTCCACCTCCACCCTGAGCCATGGGGAAGGTCGTTGGAAAGAGACCGACAAGACTACGGCTCGGGTGAAGTTCTAGGTGTTGGGACTCCGTGGTACGTTGTGTCGTACCCCGCAGCTCCATCACCCTGTTACGGCCACGAAAGGTGTATATTTTCAAGCCGGGTAGAGTTAGACGCGATGGCCTTGATCAGCTGAGCGCCTGCCGATATTCAGCTAGCCAACCGCACGTCGTCTTTCTCGTTCACCTCTCTTCGATACTCCCATATTGTTTGTTGAAGCGTAAACCCAGTACGCACGTAAGGCTTTCACAATATTAATCTCCAACCCCACTTTTACACTCTCTCTGTTAATTTCCTCAATTATTTGTTGTAACTCTACTCCTTACTCCTAAGTATTCCCAGTTTAATAGCTTGAATACTTCTATCCAACCATGCAGTGAATGCCAATGCAGAGACTGTTTCACCTGGTCCGACCCCTTTCTTTATAGGTATCTTCCTACTTTTTTGTGTAGAATTAAGATAGCTATGGAACATCTGTCGATATTTTCCAAGATATTTACGTAAGCGCTCTGTACTCATTGATTACGTTATGCCTCTGTGACTGCTGGTATCTTCAGTGAAAAAAATGCCATTTCGCATCTGTGAAAGCCATAGAGATAGGCTGATCGTACTCTGATGATTTCTCGATTGCTTGATTGATGAATTGGATGGAATTCATTGTAGAATATCCTTTCCTGATACCTGCCTTCTCCCTTGGTTGACTAAAGTCCAGTGTCGCCCTCATTCTATTGGAGGTTATCTTGGTGAATATTTTATATAATAATGGGAGTAAACTAATGGGCCTATATTTTTCAATTATTTAACGTCCCCCTTTTTGGGAAATGGTATAATATTTTCATTCTTCCAGTTTTTTGCGACCCTTGGAGTCGATAGCCACTTCGTAGAGAACCGCCAGTTTTCCAAGCATTACGTCTCCTCCAATTTTGACTGACTCTTATTCTATAGTCTCTTGCCCCACTTCCCCGTTTCATGTCTTACAAGGCCCATCTAACCACATCGCTAGTTATAGCTGTTTCTGTATCCTTTTCATTCCTCTTTCGAATGGAGTTATTCTGAGTCATGGGGGTACTGTACAGGTCAGTACAGAATTTTTCCGTGGCTCTTACTATTCCTTCGAGATTGCGGATGATATTACCCTGCTTCCCATTCAGTGCATTCATCTTGGTTTGTCCTAAGAAAGTTTTCTTCTCACTGATTTCAGGCTGCGTCCATTTTTGACAGCGTCTTCAGCATTTGTCACGTTATAATTTCGAATATCGCATATTTTCGCGTTGTTGATCAGTTTTGACATTTCCGCGAATTCTATCTTATCTCTTGAGTAGGACGCTTTCATTCGTTCTCATTTTTTTATAAGGTCCTTTGTCACTTGGGAGAGCTTGGCTACTGGTTGCATTGGTGCCTTGCCTCCCACTTGAATTGCTGCTTCTGAAGCCAACCTACTTGCGGTTTCATTGATTACCTCTCTGTCATCCTCTCTCTGTTCTAATCCTGCATATTTCTTTGGAACTACCAGACTGAATTTGCCTGCTTTTACCCTCACTGCGTCTAGGTCATTCTGTTTCTTCTTGACCAATTTTGCCCTTTCTCTCTTCACATAGAGGTTCTACGCTTCCTGGAAAAGGAGTTCATTATTCTCAGCTTATTACTTTCGGCAAATGCTACAGCATCTTTCATCAACCGTTCCTAGAATCGACGCCATAGTTGACAATTGCTTGCCAACAAGCCTGCTTTTTCCCCACTTTTGCATTGAAGTCGCCCATTACAATAGTACATTGAGTTTGCACTTTTATCATCGCTAATTCAACATCTTCACGAAACTGATCTACTTTATCATCATGGTGACTAGATGTTGGGAGGTAGGCTTGTACTACCTTTAAACTATACTCTTATTAAATTTTATTAGGGCAACTGCTACCCTCTCACTAAAGCTCTAGAATTCGTCAATGTTGCCGGCTGTGTCCTTATGGATTAGGCATCGTACCCCGTATTGCTTATTATCTGGGATACCTCTTTAGAAGAGGACATGGCCGTCAGTCAGCACTGTATAAGCCTCACCAGTTGTGATAATCTCGCTAAGGCCAATGATATTCCAAACAATGTCTGATCGTTCCTTAAGGAGTCCTGCTAAGCAAGCCTTAGTCGACAGAGTTCGGCTGTTAAAGGTTACCAGGGTCAGTTTCCATAATAATGTCCTTACAAGCAATGTGTGCTAAATAACAGAACTATATGCCCGCGAGCGCACCATTTTAATAAAGCATTCGGTTTTGTAACAGCGCTGGCTAATCGCTTGCATTGTATTCTCCATAGTTTCAGCACAATTTCTATTAAAAATGGAGAACGAAGGCCGCCCTCCCCAACTTGTCTCACCTATAATCTTTTCGCCCAAAGCTTCGGTAAGATGATACATCTTTCACTTTTTCAGTGATCCGCCAAGTACCAAGTATCCATTGCACACTGATTTCTATGATATCTAGGGGATGCCTCGCATTACAAAATGGGGCCTTGTTACATTCAGCGTGCGTTTTGAATTCCTATTATGGCAAAATTATGGAGTCTGCAGCTATCCAACAAAGCAAAACGAAGTGGCATAACCACTTTTTGTAAGTACGGTTGACAGAATCTACTGATGAAATCAAATTTGGGCTGATGGGTGGTGGCACATGGTGCAACGAAGCGCATGAGCACACATTTCCAGGAGTGTGTATACAGTACGCTATATGGAAAATCATTTTTGGTGATTTTCAATTCTGTGTATACAAGCTGCCACAAGCGACGAGTGACTATTATTAACCCTATTCCACAGTACGTTGTCTTTCAGCAGTCTCTACATCCTCTTTCTGCCATACCATCTCGGCTCTGGGTTGTTGCACGCCTGTAAAATATAAGCGTTGCAGCTTCTGAAGCGCTTTTGCAGAGGGATAACGCTTAATCGCAGCTGCGCAGAACTCATTGAGTCGATACCCGCCGTGTTTGCTCAGTGGCTATGGTGTTGGGCTGCTGAGCACGAGGTTGAGGGATTAAATCCCGGCCACGGCGGCGGCATTTCGAGGGGGGCGAAAACATCCGTGTGTTTTGATTAGATCACCATCAGCCTGGTTATGCCCACTGCAGGGCAAAGGCCTCTACCATACTTCTCCAACTACCCTGGTCATGTACTAATTGTGGCCATGTTGTCCCTGCAAAATTCTTAATCTCGTCCGCCCACCTAACTTTCTGCCGCCCTCTGCTACGCTTCCCTTCCATTGGAATCCATTCGGTAACTCTTAATGACCATCGGTTATCTTCCCTCCTCAATACGTGTCCTGCCCATGCCCATTTTTTTTCTTGATTTCAACTAAGATATCAATAACTCGCGTTTGTTCCCTCACCCAATCTGCTCTTTTCTTATCCCTTAACGTTACACCTATCATTCTTCTTTCCATAGCTCGTTGCGTCGTCCTCAATTTTGGTTGAACCCTTTTCGTAAGCCTCCAGGTCTCTGCCCCGTACGTGAGTACTGGTAAGACACAGCTGTTATAAACTTTTCTCTTGAGGGAAATTGGCAACCTGCTGTTCATGATCTGAGAATGCCTGCCAAACGCACCCCAGCCCATTCTTATTCTTCTGATTATTTCAGTCCATGATCCGGATCCGCAGTCACTACCTGCCCTAAGTAAATGTATTCCCTTACCACTTCCAGTGCCTCCCTACCTATTGTAAACTGCTGTTCTCTTCCGAGACTGTTAAACATTACTTCAGTTTTCTGTAGATTAATTTTTAGACCCACCTTTCGGCTTTGCCTCTCCAGGTAAGTGAGCATGCATTGCAGTTGGTCCCCTGAGTTACTAAGCAAGGCAATATCATCAGTGAATCGCAAGTTAATAAGGTATTCTCCATTAACTCTTATCCCCAATTCTTCCCAATCCAGGTCTCTGAATGCCTCCTGTAAACACGCTGTGAATAGCATTCGAGAGATCGTATCTCCCTGCCTGACGCCTTTCTTTATTAGGATTTTGTTGCTTTCTTTATGGAGGACTACGGTGGCTGTGGAGCCGCTATAGATATATTTCAGCATTTTTACATACGGCTCGTCTACACCCTGATTCCGCAATGCCTCCATGACTGCTGATGTTTCGACTGAATCAAACGCGCTCTCGTAATCAATGAAAGCTATATATAAAGCATGGTTATATTCCGCACATTTTTCTATCACCTGATTGATAGTGTGAATATGGTCTATTGTTGAGTAGCCTTTACGGAATCCTGCCTGGTCCTTTGGTTCACGGAAGTCTAACGTGTTCCTGATTCTATTTGCAATTACCTTAGTAAATAGTTTGTAGGCAACTGACAGTAAGCTGATCGGTCTATTATTTTTCAAGTCTTTGGCGTCCCCTTTCTTATGGATTAGGATTATATTAGCGTTTTTCCAAGATTCCGGTACGCTCGAAGTCCTGAGGCATTGCGTTATAGGGTGGCCAGTTTCTCTAGAACAATCTGCCCATCATCCTTCAACAAATCTGCTGTTACCTGATCCTCCCCAGCTGCCTTTCCCCTTTGCATAGCTCCCAAGGCTTTCTTTACTTCTTCCGGTGTTACCTGTGGGATTTCGAATTCCTCTAGGCTATTCTCGCTTCCATTATCGTCGTGGGTGCCACTGGTACTGTATAAATCTCTATAGAACTCCTGGGCCACTTGAACTATCTCATCCATATTAGTAATGATATGGTATAATGATATAATGATAGTAATGTTTTGATTTAGGTGCACGCTAAACAACCCCAAGAGGTCGAAATTTCCGGAGTCCTCCACTACGGCCTGCCTCAAAATCGGAAAGTGGTTTCGGCGTGTAAAACCCCATAATTTAATTGTGGGGCTTAATTTATTGCCCAGGGAGTTTCAGAGGGCATTGTGACAACGACCAGAAAACTCCAGAGGCCATTGTGGCGATTTCCACGACGTTGTCACTGAAGAGGACTCACAGACGCCTCTCCCGCGTCTTTACAATATCCCATATACGCCTTTCGAACCCTCCTCCACCTCCCCGTCCACGCGATGTGTAATACAGTGACAGTAGCTGCCAGCTGTTGCTGCTGCTGCTGCTTACAATAGTGGATGAGTGGCAGCAGATATCGTAGGTGGGGTGGGCACCCACGAAGGAAAGAAAGTGTTGCTTTAAAATTAGATCCGACGTGCGCGAGTGTGGAGGACTGCATCTGCTTTTGATGATGAAGAATGAGATCATCACTAAGGCTTCTTCGGCGGCTTAGTAAGCCCTCCACATAGAAGGCGTCATATATCATAATATCTATGTTTCTTTCTCACTATATAGAGCGCACAATACGCGGAGTACAATTGCTACATTCCTTGAAGTCATCAAAATTTCGGTACATAAACACTTGTAAGGAAGTTTATTGAGCGAGTCCAACAAACGGGCGGTAGCTCGGAACAGTGAGCACGGAGCACAAGATGGTGGTGTTCGAACGCCGGTCTCGTGCCCTCCGCTCTTGATGATGATCGGTATGCCATTCTCTTCCTTTCTTCATTACAATTGCCCCCGTCGAGAAAGGTGGAGCCATCCTGGCGATCTAACAGGTGGGTACAAGAGAGTCGAAGTACGGCTTGAGGCGGTCTACGTGAACAACATCACGTCCACGTCGACGACGGTCGCCTTGCAGCGTAAGAGGCTCAATGACATAGTTTACGGGGGAAGTACGCTCGACGATGCGGTAGGGACCATGATTATTTGGGAGCAGTTTGGACGACAAGCCAGGGGCGCAGGGTGGTACAAGCAGCCACACAAGTGCTCCAGGAGCGAATGTTGCGGCCGGAGAGTGATCATCATCGCGGGCGTTTTTCTGGCGTTGTTGGTCGGCTGTAGTAAAGCGCTTGGCTAGTTCTCGGCAATCTTCAGCGTAACGGGCCGCTGCTGACACGGGCGTGCACTCTGAGGTATCTGGTGCGTATGGCAGCAACGTGTCGATAGTGTGCGTCGGCTGGCGACCGTACAAAAGGAAGAAGGGGGAAAACCCGGTTGTGACTTGCGTAGCGGTGTTATACGCGTATGTCGCAAATGGGAGAACCAGGTCCCAGTTTGATTGATCAGATGCAACATGTGTCGCAAGCATGTCGCCCAGAGTCCGATTAAACCGCTCAGTGAGACCGTTCGTCTGAGGGTGGTAGGCAGTACACGTCCGATGTACAATGTTGCACTGGTGGAGAAGTGCTTGAATTGCATCGGAGAGAAATACGCGGCCACGGTCACTGAGGAGTTCGCGAGGAGGACCATGCCGAAGCACAAAACGCCTGAGGATGAAAGAGGCGACGTCCTGTGCTGTCGCCGCGGGAAGAGCAGCGGTTTCGGCGTATCGTGTAAGGTGGTCGACAGCAATGATAGCCCATCGGTTTCCGGCCGTGGTCAAAGGTAAAGGTCCATAAAGGTCAATTCCAACGCGGTCGAATGGGCGTTCTGGGCATGGAAGGGGCTGCAATGAACCTGTGGCAGGATGCGGTGGTTTTTTTCGTCGCTGACACTTGTGGCAGCCGCGAATGAACTTGCGGACAAAGCGAAAATTCCGCGCCAGTAGTACCTTTTCCGTAAGCGTTCATAGGTCTTGAAGACACCACCGTGAGCACACTGCGGGTCGGAGTGAAAGGAAGCGCAGATTGTAGAGCGAAGCGTTCGAGGGATAACTAGGAGCCACTTCCTACCATCTGGCGAGTAGTTGCGCCGGTACAAGAGGCCATCACGGATGCTGAAGTGCGAAGCTTGGCGTCGCAGAGTTCGAGTGGTCGAAAGAGTGGGTGCCCCGGATAAAACGTCAAGAAGCGAAGCGATCCAGGGATCGTGGCGCTGTGCAGAGGAGACGGTGGCGACGTCAAGAGCTGACAATGGAAGGGCTATAGTGGATATCGACGCAGTTTCGGTGGATAGAGGTGACCGCGACAGTGCATCAGCATCGGCATGCTTGCGTCCGGAACGATATATAACGCGGATGTCAAACTCTTGAAGTCGAAGGGCCCAGCGGGCAAGGCGACCTGACGGATCCTTCAACGAAGACAAGCAACATAATGCATGATGGTCCGTAACTACATCAAACGTGCGGCCATATAAGTAAGGGCGGAACTTGACAAGCGCCCAGACTATTGCCAAGCATTCTTTCTCGGTGACGCTATAGTTTGATTCAGCCTTGGTGAGCGTTCTGCTGGCGTATGCGACGACATACTCTGCGAACCCAGGCTTTCGTTGCGCGAGAACAGCACCGAGGCCGACACCGCTGGCGTCTGTGTGCACCTCAGTTTCGGCCGTAGGATCGTAGTGGCGCAGTATAGGTGGTGACGTCAGGAGACGGCGAAGGGTGGAGAAGGCTTGGTCACACTCAGAAGACCATGACGAGATATTGGAGGCGCTGCTTAGTAGTTGGGTCAAAGGCGCAATTATAGAGGCGAAGTTGCGCACAAACCGACGAAAGTAGGAACATAACCCTATGAAGCTTCGTAACTGCTTTAGAGTCGTCGGTTTGGGGAAGTCAGTCACGGCACGTAATTTAGCTGGGTCCGGAAGCACACCATCCTTTGATACAACGTGACCAAGAATTGTAAGTTTTCGCGCAGCAAAACGGCACTTCTTGAGATTTAGTTGCAGCTGAGCGGTTTTCAGACACGTCAGGACATGGTTGAGGCGTTCGAGATGGGTTGCGAAATCTGGCGCAAAGACAACAATGTCGTCGAGATAGCAGAGACACACGTGCCACTTCAAACCCCGCAGAACCGAGTCCATCATGCGTTCGAAGGTGGCAGGCGCATTGCAGAGGCCGAAGGGCATGACATTGAATTCATATAGACAGTCAGGCGTGACGAAGGCTGTCTTTGAACGGTCGGCCTCTGCTAAAGGTACCTGCCATTACCCGGAACGCAAATCTAACGACGAAAAAAACTCGGCACCTTGTAGGCAATCAAGGGCATCGTCAATTCTGGGTAAAGGGTACACGTCTTTTCGAGTGACCTTGTTTAGGCGCCGGTAATCCACGCAGAAGTGAATCGATCCATCCTTTTTTTTAACGAGAACCACAGGGGATGCCCACGGGCTTTGTGAAGGGCGAATAACGTCGCGTTTAAGCATATCGTCAACCTGGTCGGTAATAACTTCACGTTCCGCGGTGGAGACGCGGTAAGGGCGTTGTCGCACTGGCGAGTTGGAGCCGGTGTCGATGTTGTGAACAATGGTAGAAGTTCGGCCAAGGGCACGTTGGGCAACATCGAAGGAGTCGCGGAACTGGTAGAGCAGCTGGAGAAGAGCAGAGCGTTCAAATGGGGACAGTCCGTCTGCGATGGACGAATCGAATAGGTCAGCAGCTGGAACATCAGAAGGGGTAAGAGCACTGATGACGTCGAGGTCGCGTCGAGCTGAATCTTGCTGCACGGAAAAAATTTGGCCGATATCAATGGGTTGCACGCATCCAAGGGATTCACCTTTAAGCAGTCTGATGGGATATGGAAGAGGATTTGTGAGGCAGAGAGCGCTTGTTCCATTCGAAATAGAGAGGGTCAAATAAGGCAAAAGAAGTGGCTTCCGATTTAGAAGAAGGCGTGATGGTTCAAAGAATGCAGCTTCATCACATATGCTGTTGCAGAATACGGGGAGCAAGACAGCTGCTGTCGGCGGAATTTCTGTGTCTTCTGTGACTACTGTTTTGTGTGCGGCTTGATGAGCGGGGTAGTAGGACTGGTCACACAAGGGGAAGAGCTCAAGTTCAGATCTGGCACAATCAATAACGGCGTGATTATACGATAGAAAGTCCCAGCCAAGTATAATGTCGTGCGAGCAAGAGGAAAGGACGATAAGCTCGACAATGTAGTGCTCTTTAGCTATAATAAGTCGAGCAGTGCAGGCAGCTATAGGCCGAACAGGGTCTCCATTCGCTGTACGTAAGGGCATCATCTCAAGAGGCGTGGTCACCTTCCGAAGCTTGCGGCAAAGTGTGGCGTCTATAACAGAAACGGCAGCACCGGTATCGACAAGAGCATATGCACGGATGCCTTCTACGAAAACTTCGACAATATTCGACGGCAAAGTTCGAGGACTTGAGCATTTCGACAGCGCAGTTCTTGCCTCACGAACTGCGGAGGCTAGTTTCCCTCCTTTTCAGGGGCTGGTCGACGACGCATGGGCGACAAGGAGCGGCGACGGGGTGAAGGTGAGCGACGAGACGTGGGTTGCGGATAGTCACGTGAAGACGTGCTTGTGTGGGGACCCGGATCTTCATAACGAGAGCGGGGACGATCTATGTAGTTCGGTGAACGGGCGTCTGAATATCCTGGCGCGCGACGGCGGCAGAATCGGGCGATATGACCAGGGCCACCGCACGCAAAACAGATCGGCCGGTTGTCGCGCGTTCGCCAGGGATTTGCAGGGATGGGAGCAGACCATGTCACGGACGGCTGAATCGGGGCTGCAGCATACGACACACCATGGGGTGGTGAGGGCTGTTGAAGCTGCTGCCGCTTTACTACCTCAGCGTAACTAAGAGGCGCGGCGACAGGTTGCTGCTGAATGGGCACCGGCATGGCCTCGGAAATCTGCTCTTGAATGACGTGTCGAAGCACGGGAGCCAACGGGATTGGTCGCTGCAGTTGCTGCTGTTGTGGGAGCTCCTGACGCTGAGCAAACGGCAGGAGAGACAACTGACGGGCTACCTCCTCACGCACAAATTCTTTCATTTGTGCGATAAGGTATGACTGGTCAGGCATGATGTCCAGTGCAGCGAGCGGCTGATTGTACGTCTGAGATGAACGTCGGGTGAGAGCCCGCTGCCTTCTCAACTCGTCATAGCTGTGGTAAAGAGTTACAGCTTCAGACACAGTGCCAGGAGACTTCGCAAGAAGCATCTGAAAGACATCGTCGTCGACGCCCTTCATGATGTGCTGTATTTTGGCACTTTCGCTCATTGAGGCATCGGCGCGCCTGCAGAGATCGAGTACGTCCTCAATATAGGCGGTAAATGTTTCATTCGGTTCCTGTGCCCGTGTGCGCAGCGGTTGCTCGGCGCGTAACTTCCGCACGGCAGGGCGACCGAAAACGGCAGATATTGCCTCCTAGAAAGCAGACCAGTTTTCAAATTCGGATTCGTGGTTCGTATACCACAGCTTCGCCACGCCAGCCAAGTAAAAGTTCGCGGTACTCAACTTAGCAGCGTCATCCCACTTGTTGGGTCCACTAACTTTTTCGTAGGACGACAGCCAGTCCTCGACGTCCTGGTCTTCCGTACCCGAAAATACCGGGGGGTCTCGCTGGCGAACGGGGCCGGGACAAACGGCGGCCGGGAGAGGTGGCGGCTGTTGGGCTGCGTCAGCTTGCATGGTCGAGTGCAACGTGCGGGATCGGAGTTCCAGGGTGCCGACGATGTGCGTACCCAGCACGATCCACCAAATGTAAGGAAGTTTATTGAGCGAGTCCAACAAACGGGCGGTAGCTCGGAGCAGTGAGCACGGAGCACAAGATGGTGGTGTTCGAACGCCGGTCTCGTGCCCTCCGCTCTTGATGATGATCGGTATGCCATTCTCTTCCTTTCTTCATTACAGACTGATCAAAATGCGTCATTGCGGTGTTGTTAGCAGACAACTTTCAATGAAGGGGAAGTTTACATCGCAAATACACAATAAAAGGGGAACCGATAGTAACAAGCAGGTGAGTGTGAATCGATCAATATGCTGGTATATCTGTCATGATTTTTTATTACGCTCCCTCAGATTCAGATGATTTGCAAAATTATGTTCTAGCAGTTCCTGTATAGCTCCTGGCTTGTGATTGTGGTGTCATTGTGTCATCTATGCACCTCAACGTAGGTGTGGTTTGTCTGCACGAACTCACTGGCAACAGTGGCCTTGATCCTCTCGGCGAGAGTCAGCAGGTCCTGCCTGCTGCCTACTTGAGAGAGGACAATGGCAGCCGCAGGTGCTTCGCCATGATCGGAATGCGGAAGGCCCACCACAGTAACCTCAGCGATCTCTTCCGCATGCTGACGGAGTAGCAGTTCTTCCAACTCTGCGGGAACCACCTGCTTGTCCATGCATTTTATCATCTGTTTCAGCCGCTCGACGATGTACAGGCGGCCATTCTCATCGTAGTAGCCTGCATCACCTGCGTCAAAGGAATAATTACATACAAGCGCCCTAATCCTAAACAAAATGTTATTTGGGTTCTAATTTCTCATCGTAAGCCCTTGAATACCTTTCCATTTGTATGAACGAGAGAAGACGGGAATCCAAGGGGCACCATTGTTCTTTAAGTCAGGAGTATGCAAACCCAAGAGACAATGAAGGAAAGAAAGTCATTCGAGAAATCATCTGTGTTGACATTCAAATCTAGAAGATGATGAAGAACAGAGAAATCACAGTTGTAGCGAAGAAGACAGGTGTGTGCGTCAGGCGCATTTTTCGCTACAACTTCCCGGGGAAGAGGGCGCATTCCTGGCTGCTCAAATTTAGGCTCAAGGGGAGGAGAGGACGACCGGTTCGTAGTAAGGTTTGAGTCACTGAACGTGCACCGTCTCACTTCCACGGCACCTTAAGTCAGCGGACAGCGTGAGAGGCTCGACAAGGTCATTGACAGGAGACGTTTGATGCAGTACGCGGTAGGTACCGTGCTACTCGACTAGAAGTTTAGAGGAAAGAGCGGTGGTGTGGGGGTGTGGAAGGTATCCAGAGCCAGACTAGAGGGTCCGGCTGATATGAGCAGCCGGACCCTCTAGCGTCGGTCGTTGTCACGACGGAACTTTTGCAGCCATTGGTCTTCAGTCGCAAAAGAGCGCGTTAGCTGGCGGCATTCCTCGGCGTATCTGGAAACGTCAGACAGGGGCGTGCACTCCGATGGGTCAAGTCGGTAGCGGGGAATTGTGTCGAAGATATAGCACGGTTCACGGCCATATACGATGAACAATGGGGAAAAGCGTGTCGTGGCCTGTGAGGAGGTGTTATAGGGATAGGTAACGTATGGTAAAACTAGATCCCGTTGGTGTGGTCAGACGCAATGTACATAGATAGCATATTGCCCAAAGTGCGATTGAATCTCTCAGTCATGCCTTTATTCTGCAGGTGACAGGCAGCAATTGTGCGATGGACAGTACGGTATGTAGTAAGGAGCGCGTTAACTACCTCGGAAAGAAAAACACGTCCTCTGTTACTGAGAAGTTGCTGGGGCGCACCCCAAAGTACGAAGTGTTACAAAAGGAAGGACGCAACCTCACCGGCGGTGACGGTTGGTAGGGCAGCTGTTTTTGCATAACGCGCGAAGTGATTCACGGTAACGACAATCCAGTGATTACTAGCAGGCGTGCAGGGTAGAGCGCCGTAGAGTTCGATGCCGACGCGTTCAAATGGTCGAGATGGGTACGAGATTGGCTGCAAGGGACCACAAGGACGGCGAGCAGGAGATTTGCACCGCTGGCATTCTGAACGTGAGCGGATTTACTTCTGCAGAAAACTGTGGATCCCACGACAATAAAAGTGCCAGCGGAGCTTGGTATTCATTTTTAAGAGGCCAACGCGGGCTCCGTATGAGAAGCGGAGCACACATATGTGCGGAGGTGACAAGGGACGACGAACAACGACTTGCTACCGTTTGAAGCTAGTTGGGGCTAGTTGAATCTACCATTTGAATCTAGCGTAAAGAGCGAAGCTTGACGGGTGAGTCGCTGAGGAGTCAGATAGTCAATCCAAAAGAGCCGCAATCACTCACCTCAATTCATGCATTACAATATGTTCCCTAAAGGAATCCATTAAAATGTTGATTAGTCCAATTTTCGCAATTGATTAAAGTTTGAAGCGCACCGATTATAGTTTGTGGTTAGGTTTCCCGTATAGGTTGCCTGCGTACAACTGTTTCTATGTTCCGTGAGTGCGGTGCTTACGAATCTTGATGTTTGTCTGATATACTGCCTTTTATATCTTAGTGTTATACTGTAAGATACTTGTACTTCAGACACAAAAAATTACAGCGCATGTTCAATCGCGCGTCTTTTATATTCTCGTGTGTTTTTGTTTACTTCTTTGCAGTACGAATAACTCAACCGGTACGTCATTCTTGCTACATATTTTTTTAAATGAAGCATCTATGGCTTAAAGTGAATAGATGGTTTAATTACAGGCATTCGTTCCCATCCTTCTGGGCCTGAATTTGTTGGCCTTTTCCCCGAATCATTATGAAGAATCTTTTCAGCCATGTCAACACCTAAAAATCAGCAAACCTGCTTGTCTACAACTCATAATGGCGAAGTCTTTAGTGCAATTCAATAAAGACAGGGACGTGACAGAGACACAGGACAGCGCTGTCCTGTGCCTCTGTCGCGTCCCTGTTTTTTTGTAATTGCGCTAAAGGATGTGCCATTATGAGCAAGCCGTACCAACTAGCCCAAGAATAAGCCTTGTTATCTTCAACCTTGCGACTCGTGTGTACAGGCTTTTTAAGACCAGGCGGTCATATTAATGATTCTAAAAACAAAAAATTAATTGTATTTGCATGGATCCTCACAATTACACTGTTACTAAATTGGAAGTAACTTGGCTACCACATAACCCAAGGTATCATTTTTAATACGCTGCTTATAATAACTCGAAATACTGATTGATCCACGCGAAACTAGCAAAATAGTCGTATCAAGAGTAATGTGATGCTGCAGCGATGCTCCAGTTCTGTACATCCTAGATCACTTAATGTTATTTATTGAGCTAATAAGGGATTAATTGACGAAGATAACATTATTTGTATTGGAATGTGTCTCAAAGCCCACAAATAGGGTTCGCTGACCTAGTTGTGGCCATCGCTTGAGTAAATATGGCAATATGCCCAGTAGAAGAAAAGTCGGGAGAGACACTAAGACTGTTTACGCGTGCGAACGCGAAAGTATTATATTTCCGTCGCGTCAAATATTTTTACACGCATTCCTTGTGCGCGCAAGCTTTGGCCTGCTTTTTAACTGCACCTCGGTAACGCAAAATCAAGCGTCAAGCGTCTCAACGCGACGTGACGTGTGCAATAACGGATGCACAAGGCACATTTTCAGTCAGCCAGAACCATGTAGCCGCAGTGGCATCGGGAAAGTGTGCTCGTCTCCCACCGTGGACGGAAATTCTCATCCAGGCAGAACTGTACAAAATTTTGTTTTCTATGCCGCTGATTTAGTTTGTCTACAGGAACGTCCCTGAGAAATTTCACGCCAATCCGAGCATTTTTGACGTGTTCTTATTTTTTGTGCCATCGGTCATTCTGCTACTATCGCTGGGTGGCCATGCTGACGACGCCGGATGTGCGCGTAATTGAGCATAATATGCTTTCGCAATAAAGTAGTGTGGCTTCTTTCATGCACTAGCCGACAACATGTATTTGGTCAAGTCCTTCTATAGAGCTCTGAAGCTCTCGCAAGTGTTTGTGCTTGGTTAGTGGTCGCAGGGACACATTGTGTGTGCACTCATATTTTTCAACAAATGTTTGCGGGGAATAAAAAGTGGGCCGTTATTAGTAACAGTATGCCTACCCGACATACACCAACCCTCTTCGTCGAAGAGCTCGGCGGTTTCCTTTGGTCGCTTGTAATAGCCCCTCACCATAGTGGGTGAGCGGTAACAGATCTCGCCGGTCTGGTGGGGACCCAGTTTTTGCCGCGTTTTCACATCCACAACCTGGAAATAAAACAAAACTAGTTGTATTATGTTGGATTTGCAAAGCAATTAGCGAAGAAAATTGACATTTTTATATTTATATACTGAAAACCTGACCTTGCTGCCATAAAGCAGGCCCCGATGAGCGGAATACCCTAATAAAAGTGGGCACCAGATAATGAAGAACAAAGCATAACATGTGAATAGATTTACTGTACTGGCTATGTGTAAAACGTACGGCCCAGTGAGGTAATTATTTTGAAAGATAGGTCATGCACCAAAAGATAACTTTCGGCATAGTCGGTGCTGTGTGTCAGCTCACGAAGTTATCTCCTGCGCGGGGCAAACTTACAATAGTGTATATGACACACTAAATTACTTTGTATTAAGCACTAAGATCAATTCAACAAGGAAATGATGGTAGAGACCTGATGAGATTTAAAGGTATTGATTATCAGAATTAGTGTCATTTAGTAATAAGCAACTACGGTAAGAAATTAGGAATGCACCAGAGCACTAAAACTAAACGCAGAGCATATAAGCAAGAATTAAGTCACACACATTCAGCTAGTAATGAAACCACAGCAAAACTAAAAAAAAGGGTCACACACTGTGGCGAAATTACTCTTATGGAGCAGCGCGCATAGCGTTGACGACATACTTACTATCGACAAATACTACTTTGCGAGAGGAACGTGCGGCAGATTCGGGTAGCTACTCGTGTAGTCATCGCTGCTGCAGTTTATACTCGCAAATGCCCTCTAAGTACAACAACGCTTCGCTAATTCTGCCCAGGGAAAATTTGTTGGAGGTGCGGGATAGCCCTAATAGACCGCGGAGGTACGCTGTGGTCATCTGCTCGGTTTTAACGTAATGATGGAGTCGGCGGAGCCTGCGCCAGCAGTGACAACCCCAACCGCTGTCCTGGCGTATCCGAAAAACACACGAACGTTCTGTGGCACCAATAACTTCGAAGTGAAATATTGGATGGCCATGTAAGAGCGTTTGAGTAACCAAAACCGACGGAATGCAACTGAAATGTTGGCCAACCAGGTGTTCTGTATAGTTGCAAGTCAAGACGAGGGTGTTGCTTGACAAGCACGGAAATGAGCTCTCTGAGGGGGAAGCGTGTACACAGATGTGGAAGGATTTGCACGGTTTTCCGTAATTTTGACGGAAGAACGCAACTAAGAAAGATCTAAGAAACCACGCAGGCCCTCCACGTGGCGCAGAGACGTTACTGATCAAACTAATTTCTTAGTAAGATGCGTCAAGAAATTCGCAAAGTGCGACTTACACACAACCAACAGACATGATACCTCTGGGTTGTTATATGAATAAATGTGAAACCGAAATTCTCTTACGTGGAGACGTTACCACAGACCCGTTTTCCAGCTGCCGTTTGAAGTCTATCTTAGCAGGACCAGCGCGACCCGCTCGGTTCCTTGCAACAGCACCAAAACAAAGTGCAAGAAAGCTCGCGTTAATGCGTAGCGTTCACCGCCAGCGTTTCCAGGGAAATATTACAGTTATATAAGCAGTAGTTGCCATGAAGCGTGAGAAGCAACTAGCGATCTTTTAACACTTGCGCGTCTCACTCATGCTTATGGAAAATTTTCAAGCATGAGCCTGCGAAGAACACCAAAATCTCGGAGTTAATTCAGTCCCCTTTAATTCCGCTTCGCTACTTTCTCATGGACCTTAAAAATAGCCGACTGGTGAACTGTCGATAATTGCACAATTTGCTTTGACACCCGGCGCATCGTACAGTATAGTTTTGCAAAGTTGAAAAACTAGCCTTACCAGGCCACGTTTCCACGCATTGCACACGCTGTAGATGCAAAGCTATGTTAAATCGCACTCATTCGCTGACCGCGAATCCTGGCCAGCTTACCAGAGAAATAGTAGAATCTCCAGAGATTAGGAACAGGAATTGGGTTCCTAATCTACGCAAATTCCTTGAATTGTGCTACACCATCCGTAGAATTTCTATAGCATTTTCGATTGCAGTTTTGGAATAGAACCTTCACGACATTATACTAGGACAAGACTTCTAATCATCATATTCTGCCCTCTTTGATTGCGCGTCTGGTATAATACATCTTCAACGGCCTCACAGCTGCGGAATTCCACAAGACACACAACTGGAGCTTATTTTCCCTCGATGACTTCCACCAGTCACCTAAAGCCACAAACTGGGCTCCTGTGACCTCATTTAGGTCTGTTCTTGACGGCATCTACATGGCGTGCCCGAGTCTTCACGTAGTGCTAGAAAGGAACGTCGCAATTCCGCCAATGCTAGTTACTGCAGCAGACAACCGGACTACACTCCCTCTCCTAAACTTCAACTATTTAGCGCAAGCTATCCCGCGAGGCATGTCGCTGCCCGACATATCGCGTATAAATGATGGAGAAATATCCGTACTACACGCGGAAATTCCACCATCATCCGCAGGCATGTTTGAATGGTCCAATCTTGCCCCAGGAGAAGTAAGCAAGGTGATCGCATGTGGCCTCCATCCCACGCAGGCTGCTGACATAAAAAATTGTGGATTTGATAGCCGTTGCTTAAGCCAGCCCACACTTGCTACCGTTCTATGTATGCATATATATATATATATATATATATATACACACACCAGTGTCCTTCAGAGTGGTGTGAATAGCGCGATGGAATGAAGAATGCTAGGCATAAACGTTACGACAACGCAAAAGAGCTGTTTGGTTCAGGCACCAAACGGGTATAGCGGATATTCTAATTGACATTAAAAGAAAAAAAATGGTACTGGGCAGCTCATGTAATGCGCAGGCTAGATAACTGTCGGGCCATTAGGGTTACAGAATGGGCACTAGAAGAAGGGAAGTGCTGACGAGGACGGCAAGAGACTAAGTCGGGCTATGAAATTAGGAAATTCGCAGGCGCTAGTTGCATTCAGTTGCAGCAGGACTGAGGTAATTCGAGATCGCCTTCATCCTGCAGAAGACACAGGCTGATAATAATGATGATGATGATATATACCGGTAACGCCAATCCTATAAGCCGACATTCATTCCGCATTCCACTTGCTGAACGTCAAGTTGTTGAATCCGTTAAATACTGAATTTGTTCAATTCAATATTTCTAGTGTTATTGAGATACAGAAATTTAGATTTGCTGGTAAAACATACTTTGAAAATAAACAGAACTGCACTATTCTGAAGGACCCGGCCAAATGCATCGAAACCTTACCGTCCTGTGTTACCCGCAAATCCTGCAAATAGCGCTGGAAAGTACCGTTCACGAGGACAAATTACGGACTAGAAATGCTTAAGAGCAATCTACCAGGGCTTCTTAACAAATGCAGCGCATTCTGTGTCAATTACATGGATTTTCTCACGGTGAGCTTGAATGCATAGTGATTTAATGTGTTTGTATATGTATATTGCGTTTATTGTTTGTCATTGCTCATTATGTTTTATTGGTCTTGTTTGATTTGAAATCGCGGTGAAGTAAGGTTTTTCGCCTATGCTCGTGGACATCATCAGTGGGCAGAGGGGCGAACAATGAGGGATACTCGGGCGGGGACATATTGTAGTTTGTGCAGCCGACCTGACGCAGTATCTTGTAAGACACTGTGTAGCGCGGGAGGAATTTTTTTAAACAAGCCGATGCGGTGGCACGGTGTCCAGAGACCCAGGGAACAAATGAACAATGTCATGGATGCCGCTGTCATACCTCGTTTACTATACACCAAGTGAAGGTGAGAGCCTTGTGCAGCCAATCTCGCGAGCTGTGTCCGCCCGGAAGAAAGGTGTCGTGGGGATATTCGGTTGTAGTCTTGGTCGTGTTTGGAGGGAGTGGGTCTAAGCATAAGGTTGCGTGGCGGAAGAACAGCAGATAAAATGAATAAAGAACAGCGGCATCTAAACGGGAAGAATTCTGTGCAAATGTTATGTAGGATGGTGTCTATCACTGTGGCCTGGAATAACATACATGTATAGAATCTCCGTCCACGTCCAGTTGAGCTTCTAATTTAGTCGATTGGTCTGCAGGTGATATGCGGTGGCAAGCTTGTGCACGGCAGAGCAGGAACATAAGAGACGTTGGACAACGCGAGGCAGGAACGTTTACCTGCGATTAGGGAGCATCCGAATCGGTGGGCCGTGGTGTAGAATGACGGCATTTCACAGAGTATCCGCAACTTAAGTAGTGCAGTTTGTCGACAATGCTCGCGTGATAGCGTAACGCGTCATGTAGTCATCGCCGCGTCGACTCCATTGTTGTCGGTTTCAGACATAGAGAAAGAGCCTATGAGATCGATGTTGGCGCCGAAAATGGCTCGGAAGAGACACTGTGTGTGTCCATGTATGTCTTCTTTGTCCTGTCTTTAAATAGCGCTACCATATACCTATTCGGAACGGACATCGACGGGGTGTAGGTGCGCAGCGGGTAGTAAAGCAGGTTGTTTGCGGTGCTTACAGAGCGAGAGAAACGGGATACACTGGGTGGCTGGCGGTGGGTGCGTAATGTAGCTGCCCAAGAACTTGCACTGGAGCATGTTGACGTAGAACGAGCAAGAGTTCCGGTCCTTCAGGGCGAAAGTTGTGTCGGTACAGAACGTCGTGGTGGAGTACGATTACCCTAATAGCGGATTCAGGATGCACCGCAGCTACACGATCGATGAGGAGGCGCAAATAATTTTCAGTTTATTCTTTATAGCGAATGTCACGCAAGTCCGAAATGGCGAGGACGCTAGCATCGGTGTCACGAGCACCATATATCTGAAGTGTCGTCCTGGTGAGCGGAAAGACCGTCAGCATCCTTGCGTAAACGGCTAAATTTATACAGAACAGTATTAAAGCTGCAGTTCCCACAGCCGCAATCGTTCAGTCAGACATTTGATGTCAGGCATTTGGATGATACCCACGAGCATATAGGCAAAAAACCTTACTGCACCACGATTTCAACCCCATAAACACTAGCGACGTCACGGGGGCTGTCCGACTCGAGCGTGATATTACGGAACAGTGCGCCATGGTGTTCGCGATATGGAGACTAGCAACAGGAAAGTCGATTTTGCAAGAGGAAGAAGCTGCTGGTTCGGGCAGTTAACTTGTAAATGCAGCGTTGCAACAGTTTTTAAATATGTTATAAATAGAACTACACTTCACTAATTCTGCCCTGTCGCAATATAATGAATATTAGGGAAGAATACAATGTATTACTTACTCGTGTTTTGCAGGAATTCCTAAGAAGTAAGAAAAACTTGTTAATTTTCGTAGCGTTTAAGGTATTATTCTTGGTACAATGGCATGAAATTTCATAACGCGAAATCGGTCCTGATGTCCATTAGAAGTCACTGCATTTAATCCTGCTTTGCAGCCCATCATGCACACGCATTGCAATATTCTTAGAGTGTCGAATAATATGTATCGGAATCTCTTGCTTTAAAAAAACGCAGTATCATGGTCCGGTCTTTATAACATCCGCTGGAAAGCTTCAGATGGCGCTCCATCTTTTATGTAGAAATAAGCTCTGGAAGGCACTTCGTGTAAGCATATGTTCTCATACATTGCATGAGTCTACATTGCGACATATAATATCCAATATGTCTATAGTCTTCTGGTTTCATTTACGGTTGAATAAGTTACTTTTTCTGTGACGAAATGACTAAAAGTTTCAGCGATTTGAGGTATGAACGCTCACATACGCAAAAATTGAGAGACTCTCTCCTCCTCTTCAATATATGCATTGTCTTCACAGTTGAAACAAATAAAAATATGCAATTCACGCTTAATGGATACAAAAAGCAAATCTGAAGCATGAAGGGGTATTGAACTTTAAAAATACTTAGGATATGCTGATAATTTTGAGAAACGTGCGAATTTTAACACTCATTATGATATTGTTATGTAACACGACACAACGCGTGACTATTTACGATGTATTTGGACTGAGATACAAAGCAGCAATAAATAGGGTGGACTGCCTCCACACCAGACAGACCCGTCGTCTGCTGCAGGCAAAATTTCTCTAGGAATTTCTCTGGTGGTGGTGGTGATAAACTTTATTAAAAGGGGGAAGGGTAAAGAGGGACGTGGCTGAGGGTTAGGGCTCAAGTAAGGCCCTGGGCCTGCTTGGCCTTTTCCGCCCAGTCCACCAGTTCAAGTTGTCGGTCGACGTCCCCGGAACTGAGCCAGGCTGTCCAGTCAGTCTCGCTGCTGACGGGGGGATGAGAGAACGGGAGCGAGGTGCTTTCCCACATTATGTGTGTTAGTGTTCCCGTTTCTGAACAGAGCCTACATTTGTCGCTTTCCCTGCCCCCTGTGATTTTGTTAATGTATTTTGGGTGTGGGTATGTATTTGTCTGAAGTCGCCGAAACGCGACCGCTTGCGTTTTGTCGAGTTGCTTGGCCGGCGGTGGAAGCGCGCGACGCCTCAAGCGATACCGATGAGCTATTTCATAATAAGTCTCGCAGGGTTCCTCGTGTCTCTCCTCCTCATTCACGCCGTCCGCATCCGCGGACGAGGCTCGGCGCGCGAGATCTCGAGCCAAACTGTGAGCCGACGCGTTGCCGGGCACAGCCGCGTGAGCGGGGGTCCACACGAGGGTTTTCAAGCCGCTTAGGGGGCGTCGTGTGAGGACATGGTACGCCTGTTTGCAAATTCTACCACGGGCGAAATTGCCGATGGCCTGCTTGCTGTCGCTGATGACGGTATTCGCTTCCGCATGCATGGCCATGGCAATCGCGGTTTCCTCCGCTTCCACCACTCGGCCAGCCGTGATTGTTGTATATTCTATCAGTCCTCCGTTGTGATCCGCTACCACCGCGGTCATGAGGTCGCCCCGAGGGTGTCTGGCTGCGTCTGTGTAGAGCACTCCATCTTGCGAGCCGTAGCGTCGCCAAATGGCTTCACTGCGGGCCTGCCGACGGCCCTGATGGAACTCGGGGTCCATGTTGCGGGGTAGAGGTGGGGCATAAATATGCCCCCTGACCTTTCGCGGAATCGTAATGTACTCTGTCCCCTCGGGGATAGCCTCGAGACTGAGCTTCCGGAGGACTGTGCGGCCAGCCGGGGTTAGCGAGAGACGACGGACTTGGGCTGTGTGGTGAGCGTCTAAGAGCTCCTCGATCGTGTTATGCATGCCTAAGGCCTCTAGCCTTGCGGTGGCCGCGTGGTCCGGAAGGCCCAAGGCTGCCTTTGTGCTTCGTCGGATCATGGTGTTTAATTTGGCTAAGTCCGTGGCTGCGAGTTTGACATATGGTGTCGAGTACATGATTCTGCTGGTTATGTATGCCTGCACAAGCCGAAGCAGATCGCCCTCGCCCATGCCGTGGTGCCGATTAGCCACCCGGCGAATGAGCTGTAGTGTGTAGTTGGTCGCCCTCTGGAGTTTCTTTAACATGAGCCCGCAGCGCAGCGTGTTCTGAAAGTCTAGCCCCAATATTTTGATACTGGGGCGCTCCGGGATGGTAAGTTCTCCGACCTTAAGTTCAAGGAAGCGCCTTCTCCGTGGTAATCCCCTGGGACATCTACTTCTGCCGGGCTTGATCAGTAGGTATTCGGATTTTTCCGGTGAGCACGTCAGACCCCTCGACTCCGCATAAGCTTGTACGACGTCGATGCCGCGTTGCATGATCTCTTGAAGAGTTTGTGGATCATCCGCCGCTGCCCATAACGTCACGTCGTCAGCGTAGAGGCTGTGGTGAAGCCCAGGGATAGAGCACAGCAATTCCGGGAGCCCGCGCATCGCCGCGTTAAAGAGAAAAGGGGAGATGACTGATCCCTGCGGCGTGCCTCGGCTCCCCAGCTCTATAAATTCAGTTTCATGTTCGCCGACTTTGATCCGGCACTTCCGGTCGGTGAGAAAGTTTCGGACGTATTGGTATGCTCGGTTTCCGACACCCAGTTGGGTCAGGCCCTCGAGAACCGCTGCGTGGGCGACATTGTCGAAGGCCTTCTTCAGGTCGAGGCCCAGGAGGCACCGGAATCGGCGAGCGTCCGCCGGACTTTCGGGTTGCATCACCTGCCTTTTTAACTGAAGGAGCACATCTTGGGAGGACAGGTGTGGCCTGAAACCAAACATAGAGTGGGGGAACTCGTCCCCATCTTCTACGTGTTCATTGAGACGGTCTAGGACCACGTGCTCCATCAGTTTGCCGACGCATGATGTGAGTGAAATCGGCCTGAGGTTGTCCGCATTGAGTGGTTTGCCTAGGAATAGTTTAGAATCTTTCCTTATCAGTGGCGTTTACTGCGTTCACTGCGCTTACTTTGTATCAGTGCTATTTTTACCTAAATTGCTACTCTTTGTAGGATATGAGCTCAGGTTACAGCAGAAAGCTTTGTTGGTCACAAAATCAATCAAGAATAACCTACCTTTAGCTCACAATTGCTCAAGGGAACACCAACATCAGCAGTGGTTTGTGGCTCGCCTGTCCTGGATTGACAAGTGAAAACGCCACACGATTCCGTCATTCCATACGCCTTCTGCAATACCTTGAGACCGCTGAAACATTGACGTGCTGCCTCGGCTGCTGCGGCCGACAGAGCACTGCCGCCGACGGTGATTGCTCGCATGCTAGGCAGATCCCGTCCTGTGCGCCGCATCAGACCCACAATAGCTTGGAGCTGGGACGGGAAGAAGAACGCCGTCGTCGACTGCACAGACATCAGAAGATTTCAGAGGGATGAGATTGGAGGACAATGAGAACGTTAGTGGGACTGTACCGCTTTTGGAACAAGTGGGCAGGCTTATGTAACATTGTAAAGCTGCTAATAGAATGACAATGGCCTGCCGTGGGATACACAAAAGATAGCTTTGCACGAATGAAATTCTCAAAACACCATTCAGGTGCATTGAGGCGTGCTGTGCTGCTTGTACCGCTAAACTAAACTCCCTGACGGTAAATAAGAAGTGTAGACTACATCTGGACTTTCTCAAAACACATGTCCAAAGTAAATGGACGTTTTCAAATACTTATCTGTGCAAGTGAACATGGTTCGTAACCGAATAACACTGGAAGGCAGAACATTGTTTTCCAATCACGCGTTAAAAGTTATGCGCACGATAAGTCAGTGAAGGTAGAGGTTCTGTACATGGGTCTCTTCCTGTCGTTTTAGTGACATCCGCGACAAAGAGCCCATGGGCGCACCGAGGTTCCGGTTTATTCAAGTTGCCCGAGAGCGCCCCGGTGTGCACAAAGGCGGTTTGTCGAGCCTTCCAGAAGTTCGAGTAACATTTGCAAGGCCTTCAATAACCATACATTGAAAGACATTCCCTGGCGCAACTGATTCATGAATCACCCATACCGTTAGAGCATTTCAACTGAGATGTTTTATTGTGATCTGGCAATAAAAACTGTGAAGTTCCCACATGCCAATGTAATCGTCAATGCGGGGGCCTGCTGCTTTGACAAGCAGCCGAAATGACAGCTTTTTCCGCATGCCCCTTCGTATCATTACATTGTAGTGATGTGGAAATATATGCCATGGTCATTGCTAATCTTATACAGATCAGCAGTAGAGAAACCTCAACATGCTGCGCCTACTAAGCTGGGGTTGACAAATATTGGCTGAGTAGTTTGAGGCCGTGTCAACTTCAAGTTTGTGCACTCTTCGGTGAATGATAAGGACATGTATGCATTGTAGGCAACAAACACTGACACCAACTACAACATAGATGAAATTACTTGTGCTTAATAAATGAAATAAGGAAACCATAGATTAATGGAAATGAAAGTGGATGAAAAACAGCTTGCCGCAGGTGGGAAACAATCCCACAACCGTCACATTACGCGTGCGATGCTCTACCAATTGAGCTACCGCGGCGCCGTTTCCTCATCCACTTTCTTTGGTATTTATGTTGCCTAGTAGAACCCTGGAAGTGTTAGCCAGCGCCATCACTCACCCACTTTGGTGGCGGATGTGGAACATCTTTTCTGCAGCAGGCGTCACAAGATCGTGATCTTTTTGGGTAAAGTCAACCGGTCAATAAACCCACGCATGCTACCTGAGGCATCAATGTTGCCGGATTCGATACACTCCTTATGCACTAAACGAGAAGAAAGGGGGTTAACGGAGGGGCCCGATTCCAAACTGAAGCTTTCTTTGCCTCTTCCTTCCACTTTCCCATTGGTGGTGTTGCTGGTTTGGGCTGCTTTGGGCTGCTGTGTCTGCTGCTGTCACGTACACCGCCTCACTGGGTGGTTCAGAGCGTGTATGTAATGCCAGGCTCAAGGCAGAGAGAAAAGGCGACAGAAGAAACTCGTTTTCACCCCATCGCGTCGATTGTGCACAATGCTCTCGGGAGCTCCGTGGTCGTCGCCACTTTAGCCGCTAGGCAGCTGTAATTATGAGTGACTCCCCTCAGGAGCGTTTCTGAAACGTTTCTTGTCTTTCTACTAACGTGCGAGGCAGACGGGACGCAGATAGAACTGTAGAGAGGAGAAGAAGAGGAGGTGAAGGAGAGGGCGTAGAAGAGGCAGTTCCCATACAAGTGAGGGGTGGAGGTTACGTGAGAAGGCAACCGCACTTCTATATGACAGCTTTTGCGGGGAAACATGATAAGCTTAAGTTCAATGTATGGTACAGTACGCTGCTGCTATTTCTGAAAAATAAACGCCATGCAAATTTATCGAGCGGGCAATTTACACAGGGCGTGCAGAAGCAGAGGCGCATTAATGAAAGCGCACCGCAGGGTTCCGGAGACATAATGGATGTGGTTGACCATCAAATCAACGCTTCAGTGCCCGCCGTGTTAGCTTTGGGGCTATGGCAATGCTATAGGTCATGTATTTGACTCCAATCGCGGCTGAATTTCGGCGGGGGTGAAATGGCAGACGCACGTACACTTACATTTTGGGACAGGTCAAAGAACGTCCCGGTGTCAAAATTAATGAGCAGTACGCCACTACGGCGTGCCTAATATTCCGAGCGTGATTTTAGCACGTACAGCCCCATAATCCCATTCAAGTTTAATACTTCTGGCACAATTCGATGGGCTATGTGAGGCAATGACAACGTTCAACTCTTTCAGAGATCAGAGCAACCGCAGCGGTTGTTTAGTGGTTACGGTGTTGATCTGCTAAGCACGAGGTCGCGGTGTCAAATCCCGGCCTCGACGGCCGAATTTCGCTGGGGATGAAATGCCGAAACATCCGTGTACTTAGATTTGGGTGCCTGTTGAAGAAACCCAGGTGGTCGAAATTTCGAGCGTCCCCCACTGCGGCACGCCTCATAATAAGAAAGTGGTTTTGGCACGTAAAACCCCATAATTTTTTAATGCCTCAAGCAAATACCTCTCCCAGTGTGTTGTGTATACTATGCAGGCAAGCAGCAGTGGTGCACGCATGACAAAGTTTAACATCAACTCACCACTCTCGTGTGTAAGGCTTTAGCCGTCAACGTCACCGCTAATTATCGTCAAACAAAGCATCCAGCACGGCAAGCTTGACTTACATTGATTCCCACAGTGCGTGGGATGGGCATAATATTTATTAGTCATATCATCAGAAGCCAACCAACACTGAAGCCAAGGACAGAGCAGGGGAAATTACTTGTGCTTAATAAATCAAATAAAGAAACAATAAATTCATGGATATAAAAGTGTATGCAAAAACAACTTGCCGTAGGAGGGGAACGATCCCGCAACCTTCGCATTACGCGTGCTTTCCTCTACCAATTGAGCTACCGCGGCGCCGTTTCCACATTCACATTCTTGGATATATATATATATATATATATATATATATATATATATATATATATATATATATATATATATATACATATATGTTTCCTAGCAGAACCCTGGGAGTGTTAGCCTGCGCTACCACAGAAAAACCTTGGCGGCGGATTTGGACCATCCTTTCTGCCGCAGGCGTCACGAGAACGTGACCTTTTTTGGTGAAGGCAACCCGTCATTAAAAAATTTTTTCACCCCCTTTTACTTCTATTAATTTATCGTTTCTTTATTTCATTTATTAAGCACAAATAATTTGCCCTATTTTGTCCTTGGTGTCAGTGTTTGTTGGATTTTTAATGAAATAAAGCAGTTCGTGCACGAGGAGATTGCGCGCCAAATGCCCCTTGTGCCTCGTACCCTTGGCATTAACCCATCCACGCTGCCGCCCTCGATGCAGCAGGTTGTTCAGAAGCAAGTTCCCGAGGTGCTACCCGCAGCCCTTGCGCTAGCGGTGACAGCTCCGCTCAACAACACCGGATCCATCGACACGCCTCTTCCTCCGCGAACCTACGCCGAAGTCGTAGTCACACCTCGGCCTGTACCCATCGCCATTTCCTACGTGCCAACACGCACCTTCCCAGCGTCGCCTCAACCTGCGCACCCCGCGGCCCGTCCTAAGTCACCACCTGCGCCTCGTTCTCAAAATCCACGGCACACCGCTGACAACCACCCCATATGCTACTCGCGCGGCATCCCAGGCAACGTAGCACGGTTTCGCCGCCGGAACGCATTTCTCTCTCCTGAATACTTAAGACAAAATAACTATGATTTTACATCGATACCTCAGAACCCTCTATATGGTCCTTCTGCTGACTCCTTATCTTCGACTTGCCCAACCTTCAACGCACACCAGTAGCCTTCACCACGTTGCCGTTCCCTTTCACCGATAATGTGACGCCCTCAGCCTGTCCCTGTGGAAAACTAGAAGCCGCAGTTGCGGGGCAAGAACTATGCAGCTTTCGAACTCTTCATGGCCTAGTATGTACCCTTTGAACGTTGTTGCCGTCTGTGTCGAAGGTTTGCATGTTCCAACCCTTGTTGACACGGGAGCTGCAGTGTCTGTAATGACTGATAAACTTTGCCATGAACTCCGAAAAATAAGGACGCTACATTCTGACTTTACATTGAGTACTACAAGCTCACAAGATATACGACTTTTCGCGGCGGGCACAGCACGCGTCGTTATAAAGGATGCTTTGTACAGCATCCAATTTGTTGTGCTTTCGCAATGATCCCACGACGTTATACTAGGCTTGGCATTTCTTTCGTTCACCCCACCATCATCGACTGTGCTCGCGCCGAAATGGAGTTTTTGCCGTTGTGTGACCTGGCTTCTGTCAGCTCACCACCTCTGCCTACCAAAACTGTGTGTGGCTGCTGACACGGTGTTACCCTCTTTCTCATACAATCTGGTATTTCTTCCTTGTGATGTATTTCTTCCTTGTGATGACTTTTTCTTGTTGCTGCTGCTGCTGCCATTGAACAATCTCTGTGATTGAAACTTGTGCCTTATTTTCCTGCATCTATATAATCACTGATTTCTATTTGCCGTCATGGGTCCTTCAAGTGAATCGGAGTGTGGCAAGTGTCGCAGTGCCTTTAAGGACGATGACCAATTTATGGAATGCTCCGAGTGTTCAGCCTATTATCATATCGGAACTGCATGCTCCGGAGTTTCTGAGAGCACGTACCGGTGTAAAGGGGAAGACTATAGGAAATCTTGGCGTTGCTCGTCATGTCGTAAGGGCAAAGTAGGACATAGCTCGTCTGTGCCAAAGGAAACTGATGGAAAAATAGCCACGATGCTGGTCGAGATAAGCAGGAAACTTGGTGAATTACTGCCCCTCAAGCAAACGGTAAACGATAATGAGGAATCGGTGAGTCTATTATCAACCAAGTATGACAAAATTCTTGAGGCCGTTGCGAAGCATGACAATGACCTAAAGGCGCTCAAGAACAAAGTCTGCAAACTAGAGGAGCAAAACATGAGCGCAGAATTGCTTTCAGTGCGCTCCTCGATAAATGAACTTGAGTACCACAGCAGAAAACTAAATATTGAGGTTCACGGTGTTAATCAAGACAACAACGAGTGTCTTATAGATAAAATGAATGTCATTGCATCAAAACTGCAATTTGCCCCTTTGACTGAACAAACTGTTACCTCGATTCACCGGCTTCAGACCAGAGGCGACAGGCCTCCCGGCATTATCATACGCTTTTCCAACCAGTCAACAAGGGAACAATGGCTGAACAAAAAGAGAGTTTTGTCAGGTGCTCAGCATGGAATGTTTATCACGGAAAACCTGACTGCGCAGAATCGAATGCTCCTAAGAGCTGCGAAAGAATGTGCGCGGGTAAATAATTTCCGCTTTGCATGGCACCGCGCTGGAAAAGTGTTCCTAAGAAAGAGTGAAGGCGATCGCGCACACTTGATAAAGTCGCCTGCAGATCTGGATAAGATCGTTTTTTGAGCATAGGAGTGAAAGTAAGTTGCAGTTAAAATGACGATGTTGGGACACTCGAATAAAATGCGTTCGTCGGATCTTCATGCTAATGCAAGCTCGCAGAATGGTGGATTGATTAGATGCATACATATCAACTGCCAGTCAGTGAAAAATAAAAAGGATGAACTTGAGATTTTTTTTCAGCAGCCTAAACTTACGTTTTCATTTCATAATGCTTTCTGAAACGTGGTACACTGATTTTACGGTCCCCTGGTGTCCACCAAAGTACGAGTGCTTTGCAAGATCAAGAATGAACTTGCGCGGTGGCGGGGTTAGCCTAATCGTGTGCGATTCATTTAATGTCAACTGTGTTCAAGAGTTTTCTTGTGTTAACGATGACTACGAGGTACTGTCTGTGTTACATGCGCGCACTGTTTATTCTGTTATCTACAGACCACCGCGAGGTAATCTCCAAGGCATTTTTCTCTTTTTTGAGAAATTATTAAAATACATTGTTGAATTACAGTATAAATTGATTTGTGGTGGCGATTTCAATATAAACATGCTGGTTGACTGCAATGTCACATATGATCTTGAATTGCTTTTAAAAACGTATGGGTGTTCTAATGTTATCAATACTCCTACCAGAATTACCTGTGATACCTCCACATGCCTTGACTTGTTCATTACTAACTACGGATCAAACAGTGTTCAATGTGGCACTATTTCATACAGCTTGAGTGATCACATGCCGGTATTCCTCACTGTCAAACGTAAAGATAAAAGATCACCAGAACGAGTTTGCTTTTCGCATATTATAACTGAAGAACGGCTAGAGTGTTTTCGCGATGACTTACGTCACGTAGTGTGGGACAGTGTTGTTGCTGCTACAAGTGCTGATCGTGCTTACGGTGCTTTTCTGGAAACGTTCATTTCTTATTATGTTAAACATTTTCCTTCCATTCCTAAAGTGTCCGCTCCATCAAGGATACGTAAACCCTGGGTTACTGTTCAATTATTTAAAAAGATAAAAGAAAAGGCTAGGTTATTCAATAAATTCATCACATCTCGGGATCCTGATGATTTAAGAGTGTTTAAATCATTTCGAAATGGCCTAACTAAGGAATTACGTGCTGCGAAAACTGCATTTTATAAGCCATCCTTCGCATCTTGCAGCCATGACAGCAATAAGATATGGCATTGGCTTAATTCTTTGCTGAATAGAGTGCCCAATTAAGCGGCGGAGTTGCGAATAATTTCCGATGGAGCGGCCATACCTGACAAGAAGTTTGCCGACTGTTTTAATAATTACTTCACTAATCTACCTAAACGCAATGTGAATGAAAACGCCTGCCGTTTCATTACAACGAACTGCGTGCATTCAATTCTTTTGCGTCCCACAAACACTTCAGAAGTAATTTTACTGTTCTCCGCACTAAACAATAGCAATTCCTGCGATGCTGATAACATTAAAATCAAGCCTTTGAAATTTGTAATAGATATAATCGCTCCAGTACTAGCCCATATTTATAATATATGCCTTTCTACCGGTGTGTTCCCGTATAAAATGCAGATGGCAAAAGTAGTTGCATTGTTCAAGAAAGGTGACAAAACTGCCTTACCTAATTATAGACCTGTGTCTATTCTCCCTGTATTTTCAAAGTGCTTGGAAAAAATAATTTTTTGCAGAATATCAGACTTTCTGGACAAGCACAATTTGATAACTAGGCATCAGTACGCTTTCCGGAAAAATATATCAACACAGCTAGCCTTGCTTGAACAGAAAGAACTAATTCTAAATAATTTTGAGGAACGTTTGCTAACATTGGGAGTATTTGTCGATTTTTCAAAAGCCTTCGATTCTATAAATCATGATCTCTTGCTTAGGAAGTTAAACCACTACGGTATACGCGGCAATGCACTTGACTTGATTAGGTCGTATCTTGGTCATAGAAAGCAGTTTGTACAAGTAAATAGCTTTAAAGCTGAAGTTCGGTCGGTCAATGTAGGTGTACCCCAAGGCAGTATTTTAGGGCCCCTCCTCTTTAATATCTTTATTAATAATTTAGTAAACATTGATGTTGATACGCGTTACGTTATCTATGCTGATGACACTACGTTATTTTTTTCATCTAACCGCCCTGCCGAATTGATTATAAGAGCTAATGCAGTTTTGAATAAATTATACACATGGTCATTTGACAACGGTTTGGCTATCAATTCACAAAAAACTAAGGCGGTGTTATTACGCACTAAGAACACGCAAATTACTCGAGAAGAAGATTTGCTAATGAACAATTCTAAAATTGAACTTGTACACTCGGTAAAATCGCTAGGTGTATTTCTTGATCATACTATGACGTGGCAGAGCCATATAGATTTTCTTGCTAGTAAGCTTTCACAAATCACTGGAATATTTTATTCCTTGAACTATCTTCCTCATTCTATTAGGTGCCTGTTATATAATTCACTTTTTCTCAGCCATTTAAATTATTGTTGTTCGGTCTGGGCTACCACTTCTGACACAAATATCAACAGGCTGTACATAGTGCAAAAGAAGGCTCTTCGCGCTATTTGCAATAAACCATACGATTTCCCTTCAGCTTACTTATTTCATAAACTTAACACACCGAAACTACAGGCCCTTTTAAAGTATCGTTTAGTGCTTGCGTATAAAAATGAACAGAAAAATAACATAAACTACATTACTTTTATGGCTAACTTAAAACTACACGAAACTCCATACAGCACAAGAAAGCCAGAGTACTGGCACGTACCTAAATTGCGCACAAACTATGGATCACAAATGCTGTGCTCCAGGCTACCTCGGTTATTAAACAATCTTATTGTTAATAAAATTGATATTGCAACTTGTTCTCCTCCTGATATTCTTGATTTTTTCTCTCATATCTGAGTTGTACAATGCCTATGTGCTTTTGAAGTGCAGTGAGATTTCGTGTTTTTGCTTGGTTGCTCACATCTTGCTTTTCTTGTATTTTTTTTCCTCGCCTGATTTGCAATACGTATGCATAATATGTTGTAATGCTTGAATATGTAAGTACTTCGGAAAACTGTATTTCCGCTCTGCTGCTCCCTTATTTTCTTTTTGTATTAAGGGTATTTGGGGCTGGTCAAGCTGCTACGAGCAGCTTCTTTCCCCACTTTACCCCCGCAAAGCTGTATTTAATTTTGTGGAAATAAAGCATACATACATACATACATGTCCCAACTAGCTCAACCCTACTTTTACTCTTTCTGAAACCCCCTTCCGTCACAAGTGTTTTTGGCTCCATTCGCCGTACTGAGAATTGACGATACTTCCACTCCCATCTCTGTTTCCAATTCGTTTCCCTGCCCATCTAATTTACTGTGGGACGAGTGGCTTGGCGGTTTTGACGAACTCGAGCCCTTTTCTACATACGTCGTTCCTGACCCACCGTCTTCTCTTCAGATTGGCGCCATTGATGCTATTTACTGACGCCCTTTCTCGATGCGTCGACGCCCATCTTACTCAGTAGCGACGTGCACAGCTCATCACCTTAATTGAACGCTTTCGCGCCAGCTTCAATTGCTTACAGGTTTGTTTGGGCCGTATTAAAACCGTAGCCCACCACATCGACACTGGTCTCCAAGCTCCTTTACATCAGTGCCCATATCGAGAGTCAGCCTCTGAGCGCCGCATCATCGCAGAAAAAGTTGATCACATGCTTCAGCGCTGCGTCCCACAGACCTCAAATAGCCCATGGGCCTCAATTGTTGTTCTCGTAATGAAAAAGAACTGCTGAATAGAGTTGTGTGTAGACTATTGTCGGCTGAACAACATCACGCGCAAGGACATCTATCCACTGCCTCGCATAGATGACGCCTTGGCCTGCTTACAAGGAGCCGAATACTTTTCTTCATTAGACTTGCGCTCCGGCTACGGGCAAGTGCCAATGGCTGAGGCCAACTTGCCTAAAACAGGCTTTGTTACTGCCGATTCATTATGTGAACTCAACGTGATGCCATTCGGACTCAGCAACACGGCTGCCACTTTTGAGCGCATGATCGATAATAGCCTCCGAGGCTTCCAGTGGCAGAGGTGCCTGAGTTACCTGGACGATATTGTGATCTTTTCGCATAATTTCAAGACGATCCTCGAACGCCTAGAAGCTGCCCTCTCTTGCCTCAGTTCCGCTGGCCTACAACTAAATTTAAAGAAATGTTGCTTTGGTGCTCGGCAGCTGTTTATGCTCGGCCGCGTCGTGTCGCGAGATGGCGTCTTTTCGCATCCCAGAAAACTGTGTGCCGTTTCTGAGTTGCCCAAGCTGAGCACAGTGAAAGAACTTCGCAGCTTCGTCGGACTCTGTTCATATTTTCGTCGTTCAATTCGTAACTTTTTCTCCATGATAGAACCTTTGACTGAGCTTTTCCCCAGCTGCCGGGACATTTCGGCATGGTCACTAGCCTGCGACGATGTACTCGACTCACTGCGCCACCTACTTACGCCATCTCGGACCCTGCGATATTTCGACCCATCCGCCCTGGCTGATATCCACACAGACGCTAGCGGGGTTGGCCTTGGCGCTATACTTGCCCCGCGTAAACATGAATTTGGCGAGTACATCATTGCTTGCACCAGCCGTGCGCTCACTATAGGCGAAGCCAGCTATTCTGTTACGGTAAAAGAGTGCCTAGCCATCGTATGGGCCATAGGAAATTTTTGCCCTTACGTTTACGGCCGCCCATTATTTCTTTTTTTCGGATGTCCTAAAGGCCTTTACGGGCATTACATGGAGGGAGGGGGGTTAACAACAGAATAGTTCAAACACAATTAGGGCGGAAAGGCAATATCAAGGAATACAGATCAAGGAATACAACAAGAAAATATGAAAAAAGAAAAAGAAAATGAAAGAAATGCATACACGACGGAAAAGAACACTCGGTACCAAGCGTGTGGATGCATTACAATGTGTCAAAGGCATAAAATTCTGGTTTTACTCAACTTGCGTAAAACTGCGCTCAAGTGACTTACAAATTAGTCATAATCATGTATAGAAGCAATTCATTTTGGCAGCTGGTTGCAGTGATAAATAGCAAGAAAGAGCGGTGATTGTCGAAGGAGATTCGTACGCGCAAACATGGGACGCACATTTAAGGGATGGTCGAGGCGGGGGAAAATTATTTGCGGGGTTTGATATGGTATGCTGTAAAGGATGATGGGGTATGATACAATCTGTGGAAATGGCAGCAGTGCTAACAGTTGTCGTTTTTCGAGAGATGGTAATTGGAGGGACTCTTTGATAGCCGTGATGCTGGATGTTCTAGAGTAGCTTTTAATGATGAAATGCGCTGCTTTATTTTGCAAAGATTCAAGCTTGTTTATTAAGTATGTCTGATTTGGATTCCACATTATGGAAGCGTATTCAATCTTTGAGCGAACTAGAGCTGTCTAAGCTAATAAATTAGTTGGCTGACTTGCTAAATAGGAATTACGCCTGATGAATCCAAGTGTTTTATTCATTTTCGAAATTATTTCATCAATGTGATCATTCCGTGTAAGCATTCAAGTTAAATGGACGCCCAAGTATTTTAATGTAGACACATTCTCTATGCAAATGTTGTTCATAAAATATGAACTTAAGTGAATGTTGCTGGCTCTGGTAAATGTCATTGTTTTTGTTTTAGAAACATTAATTTCCACC
This sequence comes from Dermacentor andersoni, assembly GCF_023375885.2. Lineage (NCBI taxonomy): Eukaryota > Metazoa > Arthropoda > Arachnida > Ixodida > Ixodidae > Dermacentor > Dermacentor andersoni. Next base: position 177,972,249 of record NC_092817.1, on the reverse strand, counting down.
GCACCAAAGTGAAATTTTGTGTAGGTCGGCCTGTAAAATATTAGTATCTTTAGAGGTGATAATTTGTCCTTAAAGAACGCAGTTTTCTGCAAACAACCGATCTCTTGAAGTCAGGTTGTTCCTGATGTCATTATTGTAAATTAAGAATAAAATCGGTGCAAGTGCGGAGACCTGAATGACGCCAGATTTCGGTGGTATTGGGTTTTCGTTTGTGAGTGCATAGCTGAAAAACGAGTTTAATTCAGTCGTAGCTTCAGATGGTGAGAGTAGCACGCCGTTATTAACGATCGGTATAGTGGATTGAGAAGGGTGTTTAGGGTTAAATACTTTCCAAACTTTTTTTGGATTGATAATTAACATGCTGACGTTGGCCCCCATAAAAAAAACTTGTCTTTAAATGCTTCAATTTCCGATTTACATTTATTTTATTGTTCTCGGTATCGCTGCCAATCGCCACCCGTGTTGGACAATTTAGCTTTAGAGTAAAGACGCTTCTTTTTATTAATTGCTCTCTTCACTTGGGACGTGAAAAGTGAGATCTGTGTTGATGAGGTGATTTCAATTTTGTGAACGTGCTTTTGTTTCAATTCAGTAAGCTTTCTTCGGATAGCGAGCCAGTTATCATTTGTTTTGCGATAAGCCATGGTTTCCAAGAACTACACAGAAAAAGATGACAGATCTGTAAGAATCGGGTCGATATTTGCACGGAATAATCGTAAATAGATTTCGTTTCATTTTGTGGTTTACTAGTTTGTAAAAGATATTCACAGTGTACTACGTTGTGGTCGCTAATACATTCAAGGACGGGAACGAGCATATATTCCGATTTAGTTGTGAGGACTAGATCTAGAATTGAGTTTACACGTGTTGGCTTGCAAACTATTTAATGCAGATCAAACGAACAAAGAACATAAGAAAATTCCCTGCATTCCCTCTTCCTTGCGCAGCCTAGGAGCGTACACGTCTGCCAATTTATTGTGGGGTACCTAAAATCGTCAGCAAGGATTATAGGTGAAGTTGGATACTTGTCTTGTATTAAAGTGAGGGAATGGTTAAGACTCTCGTTAAATTCAGCGGTAGAATCAGGCGGACGGTAACAGACCTCGACTGCACAATTGACAGAGGGACAGAACTGAAGTGAAATCCACAAAACATGGATATTTGACTGCGTGTCTACAACGCGAGCACATGGATTAGATTTCACTGTAGCTACAACACCACCTCGCCGTGCGGCTAACCTATCATATCTAAATATAATAAAGTGTCTAGGGAGCGACAGCTCGTTGTCCCCAATAACGGGTGTAAGCCAAGTTTCTGTACTAAGAACAATATCTACAGAATAAGTCTCAATAAATGCACATAGCTAGTCTTGTTTGTGAAACATGCTTCGAAAGTTGCACACCAGGAGTGACAATGAATCACCTTGATTAGCATGACTGTGTCAATCATTCTGGCTAGTTTCGTCCCCTCGTGCACCAGCAGTAGATTGCTCAATCAGCCAACATACTTCGGCTTCACTGCGCGTTGAAAGACAGGTTATTTAGTTTTTTTGGTGAATCAAAGGTGTAACATTTGCTTCCGAGAAGAAGTTTCTCGTAGACCACAGTATATGTTCGTTAGGATTACTTTCTATGCGTGGGAACTCTCTGAGCTTTTTCATGATAAACTGCATTTGGGCCGAGAAACCTTCTTCAATCCACACTCGTGGCTTCTGCAGGTCCTTTAGTTTGGAAGCATTTCTTAAAATGATGCTCTTGTCTTTAAAATTCAGAAATTTCACAATTGGTCGGATGTGACCTGCTTTAGATCGACCTATTCTGTGTGCTCGCTCTATTTCGCCTGCATTGAAGCCGAGCTTGGTTAACACGGACTGGTTGATGATGCGTTCAGTATCAACCCATCTTTCTTATGGTTCTGCCGCAGTTCCCTTAAATATTCGGTTATTTCTGCGCATACGGGTATTTAGGTCATCAAGAACTTGATTGGCATGCTCCAACTGCTTAGTTTCTATGTTGTTCAACTGCTCTTGCGATTCCTGAACGACTGAGTTAACGGCAGTGACGTCATGTCACAGGTTATCAATTGCTTTTAGTCGCTCTTGGACACCGCTGAGTCGCCTTTTGATGTCAGTGACGCTCGTTTGAATATCCTTTACTACGAAGCGTCTTTTTTTTGAAATTTTTCATTTGACAACGGTAACCATTTACCAAGTGCGAGAACTTGGTCTAGCTTTCCGGGCCTCGGTTGGTCTCTACGTCGGCAAAGCAGGGTATGAATTGGGCAGTGCAAAACAAACCAAGGAACACCGTCCACCCATTCGCCAGCAACTAGTAAACAACGCAGGCCGAAGCCATATTGGCGAACAACGGCTGGCAAAATGGCCATGCGCCACAAAGCAGCCTATCTGTGCACGGTAGGTACACAGATCAACGCCCATGGTGAATCAGACGACAGTCGGAATTTGCAGCCTAAACAGTGCCAAAGTTGAAGAAGCTCTCGTCACAATCCACTCACCTATGATACATGAAACAAAAATCCGTGAGCTGTGAACAGACGGCTGCAAATCCCTTTCGGTGCTTGTGGACGATCTCAGATTACAGATAATCGATGTTACAGATTATGCAGGTTACAGATCATCATGCGTTATGTTGACTTTACTCCTTGAAAGTTTCATACGGTCGACTAGGCCGTTGAGCATGAAGGCTCCGGGAGTAAAAAATTAGCCTCGTTTACCGATCGTAACGCAAACACTTTGATGCGGACGCTCTATGCCGCTCACCACTCCCACCTGGATTTGTGACACCGTCTATGCCTCCCTAAGACGTGTCCACCTTAGCCATCACCGTCGTGCTTCATGAGCAAAGAAAGGACCTCTGGATTGCTTTCTTATCGACTTGCTGGTTCAACCCACGCTGCGTCCTGTCTCGCGGGAAGTACGCCGTCAAGCGCCCCCCTTCATTCTTCGTGATGGTTTGCTATACCCTGACAACTATCTTCGCGATGGACGCAAGTGGATCTTGGCAATTCCCCGCCATATGAGCTCTGACATTTGCGCCGTCTTCCACGCTGACCCACAGTGCGCACTTGGCGGAGTATTGAAAACTTACATGCGCCTTCGCCTCCGCTATTACTAGGACGGAATGTACTGCTTCGTTTGCCACTACATCCGTTCTTGTCTCGCATGCCAGCGCCGTAAAAAAGCTTCCTAGCCATTCAACCACGCCTCAACTGCCATTGCATTGTAGTGCGAGCCCTTTGAACCGCGTCGGCATCGATTTGAACGGACCTCTCCCCATCACTCCTGCTGGCAACCGCTCGATAATCATTGCCATCGACCATCTCACGCGATACGCACAGACTTCGCCGTTACCATTTGTATCGGCAAGTGACGTTGCCTCCTTCATTTTAGAACACTTCATTCTAAGGCATGGAGCACCACGTGAGCTGCTTGGCGACCGAGAACCTGTCTTTTTGTCGGACGTTGTCGGAACGGTCTCGAAGCAATTCCACGTTCACCGAACTTCCACTGCCTACCATTTTGAAACGAACGGTACGACAGAAATATTTAGTCGAACATTGGGCGATATGCTGCCACTCTACGTCGCTTCCAACCGCTCAAATTCGGACGGTATTCTTTCTTTTGTGGCGTATGTCCACAATATAGCTACGCAGAGCACCACTGTATTCTTTCCATACTTCCTACTTTACGGACACGAGCCTTCGGCACGCTATAGACACCATCCTGCCGTATCAACCTGACGTGAGTCGACGACAGTCTCAAGTCGCTAAATACGCTCACGAGTGTCGCCAGATTGATCGCTCCCTCACCTCTGCTGATCACCACTGCTGCGCCTGCTAAGCTGGGGTTGAAAATTTTTAGTGGAATAGTTTGAGGCCGTTGTCAACTACAAGTTTGTGAACTCTTAGGTCAAATATAAGGACATTTATGCGTTTATGCATCACACACATTGGCAGAATATGGTGGAGACGCATACTTCTGAGGAAATGTTTATTAAGCTCCCAGCTAGCATACAAGAGATACCGAACATTTTCATAACATTGATCTGACACGATACAAGAAGTCAAGGCGAAACCCGCATGAGGCATATTCGTTATTAAAACGCCAGATATCGCGGCTAATGTCCAACCAATTACATTTTACGAGACAATCTAGAAAAGGTCTACCAAACGTTTTCAGGAGGGTGGTCGATAAAACATGTATTTTACTGGTATTTAAATATCTAACTTGTAAATTTATTTGGGGCGTTATCAAAAAGGTGGTCTATGAATAGTTTTGAAAAGTACGGGATAATGTGAAAATTACTTTTGTATATTTCAGGGAGCCGAGCGTCGAAGCGTAGGCGTTTCGTACAACATCCAGTTCCTCGCGGATGCCTAGGCTACTAATGCCTATAGAAGCCGCTGCACCACGTGATAGTTAACATGTCCGCAAAAGATAATTATTGCGGAATACTGCCTTAGCATGCAGCAGTCATTACAAATATCAATGTGGCAATGTGATCCTGATACAAAATATCGGACGCGTCTTGAAAGTCGGCCAGTGATCTTACGCCGAAAGGGCATGTTATAGATTTTGCGCCGAAACTCAACATGTTATGACGGAGCAATACATTATTCACTAGTAACGCTTCTGCTACGTATTTATAAAATGCACAGGAAAAATGTAAATGCAAATAACTCTAACCAACAATGAGTAGAACTCGCGTAATAAGGATGCTTAATGAGCTGCCAAACATATTCACATGAAGAAAAGTGTGTAACTGCAAAAATAAAATAATGATTTCCTATAACGTGGAGCATGCCTAACTTTCTTTGCCAACATAACAAAGGTGACATGCTGTCAGATGAACGCTTACTGCATTTATTGCAATTAAATTTACTTAAATCTGATTAGATAACGCTCTTTCGCTATTGCATCCATGACAATATTCTGGATATTAGAAATACATGCAGGCGCGTCTAGACCTAACCGATAACTTTGGAGCAGTAGACGCCAAAGAAAGCCCACCGAAAATGTAAAGAAAATAATGTACTGTTGCTTTAAATATAAGCTGAAACACAGTGGTCATGGTCAATTTAATGTATGCGTAGGAAGTATACAGCCAGCAGATTGCGAGAGCTATAATCGCGTGGTGAGTGTCTGCAAGCTATCTTATAAAGAAATTAGAAGCTTGAAAAGCCCACAGAATAATTCTACATATTACAGTAAAAGAACGCCATAATCATCGTCATCAACCTACTCCTTGCGCACTGCACGAGGAAGGCCTTTCCATGCGATCTGCAATTACCCATGCCATGTTCCAACCGATTCCGTCTAGTGTCAGCGAGATTCCTAAATTCATCGCCATATCTAGTCTTTTGCCTTCTTCGACTGCCGCTTCGCTCCTCTTGTCACCCATTCTCGAGTTTTTGTTATGTCGGCGCCCCTGTGCCATTTCGAGGGCGCTTTTTACCATGACCACTGTGTTTCAGCTACAATTTAAAGCAACAGTACGTTATTTGTTTTCCATTTTCGGTGAGCTTTCTTTAGCTACTACTGCTCCAATGTTATCGGTTAGGTCAAGACGCGCCTGCATGTATTTCTAATATCCAGAATATTGCCATGGATTCAATAGCGAAAGAGCGTTATCTAATCAGATTGCGCGCGTGAAACGAATATTGGCGTACCCTGTGAATCACATTTGAGCGCACGAGATTGCGCTGCAATGTACGAGAATATAATCTAATGAATCGACGCCTTGATCCGTAGACCAGATCGAGATGAAGTAATACTTAGCGGGCAGCCATCGTTGTGCTTTGCGTGTTATTTCCTTTAGCGCAAGCTCGCCTTATAATGAGTTAGATTCGTTACTCACTCTTTTGGAAGTGCCTTGTTCTTCAGATCACCACAATGTGATAGTAAAAACGGCTGCATTTTCATTGAGTGAATGCAGGGAAACGGTCTAGAACTTTCTTTGCGAGTGCGTTTACTCATTCAACGCAATACTATAATATTAATTGCTTACTCCTTACCTTAGGTTTTAAAAACCAGCAAATGCATATTAACAGGTCTTAAGAATACAGAAAATATAGATGCTTATTAATCACCTTTCTCCTGATGGCAATGAAGAAAATTTCAATGAAGATGTCCTTATAATAATTAAAAGGCTGTCCTCTTGAAAACGTTTTCTCTGAGTTCCCACTTCGCAAGCTGATACCGACTTGAAGGCGGCTCGTATCGTGGGCCCTTGACATATGTCCAACCGTCGAACAAAGAGTTATATCCCCAATGTTTAATTTGGGGAAGGCGTGTTACCCTCCTACCCTTTATTCCGGCGGATAACCACGCACACGACGAAAGTTCTGAGTAAAGAGCGTCGTTAGCACGAGGTCGCGGGATCGACTACCATGACACCTGTACTTGTTTATCGGGTGACCACGTTTCACCAACTAACAAATGTTATCTCACAGCGCAGGACGCGCCTGCATATATCAGAAGTTTCTGGAATATTATGGATGGCTTTATCCATTTTCTGTTTTCACGGTGCCTTGCGTAATCTGATTGCATGTATTCGAGACGCGAATGGTGTAGAACTTTCTGGAAGGCAAGCGAGCGCCAGCGATTGTTCTGGAACGTTCGATGGCTCGTGTATAAAAGCTGACGGGCTTGACCGGCAGAGCAGATTTTCCACGATCGCCAACTGTGTTCGCCGCTATCGTTCTCCGAGTGCAGCCTGCTTTTGAGTGCACAAGTTCACCCAATGGGACGCTTGTTTCCTCATTCACAAATTTGGCGCCTTCGTCATCGTCCCTACCACGCGACACCCGGCATGGCGGCCACGTTTCGGTAGGGGCGAAATGCGAAAACACCCGTGTATTTTGATTTAGGGCCACGTAAAAACACATGTGGTCCAAAATATCCCGAATCCGCCACTACGGCATGCGTCATAATCTGATTGGTGTTTTGACATGTACACCCATGAGCAAAAGTATACGGACCACGTGTGCGCTTGACAAACTGCATCGACGCGTCGTCTACCGACGCGGTGCGGGCTGTCGAGAGGGCCGCTAGAGCAGCGGTGAGCATGCGCGTCCAGTCATATCTGCTGGCCTGACATGTAGCTTTGCCTGACATGGGTATGGTGCTCGCAGACTAGCGTCCACTGGGCGTCATTTCCTCTGCTCCGTCACATCTGGGCCATTGTTTTACACAGTGGCTGCGGCTGGGCTGGCATGCACGTAAGCCCGCGCTTCGCTTCGCTTTTATTGTTTTTTTGGGGGTTTATCGCGCTCCGCACTGCCTTCTCTGACGCCTTTAGAGGACTTGCGCAAAATGGCTTTCTGCGGCGTAGTATTATCTCGAAATGTTCCAATGTTTGCTGCCTCAGGTAGAAACAACGTTTTGCAATCGGTGGCCGTAATCGCGTTAAGAAGTAGAACTAAGTTCCAGGCGCTACTATGCTCCGCAAGCAGCAGGATGCTAAAAGGCGAAATTAGCACCACAATACACTCTTCATCTTTTCAAACCGTTCAACAAGGCTTGAAGAAGAAATACATGCGAGGTTATCACACCAGACAGCTGCGGCAAGGCTGAAACATGCGCGAGAATATAAAATCAGGTGGAGCTGTGTTGTGCACGCTGCCATGAAGTTCCAATTACAGTTGCCCCCTTGCGAATAAGTTACGCCGCGTTACTGGTAGGGGGGACGACCGACGTATTCCCGTCTTGAGGGCACTTACGACGAGCCAACGTGCTGCTGTTCTTTTCGGAGATTATAATTTTCACCACTGTATTCATGATTTTACCACGCTGTCAATTTTCCATAGGCGGGGATGACGCCTCGGAGGTGCCCTGGTATCCACTCGTTGCGCGATGTCATGAGGAGACGCCTGAACGCGCTGCCATTCATTGCTAAGTGCACAGCAAAATGCTTCTGCTGTGGCGCTGGAGAGGTGACACGCCAGCAGGCGGCTCTCCACGATAGCCCACAGATGTTCGATTCGGTTAAGTTCGGAGCCGACGTTATCTTTGCTCCATTATTAAACGTCCAGGGTTTCCCGAATGATTCTTACAATAGCCCTCTCTCTAGAGAAAATAAAGTAGAATAATAACCACTCTGTAGATCAAGCGTGCTGATTTTACTAATCATCGAGCTTGCACACATACAGAACGCAATGTTTTCACCCACCACGGAAAATAAAACACGTTCATAGACAGGTTGGCTATGGTTTAAACATAGTAAATTGAAGTCCGGAACTGAGGTATAACTTGGATTGAACTTCAACATACCATATTTAATGAATGCTTTAATAGAATGCTAAAGAAGACTCAAATGAGCGGGCCGAATCAATACGAACATTACTTAGAATTGTCGACATCGTAACACATAAGTGAAGTGTATGTACACGCGGTGTGATGAATAATTCCTGACGCAACGCCCTGGCGTGCTGCGTACACACGTTCTGCGGCCGCTACAGCCTAATGTTTATAGCGAACTCTCGTTAAACAGAATTCAAGAGACCAGGTAAATAACTTGGTTTTTCAGAAGAGTTTCATTTACCGGGAACTTGAGCTCAATGGTAAACAACATGGTCTTTTGAAAGGGGCACATGCTTTCTGGTCGACACCACATAATAAGTGTAAGCGATTTCATTACAAACTTTTTACTTGCACGCAGCCGACGATTAGAGATAACAACAGGATATATTTGCAATACTAATACAAATGCATCTAAGCAATAAAAATAAATGTTGCCCCGTTGAAATATATATATTGTTACGCGTGAGGAAAACGAAGACCGGTGAACGTGCTTGTGGTCCCGAGCGGGAAAAGAGGAAGAGGACTACGCTGACTTCGTCAACCAGCTGGCCACTCTTGCGCTCACCTTCGCGACCTAATATAAACGGCCCTCTTCATCTGTAAGCGTGATAAACGGTCTCCTTCGCGCGTAACAAAGTGGTGGAGATGCTGGGCAGCGCTCACAACAAAGGAACCGTCACTGCTGCAGCTTCGTCGAAGCCGTCGACGTGCCGGCCTCCCGCCATCAGCCGTGACCGTCTTCGACGTGCCAGAAGGAGCCGCTCCGAGGTCAGCGCCTAGCAGTCCACTGCCATACTAGCGAGTTCCACCCACCCCGGAGGCAAAGCGGAAGAAGATGCCGACGAGTGACTCGCCCAGTACAAACGAGCGAGCAAGTCCAACGGGTGGGATGCAACCGCTCAGCTCACCAATGTGGTGTTCTCCCTCACCGATATCGCACTCGTGTCGTACGAGAACCACGAGGACGCGCTTACGACGTGGGAACTTTTTGTTGACGAGTTAAAGGCGTGTTTTGGGGACTCAGTCACCAAAAAGAAGCGTGCAGAGCCGACACTGTCGCACCGGGCGCAGCTACCAGGTGAGACATGCACCACATATATCGAAGAAGTATTAAAGCTGTGCAAGGGGGTCAGTGCTCGCATGTCGGAAGATAAAGTAGGACATTTGCTTGAAGGAGTGGCTTAGGATGTGTATATGTTTATAATTTGAAAGGAATTGGAAAGGAAAGAACTTTTTAAACGCTCAAGATGCGTCAATTACGGCAAAGTTTGGTCGGCTGGCAAACGTTACGGTGGTTGCCAGTGTGTACACGAGCCCTTGCCTCGACCTTTCGTCGACTATCCGACAGATTGTCCACGAGGAACTTTCCCGCCACGAAAAGATGTTGCATTTAACTGCTGACCACCATGGCGTGTACACGTCACGTGAGGCTATGACTGCGCCACATTCGGCCACTTCGCAACCGGTGGTTAGCGCAGCGGCCGTAGAGTACAGCGCAGTCCCAGAGTCCAGGATGACAACACGCCCTCCGACTGACCGCTATGACCAACGCGCTCAGCGCACGCCTTCTCGACGCCCGATGTATCGTAGTGACACACGCCACGAACCAACTCACTACAGGAGGGAAAATAGTATTGTCCGGTTCATCCCCGAACAACCAAGGTTTCGACTTCTCCTGGTGTGTTCGGTGTCCCGGGTCATATATCGCGGTTTGGCGACCAGCGCATGACCACGTGGTATGGCCAGCCCTCAGAGTTTTCACGGCCCTCCGAACGGCTCCACGGTGCCCCGTGGCCAGCACACGTTTCATCTGGTGACGAGTATTGGTCGAGCAGCTATTGAAATGGCTCCCCGGTATCTGACAGGAGTTTGACACCTCCACCGCAAAGTCGTGCTCTCCGTTCTCCTTCGCCGTTACGTCCCACCACGTCCCCTTCATCACCGGAAAACTAGCTAGCGCGACCGATGGAGGCGAGATCGCCGGAGACGTCCAACTGACAGAAATACCTCCTGTGTTCATGCTTGAAAACAAAGTGCGGGTTTTTGTAGATAATGTGCCCGTGATGGTTCTGGTGGACACAGGAGGAACAATTTCGGTCATGAGTGCTACTTTAAAGACGTGTTAGGGTGAAATGTTTTGTTTAAATGGGACAAAGATTCAAAGTTCTGTGGAGTGAGTGCCGAGCCTTTGAGACCTATAGGTGCGTGTAGTGCTGACACGCTTTTGGGAGGCCACGTTATTACGACAGTGTTTGTAATTATTCCTCGGTCGACCCATGATGTTATTCACGGCATGGACTTCTTGCGGGAGTGTCACGCTACTGTTGACTGCCGCACAGGGAAATTATTCATAAGTGGTAGGGTTCCATCAGGACTCCTGGAGATCACGAAACTACACTGTGTTTGTGGTGATACGGTCATACCTGCATCATCTACCGTTTATGTTCCCGTTGTCTGTTGCGGCGCCGATACTGTCAGCTTCGATGCTATCGTAGAACCGATGTACATTAATGGTTTCAAAAAGAATGTGTTTGTGCCGCATTGTGTGATGTCAATGAAAAGCGGACGCACTAGGTTATGCGCCGTAAACTATTCTAAGGAGCCCGTTATACTACCATACGGCTTGAAATTAGCCTTCGCCAGGGCATACGCATCCTCATCAGTGGCTGAATTTACAAATGTGCCTGCAGAACCTGATGGCCACTGTTCGGAAACGGCTCTTTTGTCAATGGTAAATAAATCGCTCAGCACGAATGAACACCGAACGTTAGTGGGTGTGCTTTTGAGGCACGTTTCGATATTCGACTTTGCGCAGGACAAAATACCTGCTATTCCCGCGTCTCGAACACGCCATAACCATCACCATGGGTTCAGCAAATTCGATTAGACAAAAGCCATATCTCGTTCACCATCAGAGCGCCAGATTATCAACGGAATAGTGCACTAAATGATGAAAAAGGGAGTACAAGAGTCAGCGAGTCCGTTGGCAGCTCCAGTGATTCTTGTTAAAACGAAAAATGTATCTTGGAGATTTCGCGTCGACTATCGCCATTTGAATGCTGTCCAAAAAAAGACGTGTACCCACTCCAACGTATTGAGGACTCAATAAACTGCCTTCATTCCGCCTCTTACTTTTCCTCAGTAGATTAACGATCCGGCTATTGGCAAATTCCGATGCATCCTGAGTACGAGGAAAAGACTGCCTTTGTTACCTCTGACGGGCTCTTCGAATTTACTTTGATGCCATTGGGACTGTGCAACGCTCCGGCAACTTTCGAGATATTTATGGACACTGTTCTGCGCGGCTTGAAATGGAACATCTGCATGCGTTACCTCGACGACGTGATCACCTTTGGCCGCACCTGCAGTTAACACAACTCACGTCTGGATATTGTCCTGAACTGCATCAGAAACACTGGCCTAGTTTTAAACTCCAAGAAATGCCACTTCTAACACCACCAAACCCTTGTGCTTGGCCACCTCGTCGATGAGGATGGCATCCCCCTTGATCCCCAGAAAACAACAGCCGTTGAAGCGTTCAGTGCACCATGCTTTGTCAATGAGCGCCGAAGTTTTCTGGGGCTTTGTTCCTATTTCCGCCGCTTTATTCCTAAGTTCGTCGACGTCGCGTATCCGCTGACATGCCTGCTACGAAAGGACACCCCTTTGAGTGGACTCTAGAGTGCTACTGTTGTTTTCGTCAGTTGAAATTTCTGCTGACGAAACGACCGGTTCTTCAACACTTCAGTTCTTCAGCTCCGACGGAACTACATACGGATGCCAGTGGCACAGGTATTCCTGACCTCCTAGTTCAACGCTATGGTGACCGCGAACACGTGATTGTATATGTAAGTCTCTCATTAAGTAGGCCTGAGCAGAATTACACTGACACGGAACAAGAATGCCTCGCGGTAATATTTGCGGTTGAGCGGTTTCGTTCTTACCTGTATGGACGCCCTTTCGCAGTTGTAACCGACCACCCCTCATTGTGTTGGCTGACCCACCGTGGTTGCTCGGTGACTATGGTGTTAGGCTGCTGAGCACGAGGTCGCGGGATCAAATCCCGGCCACGGCGGCCAAATTTTGATGGGATCGAAATGCGAAAACACCCGTGTACCTAGATTTAAGAGCACGTCCAAGAACGCCAGGTGGTCCAAATTTCCGGAGTCCTCCACTACGGCGTGCCTCATAATCAGAAAGTGGTTTTGGCACGTAAAACGGCATAATTTAATTTAATTGTGTTGCCTTGTGAATCTTCGTGACTGTTGTGGCCGCCTTGCGTGCTGGGCACTCCGACTGCAAGAGAACAGCTTCACCGTCTCTTATAAGAGCGATCGACGACACGCTGATGCGGACTGCCTCTCGCGTATGCCACTTAACACTACAGACTGCGACGCCGACGACTTCGATCACCTCGTTGCTTCTGCGTCGCCACGTTTTCCAGACTTCGACTGTTTCATAGCTGAACAGCGAAAAGACGTTAAATTAACACCGCTCTTCACGGCTACGACTACCTCGACTACAGTAAACTATTTCTGTGCACGGGATGGACTCCTGTATAAGAAGAACTTTTTTACGACCGGCGCACGTTTTCCCCTAGTGATACCGGAGAGCCTTCGCACAGCGATTCTGAGTGCTATGCACAACGACCCGACGTCTGGCCATTTGGGTTCGGCAAGGACGCTCTATTGGATTCAGGAACGCTTTTATTGGCTTGGATAGCAACTGTCTGTTTAGACGTATGTGGCCGTCTGCATGCAGTGTCAACGCAACAGACGGCCATATACTACTCCAGCTTGTCTCCTGCAGCCGATCCCGCCTCCATGTACGCCTTTCCAACAAGTGGGCATTGACTTTGTGGGCCCTTTTCCGCACACGGTACTACCAGACGGCGGCCGTGCCCTCCGCAGCTGCCACTGACGTTTTAACATTCCTGCTGCAATATGACATCTTGCGACTTGGTACGCCTTGCGTGATCATCATCGACCGTGGGCGACAATTCACAGCGGATGTCGTGGAGGAGCTGCTTCGTTTGTGAGAATCCCACGTGAATTACTCGACAGCATACCATTCACAAACGAACGGGCTTACGGAGCGCACCAAGCGGGCAATTGTAAACATGCTATCCATGTATGTTTTATCCGACCTGAGATAACTGGGATGACGCACTGCCTTTTATCTCGTACGCGTCAAACACCGCCAAGCACGAGACTACCGGCTACAGCCCTTTCTTCCTGCTGTGCGCACGGCCTCACCGGTACACCATCGACACTGTTTTTCCTTTCTATAGTCACGAAAATCCCACTGTCGCCGAGACTCTCTGCCTTGCCGAAGAAGCTCGTTGTATTGCTCCCTTTGACATCGCAGGAAAGATGAAAAGCACGCAACGACATTAGTCATCATACTGTAACCTTTTGCCCCGGTGATTTAGTCGGGCTGTGAACTCCAGTACGGAAGCGCGGGTTATGCCAAAAGCTTTTGGCTACCTACGATGGATCGTTCGTTATTATTAACAGACTACCAGAAGTCACCTATAACACAACTCGCTGCACGGTGAGTGGTAGAAGAACTGCCAAGATCCAAGTGGTCCATGTCCCCCGCTTGAAATTGTTCACTTCAAGACAAATGGATTGATACGCTCGGCGGGCTTCGTCTTTGACGAGAGGAATGTTACGTGTGAGGAAAATGAAGAACGGTAATGGTGCCTGCAGTCCCGAGCCGGAAAAGAGGAAGAAGACGACGCTGAGTTCACCAACCTGCTGGCCACTCTTGCGCTCACCTTGGCGACCTAAAGTACATGGCCCCCATCAACCGTACGGGTGTTAAACGGTGTCCTTCGTGCGGAACAATATATATATATATATATATATATATATATATATATATATATATATATATATATATATATGCATTTCCGCATGACAAAACAATAAAAATCACGCTGCTTGGCTTAAGCTCCCCATAATAAACTTCTTGAAAAACTGAAATTATTTGCGTGCCCTTGACTTTAGTAAACTGGATTGCTTCCTACCTAGAAAATCGAACACAGTTTGTGGATATTGGTGGCCTCTCTTCCACATTACTCCCAGTCACATATGGCGTGTCCCAAGGAAGTGTACTAGGTCCACTGTTATTTTTGGTTTATATAAACGACTCCATCACATATTTGAAGAAGAGGCTTACTTCCATCTCCCATATACTAAGGTTTCTTGCCGGTAAAACGTGGGGCACATCCGTGGCATCTATGCTTCAACTATACAGGACGCTCTTCCTGGGATACTTGGGATACAGCACACCAGTGCTGTCCAATGCTAACAAAACTAACATCCATGTCCTACAGAGCATTCAAGGCCAAGCCCTCGAACGTGTCTGGGGCTACGTCGAAATGCTTTAACCCTGGCAAGAATTGCCACCGCGAGAGACCACCCAATAAGGACCTATATAGATATCGACGCACTCCGGGTGCATGTTCGCCATATATCCAGAGTCCCTGACCACCATCTCGCTCGCTTGCCTGAGAAAAGACCCAGGGCAGCGTTCTCCAGATCAATTGCGGCTAACCGGTACTCTTTGTCTTTGAGGCACTCACCCGCAACAAGAACGCCGTCCCCTATGAGGTGGTTGAAGAAGCCTCCAGTGTACCTTGTTGTTCCACGAATAGTGAAGAAAGCTAGCCTGACCACCTCGGCTCTCAAGCAGATCACATTGGAACTTCTGCATTGTTCATACGCTAACCGAATTCATGTTTACACGGATGGTTCCGTTTCGGAAAATTCTACGGGCGCCTTGTTCTACCATCTCAATCGGTCGTCATCAAGTTTAAGACATCACACGTAACGACATCTACAGGCTGTGAACTGGCCGCTCTTCGCGCTGCTGTCGAATACATTGAAAAAGAACCGCCCAACAAATGGGCAATATTTTGTGACTCGAAAGCAGCCCTCCAGAGCTTGCGAAGTTTACGACGTGGCAATTATGAACAGCTGTTGTCACAAATCAACCAAACCTGCCATTGCGCTTCTGAAAGAGGACATGATATCATATTTCAGTGGCTGCCGGGACATTGTGGCATCGTTGGTAATCACCTCGCTGATGACGCTGCCCGACGCGCCCAGGCTGGCTCACCGACACTCCCTATACCTTTATCCAGAGTCGATGCTGCAAGAGAGCTTCGCAATCTCGCTCGTACAATCACGTTAGGTTGCTGGCATACACCACAGAACTCTAAGTGTCGTTTACACAGCCTCGACCCATCACTGAAACTTACATTACCAGCGAACCTTCCACGACGTGACGCAACACTGCTGTGTCGGCTGTGGGTAGGAGTAGCGTTCACCAACTCCTACAGCTATCGTATTGGAATGGCGGATTCACCAATGTGCGCTAAGTGCAAGTGTGAAGAGACCATCAGTCACCTTCTGTGCCACTGTTCTCGCTTCGATAATCAACGCGAGACTCTCCAGTGTGCCTTAAATAGACTGGATGACAGGCCATTTACGGAAGCGAAGATCTTGGGAGCCTGGCCTCACAGTTCATTGGCCCAGAAAGCAGTTCGAGCGCTTTTTCGCTACCTGAGGGCAACAGACTTGAGTGCCCGACTGTAGACATCCTACACCTAAGTTCTCTCTCTCCCTCATTCACTCCCCATTCCCCTCCCCACGTGTAGGGTAGCAAACTGGACTCAGTCTGGTTAACCTCCCTGCCTTTCCGTCTTCCCTTCTCTCTATATATATATATAAACGACATTGTGTGTTCCATTGATAGAAATGTTAAAATTGGTTTATTTGCCGATGACTGCATGCTGTACACCCCAATAAGTTCTGTGGCTTACCAAATATTACTGAATGATGCTTTCCGCGAAATTGTGGCTTCGTGTGACAGATCAGGAATGGTCTTCAATTCTGATAAGACTGTGCTTTTACGCGTGACAAAAAAGAAACGTCCTATCCCCTTTAGTTACTCTGCTTACGGCACTACTATCTCGGAAGTCGAAAAATACAAATATTTAGGCGTTTTAATAAATTCACAGCTTAACTGGAGCGACCATGTTGATTACATCTGTTCATCTGCGCTAAAAAAACTTGGAGTTTTGAAACATAAGCTCAAAGGAGCACCCAGTCACGTTAAGCTATTAGCCTATAACTCTCTTATTCGGCCCAAACTTGAGTATGCGGCTATACTGTGGGAACGTACACCAAAAAAGATATAGCAAAAATAGAAAACGTGCAAAGACGGGCTGTGCGCTTCATTTACAATAAATTCAAGAGAACTGATTCCCCATCTGCTTTAATGGCCTCCAACGAAATTAAACCTCTTCATATAAGGCGGAAAATTGCTCGATTAACGTTTCTTCATTCACTCATCCAGGGAAAGTTTGGAATTTCTTCTTCACCTTATGTTACACCTTCAACTACACGAAAAACCCGTCACCAACATACCCATGCCCTAACACCATATTTTGCGAAAACAAACTTGTTTAAATGCTCATACTTTCCGCGCACAATAAACGATTGGAATGCACTGCCTGAACAGATTGTCTCAAGTGACAGTTTTGAAAGAAATCTTACAAATGAATTTTGATGTGCTGATTGATGTGCAATGTATTTCCTTTGACTTGTTTTGCTCATTTGTTTCATGTATCAAACCTTTTGTCTGTGCAATAACTTCATGGTGTTTGTAAATATGCCTTGTTATCTGCCCTTCCTGCTTGGACCACATGAGGTCTGCAGTATTATGTAAATAAAAAAAAGCTGCAATTCAATTTACCATGATTCTACAGCATGCAAATGTACACAATTGTGCGCGTTGTTTAGTACGCTATCAGTTTTCCTTCGACGGCAACGACGGTTTGGACGCGTCGCCGCATGGCTTCGTACAGCGACACCACCACCTCAGAAGAATGTCGAATGCACTGCCACTCCTCACTCACTGCACGCCAAAGTGTGTCTGATGCTGCCCTGGAGAACCAGCACGCGGGCAGGCGGCTCTTCATGGTGACCCACATATTTTCGATGGGATTCAGATTGGCGCCAACGGGTGGCCAAGGAAGCGTACAGATGGTGAGGTTCTGAAGGACGGTGGTGACAGTGCGAGCTGCAACAGATAGCAGCCATCCTTGAATGGTCCCTCCAGGGCGTAATGCACCAGCACTTCCCGGATCAATTCGCACTAGGCTGATGCAGTGAATGAGCCATTAGTTGGAACAAGTGGACCGAGTCCGTCCTTTCTGCGGGCTTCCAATACGCTCGGCGCATCGGCTGCCCGACAGGACGCTGCGGCAGTAACGTGGCTCGCATCTGGAGATATTCATTTGAAAGAAAGTCTGTCCTCGGTCTGGATTGGGTGCACTTGAAATCTAAGAATCGTCATGGTTAATCTAGCCAACTTGTGAATCGGAGCCAGGTTCGTCACAACTATTTTGTCATGTGCTAAAAAAAAAAGAACTCTGGCATCGGAATCAGACAAGCGCTGGCATTTTTAATAGGCTTATTCTCATTCATGGGAAAGTTTGATACAGACGGTGCTGAGCTGACACATGACATTATTCAAGTAAGGGCAATTTTTTCCTACGAATAATTCAAAACTGCTGTAAATTCTCACCTGCAACTCATAGGGCGCCAAACAAGACGCTGCTGATCCCATCGCGATGAGAAGGTGGATTCATCCCTGAAAACAACTTGGCGCCCTTCATCCACCGTCCAATCTTTCACAGAACGCGCCAAGTGACTCAAGGCTTAGCTGCCTCTGGCGCTCTGTCAGGTGAAGCTTTTGAGCAGCCATGCAGCTCTGCAGCTCTGCTTCTCGCAGTGGCCGCCGGATTGCGCTGGACGAGATGCTTAGGCGAAGCTCATGGCAAATTTCGTCGGTGTTCGTGAACGGATCCGCCACAACACAGGGAACAATGATCAAATCGGTGAGGTTGTTTGTGGTCCTTAGCTGCCCGCTGCGCTCTTCGTCAGCAAAAGTTCCCCCATGGTTGCGGTACGCCCTAATAACTCTGCTTACTGCTGTCCTCGACTTCTCCATCAGGCGGCAAATCTCACGCTGCGACTGCCCCTGAAGTGAAAGCTCCAAAATGCGTTTTCGTTCTTCCAACGGTATGAATGGCACCATTTCGAAAGGTGAACTTAAGCACAAAAAAATCCTGCGAAGCCGCTTTCAAAGAGTGTTTCACAGCTGTATTACAGACAATTTCAGGAACCATTTCAATCATGCGTCACTGACGGGGATCGTTTACGCTTTTGGCTTCTAATGATAAGAGAGGCAGCGTGTCGGCTAAAGCGTGCAATAAATGACCACGCAGTTTTTTAAAGGCATGGTCACAACTCCCCGCCCAAGACTTCTGCATCTCACTCCTGTTCACCCTGGGTAACACCGTCGTTCAGGCAGCTTTTATCGACGCAAGCTGTCCCAAGAGCTGAAGCTGATGGTGCATTTATGCCACGTTAATTTTCAGTTCTTGCTAGATAAATATGTCCCTACATGTCTCCAAACGAAACAAGGCAGATATATTGTATAGCCTGGTTGTACTATGAGAAATTTATCTGTATAATTGCTTTATATGAAATTCCATCACGGCCCAAAGGGTCCTTCCTAGCGGCTGATGTTCAGTGCGCGTTAGAAAGTCTGTAAATGTAGAGGCACTCAATCCACTTCTTCGGATTGATGGTCTTTTACTGCGTTATACAGCCTATTGTACACCTTCCGCCCTCGACAGATTGCTGCAGCCGCATTAGGATTGAGGCGAAATGGAAACGCGTTAGTGCACTTCCATTAAGCCCACCTAAAGCCCCTTGGTGGTCAGGATTAACCCGGAGCCTCCCCATCATATGGTGATTTTCGCAAGTATGACCTCAGAATTTATTTCGATTTTTCTACCCAGTGCGACATGTGTGGGGTATCGTGGAGAGCCGCCTGTCACCGTGGCACCTCTCCAGCGCAACAGCAGACGCATTATGCTGCCTACTTAGCAAAAAATGGCAGCGCGTTCCGGCATCTCCTCATGGCGACGCGTTACGAATGGATACCAGGGCACCTCCGAGGCATCATCACCGCCTATGGAAAACTAACAGCGTAGTGAAATCACGCATATAGTGGTGAAAATTATAACCTCCGAAAAGAACAGCAGGAAGTTGGCTCGACCTATGTGCCCTGAAGACCGGAATCTATCGGTGATCCCCCCGACCTGTAACGCGGCGTAACTTATTCGCAAGGGGACAGCTGGAATTGGAACTTCACGGCAGCGTGCACCGCACAGCTGCACCTGATTTTATATTCGCGCGTATGTGTTAGAGTTGCCGCAGCTGTCTGTAGTAACACCTCTGCGTGCACCGCACAGCTGCACCAGATTTTATATACTCGCGTATGTGTCAGAGTTGCCGCAGCTGTCTGTAGTAACACCCCTGCGTGCATTTCTTGTACAAGCCTTATTGAAGGGTTTGAAAAAATAAAGTCAGTGCGGTGCCGCTAATTTCTCCTTTTAGCAGCCTGCTGCTTGCGGGGCATAGTAGCGCCTGCAACTCAGTTCTATTTCTTAACGCCATGACGGCCACCAATTGCAAAACGTTGTTTCTACCTGAGACAGCAAACATTGGAGCATTCCGAGATAATACAACGCCGCAGAAAGCCATCTTGCGCGAGTTCTCTAAATGCGTCAGAGAAGGCATTGCGGAGCGCGATGAACCCCCAAAAAACTAAAGAAGCGAAACGAAGCGCGGACTTACGTGCGTGCCAGCCCAGCCGCAGCCACTGTGTAAAACAATGGCCCAGATGCAACGGAGCAGAGGAAACGACACCCAGTAGACGTTTAGTCTACGAGCACGATAACCACGTCAGGCGAAGCTACATAAGTGGGCTTAAACTCCCCGGTTTCGATGGTAGAGGTAGTTGGCGCCATCTCTATTGGGCGAACCCGAAAATGCGTTTCTTTTGCATGGCCTCGTAGATCGTCGCGCGCAGGCGCGCTGATCCAGGTGGCCGAACCCTTCCCCCCCCAACTCCTCTACAATCACTCTCCCTCCCAAATCCCTCATCTTCGACTGTCTCCGCGCGCACGTTGTGCGGCCCCGCCGCCCCGGCGCCAGCTCAGCCCGCTGCATGACGTTTCACGTATTGTTATCTGCTGTTATCGGGAAGCGTGCACTGCTGTACGTTGACTGCCGTGGGTAGTTTCGTCAGTTTCGTGGTCCTCGGTAGCTGTGTGCTGGTGCTCCGCGATGTTTCACGTTTCACGACTCGTACCGCTCGTGCGTCGTGCAGTGGTACAGAAATACCTCAAAAACAAGCCATGCAAGGTTGTTCCGGGTGCCTAAAGACAACAGGTGAGCGCTCAGACCCAAGGACATCAGAAGGCGCATGTACACGAACACAGCCCTGTCCATGTGTGTGCATCATGGGGCTATGGACGTCGTTGCGCCTTGATTGTGCTGCACTTGCCTCTTCCCGGTAGAGAAGGCTGACAAATAGATGTTCCTCCTCATTGTCAGCTGGTCTATGACTTGTGTTTTTCTGTGTCAAGTCTAATTTTGCAACTTCAGTAACTGGCCCAGCTTTCCATACCGCCCTCACTGCTTTTTCTGTGTGTCACGTTCTACAAACGTACTAACAGCTGAAAAATTACTGTTCGCGTATGTGTACTATCTCAGTAACCGCCGATGGGAAAACCGCGCGAACAACCTTCATGCGTCTGCATGATACGCTTTTTTTTTCTCCTAGAAGGCATGAGAATTGCAAGTGTCCTACATGGAGATTTTTGCAGTTCGTGTTTATTATACAAACGAGTGCCCAGTAGGTACGACTTAGTGCTTTAAGTGAGGTGATATTATTGCTAAGCATGTCAATCGAGTCGAAAGAAAAGTCGTGTTGTTGGCTCAGTTTACCTGGTCTTTGATTGAGGAATAAGCCTCTCTGCGAATGTTTTCTATGTGCTGCTGCAAAAGTCGACTACCCTATGTTCCCCTTGCCACCGTTACTCAAGTTGTGGCCAAGTGCAAAATAAAGTGATAATGTGTATTTCAGTTTTTAGTACAATGTTATTTTTGTTCTGCCATGTCTTTTTCAATTTGTTCAGCAGTAATGAACATGTCACGCATTTCGTGTACTTTCGTGCAGATTTATAAGTAAGCTCTCTTTTTCGTATGGCTCCCAGTAAATGTTAGCATTTTATTCTATCTTTTAGTTATTTTCTTGTTTCATTGTTTTAGCCATTACCAGTGAGTTTTCTCTTTTTGTAGTTGTCATGACTATGTCATAAATGTCGTCCAGTTTTGTGCAATATCTTAGTGCATATATCAGAAGCTCGTCTACATTTCGGTCTTGAGGGCGTTATATAAAAGTCTTGTTTTTTATGTGTGTGTACATGAAACGGCCTTCGCGTTTTCTAACGCTTTCTTTTGTTATTTCACCGTCTGTGAACTTTTGTGTTTAGTACTCTTGTATATGTCACGCACCTTTCACTTTGGCTCATTTTCTTCAGCATGTATCACCACCACGTTATAAACAAATATCTGTTTTCGGAAACGAAGTCAATAAACCGAGACCAAAGATCTGTTGTGTTGGAAGTGGAATTTTTTTATGTCCCGGCAGATGATGGTATAATATACGTATGGGCAAGACTGCGTGCGTCCCAACGCATGGCCCACGGCGCACCAGGCGCCAGCTCGCAAGCAATGTCAATGCGTTGCGTAGCGCGGGCATTCCTTGTGAGCTGGCGCGTGGTGCGCCGTGGCACGTGCGCGATAAAAAAAAGTGCGCCGCATACAGGTAAAAACAAAAAAGATAAGTGGCGTGCGCGGCATGGGGGAAAGCGGCAAATTGAGTGGAGGGGAGCGGATCGGCATAATAAAAACGAAAAGAAAAGAAAAACGTTTGGGAGAGGAAGCGCCGCGCGGCTGCTGTTCCTGTTGCCATGACAACATGCACAATTGTATGCGCCGCCATTTTGCTTCTGCGTCGCCCAGCGTTTACGGCCTAACTGAAGAGGACCATGGCGCTGTGTCGAAAGAGCGTCTGCTCGAAAACAGTCAATGGCAGCCACGCAGAGATTCACCCCCCTGGCTACATGTCAGGCAAGTAGATATGATGGGACGCGCATGCGCAGCAGGCACCGCGTCGATGCAGTTTGCGGCGCGTTGATGCAGTATGGCACGCGCTCCCGTGGTCCGTATACTTTCGGTCACGGGTACAGCCCCATCCTTCTACCAGCACTTCTGCCGCGACGCGATGTGTCATGTGAGGCAATGACAATGCTCAAACTTCTCACAGGTCGTAAAGAATGGCACATAAGAACTCCTTAAGCAAGCACGTCTCCCTGTATGTTCCGTGTTTACGCAGACAAAGAGCAGTGGTACACGCAAGGCAAAATTTACCCTTTACTTACTACTCTCGTATTGCACCAAGGGCTGTAGAAATGAAAGATTCGCAGCCACCATCACCGCTCAATATTGGCAATCAAAGCAAACCGCACAGAGCTTCGCTTGCATCGCTTGCAACCACGTGTGGGATCCGCATAATTTTCTAGTTTGCGAAATCATATGCTTAGAATCCCGCTCATTACAGAAATAAGTATATTAAAAGTGGGAAGAAGCAGCTGTCGTGTTCATGGTAAGTTTATTTAAAGAGTGTTCATCTAAGGGCCGTTGTGTGATTGGCGACTTCGGTGAGAATTTAGCCCTCAGTATGGCCTATATTTTATAATCAATTCTGGAAGTTGATAAAAGGCGAGAAGGCAGATGCTTGCAGACGGCCTCAGGAAAACCAAGGGACTTTTTGAGCAGCATGGTCAGGGGTAGGGCAATGGTTTCAACGTCTATCAAAAATCTACCAAAATATGAGCAGAGACCGAACAAATGCGGGTATTTCGGGAAAGATGAAACAGATGAAAATCTTGGGAGAGCACAAGCTAAAATATAAAGATAATGTAACGATGAAAAACCGCGACGTACGTTGGCAGGGTTTAAGACCAAAGCTTGAGACTGATAAATTGACTGTTAAAATAGCTCCGCAGAAACCCAATAGTACGAAATAAAACGATAATGTCGGCATGTTTTCAAGAGAGGTACAGTATGTCCCATAGCCAACGCCAGCGTTCCGCAACTATCCGGTGACTACGCATATAAGCGATACGTTGGAAGGGTGATAAAAGTTTGAGACTGATAAATTGACGGTAAAAAGAGCTCCGCAGAAGTCCAATAGTACGAAATAAGGCGATAATGTCGGCATGCTTGGAAGAGAGGTACAGTATGTCCCATAGCCAACGCCAGCACTCCGCAACTATCGGGTGACAATGCATATAAGCGAGACGCTTATATGCGTAGTCACCCGACTGGGTGAGCCCTATAGGGTGAGCCTTACAGGGTTTGGCATGGGTCTGAAATTTAGGACTGCGACTCCATCAGGTTAATTACGATGCACTCTATGGTGTTTTTCT
Organism: Dermacentor andersoni; assembly: GCF_023375885.2. Taxonomy (NCBI): domain Eukaryota; kingdom Metazoa; phylum Arthropoda; class Arachnida; order Ixodida; family Ixodidae; genus Dermacentor; species Dermacentor andersoni. The sequence goes on along the minus strand of NC_092817.1, from coordinate 177,948,502 downwards.
TCGAAGGCCGATACCAATTTTTGTGCAATGAGAACGCAGACAAATCGTCTGATGCTACAACTGTCACCTTCCTCGAACGGACAACAGTCCTTAATAATGTCCTAGACAGTCTCACTACCTTTGAATGCAAGTATGTGGTAGAAGTTGTGCGGGAATCGTTTCAGTAGGCGGGCACCCTTTTTGCCGTTCGATACCTACTAGTCTAGATTGCGGGCACATTATCAAGGACGAACGGCAACACGATACAAACTAAAGAGAACAAAGAAGAAACAAATCCTGCATGTATTCCTGCACAATAATCTTCCATGCTGGTCATCTTTAATGTATGTGAATAACCGTGACAGGTCATTGCTTTGACAACTAAATGCAAGCATTATATATGTCATGCCTAAAGGTACACCTGGAGGAGTCACCAGTCAATGTAACGGGATTCTGTGGGAAGCTTAAGCCATAGTATGCTAATGGACGACTACAAATAAACAGCTCGCACAATTATTGCGTAATACCTTAGCGCGAATGTACAAAGCCAACTTGTTCATGCGTCCATCTTGATACCTAAGCACATCTTTTCTCGATTCGGAGCTACTGCAGTAGCCTAACAGTGCGGAAATGGAAATTGCTAAGGAAATACTAGGCAGTGCCTTAGCGAAACTGATAGGAGAAAAACGAAATCCATTCAACGCGGCATCAATCGGAGATGCTGCGCGACGTTGAGAAAGCTTCAGGTTGGGCCTCCTATCTAAATGCAAGGAAATTGAGAAATCGTGTTTCCCCGCAATCACAGCACCAAATTTGATTAGCTTGGTTGCATTTAAATAAAAAATTTATAATATAGTTATTGCTAGCTGTGAATTTTTTTAGGTCGTGGGTTCTTCGATAAAAATAGGAGAAAATCGCATATTTTCAGAAAACGAAACTATCTGTATCTTAGCAATGAAAAAAAGATATATCACTTTCGTCAATTACTCCTAAAGGTACATCTAAAGCGGCTACAATAGTTCTAATATAAATGTCCCTCAATAATACAATTAATTTGTGAGTAGAGTTCTTGTGAAACCATTGTAAACAATTTAACAAATTCACGTAAGATCTGAATCAGCATACCAAATTTGTCCGCTTTGGATGCTCTGGTGGATGCAGTTCATACAACTGCGATATCTATTCTAGGTGCAGAGCTGCGAATTTGTAAGCATCGTGCTTCTTTCTTTTTCAAACTTAACATTCTTTTTAAATTCCTTGTAGAACATCCAAAACTAATCTGAAATTCTGCTTCCAAGATTCGCTAGAGTATAATTTCATTTTAAATGCAACAAATTTCAATAAAATTGGCCGGTGCTTATTTCAGAAATGTGATCCTGCGTTTTACATGTATTTGAGTAGGCGAAATCACAGTTGGGCCCGAACTAAAGCTGCCGCGAAGGGAGTCCGACGATTATCCTAGCCTGTTAATTCCGCTGCACTAAATAAAAACATAGAAACAAAAAGCCGTGACTGCGTTTCGGGAAATCTATGAAAAGCACTGTACAATCACCGGGTTTGCCTTGTCGCGACTACACGTTCTTAGGATGACACGTAATTTCCAGCCGACGAGCGGTCACTCATAATCAAAAACACTGATACTCCCGGCAGGACAAACTTTGTGGGAAAGTTCAATGAACAGGGTTAGCGTTATTTTCTTTTATTTTTGTTTTGTTGACGTGATCACATGTAACCGCGGGAAGTTTTAAAAGCTTAAGGTCATTAAGCCACGTTTGGCTTTCCCGCGAACTAAACACTGATGTACAAAAAAGCCGGGTAGGCCCCTTAGCACCATGCAGATTCACACAGTACCACAAGTAAAACTAGCACCATCAGTCGACCAGTACCAAAGCAGGGCAGTTTGGTTTTTACCTTTCGGTTAGACTGCACTCTCTCGGCATAGGCTCACGAAAGTGGTTTAGACCGTCGCAAGTGATCGACGTTTCGTAAAGAATGCTAAACCAATTAAAAACTAAAGAATACTCCTGTAGCAGTGTGACACTGTCCGTTGACTTGGAGCCAATGTGTGATCGTAGCGCTAAGCGATCGCCTCCTTAGCACTTCGTCGAAATTGCTATTGCTGAGCTTTTCGGATAAAACCTGAATTCCAGAAAATAGGTCGGGCTTAGTTGGTTTTCTTGTGTGTGTGTTTTAAACAAATTACACGCTAACCCATGTCACACTACTTTTTTCCATAATGCGCACAATTACCCACTACCAGTAAGGTCCACCAAATCAATGTTGTTCTGCTATTGTAAGCCCTCCAAAAAATATTTCACATTTGAGTGTGCCTGCATACATATAGGTGCTTCACGTCTCAAGAGGCTTGCTTCTGAATAGTATTCGAAAAATTCAGAACAGAGAAAATATGCGAATGCTTGAACGACAGCATGAAAATGCTCCAATGCCAGACAACATAAGCGCGAAGCTTTGAGCACTCGTCGCATTTCCTGCGTCTTTTCGGAAGTGCAGAGATAACAACTTACTAAACACTTACTTTACAGAAGTATCATTGGGTATTCTTCGATGGCAAGATTACCGAGCCGCATACAGAGATTTCTCTAATTCCGCTAACAAGTGTACTTCACAAAAGTGGTTACCTTGTACTTGATGACTGTGTCCAGGATTTCCGCAGGGGTCAGCTTGTCTGATACAAGAGCGCAACAAGCCCCCTCCAGAATAGCCGTCATGGAGAACATCATACCCGTTATGTGTGTAATCGGTACCGAGCCCAAAAAGATGTCTCCATCACCCCATGGCATGCTTAACCTGCGTAAAATAAGCATTGAGCAGCTCTCTCACAATGACAACCGTTTTTCATCGACAACTGATAACTATTCATTTGTAAGAGATGCTTCGGATATGTAGCCGTCTCAATTGTAGCAAATGGGATGGGCTAAATCGTGCTGAAATATCTGGAGTGAAAAGTGCGAGCGTTTCACAGCGAGGCTCCAGCACGGTATCGCTTACGGGATAGTGGTTTCGTCGGTACCTCCTATGTATGTCAGAGATGTGAGTGTTTGAACGTCCTTTTACTTGAGGACCATAATTTCTCTACGAAATGCGAAGCAGTTTATTTTATCGCTCCAATGCCATGATTGTGAATGTTGTTCAGCGCGTGAGCTTATTGTGCGGACCATATTATATATATATATATATATATATATATATATATATATATATATATATATATGTTTACGCGAAGGATGTGTCAGTAATACCAGAAACTATTCACAGGTAATCTTTACAACAGCGGTTGCAGCGCTGCCCGCTTAGATTCACAGTGCCAGGCCAGTTCGTTCTTCCTTTTTTCTCGAGGGATGGCCCCCACGCTCCTCGCTCAAACAATCAAATACCTCACGCGTGTAGCATAATCCTCTGGCCGCAGAAGCGACGTCCCGGAGCGTCTGAATGTCATCACTGGGAGGGTGATACTGCTTCAGTCGTGTAAGGTGTACGATATAACTGGACTGGGAAGCAGATGAGGCGCCAGGGGCGATCTGATAGGTGGTGGGAGTCACGGCACGAAGCACTCGGTATGGGCTTGTGTAACGAGACCGCAGTTTTTCTGACAGGCTGACCTGACGCGATGTAGACCATAGAAGCACCAAAGAATCAGGCGGGACGTCCATGTATCGGTGTCGCCGGTAGTACAAACGCCTTTGACTCTCGTGATTTCAGAAGATGGTCAAGGGCAATTTCGCTTGCGTGGGCACAGCGGGCGATGGCATCAAGTGCACATTCACTTGTCGGTGCCGCGCGAACAAGGAGGGTTGTGTCGACGGGCAGTGCTTGTTGTCGGCCGAACAGAAGGAATAATGTGGAATAACCGGCTGTGCCGTGGCGTGAGGAATTATAAGCAAATGTTACAAACGCTATAGTGAGGTCCCAGTCAGTGTTGTCTCAGGAGACATATTTCACGAGCATGTCTGTGAGAGTGCAATTGAGACGGTCCGTGAGGCCAGTTGTTCGCGGATGGAATGACGTAGATAGCTTGGGCCTCGTGGCGCAGGACTGCAGGATGTCTGCGATAAGTTTTGATAGGAATGTCCGGCCACGGTCTGTGAGATGTTGTCGTGGAGCTAGCTCCATGTAATAAAATCACGCCGCGTAGAAGGTGATGGTGATGAAAGCGTTTTGTTTAAAGGAAAAGGTATCTGTTTTGTTTAAAGGAAAAAGTGCCTATCGACTGCAAGGGTCCCAGAAAACTGGAAGAGTGCAAATATTATACTAATCCAAAAAAGGGAGACGTTAAAGAATTGCAAAATTATAGGCCGATTAGCTTACTCCCACTATTATATAAAATATTTACCACAATATTATCCAATAGAATAAAGGCAACACTGGAATTTAGTCAACCAAGGGAACAGGCTGGCTTCAGGAAGGGATACTCTACAATTGATCACATCGATGTCATTCATCAGGTTATCGAGAAATCCGCATAGTACATTAAGCCTCTATATATTGCTTTCATAGATTGCCAAAAAGCATTTGATTCAGTAAAGATACCAGCAGTCATAGAGGCATTGCGTAATCAAGGAGTAAAGACCGCTTACGTAAATACCCTGGAAAATATCTACCGAGATTCCACAGCCACCCTATTTCTGCACAAAAAGAGTAGAAAGATACCCAGAAAGAATGGTGTAAGACAAGGAGTCACAATCTCCCCTATGGAGTTCCCTGCGCGCTTGAAAGAAGTATTCAATCTAATAAACTGGGAAAGTTTGGGATTAGGGATCGACGACAAATGCCTCAGCAACGTTCTGTTTGCCGATGACATTGCTCTATTCAGCAACACTGCGCACGAGTTACAAAAAATGATTGAAGACCTTCATAGAGAGAGTGTAAGAGTGGGGTATAAGATCGATATGCGGAAGACAAAGATAATGGTAAATAACCGGACAAGGCAAAGAGAGTTCAAGATTGCAAATAAGCCCCTAGAGTGTGTGTAGGGGTACGTTTACTTAGGTCAAGTAATCGCAGGGAACCATGACCATGAGAAGGAAAGTCACAGAAGAATAAAAATGGGTTGGATCGCATACGGCAGACTTCGCGAGCTCCTGATTGGAAGCTTACCGCTATAATTGAAAAGGAAAGTATACAATCAGTGCATTTTACCGTTGCTGACATATGGGGCAGGGACTTGGAGACTGACAATAAAGCTTGAGAAGAAGTTAGGGATCGCGCAAAGGGCGATGGAACGGAGAATGCTATGCATAACTTTAAGAGACAGGAGTGGTTTGGAGCAGATAGCGCACGGGTATAGACGATATTCAAATAGACATTTAGCGAAAAAGAATGGCGCTGGGCAGGTCGTGTAATAAGCAAATTAGAAAACCCCTGGACCATTAAGGTGACAGAATGGGTACCAAGAGAAGGGAAGCGGAGTAGAGGACGACAGAAGACTAGGTGGTGCGACGAAATTAGGAAATTTGCGGATGCCAGTTGGGATCGGTTGACGCAGGACAGGGGTAATTGAAGATCGCAGGGCGAGGCCTTCGTCCTGCGGTGAACATAAAGTAGGCTGATGATATATATATATATATATATATATATATATATATATATATATATATATATATATATATATATATATATATATATATATATATATATATATATATATATATATATATATATACACACATATATACACACACACATTGCAGGTGCAGGGTAGCAACTCGGAACGGAGCTTCCCAGTGGCCACCGCTTCGATTCTTCCCCCGATGTCGCAGGAGACGGTGTCTAATTCGGCAACACCTGCGTCGACTGCGTGGACAGTGGACGCAAATGTTGTACTCACGCATCCGCGTCATCCAGGTACCTTGCGCGGTATCGGTGGGGCTGACACCAATGACTCTCTGGAAGTTGTATAAGCGCGTGAGCTGCCATCACAAATGGGATCACACAGTGATGCTGACGAAAAAAATGTTTTTACTTGTCGGGAACTGCATGAGTGTGGTTTCAAAGCCACGAATAAGAACTGAGCGACTGGGATACCAGCAAGCAGAAGCTGCAATATCTCTCATAAAAACCACTTGCCCAGAAGGTCGTCGCCAAGAAAGATTTGGCAGCATGAGTTCAGGTGTCGAGTGACGACTACGTCACCTATGTATACAAGACATCCTGTCACTCAGCCGCGAGGCCAACGCCGAAATGCCGGAGTCTGTAAACTCGGGCATGCTTTAAAAGGTGTACTCGGTGAATGGCACGATGACGGAGTACAAGCGTGTCGAGCAGGTGAAAACCATCGTATTTAGCAGTCCTTTGCACGTTTTTTTTCTCTTTTTTCAATGCGGCTGCAACATCTTCTTTCGAAGACTGCCAGGACTGTATGCCGCGGTAGCGGCAGCTTTCAAGGAGGATTGTGCGCCGTGAAGAGGAAGCCATGTCTCCGGCGGCTCTGTTCCCACCTGTCAATGATAACGTCGCTTCTATGGCTCCCTTTGTTTAGGCTGTTATGCGCCAAGTATTGCGAATCTCGGCTTGCAGTCAATTTGCGTTGTTACCAATTCCCGACCAACCGAGCGTCCTTCGCTCGTGTATACTCAGAATCAATGGATTCCTAGATCCTGTGAACACTTTTTTCAGACGCTCGTTGCTCGACAACATTGGGTGGAATTTTCGTAGCATGTCGTTTATGTATCGGATGGCATAAGAATATGTTCTTTTAAGGCTGATTGCCTGTCATGTTATGTTGTAGGCTGCTTATTACCTCATTCAAGAAGATGACGGTTGAGAAGCTCGAGGATTTGGCGCTCTTCTTTGCGTTTGTTGTTTCGCTAACTACGACAGTGTCTGTATCATAACAAAGCAGATTCCAAACGCCCCATTCGAGTATATATATATATATATATATATATATATATATATATATGTGTGTGTGTGTGTGTGTGTGTGTGTATGTGTGTGTGTGTGTGTGTGTGTACGACGATAGCTGCTGCAGTTCAAAAATTTCCGAGGCCTGCAAAGAGAATGCGTGGCACCTAAGAAAATGACCAAGTGATAAGGCGAACTGATACGTGATGATCATAACGGTCGGTTCAATGCAACACGATACGCCGACAAAATATGCTCGCACTTTTCACGGCTTATCAACAGTAAAAACCCCGACCGAGGTTTGAGAGTTACCATGTGTTATTTATGGCACATACAATGCTCCATTTATTGTACTGCTTCAACAAAAGAGATATCTCATGAAGTAGCCAAGACCACTGTCTTACATATAATTCATCCGCTTAAAATATATTTATGCGTTGGGTGGTCCGCAGAAACAATCATTAATTAGTACAATATCTAATGGCACAAATGTCGCTGCACGCTAGCGCCTTGTCTCGTGGTGCTGGTTTCAAATCTCGCCTGCTTTCGCAGCCAGAAAAAATTTAAAACCAAAGGGGCTGTTATGAATGAAATAATTTATTTTGGATATTAATGGATGGGGCACTACAAGTTCGTCATGGGAAATTTAGCGAACTGGTAAATATTTTAAAAAGAGTGTAAATATTTATTTTCATAGACTACGCTCACAGGCAAAAATAATGTGAGGTGCTCAAGGCGAGAGTGAACAATTCAAAGCTGGTCGTCTTCTGGTAGCGTACATTTGCATTTCTGACTGTGAGGAACGGGTTTGGTGAAATGCCCTCTATGGAATTGGGCAGTTCAGTAACGCGGTAAAGAAAGAAGTGTACTTAGACCCTCTTGTCTGCATTCGTCAGTTCTCCATCGACGCGATGTTAAGCGTTGAAATTCCCTCCTTATTGTACTACTTATGCGACAGCTGAACGGAGAAGCAGAGGCAAACGCCGAAGGAATACGAGTTTCATGAGTCTGCTCGCTCTGAAGGCCATTTCTGCGCTCCGCCTACAACATGTCAAAATTGTAAATCTAGAATCTGCCTTCATAATACTTGAAGAAATAACAAGATAATTACAGGTATTAATGTCCTAGAGCTTAAACTTTCGGAGTAAAAATCCTACAAGCGCTCTACTTGCCCTCCTTTTATATACCTGTTGTCGTAAATACCGATACAACGCCGTTGCCTGTTTTTTACTGTTCTAAACAAGCACAACTACAATAACTTGTGAGAAAGCTATGCCGATGCATGCCACTCTATTTCACAGAGAAAACGAAGTGAGCAATATCGAAGAAGGGTACCTAAACACATAGCTCGCCTTTAGCCCTCACATGTAAACAAATAAGCCGATTTCTTCTTCGCTTCTTTTGTTTTAAGCTGTATATGCAGCTCCGCATCTTACCTTAACAAGTAGAAGGAAGCCACGTAGTTGTAGTGTGTAATCTCGGCACCCTTCGGCAGTCCTGTGGATCCCGACGTATAGCACAGAGCTAGCAATGATTTCCGAGGATCTGCAATGGGGCACTCGTAGAAGTCTTTCTCGTCAAGCGTCGAAAACTGGGAAGCCGACACGAAGCCAGCCGCGCGACCTATGCAGAAGAGGGCCTGCAAGAAGAGATGAGTTGGCTGCCGACGTCTCGCGTATGTAAGGCACCAAAACGAGCTATAGTTAGAAAAGAATACATCAAGGGCACCGATATCTTTTCTAGCGGCTATTACGAGTCACCTTAGGCTGATCTTTTGTATGAAGGCCTACGGAAAGTTATGCTTACTTAAATGAATAACGCTACTGCGTGTATCGGTGACAGTGCCCCACGAGACAGGAAGCCAGATTCCGCCAAAGTGATGCAAACGTGACATACCTTTTAGGTCAGCAATCAGAATTTTCTAGCCAGGGACGAAATTAAGGTATTGTCAAGTTGTAGTGACGGTAAAGAACACAGTAGAAAAAACTATGAAAGACGGAGCAGCATCAAAACTTTTATTGGGCAAACCTGTGCCCAGAAAAACAAGTAACAGGGAAGCGCAACGATAGAGAAAAGAACTGTCGGCGACCGCCAGAAATCCGATCTGCGACACAAGCATGGCTGCTTTTATACTTGTCTCTTCAAAGATTCCAGCGCAATCGGAGGTGCCCGCGTGCCTTCCAATACCTACTGCGTAATTTCTCTCAAGCGTACAGTCTTATACCACTAGGTTCAGAAGAACGTCATTTTGGCCAAGTTGGTGTTTACTGCATACAGTCCGTGTCGTTTACGTGTTCTCTTCCACTGTCCCCGCCTTAATTTGCGGTCCATATGATATGCACCATACAATAGGTTCGGGAAGAAAATACACAGCAGGTAGAATTGACGATAACATTCCAGTATGTTCCAATCATGCAAACGCGTCTCGTCCTGAGCAAACACTTTTGGTTCTTAGCGGGGAAATGCACTCCCCAATAAATCATGAATAAGTACAAGTGCCAATATTAATACAAGGATAGCTAAGCCTCAAAATGAACATGCGCCACAAGCAGCACTATAAGGCTAGACACAAATCAGGTATTCTTAAGTGCTTGCCAATATTCAACATTCTGAGCACGGATATAATAGCCCAGGCTATTTGATCGGTACCTATGGCCCTTATAAACCACCGTGAAACTTCTGGGAAAAGAAAACATCCATTTTTTTACAGCGAAGCTGTATATGGTTCGCGTTTCGTGGACAAAAACCATCATCATCAATGGCTCATACCCCTGTAAGCATTCATGCTCCCGTAAGCCAGCAAAAAATGAAGTGGCCCATAGCACCGTAAGTCGCAGGCTAGAAGCACTCAGCAAAGTGAACTAACAATGCTTCAATTCTTCATAATCACGCATAAAACATGCATAATAGCATGTTGAAAACTGTCGTCATCAGTGGCTCATGCGACCGCCAGCAATGGCTCATACTCCCGTAAAGAAACAAAAAATGCAATGACTCCTAGTACAGTAAGGTTCGCGGCTACTCACATCGCGTGAATTAGCTGCGATGAGACAACCGTTGTTGTTGTTGTTGTCGGCGATTCCAATGTGGACTTGTCGGTACCAAAATGGGGGTGTTCCATGTTGCAGACATATTTCTTGCGACGGCACACCAATCCGGCCCAACCGACCACCCAGCGGTGTACGTGGATCAATTTTACAGGATCAAAAATGTGACTGCCGTTGCGAGTGAAACACTTTGCGTGAATTAGCTGCGATGACACTACCCCTGTTATCGTTGTAGGGGATTTCAACGTGGATATTTCGGTACCGAAAGGGAGCGATTTATGCGTTATGTGTTGATGACATATCCCTTGTGATGCCACACCCATCAGGCCAACGTTACTAGACTAGCTTCAGTTGTAAAACTCCCCACCCGCGCGCTTACAGCCGCTGTCGCCACTTCTCTGACAGCCGCCAGATGGCAACGCTGTTCCATCGGGCTCTACTGCAGACGCCTCGTCACAGCCTTGAGCTCGTGCGGACGGGCAGTTTGCGCGTGTTTCACGCTCGCTGGCGTTCTCACTTATCCGAATTAGTGATACCACGGGAAAGCGGTATCCACCTACAGCAATAAGCTTTATCGCGCTAGTTCGTTAATACTGAAAGAAGGGTAAACTGCACGAAAGGAAGAAACGCATACAGCGAAGCGCAGAAGCTACGTTTCTAAATCTCGTGTGTTTCTTCCTGTCGTCTTAACGTTTCGCGCAGTTTAGGCTCACGAGTCTGAATATCTGGCCAAATAAGCGTGATTGTAGGATGATCTTCATCCACACCGAAGCTTCTCACCACGCGAAAGAAGCGCTACAAAAAGAAAGATGAGGTCGGTCTTTGTACACACAAGCCACACACACAAAAAAAGAAAGAAGTCGGATTTTTCATGCCGTGAAGACGCTTAATCAGCGAAGCTGAAACGTGCGGCCCCTGTGTTCATCCCTGGGTTAATCCCGAGGGTTCATTAAAGTATTTCTCAGTTATGAGCTTACACACACAATCGGCTGCGACGGAGAGAACGACGTCACTGGCGGTACGCCCGCAGTCCGCATTTGTCGCTTGCGTTCGATGTCTCGAGTTTGCTCGGCGGCGTGGTTAGCAGCCTTCGCCTGCGATTTTCCGCTTGTGATTCTTCGAAATTAAATTTCTTCAAAATTAAATATTTCCGTTACGTAAGACCATGAGTGGCTCATTCTCCCTTAAGCAATGGCTCATACCCCCGTAAACGTGGCCTCCCTATTACGACGACAGAAGTGAAGTGAAATTCTACGCTGGAAAGATGAACGGCCACGCAGCCAGCTGTGGAAGACGACGACGAACGCGGGAGCAATGGCACGAGGGCGTGCCGTGAATTTCGCAGAATAATAATAGAAACTTTATTGCAATGGAAAATATTTGAAGGAGGGGTGGTCGGAGCCTCTCAGTCCAGGGCCCCACAGGCCTCTGCCGCCTGCCTGACCTGGCTAATTAAGGACTCTTGTCCTGCCAGGTCGGAGCGGGCGAGCTGTGCCTCCCACTGCTCCATTGTGTTGCTGGTATTTCGCCTATGATGGTGCTTAGTTCACTCCCAGGTTATACGTATTAGGCTAGGTATGCCACCGCACCAAGGACAGTTGGCCCTATAACGAGTGGGATACATGGCGTTTAGCAATTTTAAATGGGGGAAAACCCCGGTCTGTATTTTACGCCAATCGGCGGCCTCTTCCCCGCTCAGTTGTGGGTGAGGTGGCGGGTATTTTCTGGGGACTCCGCGCTAATGAGCAAGGATATGTGTTTAGCATTTAAATTTGTGCAATTTTGTGAGGTATAGTGCGGGTTGTTGGGGTTAGAAGAGGACGCCGTCACTCCGTAAGTGAACCCTCGAGCTAACGCGTTAGCCTTTTCGTTCCCCTGTACCCCCGCGTGGCCCGGGCACCAGAATTGGTGATGATGGTGGTTGAAGGATTTGGGGATTATCGCGAGGCTAGCCGCAGTCACGTGCCCCGTGAGAAACATGGGACATGTCTCCTGGGAGTCCGTGACCACGACCGAGTCCCTTTGCGAACGCTCCGCGTGAGCGAGTGCGATTGCCACTGCTAATATTTCAGCCGAGGTGGGGGATCCCGCCGTGGCCGACGCGGTAATTTGCTGTTGGCTGACCGTGTTCGCGGCTGCTAGGGCGTACCTCCTTTGGTAGCGCCACCCGGTCGCTTCTGCATACACAGCCGCGTCCGTGTAGAACGTGTTGTACCTATGGTTATTTCGCAGAAAGTTTCCGGTCGGCACGAGGAATCGCTCTGCTGGGAGCACAGAAAAAGTGGTGCGCCGAACTGTCGACATCGTTCCGATAGCGACCTATGCAGCCAGATACGCAGCACGTCGGCATCGTCTGCTGATATTCTTAAGAAACTCGGCGAAGGCTACAGTTCCACGGATGACATGCTTGCTGGAATTCGCTGTCAACAACGAACCACATAATACACCAACGCTGCACTGCGTGCTTAGTCCGGCCCGCCCGCGTAGCCGGCTAGTGAGGAAATGAAGCCGGGTGCGACTGCAGCGCCACGAAGGCGCGGGCGGGTGGCGGTTCCGCGCAACAGCGCCGAGTTTTAAAACTGAAGCTAGTCTAGTAACGTTGCATCAGGCCCAGCCTAACCTAACGCCGCAATGGCACTGAGAGTGTTTAAACAAATAAATAAATCACGTGCCTGCGAGAACCACCCATGTAGGCTACCATATATTTCTTAGCTAGAGTATGCATACAGTTTTAAATAACACGTTTATTATGCAGAACGTTCCCATATATGTACGGAATTGCAAAGAAAGAAATTATGAGCCATTCAACTGTGTAAAGGGGGTTGACCCGCGAAGCTTTTCAGTACGCGACACGGAGGTGACATATCATTTTGAACAAACGTACGAGCTTATTTATCGCCTTGATCGGCGGTCATTATTTCACTCGCAACTGCAATCACATTCTGTGATAACGTCAAATCGATGCATGTACGCGGCTCCTTTTCTAAACACAGGTGTATCAGAATGGGCTATCGCGCATGTGCGCCGATATCGTTTGCCACTTCTTTCCCTCGCTCTCCTTTCCCTCACTGCCTACGCAAGTACATAAGCGTATGAATAAACGACCAATGGGCCATTCTTTGCTCAGCAACAAGTCGCCTCGGTCCGTTGCTTCAAACACGATACATGGTGTCAGAAGTGTTTGTCACGGCAGCAGAATGGACGCCGTCAAGCGCCCGGAGCCGTTGCAGCTTTCCAGAAACTTGAGAAGAAACTGGCTACTGTTTAAGCAGAAGTTGGAACTCTACATCACAGCGACGTCGCCAGACAAGCCAAGGAAGGAAGCCCTAAAAGCGGCAATACTTCTCAGCACCGCAAGTGACGATGCCTTGGACGTGTACAACAACTTCGTGTTTGCCGAAGGTGAGGACAAAGAAGATTATCAAGCTTTGGTCAGGAAGTTTGAAGAGTACTGTCTCTCCGAAGGAAATGAAGTTTATGAAAGGCACGTTTTCCGACTTTGAGTGCAGGACGAGGCAGAACCATTTGAAAGCTTTTTGCGGGATCTCAAGAAGCACGCGAAACTCTGCAACTTCGGAGAGTTTGAACCATCCATGATAAGGGACCAAGTGGTCTTTGGTATCAACGACAAAAAGCTCAGGCAGAGGTTACTTGGCGAGAAGGACCTTAGCTTGCAGAAAGCTGACCAAATGTGCAAAGCAGCCGAAGTTTCTGCGCAGCGAAACGCATCATGGTCGAAGGAAAGGCTTCAAGTAGAGTACACGAGAGTGAAACGCGGTATGCTCAAATCGAAAAGGAGGAGCTCGCCATAGTTTTTGCGTGCGAAAAGTTTCATCAGTTTGTGTATTGACGCAGGATCTTGGTCGAAACTGATCACAGGCCACTGATTGCTATCGCTCAAGTGTTGTGGACATGCCACCAAGGCTGCAGCGATTTTTTATCCGTCTCTTCAAATATGATTATGTCTTGCAGTTCATCCCTGGGAAAGACTTGCTGCTCGCAGATATGCTGTCCCGTGCTGCCACGCTGCCTGGGTGCGCTGAAGAAACGGAAGACGTGGATATCCACGCAGTTCAAGTGGTCTCGAGCCTTGTAAGCACGAGAACAAAGCAACGACTGGAAGAAGAAACTCGCACGGATACGTATTTAGGCAGCGTTATAGAACCACCAAACACAGGTGCGGCCATTCAAGGGGAACTTAAGCCGTTCACATCCGAGTTGGCGGCAGTGGATGGCATACTGCTAAAAGGAAGAAAGATTGTCATACCAAAAGCCATGAGGGCCGAAATTCTGCGGCGGAAACACGAGCGTCACTTGGGACAGAACAAATGCAAGGCCAGGGCACCTAGGCTAGTTTTTTGGCCAGGACTCGGCAGTGATATTGAGAACCTGGTACGAACGTGCCATGTGTGTCAGAAATACGCCTACAGCCAACCCAGCGAGCCCCTGCTGCTACGGCCTACACGGAACGGCCATGGCACAGTGTCGGAATTCACCTGTTCCAATACGCAGGGCACTCGTACGTGGTAGTGTATGACGACCACTCGAACTTCCCAGAGGTTGAAAGGTTGGTGGGCACAACAGCGAAGGAAACCATTTCTAAGATATCTGCCATATTCTCTCGCTATGGCATTCCTGCGCAAGTCTGCACTGACAGCGGGCCCCAGTTCGCTTCAAGTTACTTCGCTGCTTTCGCAAGACGGTAAGACTTCGAACATATAACATCCAGCCCTAATTTCCCGCGCTCAAACGGCCTAGCCGAAAAGGGGGTACAGATTGTTAAAAGAATTCTCAAGAAAGCTACGGAGTGCAGTGAGGATTTCTGTTTGGGCCTTTTGGCTTATCGATCGTCTCTCTTAGAAGATGGACGGTCTCCCGGAGAGTTGCTTCAAGGTCGTCGTCTTCGGATAACTGTTCCCGAGTTCAGCACTGATGGGGGATGCCCTGTATCAAAATATCGGCAATCATTGCGGGGCAAGCCAATATCGCCTCTTGAAGCAGGAAACGTCGTTCGGATAAAAGATGGGAACTGGTCACGCAAAGCAACGGTGCTTAAAGAAGCAGCACCACGTTCGTATATGGTCGAAACTGAGATCCACCAACAGCTGAGGCGCAAACGACAACATTTGCGGCGAACAGACGAGCACTGCGCAAACGTGAACGACTACGAGAGCAGCCGAGAAGACACTGAGCCGGAACCGAATAACCTATTACAACCGATCGAAGACTTTGAACCGGTAAACGACGCAGGTGACACTGCGACAGCCGACCGCTGCTCAAGCCGGCAAATGACCGGGGTTCCTGACTCAGCCGGGCAACAAGACACACCGGGAAACCTATCCGCCCTGCCAACAATTCGTCGATCTACCAGATCCCGGACGGAGCCGAAGCGTCTTTGCTACGACGAAAACTTTCGTCAAGTCTGCTAGCTTAACTTTGTTTTTGTGTGTGTGTGTGTGTGTGTGTGTGTGTGTGTGTGTGTGTGTGTTTGTTTCTGTGAAGACAAGCAAGTCTCCCAATTGTATGAAGAAAAGATGTATCAGAATGGGCTATCGCGCATGTGCGCCGATATCGTTTGCCACTTCTTTCCCTCGCTCTCCTTTTCCTCACTGCCTACGCAGGTACATAAGCGTATGAATAAACGACCAGTGGGCCATTCTTTGCTCAGCAACAAGTCGCCTCGGTCCGTCACTTCAAACACGATACAGGTTGGGCTGGATCGGTGTGGCATCGCAAGGAAAATGTCTGCAATACCAAACGCGTACAATGCTTCCTTTTCTGTACAAAGAAAAGAGAGGTAGTGTCATCGGAGCTAATTCACGCGAACTGAGTAGCCATGAACCTCACGGGACAATGATTGGACTGAATAAACTTTATTAAAGGTCTACAGGCGAGCATCACCGCGCAATGGGCATCTCCTACACAGGGACCGACAGGGAATACCGAGTGGCAGCTGTGCAGGCCTCATTGGATGGCCCGTCGCTGGTCTTGGAGTAGCAAGGCTGCTATACGATCTTCTCCTACTTGTCCGAGATAGAGCCGGGCGGAGCATTTCTACACTGTCGTAGCACGTGTGTGAGCGTCGCCATACTAGTCATCACATTTTCTTGATTGCGTGCGGGGGTACGAGCCATTAAAGATAAGTTTTCTACATCCTGTTCTGTATGTTGTACTCATGATTAGAAAGAACATAGCACTGTTCGCTTCACTTTGTTGCGTGCTCGTAGCTTCTGCCGTATGTGGCTATGAGCCACTGCATTTTTTTCCTTGCTTACGGGGGCATGAATGCTTACGGGGGTATCGGCCATTGGTAACGACCGTTTTTGTTCACGGTGAACAAAACTGCATGGTAACCTAGCCATATAGATATTCGCTGTAAAATAATTCAGTGCCCTTCCACTCTGCGGAGAAGGATGACCAGCGAAGATGTGTATTTGGGCCCCTTAATAGCGAACTCTAGCCATTCTCTTGAGGGATATAGGCAACCTGATCATGAACAGCAGGTTGACATTATCCCTTAAGAGAAAAGTGTATAACAGCTGCGTCTTACCAGTACTCACGTACGGGGCAGAAACCTGGAGGCTTACGAAAATGGTTCTACTTAAGTTGAGGACGACGCAACGAGCTATGGAAAGAAGAATGATGGGTGTAACGTTAAGGGATAAGAAAAAAGCAGATTGGTTGAGGGAACAAACGCGAGTTAATGACATCTTAGTTGAAATCAAGAAAAATAAATGGGCATGGGCAGGACATGAAATGAGGAGGGAAGATAACCGATGGTCATTAAGGGTTACGGACTGGATTCCAAAGGAAGGGAAGCGTAGTAGGTTGCGGCAGAAAGTTAGGTGGGCGGATAAGATTAAGGAGTTTTCAGGGACGACATGGCCACAATTAGTACATGACCGGGTAGTTGGAGATGTATGGGAGCGGCCACTGCCCTCTACTGGGCGTAACCAGGCTGATGATGATGATGAATAGCGAACTGCACCACCGCCGTGGGTCGGCCTAAAATCGCATTATCTTTGGGGTCGGCCCAAGTATGAGGAGCGCATAATGCGTGCGTCACCTTCGCTACGGGTAGGCGCGGCACTGAACTATCTTCGCGATTTTTTTTTCTACACGCTTACACTAGAGTGGGCACAGTGGCCCATACCCGCTTCGCTGTAAAAACCATGGTAAAGATAACGATAACAAGATTTCAAGGACGTCTTTGAGGACGCACTACAAATTTTGAAATGCGTTTGTACCTCTTAACAAAGATTTGAAAATTTTCCTAATAAAACACAGCTAGTTAACTAATTGCACTGCTAGAAATACCCTGGGGAAGTCAAGGGGACTGTGAACAACAGTATAGCAGATCTTGATTGTCTAAGGCATGGCATTTTGGAGTTACAGTTTGATTTTATTTACGTCAAAAAGCATAATACAACAAACTCATCAAAGCAGCTGTTTTATCTGGAATCTGAGATTTATGACTGACAAAGGTGAAAGTGTAAAAAAATATGTAGCCAAAGTAATCCGACAGATGTTCCGAATAATATAGCTGATTGCAATAATCACCTGGAGGACCCGTTTCCAAAGAAACGTAAACAGTGCTATTTACAAATTTAGCACAGGTGCTCTTAGATTACCAAGCAGGCACTCTAAGGATGGAGGTCTTTTTAACACTTTCTCTTCCCTTTGATATCTCTTTTCTATAACTTGTGCTCATTTTCTATTGCAGGGTTGAAAAGAATACCTGAGTCTTGTTACCCGCCCTGAATTTTCTCTCCTGTAGGTCTCTGTTTTTATATGAACATGTCGACCTCTAATACCACTTCAGAAACAGAGCGCCTTTTGATATCGTATCTGAGAATCGCGGTCAAAAGGACGAGTAGTTCGTTTATTTCACACCACATCTCTGATTCAACAATCTTTATCTGGAACAGACCCTCCCAGGTGGAAATAGAGCCTAAACCCAAAAACATATGTCATCCGTAATATTACCGTCATCAATAGCATAGATCCTGACCAGAGAATAGTGATTCGCATATAGAGAATGATTTGCAAACAAGGCTAGGGTAAAAAAGAAAGCTGCAAAGGAATGAATGCTGCAGGGGAGTAATTTAAATGGCCAGTGATTGTGGGTTAATGCTTGCTTTTTTTCAATGCATGGCGAGACATAAGCTGATGATAAGCATGACTGCCTTATTACAATCACGATGACACGGCGACATTTATTCTGCTATGATGACAAACTTGAAGGGGGTAGGGCTGACGGAAGAATGCAGTGAACCAAGATAGATTTTTTTTTATTTCGAGGGGAACTAGACTTCATCAATAGGATTCGCATCGAATAAAGAGGAAGTTGAATTGTATTCTGGGGTTTTACTTGCCGAAACTTTGACTTGTCTCCACTGCACGGGACGCGGGTATTTTTTGCATTTCGGCCCCATGGAAACGCGGCTGCCGCGGCCGTGATTCCATCCCGCGACCTCGTACTTAGCAACTTATTATAGCCGTTATGCCACCGCGGTGGGTAAATGAAGAAGTTTCTGATGATCAAAAACATGAGACACGCTGCGAGCCGTATTCAACAAGACAGCCACGGACTGCGCTGGATACTTCTGAGTTTTATTGATCTTGTTCCTTAGGGTAGGCATCGAGCCCTTTCAAGCGGTTTCAAAATACGGCAGAAACCGAGTCACGACAACGTTCACATCAACGCCACCGAAAGCATTGATCCAATGTTAATGGTTAGTTAGATGTTCCGACACGCGACTTTTCCAGCCGTGTACAGTGGGGTATGGAGCCAATGAGGTACAAGTGGAAGGCGGAATGTCCACAAGTGGCAAAACCGAAAGCGATATCACACTTGCCTGTGCTGAGGCTACATATATAGATCTCTGCGCACTCTCCGTGTGCCTGTAAGGTCACTGACGCGAGGCAAACGCAATCTGACCTACGACAGCTGCTTCTGGACAACTAACTGAACATAGAATTTAACCAAACAGTTAACTTCAGTGATCAAGCTGTCACCGCGTTCACTAAACTGAACCAACGCACACGCAGCCTTTATAATCAGGGTCTCTCAACCACACTGAATTCATCCATCACGGTACAGGGCGTCGGACTGCCCACCGTCCACATTCCGAAACTGGAGCTGCCCGTGTTTGAGAACCGATTCACCAACGAGATGCTGTTCTTGCACCAGTCGTCTACTATTTTATCGGCACTACTTCGTTGAAACTAACGACTCTTGGATCAAGATAAATCCATACTGAAAACTGCCTCTGATGGGTGACAAGCCTACCTCAATGTCAACGGCCAAGTACAAACTGACATTCGTGAAATACTATAATAAAGCGCTTCTGTAAAAATAATCTGGCCATTTGGAGCCGCATTAATTAAGTGATTTAGCTAAAGAATGTCGCATCATCCCGAGAGCTTACTCTTCGTGCAAGTGTAAATGCTGACTTCGCTAATATTTGGATAGCTACTTACTAGATATGTATGACAGATCTAGATGATTGCTAAAGTAGTTTGAGATATCTTAGCACGTTCTTTCATGACTATACCAATGTAAAAATTTGCTGCAGTAGGTATTGATGATATTCTATAAAAACATATATGTAACTTCCCATGCCAAATACAAGGTGCGCCAGAGTTTCTACATATTATAAAATGGGTGGCAGATAGAAGCGCTAGACCTGCGTGTAGATCTGAGGCTGTGAGAAGGCCATTACTTGTGGGTGGAATTTTGGCGCCAAAGGCAGCAATATTTATGTACTACCTGTAGCGATAGACAGCATGCCGAAAGGAACTTGGGCGCGTGGCTGCTTACCTTCATATTCAAGTTCGCCACTGCAGCAATGACCTTTGTTGTATACTGCTCATCAGTGATGACATGGGTGCAATCGGCGTCTCCTGCCTGGTAGCGGAGTTCTCCTACGAAAAAAGCAATCAGGTACATAACCTCCTCCACAGTACTGCATTCTTAACATGTTCAGTTAACCAGGCACTCCTAGTAGTTCTTTTCTAGCTAGTGCATTTGGCGGCGTTTGACGTTACGATGCTGGTTGAAACAATGACTGACAGCTTCGCAAGCGTAGTACAAATCCTAAGGACGAAGTCTACGCTTCAATTTTAACGTTATGCTATAATGAGAAGATGCCCAGACATCACTTGTGACTGTGTTCGTACGTACTCCATAATCAATTACGCGGGTGGGGCATAAAAGTAGAAAAGTTAGTGAGGGAAGAGGGAACTACCAGAAAGGACGAAAAAGCATTCAAAGGTATTGTTTACCGCGCCATCTGAAAATTGAGAGCTCCCTTGCATCTTGTATAAGCTATGCATTCACTTGGAGAAAGTTACAGTCGTATTGTGGCTCTTGTGCACCCCAAATTTACGTTAGCTCAACCCCAAATCTCGATTAGCCGACCTCCAAGTTTCAAATTTGCCCACCTCTCAATTTCTGTGGGCCACACCCTAATTTCAGCTTGGCGCACTCCAAAATTTAAGTTGGCCCACCCCGAAATTTCTAGTTGACCCACCCGCAAATTTCAAGTTACCCCATTTGAATATTTCATGTTGGACCACTCCCAAATTTTAAGTTGGCCCACCCCCAAATTTCAGTCTGCACACCGACAAATTTCAAGTTGGCCTAGCCTCAAATTTATTTTGGCCCACCCGCATTATAAGCTTTCCCATGCATTTTATATGGAGGTTTATGTATCGCTGTGGCTACTCTCTCTTACCAGACATAACAGCAACGCGGAAAAACGCACAAAAGAAAGGAACACTGACAGACGCGGACGATCGCTTCTCACTCCCGAGTGATTTCATTCATATGAAAAGAACTAGACTATAAAGGCTGCGTCACGCATGCACGTTCGGTCATAGAGACCACGTACCATCACAACACCCCACAGATCATATCTTATCTTCTTGCTGAGAGAACGTCACATTCTGAACTATACAACGCAATTGACGTATCACTATCAGCATCTGTTAGTGTTGCTTTCCTTGGTGCGTGTTTCAGCGCTGCTGTTACACCTGGAATTAGTTAATAATTCGCCCAGCATCTTGTTTTACTGAAGTATATCTCTATTAACAGTTTTATTTTTTTTAATTATTGCTGATCCCTTATAAAGCTACGAATCACCTACATTTATAATATTGCAACGATTAAACATCTTCGAAAATTACGCATTTTTATGCACATACAAGACATTACTGTTTTCTCTTGACAGACTTGTAGTACTCCAAGAATGCTTTCACTTTCAAAGTAGCGGTTGGCGGACAACTTGTAGCTGTTTTTTCAACCCGGAGCAAAGCACGTCGCCATATTGTATGCTTGACACAAGCCAGGCTTCACACCTCCGCAGACCAACGCGAGCTGCGAATGCAAAACCCCCAAACAAAGCTGTGCAGGACACAATAAATGCGCCGCAACAAAACATCCACATGTCATGCCGCCCCCGGGAAGAAAGCGGACAACCGGAAGCGCTGCAGGTAGCGCGACACGATCACAGTACCGTTAGTTCTCGTGGCGGCCATGGAGCCCATGTTTTCAGCGGAGCTGTGAAATTGAGTTGGTATAGTAACGGTTGGATAGAAATGCATGGTGGAGCGGCTGGTTTACCATGCCGCCGCAACATTAGGCGCTGCTTGTTCTGGGTTCATTGTCCAATATAATATGCGTTGGACAAGCAGAGGAATATTGCTGATTGAAGACAAGGGAGCTAATTAACGCTGTACTTCAAGGGTTGTTTGTTTGAAAAAGTGCCAAGGATATCATACCAACATCTCGATACTCGCCATCAGCCATGCACGATAACGGTTTACGCGAGAAAGCAACGTCAAAATCGTTTGTATTAACACGTATACTTATCTTTATCGGCCGACCACGTTTCGCCGCCTAACAAATGTTATCGCACAGCGCAGGACGCGCCTGCATGTATCCGAAGTTTCTGGAAAGTTATCGATGCTTCTATCCGCTGTCTGTTGTCTCCGAACCTTATGTTATCTGATTTCATCCCCTGACGCGAATGGTGTAGAACTTTGTGGAAGGCACGCGGGTCCCAACGATTAGTCTGGAACATTCGATGACTGCTCTATAAAAGCCGACGCGCTTGACCCGCTGATCAGATTTTCGACGATCGCCGACTGTGTTCGCCGCTATCGTTGTGCTGTAAGTGTAGCCTGTTTTGTGGGCACAGGTTCGCCCAATAAAAGCTAGTTTTGTCTTTCACAGTACTGCTACTGTGTTCTTTAACGTCACTACCACGTGACAGTATGAAATAACGAAATTAAATCGATGCTGTCTCTTTCAGCGCTACTGAAGGTATGCCGAAGCACGAGCGCTTCTAGTGAAGTGGATTATTTCATATGTCAGCCAATCAGCGTGCCATGAAATAGCGCTGCATTCCTTAAACTGGATCGAGCGTAGCATGCGCTAAAGGGCATTGACATGAATTTTTCACGGCAAACGCGTCGCAAGATAGAGCGACGGTACCAATTATTAAAACACTGAATGTGCAATTGGTCTAAAAAATTGCATGAAAAAGCCCAAGTAATTGGTCAAACTAGGCAGCGTGATACTCTAGGACAATTTATGGCTGAATAGCTCTGGAGTTTAGCAAAGCATAAGTATAATAATTCGATACCTAATAAAGGTGGTAATCTATCACTTTCTATCTAATAGAGAAAAAAATAAAACATTTACCGACGAATACGATACTTCCTAACACCGAAATTTTAGCGCACCTGTCAACGTGTCTTCATTTGGCGATATAGTGGTTGACGCGGACTATTTGTCTCGTGCGGCACGTTACAAACGGTGCGAAAGCGAGGCAGTCTCGTTTATTTTGAGATCACTAAAGCGAGCGCGTGAATCGCGCGTGGGCGCGATTCTCGGCAATCGTCACAGACAGACCTCCCAGAGGACGCGATCTACTCTGGCGCCACCTTGTAGCCATCGTCGCCGCAGTACGCTTTTATTCTCACGCTTTCACTATACCCTCCTCCGCTTTCCGCGGGATGATTTCGATACACCCTGCTCTCCGTTTTCCTCATCGCGTCTTTCATCCTCCGATGCGCTCCGCAATCGCTTTCTTCTTTCGCTCTGCTCATTCGCTGGCTTGCTGCTCATCCCAGCCTTGCGGCAGGAACAGCGGCCTAAGAGCAGCGCTTCAAAAATCATCAGTGGTTTACGCCTAACCATACCTTCTGCCTTTTCACTCCAATATCCATTTTCCCTGAAGCACAACTTTATAAAAATTATATTTGGGTTGGTAATTACTACTGAACGCGCGTTTGCATTTTCGTTTACATATGGTACGTGTTTTTGTTCCGCATATTTTACCGCCCTTCAGCCTAATTTAGATGCCCCGGTGATTCATACTACACAATGTTAGCAAACTGAATAAACGGTTTTGTTGGCCAAAAGAACCTGCCTTCTATGCTGCTAACTGATAAGAGTGCTGTGCAATTTCACTAAGGTCAGGACTATACAACAGCTCTCTTATTTCGCCAAATATAAGTCACACCCTTGCTGTAACTTTCTCACCATCTGTCAGACCAACACGGGGACCACGCAAGCTAATATTAGAAGTACATTTTGCAGAAATTCACAACATACATTATTAACGTTCTGTATCATTTGTTTGTGAGGAAATTGAATGATATGCTCGGCTGATGTGCTCATAGTTGTGTTGTGCTAAAATAGTGGCTGGTGTGTTTATTCTTCTTGGTATCAGAATTTCGGCCAAGTTTTTTGCAGCCTTATTGCCACATTGCACCCTTGTATTTCTTGGAACAATTGGAACCAATTTACCGCAATTCCGGGCAGCGGAACAATGAGTAAATCATTTATGAACATCATCGTGGTTATCGAACGCTATAAAAAAAATAGGTAATGATGCCGTTTCGTATAGCTGACTACGTTGCGCTTACAAACACCTCCCAGCGTATGCGCTCGCGAAAAGTACAATGGAAGCGCGCAAACGGACACTAGCGCGGTTCCTTCTCAACACTCACCGATACCGACTTTCTTGAGCATTACGGTGCCTTCTTGTGGCGGGAACCACACGCGCACTCTAAGTGCGTTCGGCCAGGCGGCGGCGTTTTATCGCTCTTCCGTGGTGCCGGCGGTGTACGCATGCGCCACGGCTGAATAGTCAGAAGGTCACCAAATAGCTGCTTACAATGAAGTCAATTCTAAGCACCGTTTTTCTTATGGTCCCTGGCCATGAGCGTTGGGCGCCCACTGACATACAATTAAACTGACACTGACATATAATTTGTGACATGCAGATCAAGCTTACTGTGGTATTAGAGATGAAGGCAATAGTACACAATGTAGACGTACGGTCCTAAATGTACGGTCTTGTACGGTCCGAAATGCACCACCGTGTTGTAAGCGAAGGTTGCGTACGGCAGGACGGCATCCCACGTCTTGTGCTCGACGTCGACGTACATTGCCAGCATGTCGGCGAGGGTCTTGTTCAGGCGCTCCGTAAAACCATTCGTAGGCAGTTGCCCTCCTGTGGTTTGTATGGCTGTACTGCAGAATGGCATCGGTGAGCTCTGCTGTTAACGCTGTTCCTCTGTCGGTGATGAGGTCTTCTGGAGCACCATGTCACGGCAGAATGTTCTCGGCGAAAAATTTCGCCACTTCGCCTGCGCTGCCTTTCGGTAGAGCTTTAGTTTCAGCGAAGCGGGTGAGATAGTCCGTCGCCACGACGATCCACTTATTTCCAGATGTTGACGCCGGAAACGGTCCCAACAAATCCATCCCGATCTGTGGAAATGGTCGGCAAGGAGGTTTGATCGGCTGTAGTAATCCTGCTGGCCTTGTCGGTGGTGTCTTACGTCGCTGACAGTCTCGGCATGTCTTGACGTAACGGGCGACGTCGGCTGTCAGACGCGGCCAGTAATCCCTTTCCTGTATCCTCGACAGCGTTCGGGAGAATCCGATGTGCCCAGCGATTGGATCGTCATGCAGGGCGTACAGTACTTCTGGACGCAGCGCTGACGGAACAATAAGAAGGTAGCTAGCGCGGACTGGTGAGAAGTACTTCTTTACGAGCAGGTTGTTTTGTAATGTGAACGAAGACAATCCGCGCTTATATGCCCTAGGTACTACGTCGGTGTTCCCTTCCAAATACTCGACGAGGTATTTTAGCTCCGGGTCTGCTCGTTGCTGTTTAGTGAAGTCTTCTGCGCTTATTATTCCGAGGAAGGCGTCGTCATCCTCGTCGTGTTCCGGCGGGGTATCGATGGGGGCTCGCGATAGGCAGTCTGCGTCTGAGTGTTTTCGTCCGGCCTTGTAGATTACCGTGACGTCATATTCTTGCAGTCTGAGGCTGCACCTCGCCAGCCGTCCTGAAGGGTCCTTTAAGTTAGCTAGCCAACACAATGAGTGATGGTCGCTGACGACTTTAAATGGCCTGCCATATAGGTAAGGGGGGAATTTTGATGTAGCCCAAATGATGGCGAGGCATTCCTTTTCAGTCGTAGAATAATTGCCTTCCGCTTTTGACAGCGACCGGCTAGCTTAATATATCACCTGTTCATGTCCGTCTTTCTTCTGGACTAGGACGGCACTGAGGCCTAGGATACTGGCGTCAGTGTGGATTTCGGTATCGGCGTCCTCGTCGAAATATGCAAGTACTGGCGGTAACTGCATGCGTCGTTTTAGTTCATGAAATGCGTCGGGCTGCGGCGTTTGCCACTTGAACTCGACATAAGATTTGGTTAGATGTGTTAGCGGCTCAGCGATGCGTGAAAAGTCCTTGACAAAGCACCTTTAGTAGGCACACATGCCAAGGAATCTACGCACTGCCTTCTTGTCGATGGGCTGCGGGAACTTTGCGATGGCAGCTGTTTTCTGCGGGTCGGGGCGTACTCCGGATTTGCTGATGACACGGCCTTGGAACAGAAGCTCATCGTACGCGAAGCGGCACTTTTCTCGCTTCAGAGTGAGCCCTGATGGCCTCTAGTACTGTCGCAAGCCGCCGAAGGTGATCGTCGCAATTTCCGGCAAGGACGACGACGCCATCCAAGTAAACAAGACAGGTCTGCCACTTCAATCCTGCTAACACCGTCTCCATGATGCGCTGGAACGTTGCAGGCGCCCAGCACAGTCCGAATGGCATGACCTTGAACTCGTAGAAGCTGTCTGGCATGAAGGCAGTCTTTTCGCAATCTCTCTCGTCTACTTCTATTTGCCAGTAGCCAGACTTGAGGTCCATCGACGAGAAGTATTTAGCGTTGCAGAGCCGATCCAATGCGACGTCTATCCGTGAAAGGGGTTATACGTCTTTCTTCGTGATCTTGTTCAGTCGACGATATTCGACGCAGAAACCTAGGGTTCCGTCCTTTGTCTTCACCAGGACAACAGGAGATGCCCACGGGCTTTTCGACGGCTGGATGATGTCGCGCAGCATTTCGTCAACTTGTTGCCTAATAGCTTCACGTTCTCGTGTCGAAACTCGGTAAGGGCTCTGGCGGAGTGGTCGAGCGCACTCTTCGGTTATTATGCGATGCTTTGCAATTGGTGTTTGTCGAATCCTCGATGACGTCGAAAAGCAGTCTTTGTATCGTCGGGAGAAGACTTCTGATCTGTTGCTGCTTACTCATAGGAAGACTTGGATTCACGTCGAAGTCTGGTTCGGGGACAATGCTCATCGGGGTAGATGCGGCTGAATCCGAGAGGACAAATGCATTGCTGGTTTCCACAATTTCCTCGATGTGCGCGATTGTCGTGTCCTTGCTAATGTGCTTGAACTCTTGGCTGAAGTTGGTTATCATAACTTCCGCTTTCCCTCCGTGGAGTCGAGCGATCCCTCTTGCGACGCAAATTTCACGGTCGAGCAGTAGATGTTGGTCGCCCTCGATGACGCCTTCTACGTCAGCGGGTGTTTCGGTGCCGACAGAAATCATAATGCTGGAGCGCGGCGGGAAGCTCACTTGAGCCTCGAGAACACTCAAGGCATGGTGACTACGAGAGATGTCCGTCGGTATCGCTTGATCTTCCGACAGAGTTATCGAATTCGACTTCAGGTCGTTGATTGCGCCGTGTTTTTTCAGGAAGTCCATGCCGAGAATGACGTCTCGTGAACACTGTTGGAGGATAACGAAGGTGGCAGGGTAAGCCCGGTCATGAACGGTAATTCTTGCTGTGCAGATTCCAGTCGGCGTATTGAGGTGTCTTCCAGCGGTCCTAATTTGAGGGCCCTCCCATGCAGTCTTAACCTTCTTCAAATGGGCGGCAATGTGTCCCTCATGACGGAGTAATTGGCCCCTGTGTCGAATAAGGCGGTGATTGCGTGGCCGTCGAGAAGCACATCGAGGTTCGTTGTTCTTTGTCTTGCGTTACAGTTAGGTCTTGGCGTCGGATCACGGCTGTTCCTCGTTGACCTGTGGCTGGTATGGGACGTCGTCAGGTCGTCTTTCGTCGTCGTATTCTTTGCTTCCACACTTCGTAGGGACGGCGGCGTCTTGTTATCTCGTCGAGGTAGTTTCTTCGGCGCCTTCGTCGGTGGCGGAGGATCTCAGTAAGTTCGACGAACAGCAACCGCACCTCCATCGGTTGCTGCGTTTAGTTTTCCGGATATGGGCTCGCTGATCGGCCCCGGGATGGGCCAGTGTATGGACGGCGCTGCGGCGACAGGTATCGGCCGGTGACGGCCTGGTGTCGTCGAGAGTTCCACTGCGTGGCGGCTAGGTAATCTGCGATGTCACGTGGGCGCTCCCCAAGCTGTGGAACCGGCGCGTTGACGGCGAACCCTCTCAGTCCCAAGTCGCGGTATGGGCATCGGCGGTACACATGACCAGCTTCTCCGAGGTGATAGCATAGCGGGCTGTGGTCGGGGGCTCGCCAAATGTCCGTCTTCCTCGCGTAGGTACGCTGGGCGACAGGTGGGCGTGCTGGCGGTGGCGGCGGCGGACGATGGAATTGCGGCGTTACAGGGCCCTGGCGCGGTCGCGGAGGGGGCCTTGGCGGCGTGCGACGGCGGCGTAGGTCATCGCTTCTGGCTGGGGCTGTGGTATTTGAAGTTGCACCTCAGGAACCCCAAGCGATCGCTTAACCTCTTCTTTCACGATGTTGGCGATCGAGGCCACTTGAGGCTGCGACGAAGGCAGGACCTTGCGCAGTTTTTCGCGCACTATGGCCATGATGGTATCTTGAAGGTCTTCGGAACCCAGTCCTTGGATGGCGTACTGCGACGTGAGCCGCTGTCGGTTATATTGCCGGGTGCGCATCTCCAGAGTTTTCTCGATCGTCGATGCCTCCGCAGAAAACTCAGCTACAGTCTTCGGTGGGTTACGAATAAGTCCGGCGAAAAGTTCTTGCTTGACGCCCCGCATCAGGAAGCGGATTTTTTCTCCTACGACATTTCCGGGTTGGGGTGCCGGAAAAGACGGGCCATCTCCTCCGTGAAGATCGCGATCGTCTCATTTGTCAGCTGCGCTCTGGTTTCTAGTAGAGCTTGGGCTCACTTTTTTCGCACAACGCTTGTAAATGTATGCAAGAAGCCGCTTCGGTACAGGTCCAACGTCCTTAAGGTGGCTTCTCGATTCTTGAACCAGGTCCTGGCGGCGTCTTCCAATGCGAAATAGACATCTCGCAGCTTGTCGTCGCTGTTCCAACTGTTAAATGTAGCGACCCTCTCATACGCCTCCAGCCAGCTTTCTGGGTCCTCAAATGTGGAACCGCGGAACGTGGGCGGCTCCCTGGGCTGTTTCAGAACTATTGGGGCCGCTAAGCCTGCCATTGGGGCTGTCTTCTTGGTCGTCTCTGGACGATCTTCTCGGAGGATCTTCTTGGTCCTCTCTGGTAGAACGCCGTGTTCCGGGGGCAGCTGCTCTAGCCGGCGGCTTGCTCTATGTTCAGGGACGACGTTGGTGTTGTCTTTGCGGTCCGGACTTCTACTAAGGCTTATCGGGGGCGTCGGGTACATGAACGTAAAGCACCTCCACCAAATGTCACGTAGTGGTCACGGTGAAGAAGGCAGCCAAACTGTGATTATAGAAACTGGCGTTTTATTGGGCGAACTTGTGCCCTCAAAAGCAAGCTATACTCAAAGAACAACGATAGCGGCGAGCACACTCAGCGATCGTCGAAAATCTGATCAGCGGGTCAAGCGCGTCGGCTTTTATAAATCAGTCGTCGAATGTTCCAGAGTAACCGCGCTGTGCGATAACATTTGTTAGGCGCTGAGAAGTGGTCGCCCGACAAAGATAAAGAAGTACACGTGCCGATATCGTGACTTTGATTCTTTCCTCGGTTGCAAGACACGTTGTGATAAGAAATTTTCCTTGTGTCGCTTAAATGCACAGGGCTTACGAAATAAAAAGGAAGCGGTGGATATGTTTCTACAATCGATTAAAGAACAATTTGCCTATATGGCCTTCTCGGAAACCTTATTCATGAATGAAACAGATGTCATTGAATTCAGAGGACACATACATACATCCGCTTTTCGTAATGGTGTGTGAGGTGGAGGCATCACAGTTTGTGTGAATGAACACATGAGCTGCCGATCCGATTTCTAACTGTTACCAAATTAGTCCTCCTAATGAAACAATTGTGATAAAATGCGACTGTGTATACACTATGTGTAGGGGTATATCGACCTCCTTCGGGAACATATTCTGCGTGTTTTTTTTTTAATTTTCTTAAAGGAATGGTAGAATATTGTCTACAGCATAGTTCGTCAGTTGTCATCGGGGATTTTACCATCGATGCCCTATGCTCTGAGTTGAATGAGTAAAAGCTTATTGATGTGTGTCTTTCATATGGTTACGAAAATGTCATTCATGTACCAACAAGGGCAACAAATGCATCCGGAGATCAACTAGGTCATTGTATCGCGAACTGTAACTCGACCGATATAAAATCTGATGTCTTATTAGCGGACCTGAGCGACCACTTACCGACCTTTATTTTTCTAACACACATTGCACAACATGCAACTCGGACCTCCCACCAATCAATTAACAGCCAAAACAAACTGGGATCATATCTACCATACAGAAGATCCGTTCGTAACACACGATTTATTTCTTGAGGAAACTACTCATATTTACAAAAAATAAATCCCAGTAGAAGAATTTAGAAAAAATAGCAAAGTTAGGAAGCCATGGTTTAGTAAACCACTTTTAAGATGTACTAAGGAATGTAGTAGACTTTTCGCGCTTTTTATCAAAACTAGATTTCTTGACCACCTGGGACACATGAGAAACAGTGAAACAAGATGAGTATGACATTAAGAAAGCGCGTCATACATACTATGAAAAGAAGTTTACAGATGTAACTAACAACCGAAGGAAAATATGGGAAACCGCGAACTACGTCATGTGAAAGTTGCAGAAGAAAGAGCTACACGAATTGATTAGTGAACGCCCAATTTATACTGAAACCTCGCTAGCTAATAAGTTTAATAATTAGTTCCTAAAGTCAGGAGCACTTATTATAATAACCACAGATAGTTATAGCCTGGATTGCAAACTATACATGAGCCCTGCCATTGCGGGCTCAATTTATATGGCTCCCACTACAGAAGTAGAAATTTGTTCACTACGGCTAACGCTAAATTAAAGTACTGCTTTCGGAATCGATAATTTGAAAGCACAAACCATGAAAGCAGTTGCGCACATTAAAATTCGTCCTTTATCACATGTATGCAATTTGATAGTAACTTTGGGTGTTTTCCCTGATAAGCTCAAGATTTAAAGAGTAACAGTTTTTCATAAGGAAGGCGATAGTGATTACTTGAACAATTATAGACCAATTTCTATCTTGCTAATGTTCTCAAAAATAATAGAGCAAATTATCAATGTACGTTTTCTAACTCACTTTCAACAATATAACGTTAGAGTAGAGCAGGAGTAAGTGTTTCAGAAATATAACTCAACATATACGGCTCTGTTAACTAAGAACCATAAAATAATCGATACCCATTAGCATAAATTATACACCGTAGGATTGTTTCTTGATTTGAAAAAATCATTCGACTCCATTAAACGCGATATGTTATTGTAAAAGTTAACCGATTAAGGAATTAGAGGAATTGCCCTAGATTTAGTTGCCAGACAAAAAAAAACGCACTATACTGCGGCAAACGACGCTCAGTCTGGTATTGGTGTTATCTTGTTTGGGATTCCACAATGGTCTATACTTGGACTATTGTTATTTGGTCACTATACGCCTGGCGCAAAACGCCGACAACGCCGCCTGTCGCCATGGCTGCGAGGCGTAGGCGGGCTCGAGCGAGCACTGTTCCCTCCAGCGCCTATGCGCATGCTGTTGTTTGGGTTTGTGATCTCGATTTAACGCTTCTGTCCTCCTTCAGCTATGTCTTAGAACAACTGTTGCGTAGTTGAATGCTTTAGAACATACGAAAACTCGCCAGGCACACACTTAGCTTCCGCTGCTGCTTAACCAGCCAGAACGACGGTGGCGATGGAGCGCGGCTGTTCGACGGAGCCGATCAGCAATCGGGGTTTGTTTACTGCAGTTTTAGAACGATTACTGTCTTTCTTTTTGCCTGATGTCGCTGCGCCTTTAGTGAACGCTTCCAGGTTAATACTTAGATTAGATTATTGGTTTATGGGATTTTACGTGCCAAACCACGATGTGATCATGAAGCACGTCGTAGTGGGGGACTCAGGAAATTTGGACCGCTTGGGGTTCTTTAAGGTGCGCCTAAATCCTAAAACCTAAGTACACGTGTGTTTTCACCTTTCGTCCCCGTCGAAATGCGGCCGCCTGGGCCACGATTTGAGCCCGCGACCTCGTGTTTAGCAGCGCAGAACCATATAGCCTCTAAGAAACCACGGCGGGTCGTTTAAACTTCATCGCCTCATCTGCAGTCCAGAAGATACAATAAACATTAGGTTGTTACTGATGGGACGGCAATTCCCCCTGTGGAAAAAAAAAAAAAAGATTCGAAAAGCTAAGCTAGAAACTCCGGAGCGAAACTGTGGAGAGAGAGAGGGACAGGAAAAGCAGGGAGATTAACAAGAGGCGAGTTTCCGGTTTGCTACCCTGCACTGGGGTTGTGGATATAACATTTGTAGAGAGAACAGCGAGAGGAGCGAAAAATTAATAAAAGAAGAAAAAAAGATACCAGGTAATAGAAAAGGCGTTCCGAAAACAGGCCGGTCGATCTGAAGAAGCGCGGTAGCGCCAGCGCGGCCTTCTGATGCGAGCTTATGTCGCGTCGATGTTTCAGAATCATTTCTTTCGACAGTGGCCTGTCGCTCAACTGGTTCAGGGTGAAGGAAAGCGATTGTCTCTGCACAGTGTACTGCGGGCACTGTCATAGATAGAACATGGCGAATAGCGAACATGGGGAAGCTGTGAAGTGCTCATTGTGTTTAGACGCTTTGCACAAGGGGCTCAATATTAAAAAGCAGGTGACAGTGCCTTGAAAAACAAAAAAAAGCAGCAGGCAATCTCTCATGCGTTGCGCGGAATCGGCTCTCGCTCTATCTATCGATGGCACGGAAATGCAACCTGCGGCGTAGAACGTTCGGTATACCCTCATGTGAGCTATCTGCATGTTGACTGTACAACCTGGCGTCTCTGAGCATTAAAGGCCTTTGATAGGGCATTGAACCCCGTTTTGAATGCATCTTGATATCACTTCCCTGTAATCGGGGACACCTGAACTTCGAAGCCTTGATCTCTGCAACTAATTCAGATTCACTTGACCACAGCTGTGTCAGGCGTTGTGGTCAATTCCGAAACCTAGCTCCTTGTTTATATTTTTGTTTTTGTTTTCGTTTCTTGGTAGTGATGCTAGCGAATCCTTGTTCTCTTATTCTTCCTATGTGTTAAATGGGTAAATATATGTTCGTGTTGCTTCCCTGTAGTTGTCTCTGCTACGAAAGTGATTTTAATGTAAGACCTCGTTTACAAGAAGTATTAAAAAAAAATTATTTATAGCCATGTTTTTTATTTGCTTTCAAGCTGGTAATGTGGTGTCAACATACTCTTCTAACTAAATAAAAGGCGCTGCATTTGCTTTTCAGACTTAGGGCACTACAACAGGTGATACAAAACGCGGCCTAATTCTGCATGTGGGTGCGAGGGTGATAGTAGTAAAACTGGTGGCAATAGTAAAAATAACAAAATATAAAAGCAATATGCTCTTGACTGGCCAGGCAGGCAAATTTTCAACTATGGCGTCTTACGAAAGTTCACTCGCGTGCTCCTGTGATATCCCACAAACGCTCTTCTTTTTTAACGATGTAACATGTGCAATCCATGTTGCACAGACTGGGGTAAGAAGCAAGCATAAAAACAATAAACCTATAAATATTAGCGGAGTCCGAAATGTGCTATTTTGCTGAAGCTCATCGTGCTGGTTTCCGAGCTTTACCGTCGCTGGCTTCTTACTATAAAAATACACGGCATGTAAAAGAAGCAAGTGTGTTGTTAGCTGAGGGAATAGTAGCACCTGTCGGCAAGCAGAAATACTGCAAGCGACTGGCGAGCGAGGCGGAAAAAGGCACATCACATGACGACGAGAGTTCGGGGCAGGAAGATGCGCTCGCCGATAGCGGATCGTGCAATCAGTAACCATCGTTAATAAATTCCGTTGTTTTTGATCATCGGTCATGCCATCATGTGCGCCAACCTCTGACATGGCGACGAGGATCCGTTAACGACACCAACGTGGACAAGCAACTGGAAAACATGCCAGATTCAACGTGAGCGAACGACAACGGCAACTGACATGGCGGCATTTGCTGCAGGGCCATGACGCGACGAGCACGCAGCCCGGCGGATAGAACCACGATGTGAGGACTAAGCTGAACGAGGTCAACGGCGCGGGGCGAAAGCGAATCAGAACGTCCCTGGCCTCCACGGTATCAGCGAACGACGTCCCATTCCGGAACCGAAGCACGGCGTGCAATAAGCGCACGGACGGCCAACATGGCGGATCGCGACGACGAAGCGAAGCACTCAATGCTCAACGACGAGTACAGTAGTGACGAGCTGCTGGGAGACATGCAACGGAGCAGATTTCTACCTTAAACGATCCCAAGAACACGAGCTGTTAACGCGAATGGCACAACGGAGGTCCCGATGCTCGCGACAATGATGCAAATGATTGCGCGACTCCTGGAACGACAAATGGGATTACAAGGTGAACCAGTCAACTCGGTCAACGGCGATGATGCTACGCGACCGGTCAACGAAAGTGCTGAAATCCAGATCACTATAAAATCTGACCTCACAGAAACTCTCCCAACGTTCTCCGGAGCAGATAACGACCACCTAGGCGAAGGAATCACTTCCGTGGAGAGCATGCGTGAGAGAGGTTTATGGAACGACTCGGCTACGTGAAACGCCCGAATTTCCAGACTTCGTGGACGAGCAGCAGCTTGGCATCGCACGGGCGGCGGCAGCCTGAAGAGTGTGACAACTTGAGTAGCGCCTCTACGACAGGAGTTTGACAAGCAGCCACTGTTTCGCGAATGGGTGGAGAACGTCAACGCACGGCGACAGAAGGAAGACGAAACCTTCACTGACTACATGTACTGCCTTCTGCAACGTATAAAACGCGGCAGGTACAACCTAAGTGACGACTATATTGAGTACTGAATGTGTCCTGTGGACTGAATGTGGAATTGTGGACTGCACACCCTGAATTAACATTCAGGGTGTGCAATCGGAAAGTGCAAGGCCTGTGCTTGTGGTGTTCCACGACCTAAGGAAAGGAGCCGTCGGAATTCATCAACTACGCACGAGAGTTTTACAGGCGCATGGATTCGACGAGAAGCGACGGCACAGACGTGTAGTCATTCCCACGAAACGATGCACCAAAGAACGCACTGAAAGGTGACCGGCTGCACGGCAAGCCCACGCGACTTCCCGCGGACATCTGCGCTCACTGCCTTCAGCGGGAGCACCGCTCGTAGGATTGCCC
Organism: Dermacentor andersoni; assembly: GCF_023375885.2. Lineage (NCBI taxonomy): Eukaryota > Metazoa > Arthropoda > Arachnida > Ixodida > Ixodidae > Dermacentor > Dermacentor andersoni. The sequence goes on along the minus strand of NC_092817.1, from coordinate 177,913,683 downwards.
GAAACCCGACACACGCACTGAAGAGGACAAGGTAGCTGCCGCACGACGAAAAGACGAAAGAGCGGCGTGAGAGCAGCGCACCAACCGCATCGTGAAGGCGTGCTACAACATAACCCTTATATAAACGACGATTAATGGCATAGAGACGCTAGCACTATGGGATACGGGATCAACACCGACTCTAGTGTCATAAGCGTTTGAGGAAAAACATAACTTCGATGTTTTACTAGACACGGACGGCATACTCAAGAGACCATACAGAGACTAAACAGCTACTGTTGGAGCAACCGAAGCTCACATCGCCATCGAGAATGCAAGCGCAACCGTCGATGTAAAAGTGGCAAACGACTTGCCACATGACGCTGTAATAGGGAGTGACTGGCGACAGTGCATCAAATTTGATTAGTTCGAACAATACACAAATGGATCTTAGCGCGTGAGTGGATAGCGAAAAACAGCTCACAAGAAACGCCTGAAGCGGAACATCGAAAAAATGACGCCCCACATCAGCCACTTCAGCAATGTGTGGAACTGTTGCAGTGGAACAGTGGAACACTTGCTTGTGGAACAACCTCCACAAGCGAGTCCCAAGCTTCCATCACCCGAGGAAGTGGGACTTGACATATTACAGATGCAACCGGCAGATTTCACTACGGACGAACCATAAAGGGTGAGGTCAGTACTCATCGCAAACATTCATGTTTTCACAAACCCCGGCAACGAATTGGGTGCCGAGCATGCCGAGCTTACGATTAACCTCAGCGATGAGAAACCAGTTCGTATGCAACCGTACATGATGGCCGATGTGAAAAGAAAGTTCACAAGGGAAGAAATCGAGGACTGGCTGAAAAACAGGAACATCCGCAAGTCGAAGTCGACATATACCTCACCTGTGATTGTTGTGGACCAGCCAAACCATGAATCGAAACCAAAAATAATGTGCATCAACTATCGCTCTCTGAACGCAAAGACAATAAAACGGGCTTACCCAATGCCGAAAATCGACACATTACTTCTCAAAGTGTCACGGTCGCGATATTTCTCGAAACTTGATGTGAAGAAAGCTTTTCTCAATGTCAATACGCGAAGGTGACCTCGAGAAGGCAGCATTTGTGCCTGAAGACGAACACTATGAGCCAAAATGCATGATCTTTGGCTTGTGTACGGCAGCATCAACCATGCAAAGCATCATGGATCAAGGCCTGCAACCCCTCATCGACAACTGACGTGTCGTTGCGTATGTGGATGATATATGCATCTTCACTAATCACTTTGAACAATGCATCCAAACCGTCAACGACATTCTCAAGACACTGACGGACCTGAACCTGCGAGTGGACTTTAGGAAGTGCACTTTCGCAGCTGACTCTATCAGCTTCCTAGGGTAGATAATTTCGAGAGACAGAGTTGCCATAGACTCACGAAGTAGGGTGCCACAAAGAACTACGGGCAAGCACGCTCGAAAACGGAAGTGCGATCATTATAATGACTGACATTTCACTACAGGAAGGACATCAAAGATTACGCGAAGGTCGCTCTACCACTGACAAAGCTTACGAAGAAGGATGCACTACTAACATGGACTGCCGAATGCCAAACAGCTATAGCCATGCTGAGAGACTAACTGAAGTACCAATACTCTCAAACTTCTACCCAGCAGCCCCGACACAAGTTCACGTCGATGCATCATATAGTGCGTTTGGTGCTGTCCTTTTGCGAAACATGTGGACGAAATACGCATTGTAGAATACGCAACTAAACATTGCCTTTGGTTTAGCTGTGGTTAACCCAAGTTGAATTGCGAAAGCAAGAGCTGCATGGCTACGCTTGTGGTGAAGCGTTTGGTTTAGCTCTATTTTATAGACACGACAAGACACACTGTTCAGGTAACGACTAGGCTAGGTAACGAATAGGTAACGTCTACCTAGCGTATCACTCCAATGGTCTCGAGAACTCAAAGCGGTCTCTTACGCAGTTGAAGAGTCACTCTGGGACGTGGCATGACTTCTTCTAGCCGCATGTTCGTTACGACGCTACTCGAATCGCGCGGCGCGTTCTTCTGGCATCTCTTGAGCACGTTCTCTCTTCCTCGCTTCGTTCTGTCGTTGTTGCGTCTCTTTCGCGCTCACCATAACGACTAAATACGCTGAGGCGAAGCGCAAATATATATATATATATATATATATACACCCCGCGACGCGACACGTCCTCTCCCTCTACCCTAGCAGAGCACATCTGGTGGAGCAAGCGGCAACGCCAGCGGCGTCGACGGCGGCGCCATCTGTTGGAGCGCGGCTGCGGCGTTGTTAGGCAACGGCGCCTGAAGGTCGTTCGTCAGCCATGGCATATGGCATACGGCTGCCTTCATACGGCATACGGCGCCACGAGCCGAAATGGCTCGCTGGCTGGCGTAGTAAAGCTTTGGCTTTAAAAGGTGCCCGGCTCAGATAAGCTCAAGCACTCAACAGATTCGCAGGCGATTGCGATGCACTGTGCTGTGACAAACAAATTTCGCCAATACAGCCAAGGGCTACAGCACTTCGAAATACACACTGACAACTGGGTGATAGCGCACATCATGTCAAACGAGAATCCGCAGAGGCGATTCGCACGCATCGTGCTCGACCTGATGTCATACAACTTTACGATTCGCCACACGTCAGGCAAGACAAATGTCATCGCAGATGCGCTGTCCCAGAGATGACAGCACGTCCTCGTCCTGAAGGCTGAAGACGATCGACTCAGCAAAGCGCAAAGAGATGGTCCTACGCTTGCTCAGATCATCGATCATGCTCGAGCAGAAACGAAGGCAACATCGTATGGGATCGTACAATACAGACTTGTACACGTGACCACAGATGGAGAACGAGAGAAACATCGCTTCGTAGTACCAGAAAGCCTAAAGCTGGTAGTTTTGACGTCGTACCATGACGAGGACGGCCATGGTAATGTTCTCACACTCCAAACAGTCCAGCAACGCTACTTCTGGCACAGGATGAACCGTGATGAAGACTACGTGCGAGAATACAAAACGTAACGAAGGTACAAAGTTAATATAGGAACACAAACCGGTTCGCTAAACCCGCGCATGCCAAGGCAGGCACCATTCAACACCATTGCTATGGACCAGGTTGAGCGAATCAACACCGAGGACACCAACAAGTGTTTCATAACGGCTGTTGATGTCACCACGAGATTCATCACTATACGTGCTGTACCAGACAAGTCAACGGAACACGTACTACGTTTTCTTGATAAGGATATCCTATTCACATTCGGGATGCCGGACACCGAGGTAACAGACGATGACAGTGTTCACGAACAGCAGCACGTTATTTCAGAGAGAAGAGCATTCACCACAGGTTGACCGCGCCCTATGAACCCGGAACAAACGGTCCTGTCGAGCGTGCACATGCAAAATGTTGTCAGCGCTCAGAAAGAAACTAAATGGCAACATGGACCACTGGATCACTTCCACAATGCAAACCACCAATGCAATGAGTGATTTGAGCTGTCTCAAAACCTACTTTTTAAAGAGCGTATGTCCAGCCAGTACACCCATTGTCAAAAAGCCGTGCATACTTGCGCAATACATGTTACGCCTTGCAACTCAAGTGACGATGATGATGGTTATGTTTGTTGGCATCCTTTCTGAAACTTAGCGACAATATTCACCTAACCTGCATGAATCAAATATATTTAACTACATGTGCCGCCATCTAGCATAGTGCCTAACATTGCTTTTCTATTGAAAGCATGTATCACTATGCTGTGCCATTGCCTATGTTTGCATCAACTCCGTATCTATCAATTTCTCCTATGCTCTTTTTCTACAAATAATTTAAACATCCACTGCTGACCAGTGGATCATTCCTTCTTGGCATGGCAACAGTTCTGGAATGAGGACGATCCCCACGGGTTATGCTTGACGAATATCTTGGCCGTACTTTTTGATTTGCGGAGGCATTTCCAAAGTTTTGTAGCAGCGAACGTCAATTATTGCCAGAGCTAGAAACGAAAAAGCAGTCAGATCAAAGAGAATGACACTTTACTTTCTTCTCAGAAGGCAGCAACCCCGCATGTCATCTTTGTTAACTACCACTGTAGCGAATACCTAAAGGAAACAACGTTCCAGGTGAACAACCAGCCGCACGTTGGTCTGCACATGTCACCGCTTCAGCCGCTGTACAATTACGTGCCCCGTCGAACCATCGACCATGAGGTCTCGGCACCGACGGAACCACAAGATCAAGCAAAAGTTAAGCGCGAAGAAGCACGCACTACACTAATCGACTACTTGCACTAGCTCAAGCGCAAATACGACTCCAAACACAAAGAACCATATTGCAATGTTGGTTATGAAGTTTGGTATCATAAAGGTACAAGACGAACAAAACTATGGCGAATGTACGACGGACCCTACACGATCACAACGGTGGCGAGAGAATCGTACACCATCTCCAAGGGGACAGGAGAAACTATGCTCGCTACAGCCAGGCAGCTAAAGCATCTCTACGCGCAACACGACTTCAACCGGACCCAGTCGCAAGTTGAATGTCAAGAAAGAACCACGGACTGCGACGAGAATTATCACGTTGAAGGCCAAAGGGATACGTGTGTCAAACTACCGCTAAACGAAGGGGAACAGATGCCGTTTCAACAGCTGACGGTCAGCCACGTCGAAAAAAACCGCCGCGGAAACTCGAAGACTACGTCACGGACTACTGCGAGGACGTAATAGATTGATGACCGGCCGTGTTAGCTGAGGGGCTACCGGCAGCTGTGAGCAAGCAGAAGTACGGCGAGTGACTGGCGAGCGAGGCGGGAGAAGGCGCATCACGTGACGACGAACGTTCGGAGCGGGAAGACGCACTCGTCGATAGCGGATCGTGCAATCCGTAACCATCGTTAACAAATCCAGTTGTTTTTGATTTTCATTCGTGCCATCATGTGCGTCAACCACTGACAGTGTGCATAAAGGACGTCGGTTGACGGGCCAACATATGATGAGATTAGCGGCTGAGGGGTTATAATGAAAGGGGAATACTGGTGATGAGCTCCACTTCATAGCCGAGCTTATTTATGCTCATCTGCGGCAAACACTAGGCGCGTAAGAAGGCAATGTCGCACCAGACAGCCGTGAAGTCGGACACATGTCCAATGTTGTACAGTGGGATTTCCTGGCGCACATTGACACCGCAGAAGAAACTGCCTGGGACGCGCACAAGAGGCAATGCGCACTCACACACAAGTCATGCCACCGTCATGCCTGCACTGGAAGCAAGTGTCTCCAGCACGAGACCTGCCTGCGGTTCCAACGGCCACCGCTATGCGGCCTTCAGTAGACTCCGTCTAGGAGCCGCGCATGGCGGTTATCAATGACATCGTAAATATTCCGCTAACCCCAGAAATTATGCTCTGCGCTGATGATAAGAACACATTTTTTCAGGGGCTAATATAGGGGACATGTAGAGACAGCCGAAAACTTAGTGTGGCTTGGCGTGAAGGAATTAGCTCTAAACACGAACAAAACAAATGTATTGTTTTGAGATAAAAAAATTAATGTGTGACAGACATTGCTGTTCACTTCGGAAATCAGCAAATGGAACGGTTTGGATCCCATATATTTCTTGGTTTAGTTCTTCAGGAAAACTTTAGTTGATCAGCACATATCGCAAAAACAGAAACAGGGGTCTCACGAACAAGCGGAGTCACTTACAAACCAAAGTACCTATTACCACCTTGGTTAAAAAACAATTATACCCTGGTACACTCTAATCTGTACTACTGCCTTCTTCTATAGGCTACGACCACGAAAACAAATTTACAGAACCTACATTTACCACAGAAAGAAGTGTTGCGTCACATAGAGAATGTTCCGCGTTCAGCAAGCTCTGTCCCATTATTTCAAAAGCATCGAACCTTGACTATAACAAATATTATGTGTAAAAAACTAGCCTTAGTTATATGCACTCAAATGAAAGAATTCTTCATTGTACTTAGGAAAATAGGTCCATAAAGAACACCCGTACAACCTCCGCCGAAGCACTTGTAAAAAAGAAAAGATTCGCACTTACTATGGTTCGCAAAAATTATCATACCAGATCACTAACTTCTTGAATAGACACGAAACAGCTATCATCGTTGTTACAGAAAGTGTATCAACGCAAGCATAAAAAAAGAACATAAGCAGATACCTTCTAGGCGCACAATTTTGAAATGTGTTTCGTCTTTCTTTCTACTCGGGGTGTTAAGTAACCACGAAAGGTAGGTTCAGTTGTGAATTTCGTTTTTATTGTTCCTTTTTATTTGTTTTGGATGATTTTCGGTACTTCCCGACAGAAATGTAATTCGTTCATAACTGTGCATTTCTCGCGATACAGATTAGTCTGGTTCGATGTTTTTGTTTTGATGCATTGTTGCCAATGCTTACCATTGATTTACGTCGAAAGTTTTGTAGACAGGCAAAGTAGCTATTATTACAGTGCCGTTGGGTAATGTGTTTGGGGTGTGGGGGAATGAGGGCTGATACTCTGTCAGGGAATAATTGCCTCTATGTCGGCCACTTTGACTTTGACATGTGTACAGCCTTGATGAACCGCGGCGTGTAAGCCACACTACCTACGGTGCATGCAATAGTTTGTGTCGATCGCACAGCTAACGTCAAGCTAAAGCTACCCAGAACTTTTTTCCCGGGTGCTGGCAAAGGCCGACAGTTTTCCGCAGAGCTCTGACATTGTTTGCCATGGAGGTGCGACACCTGTAACGCCACTGCCAGCAAGAGAGCGACAGTAAACTTGGTGGGGAAGGCAATGAAGTTGACCTGAAGAGATTCTGGTTTGCTACCCTGCACTGGTTAAAGGGTTGGAGGAAAGAAACGACGGAAAATTTGACCAAATAGAGAAAGCAACGGCGTGAAAGAAAATAAATTCAACATGTGTGGAACATCCAAGCGCCCTACAGTCTAAGAGGCCACTAGAACGCAAAACACTTCAGGGTTGTCTTGAACGAACCGCGGTGTTACGACTCCATAGGCCGACATTGAACGACTGTCTGCTCTGAGAGCAGCCGGTCTTCACGGCGGGCCAGCGTAGTCACGTGTGAATACCTGTGTACGCTGGGAGAATGGGAAAGAATGTGTTCGGCTGTGTGCTCGCTGTTGCTGCCAGATCTTCCCATTACGCTCGCATTCTTACTGGCCAGACATCTGCATGGTGCTGCTTAATACATCGCCGCAGAAGTTATCTCGGGTGCTCTGTAGCGCCAACTGGTGGCTTCTCTGTATTCTAAGGTTACTGGCCGATGATCCTGAGCGTATGCATAAACCTTGCTATCGCTTGCACTGTTTCGCTTTGCATTAGAAACTGCTCGTTTTAGGCGATTCTTATTTTTGTAAAAGCTGTCATTGTGGCACTCGTTACTAATTGTTCTACCAAAAACACTCGCAAACACTTTCCTGGATGTCTGTCTAAAATGTAACCCTGTAGTGAAATACATGCAGCGGGAAATTAGGCCAAATATTTTCCCTCCTTACTTTCTGTGAGCGACGTCTTGGCTAAGACGATGGTAGCTCCAGCTAGAATGCAGCCATACATTGCTAATAGATTTTCCACTCCGCTATCCAGGTGAATGCAGATCCGGTCCCCTGGCTGCACGCCATACTGCCGGAAACCCACGGCGTAGCGTTCCATGCGAGCCAGCATCTCAGCACGTGTGAGGCTGACGACATCGTTAACCTGCAAGTAATCACAAGACATACTGAGTCGCTTCTGCTAACATTCTTGCGATCTTCACTCGGTAAATCCCGGGCGTTCATGAAGTTATTTTAAAACGAAAGCTTTCTTTAGCTATTTTGCCCGTTTCTTTGGTGGTTGGTTATACTCGCACTTTGACAGCCGATTCCATATGCACATATTCTCGCACAACCAATTTCGTGGCGCATTCATCGACAAATGCTAAACGTTACATGAATTTTTAGGCATGCACTCTAAAACAATATACTCCATTAAGGGTGTTTTAGCGTGTCATAAACAACACCATTACCTATAGGAAAGAGGCACTTCCACAAAGGAAACCACCAATGCAATGAGTGATTTGAGCTGTCTCAAAACCTACTTTTTTAAAGAGCGTATGTCCAGCCAGTGCAGCCATTGTCAAAAAGCCGTGCATACTTGCGCAATACATGTTACGCCTTGCAACTCCAGTGATGATGATAATTATGCTTATTGGCATCCTTTTTGAAACTTAGCGACAATATTCACCTAACCTGCATGAATCAAATATGTTTAACTACATGTACCACCACTAGCATAGTGCCTAGCATTGCTTTTCTATTGAAAGCATGTATCACTATGCTCTGCCATTGCCTATGCTTACATCAACTCCGTATCTATCAATTTCTCCTATGCTCTTTTTCTACAACTAATTTAAACTGCCACTGCTGACCAGTGAATCATTCCTTCTTAGCATGGCCACAGTTCTGGAATAAGGACGATCCCCACGGGTTATGATGGATGAATATCTTGGCCGTCCTTTTTGATTTGCTGAGGCATTTCCAAACTTTTGTAGCAGCGAACGCCAATTATTACCAGAGGAAACGAAAAAGCAGTCAGATCAAAGAGAATGACACTTTACTTTCTTCTCAGAAGGAAGCAACCCCGCGTGTCGTCTTTGTTAACTACCAGTAAGACGACGCTATGCCCGCTTCACGCAAAAAAGGGCATGATCGCAATGCCGATGCACAACAGTACAGCAAGGAGCTAAACCAGAAAAGCTGCAGTGATGTTGTGAACCGCGAAATAGTAGGTCAGATTATGCGGGAGCGTTACAAAGGCTGAGTATCCAGGACAATATTTCATTTTGTTAGAAATTAGCGGCAAGGCTTTATATTATACCGACAGGAACGTCGTCAGGGTAGACAACCTACAAAGGGCTGAAAGGCTTTTGTTATTAGAATTTTGTAGTTGCCTTGGTTTAGGTAGCCAACTCTATAAGGTCCAACGTAACGGCGTAATTATTTTTCGGTGTGGCCTTTTTAAACAATAAATCTCTAAACCCACACCAATTCGCAAACTAATATGGAAAGGCTCTGTGGAAAATGTTGTATTGACGCGCATCATGATGCAGCTGAGTCAAAATACGGAACGGAAGGAGTGGCTCTTCGACACGTTGAACCAAGAAATCTGTAGCTGACGTGGTCCCATTGGATTCTATGCGAGAATGCAGCATACAGAGTATTGTGGTGGGTTCGAGGCCATTAGCCAGGTGAAAAGTAGTAAAACCGGTAGTTTCTTCGAGCACAGTATCGTTGGCAAATGTCACGTAAAAATGCACTTCATCCCAATTTTTGTGAACCGTGGTAAAGTATATGGTAGGAATATTTGCAACTGTGTTGTTGAGTCCTCAAGTTAAGCCGTTCCTCTGGGGTGCATGCAGTAGCTGTACGCTGCGAAGTACCACTTAGTTATCGGACTTCTCGGAGAAGCTCTTCAGTGAACGCTGTGCCACAATTTGTGATAATGACAGCAGGAACACCGTGGCGAACAATGAATGTATTTGATGAAAAAAATCAGCCACATCGAAAGGTGAAGTACGTGTTGCTGGACTAGACGTTTCACATTGCAGGCGCTCCTCTTGTTCACTTGTGTCCTTTCATGTTTGCGCCAAAGCGGTAATATTTATAACATGGTCTACTCAACCACATGGTAAGCAGTAGCTCTCTGAATGACATCGAAGAGCTACTGTTTCAAAGGTGGCTTCAAAGAAATCTTTAGCTTAATAATATTATGTTGTCTGTACTGCCCAATCAGCCGTGCCTAGTTTCGGTATCAGCCTTACATGAGTGAAGGGGAATCAAGTCCCAGTAACAATTACCAAGCAGCTTCCGTGGCTGATGATAGTGGTGCACTTTTTGAAGCAGAAATGTTCCGCTGTGATATTAAGAAGCCACATTTTTTATGATATATTTATTTTCATGTCTGCAATCCAGCAACGCCGCTTTGCATTAATTACTACCTCTTTGAAGCTCTAATTTATTATGACCCTGTCACTGTTCCTGTAACATTTCGCTGAAGAAAAGCAGGGGTTGACATTTCATTACTTGAACTACAATATACTAAACGTTTTGTACATGGAAGTTGATATACTCAGTAAACCTTGCACGGTAAATGCGGCTACAAAAATTTAGCCTGGGAGGCAGCGAAAGCTTAGGTAATGCTTCTTCTTCGGGCTACCCTCACTGGCCATAGAACTGATAACACTGATGCAGTGGGGTAATTACATCTCAAACAGATGAATATACCAGCCCTTATGTGTGCGCCCACTGTAACAGAGGAAAAGGCAGCATACGTGGCCATCCTTCTGGAGGAGTACTTCGAAGACAGATGCGATCTTTTAGCGTAACAGGCTAAAAAGCGAAGCACTACTCTCTGCTTCACACGTTTCAAGTTTGGTACTAAATTTTAGTCCACTGATAAACTTTTCTTAAGTAAATATGCTTGCCTCAAGAACTATGTACGATAAGCGAAAAACTTTAGAGCCTTAACGAAAGCTTTAGCTGAGAAGCACTGGCCATTGCAACGATTTCTTCTATCAAAGCAACTTTTATATGTACACATAGCCTACAACACTACCACTCCATTCTTCTCCAGGGATTGCACCCGAGGTGTGCAGAGAAGTGTAGCCCACCTAGGCTGGAATGATAACAATTGTCTTGCACTTGAGACTGTGTTGCTTAAAGGCACAAGGTTAATTGTTTAGAATTTCGCGCCAGTTATTTCTGTAAGATTTGTTGAATTCTCGGGCTTGCTGTGACGCCGTTGTCGGTGAAACTTTTCGGCAGTTTGCACAATTGAAACTGTATGATCCAAATTGTTATTGATTAGAGAAACTAGATTAGCTTGATGACCTGCTACCGCTTCCACCATATTGGCACGTGGGAAGACGCAGAAGCGACGCTATATACAAATATATTTAGAGACCGATACGCTCCACTTGTTCTTAAGGCAACAGCCCGTGCTAGCCGCAAAACGTCGTCGTCATCGTCTTCGCACGAGTGGCCTCTTTGTTCCTGGACATGGGCAATACAGGTCCATAGCTCTACCCCCGGCGACAAAAGCGCCGTCCCGGAGCAACGAAGGACCGGGCTCTGAAGCAGGGCCTTGAGCCTACTGACGTGCACATCACTTGATGCTAGAGTAGAGGGTGCGGTAGAAATGATCGCTGTAATTTCATAGGTCACTGGCGTCACCTGGCGCAGCACGCAGTAGGTGCCCCTGTAGCGGGAAAGGAGCTTCCCTGAAAGTGCCACATGATGTGAAAGTGACCACACGCGCACGAGCGCACCATGTGAAAACTGTAGGTCATAGTGGCGGCGTTGTACAGACGCTGCTCAAAAGTTTTCGAGGCCATCACATGGCCTCGAAGACTTCGAAAGCGCCTTGGTCGACCTTGCAAGCTGGCGTGCACGCTCGACCAAGGCGAAGGCGTGGCGCACATGCTCGCCTGCTGGGGTCTAAGCAGGAGGAACGGAAGTTTTAAGGGGCAGGGTCGGATCATGACCATACAATAGATAAAATGGAGAAAATCCCGCGGTATCGTGGTTTCTAGAGTTGTAAACAAACATGATGAAATGAAGGGAAATGTCCCAGTCATGATGGTCATTGGAAACGTTCATGGACAGCATATCTTTGAGGGTGCTGTTCAACCGCTCCGTTAGTGCATTGGTTTGAGGATGGTACGAGGTGGTCAGCTTGTGTTGATTGGAGTACGAAAGCACAATGCCTGTGATAACTCTCCATAAAAGCTTACGACCACGGTGAGTAAGCAGCTGTCGCTGGGAGCTCTGAATCAAGATAATGTTTTGCAAAAGAAACTCCGCCACATCGGGGGAGCAGCTGGTTGAGAGAGCCCGTGAGATGGTGTATCGGGTGCCATAATCAGTTGAAACGGCTACCCGTTTGTTGCCAGAGGATGACGGTGGAAGGTGGCCGAGGAGATCTAATCCGATGAAGAAGAACGGTTTCACAGGGAGGGTGATTGACTGGAGATAACCGGCAGGCAACGCCGGAGGCGTTTTTCCGACGCTGCCATAAGATCACAGGCAGCGACATAGCGTGGGATGGAGTGAGCAAGACCGGCCAGTAGAAGCGGCGGCGAACGCCGTCGTTCGTGTGACATACCCGAAGGTGTCCTGCTGTGGCTGCGACACGGGGCTCGAAGGCCACAGTACGTCGTAGATGCACTGTTCCTTCGGTACTGAATGCGTCCTGGCGGCGTATCGGCGAACAGAGGTGGCGATAGGTGACGACTGCAGACGTTGTATGAGTAATGCTAATCGGGGATGTTAGCGACATTGGACACGGCGAAAACGCCGTTGGCGGTGGTACTGGCGCTGTCGTCAGGCTGGCCAACGGGGTAGTGGAACAGGAAGTCAGCGTCCTTGTGGAGGCGGCCAGATTTGTATATGGCAGAATACGAGTATCGCTTGTAGGCGTAACGCCCAGCGACCAATTCGCCCGTAGGATGTTTCAGCGAGCACAACCAGCAAAGCACGTGATGGTCTGTGACAACCGAAATCGGTCAACCGTATAAGTGTGGGCGGAACTTCGCAACCACCCACAGTAGGGCCAGACACTCACGTTCATTGATGTAACAGTTGCGCTTTGATGTTGAGAGGAAGGAGCCTGCTGGTGCAAGCGATAACACGGTCGTTGCCGCGCCCACGTTGTGCTAGTACTGCGCCAATTCTATGTTCACTGGCATCGGTACAGACTTCGGTAGGCGCAGGAGGATCAAATTGGGCCGGAACGGGCAGCTTTCTTAGAAGGTCGGTTAGACACAAGACCGCAGATGCCTCGTTATCGCCCCACTTGAAAGAGGTGTCTTTCTTTAACTTCTTTAAAAGCTCAGTATGAGATCACGCGATGGGGGCCACGAAATTTTTTACCAAGAGACTAAAGTACAAGCAGAGGCCGATAAAGCTTAAAAATTCCTTAACACACTTGCGAACAGGGAAGTGTGTAACAGCATGGATTTTTCCTGAGTTTGCTTGCACTCCATTCGCATCAACGACATGTCTAAGCACGGTAATCTAATGATGGCCAAAGTGGCACTTTGACGTGTTTAGCTGAAACCGGCTCGCCAAAGAATGTCTACGACTGCAGAGAGGCACTGGAGGTGCGTGGTGAATGTGGGGGAGAATACTACAACGTCGTCCAAGTAGCACATGCATGGGGACCATTTGAAACCCTGGTGAAGGGAGTCCACCATGCGCTTAAATGTGGCCTGAGCGTTACATAGGCCGAACGATATCACTTTGAACTGATGCAGACCGTCGGGTGTTAAAACAGTGGTCTTTTCGCGGTCTAGATCGTCCGCGGCAATCCACCAGTAGCCAGAGCTAAGGCCAATAGAACAGAATTAGCGAGCACTGTGGAGGCAGCCAAGGGCGTCGTCAATGCGAGCTGGGAGATACACGTCCTTTCCCATAACTCTGGTAAGGTGCCGATAACCCATCCAAAATCGCCATGAGCCATCTTTCTTTTTCAGCAGGACAACAGATGATGCCAAAGCACTGCACGAAGATTCAATAATATTCTTGGCAAGCATTTTGCAAACTTCTTGTTTAATGACTTCACGCCCAGCTGGAGATACTCGGCAAAGGCGGCGTTGAATAGGAGGAGCACCGCTGGTGTTTATGCTATGTCTAACAGGTATTGTTTGGCCCAAAGGAAGATTAACAAAGTAAAAAAAAAAAACATATCGCGGTATAAAAACAGAACGCGGTAGATGTCACTCTCGTGCGCGGACGCAAGTCAGGAGCAATCATTCTCTGTATGTCATCTATAGTACAAGTTTCCGACTGCGGTTCTAGGGTATGGTCTATTGAGCCATCGTCTACTGCAATAGATGCTACCATGCGATCCTCGAAGATACAAAGCTGGGCCAGAGACATCCCGTGTGGCAGCACTTGCGCTGTCAAGCCAAAATTGACAACTGACAGGCAGACGCAATTGGCTGGAACAGATACCGTGTGCAAGGAGAACGCCTTGCAAGTGGTTCGCGATGTAGTGATCGTCGGGTACGGGTGGGAACGGCGCAAAAAGAATATAAGTGATTGCAGAAGGTGTCAAGCGAACGAAGTTTGCGGACCTAAGATGACTGAGGGTTGTTCCAGCAGTGTCCAGGACAGGCCGGTTAAGGCGGCTAGTACGGGCTGAACAGTCTATCAGAGCGGAGCGGAGAATGTCCAGGCCGATAATAGTGTCGTGGGGACAGTGTGCTATGACAGTGAAGAGAAACATTGTTGAGCGATGGTCGACGGAGAATCCGGCGGCACACATAGCTATTACCGGAGGTGTTGCGTCTTCGGTGACGCGGATAACAGGCGTCGGGAAGGGTGTTATATTTTTCTTCAAGCGGTTCTGAAGGGCAGCGCACATAACAGATATATCTGCATCAGTGTCTGTAAGAGCAGATACAGGAACACCGTCGGCTGGTACCCTAAGGTTCATATGCGTGGGCAGCATGAGTAGATGACTTGGGCGCGTAGGGTGCGATGCAGCGTCACATTGAGGCGCGGTATTGTCTAGTTTTGCGAGTGCGAACATCCGTAGGGAGTCGCGAAAAATGAGCAATGGGGCTGAGCCGAGCGAGCGTTGGGGCCAAGGCGGCTCTGGATAAGGACGGTTCTGTGCAGGAGGTTCAGCGACGGCATTGTCAGACCATGCAGCATACAAACGAGAGCAGCCGCTTTGGCGAGAGGAGCCATTATAAATGGCCTTTGCCAGGGAACTCCAGCGACTGCGACAGGGGTGATAAATGTGCTCAATACGATTGCGCTGAAAACGAATGGGTAAAGAGCAAGGCGCAATAGACCAGGACAGACGAAGAACACAAACGACAGGTCTTATTTTTCTGTCATCATTTATTGCGCCTTGCTATTTACTCTTTCAAGCAGGAATGAACTAGCTCAAGGAAGAGTTTTACTTAAAACAAATGGGCTTGTTGTCAGCAGTTGGCCATACAGATGCGTTGCGGAAAAGGGGTGAATGCTAAGATGTGGGACGGTGTGGAATCGGCCGATCCGGGCGGGCGTCAGGGCGATATCTAAACACACAGAATGAAGACCTGTTGTGTCGGGACCCGCCGTGGTTGCTCAGTGGCTATGGTGTTGGGCTGCTGAGCACGAGGTCGCGGGATCGAATCCCGGCCACGGCGGCCGCGTTTCGATGGGGGCAAAATGCGAAAACACCCGTGTACTTAGATTTAGGTGCACGTTAAAGATCCCCAGGTGGTAGAAATTTCCGGAGTCCTCCACTACGGCGTGCCTCATAATCAGAAAGTGGTTTTGGCACGTTAAACCCCATAAATTAATTAACCTGTT